>NC_066629.1:13424181-14745694 GCF_025201925.1 Gopherus flavomarginatus
CAAACGCAAACAAAGGGTGAAAAGACCAAAGTGGATTTTTTTTCCACAGGCTGCCTCAGTTTTAGTAAGCAGAGTTATTTTACTGACAAGAAGGGAGGATTTTTCATCTAGATTGCAAGATTTTAGGGGCTGGTCTGGTCTCTATTCTGTTCGGGCAGTGCCCTGTCCATCGGGAGACCCTAGATCCTACCATAATAAATACGACTCGAGAGTATAAATGGATCAAGGTCTGCTCCGTTACCACCATAGCAATAAACCTCTGCCCCTTCTGAAGTGTCCCATGGCCTCTGATGTGTTAATGTGAGTCCGGACCTAGGGTGGGCCTGAATTCCCCCACCTCCCCCAAATTCTGCCTCGGAGCCTCTATGTATTCATACAGCGCCCAGCACACTGGGGCCGAAGCCCTGTAATATGAAAGTTAAATGAGAACAAGGAGCCGGGCCGGATCCCCACAGCAAAATCAACCTCACGCTCCGGCCTAACGGCATGAGATTGTCACGCTGACTGCCATCTTTGCCGAGGGAAGGACCGTATCGGATCTGACCCAGCCGGGATCCGCAAGGCCTGCCCTAAGGAAACTCCGTTTTGAAAGCACAGAAGCAGAGTGAAATTGGGTGTACGTGCCCTCCCGGAACGGACATGTTTATTGGATAGCTTCCAAATAACCTGAAAGGGCCCAGACGCAGAGGAGCTTGTTACACCGCTTGTATTAATCTTCCAGTTGTGCTATTGGGGTTATACACAAGCAGCAGTAAGAGATTGCTCTCTGTTGGCGTGCCCACCCGCTTTGGGAGGGTCCTCTCTGACCGTCATACCTAACTCGGATAGAGACAGTCCTCCACCGCGCTGAGTCCAACAACAGTTCCCGGCTCATGGCAAAGTCCCCTGGTGCACGAGAACTGCTGTGGAGCAGCAGGACGGGCCCCCTCGCGCTGTGTCAGTCCCCAGACACACTGTACGATGATGGACACTGAACACCAAATGAAATAAGAGAACCAGATTTAGCAGCGTCAATGCGTCTACGTTACACCACCACCTGTTCTGTTTCTGTTGCGCTGTCTTAAACGAAGCCACGCCCTCTCGTGGTCAGAAAACACGGCTCGGAGTCACGTGTGGCGATGGGTCTGAGACGCAAGCTCCCTGGAGCGTCGTCCTGCGGCAATGCAGCGGAAGCCGGAGGAAGGGCGCTGGGGGAAGACCTCTGAGCCGACTCCCTCGTCGGCTTCCCAGAGGGAAAGCAGCCCCCCGTGGGAGCGTTTGCAGAGGAGAGGAAAGGCGAGGTGTTGGGGGGGAAACCAACGGGCTGTAGCAGTGTGGTCCCGTCAGTGTGTGTGGGGAGGCCACAGTGCTGCTAGCCCCTGGGCCAGTGGGAAGCTGTCCCTGTGTCTGACCGACGGGGACGGTTCTTGTTAAGTGAAGTCAGTGCTGAAAGGCCGGAAGGCTCATGTGGGGAGGGGCCGTGGGCACAGGGTGGTTCTTGGCCCAAACAAAGCTCTAGAGGGGTGCACGGAGTGCCGCAGGGCTCCTGGCACTCTTCAGGGCACGCGTGGAAGGCGTCTCTCTCTCCCCGAAGGGGGCACCGAGGAAAACACCCCGGAAGAGGCTTCCGGTTCCTGGGGGGGGGAGTGGGGGCGCTGGTGCCAAGGTCACGGCAAGGCACGCCCCTTCCCCTGCCCACAGTGCCAGTCTCCAGGTCCGGCCTTCCTCGTGGTTTGTGCTTAAATCAGTTTGGTCTTGGCTGCTGTAGTCTCCCCGCCCCGCAACGGTCCCAGGTTACACATTGCCCCACGGGGCTAGGAAGGAGACTGCGAGTCTTCGGAGGTTGTGGGGGTGGGGGGGAGAAGAGCTGCCCGAGACACTCCTTCCTCCCCCAGGCACCCCACAGGAGCCAGGGGGTGTCGTTTTACCGTGGACAAAAGTGCTTTGGAAAATAAACTCATGAGAACTAGAATAAAGCTTGGGCCAAGATCACTTCTGCAGCTCCCAGCTGCTGGGGGCTCCCCAGTATCCAAAGCCTCGGCCCCTGGCCATCTGTCCCCGCCCACCCCCCACCACTGGCCACGTCCCGGCCGCTCACACGTGCGTCTGCATTCTCCTCTGCAGGGGCCGGCTGGGGTCTGAGTTCTGGGACGAGGACTGCGAGTGGTGGGAGGAGGAGGCCGAGGCCTTGCTGGCCTTGTCGAACTGGACGTAGCCATCCTGCTTGCCGCTGCTGCTGACGCTGCTGTCGCACTGCGTGTCGAGGAAGGAGCTGCTGTCGCTCATGGAGCCCCGCTGGAACTCCCGCTCGCACAGCTCGATGGAGCTGCTGCCCATTCCCAGCACGAAGCGCTGGCTGTAGTCGTAGAGGCGGTTCTGCCCGCTCAGGGTGGTGTAGATGTTGGTGAAGGACATGCCCGTGGGCACCCGCTGCTTGTTGGCGGGCCTCAGGTCCGGCTGGCAGCCCGAGAGGGAGATGGTGGGGGTGGAGTGGTGGTCCTTGAAGGTGTTCACGCTGTAATAGCCATTGGTGGGGTCCTGAGGGGAGAGACAAGTTACTGTGACACAGCAGCCCTTTGGGGGTCTGTCAGCAACGCGTGTCAGGCCTGATACGTTCACTACACCTAACTCCTAAATATAAACCCACCAGGTGGCACGCAAGGTAGCACAGGGAAACAAATAACTTGCCGCTCATTAATATTCTTGTGTGCCGTAGGGATATGCGCTAGAATTACGTTCTTAAAATGTGTTTGGCAAACAAGGAATAACCCAGTCTGTCCTAGACAAAGGAGTGGATATTTGCTTCTCTGACCAGGTGGGTTGTCGGGCAGGGATAGCAAAGGTACATTTACATAAAAGGTAAACAAAGCGACCAACCCAGCGAGTTGGCCAGGTAGCCTCTTACCTATAAAGTCTTCACCTCTAGCGCTAAGCAACTGAATCAGCTGATTGCATGCAATATTACTGTGCCATACAAGTGTATTGAGTAAGGTCTTTCATGAAAACCTGTAACCCAACAGTGAATCAGATCCCTGGCTCTCAACCTTTCCAGACTTCTGTACCCCTTTCAAGAGTTTGATTTGTCTTGCGTACCCCAAGTTTCACTTCACAGAGGGCAACAAAAATGGTTCGGGGGCTGAAGCGCATGACTTCTGAGGAGAGGCTGACGGAACTGGGATTGTTTAGTTTGCAGAAGAGAAGAATGAGGGGGGATTTGATAGCTGCTTTCAACTACCTGAAAGGGGGTTCCAAAGAGGATGGATCTAGACTGTTCTCAGTGGTAGCAGATGACAGAACAAGGAGTAATGGTCTCAAGTAGCAATTTGGGAGGTTTAGGCTGGATATTAGGAAAACTTTTTCACTAGGAGGGTGGTGAAGCACTGGACTGGGTTACCTAGGGAGGTGGTGGAATCTTCTTCCTTACAGGTTTTTAAGGCCCATCTTGACAAAGCCCTGGCTGGGATGATTGAGTTGGGGTCGGTCCTGCTTTGAGCAGAGGGTTGGACTAGACGACTTCCTGAGGTCCCTTCCAACCCTGATATTCTATGAACTGCTGATGCTATTACACTTGCCTATTATATCTCTTATTGCAGCTGCTCCCTGGGAGCCGGGCTCTGAAATGTAGCTTCTCGTGGCTGCTGCCTGAGGCCCAGCGGGCAAGGCTCTGGGTTAGCAGCCAGCAAACATCTGTTCTATTTCTGGCTGTGCCTGGGAGCTCGGAGAAGTCCCGGCCTGTTTCCCTTCTGTCCTGTCTGTTCGCACTGTAAGCTCTTCAGGGCAGGGACTGCCTCTGCCTAGGTGTTTGTGCAGCACCCAGCACGCCGGGGCCCTGATCTCAGTTGGCTACTGCAAGTCACGTACGATACTAAGGGGTTTAGGTGCCTGAGGCTGGACCCAGGCCACTGCTCACCTTCAGGTTCTGGAACTCCTTCTCCTCCTCCTTGAGAACCTCCAGCTGCTTGAGGACAGAATCCTGCTGGAACTCACCTCTGTCCATCTGCAAAACAAGACCAAGTCCCAGTGAGTTTGACGGTGGGGGCTCAGTGGATCTCGCCCTGTCAGTGGAGTGCCCAGAGGGCTGAGTTACACCACACACCTTCCCTGCTCTCAGCGACCTGGTCCCTCACCTGCAGGTGGAGCACTGTCACCAGCCCCCTTGGCTATTCCCCCTTTCACTCCCCAGGAAGTCCTTAATCACGCCACTTGAGGTAGGGAGCTCCTCCAAATGTCCACCAACCTCCTAGAGGAGGCAGCACCGGTTGCAAGAGAGAACCACATACTCACCTCCAGAGCAGGAGCAGCGGCCATGGGGGCTGGCGGCCAGCCCCTGCCGCAGGAGCGGTGGTGGAGCCGGAGCCGTGGCCAACAGTCAGCCCCTCACAGGGCTCCAACTGTTAGCCCCACCCCAGGGTACTTCCAGTAAAAGTCAAGGACAGGTCACTGTCTTCCCTGAATTTTTGTTTATTACCCACGCCCTGTCCCTGAATTTTCCTAAAAATACCTGTGACAAAATCTTAACCTCACTCATGAGTCTTCACGACTCAGTCTAGGCATTGCTGTAGGCACCGAGGAGTGAGGAATTCTCCTGACTTTGAACCTCATTAATAAGTGATGGTGGGGTAAGCAGCAGCAGCCTTTGGCACAGAGCCCAGTGGGGCTGAGCTCAGGAAGAAAGAGAGATTTATTTATCTGAATGCACCAAGTTATCAGACAGCTGATGATTTCCCCCTGGCGTTTCTGTGCTCTTGAGAGAGGCCACGGAAGAGGCCCTTAAATGGCACGGGCAGGGAAGGGCAGGAGATTTCTAATGGCCGGACACGGCTCCTCGTATGTCTTAGTCCAAAACGATGACGGTCAGGGATTGCAGGTGGCTGGCTACACCGTCCCAGGAAGGCAGCCCCAAGACCCCGTGGTCTTTGGCTGAGCAGCGAAGGGGACCTTGCCCAGACGGATGGGCCTGGAATTTGATCTGCTTCAACACAAAAGGAGAAAAAACTCTGCACTAACGAAGTGGCACATACAACTTGGCAGTCAAAACACACCCTACGATAACAAACCGCCGCGTGCAGCCCTGACGAAGGCCCAGAGAGGGGAACTGTCGTCACCCTGCAGGTCTGCGGCTGAGCTGGGGACTCAAACCCATCTCCTCTGCGCAGGCCACGCTGCTTCCCCTGAGTGACAGGGAAATGGCTTTTCGCACCCAGAGGCTAAGGGTTAAACTAACGGCAGCGGTCTGTGCCTGGCTTTGCTTTTGCAAAGATTGGAACGCAATGTACCTCCTCGCTCATCTGAATTTGGCTGCCGACAACGTTTCAAAATCCCAGGCCGGTTTTGGTATTTTCTTAGTGCTGTAATTAAGTCCAAAGCCTGTGATTTTTCTGACTCCGGCTCCTCTCGAAGGTTTGAATCCCAGAGGTTTTACTGATCCCGTCTCCGATAGCCTACATCTGACTTTCCAAAGTACCACAGGGGGAGGGAAGGTAGATGGGACAGATCATTATTATTATTTTTTTAAACCTCTCCTCTGCTTGCTCCAAGATCTCCTCCTGACCCTCCCCATCCCCTCCCAAAACAGGCACCCCTTTCTCAGAGAGACGTGCGGAATCTGAGTCTATTCTCACAGCCTCATTAGGTCTTCTTTGAAGAACGGCCGGGGCAAGGTACGCATTAATGAGAATATGGCTTTAATTACCCTTCCCTCAGAAAGGTGGTCTGAATAACGATCAGCCAATTTCTCGGCTCCCTTTTATCTTCCGAGGTATCGATTTAGTCTCTACAGTCTTCACGTTTTCTCTTTGCTGCTGTAGCCCAGACCTTCTGGTGGAATTACTGCCACTCAATTCTAAATCTACACTAAAGTGCTGATTATTACCTGACTTCTTCATGGTCTTTTTTCCCTGGTAAGTGGTAGTGGAAATTTACCCTACAGCACTTTCTGTTGATCTCTGAAAAGCCTTTGATATGGCCGTTTAATGCAATAAATTAAGGTACCTGAGTTTTGCTGGAAAAAAGCCCGTAACCTCCATTGATTTACCAGGGTAAATACATGTGTCACAAAGTATTAAATTCAGGGCAGATAAAATACCAAAAGGAAGAGCGCTCGCTCTGTTGGCCGCATGTCGGCTTTAGTGCCATCTTAAATTCTTATGTTACATTGAAGGGATGCCATTAGGATCATTAGATTCCACATTCAGAGCATGTTTGTGTTACAGCTTTATAAACCTACTCGAAACATTTCATGTTTTTCTGCTACTTTGGAAAGCGCAGGATTTATTTGTCTTTAATTTGTGGGGCTTAGCCATTCTCCTGCAGCGTTTGTAACCAAAGACTGCTAGCGCAGGAGAGACATGGAAGTGCGACTGACTATACGATGAAACCGACCAGTCAAGCTACACGGGCCTAGCTGCAAAAAGCAAACAAACAGCATAGGCGGTGAACCGTAAACCAGATTTAAAGAAACAACAACTAACGTTTACACATTAAGAAGGCGAGGCACCATTAGTAACACACGTTTGGGGGTTCTTTTAAATAAGCGGCAGTAGTTCTGAGACTGGTTTCTGGACCGTCGCAATGGACTTTGTGTATGATTTTTACCCTGTAGTCGCTGGCCAAAGAGAGGATAAGGGACCTTCTAGTGCTACCGGTTATGGGAGAGTTTCTATAGCTCACATGGTAGAGGAACAGAAGGACTGGTGAACTGCTCTTATGTGTGTATAAGCTGCAGTGTATTGACTCTTCACCCCCCATGGAACTCTTTCATAGACTATCGGGGTTAGCAGGGACCTCAGGAGGTCATCTAGTCCAACCTCCTGCTCAAAACAGGACCAATCCCCAGACAGATTTTTGCCCCAGATCCCTAAATGGCCCCCTCAAGGATTGAACTCTCAACCCTGGGTTTAGCAGGCCGATGCTCAAACCAGTGAGCTATCCTTCCAGCCCCAAGATAATTAAATCTTGACCCTAAGCTGGATTTGAACTCGCAGCCTAGGGTGACAGGATCTAGATCGGACTTACTCTTTCATTCTGAGACTCAGTGGCAGCGAGAAGAATGGGGGTGTCGTGTGACAATCTCTCCCCTGTGAGGCGGCTGGCAAAATGAACAGGCTGCAGATCTCCTTATATAGGAGAGCTACCTTGAACAGAAGACCGGGTGAGACCTCTGAGTCAATGAGTCCCAGGCCCTGCTATCACAGGCAGCCCGGTCACGGAATCGCGTTCAGATACTAATCAAACGCCCATCTTAAAACTAGTAGGGTGTTTGCCCCTCACTGCCCCCATTGGGAGGCTGTTCTAGAACCACAGTCCTCTGACGGTTAGCGATCATCCAATTTCCAGCTCGCATTGGCGTTTGCTTGCACGTGACGGTGTTAAGGTGCCATGCGGAATGTGGACTCCAGCCTCTTGCCCAGTGGCTTTGAGGCAGCTGTGGATGGCGCCGGGGAAGAATTCATGCCGCCCCACTCAGCCTGGGCTGGAGGCGGCACAGGCGTCAGCACGGGGGCAGGCGACGGGTGCCGCATTGCCACGTGAGCACCTCCCGCTGGCGGATCGGAGAGGGAGTGCGGCCATTGGACATGGCTCTCTCGAGGTGTAGCACTGTTCTGAGCCAGTGAGGCGGTGTCCCGGGGTTCCAAATATAAAGAATGTGGTCAGTTGGCCACAGAGCGATGCCGGAGTGGGAATTAGCATCATTTTCCCCAGATCCATAAGCACAGCCGGCTTGGCGCCAGGTGGAGACGGCGGACCGCCACGTGCGGCAGTCAGACTAGATGATCTCGATGGTCCCTTCTGGCCTGAATGTTTAGGAGCCTCTTGGCTTCACTGGTGTGGCACCTGCTTACACCAAATGACGATAACACTTTGTCTTTCCCTGCTGCTTTCCATCTGACCCTCTTCTTCTCGTGGATTCCCCGTCCTTCCCTGGGGCTGGATCGTGCCGTGCCACGGTGGGAGGGCACGTGAGTTCCATTGACCTTCAGAGCTGAGCTCTAACCCCTTGTCATCCATTGGCCCTCCAGGGTGGGGAGGGGGGTTAAGTGCTAGAGCAACACTATTCTGGTGAAATGGTGACTTTTATAGGGGGGTGGGATAGGTCAGTGGTTTGAGCACGGCCTGCTAAACCTAGTTCAATCCTTGAGGGGGCCATTTTGGGATCTGGGGCAAAGAAACAGTCAGGGACAGTACCCGGTCCTGCTAGTGAAGGCAAGGGACTGGACTCAATGACCTTTCAAGGTCCCTTCCTGTTCTGTGAGATAGATATATGTCATCTCCATATATTCTTTAAACATAACAGCAGCAAAGAGCACAACTGTCCAGCAGGGTGGAGCAGTGTTCATACGCTGAGCGACGTCTGACCGTATAGGAAGGATTTAGATACAGATTTATTAACTTTACTGAGGTAGCGTCTCGGAGCTCCCATCACAGACTAGGACCCTGCCCCGAAGTCGTGCTTTACAAACACTGATTGGGTAAGCCATATCACCCTGGGAGGGAGTAGATGACTATTATCACCCAGGGGGGTAAACTGAGGCACAGAGGAGTTGAGTGACTTCCCAAAGTCAATCTGATTTCATGACAGGGTTGGGGGTACACACAGGCATCCTATTGCCCAGTTCCCCCGACTTCCTTCTTACGGCACAGTCCCCTTACTTCTTCTTTCAGGAGTCAATGTGGTCTTGGTTCCCAACAGTGAGACTTAGCCAGCCGATGAAATCCTCAAAGTCCAGTCCTGTGCCACGTCCACTACGTTAATTACAAAGAGCGGTAGCTCTTCACTCCAGTGTGGTAATATTGTCTCTTATTAGCTGCTCCGACTTCCTAGTGCTGCTAGGGGGCAATGCACCCCCATTAGCTGAGAGTCGCTTGGGGATGGGTGTGTATGAAGAGCCCTGGACAGAGATGAGGGTAAGTGCCAGAAAGGAGCAGTTCATAAAGCAAATTCACATCAGCTAATTTATAATTCCTGAATTAAGCCAGTCATTAACGTGACCTTTATTAACGTTTACACTGTGACTCAGTTCAGTACAATCTCACTTCATCATTAGCAGTCGCGGGGGCATGGAATTCATTTGCTTTCCTTTCTCTCGCTTTCGTCCGACAGTAAATATGTGGTCCCGACTGGGTCCTGGTGCAAACTGACGCCCTGCCCCTGCCCCGCACCAGAATCGCAGCCGGGCTAGCTCCGAACTGAGAAAATGAATGTTGCGTGCTGAATTGCCAGCCCTGGAGCAAGGAGTCCTCCGTTTAGCCACCGAGCAAACCTGGGGTGGGCAGTGCTGGCCTGCCAGCAAATGCATGGATGGAATGGGCCAAGGAGATAGAATTCAGGCCCCTAGAGCGCTATCCCCTTCCTGGGCAGGGCTGGCATGTGTTGGGGGGCTGCAGGAGGGAAGCTTGCCAGGCAATGCTTTGATGGCAGGAATCGATGACGCCCATCCCCCTCGTTTAACTGAACCGCTCGGATTTCTTTTCCATCTGCTACAGCACAGACTGGAGAAGGACAGGTTGTGTGAGAGCCGCAGAGCCAGCGTGAACAGCACCCAGCCTGCTGCATGCATATCAAACACCATCCAGAGCGACGGTATATAAATAGCACGTTAATGAGGAGGCGCTTAGTTTAAACAGGTGGGTGCACGTATTGATACATAGAGTGGGGCTAGACGTTTATTTTATTCCTACGACCTGTGGGAATTATTTGTGCGCGCGTGGGGTGAGGTGTGGTGAAGGGGAATGAGAGAGAGCGAGAGATGGTCTGAGCACAGGCTTGGGAGCCAGGGACGACTCAGTTCCATTAACTATGGCACTGAGGACTGGCTGTTTAGGTTTGGGATTTCCCGTCACTTCCTTGGTTTCCCTCCCTGTAAAATGGTGATCACATTGCTCACCTACCCACTTGGCCCAAAGATGCTGGAAACATTAAGGCTTGTACAGCACTTGGAGGGAGCGTGGCGTAGCGGGGAGAGCACAGGACTGGCGGCGCAGTTTTGCGTTCTCTGCCTGGCTCCGCCTCTGACTCCTGTGAGGCCCCAGGTGAGTCATGTGTCCTCTCTGTGTCCCCGTTTGCCCATCTGTCAGCGAGGGCTAATACTTCCTATCCTGGGGGGCAGGGAAGGGGATGGTTAATGGACTGATATTTGGAAAGCCCCCGGGATCCTCAGATGAAAGGAGTTATCTGAGTGCAGAGCGGTACGTTAGTTTTACGAGGCTGGAAAGCGCTAGTTTGACTGACTGCGTCGTCAAGGGGAGACGAGACGCAGGGCCAGGCACAGAAATAACCGCATTAAGTGCTGGCAAAAACATCGCCGTTACCATTTATATTGAAGAAATGTCACGAAAAGCATAGAAAGGAATAAAGCTGGAGCTGGGCCCCCGGGCAGAGGCTTTCCGCTGGCGCATTAAGGCACCAACCTCATCTCCGGCACGACTCCATTGAGTCTGGTGGCATTACTTCTTGGGGGCACTTGGGCAGACAGGTTTTGTGTTGAGTGGCAGGTGTGTCGAATGGAGAGGTGACCTAGGCGGTTCATCGTACGCATCCACGAGCGGGTGGAACTCTGGCCTGGCTTATGCTCGGAGATAGCCCTGAGAGACATTTGGTACGGATTGACAAGTGTGGATTTTAATTATTTGCTCAGCTCTTCTAGAGAACCCCACGGTCCTTTTCATTGTGAAGAGATGGGAATCGAGCGTACCAGGTTGCGCATCAATCATCCTGGACTGTGCAGGATGCGTTGGCAGAGCAGGGGACAGGTCGTGAGCACGATGATTCCTTTGGGATGATAGGAACCCCCAAGGCTGCTCTATCTTATGCCGGGGTTGAGCCACGGTATAGATCAGGCCACAGAATTGGGGAGCCGGAACCGGTTCTCTGACGGCCCTCTGATCCCCTGCACCAAGTGGATGTCAGTTCAGGGCAGAATCCGGGCCAGAATATTACGGTGCCTCACACCGCCTCTCTTTCTGCATTGGGAGACACTAGCCAGGCCAGTGTCCATGCTATAGTATTGAGGACTTTGCCTTTAAGGGCTGAGCGCTGTGAAGCTTTTGTCACGCACAGCTAGTTGGAAGCAGATACAGAATAAAGCAGATAATACTCAGTGCTGCCTGGAGTGCGGGAGACTGGACTAAGAAGACCTCTCGAGGTCCCTTCCAATCCTATACTTCTACGATACTCACCCCCAAGCGCAGGCCGGGGGCCGGGGCGAGCCAGGATTTGCAGTATTAGGGTTGACTGGAGGTTACTTACTCTATTTCCAGGTGTGCATCGTTCCAATGGGCAGACTCGACCAAGGACAGCGTAGGCCACGGAGATGCAGCCTCCTTCCAAACCCTAATGATGACTCTCGCGAGTCGAGGGTGGAAGCACAGCTCTGACTGCAGCGCTAACCCTGGGAGGCGGGTAAATACAGGGCTTTGGCTTGCAGGGCTGGCAGGCTGGAACTCACACTGAGGATGGACTTCTTTGTCTGTCGCTGTCTCACGCCTGCTGGGTCCCATGCGTGACCCAAGAGAGAGCTCGTGATGGAAACAAGCCCAGCCCAGCCCAGCGTAGATGCCTCTGCAGGGCAGAGGGAGCAAGGATGTGCTTTATTTAATAGCTAATATTCTCTCCTTGGTGGCAGCAAGGGAGAGCTTTGACAGAGCAGGCCTGCGGGGTGCTAATGCCCCAGCTGGACTCGCAGCCCTCTGTTGTTCCCATGATCAGGTTTGATGTTATGAGTATAATATAATATCTCATTGAAAGGTGACAGGGCCAGAAAGAGTTAATTAACTCACCTCACCGACTGACCTGACCCATGGGTGAACCTTAAAGACGGGTTAGGGTTAGGAAGATATGTAAAGGAATAGAGCTTTGAAATGCAAGTCTGCATTGTTAGAGGTAGAAGGGCAGATGTTTGCTCAGGTCTTGGGACGTAAGCAAACGAGTCCTGTCTATTGCTCTAGTTTTAATTCAAAGATCAAAAAGGAATATTAGCATTTAAGATGATAGTCGAATGAAATAGTATTATTGTCTATGTCTCTCTTTGAAGGTTGCGGTAACCTGTATCTGAACGGTTTAATGGATAAATTACTCTGTGCTCATTGCCGGGATGTTTGGGAGAAGAAGTTAAGGCTATTGTTTTCTCAGGCTAAAGGCTGCTGGAAACGTATAAGAACCCTGGGACACCATCCTTCTTCATCTCAGATCTGCTTTGGGTTTCAAGAGGGGGAAATCTTAAGCCACAAAGATTGAGATCCCCAGTCATTGACCAGAGCCACCCTGAATGGGGAAATTGGACTCTAACCTACGGACTATTTCTAAAAGGACTTTTGGCAACTAGATCCATAGATTCTAGGGTCAGAAGGGACCAATGTGATCATCTAGTCCGACCCCCTGCACAAAGCAGGCCACAGAACTCTACCCATCCACTTCTATAACAAACCCCTAATCTATGCCTGAGTTATTGAAGTCTTCAAATTGCGGTCTGAGGACCTCAAGCTGCAGAGAATTCACCAGCAAGTGACCCATGCCCCACACTGCAGGGGAAGGCGAAAAACCTCCAGGGCCTCTGCCAATCTGCCCCCGAGGAAAATTCCCTCCCGACCCCAAATACGGCGATCAGCTAAACCCCGAGCATGTGGGCAAGACTCACCAGCCAGCACTCAGGAAAGAATTCTCTGCAGTAACTCAGATCCCTTCCCATCCAACATCCCATCACCAACCACTGGGCGTACTTATCTGGCGATAATCAAAGATCTATTGCCAAAATTAGGCTCTCCCATCATACCATCCCTTCCATAAACTCAATCTTAAAGCCAGATATGTCTTTTGCCCCCACTACTCCCCTTGGAAGGCTGTTCCAGAACTTCACTCCTCTAATGGTTAGAAACCTTCGTCTAATTTCAAGTCTAAACTTCCTAGTGTCCAGTTTATACCCATTCGTTCTTGTGTCTACATTGGTACTAAGCGTAAATAATTCCTCTCCCTCCCTAATATTAATCCCTCTGATATATTTATAAAGAGCAAGCATATCCCTCCCTCAGCCTTCTTTTGGCTAGACTAAACAAGCCAATCTCTTTGAGTCTCCTTTCATATGACAAGTTTTCCATTCCTCGGATCATCCTAGTAGCCCATCTCTGAACCCGTTCCAGTTTGAATTCATCCTTCTTAAACATGGGAGACCAGAACTGCACACAGTATTCCAGGTGGGGTCTCACCAGCGCCTTATATAACAGTACTAACACCTCCTTATCTTTGCTGGAAATACCTCGCCTGACGCATCCTAAAACCGCATTAGCTTTTTTAACGGCCATATCACATTGGCGGCTCATAGTCATCCTGTGATCTACCAATACCCCAAGGTCCTTCTCCTCCTCTGTTGCTTCCAACTGATGTGTCCCCAATCTATATGTAAAGTTCTTATTATTAATCCCTAAGTGCATGACCTTGCACTTTTCACTATTAAATTTCACCCTATGACTATTACTCCAGTTTACAAGGTCGTCCAGATCTTCCTGTATGATATCCCGGTCCTTCTCCGTGTTAGCAATACCCCCCAGCTTCGTGTCATCCACAAACTTTATTAGCACATTCCTGCTTTTTGTGCCCAGGTCGGTAATAAAAAGGTTAAATAAGATCGGTCCCAGAACCGATCCTTGAGGAACTCCACTAGTAACCTCCTTCCAGCCTGACAGTTCACCCTTCAGTACGACCCGTTGTAGTCTCCCCTTTCACCAGTTCCTTACCCACCTTTCAGTTGTCATATTGATCCCCATCTTTTCCAATTTGACTAATAATTCCGCACGTGGAACCACGTCAAATGCCTTACTGAAATCGAGGTAAATTAGGTCTACCGCATTTCCTTTGTCTAAATAGTCTGTCACCTTCTCAAAGAAGGAGATCAGGTTGGTTTGGCATGATCTACCTTCAGTAAAATCATGTTGTACTTTGTCCCAATTACCATTGACCTCAATGTCCTTAACTACTTTCTCCTTCAAATTTTTTTCCAAGATCTTACATGCTACAGATGTCAAACTAACAGGCCTATAGTTACTCGGATCACTCTTTCTCCTTTTCTTAAAGATAGGAACTACGTTAGCAATTGTCCAGTCGTACGGTACAACCCCTGAGTTTACCAATTCATTAAAAATTCTCGCTAAAGGGCTTGCAATTTCATGCGCCAGTTCCTTCAATATTCTCGGATGAAGATTGTCCCGGCCCTCCGACTTTGTCCCATTAAGCTGTTCAAGTATGGCTTCTACCTCAGATGCGGTTATATCCACCTCCATATCCTCATTCCCGTTTGTCATCCTTCCATTATCCCTAAGCTCCTCATTAGTCTTATTAAAGACTGAGGCAAAGTACTTATTTAGATATTGGGCCATGCCTAGGTTATCCTTAACCTCCTTTCCATCCTCAGTGTGTAGCGGTCCCACTTCTTCTTTCTTTGTTTTCTTCTTATTTATATGGCTATAGAACCTTTTAGTATTGGTTTTAATTCCCTTTGCAAGGTTCAACTCTACTTGGCTTTTAGCCTCTCTCGCTTTATCCCTACATGTTCTGACCTCACTAAGATAGCTTTCCTTGCTAATCCCACCCTTCTTGCACTCCTTCTGGCTTTCTGCTTTTTCTTAATCACCTCTCTGAGATGCTTGCTCATCCAGCTTGGTCTACAACTCCTGCCTATGTTTTTTTTCCCCTTTCTTGGGATGCAGGCTTCCGATAGTTTCTGCAGCTGCCACTTAAAGTAATACCAGGCCTCTTCCGCATTTAGATCCACAAGTTCTTCAGTCCAATCCACTTCCCCAACTACAAGCTCATCTCTGCTATGCATCCGAACCTCAAGAATTGAATTCGAGTCTGTATGTATATTGATCTTTTAACTAACTCACTCTCTTTTCTTTTTAAATAAATTTTAGTTCAGTTAATAAGAATTGGGTATAGCGTGTATTTTGGGTAAGATCTATGTTATAATCGAACCTGGGTGTGTGGCCGATCCTGTGGGATCGGAGTAACCTTTTATTTTATATGATGAGATAAGATTTTCAGGAATCATCATCATATCTGACAGGTGTGTCTGGACGGAGGCCTGAGGCTGGGCACTTTAAGGGAACTGCGTCGTTCGGATTTCTAAGCAACCAGTGAGGTACTATAGAAGCTGTTTTGTGCAGGTTGGTAAATCAAAGTATTGGAATAACCACCAGCGTTTGGGGTTCGTCTGCCCCGTTTTGTTTGCAGTTCACCCCGATTGAGCGACCTCAGCTGGCTCCCACGGGCTGCACCGTCACATCGGGAGAAGGGCTTTTTCTGTGAGCCAGCGAGCGGGAGCTTTGCTCTGTTAGTTAAATACACACTTTGTGCGTTCCAGCTCTCTGCCAGTGTCTGGCCCTGGGTTCCTGGCCACCGTACGGACTAAGACACCGCTATGCTTTTGTCCTTCGGTCCTGCTGTTGTCACACAGATGGCTGGTGATAAAGCTACCCACAGGCCTGTTAAAGCTGAGCGGCTGCCATGAAGTTTTTGCCTAGACTGCTGAATTCAAGGGCATATCTGGATCTTGGGAACACTAAGACGGTCCCCAGTTCCGCTTGGCAGCACTGTCTACCGGCAGCTGTTGTCTTGTCATTCTTGGGAGCCATCCGGAGACCCATCGCACAGCTCGCGTTCCCACGACCGAGGCAACAGTTGCCGTTTGAGGCGGCCGGTGTCGATTTTCCCCTTCCAGCTCGGCTGCCTCTGCTGTTGGTAGGATCCGTTTTTGCTAGAGAAATTTACAGCTCTTGGCAGAACCGAGCCTAGCGCTTCAGGGAGGACTCGTCCAGGCGCATCATGCGAGAGGTTTTGGACCGACTGCTGCCGGAAGCAGAATACCCCACGAAATGGCTGGCACTCCTCCGAGAGGGAGGCAGGTGGGTCATTGCCACTAAGGCAACCGCTGAGAGGAGCCAGCGTAGGACCAAACCGAGCCTGGGCACGTGCAGGGATGGGGGAGAAGGCACAAAGAACTATCCCCTGCCATAGGGTCCCTGTGCCGAAGCCACGCGTGTAGCTCGGACACTGCTCCGGGAGTAGGGAGGGTCAAGGCGCAAGCGGCGACGCTCTCCAGTCGAGTTAGTTAGCGTCCGATGAGCGGTCACCTGAGGAGCTATACGACGGAAGCCATTTGCAGAGCCCCACGACTCACAGGCTCCTACCGAAGCCAGACACCAGGCTACGTGGTTTCCGTTTGTTAACTGTTTACACGCACCACGCAGAAACTACATTAACAGAACATTTTTAAGGCTGTAAAATCAAATGCCAGAATTAAGGTGGCCTGGGTGACCTTCATTTGGCTCCCTTGTGCCTATGTACCACGATAGGACCCGGCCTCATACTATTTCCCACAGTCCCAGTCTCCTTCCCAGCCACTCCCAGTATCCCCCTCGCTCTTCAACCGATCGGTCTCATTGTCATCCACGGACTTCCAATCTCCCTCGTTTCCCATGCCCGCTTCCAGTCCCAGTCTCTCCCCAGCGCAACTCTCTGGCTTCCCCTCCAGTCTCATTCTTCCTTCTACATGCTCTTTATCTGAACCTGCTCTCCCTCTCTCTTACCCCAGGTCCAGCTCTCGTCTCCTCCGCATTCAAATCCAGCAGCTTTCTTGGCTCATTTTGGGGAGAATCATCGAGCGCACAGGAGAAACAGGTTCCACGGTCTCAGTTCTGGTGTCTGGACCCAGCCTGGAGCAGCCCAGAGCTACAATTGTACGGAAAGTCTTGCTCAGCACCAGGACGGAGCATTCTCAGTGCAAATGGAAACTTCAGCAACTATAACTCTGAAGCTCTAGTAAGTGCTCTGTGGCGCACCACACTAGTTCAAAAGCTTATAATTTGGGTGGCTTTTCACAGCAAAGGCAAAAGGCCAATCCTAGACACCCAGGCCACTCCCGCCTGCCAAATTTCAAGTCCCTGCTGCAAAGCACGAGGGCTGTAGCATTGCCCAAAGGAAAAGTTGTCAGAATGTAACGTGGGCTAAACAACATATGGCTCGGGAAATGTCGGAGCCAATGGTAAAGTTGGCAGAGTTATATGCCACTGAAAATAGCATCTTCTTATGGAAAGCGTCAGCAACTTTAATAAGCACTCGTGCCGGGGGTGTTCACTGCACACCAACCCCGAAGGGGTTCAAGTTGCTCGGCAGGGGCCTATTAACTTTGTAGGCCGCACCCAGGGGAGAGCCAGGGCCCGATGAAGGTTAACCGATGACGAAGCCCAGCTGGGCTCGTATAAAGCCAGGACGATTTGAGCAGAAGGAGGTTGCCGGGAGACATTGGTGTCTATAGACAGAGAGGTGGGCAAAAGCCCTGGGATCCTGTCTTTGATGGAAAGGGTTTACCCACAGGAGTTTCAGGGAAGAGAGCCTGTGGAGGAAGCCCTGGGAGAGATCTGCGAGCGTTGAGACCGTGCAGACTTTGGCTACCGATTATAGGGTTCCCGGGGTGGAACCTGGAGCGGGCACGGACCTGGTTTCCCCTAGCAGCCACTGGGAAGCGACTCGGGACCGCCGAAGGCGGCATCTGGACAGTCGGTCTGGCAAGACGTCAGTACCCCGGAAGGGCCGAGTCACGAAGTCCCGGAGAGTGAGAGGGGCTGCAGCGTGAGTGAGCGACGGAAGGGGGCACTAAAGGGCAGGAGAGCTGATCCCACAACTTGGCCACGAGGAGGCCCAACAGTGGTGAGCGAGACACAGAGCATTCTCATCTCAGGAAGTTTTCAAGGGAGGCAGAGCTCCCTTTCTAGCGGGGCTGCCCCAGGATGAATTCTTGCTGAGTCCGCTAGAATCTCTCTGGGGGTCTTTGTCTGGAGGCGGGCAGCCCCCGAGATGATAAGCCACCACCCCGCTTCCTGTCTAGTCATCCGACATAGCATTATCATTGTATCGGCGCACCTCACAATACCTCTATGGGGCAGGGCTGGGCTATTATTCCCCCCTTCACAGGCGACGTGGTGTAGAATCACGGAATATCAGGGTTGGAAGGGACCTCCGGAGGTCATCTAGTCCAACCCTCTGCTCAAAGCGGGACCAAGCCCCAGACAGATTTTTGCCCCAGATCCCTAAATGGCCCCTTCAAGGATTGAGCTCACAACCCTGGGTTTAGCAGGCCAATGCTCAAACCACTGAGCTCTCTCTTCCCCCAAGTTATATACACAGCATGGGCCGGAACAGGCACTCGAATCCCGGCTCCCACGGCTGTGCCTTAACCACTGGACCTTGCCGCCTCTTTCCAGGCTAGCTATAGGCTGCCTTCCTGAGCCACGTGCAAGCTAATCCTTTGCACGCTGAAGGATTCACTCATTTAATGCTGCAAAATGAAGCGGTCGTCATCTGGGGTGTTAAATTCAACCGACCGGATATTAAATTCTTTGGCTTCATTATCAAAGACAGTATGTTTTTAAAGGCGTTCTCCTTGCAGATTGCCACGTCGGGTCCCAGCCGATAGGAAGCGATGAATTCGTCCAGATCGGCACAGTCGAAGTTACACACCTGCCGAGACCCGAGATGTATTTTTTTTCCCCCCTGGAATTTAATTATAATGTTTCCTGCTCGTAGTATAATTGGATGGCACTTCTCGGCGGCTTTAAACTCGTGCAGGTCAAAACCTAACAGAGCGGCCGGATGTCGGTTAATAGATTCCAAAGCCGCAGCTTTGTCCGGTTCCCTGACGAGGGCTCACTTTGGGACCGGCGGCGGTAAAAAAGACACACAACCCCCAGTAGATATTTTCAAAGCCGGCTAGAGATTTATCTGGACAGTTGGGTGGATATTCAAAGTTAGACTGGTAAATAATAAAACCAAGCCTTAGATGGGATATAAAAAGCCCTACTTCTGCGTTGAACCAGCCCCTAACTCTTAAGGTTCGGGTGGGGGGGGCGGTTATCCCACATCTTACTAGATGGATCACGGGGCCAATCCCGGCATTTCTTATGTCGAACGTAGGAACACGAGAGCAACATCCAGATGGATAAATTAAGTAAGTCCTGCAATAAGCTGAATTGTTTAGGTGAGCACTTTGTTCCCTGGTTCCACGATGGAAGAAAAGTTCTTTCTATAAATAGTTAAATATGCCTTTGGCCCAGGGGATAGGACTCTCACCTGGCACGTGGGCAGCCCAAGCTGAGTTCTCTCTAGCGGTAGCTATTTAATTTAATTTAGACAAGGTGGAATCTCTTCCACAGGGAGGGTAATCTTGGAATTCCCAAGCCCCGTGGTTGGGGTTGTCATAAACAGATAGTTAAGGGTTAAGAAGTTCAGTGAACCTGGCTGACATCTGACCAGAGGACCAAGCGGGAGACGAGATACTTTCAAATCTCGGTGGAGGGAAGTCTTTGTTCGTGCTGTTTGTTGTTGTTCTCTCCCGGGGCTAAGAGGGGCCAGAAGCGCAACCCGGTTTCTCCAATCTTTCCGAAACGGTCTCTCATGTTCAAAATAGTAAGTACTAGCTAGAAAAGGTGGATTAGTTTTATGTTTGTTTTCTTACCTCGCAAATGTGTATTTTGCTGGAAGGATATTTTACCTCTGTTTGCTGTAACTTTTATCTTAGGCTGGGGGGAGGGAGTCCCTCTAGGCTCTATAAGCTGAAGACCCTGTAAACATTTTCCATCTTGATTTTACAGAGATAATCCTTACTTTTGTCTGTTTTAAATTAAAAGCTTTATTTTTGAAGAGCCCGATTGTTTTTTGTCCTCACGTAAGCCCCAAGGGGATTGGGTCTGAACTCACCAGGGAGCGGTAGGGGGAAAGGTTAATTCCTCTCTGTTTTAAGATTCAAGGAGTTTGGATCACAGTGATCTCTCAGGGAGGGGAAAGTCTCGGGAATGGTTTATTTCTCTTTGTTTTAAGACCCAAGGGATTTGGGTCTCGGGGTTCTCCGGGGAGGGTTTTGGGGGACAGGGAGCGTACCGGACATTGGAATTTCTGGTCGGTGGCAGCGCTATCGGATCTAAGCTAGGAATTAAGCTTAGAAGGGTACACGCACGTCCCCACTTTTTGGACGCTAAAGTTCAAAGCGGGAATAATACCTCCACAGAGGTGCTGTCTTTAGAGACCATAAATGGGAGTTCAAATCCCTCCTCGAAATCTGGCAGAGAGAGGCCGGGAACCTGGGTCTCCCACAGCTTGGGTTAGCGCTCCCATCACTTGGCTAAAGGGGGCTTCTGGCTCCTTAGTCTTTTGGAGAAAGGCCCCTAACCCCGGGAGAAAGTCCATGGCTGAAAATCCCAAGCGGAGCTAGGCGAGGGATATGGCCTAAGCCTCTCTGAGGCTACCGGCTGCTCCTCACTCAATGTGCTGGCTTTTGTGGCTCTCGTTCTTAGGTCTCCCCAGGCATCATACAGGGAGCCCGGGTGCCTGACTTGTGGCCGAGGATTTGGCCGGGCACCTCACGCTAACTGGGTGCCATTTTGAGCCTAAGTCATCTTGCGGATCTCTCTCTATGCATTAGTGTCCACAAAATCATAGGGTTAGAAGGGCCGGCCAGGTCTAACCCCCCGTCAAGCTGCAGGATTTGTCATCTAAACGTCAAAGGCAGACGGCCATCCGGCCTCCTTTGGAAAGCTTCCAGCGAAGGAGCTTCCGTGACCTTCCTAGGCAGTCTGGTCCACTGGCAGACCGTTCTCGCAGTTAGGAAGTTTTTCCAGAGACTTAATCTAAATCTACTCTGCCGTAGTTTGAACCCATTGCCGTTTGTCCCGGTCTCTGGGGCGAGAGAACCCAATTTTTCTCCATCTTTTGACGGCAGCCTTTCAAATATCTGAAGACCACGATCTAAGCTCCACTTTTCCAAATTAACCATACCCAGTTTCTTCAGCCTTTGCTCATACGGCTTGTATTCCATCCCTTTGTTCATCTTTGGTGCTCACCTCTGGATCTTCTCCAGTTTCTCTACATCCTTTTTACACTTCGGTGACCAAAATCGGACATGGTACTTCAGCTGAGGCCTAACCAGGGCCGAGTAGAGCGTTCGTTAGTATCGCCTCCCGTGCCTCGCACGCTACGCCTCCGTTAACGCAATCTAAAATTGGATGTGCTTTTTTTTGCAACAGCATCGCATCGCTGACTCACATTGAGGTTGCGATCCACCACGACTCCCAGATTCTTGTCAGCGAGTTATCCCTCATGCTATATTTCTGCATTTGTTTTTCTTCTCTAAGCGTAAAGACAAACGTAAGGTGCATCTTGTTTTCCTCTAGCCCAGTTCTCCCTTTGAATTTTAGCTCTCTCTTCGAAGTATCGGCAAGCCCCTCCA
The DNA here is from genome assembly GCF_025201925.1 of Gopherus flavomarginatus. Taxonomy (NCBI): domain Eukaryota; kingdom Metazoa; phylum Chordata; order Testudines; family Testudinidae; genus Gopherus; species Gopherus flavomarginatus. Next base: position 13,445,424 of record NC_066629.1, read on the forward strand.
CCCAGCTTCGCGTCATCCGCAAACGTGATTAGCATCAGCAGTTTTCCCGGTCAGAGAAGGGACAACCTTTAACCTCGCAGAACGGCCAGTATCCCAGGCGTGCCAAACGTCGACGAGGCCCCACCGGGTCCGAGGCATCGAGCGAACGGGACCGGCTCTCGCACCGTAAAGGAAAGCCGGTGAGGCCGAGTCACTTTGTCACAGAAAGGACACGTTCTCAGCGCCAGAGGCGGGAACAGAACTAAGGTCTCTCGCCTCTATGCACTAGATTATGCCGCTCCCTGTATTAGCGCTGGAAAAGAGCTACCGGGTAACCCATTCTGTCCCTCTAACCCAATGCATGACGACCGACTACAGTACACATCCCAGTGCTTCGTGCAGTCTGGATTTAAAATGTCGACGAGGCCGTACCTCTTCTCTTTTGAGACGATTCCACGGCCCGATACATTTCACCAGCTGGAAACATTTCCTCATATTTCAGTGTTAATTTGCCCTTTCCGATTTCATCCCTTTGCCCCTAGTTCTACCCCTAACAAATCCCTCCGGTCTCGGCGGTCCGCCAGCCTCCCCGCTGTGACGTCCCAAAGTACGTCGCCTCTTTCGTTCTCTCCTCTTAAGTCCATGCTCCCCCGTGGCCCTTCTCTAAACACCGTCTGAGCATTCCCACTTCTCAATGCTGTCTGGTTGTGGACATCATGTTCCCCATGAGCTCTCCCAGAACGACGTACGGGGCAACCGTCATCTCCCAACCGTATGACCCAAAGCCTCTGATGTTCTGCCCAGAATCGCACTGACCCTTTCTCCTACCTTCTGTCACCGCAAACTCCTTTCTGCTGTCACCCTAAGGTCTCGCTTCTTCTTCCCGCTTCCAAAATCTCACCCTCTCACGGAGTCCCTAGAGCTCAAATTATCTCTTCCCAGCCCCAAGCTGAGTCTCACGGTATTTCCCACTCACACGCCTAACCTCTGCGTCCCTTTGAATTATCGCTCTGCCTTCCCTGATGTTCACACCTCACAAGCTAATACCAGCTGTGAATTTCTTCAACGTGCCGCGTACTGTCCGTAGAGCTCATTAAGGCAAATGTTTAAACAAAACCACTCTCGCCGCATCATCGACAACAGAGCACCCCACCGAACGTAGTGCCATTCATCATTAGCCTTCTTACTGGCCTTCGATCCACATGCCAGCCAGGGCGCGCGTCCAGACCTGTCTGAATTACTTCTACGAGACTTCACGAGATGCCGCGTCAAATCCAAACGTATCACAGCGAGCGTAGCCTCTCCGTCCGCTAAGTTGTAATTCCGTCAGCAAAGCGATTACGTTTGCCCGGTAGGAGCCGCGCCTTATAGCGCCACGCTAAGGAGTTTGACCTCTCTAAGCGTTTTCTCTTGCTATGGATTCTCTTACTGGCTAGCAGTTGCCAGGATTACGCTTTTTCCTTTGCCTGAAAGTTGGTATCATTTGTAATTCTACAGCCGTCCGTGACCTCCACATTTCTTCCTCGGTGTTTCACAAACAATTACTCGAGCGTCTATAAGTTCATTACCATCTTAGGCTATACATCGTGCCTTCCGTCCGTCCGAGTCGCATCCGTGCATTTTGTCTAAGCTCTGCCTCCCCTGCATTGTTATATTATCCATTTTCCACTATCACCTACTGTCATAAACAGATAGCTAAGGGTTAATGTTCTTTTACCTGTAAAGGGTTAACACAGGGAACCAAACACCTGACCAGAGGACCAATCAGGAAACGAGACTTTTTCAAATCTGGGCGGAGGGAAGTTTGGGTGTGAGTTCTTTGTTCTTTGTCTTGGTTCGGTGACCCTCTCGGCTCTGAGAGTGATTTTTCTATCTCCAGGCTTTCTAATCTTCTGTTTCCAAGTTGTAAGTACAAGGATAGTAAGACAATTGGTTTATATTGTTTTTTTGTATTTACATGTGTGTAGTTGCTGGAATGTGTTAAATTGTATTCGTTTTGGCTAAGGCTGTTTATTCATTTTTTTCCTTTGTGGTGAGACTCAAGGAATCTGGGTCTCTGGGTCCCCTGGGAAGGTTTGGGGGGACCAGAGGGTATCCGGCCCTAAAATTCCCGATCGGTGGCAGCGCTATCAGATCTAAGCTGGTTATTAATCTTAGGGGAATTCACGCTAGTACCCATATTTTGGATGCTAAGGTCCAGATTTGGGAATTATACATGACACGACGGGCCAGGCCCCTGCAGGCAGAGACCCCCCCTTAAAGTAGGCAGGCACGATAGGAAGGGTGGCGGAGAAGGACATACGTGCCAGAAAAACACCGTTAGTATCAGTTACACGTGCTCCAGCGGTACAGGCGTGGGACCGGTACAATTTGTGTAAACACGTAACACACTCTCTCTCTCGCTATCCCTATTGACACAAACACACACACACGCACGCACGCACTAAAAGGCTGCATTACTTCTCAGTTACCCCACTTTCTTTCTTTCATCGTTCTCGTCACAGACGGATTTATTTAATTTTAAGTCTGGAGTTCAGGACCTTATTGATATTCAGAGACATAACTGATTTCATCCATTGCCTCATTTACTCTCTACTATGCCTTTTGCCTCGATAGACATGTAAAAGCTGTTTTAGTGCCCTGGCCCTGTTTGACTCGCTCCTACCGGTTTGGATGGGAGCACGGTCTTGATTTTCCCCGCACGGCCTTGTGGACCGGATTTTCAAAGGAGCCAACACGGCGCATAGATGCTGACTCAGCCCTTTTGAAAATCTGGTTCTTAATTGAGTGTCTTAATAGGAACCGAGCTCTACTGAAGATCGGCATCCAGTTGCGGGTGCCGAACACCGGAAAAAGCAGACCCTGCGTGAGGCCTTTCTCCACAGGCGGGAGGTTTTTACCCTTAGATCGTGAGCCAGGGATTCCCTCCTAAAACCCATCACGGCAACTTTGTCTAAGCATCTAAACGGAATGGAAGGTTATGGGAATCTTTATGGGTGAGAAATCAGAGTAGGTGGCTCCCGTCCTACAGCATCTCAGGATTGTCCCTAGAGGTCTCCATACGCACACAACTCTCTATTTCACGGCCATCCTTTTCTCCACTGTGCCACCCACAAGCACCTCACAAGGTATGAGCACAGCGGTCGGTTTTCCTCTTATTTCCCATCTCATTTCAGCTTAGCAAGGATGAATCTTATCTATCTGTTATTCCACTGACAGACAAACTTGGAGTCTCTTACTAGGAACCTTTTAAGCAGCCGGAGACCGGCCATGAAATAGCCTGAGCACGGAGGCTCTAACTCTGCAGCATTAGGAGGGGAGCGAAAAGAGGAGGATAAGGAAACATTTGCTAACAGCGAGAGGCTGGGGAATAGTCTCCTCGAGGGACAAAACATCAGAAAATGGCCCGCCATAACCAATGCTGGACAAACAGGGAGGAATATACAGCAAAGGCGAGACTGTATTTTGTCCTGTCTAGAGGTGAAGGGTGTGGCCGTAACTCTGTATTTGCTCCCTCTGCGTCTGAGTCTTGGGGCTGCAGCACGGTCTAGCGGGCTAGCAACTGGAGAGGGACTTGGGAAACCTCGATTCAACTCCCGGCTCTCTCAGCGACCCGGAGTAAATCAATCACCTCTTCTCTTTCCACCTTGTCTAGTTAGCCCGAGCTCTTTGGCGCAGGAACGGTCCATTGCGACGTACAGCGCCTAAGGCGACGTGACCCCGAGCTCAGCCGAGGCCTCTGTAACGCTACTAGCAATAATAGCTACTCAAACAGTTTGCTGACCCTCCCACAGCTGCCCTGAGCTATCTCCTTACGCTTTACGCCGTCTTTGCCGATTTAACAGGCGGGATGTACCCAGCTAGCGTTTCAGAGCCCACAATGGATTTGAAACTCTGGTAGTCAATCTCCTAGCACTGTTATACAGAGGCCTTAAAATGTTGTATAAAGGAGTCCACATGACAGAGAGTTCTAGATTACGGCCTGCAGGGACCGTTAAATCCTCTAGCTTGGCCTCCCGTGGAGCACAGGCCATTACGTTTCACCCAGTTACTCCTGTCTTAAGCCCAACAACTGGTCTTTGACTAAAGCATCACCCAGAAAGACCTCCAGTGTCGATCGGTTTCAAGAGCTGGAGAAACGGCCACTTGTGTTGTTTGTTCCAAATGGTTAATCATCGCAAGTAAAAGCTCGCGCTGCCTTATTTAAATTTGTCTGGCTTTAACTTCCAGCCAGTTTTGCCTCTGTCCACTAAATGAAAGAACACTTTAGTAGTCGGTACGTTCTCTAAGGAAGGTGCAGAAACCCTGTAATAAGAACAGCCCTACCGGATCGGATGAACGGTCCGTCACCCCAGTATCCTGTCTGTCTTCCGACAGTGGCCGGTGCCAGACATTTCAGAGGGAATGAACAGAACAGAGCATTATTGCGATCCAGCTCTGGCAGTCAGTCAGAGGTTTAGGGACACCCAGAACATCGGGTCACGTCCCTGACAGTCTGAGCTAATAGCCGTCGATGCATCTAAATTTTTTTTTTTTTAAATCCAGGTACAGTTTTGGCCTCCAACAACAGTCCCCGGCAGTGAGGTGGACTGGTTGACTTTGCTGTGTGAAGACATAATCAAGGTGCCTGTGTCTTGTTGATAATTGTGCTCTGTCTTTAACTCTCTCCCAGAAGGCATTTTTTTTCCAAGTCTTAATTTACGTGGCTCTAGTCCGCACCTTCTCCACTTTTTCAACATGTTATTTAAAAACAGGGGACACCAGACCCGGTCACAGTAGTCCTGCAGGGTCTCATTACTGCCGTATAGAGAGGTAAAAACCCTGCCTTGTGTATATGTCCACGGCTCGCATTAGCCCTTCTTGTCCCGGGAGCTCACGTTCACTCGTGTGACCCTAGAATAATTTGTTTTCAGGATATCATCTCCCTTTCCTTTTTCCTAGCTGGGTGACCTTTTATTGGGCCGTATGAATCCTAGGGTGAGCAGATATCCTGATTTTAGGCTCTCTTTTATTACCCCCTCAGCCCCTGTCCTGATTCTTCACATTTGCTGTGCAGTCACCCTAATGAAATCACATTTTGTAGGAACGGGTCTAGCTTACAAAGCAATCTGTGACTGTCCCCCTCATTCTTTACCACTCTGCAATTTTCCATGTAATCTGTAATCTTATAAGGAGTGATCTTATATTTATCTCCAGAGAGTGGATCAGAATGTTGCAAAGCCTCAGGGACCAGTAGTAATCTTTGTGGAATTCCACTAGAAACACCCTTTGTTTTTCCACAATAGCAGCAACTTTAACATTTTTCAGTTATCTAGTTCCTGATCCATTTAAAGTGGGCTTTAGTGATCATTAGTTCCGCTTAACAGTCATTCAGCAGGGGTGTGCCTTTCCCCATATCACATCAACAGAGACCAGCACAGAAACCGGGGCTCCCCGTCCTATGGTTGTGTGCTCAGAGGAAGCTGTTTCTTTTAGAACCATCCTCTTAAGTCAGTCAGTGAGTCCTTGGGGCAGTGCAGCTGCATCCTTTGCAGCATTGCCAGGGGCCTGCTAGGAATCCTGAATAATGTAGGTGGAGACCAGAGACTCTAGACTCTCTACAGCACTGGGACAAGAGCCCACCAAACTGCACTGACTTTCTGCTGTTAGGCAAGGAACGATGCCACCTTGGCAGTCACTGACAACACAACCAAGTGACCGAGCTGCTCCTCGATACAGACCACAGCGCAGGCGTCAAGGAGCTCAGCCTACCCCTGGAGGGCAAGGGATAGGTTAAGGCTCCCCTGCGGTCTGCCATTGGCAATGGGATGGAGATATCTTGCAGTAGGCCCAGGAATGCCCAGTAGCTCCTCTGATTGCCTCTCACCCAACTTTGTCACAACGCACGTGGGTTCCCCAGTCGTGCACCTGAAGGAAATGTAGCACAGACTCAAGCTCGGGTAACATCACCCACACAGTCCCCATGGAGCATGAGGGAGGGATGTATCCCTCCCTAGATTATTTCCTCAACCAAATGGAGTGGAGCTGCCTGCAGCCCCAAACCCTATCCTCTCCCATTGCTGCACAAGCAGGGGAAGATCTCTGGATGGAGGTTGCCCCTCCACATGCTGGCCCTCGACTCCCACTTAGAAAGACCTTGCAATAGCAATAATTCACCCGTAGCACGTGCCGAGTGCTGTGTGGTCACCTTGGCTTATGCACTCTGGATTTGAGGGGCTGCAACTAGCAGACCTAACGAGTGCCCGGGGCACAGACCATGCTACTGCAAGGTTTACACCGTACCTTGCTGATCGCTACACTCCAGCCACAAACCATGTGGCACAGGAAAGGGAGAGTCGTGTCTCTGGAACCAACCCTACGCTGGGCCTGTGCTGAGACTGGCAACTCGGGTGCAGACCCAGTTCTGGCTTCAGCTAGCCATTCCCACCAGCTCATGGCACAAGACTCCCCAACTTAGGGTACGTCTATACCGCGAAATCCTCCCGTGGCAGGGAGACTCCGAGCCCACGTCTACCGGTTCAGGGTCGTGCTACGCTGCTCAGAATAGCCGTTCCCGCTTGGAGTGGAACTTGGGCTCTGAAACCCAACACCCTCGCTGGATTTTTGTGGCAAGGCAGAGCCCACCCCTGCTCTCAGCCACTGAGTCAGCTGGACAAAGATGCAGCCCATATTAACCCCCACTGGTAACGGGCCAGGGTCTCCTGGAGGTCTCGGTTGACCCAGAGGACCCAAACTCACATGTCCCCAGAAAAACAGCACCTCTGGCTGCCCAGGGCTCTCTAGCGGCACGGTGGGGCATTGGCTCGCTACCGTCTGAGAGCGGTGCGCCACCACCTGACTCGTCCGTGCTGCTTCGTGCAGTTCTCCTGACTCTCTAAGACGTGAGAGCCCGAGGCTCCCGCAGGTCATGACGTGGCATGCTGCGAGGGCACGACGCTACCAAAATTAACCATCTCTACCTGCAAACGACTGCATGCAAATACGCTTCTTGTGCGCGTATCAATCTCCAAGGCTTCTTTGCCACCTAGCACAGTTGTTCCCCACTAATTAGTTGATTATTATATATTGTGCAGCCTACTGTGCCTCCATTTGCAGTTTGAAGCAATTTCCTTACGGAGGTGGCAAACTTTCCTTGCAATTAGCCCGGTGGGCTGCTGAGCTATGCTAATAAACCTCCCCCGGCTCTTCCTCTTCATTAGCAAAGTTGCACGCAAGGAGTTTTTATGGCAGTGAAACTTACGAGTCGGCATGACGGCTGTGAGATTTTGGCAGAGCGGCCGCTGCCTTCGGCGGGCGTTAGCGCACCAACCTGCACGTGCCTGCTCTCCTTATTGTCAAAGGTTACACAGACTGACACGTGAAAGGGAATACATCCTTACCAGGAGCTGCTTGATGGTCGGGTGTTCTTCCGTCTCCCTGCCCGAGGCGGGCTCCTTATGTACGATCTCGACGCGGATATCGTTCTTGGCCGACACCACGCCTTTCAGATCTGAGCAAAGAGAGGGTAAAGGTGTGACTCGCATGCTGTCGTGACGGATGAGCAAACCCCTTCCCGACATATGTCATAACTGAGAACAACTGTCACCGTTAATAGATCCGATAAGAAAGAAATCAACTGTCTCGGTGACAGGTTCTTTGTTTGCCAATTGCAACTGGCAAACTGCAATGGGTTTTGCCAGCATTAATTGAGCTGTGCGACATTTGACAAGGCACTTAAATAATATGCAGACCTTGGTTAGTACACCGCTGAAATGCTGCCACCTCCGACCTGGAGCATAGCGGTTATTTAACAGCACACTGCACAGCTTCTCGATGACAGCAAGTGAGGAATTTTAGTGTGTCCAGTTGACTATAAGCCTTTAGATCAAGTGCTGGAGGCCTGTAGCCTAGAATTAGAAGTGCAGTCTCTGTTCGTGAGCGAGGAGGAGGGATCACAGTATCAGCTTTGAAATAATGGAAGGTTCATAATGGTGATTCTAAAAGGGTAGAGCATCGGAGAGCTACGCAGTCTGGGTGTGCATCCATGTTGACCTGAAGGATCAAAATGGGACCTCTACAATACCAGCAAGACGCAGAATGCAGATGGGCCACCGAAGCTTTCCAGCGCGTGAGGCTGCAGGAATGCGGGCACAGCGATAAAGTAATCTCTAGGGGTTACAAAAGGACAAGCCTCGGTTTTTACTTTCTCTGGTAGCGTATTTTCACCCAAACCTCTGGCACCTATAACACTGGACTGGGAGTAGAACCGGGCAGGAGTTTTTTGGACGGACAATGCTGATGCGTCAAAATCGGTACATGTTGCCGTGAAGGAATTTCTGGTCAAAGCCACTGAAAGCGAAGAAGCAAGAGACTGCAGAATGGACAATATCCCAATTGTTACACACCTCTGCTGCCCCCATCCGTCCAACCCCCTCCACCCCCGCTTTCAGAAGCTCTAATTATATTCTGATGCAGAACAAAAGCAAATGCCAAAACCACAGTGTTTTGCAAAACAGGATTCTTGTTTCCTAGCCGGCCCGAACTGAGAGTTAAAATAGACATTTTCAGGCTACTTCTGGCACCTCCTCCTTTCGCTTGGGTTGGGAACCCCGTGAGAAAAGCCTTCCCAAAGTTCTGCACATCCCGGGTGATAAGAGAGCACGGAGAGGCCTTTGCCACATGCGGCTAAGGAATGAACAAAGAGTCAACTGCTGTTTTGGGAACCCCAGCTGAGGCATGTGCAATTGCCCTGTAGCCCTCACGTGCATTAGGAAGGGAAATGGGACTTATGGGCAGGGTTGTTTTGGGAACATCCTCCTCCTTTTGGTTTCCCAAAGGACGGCGGTAGCTCTTTGAAGAAGCTGTTTTGAAAAAGAGAACCAAAGCCCCGACCGGCAGGCCTTCGAGAGAAGAAAGCCGAGCCCGAGACGGCAAGCGGCGATGGACGTGAATCTAAATAGCCAACGCCAAACAGCCCTACGTTTAATGTTTGCCTCCAGACCGAGAGCTGGGTCTGCAGAGCAGGACTGGCTCTCGTCTCTCCAATGGGTTGAGCCAAATCCCTAGGTTCTACCACCACCTTACCTTTGCCCCCTTCAGAGCTGCCCCCAAATGCGCTCAGGCCTCCTCTAACAATAAACATTGAGAACCAACTAGATTTTGAAGGTGTTCCAAAGAGATCTGTTTAGTTCAAGGTCTTAGGCCACTGCTCTCAAACTGTTGGCCGGTGGGTTGCGAAGCACTTGCCAGGGGCTGAATTCCGTTTGAAAGCTACAAATACATCCCTCTGCTTTCCCGTGAGAACAGCTACTGTAACTGGCCACAGGCAAGGTGTGCAGCTGGGAGGGAAGGTGTGTGTACGTGATCAGGAAGGGGTGGGGAAGTGACTAGGGCACACTTGGTCTCCCTTGGAGTGGACCAGATGATAGAGTCTCAGGGTCCCATAAGACTACATCTCTTGGTTCCTCACTGATCCCCTCAGGACCTAAAAGAGGCAAGTGCTAGATGGCCTGATGCTGTGCAGCACTGAGCACCCTCACTGACTCACAGGATTGGGCCCCGCACAGTCAGAAAAGCCTGTGGGAAAAACTGCAGCTATTTCTCATAATTAGAGCTGGGTGAAATTGTTTAGCCATTTCCCCCCCCCTCCCCGGCAACAAATGCAGATTTGGGCCAACTGAAACATTTTGCAAATTCTTGGTGAATTTGCCTGTTTGTTTTGGTGGTGTGTGTGGGGTTTGGGTTTTTTTTTCTCCTTTTAACTGAAAGAACCTCACTCCTCCCCACCCCCACCCCCAAAATGCTTCCTTTAGACATTTTTGAAATGGAAGTTTTCAGTTTTTTGATTTGCACTGATTTTTGGTTGGAATTTTACTTCAGTCTGATTACCACCTCCCATTCAAATAACACCTCCAAAAGAAAAACCAATGTTTCACTTCCACTCAAACCAAATAGACCTGAAACAAATTTCTATTTTCTTTTTTTTTTTGGCTCAGCCACTGAACTAAAAGAAAAAAAACACATTTGCATTGCTCTAATTATAAACCTTAGTGCTTTTCATCCATACATCTCAAAGCACTTTACACAGTGGTTTTATGGCTGAATAGACCCATCAGCTAGACAGAGAAACAAAGGCATAAATACATGAAGCGATTTGCCTAAGGTCGTACGACAGGTCAATCTCGGAGCCAGGACAAGCTTTATCCATGGGCCTACGCTGCCTCCAAACAAGCCACAACAGCTCAGATGAAACCGGCAGGGAATTTTGCCACAGTTGTGGGACACCGTGCGGTGTAACTGATTTTTCTCTTATGCTAACAAGCTCGGATTCTTACTTCAGGGGCCCTATGCAGCTGAGGAGCTTTGTTTAAATCCACACGCCAGAGTGACGGTGCTAAGTTGGCTTATTGGAATGTCACGGGGGCCAGCCTTACTCAAGTCCAGAGAGATCACATCCACTTCTTCCCTCCCATCCCCTAGACTGATGACTCTGTCAAAGGAGGAAATTAGGTGAGACAAAATAACCAACCTGCATTTGTTAAGAACAAATCATGCCAAACCAACCTATTATCCTCTGGGTTTGAACAAACTGACATGTCTGTAGTGCTCCTGGTCTGCTTTTCCCCCCTTTTTGATGACAGGGGTTACACGCTTGCCTTTCTCCAGTCCACTGGGCCCTCACCCAACTTCCCTGAGCTCCTAAAGATAAGCACTAAATGGTTTTGAGATTTAGTTCCGTAAAGTCCTGAGACACGGAGACCCATTCGTGGGTCACTACTCTGTCAGCAACTCTTGTCAGGTGTCATAAGTATGTCAAGCCTCACACAATGCTCTGATCTAGGTGGGCTGTAACTTTTTTACTGCCCCAAGCACACACAAACAAAAAAATAAAGCGCCACGCCACCATAACACCCCCCCCCCCACACACACACACAAGTGGCACGCCACCCAAGCCCTCCCCTCCGAGCACTGCCCCGCCCCAAGCACGTGCTTGGCCAGTTGGTGCCTGCAGCCGGCCCTGGCTCTGATCATTAATGTTTTTTCAGCAAGTATGTACGTGGTGTGTATGAAGAATTATGGATATAAACTGGAATTATGACTGCGTGTAAAGCAGGCATGCCAGGGGGGAGTTGGTAAAAAGGTCTGCCTAGACAAAGGAATGCGTTTGCTCCTCTGACCAGCCTGATTGCCAAGCAGAAACAATGAAGGTCCATTTATATACTGGGTAAACCAAGCTAACAAGCAGAGGAGACAGCTTCCAGCAGAGAAGAGAAACTATATCTGGGCTATAAAGCCCAGGGGTCTGAACCTCAAGCGATAAACAAAGGAACCAACTGATGATTGTTACACAATATTACTGTCTTAGAAGAGTGTATAGCGTGAGGTATTTCATCGAAGCCTAATACGCACTAGTGATTAATACCATCAGAAACCGTATGTATTAACGCTACAAAAGGAAGTATGGCTACTTGATAGTAGGCTTCAGAGGTTTGGTTTTTTTTTTGTAATTTCTTATCAATCTGTTCTTGTCAGAACAAGGACAATGGAAGAATTCTTCCATCAACCTAGCTACTGCCTCTTGGAGAGATGGGTTACCCACAGCAATGTAGTTAGTGTCTACATTGGAGCGCTACGGAGGTGCAGATACAGCTGGGCAATTGTAGCAGTTTAAGTGCAGACATAGCTTGAGAGCAGCTAGACTTATTCAAGGAAACTAAGGAAATATGGTCTAGAGAATACTATAATAAATCGGGTGCACAACTGGTTGAAAGACTGAACTCAAACAGCAGATCGACGGTTTGACGTCAAACTGAGAGGGCTCATCGAGTAGCGTTTCACAAAGGTCCGTCTTGGGGCTGGTACTATTTAATTTTTCATTAACGACCTGGATGATGGAGTGGAGAATAAGCTTAAAATTTGTAGGAGGGGAGATGAGAGGGGTTGGAAGCACTTTGAAGGGCAGGATTAGATTCTGAATGCTTTGGATCAATTGAATAATCAGTCTGAAATCCATTCGATGACATTCAGTAAAGAAAAGTGCAAAGTACTGAACTTAGGAAGGAAAAAAAACACAACTACACAATGAGGAATAAGTGGCTAGGCAGCAGCACGGCTGAAGAGGACTTGGGGGTTATACTGCATCACAAATGGATTCGGACTCAACAGCGTCATGCTGTGGTAAAAAAGGCTCATTGCATTCTGGTGTGCATTAACAGGAGCGACATATATAAAACTCAGGGGAGAATTGTGTTGATATACTTGGTACTAGTGGGGCCTCAGCTGGAGTACTGTGTCCAGTTTGGGGCACCACCCTTTAAGGAAGATGTACACAAATTACAGTGAGTCCAGAGGAGAATGATCAAACGTTCAGAAAAATGACCGATCGGGAAAGTTTGACAGAACTGAGCGTGTTTGGTCTAGAGAAGAGAAGACCGAGGAGGGACCTGGGAACAGTCTCCAAACACATTAAGGTTTGTTACAGAGAGGATGGGGATCAATTTTTCTCCTTGTCCACAGAAGGCAGGAGAAGAAGTAACCGACTCCATTTGCAACAAGGGAGATGAAGGGTAGATATTAGGACGATATGTTCTAACTGCAAGAGCAGTTAGTTAAGCTTTGGAACACGTTACCCAGGGAAGTTAGGTTGTGGAATCCCCATCATTTGAGGTTTATAAAGATCAGGCTGGACACTTGTCAGGGCTGCTCTTCAGTTACTTGGTCCTGCCTTAGTAGATGAGGCTGGTCGAGATGACCTCTCCATGCCATTTCCAGCCCTACATTTCTAGGATTAATCCTGGAGAAATGAATTTTCTGAAACAGGGCAGGTCCCATCACTGCACAGGCCAGTCCCTCTGTGTTTCTTCACTGCTCAGTTAATTTCCACAATGCTGCATTGACAGATATGGGGTCCGAAATCTTCGGACTACGCAACAGCAGCGGCACAGGGCAGCCATCCTCCGCACAGTGCCGGACGGGTCTTCGCTAGGCACCAGAGGGCACTCGCCCCTGGTGGGCCTATCCCCCTTTGGCTGTCCTTCTGACGCTGCCAAAAGGAAGCTCGTTATGGGCACTGACGTGTCCATCAGCAGCTGAGACCCACTCGATCCAGGGCACTCAACAGTTTCAGAATTTTTGGGCCACTACTGAACTGGACTGGATTTGAACCTATTATAGCTGAAAGGCTCCTCAGCTGGTTATCTCCTCCTCTGAGTCACTCCATCATAGACTTTAGGCTCAGAAGGGACCAATATGATCATCTAGTCTGACCTCCCGCACAAAGCAGGCCACAGAACCCGACCCACCCACTTCTATAACAAACCCCTAACCTATGTCCCAGTTATTTAAGTCTTCAAATTGTGGTTTGAAGACCTCGAGCTGCAGAGAATCCACCAGCAAGTGACCCAGGCCCCACGCTGCAGAGGAAGGCGAAAAACCTCCAGGGCTTCTGCCAATGTGCCCCGGAGGAAAATTCCTTCCCGACCCTAAATATGGCGATCAGCTAAACCCTGAGCATGTGGGCAAGACTCACCAGCCAGCACTCAGGAAAGAATTCTCTGCAGTAACTCGGATCCCATCCCATCCGACATCCCATCACAGACCACTGGGCGTACTTATCTGCTGATAATCAAAGATCAATTGCCAAAATTAAGCTATCTCATCATACCATCCCTTCCATAAACTTACCAAGCTTAGTCTTAAAGCCAGATATGTCTTTTGCCCCCACTACTCCCCTCACTCTCACTCTATACTTTCCTTTAACCCTCCCCTGGTAACATCTTCCTCGAAATCCAAACCTCGCCCTCTACCCCCACCCTACTCAGGCTGGCACACAGGTCAACCCCTGAAAGCAGCAGCATGGAACGTTCCAAGCCTTGAGATGCTAGAAGAATGATTTCGCTCTATTTTTTTCTGTTGCGGTTTCTTGTAGCTTCCTTTCTGCTCTCCTAGAGTAAGACTAATGTTCCTCGGGTTCAGGCCACTGCATTTCATCACAAGGAAACGCCAATTATTACCTTGTAGAGCCATTTCTCAGGGGGTTACCCTTACATAAAACTTGTCTTGTCATGAAAGAAAGAACAACAGAGGTGTATTAAAACTAGTTTATAAAGAATCCCTCCCTCCCCCCCCCCCCCCCCCGAGTAACTCTCCACTTCCTGTCTCTGTAATTTGTTTGTGAGGTGCTTTGCTGCTTCTGTGTAAAGCAGTAACGGGAATTGCCTGCCCTAATCCCTGCTGTACAGGCCATAGCTGTGTCGGGCTTTTCCTGCTCTCCAGAAGAAATGGGGTCTGATTAGCAGATTTCAAGAGCATCTCAGGCTCTGCGATGGAGAAACTCTGACTTTATGACTGGGTCACCTAGTGCCTTCTGTGAGGTGCAGCGCAGGATTGTTTGTTTGCCGCAGCACACACTACTATTGTTTTAAATAATTCAGCTAACGATCCCTCCATTAGCCTCTGGGAGAGACTCATCTACCATTTTCATCCCGGTCTACGCTAAAGAGCGAGGTTGGTGCAGCTATGTCACTTGGGTCTGAAAAAAACAACGGGAGAATTCTGCCATCAACCTAGCTACCAACTCGTTGGGTGTTGAGGTACCTATGCCAACAGGAAATCCCCTCCTGTCGCTGTAGTGAGGGTCTACACCCAAGGTGGGCAAACTATGGCCCGCGGGACCGGCCTGCCTGGCCCTTGAGCTCCCAGCTAGGGAGGGTAGCCCTCAGCCCCTCCCCTGCCATCCTCCCTGCCCCGCAGCCTCAGCTCGCCGTGCCACCAGCATTCTGGGCGGTGGAGCTGTGAGCTCCTGTCGGGCAGCGCAGCGGCGTGGCTGGCTCCAGCCGGGCGGTGCGGCTGCCAATCCTGCTGCTCTGAGTGGCATGGTAAGGGGGCAGGAAGCGAGAGAGTTGGATAAGGGGTAGGGGGTCCCGGGCGGCAATCAGGTGACAGTTGGATGGGGCGGAGGTTCTGGAGGCGCGGGGCTGTCAGGGGACAGGGAACAAGGTGGTTGGAAAGGCATGGGAGTCGTGGAGGGCTGTCAGGGGCTGTGGGTGTGGATAGGAGTCAGGGCAGTCGGGACAGGGAGCAGAGGGGGTTGGATGCTCTGGGAGGGGGAAGATAGGGGGTAGAGGCCAGGCTGTTTGGGGGCAGGGGCATAATCTCCCCTACCCGTCCCTCCATACACAGTTTCAGAATCCCGACATGGCCCTCAGGCCAAAAAGTTTGCCCACCCTGGTCTACACTGAAGTGCTACAGAGGTGCCACTGTATCATTTCAGCTGTAGACAAGCCCTTATTGTTAGGGAATTACTGCTGCTATTCAGCCCGTCTGTCTGTCTAGCTCATGGTATCTTTGCTAAGTAAGGCTCCGTTTGTGTCACGGAAGCTACAGATTCAGTCCTTCAGAGGCAAATGCCCTCAACTGGGCATCTGCAAAGTGCATGCAACATTCGCTCTCTAAAAATGACACGCTAAGAAGAGGGAAATTCCATATTTAGTGTCTCTCAGTGACACTGGTT
Source organism: Gopherus flavomarginatus (assembly GCF_025201925.1). NCBI lineage: Eukaryota > Metazoa > Chordata > Testudines > Testudinidae > Gopherus > Gopherus flavomarginatus. Next base: position 13,460,893 of record NC_066629.1, read on the forward strand.
TCACTGTATCCAGTTTACACGATGAATTGTCGCTAGCCCGATAAACTACCCCGGGATCTGAGAGTCAAGCTGGTTTTTTTGTTTCATCACCAGTACTAAAAGATCTACATATCAACTCCTTCCTTCAGTGAGGCCCACGCAACACTAGAGCCTTCAAATTATGTCACCTGCGGGACCCCTATTGCCTGCAGGTGTAACTGATTGGAACTCGGTGAACCGTTCTGTTGCTAATGCACAAAAAGAAACAGACTCCTAGTGATCTGTCCCAGAGCTAAGCTTGCTCTGCTGGGCTAATGGCAGCCCAACACAATACAATGTACCTGTGTCACTAAGGGCAGCAGCTCTGATGCTGAATACGAGCCGAGCAGCTCTGTCGAGTAGGAAGGTGCCATTTTTGCACACTAGAACCAATACCCCTCCCCCAGAGACGCTCTAGTCTGGGGCTCCAAGCCCAGCTTTGGGGGATATACACTGGGCCACCTGTGCCAGGGCTTAGCAGCCACTATCAGGGATAGGTTATCCACTGCCCTGCACCCAGGCTCCCGTCGTGACACACTGGGCCAGATTTTCTGAAGATGTGCACCCAAGTTGTCTTTTTAAAATCTGCCCATTTATAATGGGATATAGAGATCTTGTGAACAATCTGGTCCCGTACGCTCAGCTGTTTGACAGCCAATTCTGGCTCTAAACCACCCCCCGGTGCCATTTTGTCCATGAGGCAAGCCAGCCTAGTCAACCATCAGCCACATCGCTGCTATCCCAAGCGTGGCCGCAAAGCACAAAGGTTACCTGCAGCCCTTCCTCCGGCATTCTGAGCGAGCAGCGCGTTTCATTAGCACAACTGCCTCCCGCACACATTGTTTATCAAGTGCCAGCCCAACAGCGTCCCTGTGACAGCATCTGCTGCCTGAGCAGGCTTTGACCCCACAAAGCTGTTGAAACAAACTGGCGAGAGCTCCCTTCTGTCTGAGCGGGGAACGGAACCGTTGGAGCAGGTTCCCAGATGGAAGACAGGCTGTGTGACAGATGGCTGCACGGGAACAAATGCCCTGCACCGAGCTTGGGCATTTGATCCATTTTCCTCATTTATTTATTGATTTTGGACCACGATCTGAACCTCTTTTCAGTTTTAACGGGCCGAAGCCAAGTTAGTGAAAGGAAATCTCACTTTTTGGCTAGGGTCAATTACATCTCTGATGTGTCCTCTGCCAGGGGACTCTTGCCTAGCTTCGTAGGGGGACAGGCTCTGTGATCTAACTGGCACGCACCAATCCCAACGCCGAGGAGCACCCTAATCCAGTTAAGAGGATGGGAGGCCCAGGTTGGGTGCCAATCCTGCCTAGACGTTTGCCTGGAGTTGAGCCAAGTATCTATTGACGCATGGCCCCGATCATTGTATTACCCGCACGCCTCTAACATCCATGGCTTTATCGGACACCCGTCTGTGAGATGGAGAAGCATCGTCACCCTCATTTTACAGATGGGGAAATTGAGGCACGGTCAGGTGAAGCGACTTGCCCCAGGTCACACAGAGTTCAGTGGCCGAACCAGGAGCTGACCCACTTCTCCCGAGTGCGGTGCTTTAAGCGCAACTGCCTGTTCTTCTTGCTTTCATGTGGGCAATGATTTTGATGGCAGGAATCAGGCCCTGCCTACAGACCCTACAACTACCGGCCTCAGTACTTGGTCTGCCGGGCTAACAACAAGATCTGCTCTGCTGCTCAGGGCTCCCATCTGTTAATAAGCGAGGTGGATATTTATTCCTCTGCTTTTCCCTTGCTGTATATTTCCGAGGCGATGCGCCATGTGCTATTGTGCCTCTACGCCCCTATAGTCACACACTACCGCAGTGCTGTTTGGACAACCTACGCCTCGTGAGGTCTCGCTTCAAACTGACAGCACGCTGGTCATTAATATCGTCAGAAAATGCATGCGTTATTCTTGTATGTGAAGTTACAAATTCCAGCCGTACAACGTAACTAGACCAGGTTTAAGAAGACAGCTTAGCCTAGGTAAAGGTGATAAGAAGGGCTGTCCTAGACAAAGGACCATTTACGTATTAGCCGTAAACAAAGCTAGCAAGCAAAACTAGTGGGGTTTGTTTTGAGCCTGAACTCGAGTGCTAGAAAATTAACATGGCTCCTGCACTCCAGAGGCGCCCGGGAGACCGAGCTCCCAGGAGGCCTCCTGTCTTGGAGAACAAAGGCAATTCTTTGAGAGTATGAGGGACAGAGAGATGCCAGCTTCCTCTTCTTATGAAAATGAGAGAAACCAGCACCTCCTACTTCTGTGGAAGGTCGTGACAGATAGACAGTCAGCCATGCTGGACCCAAAGTAATTGGTGAGAGAAACCATCTTAAACAAAGACTGTAGCTTCCTCCATTAAGTTTTAGATGCGTTTTCACTTCTGTTGGCTGGTAACCGGCTGCGCCGTTATTTATTGTGCTTGGCATTGCTTAACCTACGGCCTCTTGTGAATAAACTTTAATCTAAACCAACCCAGGACTGCGTTTGAAATGAAGGAATTGTTAAGTCCCGTTAAGGTGGCAAACTGTTGGGTATGGTCTCTTTCTTTAAGGCGCAAGCAAACCTTATGCTTTTTCGGCATGCTCTAGGAGGGGGGCTGGCCACTTTCCCACAGGTGATTTTGGGGACAGTCAGAACCGGTGCTGCGTTGGGGTCATCCTGCCAGGTGTGACCAAAGCTGGTGGATGCAGGGTGGGGCTGTTTGGTAGGCAGGCTGCTGAGGTCCGAACCACTGACCCACAGCTGCACGGCCCAGATGTGCAGGATTCAGCATGCTTGTCTGCTGGCTGGCTGTGACCAGAGCAGCGGAGCATTTAAGGCACTCAGGGTTACAGGCAGGCAGCGACACAGCCCCTCACTGCTCTGGACTGCACCCCAAAAGGCAGACAGACAGACATTTCAAGTGTAGCTTGCTTCATGCTCACTTTTTTGTTTCATGCCACTCACGGGGCCAAGATCTGCTCTCGGCGACAGCCATGCAGCCCCACTGAAATCCACAGAAGCTTTGTACGTTCAAAACCGCGTCATTTCTTGAGGTGCCTAGTCTGGAGCACCCAAGTTTAAAAATCACTCAAGCGCAGCAGCACTGCAACCCACCCCCCACCCCGGCAGCGACGACAGCCGTTATCCCGATTATACATACAGGGCGCTGAGGCACAAAGAGACAAAGGCCCAGATCCTCAGAGGTGCTGTTGAAACCAGGGGGTGGAAGGTGCCTGAACACCTTTGAGGAAGTGGGAAAAAGTGGAGATGTTCCTCTGCTGAAGGGCGTGAGGAATCTTTGACAGCTAAGGCTGATGAGGCCAAGCAGACCTACCAAAGCACAGAGAGCCAGACGGCAGGCGACCTCTGAATTCTACTGCAAAGGTTTGCGAGAGCAGGCAGCAGCACGCCAGTTGCTATTCCAACTGTCCTAGTCTTTGAGTAACTGAGGGTATGTCTACATCTACAATTTTGCAGCGCTGGTTGTTACAGCTGTGTTAGTACAGCTGTATAGGGCCAGCGCTGCAGAGTGGCCACACTTACAGCAACCAGCGCTGCAAGTGGTGTTAAATGTGGCCACACTGCAGCGCTGTTGGGAGTGGTGCATTGTGGGCGGCTATCCCACAGAGCACCTCATCCCATATCGGCGCTGTGGCTTGTGGGAAGGGGAAGGAAGTGTGATTGTCTTTCCGCTTCCTGTTCCTGTTCCAACGCCCCGTGTTGCTTTGGTAGACATTCGGAGCAATGTGGCAGCATTGTGATTGTACAGCAATTTTTCTGCGATTTTTTTTAATGAATGGATCCTGAGCAGCTGACGACCTTATTGATGAATGTTGCCAGCACTGTGTGCTGAGCTCGCCCCTACCCTGCGGCACAGGGACACCGCGTGGCTGCCTCCGTGCTGGGAGGGGAGGGGGGGGGTCGGGGAACACCGGAGCACACCGCGGGGAAGGAGACCTGCTTGGAGGGGGGGTCGGGGAACACCGGAGCACACCACGGGGAAGGAGACTACACTACAGCTGAGCATTTAAAGGAGGGGTCAGGTGAGCACAGGGCAGTGGAGTTTTCTTGATTACCGGAGAGGCTTCCTCAGGTATGCTGGGATACCTGCTTATTCCACGGAGGTCAAGAAAAACGCTGGTGAGTGTCTACACCCGATGACCAGCACTGGTGATCCAGCGCTGGATCCTCTACACCCGAGGCACGACCGGGTGTACGGCCAGCGCTGCAAACAGGGAGTTGCAGCACTGGTAATGCCCTGCAGGTGTGTACACCTAAGTTGCAGTGCTGTAACCCCCTCACCAGCGCTGCAACTTTGTGGTGCAGACAAGGCCTGACACGTTCAATCTCTGGCGTTACTTTCCGCTCTAAGCCTTGGCGGCCTCCGTTGCATATCTGATCTATCATCATCGCATTCACGTGAGAGTGTATGTCCCGTAAAGAACCCAGCACCATCCGGTTCCATCAAGTAAGAAGCGTACAATGAGCCGTACGCACCCCCGCTCCTCGGAACGATACGCTGCACGTGTGACTATCTAAAGACAACAGGGAAAAGTGTGGCTGATTATGTCTGACCATTGACACGGTAACAACAATTTGGTCCATTTTCTGTCGGGCTGCTCGAATCGCACATCGTTGCTGAACGATCCCAGCAAAACTGAACTGGCTCGTCTCCGGCCCATCACAGCTAGTTACCAAAATACAAGAGGAATGACTGCTCAAGATTTCATTTGCTAATATCTGCAAGAACCGCTAACGGGGTTTGGGAGAGTTCAACACCAGACGTCATTATTGCTCTGAAAAGCGCACGCGTTGCTGCTGTACGAGGCCAGCCGTTTGCTACCCAAGTCCAGGAGGAATTGCGGCTCTTTGATTTCTTTGCAAACAATCAAAAAGGAAAACCAACCGCATTTCACTGGCAACCAAAGAGCTTACGAACAGCTTGGGCGCAGCTGTTTCTGTTGCAGAGTCCCTGTAGCTGGAAGCACTGTCAAGGATTGCTTGTTCTCAAACGCTGTTTTAGATGCTCAAACACAATCACGCTCCTTTCCCTGATGGTTTGATCCTTTTTCATTTAGCCAACCGTCATGCTTTCATTTCTCTGTGGTGTTTTTTAATGAGGCAACACGATCCTGAGCTGTTTACCCCTTCGTTCCTTTACCTGCGCCTTTCCTGTCATTTTAATTTATAGTCCCACTGCAGCAGACAACATAACACCCTAGGCCCTACAGAAACACTAGAGACTGGAATTTCTTATTCTGAACATGCATATTTTAGAATGATCAAGTGGACAAAAATAAAATAGAATCTGGAACACACTTGGCACTCGCTCCTAGATCAGAGGCCAAAACTACTTCAAGATTTGTATCCTGCCCGTATGACACCACTTTACCTGGGGACTGCAAAGTAGTGTGGAACATTCTGTAGCCACATGTGATAAACATATTACCTCGGTGTCAGGCTGGTGAATTCAGTATGGAATTCTTCTGTTCGCTTCTTACATACCCACTGGGCCAGTGTCACCCTCTCCTCCGCCTGCGCTTTAATCCCTTGTGCCGGTAAGGCTCCCACAGCACAAGTGGGTATTGCAGTCTGCATTCCTCGCAGCGTAGACAAGTCTCAGGCCCCCAAGACTCCACCAGGCCAGTGGCCTGCAGACCCTCTGCTGGACGGAGCCACCAGCAGCGGCGCTCTATGAACAGATTGGCCAGCCGTCAGGCTGCCGATGCATTGTGGGTCGGGTTGCCGCCACCTCTGCACGACATCTCCCCGAGACAAGAGTTTAGCACAGTCTGCTAGCTCAGGGGGCTGGCCCTGGGATAGGCGACTTGTTGCTGCTACAGGCTCAGCCCAGAGATGAAGGACCCAAAGAGTTGGTTACCATTGATCGATTGTTTGGCCGATCTCAGACAAGTTCTTAGCAGGCAGGTGTCCCCATCAGCCTACAGACCTGGCAGAGCCATGGATTTGCACTCCCCTTTCATCTCGAGTTCAAGGGAGGGACAGCAGCTGGGAAGCTCCTGCTGCCATCCCCCGTGCTCTCACAGAATATCAGGGTTGGAAGGGACCTCAGCTGGTCACCTAGGTCCAACCCCCTGCTCAATGCAGGGCCGATCCCCAGACAGATTTTTGCCTCAGATCCCTAAATGGCCCCCTCAAGGATTGAGCTCACAACCCTGGGTTTAGCAGGCCAATGCTCAAACCACCGAGCCAGCCCTCCTCTGGATACATGAGTGAGCTCGGTTTCCAGGACTCTCAGTCCGCCCCAGCGGTTGTGTTGAAAATGAAAGAAAGGGAAGGCACTTACTTCTCTGCGAGCGTGCACAGCAGAAAGCTACGATGGTGGCCATCAGCACCAGGAATGCCACGCCGGCCCCCACAGCGACGCCTATGATCACCGCCATCGGCACAGACTCTGCAAGAGGAACGAGGGAGCCAGTGAAGTGCCAAAGTGCCCAAGTATCACTTTCCCCTGCCCTGCTGCCTAAGCCCCCCTGGCTGCCATAACCCCACTCCTGGCGAGTGTTGGGTCTGTGCACTGGCTTCTTAGCTCTCCTGCCCATCCCCGCCCAATAGCTATGCTGGTCTTGGACCGGGTAGATGACTCATAGTGCAACTCAAATGAGCTCGACTGTAACTTGACTGTCCTCGGGAGGACACAGGGTGTCGGAGAGAAGACACGTACGAGTATGACTCGCTCGGCTGGCGCCTGGATAGCTCCGTTGCTCTGCTCTAAATGGGGACGGGGGTGGGAATCCAAAGACTCCTCCGAAACATAAGGTCAGCTGCATTGGCTGAGCTGTGTTGGGAGGCTAAGACTGGAAGAGCAGGGTGCTGCAACTCAAGATGAAGGTGCCTCGGCTGGGCTCTGGACTGGAACAGCGGAGCTGGTGGAGTGATGGGGGAGAGGCTGCTCCATGCTTGTGTAGTTATGCCCATGATGAATTTGCTTTTTAACTCCCCGTTGGGACTTCCAGCCTGCAAAGCTGATTTTTGGAAGCAGTGCCAGACCACAATTTTGCAACAGAAAAAAAAAAACAAACCAACCATTTTTAGGGAAGTTTGTAAGTCGGTCCCAACAATCTCGTGATCCCCTGGCAAATCTCTAATGAGATCATCCTCCAAGTACTTCTACTGAATAGCCCGTGCTAATATCGCAAGTATTTAACACAATTATATCTAGCTGTCTACATTTCATGCTGCCCAGGTCTGGCCCAAACCTCACTGAAGGCAGAGGAAAGACTCCCACTGACGTCAATGGGCTTTGGGTAAGGGGTCATCTACATAGCAGGTAGAGTCCATAGCCTTGCAGTGAGATCCATTTCCTTGGGAGTTGCATCATGCCGCACCGTCAAAGCTCCTTTCCATCTCGTTCTGGGGACCCCACCGCCAGAGATCACCCTGCCCTCATGGCAAAAGATGTCGTGCACGCTGCTAACTTCACTGGGCTTGTTCCATTTTAGACACTAGCTACTTATTACTGCCAAAGATCCCAGCGGAGGGCAGGAGAGGACAAGCAGAGGGGATTAAGAAAAAGAAGGCAGCTCGAGAATTATTGCAAGAAAGAAACAGCCAAGCTGGAATCAGATTTATGTCCCTTTCTTCTTGTTATTTTTTAGAGATGGAACCGACCAAACTATAGTTTAGCACATTCTTCCCTACGTTTATTAGGAACTGGTGAAACTTTGGCAAAAGGGGGAGCCTATATAGGAAGGATAGGCTCCACCTAAACCAAAATGGAACCAGATTGCTGGCACCTGATCATAGAGCAGTTTTTTAACTAAAGGCGGGGGGAAAGCTGACAGGTGCGGAGGAGCACGCGGTTTGGGCAGAGACCTCCCTTAGGGGAGGACCTATTAATGGAGATCCTCGATGTCCTCATAAGGAGGAGAGGATGGAAGATGATAAAATACAGGTAGGCTCTGCTGACAAACAGTCGAATGAAGAACAGTCCTATTCAATTACATCATGTAATGGCAGACAGCGCCAAAGTGACACATTTTTAAAGTGCTTATATACAAGTGCTGGAAGTCTAGATAAAAAGCTGAGTGAACTAGAGTGCCTCGTATTCAATGAGGATATTGATATAATAGGCATCACAGAATGGAGGATAATCAATGGGACACAGTAATACCAGGGTATAAAATATATCGAAAGGACAGTAAAGGTCCTGCTGCGGGGGTGGGGGGGGGGGGAGTGGCACTATACGTGAAAGAAAGGGTAGCATCAAATGAAGAAACATCTTAAATGAACCAAATTATACCATAGAACCTCTATGGACAGTAATTCCATGCTTGAGTAATAAGAATATAGCAGTAGGGAGATACTACCGACCACCTGACCAGAATGGTGATAGTGATTGTGAAATGCTCAGGGAGATTAGAGAGGCTATAAAAAACAAATCATCAATGATAATGGGGGATTTCAACTATCCCCATATTGAGTGGGTACCTGTCACTTCAGGAAGGGTTACAGAGATAAAGTTTCCTGACACCTTAAATGACTTCTTCTTGGAACAGCTGCTTCTGGAACCCACCAGAGGAGAGGCGATTCTTGATTCGAACCTAAGTGGAGCACACGATCTGGCCCAAGAGGTGAATACAGCTGGACTGCTTGGTAATAGTGACCATAATATAATTACATTTAACATCGCTGTGGCGGGGAAAGCACCAGAGCAGCCTGACACAGCACCATTTAATTTCAGAAAAAAGGAACTACACAAAAACGAGGAGGTTAGTTAAACAGAAATTAAAAAGGTACAGCACCAAAAGTGAAATCCCTGCAAGCTGCATAGAAACTTTGGAAAGACACCGTAATAGAGGCTCAACTTAAACGGATACCCCAAATTAAAAAACAAACAGAGAACCAAAAATGTGCCACTGTGGCTAATCAACAAAGTAAAAGAAACAGCGAGAGGCAAAAAAAGGCATCTTTTGAAAAGTGGAAGTTAAATCCTAATGAGGAAAATAGAAATGAATTGTAAAAATATAATTAATTAGGAAGGTCAAAAAAGAAATGGAAGAACAGCTAGCCAAAGACACAAAAAGTAATAGTAAATTTGTTCTTAAGTACATCAGAAGCAGGAAGCCTGCTAAATAACCAGCGGGGCCACTGGACGCACGAGACGCTAAAGCAGCACTCGAGGACGATAAAGCCGTTCTGGAGAAACTAAATGAATTCTTTGCATCGGTCTTCACGGCTGAGGATGGCAGGGAGATTCCCAAACCTGAGCCATTCTTTTTAGATGACAAATCTGAGGAACTGTCCCAGATGGAGGTGTCATTAGAGGAAGTTTTGGAACAAATTCAGAATCTAAACAGTCATAAGTCATCAAGACCAGATGATATTCACCCAAGAGTTCGGAAGGAACCCAAATGTGAAATTGCAGAACTACTAACTACTTTGAACCTATCATTTAAATTAGCCATCCTCCAATCATTTGGTACAGAAGCTGATGTGACGCCAATTTTTAAAAAGGGCTCCAGAAGTGATCCCAGCAATTACAGGCCAGTAAGCCTGACTTCAGTACTGGGCAAATGGGTTGAAACTACAGTACAGAACAGAATTGTCAGACACATAGATGAACATCAATTGTCGGGGAAGAGTCAATGTGGTTTTTGTAAAGGGAAATCATGCCTCACCCATCTACTAGAATTCTTTTAGGGGGTCAACAAGCATGTAGACAAGGAGGATTCAGTGGACAGAGCGTATTTAGATTTCCAGACAGCCTTTGCAAGATCCCTCATCAAAGACTCTTAAGCAAAGTAAGCTGTCATGGGATAAGAGGGAAGGTCCTCCCATGGATTGGTAACTGATTAAAAGGTAGGAATAAATGGTCAGATTTCAGAATGGAGAGAGGTAAGCAGTGTGTCCCCCAGGGGTCTGTACTGGGACCGGTCCTATTCTACATATTCATAAATGATCTGGAAAAAGAGTAAACAGTGAAGGGACAAGATTTACAGATGCTACAAAATTACTCAAGATAGTTAAGTCCAAAGCAGACTGCAAAGAGCTACAAAAGGACCTCACAAAACAGCAGATGAAATTAAATGTTGATAAATGCAAAGTAATGCCTATTGGAAAACATAATCCCAACTATACATATAAAATGATGAGGTCTAAATTAGCCCTTACCACTCAAGAAAGAGATCTTGGAGTCACTGTGGATAGTTCCCTGAAAACATCCACTCAATGTGCAGCGGCAGTCAGAAAAGCAAACAGAAGGTTGGCCATCTGTAAGGGTGTGGATTCACCCCTGCAGCGCCTCCCACTGGTCATCTGAGGGAGTTAGCTCGTCCCAGCTCCAGAGCGCCCTCTGCAGGCCGGTGATCCGCCTTACCTCACTCTGACCCCCTGTGTCCCTCCCAGGACCCGGTGCCCCGTTATCTGGGGTGCTGCCCCCTGGTAGTAACCCCACAGTTCTGGGTCTCCCCCTCCAAGGGGAACCCCCACCCACTATCCCCACTTCGCCTCAGTCTTGGCTACTCCCAATTATCACTTAGCCCCCATTCACTAGGCCAGCCTGCACTGTATCAGCCACTCATCACAGGCAAAGGGGTTTGGACCAATTCCCTCTGTCTACCCATGGGCTGCCCCTTTGCAACCCCAGTACTCATTTGGCCTTACCCTAGGCCTGCAGCCTGGGGGAGGTTTCCAGGCTAGAGCTCCCCAGCTCCTCTTGCCTTCCCGCAGCCCTGCACCACCTTAGGTGCACTCCCTAGCAGCCAGGCCCTTCTCCCTCTAAAGGCAGAGAGAAACTGCTCCCTCCTCCTTCCCTGGCCTTCTTATAAGGCCCAGTTGCTTAGTTTGGGGCGTGGCCCCAGCTGCAGCCACTTCCCCCAGTCAGCTGGGGTTTTACTCTCTGGCTCAGCTCCAGCCCTCTGCAGGGCTTTTGCAACCCCCTCTGGGCTGGAGTGGGTGTTCACCCTACTACAGCATCATTAAGAAAGGGATAGATAATAAGACAGAAAATATCATATTGCCTCCATATAAATCCATGGCACGCCCACATCTTGAATACTGTTGTCATAAACAGATAGTTAAGGGTTAATGTCTCTTTTACCTGTAAAGGGTTAAGCAGCTTAGTAAACCTGGCTGACACCTGACCAGAGGACCAGTAGGGGGACAAGATACTTTCAAATCTTGGTGCAGGGAAGTCTTTGTTTGTGCTTTTTGTTTTGGGTGTGGTTCGCTCTTGGGTCTCAGAGGGACCAGACGTATATCCAGGCTCTCCAAATCTTTCTGAATCAGGCTTTCATGTTTCACAATTGTAAGTAATAGCCAGGCAAGGTGGATTAGTCTTATGTTTGTTTGTTCAACTTGTACATGCTTCTTTTTGGCTGGAAGGATTTTTACCTTTGTTTGCTGTAACTTTGAATCTAAGGGTGCGGGGGCGGGGGGGTGTCCCTCTAGTCTATATGAATCTGAGTACCCTGTAAAGCATTTTCCATCCTGATTTTACAGAGATAATGTTTACCTTTCTTTCTTGAATGAAAAGCTTTCTTTTTAAGAATCTGATTGATTTTCCTTGTTTGAAGATCCAAGGAGATTGGGTCTGAACTCACCAGGGATTGGTAGGGGGAAAGGAGGGAGGGATGGTTAATTCCTCCTTGTTTGAAGATCCAAGGGGACTGGGTCTGAACTCACCAGGGATTGGTGGGGGGAAAGGAGGGAGGGATGGTTAATTCCTCCTTATTTGAAGATCCAAGGAGTTTAAATCTGTGTTCACCAGGGAATTGGTGAAGCCTCCCAAGGCTGCCCAGGGAGGGGAAGGTTTTGGGGGGACAGAAAGTAAGTGTGCCAGACACTAATTTCTGGCTGGTGGCAGCGTACCAGATCTAAGCTAGTAACTAAGCTTAGAAGCGTTCATGCAGGTCCCCACATGTCTACTCTAAAGTTCAAAGGGGGGAAAGAACCTTGACAACTGTGTACAGATGTGGTCACCCCATCTCAAAAAAGATATACTGGAATGGGAAAAGGTTCAGAAAAGGGCAACAAAAATGATTAGGGGTATGGAACCGCTTCCGTATGAGGAGAGAGTAATAAGATTGGGACTTTTCAAATAAGGGGGGATATAACAGAGGTCTATAAAATTATGGCTGGTGTGGAGAAAGTAAATAAGGAAGTGTTATTTACTCCTTCTCATAACACAAGAACTAGGGGCCACCAAATGAAGTTAATAGGCAGCAGGTTTAATACAAACAAGAGGAATTATTTCTTCACACAACGCTCAGTCAACCTGTGAAAGTCTTTGCCGGAGGATGTTGTGAAGGGCAAGACTATAACAGGGTTCAAAACAGACCTAGATAAATTCAGGGAGGATAGGTCCATCAATGGCTATTAGCCAAGATGGGAAGGGATGGTGTCCCTAGCCTCTGTTTGCCAGAAGCTGGGAACGGGCGACGGGATAGATCACTTGATGATTCCCTGTTCCATTCATTCCCTCTGGGGCACCTGGCACTGGCCACTGTTGAAAGACAGGATACTGGGCTAGATGGATCTTTGGTCTGACCCAGTATTGCCATTCTTATGTATGCCCTCTCCCCCCCCCCCCCCCCAAAAAAAAACAAACCCCTGGGGCAGAGGTGAAAGTGGGCCGCTGTGACATACTGGTAAGAAGTGGCCGCCACTACTGGCCTGTACGCAGCTGAATGCTCAGCTCCTTTCCAGCTGTGGGGTTGGTTTTCCTTGCTGCTGATGTGAGGAGCGGTTAGAGAAACAAGGCCCTTCGACTTGGCAAATGAGCCCATTTGATCTGGAATCACAGAGAGAGGATGAATATATGAAATGCCACTGGGAACGTTTCCTTCTCGCTGCACCTTGACTCTTTTGTGTGTGCCCTCCTGGGGGCTTTCCTCAGTCACCACTGTCTGTCGTTATTACAGGACCACGGTGACGATCGCCCGCTGGAAATCCTTAGCGCTCCCTGCATAAATCAGCTGCTGCGTCGAGGCTGCAGGTTTGTGACACTCGGAGGCGATGTTTGGATTTGGAGAACGTGGCCTGGGCTCACAAAACACCTTCTCCCCTAATCTAAACCTGGCGCTTTCATTTTCCCCAGAAGCAAATCAAGCTGGAGCTAAGGGGAGGGCTGTGTTTGGTGTGAGGACCGGTCAAAGCTCCCCAAGCTTATGGTGGCGACATGAGAGAGTTGCACGGGGTAAACGGTAACAGGGTAAATTGATTCGCAGTAGCCCCATCTGTAACAGCACCACCACGCTGTTCTGCTGTCTCAAACACAGGAGATGGGGGGAACGCGGAGAAACGGCAAGCAGGAAGCTTAGCAGGGCCAGATAGATAGTCCACTTCCAACCAGAGGCTTATGGGATGGGAGCGGAGGACTATCGTGTCTCAATTTTTAGGGCTGCCCGTGGCTACGTGTCTCCACCGCAATACATGTTATCAGCAACCCTGGGCTCTGCTCTGTAGCTCAGGACAGCTTCATCATGTGGCAATGACAGTGGCATGGGGCTGTATGAACGGGGAGCATGGCAAGGGGAAAATCTGCACTCAGACCGAGTTGAACTTTCGCTGAAGACAATCTAAACTGTCCAGCCCTAATGAGTTCGAGCTAGGACTAATTTATTCTGGTTTGGATAAAACCGATTTGCAATAGACTTAATCTATATCAATTCATGCCACTCTTAAACCCACATCAGTGTCCACCTAGCGGTTTGCATGACGTCGGTTTAAATAACTGCAAGCGAAATCAGTTTCAATACATGCCTGAAGTCCAATTAGTGCCACTTTCTCATGCAGACACATTCTAAATGGCCTGTTGACTCTGTCCTGGGCTATGGTGCCATCACGATGTGTGTGAAATCATAGAATATCAGGGTTGGAAGGGACCTCAGGAGGTCATCTAGTCCAACCCCCGCTCAAAGCACTGATATCCAATCCACTGATATCACCAGAATCTGTCTCTTTCCCCCTCTCCGCTCAGATCTACACTACAGTATGACTTTGGTATAACTACGTTGCTCAGGGCTGTGAAAAATCCACACCCCTGAGTGACAGTTATACCGACCGTAACGCCCCAGGTAGACAGCCCCTCTTTGAAGGTGGATGAACTAAGTGGTTAGGAGACACCCTCCCATCAGCGTAGTGTCTTCACTGAAGTGCTACAGCTGTGCCAATGCAGCATTTTAAGTGTAGACCTGCCCTCACTCTCGTCCAAATGGATCAACACCCAATACCACGGCCCGAGTGCCGCTAACCCAAGTTCAGGCTGAACTTTCAGAGCCACGGCATTTGAGTGGGCTCAGAGTTAGGCAAAAAGATCTTTGCTCATCCCTAGTTCATCCTGAATTTCTGGTGCCAGCGTAGAGTGGAAGCTAATCCTCACAGCCCTCCCTTCTCAGTCAGTGAAAATAAGTTAGTTACTTTCTAGATGCAAATTGGTTCTGCTCATGCAGGTCTGCCTTGTAAATGAACAATTTGCTAGCAAGTCTAGGGAAAAAAATGTCCGCCTAGTTCACTCTCCTGTGCAAATGGAGATTGTTAATACCGGTGGACACAGATCCATAGCTTATAAAACCAGAATGGACTGCTGTGATCACCGAGTCTGACCTTCTGCATAACAGAGGCCAGAGGACTTCCCTGAATTAATTCCTGTTTGAATAAGAGCAAACTTTTTAGGAAAACTTCCAGTCTTGATTTAAAGATCGATTTGCACATTGAGGACGTGAGCTTCCTGGAAACAACAGAGCTTCCTGGAAACCCAAGGGAAGCGACTTAGGGTCAGAGTGAGCATGCACTAAGAGTGTCGGAAGGGTTCTCCTCTGACTGAGCTAGGTCAAAGGTCAAATTGAAAAGGTCAGAGGCCAAGCCAAGAGCTTATTGCAAGTTTAGCAGGGAAATGATCTTTCCAGCGGCCCATGGTGCGACTTGCAGTTACTATCAGTCTAGGAGGGGATCGAGGTCAAGCCTCCATCTGTTCAGAACCCTTGCATGCCTCTATATACTTCACTCTCCTCCCTGTAGAAGTAAAGAGGGCAGAAGGGGATGTCCAGGCGGGGTTGTCCTGTCTCACTGGCTCCCCCAGGCATTTAGGGGGCAGATAGTTCCCTCCAACTGCCAGTCTAGGCTGGTCTTGGCAGAGCCACGGGGGTGCATAACACAAGAGACCGTTCAGGGCAGCCAAGGGATTAGGGGAGACACACGCACTATTCACCGTGGACACTGGTTTCCATTGACTGCTCGTTGGGTGCTAAGGTGGTAGGGCAAGAAGAGTTATAGAAATGCCCATGAGAAAAAACCTAGCAGTCACTGATCCTATCTACATCTTTAAGGTCTACTGGTTCTGGCTACTTCAAGGGTCCTCAGCTCACTCACAGTTTTAGTGATACACCAGCTATCACCGGTGTATTCTCCTGTTTTCTTTTGCCCTCAGTAGGGCTGGACAAGCAATTTACTGGATGGATTGAGCCTGTTTCTTCTGTTTGCGGACAATCTGCAAACAGACTTAATCTTCATTATTTAGGCGTTTGTTTGAAATGATTAAGTGCACGGTTTATGACAATGCATGTCAGCCTCTGGCTTGCTTGCAAGGTGTCTGCTGAATGTTGATTCACGTATGTGTAATTTGCCATTCATGCTGTGTGATTGGTCACTTCATTCACATGGTACCGCTTCTGCTCCCTGCCTGGATGACTGCCAAACCTGCAAAGAGCTTCCCCAATGACTGAGAGAACATTCCCAGCAAGACTCCTTGTGCAGATGCATATTCACATGAGCGCCCGGGACCAGGGCCGGTGCAAGGCAGTTTCGCGCCCTAGGAGAAACTTCCACCTTGCACTCCCCCCAGCTTACCCCGCCTCCCCACGGCAGGTAACTCAGCCCCCCACCCAGGGAGCCCCCCCGCAGCAGCTAGCCCCCCCACCACGACAGCTAACCTCTCTCCCCCCTGTTCCCCCACGGCAACTAACCCTGCCTGGGGAGACTTCCCCCCACTCCCCCCATGGCAACTAACCCTGTCTAGGGACACTTCTCCCCTTCCCCCCCTCCCCCGGCAGCTAACCCTGCCTGGGGAGACTTCTCCCCTTCCCCCCCACCTCCTCCGGCAGCTAACCCTGCCTGGGGAGACTTCCCCCACGGAAGCTAACCCTGCCTGGGGAGCCCACCCCAGCTCACCTCGGCTCCGTCTCCTCCACTGAGCACGCCAGCGCTGCTCTAATTCTCCTCCCCGCCCAGGCTTGCGGGCGCTGATTGGAGGAGACTTAGAGCCGGGCTGTGTGCTCAGCGGAGGAGGCAGAGTGGAGGTGAGCTGGGGCAGGGAGCGGTTCCCCCTGTGCGCCCCCCCCCTCGTTATTGCAGGTAACCCTCTCCGCGTTGCCCCCCCCCAGCTCACCTCCATCTCCTCGCCTGAGGGGGCTTTTAGGCGCCCCCAACCACTAGGCATCCTAGGCGGCCGCCTAGTTTGCCTAAATGGTTGCACCGGCCCTGCCCGGGACACTTCTGGCAAATATTTTTGCTCATAAAACCTTGCTCAAAGCTCACGAAAAGCGCTACAAAGTGGTTGCAAGGCCCATCCGTGGCTGCCTATTTACAGTCACTGTTTGAATGGATGTTTGCAACCATTTCCAGCCAGCTCTACACCACAAAATTGTACCTGAGATCATCTCTGAGGGCTTTGAATGAATACACACTAAGGTCTGGTGTTAAGGTCAAGGACGAGCAACTTTACTGAATGTTTCCAGCTGGGCTCAATGCTTGCAGCTGAAGTAATTGAATGTAACCATCCCCTTGCATGGGTCAGCGATACAGGTTGGACCAGGGCCCTTCGGCACCAAAGCACAGTCCTCTACCACTCACACTAAAGCAGTACAGTTCCTTTTGTCAGTAGCAGTAGTAGGCTGTCATCCTCTTGTGGACCAGCCACAAGAGAGGGCCGTGACACACTTTGCCAGGAGAGAACGCTCCCTAGTATCATATCCCAGCATGGATCAAAATTTGGTGCACGACTTCCCTGCCGGTTGTTCTAACATCCTGTCCGAGAATACTGAGAGGGACCTGCCCCAGAGAACGTTACATCCAGCTCATCCTCGTCTACAGCAGATCCCTACCTTGACTTGGATCGGTAAGATTTACTCCCAGACTCCTGGCCTTCCAAACTGTATTGCAAGCATATTGGAGACGAGCGCTTCTCTTAACCCTAATTTACATATGGCATAGCTAACTTGCCGGACAATCCCAGTGTCTGCAAATCTCACCACCTTGCTGGACACTGTTCCTTCTGGGTGACTTGCTGTGTCAAGGGCTCCAGATTGCTTCCACCACAGCCGCTGGTGGCACTCTATCCCCTCCATGACTCCTGGGTAGATCTGAGATGGCTGAAGCCAGCTTAATGGGCAGGCAGCATCTGTGAGCCTTCCTCATATGCCCTACACTCGATTCCCCAAGCCCTGCTTCCTGATTTACAGTGACTTCCTAAATATGGCTGCTGAAGCCTCCACCTTCTCTTTCGCTACTTATCTAGCATTCTGCTTCCAGACAACTCTGCCTGATGGCGGCCAGTGCAGAGATAACCTATCGGCCCAGCCATCTATCGCTCATCAGTTCTGCTGTGCATGCAGCCTGCATTTTGCTATCCCCAAATATCCATCTGGCACCCTTGTGTTCTGCGTGCAGCGGTTTTACCAAATGAGGTTTCACATTTGAGCAAACTCTTAGAGTTATGACAAACTTGTCTCCCTCAAGCCAGTCTTTGCAACATTGCACCAAACTGCCTTTGATTTGATCCTGCTACTACCACGGACACATCTCGCCATGTTCTACTGCACATACACCGTGTCCTTCACTGAGAAGGCTCGTGCCTTTGCTTAGACGGATGGTGTCCATTAGAGCTTGTTGGTGGGTTGATATAAGCAACAATGCACGGGAAAGTCAACCGATTAGAAACACGAGAGGGTAAGGGGTGAGCCGTGGACATCCAGGGAGAATTGGTAGGGAGGTTTGGTCACTCATTTCTTTGAGCAAGCTGAATGGGAACATCCTGCGCTAGGCAAAGCTCACGCAGACGATGAAAACTCATCGTGAAGAGCAGACATCACACAGCTTCTGCAATTACTTGCTCCTCCTAGAGAAACAAGGAATGCCAGCTGAGTGGAGAGATGGGAGCCTGGAGACACTGTCAATGGCTGCTAATTCAGCATCAAGGAAGCAGGGAGTGAAATCCAGAGGCAAGTGAGGGACTCTTAATGATGGGGTTTGGTCCTTGATGAGTGATGTTGCCAGCAGCTGATGGAGCAGGACACAGGGAATGAGAAAAGCTGGCTCCTGGCAGAGATAATGCCAAGGGCTCTCCTGGGATAGAAAACACAGTTACAATGGAAAGGCACAGTAAGATGGTCAGGTGGCCAGGGATGGTAATGGGTGGGCCAGCAGTAATGGTGAACAGAGCTGACAAAGAGCCCAGTGCTGCAATTTGCTGACTCAGCAGCTCCAGACCCCCAGGAAGCCTAATCCACACTTCATGGAGGGTGCTGTGGCTCGGGGAGATGAGAAATACAACTAACAATAGTTTGTGATGAAGGCAATGCATCCTGCAACTGTCTGCCCCATTTCAGGGCCATACCTGTCCCACCTAATGCTGACAGTAGCTAACTCCCTCCCACTAAGGTGGGGAATGGTGGCTGGAAGTTCATTGCCTCTCTCGAAAGTCACTGGTTTACCTGTGTGTTTCCCCATAACAATACTTAGCATTTATACGGAGCGTCTTGTCTGTAAACCCCACAGCACATTACAAAAGGGTCTAAGTATTAGCGGATGAGGAAACGGAGGCACCAAGAGGTCACATGCAGAGCTGGGACTAGAATCCAGGGCTCCTGACTCCTAGTCTGTGCCTTGTCCGCTGGTGCATGTTGTCTCTCAGAGCCTTTGAGAGATGTCTTCCTGACCTCCCGCTGTCTGGCTCAGGAAAGGTAAAGCTAGAAGGAGGCTGCTGAATGCTAAGGTGTGGTAATGCAGCTAGGGGCAAGTCACATATTCACCTTCAGCTCATGATTCCATACCTGCTTCCATACCAGCTCCTGATTTCATTTCCGTACCTGTTTGAAAATAAAGCAAGCGTCTACAGCCTTGCCAAGCCCAAGCGCACGTGTCAGTATTGCTGAGCAGGCAGGCTCTTTGCTGCCGGAGGATGCAATGGTGCCTGGAAGTTCCCCTGAAATAGGTATCCTCTTCCAACCTAGTCTGAGGTTCCACTGCACGGGGACCGGGAGCTACCATTTGGCACTACGCTGCAGATTGCTGCTGGGATATGACTTCGGAGTAGGGTAGAGACCCCACCTCATGGATTCGGCACCGTTGTGCAGTAGGGACGACCACTAGGATTCATCTCTGCTTTCTTATAGGTTCAATCACTGGGAATCTCTCCCTTGGGCTGGGATCTAACTCAGCTGCCATGTCACCTTCTAGAACCCTTCTCCATCCCCAGCAGAGTCATCAGTGCCCTTGTAGGACCCAACTAAAGGATCCTGAACGGTCACCCACACCTACTGGTGTCCAGCTCCACTCCGTGCAGTGTCACGGGCTGGGACCCAAACCCGTTGCCCTGCAGAGATTCCCACTGGGACCCAGTTTGTCGGTTCTGCCCACTGGGAACTCACCTCATTGCCATGCACAGGCTCTGACTGGCAGGCGATCAGAAAAAACACTGTCTGTTTGCACTGGAAGAAGCGCGAGGCCAATTTTGAGGGGTTCATTTAGCTCTGATTTAATCTGCATGGCAGCTTTACCCGTATAAATCAGAGCTTAATGAGAACAATCCACCTGCCTGCCTGGGCATTTAACAACAGACTAAAACGGGAGTCCCTCCAGGAGCAAAACATTCTCTACAAAGGCAGAGTCCCCAACGTGGAAGCCTCCAAACTGCCCCAGAATTACTCAGAGAGCTGCTTAACCCTTTCGAGGAGCTACCCTTCCCTCCCACTCTGGCTGCCGTGGGTTCCATCTGTGCAGCCCTCCCAAAACCTGCATCTGGCATACTGGCCGATGGGCACTCTGCTTGTACATCAGGCTGGCCCGCTTGGTCTGTGTCCTGCTTCACTGCGTGGGCACAGAGCAACGAGATGCAATAGCAGGCACTGAGCTGCTGTCAGCTTGCATGGCATGGACCCAGTCAGAATTGCTGACCAGGTTTCATTAGCAGGCTCTGCCGCCGCAACCAATTTGTGCTTTGGGCCCTCTTTTATGTAGACGGTCACTGGAGCATGTAGCCCCCTCCATAAAGCTTTGGGAGCTAGGGCCATCCAACAAGCCTTCCCAAAACGTCCCAGTTTCCCTTTGAAATGTCTCCTGGATATCATAGCACCTCCCGGGTCTTCTGGAGCAGCCAGCTGCTAATTCCCAATGCCCAGGAGCCCCTTCTGGTTTCTAAGCACCGTGTCTGTGGCTCCCACCTTGTTCTTTCAGCCGGATGATCTCAGTGTCTGAGCCGAAGCTGTTCCAGGCAGTACAGTTGTAAATGGTCTGGAAATCGGCTCGGACAATGTTGCTGATGGTCAGTGTTGAGATGACGCCTTCCTCTGTGCTGACTGTCTCCACCGTGTAGCGCCCTGAGGTCCCAGACTCCAGCACGTTCTCTTTCCAGGACCAGGCCTGCAAATCAACAAGAGGGGTTAGTTGTGTTCATTGAGGGCCTGATTTTCTTAGAAGGGCCTCAACTTGACCTGGGGTGTCCACTCCTAAATAAAAGTAGGCACAGACCGCAGCCTGCGGCTGTCTAATGTGCAAGGGGAATCAGTTAGGGGTGGGACTTTCAAAAGCGTTTACAAGACTTAGGAGCATGAGTCTCACTGAAAGACACAGGAACCGGTGCTCCTAAGTCACTTAGGTGCTTTGGAAAATTCCACCCTGGACATCGAAGTGCCAGTGGCTACACTGCAGCCACTAATTTTCAAATGCAGTTGTTCTAGGTGTAAACTGAGGCACAAATTCAGAAGCCAATCAGCAAGATACCAAGATCTGGCACGTCTTGTCCAGTTCTACTAAGGGTAAGTGGAGCAGAGAATCGTACAGCGGGCCCTGTGTTTGCTATACTGGGGAAATTGAACAGACAGCTTGGCTTGAGACTGGAATGATTAAAATGCTGTAAAAATGCATTCGTGTTCAATGGGAGGGACACGCCTGGATTCTATTCTGCGTCATGCATCATCAACCTGGCTGCCAGCTCGCTCCAGCCTTCAGATTCTTTCCTGGGAGCTGGATTTTCTGATCCCAGGTGCAGTTTGTAGCACTGGCCCTGAACGTTAGCAAATATTCCTGTCTTGTAACCTGTCTGTCTCTGTCTGGGCTCAACGAGTGGGGACGAATATGGAGCCCCACAAGCAAGATCTTTACAACTGCTGCAGTGGCAACTGAATTCTGCTGCTTTAGGAGCTGTGGGGGCATTCTGTGCTGGGGTGGGTGCGAATGCGATCAAAGACCTGCTCATACTGTTCACTGCAAGTTAGCTACACTTGTGCTTCGATGACCCCCCAGAACTATAGCATCGGAGCACGCACAGCACCCCTGTGCAGCAGGGCTGTGCTATTATTCCCATTGTGTGGATGGGGAACTGAGGCCCAGAGAGACTAAGGGCTAGATTCACAAAGGGATTGAGACACCCTGCTGCCCAGTGGATCTCTCAGCTCTGAGTCAGATGGCCAGGCTTGTGAGGTGGCTGGGAAGTAGGTGGCTGGGGGGTGTTAGGTGCCTAACAAAAGGATTCTCAGAAGCCAGCACACTGAGTGGGGAGCTGCCAGAGCCAACCAGGAATGAAATGCAGAGGAAAGAGATGCGTCTTAGGGTCCACATTCACAATGATATTTAGGAGCCTAACTCCATTGGTCTGGGCCTTAGGTGCCTGAATGAGAGGCCAGAGGCAGGCACCTGTCTCCGCTTGGCATTCTCAGCCATGAGCCACATCCTGGAGCTGGGCACCTTCCCTTTGTGACTCTAGCTGTCTCACCACTGCACCAGCTTTTCTTCTCCAGCTAGTTTACACTGTTTGGTCACAAGTCGTATGTGACTCCATCCTGATTTCTGCCAATCAGTTTATGTGAGCAAATGTCAGCCGCTGGGGGGTTTCAGGAACGAGAGCTGGCAGCAGCGCCGGCCCGGTCTCCAGCCTATGAGCACAGCCAGGCCTCCTGACTGGCTGAGGAACTCAGCAAGCCTGCTCTTAAACCCAACCACTGATCTCCAGCTGCTCGGTGCACACGCCCACAGCTGCAATCTCTCCTGTGCTTGCCCTTTTCCTAGCCTGGCTCCAGCCCTGATCCTGCCCTGCTCCCAGCCTCGCTCCCCTGCTTCTTCCTGCCTCTGACCCTTGGCTCTGAGTCCTGGTCCCTGCCTCCGGCTCTGATCTTCAGCACTCTTCCTGGCCTCTGACTCCAACTCCAGCCACTAGGCATGACTGCCTCCGCTCTGCCCAGAGGCCAGTCTGCCCATATCCCAGTTCGTGACTGGGTGACTGCAAACTGCACTTCGATTATCTGCAATGTGCGACTGCTCACATAAGTCACGGAATAGGTTTATGGCTCCCTGATTGCTCCCCTGAGTCACATGGTATTGCTCCCTGTTTAAATAACTGGAAGTTTTAAAACCAGGAGACTCAGAATGGTGAATAACCAGAATCGACCACTGAACAATGTTCATGCATCAATCCCTTTGAGCATGTGACCGCGGGTCTTTATGTGAAGAGCAGCCTTCATCCCAACCACCACTCATGGCCACAAATGCCCTGCACAGCAAACTGCAAGGATGTGGTTGAATCCAACAGCCATTTGGAGTTCAAACTGTGCTGCTTGTCTTTGACCAGCTCTGGGGAATAGCCTGAAAGCATGCAGCTGGGTTGTTCCATGCTTGGGTGCAGGTGTGTGAGTTATTTCATGTTTGAAGGCGTTTACATGTGAGGGATGCTGGTCTGTTCGGTGCCCAGATGCTGTGATTTAAAGGCTGGACGAAGGTGTTTTCCTTGGTGACATAACATTGGGTTCAGTACACCTCTACCTCGATATAACGCCGTCCTTGGGAGCCAAAAAATCTTTACACGTTTTAGGTGAAACTGTTACGCTGAACTTGCTTTGATCTGCCGGAGTGTGCAGCCCCCCCCCCCGGAGCACTGCTTTACTGCGTTATATCCGAATTCGTGTTATACCGGGTCGCGTTATATTGAGGTAGAGGTGTATTAGAGAGAATGTGGGGGAGGGAATCATTTTCTTGGACCAGCTTCTGCTGGGGAGAGAGACACAAGCTCTGGAGCTACACAGAGCTCTTCCTCGGGTCTTGACCCTGGCTACAGTATACTCAAAGAAGGAGCAGCCCGGTTTCCCAGTGCATAGGATGCAGGGCTCCACCAGAACCTTTTTCCATAAGCAGCCAAGGGCTTTTTCATCCCTCGGTTACAGAACACGCTTCATTTCTGGCTTTGCAAAACCTTGTGAATTTCCCAGCCAGTCAAATGTGCAAAGTCACTGCCTGGGGCTCCCGAAGCGGCTTGCTTATTACCAAGGTGATTAAATGCCACCAGGACTTCTCTAATGAATTCACACAGGATTAGAGTGTGGCCCACAAGCCTAACCTCGTTCTCTAGCACAGGGCTGGCCAGGCGCTACCATGGGAGGGGCACCAGCTTCTCTCCTGCTGTACGAGCCCATTCAGTATGGAGATAAGGGACGAGCCTACTCACGATTCTGTCCGGCGGAGGGGTGCTGCGGATGAAGCACTTGATCTGTCCCTTCTCCCCATGCAGGGCGTGCTGCGTCTGAGTGCTGGAAATGATGGGAGGGCCTGGAAGAGAGAAGAAGGGGGTGAAATCCGGCTGACTCCCCCTATCCCCTTCCACATGCAAGGAGACCCCACAACAGGAAATATTGCATGATGCTAATGAAGAGCAAGCAGCACAGTATCCCCTCCAGGGAAGGTTTTTTGGGGGGGGCGGGGGAGGGGAGAGTGCTCTCAGAGATGCTGTATTACAGATGCACTCTTCTTTGGAGAGAGAGATCTCAGATCAAACCTTCAGGGGAGCGGAGATCTGCAACATGGACACGGTGCGGACCAAAGATACTGTATGGGGACCTAAAGCTCTGCTTTCAGGCCAGACTATTCCCTTTCAGTGGGGCTTGTGGGCCTTGCAGAGATACGCATCAGAGCTGTGCTGTTTCTGCTGAGCGGTGTGACACACACCCTGAGGATCTGCATTGTGGATACACTGCTCCCCAGCTCTTTCCAAGCCCACAGTGGAATCATTGACACAAACTGTAAGAGACCCTCACTTTCCCCCTCTAAAGCAAGGTCCCGCACGGTGCTAAGCTCTGTTCTGAATTCTCTCCCGTCTCAGGCGCCCTGTGGGCGGCCAGCAGAGGGAGTTCTGGCACAATGCAAGAGGCACCTTGTCTCTTGCTCGCCCTAGAGGCGAAAGCCCCACAGGCTGTTTTGAGCCCCTCGTTATTTCTCGCTCTCAGACAGGTTTCCCCGTTGCACATGCCCACCTGTTATAAGGCCCTGTGATGGGGTCACTCAGGGAGTGCAGTGGCAGCCTCGCCCGAGCAGCTATTCCCATGACTCAGCACTTGCATTCATTAGGGGACGATTACACTAATTCCTCCCCGTTGACTTGTGGGGTGGCGACTGAACGAGCCAGACGCAGAGAAAGCTGGCAAGGGCTGCCAGCGCCAACGGTGAGGGGTGTTAGTGTCCCGCAGACTGTGCGATCCACTCTGTGCTCGGCGACAGCCCTCACGTGGCTCTCCACGCCTCCTTCGCGAGCCTGGACTCATCAGTTCCAGTCACACAGACTGAATGTGCCATGCACGCAGCCTAGAAGCAGAACACGTCCCCAGGACATGCCTTCTGTGTCACTTGGGAACATAAGACCAGATTTACAAAGGGCTTTAGGTGCCTAAAATTGCAGCGAGGCGCCTAGTGGAGCTTTCAAAATGTCTAAGCAGGTTCCATGCCTAACTCTCATTGTTAGAATGGTCAATGGGAGTTAGGCTTGTACCCTGCTTAGGTGTCTTTGAAAGTTCATCGAGAGATTATAATGGTGTCAATACGATGTAGTACAGGGGTTGGCAACCTTTGAGAAGTGGCGTGCCAAGACTACAGTAATTTAAGGTTTCACGTGTCAGTAATAATTTTTACATTTACAGGGGCCCCTGACAGAACCCCAGACTGGCAGTGGGCTGAGCGGGGCTGCCGGCCAGACCCTGGCTGGCAGAAGCCGGCGGCTGGAACTCCAGACTGGCAGCGGACTGAGCAGCTCAGCGCGCTGCCGGTCTGGAGTCCTGGCCGCCACCCGCGTTGCCGGTCTGGGGTTCTGGCCGCCAGCCCCTGCCAGCTGGGGTTCTGGCCGCCAGCCTCGCTCAGCCCGCTGCTGGCCCGGGGTTCCGTCCATCCAGACCAGTAGCGGGATGAGCGGGGCCGGGACCCCGGCTGGCAAGGGCCCTGCAGCCAGAACCCTACACCAGCAGCTGGTTGAGCGGGGCTGGTGGATGGAACCCCAGACTGGTGGTGGGCTAAGTGGCTCAGTCAGCTGACGGTCTGGAGTTCCGGCCGCCGGCTCCTGCCAGCCAGGGTCCTAGCTGTCGGCCCCATTCAGCCTGCTGCTGGCCTAGGATTCACCCAGGCACGCAGCGGGCTGAGCGTGGCTGGCGGCCGGGACCCCGGCTGGCAGCAGCGTGCCAGTAAAAATCGGCACGTGTGCCGGGAGGTTGCTGACCCCTGATGTAATAGCTCTGCCGGCATAACCCCACAACCTACAGCCAAGTTTTTTCACAGGGAAGGAAAACCACCTTCCTCAAGCGCTGGTTGCTAGGTCGTAAGGACATAAGAACGGCCATACTGGGTCAGACCAAAGGTCCATCTAGCTCAGTATCCTGTCTTCCGATAGCGGCCAATGCCAGGTGCCCCAGAGGGAATGAACAGAACAGGTAATCATCAAGCGATCCATCCCATCGCCCGTTCCCAGCTTCTGGTCGACGGAAGAATGCTTCTACATCAGGGGCTAGGTTGGCATAGCTACGTGCCAGAGGGTGTGGCTTTTTCACACCCCTCAGCACCATCGCTATGCCAACCTAAACTTTAAGCGTAGGCCTGCTCTAGTCTGGCTTCTCTTTGATTTTAGCCACCTGCCACTTGGAGATAGATGGAAGATCTTGTAACTAAAGCACAGGCCTGGGTGTGGGGATCTGGGTTCTGATTCTGACTCTAAATCACTTCCCTTCAGTGCCTCATTTGCCCATATGGAAAATGGGTGCAGTAATGCAATAAGAATTGTTAGCACAGTGTTTTGAGATCCTCCAGCAGAAGGGGTTACAGAAGTGCTGATATTATTTAATGGCGCTACATGATTATTATACAAACAGAGCTGAGGTCATCTAGTCCATCCCTGTACAGTGCAGGATTGTTCTCCAGAGCACTTTTTTCTAGCGCACTCATATGTATAGCGGATTGTCTCTTGCGTGTGACGGAAATCATTGGATACAGCCGGTTCTTCTCAGCACACTTGTTCGATGGAGCTCTGAGTTAGCGGCAAAGGGAGCTCTGGGGGCAAACACTAGGCCTGACATCTTTCACAGGAAGCGGGTTGGTTTTGTGCCTTTGATCGGAACAAGGGAGATTTCAACCTTGGGACTGAAAAACATTTTATTGACTTCTTTGCATTAAAAATATAGACTGCTTGTGGAGTGAGCGAGCCATTCCGTGGGGACGCTGGGGGTCAGGCTGCTTACTCGGCGGCTTGTTTTTCATTTGCTGCCTGCTATGGGGGTGGATCAGGGCCCTTCATGTGTGCAGCCACCTCTGGAAGGGCGTGGGAGGTGGGGATGGAGCTGAGCTACAAAACGGTTGCAAGGCGGGTGGGTAGAGGCTAGTGGGCTCAGCCTCATCTCGGTGGGGTGTCACGGAGCGGCACGCTTTCTGGCTTTCCAAGCACAGAACGGTTAGAACTTCACCATCTCCCGCTCCACTGCTCCCCAGTGTCTGTGCCATGCCAGAACTGCCGCTGTCTGTCAGGCCAAGAACTCGGGAATCCAACAGCGCTCGGTCTGCTGGGTGGCATACGGAGGAGGGGAAAGTTAGGCTTCCTGCCGCTCTCATGGCGCTCCTGTGCCAGCGCGGGGGAAGCAAATGCAAATGAGGGAACGGCTACCAGCTATGCTCTGGAGCTGCCACTGCATAATTAACTTTCTGAGGTGCGGATTAGAAAGAAAGGGGCTCGCCCTTTGACAGAGCATGGTTTGTCTTTGGAGCATTTAACCTTCAGGGTGGGAGAGGTCAGGCCCCTAGCTCTTTCAGTGAGGACCTGGGAATGAATGGGGATCGAGGGGGAATGATTCCAAGGGAACGGAAAAAGTGCTGGCATCATAATTACTGTTTATTAGTCCCTTAATTAAAATAGATTTACATTTCTGTGAGCTGCTGCTGCAGCTGCTGGCAGACGGGAAAACAGCAACAAGCCAGGATCCAGGCATGGTTTGTGCATCAGAGTGAAGGCAATTAGCTCCTCTGACGGGGGGATGAGGCAAAGGGGCTGCGATTGGCAGGATGCAGGCTGCCCCTGAATGAAACATTCTGCACGCTCGTTTCTTTCCCAGTTGAGTGGAACATGCTCTGAACGCCCATGGCATGGTGGGGCCGCTCTGCCAAGCATAGCAAAGTGGACTGGCAGAGACAAGACCGGTGGGCCATACTTTGCTCCTAATGACCAACTGAGCTGCTGAGCCTTGTTTTGAATTCACATCTGTGGATTACATTGGAAGACTTCTCCTCCCCCCAGCGCGCGCGCGCACACACACACACACACACACACACACACACACACACACCTTTTCATGTGTAAACACACACGACCACAAATATTCATGTACATTCACACTTTTCATGCATAAACACATATGCATGCATATATATATATACACATTCATACACAAATTCACAGATAGATTTGTGCATAGACAAGCTGGCGTAACGCATGCAGAAAACACACCTACACTCACTCAAACACACATATTTGCACACATACACACACTCTAATATATATATTCTCCATCTGTCTCTCTCTCACACTCACCACACAGAAATCCTCATTCCCACAGCACGCTTTTGAACAGAGCTAGTTGCAATCTGCAAAGAAAAGTCTATATGCACATTTGGATTTTCAGAAGACTGCGCTTTGGCTGAATTAGCACCATTTTAAGACTCCCTTTCCACACAGATTCTCAGAAAGGAATGGTTGATAAAAAGGAGACTTTTAAGCAAATATTGCAGGATATTTGCAACAAGCACATTTTGAATTTGCAAACATGAATATGTCTCGTATGGAAAAGTCCTGCAGAATTTAATAAAAAATGCTAGATTCTATAGAACCTTTAAAACTGAAGCGTGAGATTTACCCCACTATTGAATTCTTAACCAGACACCAGGAATACATCATGTGACTACACTGTCCAATCAAAACAGCTCACCTATTGAAGACTCAGAACAAAACACATGCAAACAAGCCCCAGCCTAAGAATTATTCACAGAAATTATTTGATGAATAATTCCGAATACAGAATACACAGGAGAAAGTCAAGATTCGTTGAGAGCTAATTCCCAAGCAGAGGTGAAAGTCACAGAATGACTCATAAGAGAAAATGAAAAACATTATTTTGCAACACTTGCCAGAGAAGTAATTTTCACTGACATCTTCTGCCCAGGTCTGGTTCCAAATTATTCTCCCAGCTCTGCTCTTACATAAGCAGTCCCTTGCATTCACCTATATACCTCTGCAGTTGCACCTCCATACACATTCCCACCCCTTCTGGCGCATATGCTTTCATAGATACATCCTCACTCCTTACAAGCTGGCAAAGGATAGTCTTTTCACAGCACTAGCCTGTGCCTCTGCCACAGGTTTAGGCGAAGATTTTCAAAAATAATGACCAGTCATGTGGGATACCTCCATTTTTGGACACCCAACTTGATTTTCAGGCAGCGACGAACACCCAGCCTCTGGGATTCAGGTCCCTGAAAGGTGTCTGGAGTTGGGTTCCCAAACATCATGGGTCAATTTTGAAGAACCTTGACCTTAATCTCTCTGTGCTTCATTTTCCCTATCAGTAAAAGGGAGACAAAGAATCCGGCATAGGGGGCTGTGAGGGTAATTCCTCAATGTCTGTTGGGTGCTCACACTCTATAGTGCTGGGAGCCCTAGAAAGGCATGTTAAGAAAAGAGCCTGATGTGAATAGAACACAAGGATGCATTCCTTTGCTTATTCAGAGATTATGAGCGTGAGGGACCCAACGATGAGAGGGGTTTGTCGCTCCTAAACAGAACACAGCTTTAACCAAATGGAGTAGACATCTTTAACGGAGGCTTTGGCTACAGTAGAAAGGGTTTGGTGGTAACATCTCTTCGGAGTTTCCGTTGAGAACTCTATAATGTTGTTTTGCTAGTATAGCTTATAGTGTTTCTCTAGCTTTTTGATACCAGAGAGTGGCTTGCTGCCTTCCTAAGCTGTCTCAGGGAGATCTCTGGGACCAGCGCCAGTCCACGGACCAGTCATTGAGAAACGCTGGCTTATACCAGTCCCGTGAACAAAATATACCAGCAACAGCACTTTCCCCCCAGTATAGCAGCACCTAAACTAGGACTTTTGCCAACATAACGATGTTGGTTGGATTGGGGAAAAAAAACACACCTCTGACCGACTGGACGTTTTCAGTTAGGGGTGGGTGAACTCCAGTGGCTCAAGCAGCTTCATTAGCTTTGAGAAATAGCCCTATTTGGGATCATTACCCAAACTGCTGTGGCCTGGAGGCTGGGCAGGACAATCTCATCAGAGCAAGTCCCCCTCCTAAGGCTTCCCTTCCTGTCTGAGGTGAAATCAGGATGGATTGAACTCATTGCGACCATCTGTGTTGGTTTTATCAGAAAGTTCACCCAGCTCAGCCAACATTCACTCATGCTTAATGTTCCCATCTATCTCGCTCCCTCTCTTTTCCCCTCCTGTGTGCGGGCAAACTGATACATGGTGGTTTTAGTTTTTAACCTCCCGGTTAAAAATTCTATTATCCTGAGTGTGTCCTACTTTCCATATGCTGCCTTTTGGCACCCTGAGAATTAGGACCTGACGGTGAAGCAGAAGTAGGACAGAGAACCCTGGATTCCCTACACGGGTCTGCATTCTGCTCGACTGCCTTCCTATGCAACGTTCGTTTTTAAATTGGCCATGTATGAGTGTGTATGTGTTTGTGCGAATTTAGTGCTGGAGAAGAAGGTCATCAGTTTGATCCCATTCAAAGGAGGGAGGTGCCTACTGGATCTCTGTCAAAAGGTGTGCGGGTCCCCAGAAGGGCTTTCCTACAGGAATGACAATGGCCTCCCTCTCAGAAGCAGAGAGGGCTCAAAAAGAAACCAAGAGTCACCTGCGTGGGAGCAATGGAAAGTGCAGGAATGGGGCCACAAGTGTAATAGAAGACAGAAAACCCCAGATGCGCATTTCTAGGTGTTGGACGGACAGCCCTAGAGACTGAAGCTTTCTGGTTTGACTTATAACTGGTACAGCTTAGGCTTCGGGCTATGCTTCCGCACCTCCCTTCCCAGAGAAGGGGAGCCCAGGAACTCAGTTCTTGACCTCTTTGCTGAGATTACCAACCTGGAGTCACAGAATCATAGATTATCAGGGTTGGAAGGGACCTCATGTAGCCCACCTCCTGCTCAAAGCAGGACCAATCCCCAGACAGATTTTTGCCTCAGATCCATAAATGACCCCTCAAGGATTGAACTCTCAACCCTGGTATTAGCAGGCCAATGCTCAAACCACTGAGCTATCCCTCCCCTCAGGGCACTTACCCTCTCTGAGGCTGAACTCAGGACCTTCAGATATCAGACTGATTGACATATTTGGACTCAAGAAGGAATTTCCCCCAGGTCAGATTGGCAGAGATCAGGAGAGGGGTCGCCTTCCTCCGCAGTATGGGGTATGGCTCACTTGCAGGTTTAAACTAGTGTAAATGGTGGAGTCTCTGTAACTTGAAGTCTTTAAACCACGATTTGAGGACTTCAGTGACTCAGCCAGAGGTCTATTACAGCACTGGATGGGCGAGGTTCTGTGACCTGCAATGTGCAGGAGGTCAGACTAGATGATCATGACAGTCCCTTCTGGCCTTAAAGTCTGTGAGTCTGTTAGTGTGATCTCTGAGCTATGGACACCTCTCCCACAGAAAGAGACCAGTTCCACCAAACTCCTCTTCCAGGGGTCACTGGACACACATCAGATGGCCACTGCCAACCTGGGCTGCACCTAGAGATGAAAGGATCCATAGCTTATGACCAGTCTCTGCCCACCTGTCTCTTCCATATATCGGGATGATTTGCCTGTCAATTTCTGGCATTATGAAGTCTCTGGGAAGAGGGGGCATTTGGATGCTACCAACTGCTATGAACTTGTAGGTATATTATGACTATCTGTATTTCCGAAGCACTAGACACTGCTGTCACAGACCAGGACCCCACCATATTGTACACCATTCTCCCAAGCACTGCACAACACGGAACAAAATGACAGTACTAACCACAGAGAACATATGTTCCTTGTACAACTGTGACACAGAGGGTCATTGCTGGTTTACTAACCTGTCTCAGCTACTCATCGGGCCTGACATACTCACGACACCTAACACACTATTGTCATGATACATACCCAGACCATGGCATGTTGAATATCACTGGCAAATAAATAACTCACTGACCATTAATATACTTGTGTGGTGTATGTACGGGGTGTGTACAAAAGTTATGGATATGTGCTAGAGCTATTTTCTTAAAACATGTTTTGGAAGCAATGCATATGCCCAGTTTGTCCTAGACAATGGAATGGGTACTTGCTTGGCCACCCGGCCTGTTCGTCAGGCAGAGACAGTGAGGGTACATTTACAGAAAAGGTAAACAAAGCCCTCAAACTAATAAGGGGAGAGATAACAATTCAGTTATCACCAGCAGAAGAGGAACTAGCTCGAAATCTTCACCAGACCCCATAACGTCTCTTCCCAGCAGGAGAAAAGGAATTTTATCCGAGAATCCATTCCAATGGTTTACTGGACTATAAAGACAGTAGGTCTGAACCTTACATGATAAGTAATTGAATCAACTGATTGGATACAATATTACTGTATTATAAAAGCATATCAAGTAAGGTCTTTTATGACAACTAATGACACACTGGTGCTTAATATCATTGTGAAATGTCTGTATTAACACTCTGATGAATTATGGGTACTCGCTGCTATTATGCTTTAAAGTCTGTGACCAAACATAGGGAGAAGCAGATTTTCTCCCAGACAGGAGGGAATGTAGCTATCTACCTGTCTCCAATGAAATTAAACAAGATGTGACCAAAGACAGTTAAGCTTATTTACATATGACTCAGCAGGGAGATGGGAAATCCCCAGGAAGGGAAGAACAGCACGAGGTCATCTAAATCTGGGGACAAACCAGTGAGCTTGGGAGGATATAAGGAGAGAGAAGGAATCTTGGCATCCATCACCGGACAGACACAAGAGGCCAGAGCTTTTGTAAGCCTAGAAAGATGGGACCTTCAAAGGGGTTGAAGTCTCTGAGTATATGTGAGAAACCTGCTCAGGCAAAGATCTTTCACTAAGAAGACAAGGGATACCAGCCCCTTGTACATCTGTAGAAGGTCCTGACTGAGAGAAATCCAGCCATGGCTGGAAAGAAAAAGAGTGATAAGAAATCTCCCTTGAACCAAGGCTGTAGCTTGCTGAGTAAAGTCTCAGCCGCTTGAAAGAGTATTTTACTTTGATTTGTTTGTAACCATTCTGCCTTTATCCCTTGGACTTGAACTCACTTAAAATGAATCTCTTTTTGTTCATAAACTTGGTTTACTTTTCATTTAAACCAACCCGGTGCTGTGTTTAAATGGACGCCATTGTTAACTCCAGTTTAAGGCAAGAAGCTGCCGTGCTTTTGTCTCTTTAAAGGGGCTACACACCTTATAAATTCTCTGAGTGTCCCAGGAGAGGCCTGGACACTTTCAGTGCAGATGGTCTGGGGAAAGTTTGAGCCTAGGGGTGCAGAGGTCACCCCGCGAGCAGTCACCAAGACTGATGGAGTCCAGGATGGGGCTGCTGCGCTGTAGGCAAGCTGTTGGGGTCAGAGCACTGAACCAGGGCTGCACAGCACACAGGGACTTGCATGCCTGCTTGCTGGCTCTCGGCAGCCAGACTGTGAGCCACAGAAGCAGAGCATTTAAAGCACCCAGGCTTACAGGCAGGGGGTGACACAACCTCTCACTGGTCTGAACTGCATCCCAAAATGTCACAAGGCCCCAAGGAAGTGGGATGCGATCAACACACAACATGATTTTGCCCTGGATGTGTCTCTTTTTATGCTTACTAATCTACAGTCACGCTGACGGGGAACAAGGTGCTACGGCTTGGACACACTGCGTCCGAAAGGCAACGCAGGCACTTTGCCCACAGCTTGATATCATCTCCCAGTAAGGACGCAATTAGGGGAAGCTCATTTTAATACAAAGAGTCAGCAAGACGCCTCTGCACCACTGAAGCCCTCAAAAAGGGCTTGTGTGTAGACTTAAGAGATGCCCAGGCCTCCACACTGATTGGAATTTCATGTAGACATGTAGAATGTCAGGACAGAGCGGAGATGCTCTGGCCTCAGCTGCAGCCTGTGGGGTACTTACAGTTGCCCCCACCTGTTCCTGGACTTGTTCTCTGGGCATCAATCTCCCGGCTTATCCAGCCGGCATCTTTCACCAGGGCTACCATCCACGCATGGGCATTTATAAAAAACAAACCCAAGTTTAAAAGGATGGGGAGGCGAAGAGGTCATTTCAGCCTCCAAAAGAAGCAGGGAGAGATTTTCAGTGGGAGTGAAAAAATGTTTTGTGGTTTTAAAAATGTCCCCTGCCTCAGCTACGCAAAGAGCTCCTGAGGCTCCCCTCCGCACACATCGGGAACAGAGAGAACGCAGCAGCTCTGAAAATCAGGTCCCAGGCGTCTCCAGTTTGGATCCAAACAATGGAGACAACCAACTCAGTGGCCACTTTTGCAAACGTGGCTGTAAGTGACTGGCCCAACACAGTGTGATCAGTGGAACCGGAGAAAGAGGCCAACTCTGAAGGGCGTAGCTGGGTGTGGCAACATGGCTTCTGAAACGCAAGGGCTAGGTTGCTTTGCACCCGGAGTCTCAGCATGTCACGCTGGCCTCCCGGCACCATTGCTTTCCTGCCTGCATCACTCGTTGCTCATGAAACACACAAGGTCAACCAGCAGAACCAAGAGCAGAGCCCAGCTTTTCAGGCTGGGCTTTCGCTACAGGACTTAGCATGCCCGTATGTGTCAGCAGTTGAATGCTAGTTCCAAGTTCCGGGAGCACTGCAAGGCTGGGTGGACATCAAAGAAAGAAAAACGCCTAAGTCGAGAAAAATGGCTTAATGATAATAAATAAAATAAATAATAATAATAAAAGGGTCATTTTCCCCCTGGATAATGGATTATCAGCTTTGGGTCTGATTATTGCTGCAGGAATTCAGAGACAGAGGCTTAGCATCATGCTAACAGCATACGACTAAAGATCATTTCGTGAAATAATAGTGTAAAGTTGAAGCCCGTTTGCATCTGGGACTGGAGTTTGAGTCTCCAACAGGAGGTGGCTGCTCATGAAGGCTGCCAATCTCCTGGCTTGGGATTCAGTACTAAGTGTCAGACAGCCCACAGGCAGTAAAAGGCTTTAAACAGGGTTGCTATGGATATAAATGCCGGTGCTGTCGGTTGCGGTTATTTTTAGCATCGCAGTGCCAATTTATTTGTGCAGCCCCAGAGGCTCACACAAAAGAGAAGGCAGATTGCTGACTCTGGAGCCTTTAAGGAATGAAAGGAAGGTCTGAACTTCCCTGGGGCACCTGAGTCAATATCCGCCTTTCCTTTGAGGTCTTTGCAGCATTAAAATCTCTTGGTGGGGGAGGTTTCATTTCATCTCCTTGAGTTCAGCAGAAGTTCGAGATGATGAGCAAATAGCAGGTCCCGTTCCACTGAGTTGCACTGGTCACTAGTATGCCCAGCAATGAGCACCGGCAATGCAAGGTTCATTTTGATGCAGTAAGGCAGGTAGACAGACCATTTAGTCCATCTGTGCTACTGACACGGCCCCTGTTACCAGAATAATGAGAGCCTCACGGTTGTTAATG
Organism: Gopherus flavomarginatus; assembly: GCF_025201925.1. Lineage (NCBI taxonomy): Eukaryota > Metazoa > Chordata > Testudines > Testudinidae > Gopherus > Gopherus flavomarginatus. Next base: position 13,496,097 of record NC_066629.1, read on the forward strand.
CACTAGTGTTCACCACACGCCTGCCAGATGCGGGCAGTGCTATTACTGGACAGCTGGAAAACTTTGGAGAAAAGGACCTGATTCTTCAACCACTGAGGTCAATAGCAACCCACTCCCCCCTTGACTTGAATGGGGCCGGATCACAAGGGGTCTTTGCCACGGTCACAGAGGAAGTCTGTGGCGGTGCAGGGAATTGAGCTGGCATTTCCCAAATCCCTAAGCACTGGACCCACTGTCCTTCATCAGCTGCTCAGTTGTCAATAAAGTTATGTTGACCGAGGCATAATTGTGCATTACAGCCAAAAAGGGGGACCCACCCGGTCCCTCTGCCAAGTACACCACCCCAAATGTACATCTCAGGAAACTGAGGCACAGAGAGGTGACACGAGTGCCCCAAGGCAGCAGATCAGTACAAGGGGACGTGGGGCATTTCTGGCACCTATTCCCACCATTAGTCTCCCACTTGAGGAGACCTTGAACTCAGGCCCTGGGATGAAAAGGCAGAGAGGTTACAAAGTGAACTATCAAGTTATAATACAGCTGCCTCTTCCATTCTAGCTCTCTGATGTCGATCCCTCCACGCTAGGCTTATAGGGTTCCTTGGGTCTCTCACCCAGTGAGTTGTAGATAATGAGAGGGAACCCTCATTGCAGGGGCTGTGGTCTGTTGTTCCCCACGCCAAGCTCAGGTAATACAGGCCTGCGGTTCCGCTGCATTGCCAGAAATGGCAGGTTTTCGCTCCAGGGGCTCAGCCTGCTAAGACTAGCTGATGAATCAATAGCTGCCCTGCTGCTCCACAAGGAGATTTTGTCTCCTGCTCCTACGCCATCAAGGTGGAGGGGAGCTCCAGATGCCTGCTCGTGCCACGGGGCAGTCACAGACCCTTGTGTTAATGTTACTATCTGCTGCCCACAATGTAACGAAGAGAAGAAGGGATCAAGATAGACGGGGATGTCTGACAAGGTCGCCAGCCGGTCGTCCCTCCTGAAGATTGGTTTGCACTGTGTCTCGCCTTCCAGCCGATCGCTCATTTATCCTTATTATTGCAATGGCCCGTTCCCTGAGAAGACTGCCCCATCAGAAGGCAGGAGACGCGCTCTATCAGGGGCCGGCAGCAGCTGAAGATCAAATTGGTGTCGGAGCTGTGAATTGTTTTTCAGAGAGAGAGAATTTATTGCATGTGCTTCCTCCCTGTGAGGAACGGGTTTGTGCTGAGCAACTAGGGAAATGCCTGGCACAGAATAGTATCTGTATTAATTCCTTGTCGCCACGGTAGAGCCTAGGAGCTCCAGTCCGGATCAGACCCCACTGTGCTTGGTGCTGTACAAACATGAAACAAAAAGTCAAGACCCTGCCCCAAAGAGCACTTCTCCGTCTGTAGCACCTCTCAGAGTCTGTCATGACTAGACTGAAAGGTGTGGTTAAGATGTCAGCTAGTCCATTCCAGCTCTCTAGTCTCGAGAAGGCAGTGCTGGTTTTACCACATGTGAACTGGCTGAACTGGAGCTTGGCAGAGTTTCACGGGCACTTAAGCACATTGTTAAAATGAAGCACATGGTTAATTTCTCTCCTGAAGAGTGACGGTTTCCTGATTCAGGGCCACTACACTTTACAAATAGATGTTACGCTTTGTAACACCGTGGGGAAGTAGGCAAGCTTTCCATTTTCCAGGTGGGGAAACCGAGGCATGGAGTGGTTTGGAGACTTACCCTAAACTGCCCAACGAGCCCTGAATTGGGCCCCATGACTAGAGTTTTTCCATGTCACTGTACTGTCTTCCTAGCTTGTTTTTGATACAGAAGGGTGACAGCCCACTGGATACCTATTTCTTAAATGGTGAGTGCAGCCAAAGACAACCCAAAAAGAATGGGGGAAGAAGAACTGGGAGAGTCTGTTGTGGTGGCAGCACAGCCAGTAAGGGTGGTCAGAAAGCTCGAGAAGCGTTTGGCTGGGTCTGGTTGCTGCTGATTCCTAGCACCCTTGTTGCCTCTGCTGAATGCTGCTAATCTGCATAATCCTCCCTGCTGTTAGCAGAGGCTCTGAATCCTACTTGTCTTTGGTCTGAGACTCCAGCTTCTGGAGGATTCCACGGTGGCCTCCAAACTCAGTAAACTGCTGACCAGGCCGTGGTCACAGGAAAGTGACATGGAATGGGAGGGAGGGGAAGAATGGCAGGGTGCAAAGCCGGGCTGCATCACTGCTCCTCAAAGGTCTTGTGGACAGGACACTGGATTGGGAGTCAGGAGACCTAACTTGGCCATTGGCTTGCTGGGTGATCTTTGGCAAGTCACTTCCCCTGGCAAGTCATTTCCCCTCCCTGAGCCGTCTCCATCTGTAAAATGGAGAAAATGAACCTGAGCTCCTTTGTAAAGCGCTTCGAGAGCTATATGAAAAGTGCTAGATAAGAGCTAGGTGTTTATTAGCAGTAGTACAGTTCCTAGAAGCCCCAACCCCACTGTGCAAGATGCAGTCCAAACACACCACAAAAAGGCAGGGTTAGATCCACAAAGGGATTTATGCATCTAGCGGCCTCTTTGAGCACCTAAGTCCATAAGTCAGAGCTTCAAAACACCTACTTAGCTGCTGCCTAAATTCCCTAGATGCCTACATTTCCACCTGTAATGTTCTCTGAATGTCTGCTGGTGCACAACGCTGCCTAGCGCATGCTTACGCCCCCGCAAGATTCCCTAGCATTCAGGTTGCATTGTCATTCACAGAACCCCTGCTCAGCTGCCCCTGAGCGCCTGTCTACCAGGACATCAGTGCATGGCAAGCCAGGGGCGAATCGACAGTGTTCCAGCCCGCCATGCACGAACGTCCTGCGCAGACAAGCCTGAAGTTTCCACCGTCGCCAAGACGCCTACGTTTTGGCAGCCGGGCATGCGCACAGCTACCTTGGTCCTGCCCTGCCCAGAAATTGAATGCCTATCTCACTCCTAAGCCTGCCCAGGGTCACACACTGGGCATTGCATTGCCCGACGTGCCAGTGGGGCCCCTCCACCAGGCATGCTCAGAGAGAGCTGACTCCACTCAAAATGGCCAGCAGGGAATGAGGAGACGGCAGCGTCCCTTGTAACCTTTAGCACAGGCCACTCACCAAAAAGGTGAGAGACCTCCGTTCAGTTCTTTCCTCTGCCTGATGTGAGAATGGGATTTGGACAACGGTCTCCCACCATGCTGGTGCGAGCCCTACCCACCACGCTAGAGATGCAGTCTTGGTCTCTGGTTGGCCTAATGCATAGTTAATTATTTTTCCACAGTGGAGCAGCTCCCGCAGGAGAGATGGAGTGGCAGATATACACATGTCATAATATCACACCCTCCGGTGCCTCGGGCACTCCCCTGAGAATTACAGCCCACCAATGGGGTACTGAGGTGTGCTACAGGTTATAACGAAGGCTGCCCTCTAATTTCTCCCAGCTGTGAATCCCAAGCAGAGAGCAAGGGTTCCCTGCAGCTGAGACATAGGCCCTATCTCACCTTCCTCTCCCGCTAAATACCCAATAGCCCAGTGGCGAGCGCACTCAGCCAGACCCAGCCTCTGCTGGATTTGGAGCAGGGACTTGTACTCCTATCTCCCCGGCGAGTGCCTGGACTGCGCTCTCTGACCCAGTGTGGACAAAGGGGACGGCGTCAATATGGCAGCTGCTAGCCTGGGGGTTAGGATGCTGCAGTAGGGGATCTGGGTCCAAGTGCCTGTTTTGAATCAGGCAGAGAAGGGATTTGACCACATGCCGCTCATGTAGCAGGTTAAGGCACTAACCACTGGCCACCTCTTCCTCGGCTGGTTGTGAGACAGGGCTGGCCGGGGGTATGTGCCTCTCTCCAGGCACAGAACCCCAAGCAAAGAGAGGTGCCTCCCACCAACTAGGACTTACCTGTCTCACTATACTTGAGTGGCAGGGCTTAGGCCGTGCCCTTTCCATGGCATTTTCTGTTCCAATAGCCCAGGCAGCTCCTGGCTCAGCATGCTGGCTTCAGTGAATCCCTTTCTCAGGTGTCTAACTCAGCCTTGACATCATTTAGGGAGCCTGGATAACTCACTTGGGGCTGTGGATTCTGCTGGGCAGCAGGGCACCTAAATGTTAGGTGTTGCAGTGCTAAGCCTAAGTCCCCGTTGTGGCTCTAGCCCACAGTCCCTGCCCCAAGGAGTTTACAATCGGACAACAGACAACAGGTGGGCAGGCAGGGAAACCCACAGTCCCTGCCCCAAGGAGTTTACAATCAGATAACAGACGACAGGTGGGCAGGCAGGGGAGCCCAAGGTAGTAATGAGATGATTGTATTATAATCCTGATTTGGATACAATTCAAAATATGAGATGCCAATTTTCTGTCAAAAACAACAGTGGGCCAGATTTTCTGAAGAGCTCAGAAGAGAGAGATTATACGATAGATAGATAGACAGAAGGGATGTATGGCGATCGACAGATAGATAGGCAGGTTCAAGCTGCCAAATTCAGATCTGGACACAGATTTCAAATAGCCCCACACTTGTGGGTTCTTGGGTCTGGGGCTTTGATCTGGGACATCAGCTGTTATTTTCTTTTGTGGTTCTTACTGTGGCATCTGGGTACCGTGTACGGAGAGGGGCCACTTGCAGATGTCAGAGTCAGGTTCAGGTCTGGAACACCTCTAAAGTTCAGGGGCATTCCGATCAGCCGTTTTGCTACAGGACCACCTTTCTCTGTGAACTGCCTCCAGTGGCAGCTTCTTATTCCGTCAACCCCATTTGTTCTCAAAGATCTGCTCACAAAGAGGTAAAACACAGCAGATTTGCTGCTACGTACACCCCTAATTTTGTGTGCTTATGCTAAGGAGCGGGCTAGGGAATCGAGTCCCAGCAGGTCTGCGAAGTCAAGAAGCCGAGGTGGGATATTTCCTGAATAGCACCAACTTTATTAGTTCCCCTGTAAGCACTGCAATGTAAAAATCAAAGCTGGTTTCAGCTCCAGAGGACACAGGGGAAGCATTTCCCATCCCGCTCCCCACGCACGTGGCTTTGGCACGTTACTCACTTGATCTGAATTCAGGGGGTGTATGTAACTGGTGGCAAGAGGCGAGAAGGTTCTCTGCTGTTTTTTTAATTTGCTGCTTTGTGTCCTTCAAGCGATTTTAATTGTAATTAAAATCCAGCCGCCAAACGGGATGGAGAGTGCGAGAGTCTGTGGGCAGGGAGGAAGTCAAGGGAGTGGTTGGCTTTCCGTGGCCCTGGGGTTTTCTTCTTAGCATTATCTGCATTTCAAATTAAACTGTGCGGCTGGCTGTGCTGCTTCCCCTCAAGCTTGCTTTTCATGACAATGAATTGGGCCTGAAGCCTGTTGTTCTGCCAGACAGGTGACAGACTATGCAAATTTCACGCTCTCTTTACACTGTTGCCAGTTAACACAGCGCTGATCCTCCATGCAGCATAGTTCAGTGGACAGGGCATTAAACTGGGAGTCAGGAGACCCAGCTTATCATGGACCTGTGGGGTGACCTTGGCCAAGTCATGTCCTCGCCATGTGCCTCAGTTTCTCCATTTATAAAATGGCGTCGAGACTTACCTTTCCTTTGCGAAGCACTGAGACACAAGAGTTACAAAGGGCTGCATAAGGGCTAGGGATTATTAAGTTCTCTTTGGGACTATTGTCGGTTACATCAAGGGCTAGATTCACAAGGGGGGCCGTGGGTGCCTAACTGCCATTTTAGGCACCGCTGTCATTCACAGAACTCCTGCTCAGCTGACTCCTACCCCTGGAGGTACCCGTGGTGCTGCAGTTTCCGCCGTTAAAGTTCCAGAGGTGTCTGGGTATGAGCACAGCCACAAAAGTCCAGGCACAACCCAACAGCTTGGCCCTTATGGCACACCAAGGCCCTGGAGAGATTTATGAAGTAGGCATTCCCCTGCCTATTTCACTTTTGGGGGTTGATTTGGTAGTTACCTGAGTCCCCCTTGTGACTCTAGCTACCCCCCAAGTACTTGGGGCTGAGGAAAAGTGAAGAAGAGCTAGAGAATGGTCTAGATTGGGATCCAGGCTCAATTCCCTGCTCTGCAGGCCATGACTCTGCCACTTTTTCCTATTTGACCATGGGCAAGTCATTTAGGCCCACAATTCACTGGTTACTATGGCACCTAAATACCTTGGAGGATCTGAGCCTCAGTGTTTAAGTTTCCCACTGTACAACAGAGATTGAACTGCCCTACCTCCCAGGATAACGGTTATCCTCACAGCTGTGAGGATAAATACATTAAAGATTGCGAGGGGCTCAGATATCCTAGTGATGGGGACCAGATAAGTAATGCAGATAGAAAGAAAAAACCTCCCACAGCTAATAGATACATAAACCTCTTTTAGCTAAAAGTATACTTTGCAATTCAGAAGACACTTTCACCCAAGGATCTCCACTTATTTTACAGAGGCTACATTAATTCAATCTCATTATCATCATCAGTATTATTGACAATGGGACAGGTGCCTTTCATTCCCAGGCCACTGGCCGAAATCCATTCCTAGATGGTAGTGACAGAAAGCAGTTGCCATCTGATAGCAGTTTGGTGGCCTATGGGAAATGCATTTAAAGGATTCAGCCTAGAAGCTAGTGTCCACATTGTAAGAACCATTGCTGGAAGGTTCAGAAAGGCCATGGAGTCTGAGTTCTTCCACTCCTCGAGTGACGGCAGGTTGAGGTGCCTTGACAGTATAATGGAGTCAGGGGATGCCGGTGTTCCTTTGATTTGAAGGATAAATTCAGATTGGGATTCTCAAAAAATCTAAGAGGGTTAGATGCCTAAATACCATTTGATTTCAGGTCTCCGTATCTCAAGTCAGTACCTTTCATGAGCACTGAATTCTCAGGATAGCTGTTGCTGCATTTTGAAAGTTCAGTGATTGGCTAAGCGTCATTGGCCGATCCCGACTGCTCTGGGCTGGAAACAGAACTAGGTTTCTTGTGTGATATTCTCTATCCTCCTGCACGGGTTTGTGCCAGGAGCATCCCACAAACAACTAAATTAGCCGTTTCCACTCTAGAAAGAGACCTTGGCGTTACCATGGACAGTTTTCTGAAAACTTCAGCTCAATGCGCGGCTGCGGTCAAAAAGGCTAGCAGAATGGTTAGGAACTATTACGAAAAGGAATAGCAAATAAGACAGAAAATATCATAATGCCACTATATAAATCCACGGTGCACCTACATCCTGAATACTGTGTCCAGTTCCAATCACTCCATCTCAAAAAGGATAGAGTGGAACTGGAGAAAGTTCAGAGAAGGACAACAAAGCTGATGAAGAGTACGGAACGGCTTCCGCATGAAAATATTAGGGCAATTCAGCTTAGAAAAGAGATGATGAAGGGGAGATATGATAGAGATCTATAAAATCACGACTGGTGTGGAAACAGTGAATAGGGAAGTGTTATTTACCCTGTCCCCCAAAACCAAAAACAGGGTCACGTGATGAAATTAATAGGCAGCTGGCTTAATACAAACAAGAGGAAGCATTTTGTCACACAACACACAATTGACTGGTGGAACTCGTTGCCATGGGATGTTGCGATCGCCAAAGTATAACTGAGTTCAAAAAAGAACTAGATAAGTTCATAGAGGATAGGCCTATCAACGGCTATTAGCCAAGAAGGTCAGGGATACAACCCCATGCTCACGTGGTCCTAAATCTCTGAATGCCAGAAGCCAGGAGTGGAAGACAGGGATGGATTGCTCCAACTGGCCTGTTCTGTAAACTCCCCCTGAAGCTCTGGTACCGGCCACTGATAGAGAAAGAATACTGGGCTAGATGGAGCATCGGTCTGACCCAGTATGGCCATTTTTATGTGCTTAAACAGGCTGCATTTCCTTGGGTATCCCAAACTAGGTAGCATGAGAGGGTGAAGATTCACAGAAAAAAAGTGAATCATATCGTTTCAATCATTAGGAAAAATGAAGTTTGACCTTGGAGCAAACTTCCAGCCTGGACATTTATCTTACCTGCACGGGCTCAGCCCACCCCTAGATAAGAACTCAGCGATGTTTCCACAATGCCATGAATCCATTTGTCCCTCTGAGGTACAATCAACACAGTGTCCATAGGAAGTGGAGCAATTGCAAAATGTCTGGTTAGGAACCTTGCAGGTCTATCTCAGGGTGGCATTTGCCCTCAGAGTGAAACCTGCAAACCATGAGCTATTAATTTAACAGGGACAAAACAGCGAGGCTCTCTCATCACTTTCCAACAGAATAACGATAAAGAGATGTCAGGTACCGTTGACAGTCAGAGACACCTCCCGTTCACCGGCGCCCACCCGCGGAACCACTGCTCGGCAGACGTATTTCCCCGCATCCTCCTGGCGGACACTTTTTAATGTTAAGGTGTTCTCGTTGCTCAGGACCTGAAAGAGAGAAAAGGCAAGTTTTAAAGAAGGGCAATGAAAATTTGTCCAGAAACGTGAATGTGTTGTGAAAAACCAGAGAAACATTTACCGTCCAGTGCTCAAGGGTTCAGCACCAACGCTCCAGGTTTGCTATAAATGTAACCCCATTCATCAGAGCTGGGTGGGAAATGGCTTTCCCATCTTGCGTATATTTTTAAGAGTTCAAAATTTGTTCTTATCTCAAATCAGGACAAAAAGTTGAAGTCTTAAAACTTTTCACGAACCAAAGAACTGAATTTTTCTTCAGTTCAAGTCAATCAAAATGTTTTGTTTGGATAATTTCAAAATATTCTCTCTCTTTCTGTTTACACCTTCCCTCTCCCATCTTTTTTCAGTCTAATTAGCTTAAATTTGGAAATAAAAAGTCATTTCCAGACTGGAAAACTAGAATTTTTTGTTTAGAGAATGTCAAAACAATTTGTTTTGACAATTTTGAAACTCTTTTTCCAAAAATGTTTTGTCAGGAGATTCTTTGAAATTGACCCTGTTTCACAAACAGTTTTGGTTTCAAAGTGCTGGCATTTTTCAATGAACAAATGTTTTATTGAAACATTTTGGATCAGCACTAATGCTAATATAGTGTAACTCTCTGTCCCACTCTAGAGACTCGACCATATACAGCATATATACATATACAGACTCTGTTACTGCCTCCCAGCAAAGAGACTAGTCATTAGTTCATTCACAGAACAATTCTAAAAAGAATGTTATTTGTTAAAGGTGTTAAAGCCCAAAGGCTCGGGTGCTGCATAGAAACGATAACTAGAACTGGTTGCCAGAAAAAGAGAAAAACAACACAAGCATACACAATTTCTTAATGGTCGGGGAGATGTCTTCCCATTTTTCAAAATTTGAGTTTTTAAATTTAAACATTCAAAACTTTCCATTAGCTCTAAAGTTGGTGAAGACACAGGGGGAAATGTTTTGCACATATTTTATTTGTTCCTCTTTTTATCCTAAAATTTAATAATTCAAAATGGTCACCGTTTCAAAATCTGAAACATTTCCACTAATTTTAAGAATGACTAAATCTAGGACAATGCGCAAAGAACTAATCACCCAATAATTAGTCCGAGACTCAGAAAGTCTTTGTAACCCACCCACCCAACCACACTACGTACTCCCTGCACAACACAAATTGACAAAGGAATCAGAGAGGTCTGCAATGTTGACTAGAAAGATGCCACACGTGAACTTTGGGGAGCATTAGAGCGGAGTGCATTCCTGAATGGCAGGCCCTGAGCTGTGAACAGCCAACCTCCCACCTCCTTGAGAGTAAAGTTAGCCCCGTTGCCTTGAAGCAGTTGGCCTTACAGGTATTTTGCCACAATACTATTCAAAGCCTGATATAAATGTAACCCAGAATAACAGAGTGTAGCTCCTTGTTCCCCTCTAGTGGCCGGGCCATGGATAGCAGACCACTAGTCTGCTACTGTCTCTCAACTCAGACACTAGTGTTTCAGCTCATGCTTTTAGATCTTACACGCCTGTGTTCCATCCCACAAATGACTGAGCATGGGTGTCATCACATAAGGATGACTTTGCTAGACTAGCAGAGGCTTGTTCGTCCATTGCTACCCTAGTGTTTTGTCATTAGCACTGGCTGCCCAACAAGCAGAGGTGACAGCTGGCAGGTATAGCCTCAGTGCGCTCCAACAAACCAAGGGCCATGGCGTCTCATGGTAGGCTCACCGACTGAAATATAGTGCCAACGAGAGCCACCAGACAGAATGGATGGCCTTAGCTGGAGAAGCCCTGTGTCAGAGGCATGCCAGCCGGAGGATTTCACGCTACCCGCGTGTGCCTGGCCTGTGGCAAGGCACGTGCACAAAGCATGCAGCGCCACACCTCTGTGCCTGCCCAAACTCGGAGCTGGTAGGAACAGCAGGCATGAGCACAGTAGGTATTGGCTGTTCATAGAATCTGCACTCTTGGTACGTGACTAGAAGCATTTGCTGCTTGAGGTTGAAATGTCACTGCATGAACTGCACTCTTGGGAAGTGAAGGTCCCACATGTGGAGTGGAGTCTATTCCCCCCATGATGTGACAGCAAACAAGTCGATGTAATTATGTTTTATATTCTCTGCACGATCCGTAACTCCTATTAGTGCTAATGCAAGTGAGGCCAGTGTGCTGAGGAAAGAGCAAACCCCAGCGTGCGTTGTGCATGCTTTGCGGGTCAAGCTAATGATCTTAGAACGTGCCCCTTTCTGTCACATCACAGGGACACTTTAATACTCTGGAAGCTAGGCAGGAGGGAAATCAAATGAGTTCACTGATGCATTTGCCAAGATGCAGTCACAGAACTTTTCACCCAAAGATCTCAAAGCATCTTCCAAACACTACTCAGCTTGATGGCAGGCTATGAGCGAGGGATTATTATCCCTATTTTGCAAATTGTGAACCTCGGATAGCCGCGAGATAACAACATCAATGGCAGAGCTGGGAAAAGAACCCAGGAGCCATGATTTTCAGGCCCTGTTCTAACCACTAGCTTGCACTCTCTCCCTGACTAAACAGGGCCACACACTCAGAAATTGGGGCTGCCACTAAACCACCTATTCCAAAGCCCAGAGTCAGAGGAAGAGCAGAATCACGTGCTATCAGTTATGTGCAAGCTCTTTTGAGATCTTCTTTCCTGGCAACTTGGGGTTTGCATCAGCCTGCTGTCTTTGACCCTTCCCCAGAAACATGCCGAAAGCCGGAATGTTCGACCCACTGCCCTACCGCCCATCGCTGCAATTAGCAGGTTTATTAAAACTGGAAAAGTGCTGACGCAAAGCAAGCTGATGCAGGCCATCAGCAAAATCCCAGCACCTGCAGCATTCAGAAATGTGATGAGTCTAAACCAAATAGTGGCTTTTGGAGTCAAGTATTTCTAATTACCTGTGGAGGCAGCTCATGTCAATGGCTAATTTCCCACCTATACAACCGAATCTGTCAGGGTGGGCAGGTTGCCAAAGGGGACTGGTGACAATTTTTCTCGGTAGCTGGGCAGGACCTCCGCACACAGGCCGGAGAGATGCGATGCCTGTTCTGCTCTCCCTGCCGACAGTCAGTTCTTTGTTTCTTTTTACCATTTTGGTGCATTTGCTTTGAGGGCACATCCAGCACATCAGTTACTGCCACTGCTGCGGGTCTGATCTTACAGCCAGCTCCTCCGGTTGTTCTGGGAATTTACATAGCTGTTTAGCAAAACACTTAATGCCTCTAGCAGCAGTTATACATACAGCGAAGGCACGTCATTTCAAACCTCCGTGTTTCAGGGAACTGCCCAGATCAGACTAGTCTTCTTTAAAATCCCGGGCTGGGTGTGAGGTTTCTATGAGATTCGGCAGCATGTCTGAAAGCTGTGTAAGGTCTCTATCCCTGAGCAGCGTGTCCATTGGCTGTACATCCCAAGATCTCTCTAGCTGCTTGGGTGGGGCAGGAGTTGCCTACTTTGCACCTCATTCTGAAAGTCTTACTGAGATTGCGGGTACTCACTATGACCTCAGTGAGCAGTGGGGAAATTCTGGTTCCAAAGTTTGGGTGGGACAAGAACATAGGATTACAGAAATCGCTGGGCTGCATCAGACCAAAGGTTCACCAAGCCCTGTGTCCCGTCTCTGACGGTGACCAGATCCAACTGTTTGAAAAGAAAGAGTAAGAGCCTTGCAATAGATGATGTGGGAGAACCTGCCCTCTGTAAATGTCACATCCTGACCCCTAATAGTTAGAGACCTGAAGCATGAGATTTAGTCTCTTCCCAGACTCATTATTTTAGCTTTAATTACTCTAAAGCTGGATAGTCCTGCTTGAATGTATATGTCCAACCCCACTTTGAACCTTGCTGAATTCTTGGCCTCAGTGACAATAACTGATTTCTCAGTTTGGGGGTGGAACTGAAAAATTAAAAAAAAAAAGTCAGTTTAGTTTGAACTGAAACTGAATTTTTTTTTATTCGACTTGAATGGTTTTTTTGGTTGGCTTTTCATTGAAAACATCAGAAAATAACCCGAAACTCAACCTCCCCTTTTATTAAATAAAGCTCAATTTTGAAATGGCTGAATCAAATCGTTTCAACTTTTTCCAGTCTTATTTTTTGACCCAAATGATTTGCCAGTTTCAACCCACATTCACTAACAGCTGTGGTGACACAAAAATATCTTTTCCAGCCAATTGACTGTTCACTGAAAAAAAATGGCTCAGCTCTAACCCTGTGGCAAGGAGTTCCACAGTCCAATCACACATGTGAAAAAGTGTTTCCTTTTCTCAGCTGGCTGGCTCCGCATGAGGGCCCTGTCAACACTTCAAATCCCTTCAAATGCAACTCTGCACACAAGCCAACAATCCCCTCTGTCAAATCCATCAATTCTCCACTCCTCCATCAGTTCCTCCACATCAAATCCCGCAGCTCCCCCTGCTCTCCAGCCCACAAATCCATCCATCCCCTTTGACAAATCCATCAACACCCCTGCTGCCTTGCAAATCCCTCAGTTCCCCCCTGAGCTCGCCCTGTATTGCCCTCTTTCTGGCTTAACTGTTTTCCGTTCTCCTCTCCGTCTGGCTCCAATCTCCTCTCCTGGATTTCCTGCCCCCTTTCTCCACTCTCTCTCCCCCTAAGCTTCGGGAGAGACTGTGGATCTTCTTCCTTCTGCTCCCAAGGAACCGCAAGCCAAGGGGTAGATTCCCTCCCAAAGCTCAGCCTTGCTGGAGGGAAGCAGCCATTCCCCTGCTGTTGGCTTGTGCTGTGTGGCTGAGTGGCTGTACTGGTGGTGGGGTAAGGTGGGGTGGGGGAAGATGGTGCTGGGAACTGCTGCTCTCCTCTCCTGCCCCATATAAGGCTGAGAGTTTGTGTGTGTGTGTGGGGGGAGAAAGACACTGTCATCCCCCTGACTGCAGGCTGGGGGGCAAATGCTCCCCTTCCCAGCTCTCCCATAGTCACCCTCATGCTCATGAGTCAGGATTGCAGGAAAAGGTGCTTGACTGGCAGCTCTGGACTCCTCCATCCACACAAAGAATAGAGCACGGGCAGCAGCAATGAAAGTTTCCCTGCCCCACGGGTGTGTCGGATCTCTCAGCTCCTGATCTTGCTGTTGTTCACCACGCCGGAGCTCCCCACTAAGACCCACCAGAGGAAGCCTTGTCTGGTGGGCCAAGTTAGTGCCGTCAGCATGGGCTCTGCCCTGCTGAAGCTTAGGAACTCTGCTGAAACCTCTGCTCTTTGGGCAGCTTGGCCTGCCAGCCTCCTTTATGCCCCTCCGCCACCAGCCCACAGAGGAAGGATTTAAGTGCCGCTGCTTGGGAAGCAGAGAGACATAGCCTCTGGCCGAAACGTCACTGGAGTGGAGCCCCAGTTTGATGGTCCATTGGACTCACTCTGTTGAACTTAATGGTCCTGGGGAAGCTGGGATCAATGGGGATTTGCGTGTGGACACGAGGGTCTGGTTGGTGGTCATAGCCAAGGAGGCAGGTGGGTCACTGTGGCAGGGGATCCAGGGATGTGGGGAACTGGGCCAACCGGCCACCAGAGGGGCTCAATACAGAGCAAGCCTTGAGGCTCTGGTTCTATAGTTCACTGGAGGTGCTAGGAGCCAGCTGCCCGTCTGAAGAAGCATCACCTGTCAACTCTCCTTGGAGTAAACGGACGCAGTTCTGACAAATAACGTTAATGTCTGTATTAGTTTAAACCAGCCTGAGATGATGTCTAGAGCTGTGTGGGCCTTGAAATGCTCCACACCTGCCATTCGTTATCAAGGGGGAGCCAAAGAAAAGGGGAGACTGCACGTATGAACTGCTGGATTAAGCCGTTTTTAACTCTCCTGACTCCTAAAGCACGGAACAGATTTACTGCTGTCTTCCTCAGCCTGGCAGCTAAGGGTTGCAAATTGATAGCAAAAGGATTTAAACTCCACTATGACTGCAAATCTCAGTGTAACCTCAGCTACAGAGTTTTTACCTGCGCCTCCACAATATTTATTAATATTGGGCACCAAAAATGGGCTAGGTGCTGTGTAATCCAGAATAGAAAGACCCCCCCTGCCCGAGACAGGATCAGATAGACCTGTATTTATCTAGGGCAGAATCACATGCTGATGCATGTTGCGTTCTAAGCGTTTTTGAAAATCTGCCCATTATGCAGGTACCTAGGTGGGAGCTGAGATCTTTTGAAAATCTGGTCTTTTGTTTATAGCAGGAGTGGCAGTACTTGCTCTAATTAAGGCCATATAATGGTTTTAGTTCTAACCACTTTTCCATTGTGTATCACTTCCTGAAACTATTACTTTACAGGCTTATATTCGCCATGCACGGTCATGCATAGATACATAGATGCTTCTTCCATATAGCTTGTTCTCTAAATGACCTGTACACCCCCATGGAAAATTACATTACCCATTTAGACTACTACTTTTTTTTTCTATGTTCTAATAATGATAAATAATAATAAAATCAGCTTCAGATAAGAACGCTGCCTGATTATTGACTGACTGGGGTTTTTCAGCTGTGACTCAGGCCATCAAGTCTTCCAAGCCTGTCATGGCTTTCCAGAAAACGGCCTTTGTTGTGGTCCTTACCGGCTGAATAAACACCCCAACGTATGCTTAGTGCGCATGTCCACCTGGTGACGAATGCACTGCAGATACACATGCCATTCTCCCTTTGGTGCACTGGTAGCTTGCTGGCAATGGAGTGGAGAAGTGTCATGTGATGGGTCTTTAATTGCCCAGGACTGCCGACCTCACAGTCTTTATGGGCTGGTCTGGTGTAAATCAGTGTTACCCCATTGACATCACTGAAGATGGTTTATACCTGCTCTGTAACTGGCCCCTGGCTTGTGGGTGTGCTCTCAGGGCTGTTTTACTAGCAAATGCAGTGTTCCATCTGCAGCAGTAAGGGGTCATAGGACACAGGCACTGCCAGCATGGATCAGACCCAAAGGTCATCTAGTTAAGCGTCCTGTCTTTGACAGTAGCCAACAGCGGAAGCTTCAGAGGAAGGCGTAAGAACCCCACAGTAGCAGATGTGGGATAATCTCCCCCTGCTCACAGTCCCATCCTGGTCTCTGTTAGTCAGAGATCTGCGGAAGCCCAGAAGGATGAGGTTTAATATCCCTCCCCGAATTTGCTGTTACCAGTTGCTCTGGATATTCTTGACAGCCATACCAGAGAATGGGACTCAGCACTCTTGTTTCTATGCCCATCTGCACTGCTGGCTCTGTTTGACCTGAGCCAAACTGCATGCAGCCACATTTCCAGAAGAAGCCCTTCTGCTTTTGGGAGTCTCACTTTCCAGGTGCCCAGATCGAGCCTCTCTGGGACTAATTTTCAGAGACACGAGCACAAACCCACAAAGCCAGCTGAAGTCCACAGAAGATGCAAGCGCTCAGCACCTTGGGGGAAAAATGGTGGCACTAGCATGCAGTTTGCTGCCATCTCATTGCTCACTCTGCAGCTGTGTGCTACCCCTTCCCCCACCGTCTTGACTATTTAGATCGTAAGCTCGGTGGGGACAGGGGCCATCTACTGCTCTGTGTGTGTGCAGCACCTAACCCAATGGGCCCTCGGCTGGCCCTTAGGCACAGCTCTAATAAACATGATTAACAACGATAATAATTTGAGCTGGGACAGTGATCACCTTTGAAAAAGTGGCTTTAATGTCTTTCTGCTTCCTCTTTAGCTTCACTGAATCAGCCTTCCCAGCTGCGAAGCAAGGATAACAATCCCTACAACCTCCCTAGTCTGGATCAGCCGTGATTAGTGTTCATGCAGCATGTTAAACTTTTTACAGTGGGACAGATCCTGACTTTCAGACCTCCAGCTGACAAAGCAAGACTTCGGCTGGAGTCAGGACTTCAGTGTTTGACCCTTAATCTTAAAGCTTCCTATCCCTGACTATGAGAAATTCAGCTATCCCAAGGTCAGAAAGGACCATTGTGATCATCTAGTCTGACCTCCTGCACAACACAGGCCACAGAACAGCGCCAGAATATTTCCTGTTTGAACAAGAACAGATCTTTTAGGGAAAAAAAAATCCAATCCTAATGTAAAAATTGCTAGTGATGGCAAATCCACTATAGCCCTCGGTGAGTTGTTCCCAAGATACAAAGGGGTGAATGAAATCAACTCAAGATGCCCTTGCGTGTCTGTTAATTATCTAGGAATCCTCAAACGAGCAGTTTTAAATAACACTGAAGCAGCTGAACATCTTGTACACCCTTAAATACTCGGGGTGAAAATCCTGCAGTCAATGCAATCAATGGCCATTCCTCCATTGACTTCAATGGGGCTTGGATTTCACTGCAGAAGGGGGGTGGTGTCTCTGAGTTGGTGGGTCTGGAGAGTTTGTAGCATGATCAGCAGTCGGAGAACTCAGCACTCCTTCGAGGACTTGTCCTCCCAGAGGAGAAGCTATCCTTGCTGGCTTCTGCAAATACTCGGGTTGACTACACTGGAAGCTATTCAGGGTGAGCCTGCAGCTCTTCAGTTATCCCCGGCGTAGAGTGCTGGGCAGTGCTGGGCAAACAGTGGGTGCTCAGGTTTTACTGGCATGCCCGCAGAGCAAGAGGAAGCACAGAGCTCTGACGACGTTGGGAATGTGAATGGTTCCTCTGGAAGCCGAAATGCGTGAGAGCCTGTTTGGAACATAGTTAACTTGCAGGCTGAGCTGCCAATGGAGGTTAGCAAATTCCCAGGCTGCTCCCAGGTCTTTTTTGTGCGGAGGTTCCCAGCATTTCTCCAGCAAGGTTGGCAGGTCCCTGCTTGCTGATTGGTGTGTGCAAGGGTGACTCCAGCAACTCTGCAAACAGCTCTGAAAATGGAGTATGCAAAGCTGAGCTGTGCAGAGCTGAGATGGCCTGGGAGCACCTCGTAGCAGGTGTTCAGATAAGTGCTGCGAGGTGAATGCGGTTCATAGGGTATGAGGCCAGACAGGGCAATTCTGATCATCCAGCCTGATCACCAGCCTGAATTTCACTCAGCTGCTCCTGCCTGCAGTCCATAGGCCTGGCTGAGCTAGAGCCTCCCATTGAAAGAGCTGTTTCTCAAATGCCACCACACCAGTCTGTGAAATCTCACCACTGCCCTCAAGGGTCTGTTACCCAGGAGCAGGCAGAGGGATTTTCTTTGTTCATGTGGTTCACTCCACTTCTCTGTGTCCCTGGCTGGAAGATGCTCCCTGTATGGAGCCACACAGCAGGAAGGTGATGGCTATTGCCCATTGACACGAGGTTTCAGGGCTTGAAAGCCAGACGCGGCAGGGGAGTAATAGAATCATAGGACTGGAAGGGACCTCAGGAGGCCATCTGGCTCAGTCCCCTGCACTCATGGCAGGACTAAGTATTATAGTCAGCAATCACTGGACAAGAGGTGGAGGAGGGAAAAAGGTATTTCTTAGTCTTAAATTACAACTGCTCTGAGGCTCCTTCTGAAATCCAGAGAGAGAAAGAGACAGCCACTGCGCTAGCTACTCGAGTGTGGAGGTGGCCAGATGGCCATATGACTCCCCACTGTTAAAGGCCTAGAGATTTCACGCTCGCCTAGGACAGCACAACCAAGAGAAACAGCCAGTGCTTCAATCCCCAACTTTGGGGAACTACATCACATCACAATGGGCTCCATCATTTCCCCCATCAGCCGGTCTGGATTTATTGCATTGTCTAGAGTCCAGGGTTAAGGCACTAGTTTGTAGCTTCGAAGCATCAGCCACGTAGAGGCTTTGCTGTGCCTTTCCAGGCCTGGGAAGGAGTGATCACAATGTTAAACACGTAGATGATTTATAAAGTGCTACCTGCCAGCAAGAGGTTAACTGCAGTTTTGGCCTCTGCTTAACCCAGATGCCGCTTATAATGTGAGTCAATTCTGCTTCTATTAGGGCTACTTTATGAAGATCTCCTGTGGGCAAGAGAACATGCAAGTGCTGAGTGCACCATGGAAACCAGCGCTTGCAGCTTCTTGCCCTGGTCACTCAGACTTGATTGGGCCAGTTATATAAACCAACAACCTTGTCTTCTGCTAAAGCTGTGGGATTCTCCCCATTTTTTTCTTTAAAGTGGATTGATTTTTCTGCAGCCTAGTTGCTATGGGATGGGATGGGATGGGCACATAAACCAATGGAGCTGTGAGGTCTGGATGCTGGAGTGGTGTGGACTCTATAGCATGGCTTCATAGGCCTATGCTCACAGCTGTTTCTTGTAATCTAATGACTCCAGTCTGGGAACCATATAATCCCCACCCAGTTAGACCAGCTAGGTTAGGGGAGCACAGAATGCACTGTGTATACAAGCAAGAGAGCAGCATCCCTTGTGGACTCTGTACCTGGGAAAGGTGTCATGGTCCAAAAGTGACCCAAGTTACTGCAAAGGGACATCCCAATCCATCTACCCCAATCCTAAAATGGCACTAGCTACTCCCCCACAAGAAGGAGGATTTATAGACGTATGAAAGGCTGGAGACAGGAGGATGGAGGGCAGAGGGGAAATGGGGATTTCCCTGGAGGGACTGAGCAGATGAATCTTCAGGACCACTTGGAAGATGGTGAGAGAGAATCTGTGCTTCACACCCTGCTTTGCTGATGTTTTGCAGTGCATGCATCCTACTCTTCACACTGCTCTGCAAGAACTCGTCGGAAAGCAGCCAAAGGTGACTCTGAGCATGGTGAGATGACAGTGGCCAAGGGAGTATTGAAGCGGGACCAGGAGGAGCATTGGAGATAGCCGGGAATTTAGCCAAGTGGGCTAGAGGAATGCATATGTACCCCACATATGCACTCTCACAAGAAAAGGCCTGGGAGAGGATTGGTGAAGGATTGGTGAAGCTCAAGAACAGGATCAGGAGGTCCAATATCGAGTCAAGTTCAGGGCCTTGGTCCTTATCTTCAAGGTGCTCAATGGCCTGGGTCCAATGTATATTTAAGATTGGCTACAGCTCCAGCATGAAGTCTGTAGTCAACAATTCTAATCCCATGTCACAGTGGAACTTTCTACAATAGAGGTAAAACTCGTCTGTGCAGGAGACAGAGCTTTTTTGGGGGATGTTCTGAGACTGGCATGATCTCCCACAGGAACGAAGGACTACCACAAACCTCATCACCCTTCACTGCAAGGGCAAGGTGCACTTCTCTGACCTGCCTTTTCTCACAGGTCCAGAGAGCAGCATGGATATCTATTCAAACAAATACGTAAATAACCCCCTACCTAAATAACAAACCCTATGGCACACACAATCCTCCCCCTGGGAAGGTGATGAGAGAAAGAATGAACCGTAAGTTACAGATATTAATGCACACCTGGAGCTCACATACTCCGGTGATGAGGACAGTATAAGAACTTATATGGAATAGAGTAGCCCCCAATTCACCACCATTATTCAACTAAAGCAGTGACTGCTGTAGGGACAGTTGCATTGTGGGCATGTTGCTAGGACTGCTTATATATCAGTACAGATACTACTGCATCTACACAGGCGTGGTGCTGGTAAAGCTACACCGGCAGAGTACTTGTGCCACTTTGGGAATTGGTTGAAGTTCGCCAGCAAAAGTTGAGGTTTTTGTTGGATGGATTCAAAATTGAGCATGGATGCCACTGGTATATATTTCAGATGTTCTATATTTGTGAATCTCTGTTCCACAGCTGAGATGGACGTTTGCCTACGACACCTGTTTCACAAAGGGATAATTCCTTACATAGCTACAGACAGCAGGGTCTCACGGACTCTTCAGAGGTTCAGGGCGGTTATACAGGAGCCAGAAGACGGTTTGACCCTGTGAACCCTGCACGCTCATTGAGGTCAATGAGAACAACTTGTGGAACCGGGCCATAACTAAGCTATTCCAGGTGCTGAGTTCCCATAACTCTTCCTGATTTTGGTGCTCCTCCCTGCGGAATTGTGGTTTATCATTTGTTTTACAGTAAGCACCAATCTCCACTGGAGCTCCTACACTTGGCAAGAGACAGTCCATCCCCCAAAGAGGTTATGACGAAATAGATTCTCAGAAGGGATGTGATTTGCCCAAGGTCACGCATTAGGTTGGTGGCAGAGACTGGCACAGAACCCAGTTCTCCCGAATCCCAGTCCAACGACATGTCCATTCGCCTAACATGGCCCTCCAGGGCTCATCCCCGATTCAGAATGTAGTGCAGATGACTGAGATTCTTACCACGCCTGAGCCCCGCTTCATCCAGACGATGGTCAGTGATGGGTTCCCAGTCCAAGCGCAGCTGAACACTGCATCTGACCCCAGGTCGACAAGGAGGGACTGCGGTTCTGTTGCCATCCTGGGACCAACTGTGCATAGGAGACAAGCAGAGAAGGTGACTGTGTGGAGAAATAGAGACAGATCCACCGGCCAGCACTATCCCCAGCCTGATCAGTGACGGGCTAAAGGTTCAACCAATCAGAAGCTCCTGGGCCAAAAGGGCTCTCAGGATGATGCAGGCCCCTGAGCTCCCATCATCTCCCCCCTCCTTGAAGCATGCTCTGTTTTCACAGACTCATGGAAATGTAGGGCTGTAAAGAATCTCAGGAGGTCCCCAGGTCCAGCCCCCTGTGCAAAAGCAGGACCAAGTAAACCTAGACTGGCATGTGCAACCTGTTCTTAAACATCTCCAATGATGAGGACTTCACAACCTCCCTTGGAAGCCTGTCCTGGAGCTTAACTACAGTTATTTATTTATATATATATATATATATATGAAGTTTTCCCTCGTTTCTAACCCCAAATCTCCCTTGCTGCCCCTTACTTCTTTTCCTACCTTCAGCAGACCTGAAGAACTATTGATCACTGTCCTCTTTATAACAGCCCTTCACATAGCTGAAGACTGTTATCAAGTCCCCCCTCAGTTATCTTTTCTTCTGACTAAACATGCCCAGATTTCTTAACCTTTCCCCCTAGGTCAGGTTTTCAAAACCTTTGATCATTTTTCTTGCTCTCTTCTGGACTTTCTCCAATTTATCCACATCTTACTTAAAAGTGTGGCTCCCAGAACTGGACCCAATATTCCAGCTGAGGCCTCACCAGTGCTGAGCAGAGGATGACAATTGCCTCCCGCGTCTTACATATGACATTCCTGCTAGCACACCCCAGAATTATATTAGCCTTTTTTGCAACCGTACCACATTGCTGACTGATATTCAATTTATGATCCACTGTAACCCCCGGATCTTTTCAAGCAGTACGACCTCCTAGCTAATTATTCCTCATTTTGTTTGTTTGCATTTGATTTGTTTGTTTGTTTGCATTTGATTTTTCCTTCCTAAGTGATGCACTTTGGGGTGGGGTTTCCTGTCTATTGAATTTCATCTTGTTAATTTCAGACCAATTCTCCAATTTGTCAGGGTCGTTTTGAATTCTAATCCTGTTCTCCAAAGTGCTTGCACCTTCTCCCAGCTTGGCGTCATCTGCAAATTTTATAAACATACTCTCCACTCCATTAGCCAAGTCATTTATGAAAATATTGAATAGCACCAGACCCAAGACTGATCCCTGTGGGACCTCACTAGATTCATACTGCCAGTTTGACAGCATAACTATTCTTTGAGGAAAATCTTTCCACCAGTTTTGTATCCACATTATTGTAATTTCAAGTAGACCACATTTCTCTAGTTTGCTTATGAGAATACCATGTGGTACTGTATCAGAAGTTTTACTACAATGAAGTTATATCATGTCTACAGCTTCCCTGCTATTCACTAGGCCAACAACCCTGTCAAAGAATGAAGTTAGGTTAGTTTGGCATGATTTGATCTTGACAAATTCATGCTGGCTATTCCTTATAAACCCCTCAAGGTGATTACAAACTGATGGTTAGTAGTTTTTCTTAGGCTATGTCTACGTTAGAGACCTTAAGCGGCACAGCTGTACTGATGCAGCTGCGCCGCTGCCAGATCTCTCGTGTAGCTGCTCTGTGCCAATGGGAGAGAGCTCGCCCATCAACATGATTAAACCATCCCCAAAGAGAAGCATTCCCACTGACATTGCACTGTGCACACTACTACTCATGCCAGCGAAACCCATGTTGCTCAGGGGTTTGTTTTTCACCCCCCTGAGCAATGTAGGTTTTGTCAATATGAGTGACAGTGCAGACATGGCCTAAGTAGTTTTCCAGGTATCAAAGTTAAGCTGATTGGGCTACAATTCTCCGAGTCCGATTTGTTCCCCTTCTGAAAGATAGGTACTACATCTGCTCTTCTTCAGTCTCCTGGGACATCATGCATCCTCCATGAGTTCTCAAAGATAATTGCTAACGGTTCCAAGATTGCTTCAACTAGTTCTTTAGGTACCCTAGGATGAATTTCGCCAGGCCCTCATGACTTGGATACATCTAACATCTCTAAATATTTTTACCTGTTCTTTCCTTATTTTGGCTTGCGTTCCTTTCCCCCTTGTTAACATTGTGTTGAATATCTGATCACCATTAACTCTTTTAGTGAAGACTCAAACAAAACAGGCATTAAATACCTCAGCCTTTTTCATGTCACCAGTTATTAGCTAAGTAATTAGCTTCCCTGCTAAGTAGTCTTTATCTTTCATTTGCTCCCATTATATTTAAAGAACCTCTTCTTATTGCCTTTCATGTCCCTTGCTAGGTGTAACTCATTTTGTGCCTTAGCCCTTCTGATTTTGTCCCCACGTGCTCATGCTATTCTTTTGTATTGGGCATTAGCAAATTTGTCCATGCTTCAACTTTTTGTTGGATTCCTTTCTCATTATCAGCCCACTAAAGAGCTCCTGATGCAGCCATATTGGTCCCTTCCTATTCTTCCTATTGTTCTTTTGCACTGGCATAGTTTTCCACTGTGCCTTGAACACAGTCCCCTCGAGGAACTCTCCTGAATTTCTTTTTCCCTTGGATTTTCTTCCCATGATTTGCTCAAGTTCACAATGAGTTTTAATCCAGCTCTGCATTGTACAGGTTAGCTGCTCAGCTGTGCCTGAACTCCGCTCGGTGCACCTTTAGAGGACGACGGGTATAGGTGGATTTCTACCACCTTCCCTCCCCTGATCTTGACAGTGATGAGCAGCTGCTGTAACTTGCTGCAAGAACAGTCCCTAGAGGCTGTTCAACTGGTCCAGGATTGCAGGAGCACAATCCATTCTAGCCATACCCCCTACCCTCCGCTATGCTCCCTGTACCAAAAGGTGCATCAGCAGATCATGCAAAGTTGGCTATCATAGGATCATAGAATATCAGGGTTGGAAGGGACCTCAAGAGGTCATCTAGTCCAACCCCCTGCTCAAAGCAGGACCAACCCCAACTAAATCATCCCAGCCAGCGCTTTGTCAAGCCGGGCCTTAAAAATCTCTAAGGAAGGAGATTCCACCACCTCCCTAGGTAACCCAGTGTTGTATTGCGTTGCCTACATGGGCACCAGCCAACCAGCATGATTAATAAATACATCTCTTTGACAAGCCAGGAGAGTCAAGACTAGAAACCTGGTTCTACAGCCCCAGGAAAAGAGGCCTCTGCCTGTACCCCATGTAACAGTAGCCACTGGGTTCATTAAGTTAGAGGTAAGACAATAATCTTCACAGTCAACAATCCAGCACGGTGTTAACAAAACCCTTAATAGCTAAGTCACCAAGGAAGCCTCGTTTTCTCTGACTCAGGCTGTGATTACCAAGGCCATCTAGCGGATTGGGATTTCCAATTCCCATTATTTTTAGGCAACTTTGAAAGTCCCAGAACTGGTTGCAAAATTAACCAATGTGGGGGTGCACTTTGGAGCTGATTTTAAGCTGTTCCTTTGGGGATAGTCTATGTTCCTGAGAGGGAGGGATAGGTCAGTGGTTTGAGCATTGGCCTGCTAAACCCAGGGTTGTAAATTCAATCCTTGAGGGGGCCGTTTAGGGATCTGGGGCAAAAATCTGTTTGGGGACTGGTCTTGCTTTGAGAAGGGGGTTGGATTAGATGACCTCCTGAGGTCCCTTCCAACCCTGATATTCTATGAGTCTATGCAGAAGCAGAGAAGAACTTACAGTAGACATCCACCGTCCTGCTGATGTTGGTACTGCCCAAAGCATTGGTCACCTCACAGGATACTGGCTCAAAGAAGAAGGTGTGGTCCACAATGGTCTCATAGGAGTCACCCGATGCTTCCTTTATAACGTGACCTTTTTTTGCCCATCTGCAGAATAAAAAATAGCAGAGCTGTCTTATTCTGGCAGATCTCATAGAGAGACAAGGGGGTGAGGTCAGAGATCTTTTATTGGAGCAACGTCTGTTGGGGAGAGAGACAAGCTTTGGAGCTGCACAGAGCTCTCTCTCACATCTCCTGAGCTCTGTATAGCTAGTAAGCGTGTCTCTTGCACCAACAGAAGCTGGCCCAATAAAAGACCTTACTTCACCCACCTTGTCTCTCATATTAGAGACCAACATGGCTACAACAACACTGCAAACAACAATGAAAAACCTCACAGATAAAGTATCAGTTCCTCTACCTCCAGTCACGTCTTCTGATAAATAAGAAGGGCTGACCTTTATAGGCCATTTTTCATGTCACAAGATCTCCAAAGCCAGTACAAGAGCATGCTTCTCTCAACACCTACATTCAACTGTCCCAAAGACTGCAGCAGCTGTTGCATTATGCAACAATTTAGGAGAGGAAGGTGTGAAGAATTCGATATGGAGGGATTTTAGGTAGCAGAATAGGCCATGCTTTCTGTACTGAAAGCCAGAGGAATGACACCAGGGATGGAACGGGGATTCTAATTTCCTGGGTCAGGATATCAGGGTTAACACACATAAAGGTCTACAGAATCTTGAATGCGCACAAGTGGTCAGGACACTGGTTGTATTTAGGCTTGAAGGATTCAACCTTTTATCAGTAAATGTTGGTGAACCTATTGTCCACTGCATGCACCCAGACCGACGGAGAAATATTTCCATAGAAAACAATCGAAATGTACAGAAGGGCAAAGTAAGAAATATGCTGTGTGAGAACCTATTTGAGTTGGATTTAAGGATATTTACTTTGCATGTTTTCACTTGTGACACTGACAGTTGTGTTTTAATGGCCATAGAGATTTAACTTTTTGAATCTCAACGTCTAATGTCGTTAAATAATTAGTCTGACCCCTCTATCATCTGACTTCTCATAATTCTCCACAGCTATGAACATTTAAATGGACAGAAATGAAGAAAGATGCTTAAAGGTAAACATTGACATTATCCATCAAAATGATAAACTATGAAAATGGAATTCTGCCAAGCCTAATTGTATTTTACATCTGGGAGGAGGCAACTCCGAGGCCCCATTGTACCCTAGCACCAGGCTGGGGTATTGAATCTGGACTGACAGAGAAGGGTAAGCGATCCCAACCTCCATTCCCTGCTGAGACACCAACTCTTGTCCTGGGATTTCCCTGGCAGTGTCTCATGCAGTTACTGCTCTGGATAAACCTGTATAGCATGTGAAAGCCAATAGCAGCGACAGACACAATCTGCATCTGACTGTCCAAAGGGCAGCTCATTCAAGGCCTAAGCCAAAACCCACTGAAGTGCGTGGAAAGACTCCGACTGACTACAACCGTCTAGGGATTGCTCTGCTATTGACAAAGCCAGACTGCATTTGGGTACCACACCTGTAATACCAGTGGGGGCCCACGAGGAGTTTAACCGCCTGGCTGCCACTAAGCCTTTGCACACCAGCCACGCCATTGAGTACCACAGCCCCTATGTTTCTGCCAGTGATACTGGGCTGCCAACAGGTGCAATGGAAACCCAGCAGCAAAGGATACAGCTAACGGAGAACCCCTCCTCCCAGGCACAGAACAGTCCGAGTCCAACACAGACGTTCAGGAGTTCGCATCCTCAGCTGAGTCTGTGTCTGTTACCAGGACTGCAGGCTGCATCAGAGGACAATAGCCCTGGCCTCTGCCTGTTCTCAAAGCAATTCCCACAGGCAGGAGTAGCCAGCCCGCACCTCCCTCCTCTCTCTGGGTTCACGGGGCTCCCCTGCATTTTCAGCTATGGAGCTGAGGGCCTGTCTGCAGTGAGGGTTTTAGCACCAACATGGTTACAACTCCTCTCCCCCTCCAACATAAATGTGCTGCAATGGTGCAAAGGAGGATTTGCACCACTGCGATTTGCCCTGGTTTCAAACCAGCGCGGTGCACCGAGTCCTAAGATGGACATGTCTGAGCAAGGATGTAGACTGGTGGGTCGGGAGAAAAATCCAGCTCAGTGGCTAGTGACTGAAGACCTGAGCTGTTGGTTGCTTGCTGCTTGTGTCTCACTCTTGCAATACAGAATGCCCTTTTGCAGAAGAACATCCTGTGTTTGGACATGACCATACTCAGCATGTAAGGCACCCTAAGGGTTGAGTAGTGCAGATGTTAAAACATCAGCCTTGCTTTGGGGACCTGGGCTCAAGCCCTGATGATGTCATCACTGGGATCATGAATTTGAGGATTTCATCCTTGTCCTTAACAAGACATTTTTCTGTATCATAAAGCTGCAGCACAAGCGATCACTTCTGCTTAAAGGGAATGACCATAACAAGGAGGCTGCAGATCAGGGTTGAGGGGGTGCAGGACAGGAACAGCAGGGGGGAATCCAGGCCAGGATTGAGGTATCTTGGCAGATCTGGGGGACAGGTAGGAAACTTGTTCAGAACTGCGCCTGCTTCCAGGAAGAGCCATTAATCTCAAGCTTTCATCAGCACCACACTGACCCTTCATTCCTTGCCAAAAGGAACGCATCCCAGTCCATCGTCTGCTGTCCTATACTACTGTGAAGCCCACGCATTACTGCCTGCCACGCGTGCTGATTGAAACCATTGCTCTGCATCCCAGCAAACATCTTGGTGCTCTTTTATTGGGGCAGACTCCTCCGGGGAAGTTTTGCAGTGAGAAAAACACCTTTCACTTGGATGCAAACGGCTTCAAATTTGCAAACACTGAAGAGTCAGCAGAGGAGGAAGCTGCTAACCAATCTCTGGGGGATTGGACCATCTGTACCACTGGCTCCTGCAAAGTCAGCCTGTAAGGTTCATGCCTCTGTTAGCTGAACCTATGCTGTGTTAGCTGAACCTTTCTGTCCCCAAAGTTAATTTAAGATAGCAAAGTTTTTAAAGGCACCCAGCACTATGGCATAGAGGCACCAATTAGATTTGTTAGACAAGTGTGTGTGTGTGTGCGCGCAGCAGGATGTGCCTCTCTGCTGTCCCACCACCACTCCATTCGAGTGCTTCTCTTGGGGATTGTTGTCATTGCTTCCTCAGCATCTGTATCTCCCTGTCCCCACGGCTCAGACCCAGACAGCGACATCGTAACATCAACAGATCGTACAGCAAGTTGAGGGTGGATGGATGGAGAACCGCACTAGGAGCATCCCCGATATTCCAGACCACATCGCTGCCATGGCCAGGTGGCTCAGACAGCCCCCACCCCCCTCAGCCTTCCCCCTGGTGCTCTGTGGGAGCTGCGGTTTCTCTCTATGGACTGACAGGGGGCGTGCGGCCAAGTTGCAGCAATGCTCCTTCTGAATACTCACAAGAGGCCAAACCCTGACGTCTTTTCTCAGGCAGAGCCCCCCTCGACTTCTCATGGCAGTGCCCACAGCTCCAGTGGAAGTCAGTGAGAGCCGCAGGGTCTGAGCACCTTGCACGGCCCAGCCTGAGTGGGAATGAAGCGAGAACCTGAGATGAATTTCTGAGTGTTACAGCCCTGGAGGAGCTCCCCTCCAGGATGCTCACCAGGCTGCTGAACCAGTCTCAAGTGTTGGGTCCTAGGTGGTCTTGGATTGCGGGGGCTGGGCAGACTTTAGGCCTGTCTGTGGGCCTCCAGGTGCAGACCCTTTGTCTGACACCCCTTCTGGCAGTGGAGACCCCTTAGGCTCTGAAACCAGTGCTGGCTCCCCAGCTGCTGTGGCATGCTCCAGAGTTCCAATGAAGCTGGGGACCCTCTGATTTGCTGTTTCCCTCTTTGGGAGCTTTGTGACAGTATAGGCGAGTAACACACATTCTGGGAAGGAATCTCTAAACGCACACACTTTACACACAGAGAAAGCACAAGATAGATACAGATCTCTGGAAAAATAACAAACACCTGCATGTGAGACTCTGCCTCAGTTTCTTCCCTCCTCCTGAAAGCCCTGTGGATCTTAGTGTCTTCCAGAGTCCTGGCCTCTTGTGCGCACCCTCTCCTCTTGCCCAGTCTTGTTTTCTAGTTCTGCTCGAGCACACACAGATTCCCTCTTGCTTATAAGCACAGTTCTGGTCATGAGTCCCAGTGGCAGACCTCATCCCCCAGCCCTGCTGCAGTCATTTGCACAAGCCGCTTAGTTTGGGGGGTAGAGGTGGAGCCAAAAAGAGACATTACCAGTTAATATCCTTCCAGGGAGTTTCTCTTGTCCTGAAGGGGCAAGATTCTTCAACTGTTAATGTCTGTCCCATCCAGGACCACACATCCTGGGGCCTGACCCTGTCTCCTTAACAGAAGATGTATGATGCAAGGAGGCAGTGAAAGACAACCACAAGAGCATGAATGTACAGAATTCATGCCATCCAGGTGGAATTCACATGCTCACATGGACGTATCCCCGAGCATCACATTGGGATTGGGTGTATCATGCACTGGCAGCCCGCTTAGCAGAGAGGGCGGTCACGTGGCCTTCACTCCTGTGGGGGCTTTTACTGGGTGGGGATGGCAGATGTTTTGGCAGAATTGCTGTAGGAGTGTCCACTGCCCACCTGTGCTTGGTTAAGTGACCCTCATTGAACCAAGATGGATGACCTAGGAAGTTTCACACACTGTCTGATGACACAAGCATTTTGAAAGAGTTATTAGCAGTACACATGTGATCCTATTTGTATGCACTTACTTGCTCTCTTACCTCATTTATCTTCGTGCCTCTAACAGATGCTGACTGGCCACTTGAGGTTTCTCTGCCCTGCTGGGTTAGGAGGTTTTCAAATCAACTTCCCCACTCCCTCCTTCACTAATTAATCAAGTGACTTTGCTTTTATTTCTGCAGCTGTGTTTAGGGTGCTAATAAGCAAAGCCCCTCATCTCTTTAGGATGAAATCAGCTCCTCGCTAGATAAGGAAGAAGAATACCAGCTCTTCGCCTTGCTAGAGCTCACCATCTCCCTCAACATCTCAACGTGATGGAGAATTGTTAATTAATTAGCACAGGTCACTATTATCTTCAATACTCTACCGCTGGGGAAACTGCAGCTGCAGAAGACAAGCGAGTGGCTTACCAAAGATCCTACATCAAGTCACTGCCAGCACTGGGATTAGAGCCCACAAGGCCTGACTCCCATTCCCCTATGCTAACCATAATACTACACCCCCACTGGACACCAGCTAGGGTGTCAGAGGAGTCACAGATCAGGCCTCCCTCCCTCTCACCTCTCCAGTTGTTGCCCATCTATCTCTTTTCAAAACTCCTGGAGCACCCCATCCATTCGTGTGGCCCTGACTGCCTTTCCCCTCTCCTGGATTCTCTGCAACCACAGCTTCTGCTTTGCCCACTCCACTGAGCCTGCTCTTCCAAGGTCACTAAAGTCATCCCCAAGGGTCTCTTTTGCCTCCTCATCCTCCTTGGCCTCTACAACATGTTCAGAACAGCCAGTTACTCCATCCTTCCTGAGTCTCTCCCCCCGGGTGTCTACATCTCTATGCAGGGCTGTCTCTCCAGCTGCTTCTCAGGAGTCGCTGTTCCTTTGGATACTGGCTATTTTCTGTGTGTTTGGGGGTTCGGGATGGAGGAGATGGGGGAGGAAGGGGAAGCTGCATGACCTCGTCTCCACTGAAGCACATTTTGATGGCTAAAGCTGGGGGCAGGTCCCTGAAATCCACCCAACAGGCTCAGCTCTTTTGGAAATTTGCCACTTATTTTGGTGCCAGATGGGGGCTGAGCTCCTCTGCAAATATGCCCTACAGTCTCCTTCTATCCTGCTATCCTCTTCTACTTTCATGCTGCTTTCCTTCCATTATATACTCCTCCTCCCCACCTTCCCTTCAACCTGCGGAAGGGGGTAACAGTGAGGAGCTGGAAGCCGTACAATGACAAGCCTAGCTTAATTAATTCCTCTCCATGCAATTAAGAAGCTGTGAGGGATGAGTGCCTAATGGTGCAGGAAGTCCCATGTTTCATTATTAAGTTGGATGAAAGCATTTCATGAGGACTAAGTAACTGGCAGGCATGTAAGTTCATTGCCAAGCTGCATCCCACCTAAAATGCATGTCTGCAAGCCTAGGAAGAAAGGACCCTTGAGTCCAACTAACTATTACATTGTAATTACACTGTAAAGAAAGTGCCAACAGACTCAGTCAGTGAGGGGAGGTGTACTGAGATCTAGCTCTGGCCGAGAAGGGATTAATGGTGACTTGAAGGTTCAAGCAGTTTTCATAGACGAAATCAGAGACATAAATGAGTGCATCTGAGGTGAAACCCTGGCCCCACTGAAGTCAATGGAAGTTCTGGTATCCAGGTCTTCCCACGAATACTGTGAACAGCTCTGCATGGGAAGAGAGAGCTCAGAGTCCACCTTGCACAAGACTGTGCACTCAGTCCCTTACCTGCTTCTGTGCCTGACCACTTCCTCAGGTGCCAACCAATGACACTCCTCCTCCCACATTGCATTATCCAAGTCCCAAGCCTTAAAATCAGATTGCACTGGTAGAGTAGAAAAACAGACATAAAGCCACAAGTTGCATGGCATTTAAAGATGGACACACCGTAGACTCCCCTGCTATAAATACAACAAGGAGGGCAACAAGCTTGAGTTACAGGATACTGACACTTCTGGGGTATGGCTGAAGAAGTCCTTTCAGTAGGCCACAGCTGAAGGACCACCATACAGCGCAGGGTCCTAGAAAGAGATGTCACATGTCCCAAACTGGTTTTCCTCTTAGCCAAAGTTCCTCCACCCCCCATTGATCTGTGTGTGGGGACCCTTACCCATGCAGAGCCTCAGAGGGGTCAGTGTGGCTGAGGAATCTATCTATCTATCGATCACTCACTTTTATACTGCTGCCTATCACCGCAGCGTCTGAGCACCTTTCACGTAAAATCAATAGCAACAGTCCCTAGTGGACTGCCTATCTGGATTGGCTTGCGGGACTGAGGCGTTAGTCACCACCCATACCCCAGTTCTCGCTGACTCACATTCTTTTCCTTCCTCCAAAACACGTACAACGATAAGGTTATCATCTCTTTAAGTGCCCTCTTCCCTGGCATAAATGTTCTTGGACTCCTCTGAGGCTGACCTTTGTTGGCACATCCTCCCCAACTCTGTTACGCCAGATCTGTGCATGCATTTCATGTTGCTTACTCATTTCCTGGTGTGGTCCTGAAGCTACACGAGACCTTATTCACAGAGAGCATTTCTGACCCAGATGTAAACAGGAGACATAGGAATTCTCACGCGCGTGGTGGTTCTTGAGACCAAGCAAGTCCAGACAAATTCAAATAAGAATCTGATCTATAGGACACTTGCCTGAACAAAAGTGAGGTTTTCCAACTCTGATCTTCTGCCCTCACATTCATTTTGGGCTCCTTGTGTCACCAATACAACTCTACTACTTGTAACTCTTCTGCATGCTTAGCAGTGTCCCTTGTGGAGCTGTCAGAATAACTCTTCACTTGTCTGCTGGATGCTGTCTCTTTCTTGCTATAATTACTGGTTCATCATTGTCCATAAAGGAGAACATCTGCTGGCACTCCCACTGCAGCTGTCTTATGAGGGCTTTTCTTCCTCCAGCAACTGCTCCAGGAGAGACTGGTATATATTTGTGATGTCTTCTCTGATTGTAATTCACCAAGGCTTTGTGTAGCTCTCTGTATTCAGTTGACATAAGGCCTCATTTCCCCACCATTTATCCTGTTGTTCAAAAACCCCAAATCCTCACCACAGCAGAAATCACCCACACCCACCCACCACCCACAATACCACTATTGCCAAACTAGAAATATTTTGTAGTTTTGCCTTAAATATTTCTGTTCTATTCAGGTACCTTTAGGGCCCTCATCACCAGACCAGCTCGCAACCATTAATGGATTTTTAACCGGATAAAATTCAATGATGATTAATGCAAAGTAATGCCCACTGGAAAACTTAATCCTAACTACACACATAAAATGACGGGGTCTAAATTAGCACTTAAGAAAGATCTCGGAGTCATTGTGGACAGTTCTCTGAAAACATCTGCTCAACGTGCAGCGGCAGTCAAAAAAGTGAACAGAATGTTGGGAATCATTAGGAAAGGGATAGATAAGATAGAAAATATCAGATTGCCTCTATATAAATCCATGGTACGCCCATCTCTTGAATATTGTGTGCAGATGTGGCTGCCCCATCTTAAAAAAAAAATAAAAAAAGAAAGCTATAGTGGAATTAGAAAAAGTAGAGAAAAGGGCAAAAAATGATCAGAGGTATGGAACGGCTTCCGTATGAGGAGAGATAAATAAGATTTGGACTTTTCAGCTTGGAAAAGAGATGAATAAAAGGGGCTATGATAGAGATCTATACAATTATGACTGGTGTGGTGAAAGTAAATAAGCAAGTGTTATTTACTCCTCATAACACAAGAATTAGGGGTCACCAAATAAAAATTAATAGTCAGCAGGTTTAAAACAAACAAAAGGAAGTGTTTTTTTCACACCACACATAGTCAACTTGTGGAACTCTTTGCCAGAGGATGTTGTGAAGGCCAAGAGTATAACTGGGTTCAAAAAAGAACTAGAGAAGTTCCTTGAGAATAGGTCCATGAATGGCTATTAGCCTGGATGGGCAGGGATGCAAAACCATGCTCTGAAGTATCCCCAGCCTTTGTTTGCCAGAAGCTGGGAATGGGTGATAGGAGACTGATCACTCGACTACCAGTTCTGTTCATTCTCTCTGAAGCACCTGGTGTTGGCCACTGTCAGAAGACAAGATACTCTGCTAGATGGACCATTGGTCTGACCCAGTATGGCCATTCTTACGTTCTGATGTCACCTCTGTGAGGGAGTGAAATATTATCCTGATTTAACAGGTGCAGACTGGGCACTGGGTAAATGAAGTCATAAGACTTAATTTGCAATGGGATATGGGAGCTAAATGGATAAAGTTGACTAAAGCTGGGTGCTTCGGAACCAGGCAGATATCTGCATATTGGAGGGGTCTGCATGTGTGAGGTGTGAACGAATTTGGTGAGCTCCACATGACAAAGGAAGAGACCCAGCCTCGCAGCTCCAGACATGATGAGAGGTGTTAGGAAGTGCTGCTGCTAGCTAAGAATCCAACAGGATCATAAAACTACACACTATCTTCTCAGGCAGACAGGCAACCTTCTAAAATGGTGCAGATTCTGCTCCAGCCCATTGCTCGAATGCCAAGGCTTGCAGGTTGTGGGCTCGGACAGTTCACGTGACTCCCCGGTGGTTCAACCTTTGGCAGTGCTCTGGGCACTATGCTAGTGTAATCCACACACCTCCTGGGTGTGGTGCTCTGTCCTATCCAGTGGCACTAAGACCACTTAGAGCAGTGGCTCTCAAACTGTTTAACCGGTGACCCCTTTGACATAACAAGTCTCTGAGTGAAACCCCCCTTATGAATTAAAAACACTTTTTAATACATTTAACAGCATTATAAATACTGGCGGAAAAGCTGGGTTTAGGGTGAAGGCTGACAGCTCGCGACTCCCCATGAAATAACCTCGCAACCCCCTGAGGGGTCCCGACCCCTAGTTTGAGAACCCCTGACTTAGAGAGAGACTAATGAGCCTGCTACAGCCTTAGCTAACAGCCATGTGGCTTTTAGCTTATGCAGTAGAGGCTCATGCACTACGCTCCAGAGGCCCCAGGCTTGATCCCACCCACCGATGACTGGAGACTGTCAATGTTACACTACCTTTGGGGCATCTCTGCAGGCCACATACAGATATATGTGCTCTACAAAATGGCATCTTCCATACAGCGTGATCTCCAATGTATAGCGTTCAGGGGCCAAATAGAATCATCTCACAGCTTGGCGCCAACCCACAGGCACCAGCTGGACCACACTTTAATAGAGTAATTTTATAATCTACCACTGAAATGCAGACTGCTCTAGGGTGTAACCAAGCTGCTCCTGAACAGCAATAGAAACACAGGACAAGAGGCATATCTAATAGAAACAGCAGAGGCTGGCAGAAAATGATACTTCAAGATGGAGTTTGTCCAGGACACCAGAGTTCATACCCCTCATCTGGGAAAAATAAAATGGGTCTCTAGTGCACACAAGAAGTATGGATCTTAGTCTGATGAGAAGAAAAACCACAAGAAATGGCCCCTCCCATAACCCATCTATCCTGCTAGGGCCCCCAAACATCCACTACTGAATCACCAATCTGTTACTTTAGACTAGCTTCCCCCATCCAGTTACTGGAGCCTGTCTGTCCTTGCTAAGCTTGGCTGTCTAGCTAGCCCACAGCACAAGGAGGTTCAGCAGGAGGCTATGTACACGGTTATTTTACATTGTCGTGAATAATGGTTTATTTATATCTAGTTTTGAAGCTACAAGACTAAGAGCCAAATCCCAAATCCTGAGAACTCAAGAGACACAAAGACTGTGAGCAATGTATTTCCATCATGAAAAGCAAGAAGCTGGGGTGTGATATGATGCAGGGCCTCTCTGTTGAGTGATTTCCCAGGGATCGTATGGCTGACAGTCTGGACTAGACTCTGGATAGTGCTACAGCAGGGCAGAAATTGTTACAAAAATATGGCCACCATTCCATTCAAGATGGAAAATTTCAGCAGGGTCAGGGCTGCCCGGGGGTGGGGGCAAGTGGGGCAATTTGCCCTGGGCCCTGCAGGGGTCCTCACGAGAATATAGCATTCTATAGTATTGAAACTTTTTTTATGGAAGGGGCCCCCAAAATTGCTTTGTCCCAGGCCCCCTGAATCCTCTAGGCAGCCCTGATCAGGGTATTCAAGAAGCCCTATCTCATAGCCCCATCTCGTGGTGGGGTTTCATGTGGGTAAGGGCCAAAATGCACTGATGGAGGTGAGAGAGGTTACATGAGTCTGATCCACATATAAAACTAGAGAGATAAGAGTGCCTCTGAAGAGCACAGAGCCCTGTTGCTACTGCACCTGGAATATTGCTCAGTTTCAGAAAGATGTAGAAAACCGAGCAGCCGAAATGGCACACAGATTAGAGGCTAAAGCATATGAGGAGAGACTAAGAGAGGTAATTTTATATAGTCTAGAAGAGACCCTGGGGAACACAATCACAATCTATAAATGCCTTCAACGTAAAACTATAAACAAAAAGAGAAAATGGTCCATAATCTCAGAAGATGGTAAGACAAGGAGTATTGGCCTGATGCCAAGAGAGGAAATACTGAAGCTGGCTAGATATTAGGCAGAAGTTCTTAACCGCAAGAGCAATTGTGACAGTGGAATAGACTCCCAAGGGAGACGGCTGAGGCTGCAGACATTCACTAACAGGTTAGAGGAGATGCTGGCACGAATGATGGAAGGAGAGAGTCTTGCAGAAAAGCAGGGAGACAACTTTTTCTGACCCAGATTAGGTAGGTAAGGGAAAGGAAAGACCTGAAGTTACAGATTGGTTCCCTCTTCTGCTCTGGAGGATGTAACCAGCAGCAGCACTTGAGGGATAAGGGGGAAAGAATTTGCCCTCAGCCAAAATATTTCTGAAGAGGGAACAAGTGATCAAAAATCAGATGAGGCACATGCAGGTATAGTTCCATATAAGGCTTCATTTCAGTCACACTTTGTTATGATTTATCATTTATAATAGTTAATAAAAGGTGAATAAATCACTGATAGGTGTTATAAGCATGTTACAGGCATGACTAGTCTGTGTCAGAGATGACTATGAGCACGTCAGTAGAAGGTGGTACAGGTGGCTATGTGCCATGGGTACAAATGATCTGTTAATAATCTATAGCAGCTAACCATTTATTAATACATACTAATAATTTATAAACTATTTACATATGGAACCTTAAGAGAAAGTGTGACTGTAATTTTTTAGGAAGTTCAAAACAATTTGACCAACTTTTTACACACCGGGATTCTGGGTTTGCAGACCCAGAGGTTTTGAACAAGTCTCTGAAGCAGACCTGAACTCTAGATTTTTCATAGATCATCTGTTACTAATAATATGCCATTCAGGAGCAGGACTGGGCATGGAAGGATATGGACAATCTCTGAAAAACAGGCTGTATCTGGAAGGTGGAAACATGGGCAGAGCTAAATGAACAGAATGTATTTCTGTGTCATGATGCAAAACGTGATACCAGCTAATGTTCACACATTTTGGGAGCAGTGATTAATTTAGCATTAGTTTTCACATTTCCCTCCCAATTCACAGTCATTTCCATGATGTTTTCCAAGTTCCCAAGAAAATTTCATAAAACCGCACACAAATTTTGCCTTTTTGGTAAGAGACAATGAGGCTGATGGAGAGTCTAACAAACAGAAATTGATTTTAGTGGGCTTTGGGTTAGGTCCTGTGTAAATGTATGCCTCACCTCCATACTTACCAATGAAAACACCTTTTTGATGCTGCAAAAAAGGGGTCATTAGGTAAGATGACAGGTTGGTTTTAACCTGAGTGAAAGAAACCCACCTCTCATCTCTGGTGAAAATGGCCAAGGCAAGGGTGGAAGAATAGCCTAGTGGGTCAATTAAATTATTTGCTCGGGGTCCCGCAGAAAGTGTCCAATTGAACCCAATCCACTAGATGTGCATTCTCCTCCCGACACACACACTCCAGGTTGAATTTCATTTTGTTATTTTCCTGTCCACATTTCTAACCTCTCTCAACCCCTCTGCAGTTATTTTCTCTATCCTCCCTCTGGCATGCAGCATCTCCCAATTCAGTATTTTCTGCAAATTTAATTGGCCCGCATGATGGAGAAAAACAAGTTCCAACCAGGAAATAGATTTTCAGTTCCAAGCTTCAAAGGGGTTATTACAGACAGCAAGGAGAAAACAATGATTAAAAAAATATGAAAAATACCTTTGCTGGGTCCTTTTAAGTATTGAATACTTATAAATAAGGAGAAAAAAAGAACTACAAGCAGATATTCTCCAGAGAAGCAGCATTTTTCTGGGTGAACTGATTACTTTCCAGCTAAAAGTGCAAGCAAACAACGCCCCCATTCTGGGAGATGTTTGCTTGTGAATAAAGGCTTTTTAA
The DNA here is from genome assembly GCF_025201925.1 of Gopherus flavomarginatus. Taxonomy (NCBI): domain Eukaryota; kingdom Metazoa; phylum Chordata; order Testudines; family Testudinidae; genus Gopherus; species Gopherus flavomarginatus. Next base: position 13,533,626 of record NC_066629.1, read on the forward strand.
AACATGTCATTTCTGTTACTGCAGCCAAGCCTGATATTTAAAGGGAATGTAACATGGAGCATGACATCCCAAAGGACTGAACTCCTGGCTCACAGGAAGAGCACATTCCAAATCCAGCATCAGGAGTCTTTACTTTCTTCTGTGTGTATTAATGCTAAGATCCTTGGAGACTCAAGAGGTCTGCAGGCACAGAACCAGCATAGCCCAGGTAGAAGTAATGCCAGTGTGCCGCAAGCCTAGGATGACCGGATGTCCCTATTTTATAGAGATACTCATGATATTTGGGGCTTTGTCTTATTACTCCCCACCCCCATTCTGGCTTTTCACACTTGCTCTCTGTTCACCCTGGAAGGTCTACTTGTAAGGAGAGGCGTGTGATCTCCATGACCCAATGAGCCCTCGGCCTCTCTGGCAACAAAGAGAGAAATCAACATGATTACAGTGGTGGTTTTCTTTACTGTGGGCACTGGCCTGGACTGAGAGCCAACTAGCAACTTCACAGTGGCCCCCTGTCATAGCATTCTTTCTCAGATCTGAACCTTAGAGTTCAGAAAATGAGATACTAGCATGAATTTCCCTAAGCTTAATTACCAGCTTAGATCTGAAAGACTGCCACCACCCAAAAATATAGTGTTTTGGGGCACTCTGACCTCCCCAACCTTCCCTGGGGACCCCAAGAACCCAGACCCCTTGGGTTCTTAAAACAAGGAGAAATAAACATTCCCCCACCTTCCCCCTCTCAGAGCTTCCCTCCCTGGGCTCTCCTGAGATACAGATCTAACCTCTTAAATCACCATACAGAGAAGCATCTCCCTTCCCTTCCACAAAGAGGCTAACAGATTCAAGGAAACCAGAGAGAGATTTTCTCTCTCCCCCTCCCGTCTCCCCACCCGTCCTGGTGAGTTATCCCAATCCCTTGGGATAAAACAAGGGAAACAGAGAAAAAAACAATTAATCAGGTTCTCTAAAAAGAAATCTTTTAATAAAAGAAAGGAAAAAGTAAAGAATTATCTCTGTAACTTCAAGATGTCAATATACAGGGTCCTATAGCTTACAGAAACCAGAAAGAGACTTTCCCCCCAGTACCAATACAAATCAAAATATTCCCAGCAACTACACATATAAAAATTAACCAGTCAGATCCACAATTGCAAATAGAGTAAAACAATTAAAAAAAGAACCTAAACCGCCTGTTTTTTACTCACTACTTGAAAAGAGACTTAGAGAGCCTATAGTAATGTCTGGTCTCTCTCAGACCCTCCGAGAGAAGACCAAAGAACAAAGAACTCACACCCAAACTTCCCTCCACCCGAATTTAAAAGTATCTTGTTTTCTGATTGGTCTTCTGGTCAGGTGTCCAGTTTCCTGTTTGTAACCCTTTACAGGTATAAGAGACATTAACCCTTAACACTCTGTTTATGACACCCCCAAACAGCTGCTGAAAGGTGCCAGTGTTTGGCTAGGACTAACCTGGGCAGCAATCAAACTGGTATGGTAATGGCAAGGGTGTGCCATGAACAATTGTCCTGAGGACAGCCGCAAGAAATCCCAGAGCAGGTGCTTAGCAGAGACATCTGTGCAGAAATTAAAAATGCACATGATGAAAGGGTGGGATGGAATCTAGGATTTTCTCCTCCCAAAATACATGCATAATCCAGCCTGCCAGGCCTTGCCCTCTACTAGTAGAGAACAGCGAGACAATCACAAGAGACAAGGAGGATGTGGAAAAATTGGAAAGAGTCCAGCGGAGGGCAACAAAAATGATTAGGGGGCTGGGGCACATGACTTATGAGGAGAGGCTGAGGGAACTGGGATCGTTTAGTCTGCAGAAGAGAAGAATGAGGGGGGTTTTGATAGCTGCTTTCAACTACCTGAAAGGGGGTTCCAAAGAGGATGGCTCTAGACTATTTTCAGTGGGAGCAGATGGCAGAGCAAAGAATAATGGTTTCAAGTTGCAGTGGGGAGGTTTAGGCTGGATATGAAAGTTTAGGAAAAACTTTTTCACTAGGAGAGTGTGAAGCACTGGAATGGGTTACCTAGGGAGATGGTGGAATCTCCTTCCTTAGAGGTTTTTAAGGTCAGGCTTGACAAAGCCCTGGCTGGGATGATTTAGTTGGTGTTGGTCCTACTTTGAGCAGGGGGTTGGACTAAATGACCTCCTGAGGTCCCTTCCAACCCTGATATTCTATGATTCTATGATTTCACTGCATTGTGTGCTACGTTGTCTGTCTCGCTAGTACTGAGCTCAAGGATGAATTCTGAGCTATATACAGAAGCCTGTCAGACCTTGCATCCATCACAAGGTAGCAGCACTTTGACTGTCCCTGGTAATTACTACACCACTACGTCACGCAATGCTGGGAAACCTGCTAAAAGATGGATAGGGGAGCAATGAGGTTTTTGGACTGGTGAGTCTTGGGGGCAGGGCTAGCTCTCACCCTCTCATTCCTCATTAGAAGGGCCAGGGGAGAGGGTGGAGCTGGGGAATGTTTCCTGCACACAGCCGTCTTTGCCTGCTCCAGTGGCTGGGCTGGAAGCGCACAGGCTGCAGGGGGTTCTCCTGAGCTGGGGAGTGGGCTGGTGCCTTCCCCTCTGATCTCCCAGGACCCGCTTCTGAGGTCTCCCATGTGGTTCCTCTTTGCTTCTGGGCACCCCACAGCCCCCCCGATCCCAAAGATCAGGAGCCCACTCCCACCATGATGAGGCCTGTTTTAGGGCTTTAGCGAGTGCTGATGATGGGGCCGGGGCCACGGCAAGGTAGAGGCCACACAGCGCCCCATGGATCCAGGTACCTTATGCAAAGCATCCTCCCCTCCATTACCAGTGCATGCAGGAATCAGCTGGCTGCTGCCATCTCTTAGATGGGGGCCAAGCTGCTTCAGTGGAGTTTATACCTTATCCAGTGGCGTCTTCCCATTGCTACCCAAACTTTTTATCTTTTCCCCTCATATATAGAGCAAAACCTGTAAGGCCAGACCCTCAGCGGAGATACATAAGCACAGATCTACTGATGTCAATGGAACAACATAGATTTACCCCAGCTGGCCCTGGCGTTTTTCGGTTTAAGTGACTTTCATTTCAGACTCAGGAAAACAACAAGGAAAAAAGTACAAATATAATGTCTCTATCACACCCCTTCTCCCCCATCATTCTGCCCCTGAGACACAAACTGGTAGCCCTCCCATGTAGCAAGGAGGAAGACAGCGCACAGAAACAGAACAGTGTCTCTCCTTCCCATCACATAGCTACATACTCCACAGACCTGGGGCCTGGCTCTTCCCTCACCTACACCAGTTTGGCCCCCGTGTAAACCTACTGAGTTAAATGGAGTCATGCTGGATTTACATCAGTGCCAGTGAGAGGAGAATCAGGCCCCCTAAGCTTCACATGAAACAGCATCCTACCAGCAAAAGACTGCATCAATCTTTACCAATCCCAGAGTGGGGCAGGCCCTTACTATTGAAAAAGTCTAAACAAATGTTGCTGAGACAGAAAAAATGAAGCATTTACTCTGATCTGTGGAAGATAGATTGATTGATTTGCATCGTCACGGATAGATAGATAGCACCTCTGTCATGCTTCAGATGCCTTTGGCATAAGCTATACATGCAATCACATTATAAAAAAGTTAAACAAGACCATTTTGTTCCTCCAAGCCACTCCAGCGTTAACATCTGCTCCCCTTTGGCGAGCCCTCAGGGCTGGAAGAGCCTAGAACTGCTTCCAAAGGGGGGGAGTTATACAGCAATTTGAGTCCACTGTTTCAAGTCAGCAATGCAATGTCCATTAAAGTGCTGCCATTTAGAACCCGTGACCCCAATCCCTCAGGAAAGCTCTGTTTACATTGACCGAAGTCTGTCTGGCCTAAACTTATTTGTGTGTATCAACAATCTTTAAATTTTTCATTGTTGCATCCATTATTCAGTACCATAGATTTTAGTCAGATGCTTGTTTTTAGCTTGGGAAGCCACGATCAATACGCCTGGCAGCTCTGCCTGCTAGACTGAGCGGTTGAGATCACACGGCATGGGCATATCACCACATGTCACTAGAGCTGGGTGTTTTCCCATCTCAAATCAGGATCAAAAGTCAAAATCTCAAAAATTGGCATGAACTGAAAATCCAAAACCAATTTCAGTTGGGTCAATCAAACATTTCTTTTGGATTACTTCAAAGCATTTCTTTACAATTTTGACCGTATTTACCTATTTATTTCAGGGCAGGTGGAAGGTCAGGGGCTTCGTGGGTGACTCTTACCATGGTCCAGCTTCTGGTCTGGCCAGGGGGTGGTGCTTAGGAGGAAGAGGGGGAGCAGGGGACGGAAGAGGAAAGGAGGAAGGGCAGGACCACAGAGGAGGGCGGGGCTCCTGCATGTGTCCTGCTTTTGCCTTTTGAAAAGGTGATCACCCTAAACCTCCTGTGCATCACAACCATTCCCTGAATATTTGTCAGAATAAAAACCTGCATGAACGTTCACAGGCAAGCGAACAAAAAGGGCCAGGGCCAGGTCTGCAAGTCAAATTTAGTGAACATGTTCGTAAATACCTCTCTCTCTCTCTCTCTATCCCTCCCCTCCTCTATCTATCTCCCACAGAATACAAAAGCAAGCCAGATACCTGAAGATGCTAATTATTATTATTATTAGGTTATTCTATATATTGCAAGGATACTACGGGGTTTTAGTAATTCTCTGTGCCTGGCAACTTCTCACTGATGCAACTCCCATTATTTCCAAGTATCCAAAGTCATGCTAAGCCATTCCCTTTTCCTCTGCTTTAAACTTACAAGCTTCTGAATCACCTCTTAATTTCTCAGCATTTGGGAGCTCATCCTGGATAACTCAAAACCAAATACTTTAATACTCTGGCTTTATTTTAAAAAAATCTTGGAAAGATGTTTTTCCCAAGACACTTCTTCAGCAGGCTCTGTTTTCTGTTCCCTACCTGTACCACCGAAGCTCGGCTTCTGTCCAACTTCATCCCAGCTCCCCCCTCCAGTCAGTGATCCCTTAACGAAAATGAGTTCTAATTGGTACAGTTTTGTAATTGCTCCTTCCAGAGGCGCCCGCTCCATCAACTACTAGCTGACAATTGCATCAATTATATTGATTTTACTTTGTTGTCGTCAATACTGTACCGCAGATAAATGCAAAACTAGTCCAGGCCTGTCTCTCTGATTGGCTGACATTGCTTAAGCAGGAGCTAAAGTCACTTTAAAGCTGTCTCCTTGTTCAGGCCTCAAAGGTTACTTTTGGAGTTTGAGGCTGGGCAGACTAGACAATAATTGATCAATGTACAATTTCTGAAACCAAAATAAAGGTCAGTTCGCACTCATGCAAGCATATAAAGGCTAAAATTACCTGATCTGAAGCTCATAGATTTTAAGGCCACAGAACCTCGTGCACCCACTGTTGTAATAGACCCCTAACTTCTGGTTGAGTTACTGAAAGACTCAAATCATGATTTAAAGACTTCAAGCTACCGAGAATCCACCATTTACTCTACTTCAAACCAGCAAGTGACCTGTGCCCCACATTGCAAAGGAAGGTGAACCCCCCCTGGGTCTCTACCAATCTGACCAGGGGGAAAACTCCTTCCTGACCTCAAATATGGTGATCAGTTAGACCCTGAGCATGTGGGCAAGACCACCAGGCAGACACCTGGGAAAGAATTCTCTGTAATAACTCAGAGCCCTCCCCATTTAGTGTCCCATCTCTGGCCATTGGAGATATCGGCTAATAGCAGTTGTGGATGGGCCATATGCCATTGTAGGCAACTTCATCATACCACCCCCTCCAAGAATTTATCAAGCTCAGTCTTAAAGCAAATGGAAGTCAGTGGAAAATCTGCTAATCTGGAGACACTGAGCACTTTTCATCCCATGAAGTGACTCGCCTCAGTAAGGATCACAGCAGGCAACTGGGTGTCAGGATTCTGGGTTCTAGTCCCAGTTCTGTCCTGTCTCACTTTGGGTGAAATTCACCCCTGTGCAAAGGCAGGGCTACCTGGGCCTCTGCATGAGGGTGAATTCACCCCACTGAACGTCTCCCTGCTTCAATTCAGTCCTCTGTAAAATGAGGCAATAGCACTCTCCAGCTTGAACAACTAATGTGTGTGAGGCACTGAAGTCATTGGGTGAGAGGGGACATTAGTAGAGTTAATTACTTTTACTAGGGCAGTGCCTGTGGCTTGCATTGTGCAGCAAGCTGTACACACACATACACTCACACACACACACGCTGCCCACGTACTCTATAGGTACAACCGTTGTGGTGAAGGGTGGGCACGAGAGGTCTAACGCCTCACGCTCCTGCTATGGCGCTGATTCCTCCACGAGTTACCACCAGCCTTTTACCATGGGGCTGGGTGACGGCTGCTAGCTTGGCCAACCCAGCAAGGCTTGAACCAGAGACCTCCCAAGCTAAACGCATACACTGCCGCAGTTTGAGCTACACCTCCGAGGCTCGGGAGCTGGAACAACTCTCACTCTCTGTGGATCGGGTGCAGAACAGCACCTGTACCACATACGCACCAGTAGGCTGCACACTTCCTCCAGAGAAAGAAAACTCATCCTGAGCCTCTGAAGCCTCTAGATGTTCCAGTCCTGGATGAGCCCTCACATACGTCACAGCCTCCGTTTTTGGCCAACACACCCAAGATTGACATCCCGCTAGAATGGCCATTCTGATTAAGCATTTTCCAGCTAAGTAGAATGCGCTGTGATTTGTAATTAACAATACAAAATAAAACAGTGGCTTGTTGTATAAATTGTGTTTACTCAGAAGGATGGAAAACGAATAAATATTTTGTTGGCCACATTTTAATTGCTTAATGAAAGTACAGAGAACATCCTGTTCTCTGGCCGTTGATTGCCACAAATTGAGTGTAGAATGCATTTGTTGATTTATTACCAGCAATAATTTCAATTACTAGCATTGTGATGTGAAAGTCCTTCTTCCCTAGATGAAGAAGTGAGCGCTTTATCTAAATGTAATAACTCCCAGCCAGCAGCAGGACTTGAACGTGGGACATTCTCTACCACAGTATAGCCCTCTGCTACTACAGCTGAAGGATGACTAGAGATATAAAAGGATGTCAGCACTGTGCTGTATAATGCATAGGCACCCTGCCACCGACTGGAATTCACAGCCCTGAGGTAGGCACCCGTGCTCCCAGTGCATTTCATGGGGAGAGCTAGGTACCTAAGCAAGGGATCGTCAGACACCAACAAGCTGAGCAGGGAGCTGCCTATGCTAACCAGGAATGAAATTCAAAGGAAAGGGGTGGGACTTAGCATTCAGATCCCCAAGGTTTATGGGCTCCTAACTCCCACTGATCTAGGTCTTTGGCCAGAGGGAGAAATACTTTTGTGGATCAAGCAGTAACAGTAAGCTATTATCCTCTATGTCGACTAGCCAGTGGAGGGAGACATCACACACACACACACACACACACATACACTTTACAAGCACTGTTTCTAAAACACCCAGGCTTGCTAGAGTGACTGGTTCTAATCCACATGGAAGAGTTCAACCCTTCCCAGGGTCCCCCAAGGATCATGCAGTTTATATCACTGTGGTCTTTCATTTTTGGCCTTAGAAACCTCACAATGCAAGAAATGGTGACAGTCTGGGTTTGAACCAATCCCATCCCAGAAGCTCAGCTCTTTGAAGTAAAGGCATATCATTATTAGTCATTCACAGCAGAGATGCTGATAACTTTCTAGGGATAACAACCTGAACCACAGAACATCAGCAGGGTTTGGAACCCAGCAACAAAAGCACTGACCTCTCTCATGTGAACCAAAGGAGCAACTCCATTAGCAGGTCGCAGTATTAAACAGTTATCATCTGTGTGGAGTAGACACGAGAGGGGAACCTAACACACACATTACAAGAGTGTCACACTGAGCACTGCAGGGCAAGACCTTGGTCTGTTACTGGCTGCAATGAGAAGTGATCAGATACTGGGAACTGAGCATTGAATCTACAATAACAATAGTAAACACCCAAATACCCCGAGAGAACCTGCTTCAAATACCAAATTCTCCTCTGACTGCACAACCCCAGCTGTTACCTACCACCCCACACTGGAACCCATACAGGGTATCCTCAAACAACTACAACCCATACTTGTTTGGGACCCCATCTTGAAAGAAATTATCCCTGAACCCCTCCTTCCATCCTTCAAACAACCCCCTCTCCAAGCTCATCATCAGAAACAAGCTCTGCACAGACCAGGACACATCAACTGAAAATGGCACCAGAGCCTTCCAGACCAACAGATGAAAAACCTGCAGATGTATCTCTACTGGTGTAATGATCAATACCCGCCACAATGCACCTTTCGAGATCCCTGGGTCCTACACATACCTATCACAACAAGTGATGTACCTCATGCAGTGCACTAAATGCCCCAATAGCAATGATGTGAGTGAAACCAATCAATCACTGCACTCTGGGATGAACTCACGCAGGAAAATGGTAAAATACAAAAATATCAAGTCACCTGTGGGCGAACACTTTTCACAAAGCAATCGCTCTTCATCTGACACCGCAGTCCTCATCCTCAAAGGAAACCTGTACAACACTTTCAAAAGACAAGCCTGGTGCTTAAATTCATTACTCTGCTAGACACTAAAAATCACGGACTGAACAAGACACTGGATTTGATGGCTTATTTTGCAACAATCTGTAAAACAGTGGGTCTCAGTCAGGGGTATATGTACCTCTGGGGGCATGCAGAGGTCTTCCATGGGGTACATCAACTCATCTAGATATTTGCTTAGTTTTACAACAGGCTACATAAAAAGCACTAGTGAAGTCAGGACAAACTAAAATTTCAAACAGGCAATGACTTGTTTGTACTGCTCTATATACTATGCACTATAAGTACAATAGTTATATCCCAGATGATTTATTTTATAATTATATGGTAAAATGAGAAAGGAAGCAATTGTTCAGTACTAGTGTGCTGCGACACTTTTATATTTTGATGTCAGATTTTGCAAGCAAGTAGTTTATAAGTGAGGTGAAATTTAGGGTATGGAAGACAAATCAGCCTCCTGAAAAGGGTACAGTCATCTGGGAAGGATGAGAGCCACTGCTGAAACTCATTAACAACCCTTCCCGCATCTGCTTTCCCCATCACCCCTCCTTTCCTCTCTATGACTGGAGGAGTAGTAAGGGGCCACGTTGCCTTGGATGGTCCCGCGAAATGTGTGTTAGCTACTTGTGTTAAACAATTTGTTCCACCTTGTATTTAGCTGTGACACACTGAGTTAGACTAGGGTTACTCTAGAGAACTTACAGCAGAACACCTGTACTGATGCAGCTGCAAGACATCTCGTGTAGCTGCTCTTTGCCGACAGGAGAGGGCTCTCTCACAGACATAATTAAACCACCCCCAAGGAGCAGCGGGAGAAGCTCTCCTACCAACATAGCACTGTGCATGCTACCACTTATGCCAGTGAAACTTCTGTCGCTCAGGGAGCTGTTTTTTTCACATCTCTGAGTGACATAAATTCTGCGGACATAAGTGGCAGCATAGACACAGCCTTAGTTTCCCAGACCCGAAGATGAGCTCTGTGTAGCTCAAAAGCTTGTCTCACTTACCAACAGAAGCTGGTCCAATAAAAGATATTACCTCACCCATCTCGTCTCTCTAATAATAACCACTAACATTTCTATGGTGTCTTTTATAACTAGGATCCCAAAGCCTTTCATAACTGTAACGTAATAGAGACAGTGCAGACATTTCTGGGGTGGATGACAGCGGCCAAATCAGACACGGCGCATTGCCCAGCAGTGGGAATTTCAGCGAAGAGGACCTGTACAAACTCCATCTCTTATAAGATGTGCAACTCAACAGGTGTTTAATATCCCCACAGAGCACCAGTGCAGGAACGTCTCCCGAGAAAGGCCTCGCACATCACATAAACAGCTGATCTCCATCAGGAGGACCAAGGGCTGAGGTGAGCCAGCTATGATTCAAACCTGTGGTCTGGGGGTATCCACAGTCCTGATTCTCAGCTGATAGCATTTGCTCTGCCCTTGGGGAAACGGCGACCCCAGGTGCCAGGCAGTGGTGGGGATCAGCCAGAGGTTGGAAGACGGCAGCAGGCTATTCTGGCAGCCGGCACAGATGAGGGATAGAACTTGCCTACTTGTGAAGCTGCTTCCCTGGCAGAGGACATTACTGACTGCAAACAAGTGGTGTGCAGCACCAGGACATCAGCTAGGTCTCCGCCACCACACTACAGTGTCGGCTTTCAAACCGTCCCCTGCAGCATGGCAAGGAGCTGTCTAGTGTGAAAGTCACAAAGCTGCTGTTCCATTGGAGCTAGAATTGTCAATTCATTGTCCCCTTCCTCCTAAAGCCATCTGCCTTGTGACATTCTTCCTTTCTTCCCTTCACCAGACACCCCTGTGCTCTGAGCTTCACTTCACAGCCCCCATGTCTGGCACGCTAAGCCAGTTGGATATGTTCTTGCCGAGCGCCTCCTGTGAGTGACAGGCTATCGGGAGATGATTGACGAGGCACCTGGGGCCAAGTGCACATCACACTTCCCCCTGAATGGATGCGGGGTGATGCATTGCCCAAATTATTTCTTTATTAAGAGTAAATTTCCATAATGGTGATATATTGTGTCACTCCTCTTCTCCTGCCTGCCTCCCTCCCTCCTAATGAAGACATGTGGTCCCTGCAAAGCCCTCTATTGTTCCTTAGCCATATGTTAGACTCGTTCCCTCAGTGCCATGCAGCCAGGCTCATTTATCAGCTGGTACTGACTTTAAGTAATCTCCACGCCGTCAAAATTACACAGCTGGGCCTTCCAGATCAGATCATTGAAGCATTAATCAAGTTCAGGAGGGCAAGACCCTGAGTAAAGCACTTAAGTTCCCAGTCACTGACTTGCTTCTCCAGGGAATGTGGTCTCTGGTGGGTATGGAAGAAGGATTCGGGGGGGGGGAGGTGTTAAGAGCTTAGTATCCATGCCTAGAGCAGAGTAGCATTGCTGCTGCATACTCCCCTGCTGTCAGCCAGCCCGGATGTTATAGCCCAGAAGAGACACTCCTGAGCCTCTAATGGAAGGATCCAGCTGGGTGGCAGTGGCTCTTGTCCTTCCTATCCTCAGCATGGGCTGGAGGTTCAGAAGATGCTCAGCACTGGCCCACCTCTACTCCCATTGAAGTCAGCAGAGCATTGGCCCAACTCTGCTCCCATTCAAGTCAAGGCTAAAACCTCTGTTGACATCACTGGGAGCAGACAGGTCAATGTTACGTGCTTTTCTGCACAATTCGAGGGTGGAAAAAATGGCTACTCACTTCCTTGTAACTGCTGTTCTTCGAGATGTGCTGTTCATGTCCATTCCAATCAGGTGTGTGCACAGTCGTCGGAAAGTTTTCCCTTAGCAGCTCTCATCGGGTCGGCTGTGGAGCCCCCTGAATGGTGCCTTCATGGTGCTCAATATATGACCCAGCCGAACGGGCCCCTCCTCAGTTCCTTCTTGCCGGCTACTCCAACAGAGGGTTCGGGGGTGGGTATTGGAGTGGACATGAAGAACACATCTTGAAGAACAACAGTTACGAGAAGGTGAGTAACCGGTTTTTTTTTGGTCGAGTGCTTGTTCATGTCAATTCCAATCAAGTGAGTCCTAAGCTCCACCCCGGAGGTGGGTTCGGAGTTAAGGAAACTTTGATTGGAGCACCACTCTGCCGAATGCTGCATCATCTCTGGCGTGACGGGTAATAGCATAATGAGAGGTGAACGTATGCACTGAGGACCACGTTGCTGCCCTGCAAATTTCTTAGATTGGGACCTGGGCCAGGAATGCCACTGGCAAGGCCTGTGCCCTCCTGGAATGTGCCGTAAGTGCTGGGGCTGGGATCTTGGCCAGTTCATAGCAGGATGTGATCAAGGAAGATATTCTTTGAGATAAGACAGGGAGTCCTTTCATTCGGTCTGTTACTGCTACAAACAGCTTGTTTGACTACCTGAAGGGCTTAGTGTGCTCGATGTAGAATGCTAGCGCCCGATGAACATCCAATGAGTGCAGCCTCTGCTCATGGCTACCGGAATGAGGCTTAGGATGAAAGACAGGTAGAAAAATTTCTTGGCTAGTATGGAAGTGTGACACTACCTTGGGGAGAAAGGCCAGATAAGACTGGAGTTGCACCTTAACCTTACAGAAGACCGTGTAAGGTAGATCGGAGGTAAGAGCTGTTAGCACTGACACCCTCCTGGCTGATGTGATGGCAACTGGGAAGGCTACCTTCCACGATAGAGAAAGGGGACCTTCACCTGTTCTGTCCACAGCAGGGCCTGGTTCCTAACCTCTCATCAGCCCCACATCACTGCAGTGTCTGTGTTAGAGATGGGGTCAGACAACCTCCAGATCTGAATACCCTTGAAAAGTTCAGCACTGTGTCATGACAGCAGCTAACCTTTACAAGTCATCCTCCTCGCTGCTCCATTTCTCTGTCGAGTACGGATTGTGCTGCACAGGCCATGTCTTCACTACCCCAAAGTTCCGTTTTTACGCTGAGATCACAAATGCTAGAGAGCTCTCATGCTGAAAAGTATTAGCAGAGACAAGGCTCTGTGGTTTTTACCCTGATGTAGCTAGTCAAGCTGAACGCCGGGGGTGTGTGTGTGTATAAAGTTGATCTTGACTACATACTACATATGTAGTCTCAACACTACAAGCCATAGGCTCAGGTTCCTTTGTGAAGCATTTTGAGAGCTCTGGATGAGATATGTTCAGGAGATGCTTTTCATAGAATCATAAAATCATAGAATACTAGGGTTGGGAGGGACCTCAGGAGGTCATCCAGTACAATCCCCTGCTCAAAGCAGGACCGATTCCCAACTAAATCATCCCAGCCAGGGCTTTGTCAAGCTGGGCCTTAAAACCTCTACAGATGGAGATTCCATCACCTCCCTAGGTAACCCATTCCAGTGCTTCACCATCCTCCTAGTGAAATAGTGTTTCCTAATATCCAACCTAGACCTCTCTCACTGCAACTTGAGACCATTGCTTCTTGTTCTGTCATCAGTCATCACTGAGAACAGCCCAGCTCCATCTTCTTTGGAATCCCCCTTCAGGTACTTGAAGGCTGCTATCACATCACCCATCACTCTTCTTTACTGCAGACTAAATAACCCCAGTTCCCTCAGCCTCTCCTTGTAAGTCATGTGCCTCAGACCCCTAATCATTTTCGTTGCCCTCCACTGGACTCTCTCCAATTTGTCCACATCCCTTCTCTAGTGGGGGGACCAAAACTGACACAATACTCCAGGTGTGGCCTCACCAGTGCCGAATAGAGGGGAATAATCACTTCCATCCATCTGCTGGTAATGCTCCTATTAATACAGACCAATATGCTGTTGGCCTTCTTGGCAATGAGGGCACACTGCTGACTGATATCCCATTTCTCATCCCAGGTCCTTTTCTGCAGAACTTTTGAGGCTGTTCTCATTAAAGCAAGCAGAGCTTGTATTTAACTAACTATTCTGTTCTTGCAATAATATATATCTAGATACCACAAAAGCCAGAGCCTGGTCTTAGCTGCACTCTGCAGCTCTCTGAGCTCTGCATTCTAATATAGCCCTCTGCAGCCACTCCCTGCATCCTTTTGCAACAGGGCTAGGTGAGGGAGTGGGGATGTTGCAAATCATGATACAAGCACATGTGGATTTTGCATGTCAGGCTTGAGGCCCACTGGCAGAATTGTGAACGGGAGCCCAGAGGTGCTGCATCCCCTGACTGCATTTGCACTGGCAGAGCTGCGTGTGAGAAAGTTTCCCTTTCCAAGTTCCCTGTCATGAAAACAAAGAAAAATGGCAATTTTCTCTAAATTTCAGGAGATGCGAGAACTGCAGACACATTTGGGGTTTGATGGGCTGCTGCACAACGTCAGTTCCCTCCAGTGCTTAATTGTTTTTAAACATGCTCAGGCTTTGATGATAATAATAATAACTCCTTGCTGTACAGAAGAGCCCTCTGTCTTGATTTCCCATGCAATCTAAACTTGATAATTCCTCCTCCTATGAGTCCAGGAGAGCTCGCATGGCTCTGATTGCTCATCAGCCAGCAAGTCTTAAAGGGGCAAATGCATTAAATATACAGGCCCTAACTCATTTCCTCATCACCCTATCAGTGCTTGAGGGGAGCGGGAGGCAGTGGGGGGACTCTAGATTCTCAAGTAGAGCTGGTTGGGAATTTTCTGATGAAACGTGGTTTTATTCAAAGATGCTGATTAGTTAAACCCAAAACATTTTGTGGAACCTATCAGGTTGGATGAACTTTCAATGAAGCACAGACTGGTTCTAATGGAAACCTGCCAAGTTTTTTGCCAGCTCACCAGGCTGGCTGCTAAGGTCCATGGGCTTCAATGGTCCATGGCACTGGGGAATCCCCACTAGTTTCAGGGAAGCATATTTCAGGAGTCAGCATTTCCAAGTAAAATATTTGACAGAATTTCTGGTTTGTGGGAAATTTTGAAAATTCCTGCAAACCGGAAATTCCAAGTTTTGGCAAGCTCTAGTCTCCAACTGTCTCAGTGTAATTTGGAGCAGCGTCGGGGCAGCTTTAATTTACACCTGCTGGCTCAAGTCCCCAGGAGCCTGTATGCTAGTTGAGTACTGACGGAGCACAAATGCACTCTGCTCTGCCATCAGCACATGTGCGGGGTGTGGGAAGGTGGAGGGCAGCTGGTACAGGAGTCATTTACTAGATGTGGTTGGGAAATTATTTTTTTCCCTGTGAAAAATTTCAAATGACAATGAAAAAGACCACTGTTGAGAACATTTTATCTTTGATTTTTTTTTATGAAACTGTTATTTTTTTAGGTAGAAATGTCCATTGTGTCAAAAAGACTTTTTTATTAAAAAAAAGTTTTGATGGGAGTTTTCAATCACTTTGCTATTTTGTGCCAGTTGAGACCTGCTAGGCCAGGAGAATTCTGAGAGGGCCAGCTAGGACCGAATTCTGCCATTTTACATCAGTCATGTGGCTAGAACAGAGAGAAAGAAGCTGATCTGTTGGGTGCGTATACACTTCTACATGCACAGCCTCCAACTACCAACTACAGAGCTGTGCCAGCTGCATCCCTGCCACCATGTACTGTGGGCTGGCCCCATCTCACAAGCTGAGCAAGGTCTCCAGTTAGATGGAATAGTTCCCAGGACAACCCCACGACAGCAACTGGTGCTGGTTGCTGCCCCCACCCCCCATGCCAACACTCCAGCATGTTACAAGGTGATCAGTGATCCTGATTTTACCTAAGAAAGTATACGATCACTGCTAGGAATTCAAGACCTCACGCTATTTTTTTTTCCACAAGAGTTGGGATATTAGCCTTGGTGTTCTAGGCAGAATCCATTGTGGGGTTTAATTTCTTTGCATATGCCCTCCATCTGAGGATCTATTAGCTAGATATGTGTCACAGCACCCTTGTGAGCTGCACCAGTATTACCCCCATTATACAGATGAGGAAACTGAGGCAGAGAGTGGGACAGTGACTTGCCCGAAGCAGAGCTTTGAATAGAACCTAAAACACCTGGACGTTAGACACAAGGACACCCTTCCTCCTTCCCTTACAAAATTGACGAGAAACGCAGTGGATGAAGTTCATGACCTCTAAGTTTCAGGTTCCATTTGGCCACAAAATTAGCATGAAACAGTCCAAACACCTGTGTTCTCCCACTTGGTTTCACAGCAAAAACCTGCGAGCTGTAATTCTCATGTGGTTTCAGAGACACACCATCAGTCATACTGGGTTTGCTCCAAACTGTGCACCTAACATAAAATGCAAAGGGCCCATGAGATCCCCGATCTATCTCTGAGCACAGGGCTGCCTTCAAATCATCCCTGTGCTTGCCACAACTATGTCCATTGGCATCAGTACATCACAGGGAGCAGCAGCCCCAGATAAAGCTGTGAAGCTGAAGTAGTCTCACTTTTCCTTATGTACTTTGCCATTAGAGGTGTCTGGAAAATGATTTTAGATTCACATATTCATAGATCTTCCATCCCCCCTCCCCCCCAAATGTGACAAAAATGACAAATTTTTCATTTTCACTAAAATTTGTGTCTGAATTTTGTGAAGTTTTTTTTTGGTAGAAAAACTGAGAACCCATTTCCCCCCAGCCTTATTCATGTTTTTTGAATGCTTGAGGTTGCAACAATGCAATGGACTGAGCAGATCTACCTTGAAACCGTTCCTCTAGCCAACCTGACATTCATCCCAGTCCACAGGTTGCACCTGTTACAACCAGCTTGTGCTGTCACCCTGGCCAGAGGTGAATTTCAACCAGAGATAACTATGTCGCAGGCCTATTCACCGCACAGTACAAGGAAGTAGGCCCTGAAATGGGATCTTCCTGCCTACATCCTGTCGCCTTAACATGCCATACAATAGACTTCTCTAACAGGTTTATTTTATTTTCTTTAAAGAGACTGGGTAATCCAATTTCATCACAAGGTGCATATGTTTTAAAATCGTATAACAGGATTACTCCTTAGTTAGGTTCCCCCGCCCCCATCCTTAACTGAATTTGTTTAGTTAGATTTATTGTGACTGGCATGTAAGTTCACTAATTCGTCTAATGTGTTTATTCTTGTGTTTAGTGCGTAGTTAAGTGAACTTCCCTGCGCTGAGTATCTGATTCAAGACTCCTAAGGGGAATTAAAGCAGATGGGATGTTCTCAGGTTCCATAGCAGAATTAGCCTTAGCAGTTTCAGCTGCTTCTCTCCTCCATTTCCAGGAACATAAGAATTGACCTACTGGATCAGTCCCATGATTCATGCTGCCCAGTATCCTGTCTCTAACAGTGGTTAATACCAGCTCCACGGGTGCATACATTCAAGGCCAGAAGGGAACACTGTGACCATCTAGTCTGACCTCCTGTGTAACACAAGCCATAGAACTGCCCCATAATAATTCCTAGAACACAGCTTTTAGAAAAACAGCCAACCTTGATTTGAAAATTGTCAGAGATGGAGACTCCACCACGACTGTCAGTAAATTATTACAATGGTTAATGACTCTCATCATTAAAATTTTATGTCTTATTTCCAGTCTAAATTTGTCTACCTTCAACTTCTAGCCATTGGATTGTATTAGACCTTACTCCGCTACATTGAAGAGCTCCTAATTAAATATTTGTTCCCCATGTAGATACTTAGAGACTCTAATCAAGTTACCCCTTAGCCTTCTCTTTGTTGAGCTAAATAGACTGATCTCTTTCAGTCCATCTCTCGCAGGCAGATTTTCTAATCCTTAATTATTCTGTGGCTCTTCTCTGAAACCCTCTGCAACTGATCAACATCCCTCTTGAATTGTGGACACCAGAACTAGACAAAGTTTTCCAGCACTGGTCAAACCAGTGCCAAACACAGAAGCAAAATAACCTCTTTATTCATACTCCTCATTTATGTATCCCGCGATGACATTAGCTCTTTTTGCCACAGTGTCACATCTGGAGCTCATGTTCAGCTGATTATCCACCATGATCCTCAATTCTTTCTCAGAGTTACTGCTTTCCAGAATAGGGTCCCCATTCTGTACGCATGGCCTACGTTCTTTGTTCCCAGATGTATACATTTACATTTAGCCATATTAAAACACATATTGTTTGCTTGCACCCAGTTTACCAAGCGATCCAAATCACTCGGAATCAGTGAAATTGACACTGTCCTCTTCATTATTTACCACTGCTCCAATTTTTGTGTTATCTGCAAACTTTATCAGTGATGATTTTATGTTAAATAGCGTAGAGCCAAGAACCAATCCCTGCGGGACACCACTGGAAACATACCCACACAATTACAGTTCCCTGCTTACAATTACATTTTGAGACCTATCAGTTAGCCAGTTTTTAATCAGTTTCATATGTGCCACATTCATTTTACATCATTCTAGTTGTTTTTTTTTTATTACTCAGAATGGCATGTGGTACCAAGAACAATGCCTTAGAGACTTATAAGTATATTATGTCAACACCGTTATCTTTATCCACCAACCCTGTAATCTCGTCAAAAATATATCTAGTTAGTTTGACAGGATCTATTTTCCATAAAGCATGTCAATTTGCATTAATTACATTACCCTCCTTTAATTCTTAATTAACCAAATCCCGTATCAGCCGCACCATTATCTTGGCCAGTATTGATGTCAGGCTGACAGGCCTCTAATTATTCAGGTCATTTAGTTTATCTTTTTAAAAATTGGCAAAGCATTTGCTTTCTTCCAGTTTTCTGGAACTTCCACAGTACTGCAAGACTTATTGAATATTAACATTAACGGTCCAATGGGCTCCTCAGCCAGCTCTTTAAAAACTCTTAGAAGCAAGTTATTTGGACCTGCCGATATAAAAATGTCTGACTTTATTAGCTTCTGTTTAACATCCTCCAGAGATACTAGTGGAATGGAAAGAGTGTTATCACTACCATATAAGACTATATCATCTGTTTTTTTCCAAATACAGAACAGCAATATTTACTGAACACTTTCATCTTTTCTCCATTATTATTGATAATTCTACCATTTCCATCTAGTAATGGACCAATACCAATGTCAGGATTATTTCTGTTACTAATATATTTTAAAAATTCTTTATTGTCCTGAACTCTGCTGGCCATAAATTTTTCCTTGTGTCCTTCGCTTTCCATATCAATTTTCTACAATTCCTAGCTTCTGATTTATATCCATTATTATCAACTTCACCTTTCTTCCATCTGTTATATATTATTTTTATAGCTGTTTTTATACAGTTTTCCCATCTAAAACAGGTTTTTCCAACCAAGATGGTCTTCTTCCTTTATTGTACCATTCTGAGCATCTAATAAGGAGTCCCAATGATCATATACATTTTTCTGTTAAATTCTTCCTCTCAGCTGATTTGGCTCATAATTATTTTCAGCTATGAAACTGGCCCTACTGAAGCACCAAACATTAGATATAGATATATATTTTACTGGTCTGCACTTTATTCTGCTTGCACAGTGTAATCATGATCACTTGTAAGCTATGCTACCATTAATTTTTAGTTCTGTGATCAGATCCTCTTTATCTGTTAAGACAAGGTCAAATAATGTGTTCCCCCATGTTGGCTGCAACACTTTTTGCGCTAGGAAATTGACATTTATATGGCAGAGAAGAGACGGAACTTGGGGATCATATTTAATATTAATGGTGCATACATAAATTTTTTATACAGTGTTAGTAAATGAGTAATAGATGTTACAACCCATAAACAATCTCTTATAGACGATTGTAAGGATATCATTAGAAAGTGTCAGAGATAGTGACAAGCCAAGCAAACTAAATAAGAGACCTGCTGGACTCTCCAACAATCTATAACAACAGATTAACAATTTATTACAGCATCTATTAATCATTTATTAACACTTTATAAAGTATTTATCAATTGAGCCTTACAGTGACGTATGAACAGACTTGGAAATGAAGAATGCAGAGATTTTATTTTACTTATCTTACTGAGGTTGCCTGACTAACACAGAACCTGTGGTTCTCTCTGGCTCTCCAGTTCCCAGCTATAGCAGGGGCTGCTGTCTACACTGAAAGGCATAGTTGCTGGGCCCGTTAAGCTTTCATTTTGGCTTCTATCTGTTTTGCCTGGACTTTGGCTAGTCTCCACTTAGGTGAGAAATAGCTTCATCTTTGGCAGAATATCAGTCAAGCCCTTCAAGAACAGTAATTATTCAGAGTATAACCATGCCTTGTTCTGTTAGCCCTTTTCAGTTTCTCTAGAAGTCTATAT
This sequence comes from Gopherus flavomarginatus, assembly GCF_025201925.1. Taxonomy (NCBI): domain Eukaryota; kingdom Metazoa; phylum Chordata; order Testudines; family Testudinidae; genus Gopherus; species Gopherus flavomarginatus. The sequence goes on from NC_066629.1 coordinate 13,553,414, forward strand.
ATAGGTGACAGTGAAGCACTCAGAAGAGAATGTGTGTGGAAGCTGGAGCATTTTCATGTGAATGTGAATTTTTTGGTTAAGTACAGGCTGGAATGCCAGGGTTATTCTCCTGCATCCCATCTCTTTCAAGATTTGAGCTGTGCTGAAGAGATGAAAGGGGATATGGTTCTGGTGAGCGGTGTGTGGTCCCAGTAGGGTTTGGTGTGCTCTGGAAGATGCTCCAGCATTGGTGCTTTTGCAAGCTGTGTTGTGGGAGTTAATGTAATCAAACTCCAGTTTGAAAACAGCCTTTGGCTTTGGAGTGTAAGACAGATCGATAGTAAACACCTGATAAATATCAAAAGTGTATCTGCAAAAAGGGAGATGTCAATATTTTAAGTGCAAGTTTAAAAATTCCTAAGAATTTTTCAGTGATGACAGTCTTCGGTGAACTCACATTTATCTCGCCTTGTATTGCCTAAAGAGTGCTGGGGAACCTATTGTGTGGAAATAAGTTCATTATTACAGCCCATGAGTTGCGAGCCCTCCCCCCCTCCGCGCAGGTTGCTACCTACTCAACAAACAGGATGACCTCTTGGATTACCCATAAATCTCTGCTCTTGGCATTATCTTAAAAGAAGATTCCCAAATAATTAGTAGTGACCAGTATTCACCACTGGGCAGATGGCTTTGTAATACAGTTGCATATGCTGAGATTCATAATTTAACTTGATGCAGGCATAGAATCATAGATGATTAGGGTTGGAAGAGACCTCAGGAGGTCATCTAGTCCAACCCCCTGCTCAAAGCAGGACCAACACCAACTAAATCATCCCAGACAAGGCTTTCTCAAGCCAGGCCTTAAAAACCACTAAGGATGGAGATTCCACCACCTCCCTAGGTAACCCATTTCAGTGCTTCACCATCCTCCTAGTGAAATGGTGTTTCCTAATATCCAGCCTAGACTTCCCCCACTGCAACTTGAGACCATTGCTTCTTGTTCTGTCAAGGCTCCTAATTCCTTAGACCCTAAATAAATAACCCAATTTAGAAAGTGCTGAGCATACAACAGCTCCCATCAAAGTCAATGGGAGCCAAATTAGGCCACTTATTTAGGAGCTTAAATATGGACTATGGGGCTAACTTTAATCTTCTAGGTTTGGAAATCTTGGCCAAAATTTCTGCATAAGATTTTTTGAACCATCCTATGGAGAATCTTTGTAGAATGTGCTTTAATGTCTACAGAATCCTGTTGGCTTCCTCCTGTTAAATTCCACAGGATGTTGCCATTGGGATCCTGCATAAAGTCTTGGCTTCTGTGCTGATGTGCAAACACCCAGTGTGCCTGGGAATGCCTCTATGGAACATGAGGCAGTGGAGGGGCTGGGGAGAGGCTTCCTGAGCCAAGGTTTCCGAACAGAATACTAACCACCAAATTGCAGTGTGAACTAAGCAGAAACTAACCCATCCCGATTGCACACATGCCTAGCGCATGTGAGCCATAAGGGACTCACAGACCTTGACACTGCGGCTCTCTGTCTAGCCACAGAATGGCACAACACATGTAGCGGCATCACGAGGTTCCTCTACATACCACCCTGTAGATGTGCCTCAATTCCAACCCATCAGGGATCCTCAAGGTAAGGAGCTCCACATCCTTGGACCATTCATCTCATGTCCTCTCTACTGGAACTCCCAAGGAAGGACTATTAGTGCCAGTCACTGGGGTATTTTTTCAAATTATGGGGACTATTTTACACTAGACACAGGACCAGGACCACCCATCTCATGTCACATAGGCCACCAAGCAGCCATCCCATGATCACTAATTTCCATCGCTACTGATCCAATCAAGATGTAGCTCCAACAACCATGGAAAGGGCATGGCTAGAGCTTCCTTGCTGTCTGAGCCCAGCTTCTCCAGAGCCTTCTATGACTGACCGAGGCTTAGATCCCCCAGGAGCAGCACGCTGGAAGCTTGTGCCTTTTAAAGGTTCCCCATGGCAGTGGGTTTGGTGGCGTTCTTGGCTGTAGATTTCTCACGTCTCCCCGGGCTCCTCAGAACACATGGGGGTCTCTCGCTTGTCACTTTGTCATCTCCTTGGTTCATGGATCTCCAGAAAGGCTCATCCCATGGAATCTAGTTGGAACTAGTTTCTCTATGTTGTACCAGGCTCTGAGCAAGTGCTTCTTCTAGGAGACTGCGGTGAACTCTGAGACCTTTTGACAAGGGCTTTCTATGTTGAACATGATCAGTTTGACACTGCAAGCCTGAAATGCCATAGACTGCAGCAGAACAACCTCCTCCCACCTCCGGGGATGGAGGACTTTACCTCTGCGTTACGTCTGGCCCTCACCAGCCTAAGGAGACCTTAAAACTGAAAATAGATCTGGTGAATTAATTTGGATCCAATTAGAGATGCTGCTTCTCAGATGACTCATGCTTAGCCTTCGTCCTTAACAGGAAAAAGTGAAGCAATTTGGATTAAATGATCAGAACTTGGATGTATAAATACGACAGTAGGTTCGGCTTCTTAGCAACCCCTCAGGCTGCCAGCAAAAATTTGCCCTTCTCTGGCAGTTGCCGGTAAGCGGAAGGCAGATTTGTTAGGCTGCCGCTGGGGAAGGAGGTGCTGGGACATGTCTTCCCTGGCTGCAGCCCTGCAAACCTGCCTGTGGGCAGGGAGGCAGAGGGGAGGGGAGCTACAGGAGGCCAGATCCTGGTGCTTTCTCTAGGGAGTTGGGGGTGCTGGGGGTCCACCATACCTCTCCCTGCACTCTTTGGGGGTCAGGCCTCAGCATGTCCCAGCACTTCCTTCCTTGGGTATAGCAAGGCACTACGTGAAGAGAGCACAGAGACGGTCTGTGTAGCTCTGGCATCCAGGCTGCAGTCCCTTCCCTGCTACTGCCTTGCCCAAAGCCTCTCCTCCCAGCCTGCAGCCCTTTCCCTCCTGTTTGGTCTCTGTATGCAGGCAGGTTTGCTGGGCTGCAGCCCCACGAGGACATTCTGGGACACACTGAGCACCAGCCACTGGCAGAGTTGAGGGGCTGCAGCCAGGGAAGTCACGTTGTGGTGCTTCCTTCTGGAGCTGCAGCCTCGCAAACCTGCCTGCAGCTGGGGTCTGTCTTCCAAAAGACGTTGCTAATAAGCGGCATGCCATGGTGCATATCTGAAACACATTAAAGTAAATGGGAAGGGATTGGTTCCCGGCTAACTGTTGCTATTATCCAGAAGTTGTCAATATCTGGGGGGCTATTCAGCAGAAGCTACTGTATTTCTTATTCCTGTGAGAGAGCCTGGTGCTTTACAGAGAATGTGGGGCCCATGCCCAGATGACCTTGTAATCCAAGGCCAAAATCTTGAGTTTATGGCTTGTTTTTCTGGTGGACCATGAGTTCTCTAGGAGTTTGCCCGAGTACTAACGAAGGTGGAAGGCAGTCGAGTTCCTGTGAGCTCAGAATCTGGCCCACTGACTTTTCAAGGATCAGGCAAGTGGGGCCAAAGCCTCATCTGGTGTAAACTGATGTAGTGGAGTTACGTTGTTTACACTAGCCAAGCATCTGGCCTAGTATGTTCTTCCTTCTTTGTCAAACATTCCTGAGGGAAGCTACACCCTGACCCCACTCCTGCCCTCTTTTAAAGCTGAGCTGGTGCAGTGATGCCCTGGATGTTTGCAAAGCATGAGGCCATCTGCTGCTCAAGCCTTTTTCCTGCCCCCTCCCCCAGATTCATTATTTGTAAAGCATTTCCAGGCTGACCCCAACAGACAAACCAGTTACAGCGCATCTGTGTGATATTTGCCCAAGCAGAGAGCGACAGCTACAAGTCAACAGCGTGCATATGGCAAACTGAACCCGGCCTTCTGCCTCTGGCCAACACAAAGTTGCATGCAGAGAGAAAATGGTCAATGCTCATGTGTTCCACCCAACAACAGGGGCATGCAAACCCACTGGAGTTACTCCAGGTTGCCCCTCGTGTCCCTGAGATTCAAATCCAGCTCAAAGCACTTGCTCACCCCTGCTCTGTGCAGCTTTGCAGGGGTCCGCAGGTTTGTTGGAATTCATTCAGCTTACATTATATCCCACCTGAAGGGTGCATTTTAAAGGAGTGGGCTGGGGCATGGTTCTGCAGAAAGGATAAAATTGATGTTTATTTTTAAGTTTTTCTTTTTGCTTTATGAATTTAAATGTTCACAGTTGCAGGAAATTGTGTGTGTGTGTGTGAGGGGGCTGGTCTACACTAGAATATTAAATTGGCCCACGTACACTGCTCAGGGGTGTGAAAAATCCACACCTCTGAGTGAGTAGTTAAGCCGACTAAGTCCCTGTGTAGGTCAATGGAAGAATTCTTCTGTCAAACAAGCTACCGCCTGTCAGGGAGGTGGATCTACTACAATGACAGCAGAACCCCTCCCTATATTGACATGTAGACGTAGCCTCAGACAATGGGGGGTTAAGACTATAATTATTAAATGACAGTAGATGATGAGATTCACAGTTAAAGCTTTCTAGCTGCAAAACACAAATCGTCAACAAACTTCAATCCAACTCTAATAAGTTCGAAAGTAGCATTTTTCTTACTTTCCTATCCAATGGAAATATTTTGCATAGCTGCTAACGTTGACATTTACCAATAAAAATAGAACACCTCCTTCCCCCCGGCCAACTCACAGCTCTTCTGTACCTTCTCCTGTGCTGGGGTGGGTGTTTTGCAACTAGCTGGGTTCTGGGAAAGGCTCTCCAATAATATCCCCTCCTTGATCGCTCCCATTCTCAGCCATATCCATCTCCCCCTCCTTCCTCCATGCACCCCAGGAAGCACCCCCATCTCTTTTGCACAAAAAAGACTGGTGCTGAAGCCATGCCAAATCAATGTCTAATTTCAGCTCAGCTGCTGTAAGGGGATTAATTATTTATATTGCAGTAACAAAACGCTTAGCATATTTTAAGTTGTCTGAAACGATTTCAATGCAACCTCGTTCGTTCTTCTTTACAAAACATGCTGAGATGTCTCAGAAGCAAGCTAAGAAAGAAACCATTCAGAAATGACACACAAAATGGAATGAATGAGCGAGTGAGAATTCTATTTTTTGTAAGATTTTACATAGCTGCCCGTCATGGTAGTATCTGGGCACCTTCCATGTAAAATCAATGGTGACTTGACTCCTTCACACTTTGCTCAGCAAATCAGCCCCCACTTCTTTCCTTCCCTGGTACTTCCTCTCTGACCTAGAGCATCAGAGCACATGGGTCACTGCTATGCCACCACTGCCTAGGTTTGGAGACTTCACCCTGGCATGTTGACATAGGCAGTAGTTACACCTGGGCTGTGCAGTGGAAATGCAATGGACAGGGGGAGGCATGCAAGTAGCCATTGTGTCAGTGATGGCTGGAGGTCATGGACTTTACCGCCTGTCTTGAGGATTATAGTGTGGACCTGATTTAGAGGGGCTGTTCCAGAATGTAGGTTTGCTAGGCATGGCCCTGCCTCCCAAATGCCTTGGGGACACTGCGGGGTAACATTCCATGGCAACCTGGTGATCTGTGGGTCACCTTGTGGTGGTGTTGCACGGCACAGTGACCGTGCAGTGTTTGGTCATCTTGGTGCAAATGTCGTGATGTTATGGCTTTGTCTTACAGTGGGAACTTTCACAGGTATCGGAGCAGCTCATGGAGAAGACCCCCAAGGCAAATGATGTTTGACCTCATTCTGAAACTTACTCAGGCTGAGCAACACTTACTCATGGGAGTAATACCATTGAGCATAATGGGAGTGATCACTGCTCCTGCTGAGCAACAGTCACACGGGCCCCATATGAGTCTGCTATTTCACATGGTCTGGGACTGCACATCTCCACAAACTCACGGAAAGCAGGGTGGAGAGAACGGATACTAACAATGCAGATATTGTACCCTTCTGTTGAGCACATTCTTGTTCCAGTGTCATAGGCAGCCTTGGCCTTATTTTTGAAGATGCTATTTATTATTACTATAATGGTAGTGCCTAGAGACCCCAACCGTTATGCTGGGTGCTGGAGAAACGCAAGGGAAGAGACAGACCCTGCCCTGAAGAACAAGAATGTAAATAAACAAGATGGATGAAGGGTGGATTTGCCCAAAGTGATGGGTCAGTGGTCAGGCTAAGAATAGAATCCAGATGCCTTGGGTGCCCATCCAGCATGCTATCCACTTCATCTCTCTGCTTCCCTATTGCCATCAATGGAAGTGTGTGCAGGATGCTGGAACTCAGACTGCTCTGGAATTTGGTGACAGGTCCTGGCCCTGGGTTCCTGGCTTGGATGTGCAGGCATGTGCCAGCAGGAGAGCTGAAGGAGCTAAGCGTGATACTCCACAAGTACAAAGGTACAGGGCTGCGTCACGCAGAGACAGGCAGGCGAGAGGAGTGGAGGGACTCAACGGTGGGGGCTTTTGCTTTCACATTTTCTATTTAGCCACAGCATCTCTAATTCCATAGATTTAAGAGCGCCTTGTGAGACTGTGAGGGAGCGAGATAGAAGAAAGATGAGGAAAAAAAACCCCAGTAATTTTGTAAAAGTCAGTTTCGAAAAATCAATTTTCTTGTGTGACAAGATTTGCTTAAGGCTTTTCCTTCTGTAAAATCAGTCCATCATCCTTCGGGAGCACATGAAGGAAATGGCAAGTGCAGCCTGGAATAATTTAGATTAAAGGCTGCTAAATTAGGCCTTAGGAACCCCATTGTCCCCTTCCTACAGAAAGGAAAACCACAAAGATGGTCAAGAGCTCTCCCCTTCAACCACCTAGTGAGGATAGTTGAGGGCTGCCCCGACCATGTGATGCATCTCTTGCCCAAAGGAGACGGTGACTGAAGGGCCTGAGAAGAGGAAGGAAAGTGCCACCCCATCACTCTTTTAAAAAGTGAAATTGGCCATATCACATCTGTGCAGCTGCTGTACATGAATTTGTTTCTTTGGGTTGATCAGCAGTGGTCCAGTTGACCTGATTACGTGGATTCTTTACAGGAAAGACCCTTGGCTTTCTTCATAGTCTCCTGAGCATCAGTATCCTTGGCAAAGCCACAGATGGAAGAGCAGGGGTCGGGGTAGGTGTTGTTTAGCAAGTGCAGTTTCTTGTCGATTGCTACTTGTTCCTTCTTTTGGTGGAAACAAATGGGATTGGATTTTCCCCCAGTTTCGTTGTTGTTTCCTTTGTCTGTCTGTTTGCCTAGCGTGTCACAGTCCTGCATCATTCCTCTGAGCACTGCATCAAGGATCATCCGCCGCTGGTTTCATTAGCTTGACAGAAGGCAGAGGGAACCCAGGCATGTGCTCCACTCTCTGCTGCAAAAGCAAGGCTTAGCATGCTGAGCCACCCCAAACGGCCCACGTTTCAGTGAGACGGACATTCTGCTAATGTTACAGTAAGGACATGCAGGGGGAAGTGGAGAAGTATCCATAGGTTTAAGGCCAGAAGGGACCATTATAATCCTTCAGGCTGATATTCTGCAGAACACAGGTCAGAGAACCTCACCCGGCATTTCCTGCACCCAGCCCATAACCCACGATGAGTGAGGGCTGGCCTTTCAGGAAGACAAGAGATCTTAGAGGCTGGAGGGGATGAGATCACTGAGAACGGCTAGAGGGACTGCCCCACTTCATTGCAGGAGCCACACAAGAGGTGGGGGCTGAGGTGGCTTTTTAATCAAGCCACCTCAGCCCCCATCTCTTCATTATTAATACGTGGCAGCCGGTTTCCCCTCCCAGCTGGGGATCTCAAAGCACTGCACAAATATTGGGGTGATCTTTGGCAGCACAAAACCCATGCAGCACTCGGAGCAGGACTTAGATGGAGTCTACACCTTGTGCTACTCCTCTGTATGCGGGGGATTTTGCCCATGAACAAACTGAACCTGGTAGCATACTCGTGAGGGTCGCTCTCTTCTAATCCCCGTTTCAGGATAAAGGGAGCCGGGCCAGAGTCAGGCTGCCATTTCCATCCGGGGAAGGTAGGTTCCCAGCACCCATTGGATTTCACTCAGGGCTGGGCGCCTCCTCGAGGCTCCTTTGAAAATCTGAACTGGTGACTCACCAGGGTCACAAAGTGGAGTTGGGGGCAGAGGTGGGATTAGTGCCTAGGACAGCTGCTTGCACAGCAGAGAGGCATGTCATGGACAATGGGGGAGTGGGGAACACAGAGAGACAAGAGATCACAGATGTGAGAGGACATGGCCAGCTGGGCATTGGCATGGTAGCCCCTTTGCAGCCCCCTTTGCTCCTGGTACTCTGAACGCTCTCCATGCACTGACACATCCCGGCCTTAGCAAGGACTCAGGATGTAGCTTGGCTCTCTGGCTGTTTGTGTCCAGTGTGCTCTGCTGTTTCGCATCTGTGGGAGGGACTCCATCATGTTGCTGGCTCGTTTGACAGCAGGTTCGTTTTGTACTGTTAATCATTTTTGCAGCAGGAAACAGTGATCACAGGAAGAAAGCACTTTCTCTTTTTCAGTCTCTTCCCAGGAACCAGATTTGCTCTCCTGTACACTCTCTCCTAATTTGTTTGAACCACATCTGAATGTCTCCTGCGTGCTTGTTCCCATTACCCTGACAAGCTGGGTAAGAGGCGACAAATCCCTGACACCTCTCACGTCCAAGCACAGAGAGCGGCACTGCTCTTCAAACTCCATCCTTCTGGACTGCAGCTGGAGCCAGCCGTGCCGGCAGATTCCCTGCAGCAGACTGGCCTCATTTCCCAGCGGCGAAGAGACTCGCTTCTTTTGGTTCTTTTTATAGCTTGTCTCAATCTCGCTTCTGCCACCCACCCACGCTCCGCTCCCCATCTTAGGGAACTGGCAGATGGGGCCGATGCATAACAAAGCAGATCTGATAAATTCAGTTCCGCTTATTTTTCTATTTCCCCGGCTTTCATTTTCACTTCAGAGCAGAGGTCCAGTTGCCTGGGATGAAGCTACAAAGACAAACGCGGGCTGGGAAATAGCAAGACAACCATGGAAATGTTGTCATGCCTGTAGCTGGAGACCTCAGACTGTTTTGCATTTATTTGAACTCCTGGTTTAGCTTCAGTGGCCTGTGTCAATACATTAGATTTCTTCTGTGGCTGCCGCGAAATGCCCGAGGGCCCCTTCTGTGCTACTGGTTCTCTTAGCTGCTGGCTGTGGCTGGCCAGAGATGCAGCAGGAAAGGTGACAAAGCCACACAGGCGGAGTGCCAACGTAGCTTCCTGGCACTATACAGAAGACAGGATCAGCCTTCAGAGGAAGTGGAACCAGATGGGACCATTGCTATTCTGTGGGAACTGGGGAGGCGGCAAGGATGCGGCTCACAGGGGTCGGGTCTGAGCTCTGGTACGCTGATGTAAGTTGGAAAGCCAGAGCTGTTCCAGGTTTACAGTGGGATCTGGGTCTGGGGGCTTGCTGCCTTTCAGGAAAGGCACAAGACGGGCTGAATACCACCCTGCTGACTGGGAGCTCCCCCTTCAGATTGCTGGGGAGAAAGCTTCTGCCCTGTGTTCCAGGAAAACCCAGCACACAATGTGTTTCTGGGTGGTGCTGGGCCACAGCACTGGGGGCCCCGGCACCAATTCCCTCCCTACACAGCCACTTACAGAAATACACTGTTCTACCCACCACTCAAGAAACACAAAGCAAATGTCTCTGAGGCCTCCAGTGTTCAATGCAGACACTAGCATAAAACAGGATGGGTGGCAGACAGACAGCTCCTCTGCCAGAATGCCCCAAAGCTACTGCTTCCCTGCCCAGGTCTTACTTCTAGATATAATGGGTTGGATTCTCATTTACTCAAGTGTCTCTAATCACTGCTCTGGCAATGTAAAGGGCTCTCTAAAAAGTGAGTAAGTCACCAGTGCAGTAGGGAGGCTGCGTGGCCTAGTGCATGAAACACTGGCCTGTCACTTGGGAGACCTTGGTTGTATCCTGCTCTGCTGCTGAGAGATCTTGAACAAGTCTCCATGCCTCGGTTTCCCCATCTGTAAAATGGAGCTAGCGATGACCTCCCTTTCTAAAGCACTTTATGAGAGCAGTGGAAAGCGGATATAAATAAAAATACCCCCTCCCCCCCGACAGATGGTCTCTCCTCTGAGTAATGCCCATACTATGGCATTTCCTAACCCACAATAGGGTTCTGGTCTGGAGCAGCGACTAAGGAATTTCTGGTCTGGCCTTCCCTAACTAGCTCGCTGGGGGGTGGGCACACCCAGCTGACCAAGTTGGGAACAGCAGGGAAAACTGGAAGAGCATATTTTCATGAGCTGTAGAGGAAGGCAAAGCTGCAGCCTTTGCCTTTCGAAGTCTGTCACTCACTCTGTCTCTCGCAGGGTGGGTTTTAGACACCCCCGCTGGCTGTGAGCGCCCCCTCTGCCTTGCTGGTGCCGGGGTCTCAGTACCCGAGGGGAGGTTGGCACACTGTATTTGGGTGTCCCGGCTTGATGGCGTTGTGCCTTCATGTTCTGCTGAGATGTGCTCAGGTCTATGTCTCTGGGCATGTCTACGGTGCAGTCAGAGGTGTGACTGCAGTGCAGGCAGGGAGACCTGAGCTAGCTTTAAAAATAGCAGTGAAGATTCAGTAGCACAGACTCCGACTCGGGCTAGCAGTGCATGTAGGTACACAGGGTCCTCGTGCCGTCACAGTGCAGAGATGCCTGTCTCGCCTGCTGCAAAATAAACAAAGAAACCAGTTTTCCTCTTATGCTGGTGTGAATCAGGAATAACTCCTGCAAAGCCACTGCCAGAAACACAGGTGTCGATTGACATAATCTAGTCCAGCCACTCCAAGAGCTCTTCCTTTAGAACTGCGCAGGATAAGAAGCCAGGTACATCGAGCTAAGAGATGATATCAGTTAGACAGGGCAGTCCCCCAATGGCAGCCTTAAGACTGGAATCTGCAGCTCTGGCAGCCGCAGCCGGGTGCTGCCTTCCTCTGCATTTCCATGCGGCCTGGGCTAGGTTTGCATATTTTCTCTTTGTGTTTCATGCAGATGCCCTGATCTGCAAAGCCAGCTGTTCTGGTGATTACATTTTAATGTCTCAAGCTGGGAGTTTGCATTTCGGCTCCGTGCTCAAATGCGTTAGCAGTTAAACAGATACAGCCGGCTTTGAAGTTAACACACTACTAATAAAAATGGGGGTGTGCGTGTAGTTCACACCTCCCCCAGTGTGGTTGTCCCAGTTTGCTTTGGTCCATGTTCTGAACCCTAGACAGCCCCTTTAAACATTAATATAGATGTGATTGTTATTTAATAAGAGCCTAATAAAGAAGGTCTCTCATAATTAGCACGGCTTGCTGAGGGAATCGAGAAAAAATTGTGCCCATTTAGTAATGGTCCCAGCAATTAGGGGATCTGGAGCAACACAAATGTTTGCTTTTATTTTGTGAATTGCTTGGGTGGTGGGGGGGAAGGGTAAGCAACATACAGAAGAGTCAGCCCTTTGGCTGAGGTGTTCTTTCCCACCAGGCTCCAAAAAAGAACTCTGCAAAAAGTTCCAGGGAGGAAAAAAAGGCAAAGCTTTGGAGTTTCAGCTTTCCTCTGGATCTGCAAAAACAAAACGTGGAGGCAAAACCCTGCAGCAGGAGCACGTTTTATATGGTACACAGTGCAGTCACTTGTGTCAAAACCCAACCAATGTATGTTTTTACTTTAGATCTTTGTGCAAAGCTCCTAAATTCTTTGTGAGATTTTTTCTCTCAATGCAGTTTCTTTTTCTCCCCCACGAACACCACCAGCCAAAATGCTCACAGTTCAGGATTTAGCTATGATTCTACAATAAGGATCCAGTGCTCATGAATGACACTACAATAACCATAACCTGAAGAACAGCTCTGTGTAGCTCGAAGCTTGTCTCTCTCACCAATAGAAGTTGGTCCAATAAAAGATATTACTTCCCCACCTTGTCTCTCTAGTACCATAGCAAGGCAGCACACCCAGTCCAGAACTCATAAGCAATCCGACAATAAGAAAATAGACACAGTTCCAAAGTTGGCCTCTAATATTAGGTGCCTGACTTGACATCCCTTAGATCTGGCTTTCAGAAGTGCTGGCCACCTGCATTTCCATTGAAGTCAACGGGAGAGCTGAATATTCTGCACTTCTGAAAATCACGCTCAGGGCATCTTGACATGGGCACCTAAAATTTGAGATACCCCAAATCAGAGGCCACTTTTGAAAACTTGGGCCCAAAGGCCTGATTTCCAGAGTGCCCAGAACTGCCACTGACTTCATCTGATGTTGCTTGGTCTTAGCAATGGTGAAAATCAGGCAAAACTCACCGAGGAATGGAGGTACCAAAAATTAGAGTCAAATTTTTGAAATTTTGCGTTATAATGTGTCCAGCCCATCTCACATGAACAACTGTCTGACAGCAACACAAATGGACTAACTAATGGGTAGAGGAAAGGAGGAGAAATTCTGATAAGGAACCATAGTCCAGATCCAAGCAACTTTTGTAAACAAACAACAGTGCAAGGGAAGCATGAAATCAATAACTCTCCAGTGGTTTAGCAATGCCCATGGCTGGGCAGTCAACAAGGATCGAATCCAGGATCTCTGGCTTCAGCTGAAGGAACAGTGACTTAGAGACTGCGACAGACTCATAAACTTCCATACGTAGCTTCATCACTAGCCTTGTGGTGCTTCTCCCTAGCAGGTTCTCTAGAGGTGCTCATCCCAACCCACCTTAGTGATGGGCACTGTTCAGCAATAACTTCCCTGAGATAGAGATGTCTAATGTGCCAGCCCTTTGCTTTTGGGTTGCTTGTCCCAGACATGTTCCTTCAGAGGCAGCTGGGAGGTGGCTGCCAGTCCTGCATCCTAGCCTGGGTGATGTGCATAGGACAAAGGCGGCACCATGCCTATTCCTTTTGCTAACAGCTGCCAATTATGTCTTTTTTTTGGTGTCCCCTAAGCAAATTGGAAGAGGAGGGGGGCAGGGACATCATCTCCTGCCAGAGGCATATTCAAGCCCCACTAACTTTAAAGGAAACCTCTTAAGAAGCAGTTGAGTTTTTTATTAATATTCAATGAGCCAACCATTCTGTTGACTCAGAGATAAAACAGTTTTCTAGACAGTGTCTTGGAAGAAGGCCCTGTGCAGAACGTAGCTTCCTAAGCAAACAAACAAATGGAGCCTCTCACCCCCTGCCCCCTCCTGCTACCAGCTGGGAAGTGCAATGAATCAGGGACATACAATGTGCTGAGGCATTTTATAGATAAAAGTAAGGGCTGAGGGGAGCCATCACAGGAGTGCTATGAGCCTTTGGTTCACTCCTCTACAGCTCTAGCATTTAGTCTGGTCATCTTTGACAACTAAGCAGTAAATATGCCCAATGGCTTGTGATGGGATGTTAGATGGGGTGGGATCTGAGTTACTACAGAGAATTCTTTCCTGGGTGTCTGGCTGGTGAGTCTTGCCCACATGTTCAGGGTTTAGCTGATTGCCATATTTGGGGTTGGGAAGGAATTTTCCACCAGGGCAGATTGGCAGAAGCCCTGGGGGTTTTTCGCCTTCCTCTGCAGCGTGGGGCACGGGTCACTTGCTGGAAGGTTCTCTGCACCTTGAAGTCTTTAAAGCATGATTTGAGGACTTCAATGGCTCAGACACAGGTTTGATACAGGAGTGAGTGGGTGAGATTCTGTGGCCTGAGTTGTGCAGGAGATCAGACTAGATGATCATAATGGTCCCTTCTGCCCTTAAAGTCTATGAGTCCAATCAGGTGCCATCTGGGGTCTGTGAGACCCATCAGTGGGGTTTTCTTGTGGGAGATGAACCCCAGCAGCTACATTTTGCAGGAGCAGCCCTGGTGTCTCCCCTGATGGAACTGTGCAAAAGGAAAGTCCCTTCTCCACCAGCTTGGGAAGCTGAGTTTCAACCTGGTGAGGATCCCCTCTGACCTCACCCCACTGCTGGTCCTGTGGAGTTGCATTCTGCAGGAGCTCAAGGCCCTGGTAGACATGCATGGCCTGTAGCCACATAGCTTAGGCTTTGATAAGACAAACAAAGCCAGGCTGTAGGAGACCATCAAGTGCTGCTGGGAGTAGTGCTGATGAGTCACTAGGAACATCCATCCCTGTGAGTCAATAATGAACCAATGCCTCATAGGCTGCTGCAGGTGGAAGACGGAGAATTTTCGTACTATTTCTGGGATCATGTCCTGTCCCCAGGTGGCCTTTAAAGAACCCATCACACTTTCTGAGTCCTTCCAGTTTTAGTTATGTCATTCCGCTGACCTAAATCCCCCTGTGGTTTCAACTGGATCTTCTTAATCACTTCCTGTCCTAAACTGTTACCTAGTGTTGCAATGTGCTGTTGGGCAACTGCTGTACTCCACTGAAGAGACAGCTGCCTTTCAGCAATAGGTGAAATCTCTCTCCGTTCAGTGCCTTATTTTCAGAGATGCTAAGCACCCAGAACTCTGGCTGATGTTGATGGGAGCAGTGGGTGCTGCTGGTCCTCCAATGTATAAAAAGAGAATGTCGTTTTTAAAGGTCTTGGGTAGCCTTGGGGATGGGTAGCACTATATCAGTGCCAGAGAGCGAGATATTTATTATTGCCCTGTTGGTACCAACTTCCCATCCCTTCACAAAAATAATAAAAATTGTAACAAGCCAAAAGGCTCTGCCTCTTGCAATATTAAACCTGCCCATTTTATTCTGCCACTTTAAAGCTTCTCTTTCTTACTGTGAGTGATAAATAATAACAGCAGAAAAACACCCCACAGACACACAACTGACATCAAAAGCCAAGAGAAGATTGGTAAACAGAAAGATCTGAAGAGAGCAAAGAGGAGGCTTGGTTGAGAGTCAGTTCACGTAGCTCTGACTTCTGTTGTTTCCCATTAATTTTACCCACTATCACAGGTGGTGGAACAACGACGGCAGCTAATTGCTCTCTCTCTTCTCTTGTTTGCTTGGAGCAAAATAAACTAGCTAAATTCCAAATCCTCCTCCAGCCCCCAATCTCAGAATTGTCCGTTGAGGGAATGGAGCATGTGGGGAATGTACTGGAGGATGACCATTTATGTAATTTATGCACTCATATGCTTCCTGCCTGGACTCGCTGGAGTAGCCATTTCCCATTGCTTCTCCACACCACTCCTCCCACGGCTTCTCCCTATTGATCCCAGGCCCAGAAGCTAATCTCTCAACAACCACCCTTCCACAACGCTTCTGCCTGGGACTTTATCCTCCAACACGGCAACTTATAAGGGAGGCACGGGAGCCAACACTGGAGACAAAGGGAAGGAGATTGCGAGGCCCCACACCACCAAAGCAATGCAGCCCACAGGGTCAGTGAAAAGACTCCTATGGATTTCAATGGGAGCCAGATTCTACCCTACATGGTGCAGTGCTAAAGCCAGCAGAAGGGTGATCTTGCATTGGCTGGTGCCAGCATGGTATTCACGGGCACCCAAAAGAGTCCCGTCTCATCCTCACTCTGAAAGACGGGTGGTCTACTAGCAATGCAGGACATTGAAGGGTTGCCAGGGGGGTGGAGAAGACAGTGAAATGGGGGGCAGTGTGTATGAGGGGGGGAGTTCGGAGGTATGTCACAATTTCTTGGGACTATAAGAACCAATTAGAACCCCCTCCCGCCACCTCAAAGAGAATTAATAACAATGAAAGAACTATTCACAACGAAGCATCTGAAGTAGCACCCACAGGCACTGTCCAACCCCTAAGGACAAGGAGTTGGGATTTGAATGCTGCTCCAACAGCACAAGCTTCGATGAGGGGAGTGAAAGGGCAGCCAGCAAAGATCTGACTAGCCATAGTGCCCACGGCTCCTGGGGAACAAGACAAACCCACCTCTCCAGTGCCGTGTAGCACACTCGGTGCTAGTATATCACGCTGCAGTCAGGAGGGAGGATTGTAGCCAGCTTTGCTCTCGGTTAGCCTCCTGAATGCAGCCCACCCAGGCCCCTGGCTACCTGCCCGAGCAACTTTGAGACTCCAGCTAGCTTTGATTTAGCTAGATCAATGCTAACTCAGGGGTGTCTACATGTGCAGCCATCACACCTTCTAAACGCAGTGGAGATGTGCCCTGAAGGCTATATCTACATGGCAGCTGGGAGCGTGCTGCCCAGCTGGGAGCGTGCTGCCCAGCCCAAACAGACATACAGGCACTAGCACTGCTTGAGCTGTCATGCTGAAAATAGCGGTGTGGCCCTGGTGGCCACCTGGGTATGTCCCCGGGGGGGCTGGGCAGGTTTGTCCTGGGATGGCTAGCCCAAGCCGGCATCTCTGTGACTCCCAGCTCCACTGCTATGTTATCTACTCTCTCCGGGAAGCCCACTCCCAGCTGCAGTGTAGACATATCCTGTGTACTACAGCTACCACCAGGGATGGACCTGGGAACCTCTAGCACTAAACTGCAAGCTCCACTGCTTCAGCACCATACACTGGCCTCACATTCTCCCTGCATCTGGCCCCAAGGGGAATACAGAGCACACGCTGACCAGCAGGGTACCTATAGACCAGGTAACTAGGCCACTTCCATTCCCTGTTCTCTTGTTATCCTGCTCTCATGTGAGTAAAGGAGGAGGGGCCTACGGGCTTGTGGCTTAACACCTATAGCTTTCACTCCCACCGGTGCTGCCATGCAGCAGCCTCGCCTTCCCTACTGCGCCTAGCCAAGCTTTGCAGAATCCAGCCCCTTGTGTTAAGAGTTGATCTCATTCCTTCAGGAGCCTGGCTTCTCTCCCTGGACTGCGAGGTATTGGTGGTGGCGGCGGGGAGGGGAGGGCGGTGCAGAAGGGAGAGCTTTTGTTCCACTTCTCCAGCTTTAGGAATAGAGAGCCAACCTTTCCTGCTTGTCAGCTCCTTCCCCTTTGCAGAGGGCATTTGTCTCTGTTAGCCGAGCAGGGCTTTCCATAAAGCTGTAATGGCCATTCTGCATGCCAGAGCAGAGCCCGTGCCTTCCAGAGAGTCCCGCCTCATTGGCGCAACATGACACCAAGTAAGATGCATGAAGCTCTTAAACACTCAGGCCTGGTTGCTTTGCTCAAACTAAATGGGTTGAAAGGCCCAGATTGGTTCAATTTGGCCTCGTTTTCTGGGCTCGTGCTCCTGCACGATATCACTGTGTGAGGAGTATAAGCACAGGACATGCTCTGGGGGCCGCCGGCCGCAGGGAGCGCTGGCCCTAGAGAGTGCTGGCCCTAGGTAGGCCCCGAGGCACGTTCAGGGACGAGCCCAGCAATCCTGCCCACGCAGTATAGTTCCTCTTTAATCCTTCCGGCAGGCTAGCAGCGTCGGGAGGAGAATGACAGCCTTTGCTTGTGCACAGAACAGCTTCCCCACGCAGCCCTGCCACAATGCCAACCCCTAACGTAGGGTCCAGGCCTCACCTCCAGAGGCGCGAAGGTTCCAGGTTAAGGCGCTCGGCTGATATTCACAGGACCTTGGTCCAGCTCTGCTACAAACTTCTTGGGAGACCTTGGGCAAGTCACTTCATCAGTCCCTTTGTAAGTGTAGCCGAAAAGGCTTCTGGTGTTATTAGTTTATAAGATCTCCAGGCTAGAGACTGCCTTGTGCTGTGCAAATTGTGCAGCATCTCGCACGGGGGGCCTTGATCTCCAGTCGAACCTATCCGGCTTCAGTAACTACCTGCTCCCCGTTACCGTAGTGCCCGAGCACCTCACAACCTTTAAACATATTCATCTTCAGACACTTGCTGTGCAGTCGGGCAATGCTGTAATTCCCAGGACACAGCTGGGGAATTTAGGCATGGACAGCCTAAGGCCCAGACCCTCAGAGGTATTTAGGTGCCTAACGCCCACTGAAATCATTGGGAGGATCTGGGCCGAAGTGTCTGGCTCAAGGTCATATAGTGGCAGGGCAGGACATTGAAGCCAAGTCCCAGGCTAGCATCCCAACCACTGAGCCGTCCTTCCGCCACGTGCTTCGCTGCCCTCCAGGAACTGCTGTGATACGCAGTGGAGAAAACCAGGCCACTGTCAGGGACACTTAGGCCCCTCCCTCCAGCCCAAACCAAAATGAAACCTCAACCTCCATCCCAATTACAGGAATTGAAATAGTCACTAAAGCCATCTTTGCTTTCGGTCCCATCTTCCAGCTCCGTGCCTGACCTGGTATAAACTGAGACTGGGGAGAGCAGTGGGGAGCAGACGGGGGAGGCTGCCTCTGGCAAATGAGTTTCTCTGAAGTGGGAAATCCTTGGGATTTGAGCTCAAGTAGGACCGTCAGCTGATGGGGATCCCCACGTGGGAACACAAGTGGACCAGTGGCATCTTCAGAGAGAGCCAGCCCCACTCTCACCCCACTACCGCGGTACAAAAAATGCACTCACCAGGAAAGCCAGTTGGAAAGTTTCCGATGGAATGTTTTCCTTCAGAAAATGAGGTTTTTATCAGCATCAAAACGTTTTGTGGCAACTTTGACTACGATAACATTTTTGTTTAATAAATCAAAACGTAGCGCTCTGATGACCTCTTCAGGATGGCGTGTTTTGATTGCCCAGTTCAAAACAACTTTTCCTTTCCATTTTTAAAAATTGCATATCAGAGAAAATAATGTAAAAGATTTAAAAATAGAAATAGGAAAAAGGGTTTTGATTTTATCAAAACAAAATGGTTCCATTGACCTGAAATGGCTTTTTCCCCTGGAATTTCGTTTCATGGGAAACGTCAGAATTTTTTGTTTTTGTTTCATTTTAGAACAGATTTTTTTTTTCAATCATGAATTTTACGATGGAATGGAAAACTCTGGATCCTGCAGAGCTCTACTCACCGGCCTTCGGAATAACTGAAGAGTGCTGCTGTCTTGTACAGGGGCAAGTTTACTGGCTTATTATTAAGCAGGGGGCAAGTTTACTGGCTTATTATTAAGAATATACTCACTTCATGGATGTCTTTCATCTGAGGACCTCAAAGCACTTAACAAAGAGGGCAAGCATGCCAGCTGGGATCACAAGGCTGAAAATGCAGTAGTGGGCATAGAATGGCCTCCCTGTGGTCCATGGGGAGAATTTTATCTCACATCACATGGGGAGAAAATGACAGAACTTGGCAATGCCCTATTTCCCATCATCCTCATCCCTAAAGGACACTCACGTCAGTGTGTCCACACTTGAAGCCAAGCTTTGCCCTGCCAATACACGTGACTGAGCAGATTTCAGAGCACTTTCTGTGACCTATGGGATGTAGATATGTGTTAACCCTCCATGGGGTTCCAAACCTACATGTCTCCACACTGTGACACAGACCTCTGTAACTTGAGCTAAAGCAGCAACTCTGTCAACAGGCAGTAGTAGTAGGCTGTTATCTTCTATTAGGACTAGCTTCTGGCCGGAGAAACAACACCTTCTTTACAAGCACGTTACATGTGTATGTGTCCCCATGAGGGTGCATACAACAGTCCATGTGTGTATGCAGAATAAGGTTGCCAACCCTCCAGGACTGTCTTGGAATCTCCCAGCATTAAAGGTTAGTCTTTAATTAAAGATTATGTCATGTGATGAAACCTCCAGGAACACATCCAACCCAAACTGGCAACTCCAATGCAGAAACTACTATACAATGCCTGCAACTGGAAGGATGTGTGTGTATGCAGCAACAGGAATATATATGAGAATGCATGTGTGTCCTTTTCTGTGCAAAAGTGTGTGTGTGTGCACGCATGCAAGTAAAAACATGCATGAGTAGGCATGTGGCAGGGGTTTGCTCACAAGAGTGTGCTGATGTTTGTTAGTGCAGGTATATGTGCAGGGTGACGATCCATATCACATGCACAGCATGTTGCAAGGCTTGTGCACGTGACACAGCATGGCATGCACTCAGGTGCAAACGCGTGTTTGTGACCTCGTCACGCTTACAGAATGCAGACATTGCCTTTGCAATACAGAGTCCCAGTGCGAAGCCAAAAGAGGCGACTGCTTGCACAGGTTATTTTTGGCAAAGATGACAGTGCCAAGTCTGCAGTGGACCCCGGCCCAGAAAAAGGCATTTGTATTGTTTAGACATTTCCCTCTGTGTTCAAAGTTGTTTACCAACAAACACACTGGGAGGTATAAAAAGAAATGTTGGCCAGAGACCAAGACCTGATATTTCTATCAGAGGATGAGAGAAGCCCCATAACACAAATCAGAGCAGCTCAGTCCCTTGGAGGAAAAAAAAAATAGCTCTTCCACCTGATCCTAGTTTGATTTTATTTATTTATTTATTTCAAAGAACAGAATGCTCCTTGTCTCTGGTCTTGCATAACTCCTAAGGAGTCTTGCACCTTCTCTGCAGCTCAGGTCTATTCTTTCTCGGGGGGATTGAATTACACAGACCACAAGGCCCTGGGGACTCTGCGATTTCACCCAAGCGCTGATTTCATATTCATCTGTTTTCTGGTGGGCTCAGTCTGCATCCAAGACTTACACATGTTTCACTCCTTAATACGGTTTCCCTTCAAAAGCAGAGGTAAGGTTCAGAAAGCTGGTTTGTTTGTACTTCCCAGGCTCACAGCTCTGAGTGCATGAACTGCTCAGATAAAGTCTGCTGACTTTTGTAATAAGAAAATGTGACACTCTCTCCTCTTACTGAGAGCCCCGGAGAGCCATCACAGCTTTTATTCCTGTGCTTGGCTGATGGTCACGTGGCTCTGAAATGCCTGCAGATGATGTCTAGAACTGTGCAAAGGGATGTTTTCACCCACTGCTGTGAACTGGAGCCAAGGCCAGATGCGGTCATGGTGTTGGGGCCACGGTGTGAGAACTGCCACGTGACTAGGGACTTGGTTGTACAACCCGAGGCACCTTAAAGTGACCCAGTGCTTGGCACTTTCTGAATATTTAGGCCTCTTTAAGGAGTCTCAGGTTGGACACCCAAAATACACAAGCGCTTTGAAAATCTTGGTCACTGAGGTTTGGTTGAGATATAAGTCCTGACTGCTCACCATCATTAGCAATCTCATAATGTCATCAATCCCAAGGTCCCAGTGATATTCCAGTTTTAGAACATACCTCTTGCCTGTCCACTTCTCCCTACAGTTTCAAATGGATATATTATTGGGATTCCCCCCCCCCCCCGCATTCTTCTTATTCATATCGTCTCCTAAACAGCTGTGTCCTGTCCTGACAGCTGCTGTGTTCCACTCCAGAGATGGCTGCATTTCAGTGGTGGGAGAACTGACCCTTTTGCATAGTCTGTCAAGAGCTTTGGGATTCTTCGGCATGAAACCGAAAAGCCCTAAATCAATCATAGCTGTTAGATGAAAGGAAGCCCTGGAATGGTGGCAAAATCCCCTTAGCTTGTTATTGTGGTGAAAAAAAAGCATCGAGTGAAGTTAATCCATTAAGGGAGCTTAAGAAACTCAAACAAATGAATTGCTCACATTTTTCAGTCTCTTTTTCTTTGAAAAACAAAACAACAACTAAACAATTTTCTATGCAAAAAAATACAACCCATCAAATGAGCAATTATTTTTTTTAGAAAGTCCATCATGCAATGGATCATAACATGCTTTGGAGTGAGTGAGACACAGGGAGAGCTTTATAGAGCTGCGAACGCTGACACAAAGGCAACTAGGGAGGGTGAAAGGACAAATGGCACTGACATGGGGGAGAAGGAAAAGGAAAGCAGTGGAGCTAGGGAAGTAGTGCTACAGCTGCAGGGAGGATGACTGGAAGGAGGCAGGAATGGAGAAGAGGAGTGTGATATTTAGACACAACATAGTGATTAAAGAACAGGACAGCTCTTTGGGCAGTTACAAGGGAGCAAAACTGTCCTAAAGCCTGTTTGAGCCCCTGCCCTGGGGGAGTCCCCACGGTAGGAGAATCCTTAATGGAATGGAGCTCCTATGCCACACAACCCATGCTGTGGCCAGTGTAGTGGGCCTGGCCAGAGGAAAGGGGGCATGGCTGGGCATCTCTTACACCCTGGTGGTACCAGAGGCTGGGGCATTGGGAGACAATGCAAATTACAGCAGCCGTCAGACTGCTCTAACATGCATGAGTGGTGAATGGAATTAAGCTGAGCACCGAGTGCCTCAGGGCCACTGAGGTGCAAAGGCATCATAAAGCCATTTCAGCAGCCCCTCCTTAGCTGCACTAAGCTGAAGCCGAGGAAAAGGCTAGTTCAAGCACTCTTGAGCTCTGGGGTTGTGTCAGGCTGCAGCAAATGTCTTGTCACTCAGCCAGCGGGGGTTGTTTTACCTTTGACTGTGTGAGTGAATCCATCCTGGTGTAACATCTCCTGAGAAAGTTCACCAAAGTTATTTGCCCAGCTTGGCATGTGCTGCTTCATCTTTTTTTTTCTTTTTCCACCATACTTATGAAAACAGAGCTATTTGTATCTTTAACATTAATTGACTTCTCAAATTAATAACTCTTCTTTGTAACTAGGAATGCAATTATTGCTTTATTGCGCTGATGGCAAGATTTCCAGCCAGCAGGAATAGCTGCTACCAGCACACTCGATTGTGCTAATTAAGCTGTAAAAGTCTAACAGGAGGTAGGTCATGATAACTTGTCCCCGGAGGTGCTGCTCAGTTAATATGAACTGGTTGTTTTTGTAAAAGTATAAATGATTGTGCGTCTGTGTGTAACACCAAGTGAGGAGTGATGAGCAGCTGATTACAGTTGTGAATATGAAAGCCCCTGCAATGTTGAAGGAGGGTTAACAAGAGAAGTGTTGTTGTCTGGTGCAGTTGTTCTCAACTTTTTTTTCATCTGCGGACCCCTTTGAAAATCTATTGTTTGTATACATATAGTTGAATTCTGTACAGTCAGTTTTTAGTCTAAGTCATTTCTGGAACCCTTAGACATACTCCTCAGATTATGTCCATGGAGCACAGGTTGACAACCACTGATCTATGGGTCGGGCACTGAAGTGGTGATCGGGAGACCTAGGTTTTGCTCCTGATCCTGCTGTGTGACTTTGTCACTTCCTCTCTGTGTGCCTGTACTTCCATTCCCACCCTTTGTCTACTGAGACTGCAAATTCTTTGTGGCAGAGATGTTTCACTGTGTATCTTTCCTTCCAGAGCCTGGTGGTGCCACTGTGCCATACTCAGCAGCTCCTTCCATGACTTGAGGCTGTGTCCTGCAGCCTCAATGAAGAAATCCTTTGGATTCACTACAGCCGAGTCCTAGCTCTTCTATAGCACAGTCATTCTCTGCATTGGCCAGAGGGGATACTAGGTGTTTCTGTCCCTCTTCCACTGTTATCTCAGGAGCAAGATGTCTCCTCCCAGTGTGGAGAGACATTGCTAGTCTTGGCTGATCACCATTGGTTCACTTGGGAAGCCCTGATGTTTGGTTGGTGCAGATTTTGTTAATTTGACTCAACTGGACGTTTATAGTTCTTATATGTCTGATCAGCTTGAGGAGACACAGGAGTCAAACCACAAGGTCCACCATGTGGACTGATCCAAAATGCAGCATCCCTAGGGAGGAGCCAGTCCAGCCTTGGTATCCTGGGTTGGTTTGGGGAAGCACATGAAGAGAATGGATGATGAGGTAATTATTAGGCACCTTTTGAGGATCTCAAAATGTTTGACACATGGATCAGACTGGAAAAAAAATAATTGACAGTACTGTCCCAGGCTCCATCCCAACTCTTGCTTGAGTCACGATGCCAAAACGAGTTACCACTGGGAACAGATTTTGCAAATCTTGATAATATGATTGGCCCTCTCCTTTCTCATATGCTTTGATCATCAATGAAGTGGTTAGTGACACCACTAATGCATAACATTTATACAGTAACGCCTCAGAGTTACGAACACCAGAGTTACAAACTGACCAGTCAACCACACACCTCATTTGGAATCGGAAATATGCAATCAGGCAGCGCAGAGACAAAAAAAATGTAATATACAGTACAGTACTGTGTTAAACGTAAACTACGAAAAGAAAATAAAGGGAAAGCAGCAATTTTCTTCTGCACAGTAAAGTTTCAAAGCTGTATTAAGTCAAATGTTCAGTTGTAAACTTTTGAAAGAACAACCCTAACGTTTTGTTCAGAGTTACAAACATTTCAGAATTACGAACAACCTCCATTCCAAGGTGTTCGGAACTTAGAGATTCTATGGTATATCGCGTCACATGTGGAAAACTCTGTACTGTAATTAGTCATTGGCTAACTAATTCTCAAATCATATGCAAGTGGTAGGCAAGTATTATTCTACAGAAGAGGAAATAGAGACAGGGAGATGAAATGACTTGCTCAACATCATTCTTTGAGAGACTGGTTAGAACTCAGAGCCTCTTGATTCCCCAACCTGTGCCTGTTCCACAGCTCATGCTGCCCCGCTCTGGCCATTTAAATCAGCGCAATTGAGAGTCAGTGTGTCAGTGTTAACACTTGGCTAGGATAAACGGGTCTGCTCACACCTCTTTCAGAGCTATTGTAGCAGGCTGTCCGCAGATTCAGGCAGACACCACAGCACTGCAATGCAATCAGTCACATTCTGAGAATTTTCTATCCAGTCATAAGGGCTAGAAGGTTTAGATTTTTTTTAAATTCAAAAGCTTAGGTTCTGGGGTGCAAGATGGACCCTTGAAAAGTGACCTGTGGTGTTGAACCAGTCTGACCCCGACTTTTGTGAACATTAATTTAACACTAAGAGAGCCCTGGGTAAAGAGTATTATTTCTGAGGCGCAGACAGATTCAATGACTTTCTCCAAGGTCACTGGCAAATTTAAGACTGGAACACAGAAGTCCTGGGTCCCAAGCCTTCTCTCTAACCTCTTGTCCAGGTATTAGCAACTTTTTCTGGCCTCGCAGACTCTGCAACCTTCTTTATCTAGCTGGATCTGGCCAAGATCCTCCCCATATTTGGAGCAGGGTGGTCGTGAGTTTTGCTGGTTGGGAAATTTTTGATGAAATCTTTTTCCCTCACCAAAAAAATGCCAGTTTTTCTAAAACTGGTTATGAAACAGGGTCAGATTTGATGAATCCCTTGAAACGAAAATTTTTTGGAAAAGAAAAGTCTGGACATTGTCCAAATGTTTTGTTTTGACATTTTTTGTTGTTTGAATTGAAAGGACTTTCCAATTCTAAATTTTACTACATTTAAATTTTAAAAAGGTTTTAAAAAGTGAAAATAAAAATGAAACATGTTGAAACTGAAATGATCAAAATGAAAGGTTTCAATTGACCTGACACAATATTTTGCCAGTTTGCAAAAATATTTGAGATTTTTTACTTTTTGGGATGCGAAAAAATGTTTAAATCTCAAAAATTCTTTCAGGAGAGCAAAAACATTTCCTGCCCCCTCCCCCAGTCTTGAGTGAACCCCTAGCCCTGTTCTGTACCCACAGTCTGAACACCCCTAATTTACGCCAGTGGCCCTCAACCTTTCCAGATGACTGTACTCCTTTCAGGAGGCTGATTTGTCTTGTGTACCTCCAAGTTTCACCAAACAAAAACTATTTGCTTATAAAAATCAGACATAAAAATACAAAAAAGTGTCACAGCCACAGTGTTACTGAAAAATTGCTTCCTTTCACATTTTTACCATATAATTATAAAATAAATTGATTGGAATATCAATATTGTACTTACAGTTCAGTGTATGGTATATACAGTGGTATAAACAAGTCATTGTCTATATGAAATTTTAGTTTGTACTTTCTTCGCTAGTTCTTTTTATGTAGCCTGTTGTAAAACTAGGCAAATATTTAGATGAGCTGATGTAGTCCCTAGAAGACCTCTCTGTGTACGCCCAGGGGTACACGTATCCCTGGTTGAGAACCATCACTTAACACTATGTGGCCTCCAATGATCCTGCATTTTGTCTTATACTGTTCTGATTAAACAGCCTCTGCCATGGGTATCAAGAGTGCAATAGAAGCCCAGAGATGCTAATGAAGTTGTATCTTTCGCAAAGACTATGTAAAAAACAAACAACCCCCAAATTCTCCCATAATAGACTGTTCATTCAGTGTGTGTTTTGATAGTTATGCCCCCAAACATATGGTTATGCTACCATGCTGCCAGGGCTCTAATCCCCTCTAAAGTGCCAGTGAATCTCTGACCAAGGAGTTTGGTGTGTGCAGAGATGGAGTCCATTAACATACAACATCACTATCAATGGGAGAGACTGTGGCTGGAGCACCAGGCAGCACTGGTCTCTGGCTGCAGCAGAGAGGGGCTGGGTATGCAGGAGCAGGTCCATTCTGGTCCAGGAGGGAGCAGTGCTAGCTCTATACCCTAGCTAATACATCGCATGGTCAGTGTAGCTGGGGCAAAGCCCATCTTATCCAATCCACAAGAGCAAGTGCCAGTCTATAGCCACCCATGGTAATAAACACAGCAATACACAACAGCTCCAAAACCACTGGCTGTGCACAGGGAGGCAGCTCCATATGGCCAGCCAGTAGAGCACATCAACATGAGCACAACTCTAGTAGGGGGCAGTGTTAAACATACTCCATAATGAACAGAGGCCAGCTCCTTGCGGGCAATCTTACCTGTACTGGGTTGCCGCTGGGTTAGCCTTGGCAGAGCAGTGAAACTTCACTGTGTTGTCCTCAAGCACTGGCTGGGGCTCTACGGACAAGTTGACGAGAGGTGGGTCTGCAAGGAGATATCGACAATCCATCAGTAGTCACATGGATAAGTGCATTTCACTGCCGCAGAATGGACATCACTCAGCTCCGACCATGCCTTCTGCTGCAGTGGGTGAATGCTAACTGCCACGTATGTGACCCAAGTGATTGATTTAACTCTTTCGGGCCGGAAGTCCAGAGTCCCCAGAGCACTTGGTGAAGCCATGTGCTCTTTGGGACACAGCAGAGATTGGGGAGTTGGGGCTCACGGGCTCTGCTCCCAACTCGGCCACTTATTTGCCACAAGAGTCTCAGGGTCTCTCACCCAAATCGATGCAGGACCTTTCCACCCACAGTGTGGCTCATGAGGCTTCTTTCTTTCCTCCAAGAGATAGAAGGATTAAGGGGCCTTGACCAGGTTCAAAGTCTGCTCTTCTGGTGATCAGCTCAGTGATGGGCTGAAGAGGATGCTTTGGATGGAGCAAGTGCCAGCAAACACTGGGGCATGTGGTGAGTTCAGTGAGGATGGTGTGAAAGGCAGCACAGAGGGCATTTGCAGCATTGGGGTTACTTCACAAGCACACTCTGCCCTCCTCATTATTTATATTGCAGTATTATTTGTATAACAGCAGGAGCTCAAGCCCCATTGTGCAAGGGGCTGTACAAATAAACTGTTCAAGACAGTTCTTACCCTAAAGTGCTTAGTCTAAATAGATGAGACAGGGAATGGAAACAGAACAGAGCAGGGAATAACTTATCCAAAGTCACATAGCGGAACAGCAAACAGAACCCAGGTCTCGGCAACACCCCGCTTAGCCACTGGATCACACTGCGGCCCTGGCTTTGGGAACACACCCGTCAGCAGCTGCTTGCCTGTGATTGGCCTTCTCCTCCTAATTCTGGCTGAAGACAATGTACCCCAGGGATTCTAACAAAACAGGTCAGCTCTTGGCAGTATCACCCCTAAACATTTCCTCCATTTCTCTCTCTTCTGTAAGGAGGCTATTAGCAAAAGAACCCCAAACAGCTAGGCCTCTTACATACAGTACTCAGACTACATCACCAATCTATCTATTTGCTGCACTCAGGGATCACTCAGTAGCTCATCACCGTTTACACTCCCACAGGAGGTGAGGCATGGTGCTCACTGGAAAGTCCAGTTCAGGCCTGACATTCTTCTCTTGCCCTCTCTCCTCTCCCTTCCTCTTTTCTCCTCCCTGTTATCTGGCCAAACACTGGGGCAGAGGCATTAGCAGACGGGGCTGACCTCTGGCTTCGATGGCTAATAAATCAGGGATCATCCCAGTTGGAGACAACTCAAGATAAAGAGCTGAAAGACAGAGAAGAAACTAGAACCATCCAATGCTAAATGACACGGCACAGCGATTATCTTAATGCACACACACACACACACACATAGACACACACACAGATATGCACACATCACAGCTCACACAGACATGCACAAAAACTAGCATACACACCTCTCTCTCTCTCTCTCATACACAAGCAAACAATATGTGCATGTATACACAGGGGCCCACACAAAGACATGTGCTACACCCTAGCATACAGCCACACAATATTCACTCCTAGGCACACTGTGCATAGACACCCACAAGGAAACATACACACCCACCCACAAGGCAGCAAGCCAGACTTGTGCAACGTGTGCTGAGAATGTGTTGCTCCTCCAGAGCTGCTGAGCTGTGCTGTATGCATGATACCCTCCTGACCCTCTCCCCATTCCCACCTCTGTGCCTTCGGGGGCCACCTGGAGGAGGAGATGTTATTGTAGACATCAAACCCTTACTGGACTTGTGCTCTTGCTATAACAGAACCAAGGCAACAAGCAGCCAGGATGCATTCCAGATGGCCCAGAGTCCACATGCTGATTTGCTGCTTACATGTTTGCCCATTACCACACCACACCAAACGGACTGTTCGCTCCTGTTCGCCGGCACTCCGCTCTATCCAAGGCCTCAGGGGTGGGCGACTGATTTACAGAGGTGTTGTGCAACTGCTGCTCTCATCGGTTTTACTTGGAGTTCTGCACCTCTGCAAATCAGCCCTGAGGTTTCAGCAGGGTCCATCTAAGCCAGGTGCGGTGGGGACTTTTCCAAGGAGACTTTCAGTGGTCTGTTTAATGGCCTGGGGCAAGACCCCCTGCTCTCACATTGTTCATATTAATAACTTGTGCACTGTACCAAAAATCAGTTAAGGGTCCAGCAGGGGGACTCACTAGCTTGCTTTCATTTCTAAAGCCAATGGCTCAGGACTTTTACAGCCCATAACCTTGGAGCACGTCAGGATCCTGCTGGGAGGCAAGCGTCATTATCCCCATTTTACACGCAGGGAAACTCAGCCACAGTATTGGAAATGTGACTTGGGCAAGTACCCACAGAGGTGGGCACAGAACTCAGGAGGCCTGGGGCTGACTGGGACCATCCTGCTGCCACTATCATTCCCAGGATTAGAGCCCTCAAGACTGAAGGCCTCTGGTTATACCTCACACGTGCTCTGCACACTTCAGCAGCTGGCCAGCTCTCCCTTCATTGTCTCACTAATGAGCCCCGCCCTTGCCCTGGGAGAATTAGCTCTAGGGGAATTCTGTTTCCAAGGCTCATTCAGATCTCAGCCTCTCTGTGTCAAGGCCAGCAGAAGAACCAGTGAGTGCCAGTGGGGACGGTGATCTTGTAATCCACACACTTGTTCACTGGCAATGGGATGGAGGTGACCAAGCCACCCAAGAGCAGATGGAAAGTAACAACAGAAAGTGATCACTACTGACCTGAGCCCCTCTATCTTGAGGGCCTTCACTGTTGGACAGGAGGGAATTTCAAGCCTTTGTTGGCAGAAGAAAGGTAAAGCTCTGTGAGACAGAGTGCACTTGGGGGTTGGCCCATGACTTTTGGAATGAACTCACTAAGGCCCATCACAAAGCTTCCCACCTTCCATCCAAGGGAAAAGCACATTTCTTTGACCTGCAATTCTCCAATGTCAGTGTAGAGCAACAGCTATATATCCCTCCCCTCCAAAACAAAGCACTCCCCTGCACACGCTTCTCCCTCTAGGGAGAAGATGACAAACACATGACACACATGTGGGCACCTCACTTATTTCACTACTGGTAGGCACTCAGGCCCAGATAGGCAATGGTATTTAGGTGCCTAACTGTCACTGAGTTCCATGGGAGTTGGGCACCTAAATATCTTTGAGGATCTGGGCCTCAGATGCTGCAGTAATTAGCATAAGATAAGAACCTATTTAGATTAGAATAGAAGAACCACCATCCTATTAGTTAGATGGGCCTCCTCTAACAGTGACATCACTTTGCATTTCTTTAGTGCCTTTCTTCCCAAAGGATCCAGAAGCACTTTCCAGGCCAGCTGTGCCCAATACATTCCTACCTGCATGGTACTTGCTAATATTCCCATGCTGGCTGGGAGTTCTTAAATCTACCACGATTTAATGCACATACAAGCTCAGACATGACATTTCACATCAAAAAATAAAGGAAGGCTTGTGACTCCCATTTAAGGGAATAAACTGTCTTGCTTTGAAATGTTCCTGTCTCACATTGCACTCTGTAATGATGATTTTTTGTGCATCTATTACCTTGAAAGTGGTATTTATTCTCTTTCATCAGCCTAATCATCCCTGCCAAGTCCTAACTGGTGTCACAGACCTTTCTTTAGACTGATACTTGGCCTTGGTCCAGGATTTGTGTAGTGCTGTTTATAGAACATGGATTCCTTATACTGTGATCTAAGTACAAAAGCGTCACCCAGAAATACAAAAGGAGCTCATGACTCAGAGCTCAGTAAGGGAGAGGTTCAATCAGCCTTATGAAGGTACAGCTGCCTTTGTGAAGAGGCAGGTCTGCAGTGGGGCATCCATCCGGGATAGATCTGGATGTTGGGATAGGCATGGCCAGGAAGTCAGTTCTTGTGTATGCTTTGGAGCCTCCACTGGGGTTAGAAATCAGCCTTCTGCAAGCCAACTTCATGTGCTGCTATCACAGAGGGGAAGTCAGCTGACGATTACCACCATGTGTAGATTCCTCATCCTCTACTAGCAGAGTATTTTCCTATAGGACCTACTGCTAAAAGCAGAGGATTCTCCCACTGCCCTGCTGGAGACCAATGCAGGAGCTCTAAGGTTGCACCCATGCTTGTGCGGGGAAATATCAGTGATGCTGCCCAAGGGGAGGCCACCTTTGGTCTGAAGGCATGGCTGAGACACACCACAGCTGGGATTCTCAAAACTGCCTGTGGGATTTGGATGCCAAGATCCTATTCAAATTAATGGGAACTGGGTGCTGAAATCCCCTATGCAGCTTTGAGAACCCCAGCTGCGGTCTCTCTCAGCCATGGTCTCAGCCTTCAGACCGATCTCATTCAGTGAGATGGCTGCCTTCCTGGCCGACAGACTGGGGCTTGAAGAGGGGACTTTCAGAGCTGAAAGCATGAGCTGCTGCAGCTTGAGCCAAGGCTCCACAGCTGGGGCTGTAACAGACTAGTATTGTCAGTAGATTAACACAGAGAAGGACCTGCAACACATACTCACCAGTGGGTTACACCAGCATTCATGGCGCCATTATTCACCAGGGTGGCACCTAAAAGTGAGATGAGTTTCAGAGCTCCCACAGCTCCTGTTGACTTGAGTGGGGACATGGGAACACTCAGCACCCTGGGTAATAAGGTCGCTTTTATTTTAGATGCCTAAATCTGGAGATTTAGGAGCCTAGCTTTAGTCACCCAGATGGCAAGGTCCTGGCCTTCGCAGATCACACTGGAACCAGGCAGCAGGACATGCTAAGTAACAAAGGGAAGAGCAGTTCATTGAATTCTTCTGAACCTAGGAAACTGGCTTCCTTTGAATGCTGATGGGAACAAATTGCAATGATGCAGCTTCCATCCAAGGAGCTTCTTAACTGTTCCCGCCTAGCAGCCCGCTGATGCAGATGAGCACAGCTAGCGCATTGTATGGAGGGAGGTGCGGGTACTAACCCCACATTTCATCCCAGGCATGGAGACAGTAAAGCCTGGATTGCTCCTCACCCTGTAGGGATATGCAGGGCGTAAGGAGCTTTCCCCTTGTAGAGGGGGATAGACACCATTGCCTTCTTTGTGCTCCCACACACAAGGGCCAGAGGAGTCTAGATTCCCCAAAAGATCCTTCCATATGGCTCAAGCCATGACCCTGCCGCTTCTTGCATGATGGTCAATTGAAAAGCCAGGAATAGAATGCCAGTCTCCTGGCTGCAGGCCCATTGGCTTAGCCAAACTGGACATTAGGCACAAATCTGTGATGGTGATTTAACCATTTGAACAATTCACAAAGGGAAATGGAGGATTCCCGATCTCTTGTTGTTTTCAAATCAAGCCTGGAGGCCTTCCTAGAAGAAGCTTTATCCAAACACAAGAAATGGGGCTCGGTACAGGAGTAAGTGCGTGAAATTCTATTGCCGGTGATAGACAGGAGGATCTGATGGTCCCTTTTGGCTTTAAACTCTGCACATCCACGTATCTATGAACCGCAAGTCCATCCTCCCTCCCAAGGATGTCCAGTGGTCCGGTCCTGACTGTATCACAAAGGTATTACGATCCAGGTGGCTAGCACATCCACTCTGTTTGCTGTCCCCTTAGCTCATGTTTCACTAGCTCTCTCTAGCCTCCTTCTGTTGTACTTCTTCCAAATGGGGCTGAGAGAGAAAGAGAGAGAACAGTTCAGAACTCCACTGGACGGATGCAGGCAGAGTCTGTTTGGTGACAACCTCGACAGCCGCCTCTCATTAATGTTAATCAGCAGAGCGGGCAGAGCTAGTGGTGGTGGTCGGGGCATCAGTCCCCAAAGAAGTGGCAGCTCTCCAGGAGGTGGGAACAGAGTCTCATTGCTCAGAGCTGCCCAGATTGTCATCGAATGGGGTGTCATTTGTTCATGAGATACCTGCCTCGCTTGCAAAGAGGAAAATACAAAACCCCTTCACAGTGCTGCAGAATGGGGCTGATTTGCATGGTGTGTTCGGCACCAGGCATCTGTGCTGATATTGGTGTGTGCTGCCATTTGGAATTGTACCTGCTGCACAGAAACTAGGCCTCTTGCACCTTTTGCTGAGGAAAACAGAAGATGAGAGCAACTCTCATGGGAAATTAATGAGAATACCTGGGACTTGGGGGGAGGGATAGCTCAGTGGTTTGAGTTCAATCCTTGAGGGGGCCATTTGGGGATTGGTCCTGCTTTGAGCAGGGGGTTCGACTAGATGATCTCTTGAGGTCCCTTCCAACCCTAATAATCTATGACTTTTATCCTGTAAACAAATCAGGCCGCATTTGAGTCACCAAAAAAAGAGGTAACTGAAAAGCACGGGCCGGTGTGAATCAGACCAGTGCCACTGACATGAAGGATTTACGATCTGTTCGCAGGAGATTTGCATGTGTGCATGTGAAAGAATACAGTGCTGGTGAAAGGGCCTCTAGATAGCACTGGAGCTACAGCACTTTTTTTATTCACAACACACACGGGTGAAATCCTGGCCCTATTGCACGCAACAGGAGGGACTTTAATGAGGCCACCATTTCACCTGTAAGCTTCCCCTGTGCTGCTCAGATCTACACAGAGCACATGAGAGGGTGTGGCTAAGCAGAGAGACCTGAATGTGCCTGGAACCTGAGCTCACCCTTTCCCTGTTAGATATCCGTGGGACTTTCATGAGGAACATTGGCAGGGGGAACCTGTGATTGACACTGCACCAGCTCTGCATTCCCAGGGATGCCAGTCTGGCAGAGGTACGTTGGAGGGGGCAGGAAGGTGCGGTGATCCTGTGGGCTGAGTGTAGCAGTGGTAAAGTGATTCATTGAAAAACTCCCAGAGTAGCCAGTTCCCCTCCATTTTGTGAATGAACAGGCTCCTGCATCTACAGAGATGCTGAGTTATGGGCATTTCTCATATGTGCAATAACCCGAGTGCACATCTCTTGTGATAGAGATGGGCTAGCTGAACCACACAGCACAGAATAGATGGCGGTGAGACGGATATTGAGGCCCTGTATTCCACCATGGAAGCTTCCTGCTGATGTCAGATAATGCAAGACAGGTGTTCCCCAGCTTCGTGTTCCCATCAGAAATTTGGAGATGAAGAATGAGACATCTCTAAGGATCCAACAAGCTGCCTCCCCTAGCCTCTCTCTTTAAATTTAGCTTTTTCAGTGAACTTAATGGTGTTGGAAGGTTAGCAGCCTTGAAGAACGATATCCTCCTGCGATAGACTATTCCCGTGTTCACGCCCTAAAAGACACTATTGTAATAATATTTATCCAAGGTATGCCTTGTGAGGTGGTATTTAAAAACTCATAATTTGCTGATCAGCAATGTCATGGCAAAATGCATGTAGCTGTATTGTGTGTGAATTTATAAAAATAAACTGAGATCACAACTAAAAGTATGTTTTCCAGAGAAGTCTGGGGAGTGGCCAAACCAATTCCTCAGAGACGGAGGGCAAGCTGATGCCTCAGCCAGGTATAAACAAGGCTAATGAGTCATTATCTGCTAGGTGGCTATTTTTTGGCAGAAGAGGAGGCAAGGCAAAACATTTACATTTTAGCAAAGAAACAGCATGGAGTTCCTGTCCACACAGACTGCCTGTTGCCTTGCTCCCAGGTGTAAATGCTTCTCAGCAGTGGGACTGGCACCCCAAAACACCCCTTTCTCTCTGCCTATCACATTCACTGCACCTAAAGAGAAAAAGGAAACAAGCGTTGGACTCTGGGGGAGGGATCCTGCCCTACGGGGTTTGGCCAGAAGATGGCTGAAAGCATGCGATGAGGAACTTTGCTTGAATCTGATACAGTTTGTTAAGCTAGATATCAGTAAACGTCTTATCTTTATTTTTCTTGTGAACATTTCTGACTGTTATGCCCCATTACTTGTATTAATTTAAGATGTCTTTCTTTGTAGTTAATAAACTTGTTTTACTGTTTTATCTAATCCAGTGTGTATAAATTGAAGTGTCTGAATAACTATTTGAATTAATGAGCTGACTTATTGTTCCCATAAAGGAATAATGAACTTAAAATATTTTATACTGTCCAGGAGAGGGCTGGGCAGCACAGGGCATACAGTGCTGGGGGGAAACCTGGGACTGGGGGTGTGTTGGGGTCACTCTGCAGCGTAACCAAGGCTGGTGACAGCTAGAGTGTTACCCAAGCGTGGCCGGCAGGCTGCAGTTACACCCAGACACTCAGGATAGGGTTTGCATGCTGGGAGGCTGTTTGTGAGCGGCCCAGGTGGGAGCTACTTCAACAAGGCATTGAAAGGCACCCAAGGTTGCAGGACAGGGGTGACGCAGCTGCTCCGTAATCTAGATTGTACCTTAGTAGTCATACCTCTATCTACCCACACAAAGGTACAGAATGAGCATGTTTCACCCCCACCCCACCCCACCGTACGGTCTTGCCTTGTCCCCAAGCTGGGAGGACCTCCCCAGGGATATTCATAGATTATGAGGCTAGAAGGGGCCATTCAGATCATCTTAATGTGAGTTCCTGTGTGACCCCAGGCTACAGAACACCAGAGATTCCACTCTCCATGCTCCGCTTGGGGTGGTGCTGTCTCCTAGTGGTGGCTGGGTCACACTGAGCAGGCCATGAGCTACTAGCTTAGACAACAGAGGGTTACGGTCTTACAACCAGAGATCCCAGATCCAATTCCTGCTGCCAATGACCTAGGCAGGAGGGCGGTATTACGAGAACAACCCATTTCACCTAAGCCACTGAGCTCCCATCCGACAGCACTTTCAAGTGATAAGAGCTGCAGCGAAGGCTAGTGCACCCATAGTGGGCAGAAGGCCAGAGAAGAGGCTGGCGAGGAAGAAAGCTCTCCTGCAAAAACAGGCATTGCTGGACCTCGGTGCCTTCAGGATTGGGTCCAAAATAAGCCAGGTGTTGCTCCAGGCCCTCCCAGGTAGTTTCTTAGGGCATACCAAGCGAGTCAGAGCAGTGCGGAGCTCACCTTGGTAGGCAGATGTCCTGTCTGTGTTACCCCACTGGGCTGAGCTCACTGAGGAGCAAAACAAGGGAGTGGAGTGTTAGCCCCCGTGAGTGAGCTTGGCAGGATTCATAGCAGTTGAGAGGTCATGCAGAGATGTGACCGTCTCAGAGGGACAGACGAGAGTAAGACAGAAGAATAAATATCTGGACAGCAAAGCAGGATACTGAGCTACCTTCTCCTTCACCAGGCTCCCATCTCATTCGGTGGGCGAATTTACACTGCCAGCTCCCTGCTTTGTTGTGAGCGCAGCCACCTGCCTTCTTGATGGGAAATTATGACGGGAAATTACAGGTATTTTCAATTTACCCTAATCTCATTTAAAAATGTGCAATTCAAATGACAATAAAGGCAGTGCACTTGGGAATATAAATGAGATGTGCTAACACAACAGCCCAGAGATATATAGCCCACTCCTAATTCATTTGCAGGTGCCCTGACACTTCCCCATTGTTATGCAACAACAGCTAATCACTTTCCTTTGTTAAGTATGAATCACACTTCTCTTTAGTAGCTTCCCCATTGTTTGATCGTTTAGTAGCTGTGTTTAGGATTTATAGAGGAGCCTCTTTGTATTAAAAGGAGCAGGGCTCCCTTCTGCACTTAAAAAAATGTATATAAAAAGGAGAAAATCAATTAAAAAGTCTTTGATCTTTCCTGTCACAAATGGGATTGTGTTGTCTAATGCTCTGGTAACGTTCCAGAGATTCCCCATAACAAAGGGAGACACCTGCAAATATTTTTTAAAAGATATTTACATAAATGATAACTCATCATAATGTAATGCCACTCGGTTACAATTATAATTCCTTCCTAGCTGCTTGTAATTAATTCAAATGATTGAATTGACTTGCCCCGCTGGCAGCCAACTGGGAGGAGTGTATACCCACATGCGTGCACACACACGCATATTGCATAGTCTCATTTGCCAAACATTATTTGGTATGAACAGGATCAATACTACTGGCCTAGGTCCCAATTCAGCAAGGCAAATGCCTATCTTGAGCCCCTGAGTACCTCATTGGCTTCAGTGATGTGGGGGTATGTTTTACTGCAGAGTTAGCAAGGGCATTGTCCCTAATCCCCTTCTTGTCTGCACACCGAACCCTCTCTCTGGTGTTCGGTGGTGCTTTAAACTCAGGCCAGCTGGGGTACAGGCTACAGCCCAGATGCTGCTTCCTTTAAGGCTAATAGTGAGGACACAGGCTACATCCCTTGCATCAGGGCTTTGGAGCAGAGCCCGGAGCTGGACCATGGAGCAGCTCTCGCAGGTTTTTGCCTGGAGCTGGAGTGGAGCCGGAGCACAGCTCCAAAGCTCTGCCTTGCATGCCAGTAGTCCTCCAATTCTCCCCTTGTGATCGAGAGGACAGACACGTTCTCTCACAAATTCTTTGGAAAAGAAACTGAGCTGCTCAGCTGAGGGCAACTCTAAGAAGCACCAGAAGTCCTAGCATCCCACATGGGGGAAGAGCAGCACCAATGAAGAGGCAGTCATGCAGGGTAGGGTGGTGCAGGATGTTGCTCACATTCAGGCTAGGCTAGCCTAGGTGCTGATCACCTGAGTTAACGCTGCAGTGAAGGCAGACCCTTAGATCCATGCTTAAGAACCTTGCTGGATCTCCACTGACTCCATTACTCTGCTTTGGGGGGAGAATCAAAGCTTACACAGGCAGGGAATGCTTGGAGCTGGAAGCAGGGGAAAAGAAAATATGTGCTGCCTCCAGGAACCCAAGGAGCCGGGCAAGTGCAAGCAGAGGGGCAGACTCTCATGCCCTTGCTCATGTTGACTAGTACTTTGTAAGGTGCTGTGAAACAGAAGGGTATCAGTGTCTGACCAAAGCTGGAATCCTCTGAAGTGCCATGCAACTGGCCCACCATCCACCTGCAGCAGAAGTTTGGTGTGTGACCTCCTTGCTCTAAACAGCCATGCCAGTGGGTGGGGAGTGTGTGTGTGTGTGATCTCCTTGCTCTAAACAGCCATGCCAGTGAGTGGGGGGCAGGGGAGGGAGAGAGAGGTGTGTGTGTGTGTAAGTTGTCAGTGATGCATGCGTTTAAGGAGCGTGGATGGAGGTTCCCTGTTAATCAGTAGGAAGAAGCAATCTGTGTGGTGCCCCAGTGTAGGCTGAGGAACAAAGGAAGCCGTCATGATTCCCTTTGGGATGGATGGTTTCACCAGAGAGCCTGGAGCAGCTCCTGTTCCACCCTACTGCAGCACTGACATCTTGAGCTGTCTTGCGGAGGGTAAGGCCCTCTTCAAGGGGGCCCCATGGCCGCAGGTTTGGCAGCATCGTTTGAAAAAGTGCTGATTCTAACACTTGCACTGAGTGGAGGGGGAGGAAGAGCAGCAAGACAGCACCTTCTGCCCATCTAGGGGAGAAACCACCATGACAAATGGGAGATGCACGGCCTCTTCAGTAGCCACTCGCTGTTACGTCCTGCAATGCTATGGCTTACATGTGGAAAGCAGTGATCTAGTTAGAGACACAGCGAACTGGGAACAGTTTGGAGGCAAAGGCGCGGGGAGAGCTCACACTAATGTCCAAGAAATACTTACTGATCCCTGCATGAAAGATGGCTCATAGTTACTTTAATCCCCTCCACCCTCATGGCCACCTAGAGCCTCTGCTCACCCCAGGACCAATTCTCATTTCCGCCCACTCTCGCCTAGAGAGGAAGAATGGTCTGGCAGCCCAGGTGACAGCTTGGGACTCAGAAGATTTAAGTTCAATTCTTTGCTTTAATGTCTGTGAGCCTTGCCCAAGTCACTTAGTCTTTCTGTGCATCAGTTCCCGCTCTGTACAATGGGGAACATAGCCCAGCCCAGCCCTGCCCTGCCTCCCCGGCACATTGAGAGTATAAATATGGTCTGAAGTCCTCAGATATGGTGGTAGCAGGGGCTGTTGTTACATAGGTTAAAATCCCGCACCCCCTGACCTTGCTATCACTGACTTCCCCTGAATTCTCATTTCTTTACCTCCATCTCACTTAAAGAAAAGCACAATCCTCTAGGCCCATTAAAAAAGGCATCAAAATGAGCAACCACCTGGTATGGGGAGGCGCTGAGCTTCCACAAACGGGTCTGGTGAAGCAGCAAGCCAGCCCGTCTCCATTCTGGCACGCAGGATGTGAATTTCAATACAGCCACTGGGCTCTGGCAGTATAAATAGTTTATGGCATATCAAACTATTCAACATGATTTTAATCCCACTTGTGATGTTCAGCGCATAACTCACAGGAGTTTTAATGTGGCTTTGATGTGGCTGGTGGAACGGAAATCACATTGAACAGATGTTCCAGCTGGAGTCACTTAGTGTTTCCATTATAAACCCTGGTGGGGCTTTGGGTTGGTTTTTTGGAAGGGGGGAGGGGGTTTATGACTCAGCTATTTTATTTGGAAGGCAGATCCTGAATCCATATGTGTTGTATTTAAAGCAAACTTTCTCTCCCATCAGACAGCCTAGCCTCCCTCCCCCCCCCCCAATCGCTGCACGGGGAGAGCAGGCTTGTTATGGTGTGAGCATAGGTGGCGGGTTATATGGGCTCAAGGTGCCCGGGCTCCAGGAATATTCAGGGCTGGGGGCCCTGCTCCAGCAATATTTGGAGCTGGGTCTCTCCCCTGACCCTGCCTGGATTGAGTCCCGGCCCCGGCCCCCGCAGGTCTCTCCCCACCACCCCGCCCCACTGCGTCCCTGCCTGGAGCGGGTCCCGGCCTCCGCCTTCCACCCCTCCCCCTGCGTCCCCCCTCCACCACGTCCTTGCCTGCTCGCAGATCGGCTCCTGGCAGAGCTGCTGTCTGCTGCCCCAGGGTCCTAGCACCTGCCATCCGCTAATGGCAAGGCAGGCTGCCTTTACCCTGCTCTTCTGCCCTAGCCCTGAGCCTCTTCAATGCCCCAAACCCTCATCCTCAGCCCCAACCCTCATCCCCCTGCACCTTGATCCTCTGCCCCAGCCAGAGCCCTCATCCCCAGCCACAGTCCTCATCCCTCTGCACCCTAATCCTCATCCCCAGCCAGAGCTCTCATGTCCCCGCACCCTGATCCTCATCCCCAGCCAGAGCCCTCATCCCTCTGCACCCTAATCCTCATCCCCAGCCAGAGCTCTCATGTCCCCGCACCCTGATCCTCATCCCCAGCCAGAGCCCTCATCCCTCTGCACCCTAATCTTCATCCTCAGCCAGAGCCCTCATCCCCCTGCACCCTGAGCCTCTGCCCCAGCTCTGACCCCCCCGCATCATGAACCCCTCATCCTCAGCCCCAACCCTCATTCCCCTGCAGCCTGATTCTCTGCCTCAGCATGCACCACCTCCTCCTTCCTACACACCCACCCCCAACCGAGCCTGCACCCAAACTCCATCCCAAAGCCTGCACCCTTATCCCTTCTTGCACACCCACCCCCTGCCCTAGCCCAGAGCCTGCACCCAGCACCCAAACTCCCTCCCAGAGCCTGCATCCCTCACCCCTTCCTACACCCCCACCACCAGCCCAGAGCCTGCACCCAAACTCCATCCCAAAGCCTGCAACCCTCACCTCCTCCTGCACACCCACCCCATGCCCCAGCACGGAGCCTGCATCCAGCACCCAAACTCCTTCCCAAAGCCTGCACCCC
This sequence comes from Gopherus flavomarginatus, assembly GCF_025201925.1. Lineage (NCBI taxonomy): Eukaryota > Metazoa > Chordata > Testudines > Testudinidae > Gopherus > Gopherus flavomarginatus. The sequence goes on from NC_066629.1 coordinate 13,593,550, forward strand.
TCCTGCACCCTAATCCCCAGCCCAGGACCTGCACCCCAGACCTCCCCCCTGAAACCTCACCCAGGGCCTTAGGCAAGTTGAGGCAGAGTTTGAGGGGGCAGAGTTGGGGGGGCGGGTTCTGGGCACCACCAAAATTTCTACAATCTTGCCTCCTATGGGTGTGAGAACATTGTTGATGCTCTGTTAAGTGAAAAAAATAAGAAGTTGACTTGCTGTTAAGTGATTTATTGGGCTGTTGGTTCATGGGATGGACTCATTCCTTGGAGTGCTTATTGTTAAAGGAAATATCTTTCAATCCGGGACAGTAACTACTGTGCAGCTATATCAAAGCTAACATTCGGCATAGCATGTGCAGTAGAAACTGGACTACGCAGATGCCAGGCCAAATTCTCTGGGTGACATAAGGGCCATGGAAGACCTGGTTTTCAGTGGAATGACGGTCTATGAGGAGGGAGCTCAGGAGTTTCAAAGTGCTGTGTGCTATGAAGATGTGTCCTCCCCTGGCCATAGCATGCATTGAGCAGTTAGGATTAGGGATGGGACAGGGGACCATAGGGCTGTGGATCTGCAGCTCTGTGGATGTATTGGCCAAATCCGCTCTGAAGAGGGCGTGCAGCAGAGAGTAGTGCTTGCGGGGTCTTGGCCATCAGCAAGGAGGCTCTGAGCCCCCACGCTGACTCCTTGCTCTGTCTAGCTTCAGAAAGAGCTGTGCTCTCATGGTGAAGCTGTGATGTTAGGGCATTGCTCCCTGCCCACCGGTGGTGGTGCTGGTGGGGGGATTCTACCAGGCAGAGGAGAAACCCAGGGCATTAATGCTGATGGCATGTTTGGGGGAAGGAGGGACACGGCTGCTCCTTCTCCCCCCAACCCCGTGGGGGTTCCCACACAGGCTTTTGCAGGGTCACTGGGCAATGTTCCAGCACTAGGAGCAGCACCAACCTTCCCCCCCCTGCTTAGGTGTGGGGCAGCCAGATTCTTAGCATCTCCACCCATGGAGTGTTTACCTTTTAATGCTCTGAAAATGCCAATTTTTAAAGCAATTCTTATGGGAGTAGCCATCCACCAATCTGTGACTAGTGGCTTCTACTGAGTTAGCCCTGCCTATTATGCAAATAAGGGGGCAGATCTATGCAGACCTCTTCTTGGATGCCTAAACTAACCTCTTTAAGAGTAAGACACGGACCAGTGACTCCAATCTTTCTGCCTTCTGTCTTCTCCAGCTACCATGACCTGGCTATATTCTTTCTCCTTGGTCTCCTCTGTGCATGCAAATGTGGTGAACAATAGTCAGATATTTAAAGCAAAGTGGACACTGGATTTTCCACGTTGTGGGAAATTCCAAGATTTTGGATTTTTTTCCTGTTCCAAAACTGGAATGAAAACAAAACAAATACAAACTGTGCCATGAACCAAAATTTCAGGGGGAAAAATAATCATTTCACAGTAATCAAAAGGTTTTGTTCCAAATTTTGTCTTTTTTTTTTAATATATTAGTGGCTGCGTAGATGGTGTCACCAGGAGGGCTTTGGCTTTCTTAGGCATGGGATGCTGTTCCGAGAGGGACTGCTGAGCAGAGATAGGGACCACCTAGCAAGGAAGAAGAAGAGTATCTTTAGATACAGACTGGCTAACTTCGTGAGGACAGCCTTAAACTAGGTTCAACAGGGGCAGGAGACACAAGCTCACAGGTAAGTCCAAAACATGGAGACCTGGGTGAAGGGTCAGAATCTGGGGGAACATGGACAATCACAGCAGGGACAAAGGAGCAAGGAGGAACTATAGAAGGGAAATCTAACGTACATTGTAGATGTCTGTACACTAATGCAAGAAGCATGGGGAAGACACAGGAAGAACTAGAAATTCTAGTGAATAACCACAATTACGACATAATTGGCATCACAGAGACTTGGTGGGATAATTCACATGACTGGAATATTGCTATAGAAGGCTACAACTTGTGCTTCCAGGATGCACAGGCAGGGAAATAGGGAAGAGGTATTGTGTTGGGTAGCAAAGATGTATACACTTTGGTCAAGATAGAGGCATACTTCTTGAGAGTCTTAGGGTAAAGATAAAAGGGGCAAAAAATAAGGGTAATGTCACGGTTGGGTCTACTTAGACCACCTAACCAGGAAGAAGAGATGGATGAGGCCGTTTTTAAAATAACTAACAAAATCATCCAAAGCACAAGACTTGATGATGATGGAGGATTTCAACTACCCAGACACCTGTTGGGAAAATATATAGCAGGGCTCAGATTATCCAACAAGTTCTTGCAATGCATTGGAGATAATTTTTTATTACAGAAGGTGGAGAAAGTGACTAGGGAAGAGGCTGTTCTAGACTTGATTCTGACACATAGGGAGGAACTGGTTGAAAATCTGAAGGTGGAAGGCAGCTTGGGTGAACGTGATCACAAAATGATAGAGTTCATTATTCTAAGGAAAGATAGGAGGGAAGACAGCTGAATAAAGACAACAAACTTCAAGAAGGCAGACTTTAGAACACTCAAAACTGGTAGGTAAGATCCCGTGGGAAGCAAGTCTAAGGGAAAAAAGAATTCAGGTGAGTTGGCGTTTTTTACAGAAACATTATTAAGGGCACAACAGCAAATATCCCAATGCATAGGAAAGAGATGAAGTATGGTAAGAGACCATCCTGGCTTAATCGGGAGATCTTCAATGATGTGAAACTCAAAAGAGAGTCATACAAAAAGTGGAAACTAGGTTGAATTATGAAGGATGAATATTAAAAAAAATTAATGGAAACAGGTAGGGACAAAATTAGAAATGCAAAGGCAAATAATGATATTAAACTAGCTAGGGATATAAAGAGTAACAAGAAAACATTTTACAAATACATGACAAGCAAGAGGAAGACCAAGGACGGGGTAGGCCAACTGCTCAACGAGAAGGGAAAGACAACAACAGAAAACACAGCAATGGTCAAACTGTTAAATGTTTGTTTTGTTTCAGTTTTCACACGCATACACAAAAATAGCAGTGAACGGATGACAAACACAGTGAATGAATATCACTGTAAATGGGATAGGATCTGAGGCTAAATTAGGAAAAGAACAAGTTAAGAATTTCTTAGACAAGTTAGATGTCTTCAGGTCAGTAAAGCCTGATGAAATAAGTCCTAGAATACTTGAAGACTTGGCTGAAAAGATTTCTGAGCCATGAGTGATTATCTTTGTGAACTTATGGAGGACAGGAGAGATCCCAGAGGACAGATAAAAGAGATAATATAGCACCTATCTATAAAAAGGGGAATAAGGACAATCCAGGGAATTATAGACCAGTCAACTTAACTTTGGTACCTGGAAAGATAAGGGAGCAAATAATCAAACAATCAAGATGTAAGCACCTACAAGAAAATAAGGTAAGTAACTGTCAACATGGATCTGTCAAGAACAAACCATGTCAAATCAACCTAATATCCTTCTTTGACAAGGTAACAAGCCTGGTGGATAGAGGGAAGCAGTACATGTGATCTCTCTTGACTTGAATAAGGCTTTTGATACTGTCTCACATGACCTTTTTATAAACAAACTACAGAAATATAGCCTAGATGAACCTACTATAAGGTGGGTGCACAACTGGTTGGAAAAGCATACTCAGAGTGCAGTTATCAGTGGCTCACAATCAAGCTGGAAGGGTATACTGAGTGTGGCCCTGCAGGATCCGTCCCGGGTTTGGTGTTATTCAAAATCTTCATAAATGATTTGGATAATGCCATAGAGCATATTTAGAGAGTAAAGTTTGCAGATGATACCAAGATGGGACGGGCTGCAAGTGCTTAGGAGGACAGGATTAGAATTTGAAATGATCTTGACAAACTGGAGAAATGATTTGAAGTAAATAGGATGAAATTCAATAAGGACAAATGCAAAGTACTAAACAAATACACAATGGGAAGTGACTTTCTAGGAAGGAGTACTGCAGAAAGGGATGTGGGGGTCACAGTGGATCACAAACTAAATACGAGTCAATAATGTAATACTTCTGCAAAAAAAGCAATCATCATTCTGGGATGTATTAGCAGAAGTGTTGTAAGCAAGATACGAGACGCAATTCTTCCACTCTACTTAGCACTGATAAGGCCTCATCTGGAGTACTGTGTCCAGTTCTGGGCACCACACTTTGGGAAATATGTGGACCAATTCAAGAAAGATCTGAGGAGAGCAACAAAAATGATTAAAGGTCTAGAAAACATGACCTACAAGGAAAGAAAATTGGATGTGTTTAGTCTGGTGAAGAGAAGACTGAAGGGGGGATATGGGAATAGTCTTCAAGTACCAAAAAGACTGTTATAAAGAGGAGGGCGATAAATTGTTCTCCTTAATCGCTGAGTAGTAGTAATGGGCTTAAATTGCACCAAGGGCGATTTAGGTTGGACATTAGGAAAAACTTCTTACATGTCAGGGTAGCTAAGCAATGGAATAAATTGCCTAGGGAGATTGCGGAATCTCTGTCATTGGAGCTTTTAAAGAGCAGGTTAGACAAACACCTGTCATGGATGGTCTGGATAATACTTAGTTCTGCCTCACACCTGTCAAGGTCCCTTCCAGTCCTACATTTCTAGGATTATAAAAAATAAAAAAATGGAAACGAAAAGTCATTTTTAAACTGGAAATCAAAATGCTCCATTCCCCCCGCCCCCAACAAAATGTTGTCAAAATTGACATTACCGAGAAATGATTCCAAAGGAAAAGCATTCCATCGGGAACTCTCCAGCCAGCTCCACTGCTATTATATGGTACTATCTGAGAAGATGATGGGGCCGTGCAAACAGATAGTAACATAATGGCATACACACAATGCGGCAGAGTGGGGGGAGGGTGCAAGGAATAGATAATGTTGGCATCTTCTGACTTTTAAGTGCTTAGCTCTCATATTCAGCAACTGTGAAATTCTTTTAATGTAGTTTCTTAACGGAATTGTCTAGGTTAAAACAGTTCTATAAGATGGGTTTATTTCTCTAGACATCTCGGGATAGTACAGGGAGATCCTCCCCTCTGGGATCCTTTACATCTATTTTGGGCCCCACACTACAAGGAGGATGTGGAAAAATTGGAAAAAGTCCAGCGGAGGGCAACAAAAATGATTAGAGGCGGGAGCACATGACTTATGAGGAGAGGCTGAGGGAACTGGGATTGTTTAGTCTGCAGAAGAAAAGAATAAGGAGGGATTTGATAGCTGCTTTCGACTTCCTGAAAGGGAGTTCCAAAGAGGATGGATCTAGACTGTTCAGTGGTACCTGATGACAGAACAAGGAGCAATGGTCTCAAGTTGCAGTGGGGGAGGTTTAGGCTGGATATTAGGAAAAAAACTTTTTCACTAGGACGGTGGTGAAGCACTGGAATGGGTTACCTAGGGAGGTGGTGGAATCTCTTTCCTTAGACGTTTTTAAGGTCAGGTTTGACAAAGCCCTGGCTGGGATGATTTAGTTGGGAATTGGTCCTGCTTTGAGTAGGGGGTTGGACTAGATGACCTATGATTCTATGAAAAAGAGCTGGAGTAGCATAAAGGGGCCCTAAAAGCCCCATAACTGGCCAGGGGAGTATTCCTCCAGTGCAAGCACTGTGAAAGACCATCATCAGATTGCTCTTTGACTGGAGGAACCCCTTGCAAGCCCATGTGGAGGGGACATGCTGGAGGTAGGGCTAGGGATGGGAGAATGTGTTGTGGGTGGGTCTGCAGCACACTGTATGGATTCTGGGCAGTACGGACAGGGCAATCTAGGCAGGTTGTGGCAATGCAGACAGGCTCCCAGAGCTGTTTTAGGATATGCCAGAGGGCCTCCCAGCCCTCAGAGCAGCCCAGGCTTGGGAGGGTGTGTCAAGTCACCTTAGCCCTCCCTTGCCCCAGGGAAAACAGGCGCAGCACAGAATCTCACACAAGGTGCACAGTGAACACAAGAACTTCTGCTTGTCAGCATGCTGAAAACTTTCTGCAGCGGGTGCACAATTTTTTCAGCGGCACAAGTTAATGCTCATTATATTAGACAGCAAAGACTCAGTTCTTCCAGGGGTAGGGTGCACAGACCCTGAACTCATCACAATCCATGGGACTAACTTAGGTGCTTCAGGGCAGAGTACTCAGCACCTTGCGGGATGGAGCTCAGAGTGGGGCAGGAGATGCTGCCTAGCTCATTGTACCATGCATGCATGGACAGGGCTACAGACTGCAGACTGCTTCTCAGTTGCACTAAGACCCCTTTACACTGTTGTGGCAGTCCAAAGGCTCAGGAAGGAAGGGTCACCCACATTAAGGCTCCTTTAGACTGCTGGGGTGTTTGTAAAAGAGCCTTGCTGTAACTGAGAATCAGGCCCATAGTTACCACCTGTATATGAAATTTGATATCCAAACTCTCCAACTCACTCAAATCAAACCCAATTTTCCCAGCAACACTCTTCTTCAATGCGGGCTATTTCGAAGCCAAATTTCAATTCTCAGACCCCAGCCATTTTGATGCTGAAGCTATTTTAATAAAGTGATCCAAGCAGTTTTTAGTTTCTATAATGGGGACTGGGAATGTTTTCTTCTGTCCTCTCATTCAAAAAGAGCCAGACATTTTTTGCTCAAAACTGCCGGAGGGGTGGGAGGGAAACCAGGCAGAGACGGTACCTGGAAAGCGTCAGCCTGGGAGATGAAAGGTTTGGAATGTTGCGAACGATTGAAAACAAGGGGTTAAAATGGAAACATTCACGCTACTTTAGCTATACCTGTCACTAACACACGAGCTGCAGCACACACTCCCATGCACATGAAACTGACTGGGAAACACAAAGCTCATGCACCATCGAAGTCCTAACTCTGCACAAGGGGATTGGACATCCCCTCCCATTGCAGAGAGCCCTTCAAGAGCCTTATGCACTATGTATCCACCCACTTCAGCTCCTAGGGCTTGCCTCTGCACTGCCATGCAAAGCCACCAACACCAGTGCTGAGCAGCGATATACAACATTCCCCTTGTAACTGGGCAGCATTTCACATCTCCTTTGCACAGGTATCACAATGAGGGCCACACAAAGTACCTAGCTAGGTGGACAGAATGAAAAGGGAGGTCAGACGAGATTATCATAATGGTCCCTTCTGATCTTAAAGTCTATGAGTGTACCTGAGCAGGTAGCTTGATAGCTAGATGGACTTAAATGATGACACAGGCCCCACTACATCTGAGAGGCCAGTGGTGGCTGCAAGTAGCCAGGTGTGGTCCCTTGGTCCTGGCAGACATTAGAGCAGCAGGACGACCACTCTAAATTCCACTGCTGATGTCAGCTCCATAAGGGATCCAGTTGAGACTCAAGTACACTAGAGTTTGGCTTCCCCTTGTCCCCTCCCATCTTGGTCCCAGTTTGTCTACTGGCATGCCCCCTCCTCCTGCTTATCCCAGTAAAGGAGCTGGTGTAGGAGGCAGTTATGCTGCCTCCAGCAGCTTAATACCTATATAGAGACAATTCCCCAGGGGGATCTCCAGCCAATTTAAGTTCAGTGGAAAGTGAATGTAGCCAAGTGGAAAATCCATCTCTCAGAGTGTAAGGCAGTGGAGAACCAGGCTGTGCATGCTGAAGGGATGCAGACAGGCTGGAGTACGCTCTGTCTTCAGGGGTGAAATTCACCCCAGCGCAAGCTGATTAATCTGCCTTGCTGTTATTATACCCCTTCATCTTCCATCCAGCTCTGTTAAATTGATATCCTCATTAGAGCCCATTAAAAGCAACATTCTTTTAATGGCTGGATGGGATATTATTATTATTACTTTCACAGCATGGTGTATTTAATGGTTTGGAGTGGAAATTGGTCTTCTTTATTGGGTCTCTCCCTTTTGAAATGGATTCCACCACGCTCAGGGATTCAGATCACGTTGCATTGCCCTGTTCTATACAGCTCAGTCTAATGATGTCTCTGGCTTTATGTTATTGGTGTGTGTTGGGGGGGGGGTGCATGTGCAACTGTTGTAGCTGATTGCTATCTGTGAAATAACCCGTGCCATTATCTCATCTGATCTCACCGATTCTGTCAGGACATACTACAGAGTGACTCAAGAACCTGTTAATCTTCCAGCAGAAAAGCCAGGAGTCTTAAATGAAGAATTTTCTGCTGCACTTAACTTTGCTCAGCAAGTTTTAATTGGACTGTGGAAAGCAGCTGGCAGACTAATATTTAACACCCTGCAATTGCAAATTGTTGGCAAATGCAGCTGCAAGAATTGTGTGTGCAGATGAAGAGGGGCTGGGGGAGGGGTCAGCCTGAGCCTGACAGCAGCAGATATTGAAAGGGAGTTAAGGTGGGTGCATCTCAGATAGCTGCATTCTCCCAGATCAAAACCTATACTTAGGGGATCTATATAGAGTTTAACCAGTCTTGTTCCCTGCATGTGCCTGTTTGCATCAGCTGGAGTTTTAAACTAGTCACATTAGACTGGGATTGAATGAGACGGACATTTTTGCAAGCCTTTAAAAAGCTGTAGGAGGAGGATGACAGACATGGCTACAGAAGTTGTGTGTTGTGGGCTAGGTCACCCCGTCATGGGGATGGGTATTATGGTAAAGTGTCCCAATGGTTGATCACTCTCACTCTTGAATATTTACACCTTATTTCCGGTCTGAATTTGTCTAGCTTCAACTTCGCCATTGGATCGTGTTAAACCTTTCTCTGTTAGACTGAAGAGCCTATTATTAAATATTTGTTCCCCACATAGGTACTTACAGACTATGATCAAGTCACCCCTTAAGCTTCTCTTTGTTAAGCTAAATAAGTTGAGCTCCTAGACCAGGGGTGGGCAAACTTTTTGGCCCGAGGGCCACATCTAGGTATGGAGATTGTATGGTGGGCCATAAATGCTCACAAAATTGGGGGTTGGGGTGTGGAAGGGTGCTGTGGGCTGGGACTAAGGGGTTCAGAGGGTGGGAGGGGGATCAGGGCTGGGGCAAGGGGTTAGGAGGGGGTTAGGGTGCAGGCTCTGGGCAGTGCTTACCTCAAGCAGCTCCCAGAAGCAGCAGCAGCAGCATGTCCCCCTCTGGCTCCTATGTGAAGGTATGGCCAGGTAGCTCTGCGTGCTGCCCTGTCCGCAAGTGCCACCACTGCAGCTCCCATTGGCTGCATTTCCCAGCCAATGGGAGCTGCAGGGGCAGCGCTTGGAGCAAAGGCAGCACACGGAGCCCCCTGGCTTCCCCTCCCTGAATGAGCCAGAGGGGGGACATGCCACTGCTTCCAGGAGCCGCGTGAAGCGGGGCAAGCCCTGGACCCTGCTCCCCAGCTGGAGTGCCGGAGTGGGGCAAGCCCTGGACCCTGCTCCCCCGCGAGAGCTCAAGGACCACATTAAAACATCTGGAGGGCCGGATGCGGCCCTTTGGGCCGTAGTTTGCCCACCTCTGTCCTAGACTCTATTATTATAAGGCAGGTTTTCTAACTCTAAACTATAAGCAATGATGGACCAGACGCTTCTTTAAATCCAGGTACAGAGCTCTCAGCCTGTAAGTCATGGGTTCGAATCCAGATCATGCTGTATCACTGGTGAATGAACCTACTTCTATCACCTGTGACTTACATGTAATAGGTTGGTGGCCTCAGACAGGTGTCCAGTCAATAAAACCACCATCATAATTGGCATGGGTGCTGGTAACACTACAAACAGACTACGGACGGCATAAGCATGGAGACCTAGGTACTCCCACAGCTAGGGACAGGCTGAGCAGTTTGTGCAGAATCAGAATCTTGGCTCCCAAGCTGAATATCAACCAGTCAAGGTACTCCCCCCACCACCCACACACACACTATTTGGTTCATTTTCTCGCTGCTTCTGCGGTCGTTGGTTCTGTGGAAACCTCAGGATATCCTGAGAATGGCCCTTCTGGTGGGATCTGGCCTGGGATCCCCGCTCTCAGGAGACAGCCTGTCTACATGGAACATTCAGATCATTTTTGCAGCTCTGAAGATTTTCAAGAGACTGGAGAAGTTCCGGGGAGATGTCCAAACTTCTGAGCGCTGCATCAGATCAGCGCCCTGAACTGATCACCACTGGCTACTCATACTACTGCAAATACAGAGATAGGCTGGAGCCAAACCCCAAACTCAGAGCCTGATCTGGTTTGGAACTTTGCACTTAGGGCCCCACTCAAGCCAAACGGAGTCATTCAGGAACCAGGGAATCCCCAGGGAAGCACAGCATTAGAAACACACATGGCTGGACCGGCCAGCCAAACACTCACGCTGTATGTCGATGGTGACGGATGTCTCCTTCCCGCTGGGAATGGCTTTGTTGGTGGCCCGGCAAATGATGTTCTGCCCGTTCTCGATGTCGGAGGGGCCAATAAAAAGGGTGCTCACGATGCTCTCCCTCTTGCCATCTCGGAGAAGCGCCTGCACGGGGAGAAGCAGGGACGAAACTCGGTTACTCTTGAAAGGAGCAATACATTCTTTACTCTTGACTGTGTTTATTATGTTCGAGTTTAGGGACCAACAAGCATGAAGCCAGGTTGTGGTAGTGATAGGCACTGTACAGACAAAGTGGTAGACAGTCCTTGCCTGAAGAGCTTACAATCTAAAAGACAGCAATTCCTATGGGTTTGCAAAGGAGCTAATGGGGGTTAGGTGCACAAATTCCAATGAGTTTCAATGGGAGTTTGGTGCTTAACTCCCATAGGCTCCTTTGAAACCATGCAGTACCTTGCACCCGAGGATGACAGCTCTGGTGAGATTCATCCCACTCGCCAACCTAGACAGGGAGACATTCGTATTGTCAACTGAACAGACCTTGCAGGCTTCAGGGGTTTCCCAGCCGATGGCCTGCTTCTTGTTCCTTGTGTCACCTTACACACATGTGCCAAGCAAGTGTGAAACACTGCCATACCAATCCAGTAGCATTTCACACTCACTTTACATAACAGGAAATGAGCACATATGCTGCCCAGCAGTGTGGGATCAGGCCCTGAAGCCTACAAAGAACCATATGATTCCTAGAGAAGTAGCATAAAGTCACCAATTGCTGCAATGCATTGCACTGTGCAAACTGCAATTCTGCCTCAAGTGAAGTTTGCTTAGAGCGAAGGAAAGAAGAAAGCAGCGTGATCTAGTGCTTGGAGCAGAGGGCAGAGTGCCAGTGGCCAAACCCATCCCAGGCATAACATCATTCAAGTCAGAATCAGGCCTGAGGACTCCTGGGTTCTATTTTCGGGTCTCCTTGGGGCTCACTCTGTAGCCTTTGGAGAATCAGCCCTTTGTGAATCCATCTCTGAATTTCTACAGGGGGGAATCACACCACCTCACTAGCCATCAATAGAACTAATGCTTGCATTAATTAACTATTATTACTGAGGTTGCTTTTGTTCTGAACCTCTAATATAGGCTAATCAGACAGGTAACGCATGCCATGAGAGAGAATATTAAAAAGCCATTAACGAGCTGCCTTGCGAGCTCCGCGGTGTACAATGTGTTCAGAAAGGGTTGAAGCCAGTGGCACTCTCGTGCCACACCCCTGGGTGTAAATCGGAACCACCCTGATTTGCTAGTGTTACACACTCACTTTGCACTGGTGCAAATGGTGACCCAAGCTGGCAAGGCAATGGAGGATTAAGCCCTGTATCTAGCTCTACATCCTGGCATGGTACAAGGCATACCTGTGGCTTTCCTTTCTCCTTGCTCTCTTCTGGCACTGTATAAGGAGTGATAATGTATAACCCTCCTCTTGATCACCCCCAAAAAGCAGGTGAGGCCATCAGAGGCACTAGTGAGCAGCTGATGACGCTCCACTCGAATGCTGCAGTTATCCCATGCCGCACACAGGCCCAACCTTTGGATTTGCCCATTTGTGGGTAGGGAGGAAGGTCTTTGTGAAAGGAACTTGGTGTAGCGAGTGGAAATCTCCTGCTGGGGGGATCAGATTTATGGCCCTCCAGCAGCATTGCCAACCAAAATGTTCAAAAATCATGTGTCAAGCCTCCAAAAAATCATGTGACTGACGTAAAAATCAGGAGATTTTACGAAAATAATAAACATCCCATTCTTCTATTTGCCTTCTTGATTCTGAACCTCTAAGATACACTTACGTCATGGTTTCAAGCCTTTGCAACTGGGAATACTAGAAACCTGACTCCAGGAGCTGGGGCCTTAAGAAAAACACCAAATATTGCAAGACTTGTAATAAAATCATTAGAGCTGGCGACATTGCCACAGGGCTGTAGGCACCACCGGGCCCCATCTGGCATGGAAAGATCCTTGCGTGACGCATCCCCAGTATGACAACCCTCTTCCTCCAAGACCTTCCATGCCAGCTGCTTAAGATGCACTGGGAGTCTCAGTATCTTATTTGAGACGGGGCCACACTTCGTATGCAGCGTGAGTGCTTGGGCTTTGGAATTAATACAAACACAAACACAGACATATTTGTAAAAGGGCTGATATTCCCTCCCTGCCACAGCAATTGGCGGGTCTGAAATGGAGAGGGTTTAACTCTCTCTTCCCCAGCAGTGGGACTGACCCAGCCCATGGAGGAGAAGAAGATCTGGAGCGACTGCAATTAGTTACAAACGATTACATGTTAATGGTCTAGATTTTAATTAATTTCACCCAAATTGGTGCAGAGAGAGGTCAGTTCTTTCAGGTTTTAATTAGCTCTGGCTGTCGCGTGGCATCCTGGGAAGTGGGGGCAGGAAGGGCTAGCGGTGGGTTTAATTTTGTTTTTCGCTCCGTCCCAGTGGCAGCACGTTTCAAGGGGGAAGAGTGAGGCAGTGCTAATCAGGGGAGTCATATTACCATGGGGGCTGGACGAGGATGTGTAGGGAGTTATGAGGATCATGGATTTGTCCTTGATCAGATGCATATGTTGCTGGCAAGTTAACCTTTCACAGCTACTTGCTCCTTGCCAGACACTGCTGCCGGCAAGGGAAATGAAATGTCTCAGGATTTGGGTGCAATAAAGCAGGAATCCTTCTGTGATACTGCAGGCAAATCAGATGGCAGCTAGGAACAGAAAGGTCATAATCTCTATGCAAATCAGATGCTGCCTTCTCCAGTAGCCGCCAGACGGCCTGCGGGGCCAGGCTGGTTCATCTGGGGGGAGCTACAGGCAAGGATGGAGGCAGCCAGGCACAGGGGAGACGCATCTCCCTAGGAGCTGCAACAGGATAATGGTTCATGGGTGTCGCAAATTTGTTTTCCATCCAGCCAACACTCCCTGGAGCTGCCCAGATCTGGAGGATCTGCACCCTCAGCAAGTTTGCAGATGACACTAAATTGGGAGAAGTGGTAGATACGCTGGAAGGTAGGGATAGGATACAGAGGGACCTAGACAAATTAGAAAAGAAATCTGATGAGGCTCAACAAGGACAAGTGCAGAGTCTTGCACTTAAGACGGAAGAATCCCATGCACTGCTAGAGACTAGGGACCAACTGGCTAGGCAGCAATTCTGCAGAAAAGGACCTAAGGGTTACAGTGGATGAAAAGCTGGATATGAGTCAACAGTGTGCCCTTGTTACCAAGAAGACTAACGGCATTTTGGACTGTATAAGTAGGGGCATTGCCAGCAGATCGAGGGACATGATCATTCCCCTCTATTCAATATTGGTGAGGCCTCATCTGGAGTACTGTGTCTAGTTTTGGGCCCTACACTACAAGAAGGATGTGGAAAAACTGGAAAGAGTCCAGCAGAGTCAACAAAAATGATTAGAGGGCTGGAGAACAAGACTTATGAGGAGAGGCTAAGGGAACTGGGGTTGTTTAGTCTGCAGAAGACAAGAATGAGGGAGGATTTGATGGCTGCTTTCAGCTACCTGAAAGAGAGTTTAAAAGAGGACGGATCTAGACTGTTCTCAGTAGTAGCACAGAACAAGGAGTAATGGCCTCAAGCTGCAGTGGGGGAGGTTTAGGTTGGACATTCGGAAAAAAAACTTTTCACTAGGAGGGTGGTGAAGTACTGGAATGGGTTCCCTAGGGAGGTGGTGGAATCTCCTTCCTTAGAGGTTTTTAAGTTCAGGCTTGACAAAGCCCTGGTTGGGATGATTTAGTTGGGGATTGGTCCTGCTTTGAGTAGAGATTTGGACTAGATGACCCCTGAGGTCCCTTCCAACCCTGATATTCTATGATCTGTCTCAGGTTTACATGGGGCATCAACTTGTCGTATCTAAGCCCTGCTTTCACCACCAGCACTGGACACCTCTCCCCATCTCATCTAGATCTCTGTAGCATCCTTGCTACCTCAGCTTGCATGGCAGGCTGTTCTCCCCCACAGACTGCGTGCTGGCTGTGAACTCTGACGGCATCGCCTGACATTGCTGCCTTCCTGCTCGTCTGAGTCTCTCTGCGCGTGTCAGGGCGAGGTCACTGCTACCATCTTGACAGGCCATGCCCCAGCGCTCACTCTAGAACTGGCCCTCTGGTGCCTGTCCTCACTATTTCTGCTGAGATACCAAGAGACTCCAGTAGAATTATTCCCCTGATCTGGTTTCTCCCTGGCCTTGGTTGGGTAGCTCTGCAGGACAGTTGGGCCCCAGGACCCAAGGGAGTTCATTGCTCCCATGGCCCAGGCAATGCTTTGCCTTGCTGCTGACACTGTCCTCTGTGATGGAATTTAATGGGTCATGGACCTCTCGGCTTTTGGTTCCTTGTTACCTGTTGCTAGAGCCCAGTGTCTTTTACTGGTCTGGGAGCCATCGCTTTGGGCAAGACGGTGACTAGGGGGATGATGGAGAGAAGGAAGCAGCAGAACCAGCTTTTCAGGGGACCCCATACACTGTAGAATGTTCTACATCCCAGCTGTTTCCTAGGAAGGGCAGCAGTGACAGCTATCTGCCCGGTAGGGTGACCAGACAGCAAGTGTGAAAAATCAGGACAGGGGGCGAGGGGGTAATAGGAGCCTATATAAGAAAAAGACCTCAAAATCAGGTTTGTCTCTATAAAATCAGGGCATCTGGTCACCCTACTGCCCGGGCTCTAAGATCCATTCTGGAATGGCTCCCTGCTCTAGGCCACGCTGTCAGGTGATGTTGCAGTAGCACTGACTCTGTAGCAGAGCTGGGTGACTTTTTTTCAGCAAATAGTAAATTCACTGAAAAAATGCATTTTTTGAGGTACTGAAACAACCTGCAAATTCGTGTTGAATTGGGCAAACTGTTTTGGCCAAAAACAAAATTATTTTTTCTGCTGAGGAAAAGTCAGAGTTAATTTCCTCCATTTTGAAACAAAACGTTTTGACTTTTCATTTAGAAATGTAGCGATACTTATTTTTTCACCTTGGACTTGCTCCAACCAGCCAAAATAGCACGTGTGTCTATCTACTCCCCTCATCAAGATGGTGGAAGGCTATAGGAGGGGCGTCAACAATCAACCTGCAGCTTCTGTATGTCCAAAGCATCAGTGCCATCTACCAAGTCTTCTGCCTTAAAGCTCTGGCCACTGCAAAAAGATACCAACTATACCTCGGGGATTTTGTCAACAATTCATTCCTGGATGGTCATCTGATGCAACCAGACTATTATACCAGGAATCTAAATACACCAAGAATACACAGGTTATTGAAAAAGTAGAGCTCTTCTAGATCAAATCAAGCAAGAGCGATGGAAAGAAGCTTTCCAAATTGTATTCCACAAAACCCAGTCTCAAAGCCTAGCAAACTATTACAAGATTGAGGGGAGATTCTCGTTGAGACAAGAGTTACAACAAGGTCTATTGCATCCCAAATAGTGGCCAATGGCAGAGCTCCTAATCAAGACAAAGCCTTCAGCTGTGCAGTTGAAATGGTGGCTGCTGTGAGATGGCAGGTTCTGAGCATGGACGTGAACCTGATAGTTCCTTTTACTGATCAAGAGCATCATGACTTCAGGCCAGATCCCACTGAAATCAATGGACAGGGCCTCAAACCCCAGACTTGTCCTTCCACACAACCACACCACTTGGATGCAAGAGCTTTTTTCCTAGACAATGTGCATGAGTAAATTCAGCTGGAAATCAGCTTTGTACAGGGAGCTAGGAGGACTTTCAAAACAGGATTGTAATGGGAAAAGAACTGTTTTGTAGGCTTAACTGTGGAGTCATTACTGGTGCTCCACAATGAAGTGAAATAGTAAAAATAAATAGTAAAATAATTTGGTCTTGGGAGAAGAGATACCTATAGGTATAGGCAGCACTGTGATCACTGAGGAGACTCCTGAATTGCACCAGGGTTGAGTTTGGCTCTGCACATTTCCACCTTTCCAACGCAGAGGAAATATAAGAGCCACGGGAGGCCAATGAGACTGCACAAGGAGCTTTTCAGCTATCTAAAAACCCAAAGGGATACATG
This sequence comes from Gopherus flavomarginatus, assembly GCF_025201925.1. Taxonomy (NCBI): domain Eukaryota; kingdom Metazoa; phylum Chordata; order Testudines; family Testudinidae; genus Gopherus; species Gopherus flavomarginatus. The sequence continues at coordinate 13,609,835 of NC_066629.1, forward strand.
CAAGAGATGGAAGGAGGTGCATGTCACCAAGGAAGCATACATGGGAATAGCGAAAGAACGTGGGGACAAAAATCAGGAAAGCCAAGGCAAAGAACTGCCAAGGAATGTTAGAGACAACAGGAAGGAGTTGTACAAATATACGTCAGACGAAAAAGAGAAAGATCCAGGATGGTGTGGGTCCGCTGCTCAATGCAGAAGGTGAGCTGGGAACGGAAGATGATAGGAAGGCAGAGCGGCTCAGTGCCTACTTTGCTTCAGTCTTCAACATGCGACTGGATGACTAGTGAAGTTACCACAGACCACTGCCTTGGAGGGGTTAGACACAACAAATCCTGCAGCTTGGCAAGGCGTTAGACCAGATGACCCTTGCGGTCCCTTCTGACCCCTTGATTCTATATTAAGGCAGTAAATGCTGTTCAAACATGAGAGCCACGTTTCAGAACCAAGTTGCACTAACACTGAACACTTTCCTCCATCTTTAAGTCATTTTAATTAATACAACCCATCCCCCCACAGTGCTGTAGGTATTTACGGTCACCCCGTTTTAGAGATCAGGAACCTGGGGCTAGGTGCCACAAACTACCCCGTGGCACAAAGAACAGAGCTGAAAGTAGAACCCCACATCTCTGGGCTCCTGGAGCTGCATTCAGCCACCTGGAACCACCTTTTCCCTGTTTCACTTCTTAGTGAAATCTTGTCAATCCAAGCATACAATAATTCCAAGCCAGCTGTTCAGCCCATGGCTCACAGAGTCACCAGCATAACTGCTAAGAGAGGAACCTTTTGTTCTCCGCTTGCCAAAGGTTGCTGCTGAACTTGTTCAATTTGATGTGCTATTCAGGTCACAAGAGAGACAACCCTTTTCCCTCCCGAGAGACTTGTTTCCTCCAAATTGCCCTGCCAATCAGCTTCTTGAGCGATCTGTTCTAGCCAGTTTGGACCCAGAGCTGCCACTGCTGTGGTCAGTTGTGGCCTCAGGGCTGCTCCAAAGAGCGGTTGTGTTCTGATAGGTGACGACCTTCCACTGGTGCATTTCCACTTCCCTAAGGACAACTCAGGCTGAAATAGCTGGGAGAAAGGCACCTGTATACCTTTGGGTATTGGGCCACTGTGCTTTTAGACACCTGGTGAGGAGCATATTGAATGGATGACCTGCTCAGCACTGATATGAGGCAGAGCATGGAGCTCTCTGGGCCGGAGGTAGCCATTAAGTGAAATTCAGAGTTGAGTCTGCCCTTGACTGTTGCAGCTTCTTACACACTTCTGGCAGCTGCTTTTCTTGCCCCACTCCTCCCCGCTGGCCCCTTGGCAGGACAGTTGCGTTCACTCCAGTAAGCCATGTTCAGAGATGACATGTAAGGTCACACGTTAATAATTGGGTAAGTCTAAGTCAGCCTAAGTTGGCGTAAATTATTCACTGAAGGGCTAGGAGAAGCTTTGAGTCCCCCTCTGAATGTGCCCTTCTGGCTCACCACTGATCTCTGCTCCCTCAGCAGCCAGGGGTACAGAAGCTGAAGGAGCAGCACTGAGAAACGTGGGACCAGATCATCTGCTGGTGTAAGTCAACACAGCACCACTGAGTCAATGGGGCTATGCCAATTGACACCAGGGAGGATATGGCCCTGATGCATAAGAAGAGCCACATTCCACTCTGGACAGAATTGAGTGAAGGACACCTCTGTGAGGCGAGCAAAAGAGCAGTGCCACGTCCCCAGCACCATCCCAAACTCCACCCCGCCTGACCTTGGAATAGGTGGCTCCGTTTATCACTTCTCCATTCCGCATCCAGATGATGGAGGCTGCTGGTTTGGCGTTGTCAGCATGGCAGGTCAAGTTCAGGGGATCCCCAGCTCTAAGGCTAATGATCGGGCCCCCAGTAATTACTGGGTCATCTGGAGGAACTGCAAAGAAATCAGACAAGAGAAAGAATGCAGTTTATAAGCTTCAGCCAAGCTACCCTTTGCCTGCAAAGTCTGTGCCTGCAGTGGTACTTAGCAGGGAACATGTGGGGGAAAATGGCAACCATAGGCTAAACTATACTCTGGTACACTCATGGAACCCCAAGGCAGTTGGCTTCAATCAGGCTGTGGCTGATGGTAGAATATAGCCCAATCTTAGTACCATACAACTTGACTTTCTTTTGTTGCTTGCACATTAGCTGCGCCCCAGAATCAGCACCGGCAGACTGATATTTAAGAGGCATAGACAAAGGAGACAAGGAATAAGTTTTCAGTGGAGATTTGAAAAGAGATGAAGAATTGATTGCACGGTGAGAGGCAGGAAAGCGGGAGTTAGCAGAGGAGAAGGCTCTCATACAAAACAGGAGCCAGAAGGAAAAGAGGCTGGGATGAAGGCAACACAGAAAGAAGGGAGACAGAGATTGAACAAGAAAGAATGACAAAGGTCTATGAGGTTGCTTGGATAAATCCATGACCTTATGCTACAAAACAAAAAGAGCAGCACATGCACTTTCAGCCTAACAAGAAAGGAGAGAGCACAGTGTGTACATCCCCCTCAGTAACAGTCTGCAAGAGCTCTGTGAACAAAATGGCTGCTAACTTCTGCCTGCAGGCAGAGTTCTTAGAAATTGAAAGGACAGCACACAGAAAACAAAGACATACCGCTTCCAGAACTAGACATACCACACTCAGGTGACTTCTAAACACATGAAGGGGAGTTTATAAGCGCGACCTAGTAAGAACAAGATGTGAAATCTGAAGGACTGGCCACTGAGAACCCAGCGCTGTGCTAGCAAATGTGGAGTCTTTTCCCCCTTATGTTTAAACCCTGATTAATGCCCAGCCTGCAGGAAGCAGGTGGGGAGGGAGGCAGGGGGTTGCAGAGCACCTGATGCTGTGGGGATCTGGGGCTTGGTGAGTATGCGGTAATGGTGTCTAGTTTTTATATAAATGAATATTTTAACTTCCCAGAGAGTTTGATCCTGGAAGCTTGAGGTCTCTGCAGCCAGACAGAGAGGGAGGCATGTGCTTGGAAATGGTTAATATGTTAACTGTTGAAGGTTTATGGAAGCTCATCCACTTGAAATTTGGAGTAACACAACAGCTGTGTGATCTCAGGGAAGAGGTGGCTATTTGCACCTGAGATTGGTTTGCTAGATCACAGTGGGTCTGGGGTACTTGCAGGAGTTTAAGTGGTTGCGAGGGGATTTGGCGGAGAAGAGGGGCTCTGTGTTGAAACCTTTATTAACAGCCCGTGCCTCAAATGGCTCGAAATGCTGGAACCAACACCAACATGTTTTCCCCATTTATTTATTTATGATGTTGCTGACTGCACTCACCTAGTGAGACACACAACGCTCATTTTATGAGGGCCCCAGGGAAAGAACTGTCATGCAATCTAACGTACTGCATTCAAGAGCAATATGAGTGAAGCAATGCAAGGTGCTCAGTCTAATAGAACAGACAAGAGCAGGGTACAGACAATTTCAGTCCATTTTACACACTGACAAGGAGAAATGACTTCTTATAATCAGACTATGGGCCAAATTCATCCCTAGCTGAAAATTCACTGCAGTCAGTGGAGATACACCAGAAATTCATCTGGCTCAACATTTCTGTCTGTGACCAGGGACAAGATCCTCAGTTGATATGATAAGAATCAATGTTACTTTGTCAAAGTCAATGGAGCAACACCAATTTACACCCATTGAGGATCAGGTCCACAGAAGTTTATACCAGCTGTCTAAGACGGTGTCCCTCTACCCGCCCCCCCAATGCCAAGTACCCAGAGTAACTTTCTCATGGCACAAAATTAAGCTCGTTTCACACTTCTGAGTGTTTATACTTCACTCAGCGCCGTGGTATCTAGTAGCCAGGGGCTGATCTGGATATGGATTTTAAGCACTGCAAAGTGTGTGGTGAGTGTTCAGAACAGGTGTTTTGGTTCAGCCCATTAGAGTGATGGACAGGGGTTTGGAAAATTCATCTCTACATTCAGATTTCAAAAGCCCCAAAGATTGAGAGGGCTAGAATGTGGGAGTTTGGATATAGATTGGTTATAGCAAGTCTGTTTATATAGCTAAAGCACCCAAAGGCCTCCATTAACTTAGTACCTAAGTACCTCACAGTCTTCTATGTATGTCTCCTCACATGTCCAGGTGAGACAGGGAAGTGCTGTTATCCCTGTTTTACAGATGGGAAACTGAGGCACAGAGTGACTAAGTGACTTGACAAAGGTCGAACAGGAAGTTTGCACCAGAGCAGGAACCTGAACGCAGCTTGCCAAGTTCTAGGCTGCTGTTCTAACTCCTTGGGCATCCTTCCTCTCTGCAAACTAACATGCTGCACTGGGGTATGGGGAAGCCGCGGTGTATAAAGTGATACGCACTGGCTCCTCCTCAGCCAGAAGCTTGCCATATAATCTCCATGCAGATCACCAGACGTCATGGTCCTGAGCTGACAGTGGTGTGAGCAGGCGCAATTCCCATAAACATCAACGAGGGGCACAGCCATTTGTGCCAGGGCTGAGGTGGGTCCTGAGCCATCCTAAAGACATTTCTCTACATGCCGAGAGCTCCTAGGAGAGTGGGGCTTATAGCGTAAGCAGCTGTAGGTCACACAGCATGGCTGGACTAATCAAAACAAAATGTACATCATGCTGGCAAATGAATTTGAGGAGGGGAACTGGATGCAGGCAGCCCTGAGCAGAGTCCAGTCACGGGGAAGGGGAGCGGTACTGTAGTTATGGTTTCTCTGTTGCTTTAACGTGACAAAGTTACTGCCGCCTCTTCACTGCCTCTCATTACGCGTAGGGTTGCCAGGTCCCACGCAGCCAGAAGGAGACGCCCTCATTTGGCATTCATTTGAAGGGGGTTTTTTCAAGCATCTCTCTCTGAAGAAAGATTTTGCTGTGGGTGTCAAGGAGACGTTTCAGATCTCAGCCTTCCTTTGAAATTCCCATCAATCAAGCTGTCATATCCTGACAGCTTGCTACGAGGGGTGCCTCTCATTAGGGGCCCCAGCCTAGCTCTGTATCACACATAGCAGGGATTCGTCCACTTCTGGAGCTAGGAATCCTCTCTGAGCAGAGATGTGGAGTGATGGAAACTGGGCAGAGGCAGACAGGGAGCAGCTGGAGGTTGTTCCCATCTGCTGGCTGCAGTGACACGAGTGTCATGGGGCTCAGGCCAGCTCTGCCTCTCCCAAAACCACCAGCACATTGGCACTAATTTGAGATTTCAGCTTAGAAGCCAAGAACTGAATGGGTCGTCGACCCTGAACTGCCCTCTCTCTCGCATGTGTGGGGGTGAGGTGGCATTTCGCAGCTCTCGGCTCAGGTATTGGGTTCATTGACCTGGTGCGCCGTGTCCTGGACCTGCTCTGGGGAGATAACCAGAGTTCTTTGCTCTCCACGGCTGCTAATCCAGCACCTTTGCCCAGCTCCAAACCAACATCTAGCAGGGCTTATCGGAAAGACGACTCATGCCACAAAGAACACTGAATGCCCTCTCATTGCAGATGGACCCCACCATATTTCAGATGGCCCTTGGATTTGGCTTGAAGTCCCTTATGACAGGCAGAGCTTGAGGATGGGAGCGTGTGCATGGTGGAGGTGGGGAGGGTTGTGCTGTTCCCTGGGCCCAAGTAGAAGATTTATTTAGAACAAGAGAGAAAGGTGCTCAGATGCCCCCGGTGATGGCAGATCCATCAATAGACAGACAGGAAAGGGAGTCATTGCCTCACTCAGGCAGATGACTGGAGGGATGGTGGAAAGTACATTTCTTCTCCATTGGACAGGCAGAGTGGATGGTGAATGCCATCCCCACCTCCATGCCCTGGGGAGCAGAAGCTGCTGCAGGGGAGCTCACTATGCTGGGGGGAGGCACAGCTATGACCCACTCTGGGAGCTAGTGGGCACCAGCTGAACAATGTGACCATGAACGTTTGAAGCAGACTGAGCCCTGTCTGGCACCCACATAGGCATCTCTGCTTTGGCACCTGGGGTTCCTGTACGTTTGGGCTGAGAAGAAGGTACTCAGCAGTCATTGCTGGCTTCTCTACCACTGGTCAAAGGTCAGGAGATGGTGGGAAGCATGCTCCCCAACACCTCAGAATTGGTTACTGCGGCCAAGTTGCTCCCGCCAACACACCCCTCCTATCTGGCTGTGGCACTCAGCAATTTTTGCCTCAGTTCTGCGCCCCCGCATCCCCCACTGTTCTTCAGCCAATTCCAGGGTTGGAATGTTCTGGCCCTCCAGCCGGATGACTTCATAGAGTCCTGTCCCTTCCAGAGCCACAAAGTCCTTTAATAAAGGACAGCACAATACTCAAAAGAACTGAACCTTCAGCCCAGGCAAGCTCAGCCAGCCTCCCTTCCTCACCGGCACACCTCAGCCGCTATGGTTTATCCCCGTGCCTAGCCCCAGGCTCCTGTGCCTCCCACAGCCCCACCGTCTAGGTTGGCACTCTCCTCACCCAGGGGTTCAGACAGGCTGCTGCTCAGCAGTAGCCTGTCTGCTCCTCTCCCCTTTCTCCTCAGCCTTCTTCCAGACTGCTTCTTAGACAGGGCTCTGCCCCGCAGTCTCCTCCAGGTCTCCCCTTTCCAGCTGGGCTCACCCAGCTCTTGATGGAAATCCCCAGCTGGGTCTAATAACTACGGTGCTCTGTGCTGCTTGGCTGGCTCCAGCCAGGCGGCGTGGCTGCCTGTCCTGGTGCAGCCACGCTGCCAGCCACTGGTGCTCCAGGCAGAGTGGTAAGGGGGCAGGGAACAGTGGAGGAGGGGTGGATAGAGGGCAGGGGGGTGGTCAGGGACCAGGGCTGTGGATAGGGATGGGGGTGGTCGGAGGGTGGGGAACAGGTGGGTTGAATGTGGGCAGGGGTTCTGGGGGCAGTCAGGGAGAAGGGGTTGGATGGGGCAGCGGGGGGCAGGGGTTCTGGGGGCAGTTAGGGGACAGGGATAAGGAGTGGTTGGATGGAGTGGAGGTCGGGGGGGCAGTCAAGAAGGAGTGGGGGTTGGATGGGGCGGCAGGGAGCAGTTGGGGCAGGAGGTCTAGGGGCAGTAGGGGACAGACAGCAGGGGGCGTGGATAGGGCAGGGATGCCAGGGGGGCCGTCAGGGGGCGAGAAGCGGGGGGGGGGATGGGGTCAGATAAGGAGCAGAGGCCGGGCCATGCCTGGCTGTTTGGGGAGGAACAGCCTCCCCTAACCAGCCCTCCATACTATTTCTGAAACGCAGTGCGGCCCTCAGGCCAAAAAGTTTGCCTACCCCTGCCTTAAAGGCTAACCAGCCTGAGACAGTTACACACACACACACACACACACACAATTCTGCATATAGACAGTGAATACGCACCGCATTACACACAAGTCTTATGTCTGCAGATTGGACTGGGCCGTCAGAGCCACACACCTGAACTATCCCAAATTTCAACCAGCACCTCTTGGGGTTTAGGGCAGCTCATTGGCAAAGTTCCAAACTGGCCCCCTATTCAAAAGGATGCCAAGTTTAGGGGTTCTGGGGTTTAGGTTTGAACTATCTCTCCTTACTATTCGTGCCTCTCATTCTACAGGGATCCACATTTTCCAGCTATTCGTAGAACGGATTCCAGGCGCGTGCAGAGACATACAGTACCATAGAAATGGGACTGCTTGGGAATGAGACTATACAAGAACAATCCCTGTGTATCATTCCTCCTTTTACAGATGGGAAAGCTGACAGCTGGCCTAGAGTGGGCAGCAGGGTTCATGGCTGAGGGCTAAAATGTAAGTAGCGAGGGAACTTTTGCAGTGGAAAGGCAGATGCCAAGTGAATTTAGGCACCTATAGGGTTAGCTGAAGCCAGGCAGGAGTTTTGTGGATCACGGTGCTGCCACACGCACAGGGACTTAGATGCCTGAATCTGGAGTTTAGGTACCCAAATTGCTTTGTGGATCGCATCCATAATTCTTCACCTGTACAGGTCAGGGGATGCTTTATATCTAGCTGGCTATCTGTGACTTTCTGTGGCTCCCATCATCCTAAAAAGCTGTGCAGTGAAGGAGACACTGAAGGCATTTTTAGGCAAGGAGGTCTCCTCTAGTCTGTTCTCCTGGAACAGAAAATAACCCCTTTCCTATAGGAAGCTTGCAGGGCAAAACGGGGGACCTGTCGCATGCAGATGCTTAATATTCCCTATTGATGTCTGTACAAGGCCAATCCTGGGAGATGAAATTGAAAACTTTTTAGCAGCCGTGTGTTATCATATTCACTCCACGTGGCCCATCCTGTCTCTGAGCTGCCTGACAAAAGGACCTAGGTCACTGAGGGGGAGGAAGAGAGAAAAAACACACCTAAGCATGGAACTGCTTTTCTCCCACATACTGTAAGTACCTTATTTTCTAACCTATTGTTCTGCTTCTGCTTCAGTCTATTGGATTAGCAGTGAGTCACAGGGAGCTGATAAGAAGAGAAAAAAAGAGAGAGAGAGAGAGAATGGGTCCTGATTACATCTTCCCAAATAAGCGGTTATCATCCCCCGGTTATTCATGTAGCCATGAATTATTGACTGGCTCCCGGCTCATTAACCGGGAGATCTGGTGGAGAAGGGGCGGACCTGATGAATAGAAATCAGCAGTGGCTCTCAACATCTGTAACTTTTATGAAATGAGGAAGGACTCATTACTTTGCCATTCAAACTCCGGTACAGAAAAGAGAGCGAGATGCCTTTAAGACAGAGCCGTGATTCATTACTCATCCACTGCACTCCCAAGATTTGGTTATTATTCTAAGACACCACTGTTGAATTTGGTCTCCTAATTTTTAATCATGAAGAGGGTGGAAGTATGAGCCTTTTGTGATGAACTCAGAGATAAAAATAGGAAGGGGTTGAGTTTTTTGGCAGCAAAGGGAATGGAATTAACTATTAAAGATCTGAAAAAATTAAAAAAAACAAAAATGGAAACGACTTATCACAGGATGACTTTGGGACCTACTGCTGGCTGAGCTGGAATACTCTGCATCTACACAAATACGGGTGTTTACGTTTACACTTGCACGCACACGCCTGCACCTACTGATACACGCATGCACAAATACACAAGCCTGGGTACAGATGTGCATGCACAGACATACACCTGCACACATATGCACATACATACATGCTCCTGCATACACACAAGCACATGTACAGCAGACATGCAAACCCATACACACAGAGGTGCAGACGTGACACCCTCACAGGAATGCAGTGTCATGGAGTGAGTATGGCATTCTATTGAACAGCATTGAGCTCCTGTAAAGAGATCCCCCTCTTCGTGCAGGACACATGGCCTTTTAGGGCTTCAGGAGTGTAAGGGGCCAAGCCTGGGTGGCACTGTACTGTACTCCAGAGCTTAGCCTGCATCACTGCCCCGATGCTGCAGCTACACTTCTCGAGCTAGCACTGATCTAGCCGTAGCAATGCTAATTCAAGTATATCTGCATATGCTGCAAACACATATCCTGAATAGAATGTCCTAAGAGTCCTTGGCTCTTGCCCAGTATCATCCCTCCTCTTTGGTATATTTGAGGTAATTGTGCAGAGACACAACACAGCTATTGTTCCTCAAGTTAGCTGTGAGGTAGCTCGGGTATGTCTATCAAAGCTGCAATCATTTCCCTTGTCTGCAGTGTAGACAGACTGCCAGTGTGAATTACCACCAAGGGGAACAACATGGCCTTGGCCTAAAGGGACGGGGTCAACTTGTGAAAAGAGCCAAGGACCTCTATGGTCTGCAGAGCCAGGGAGAAGAAAGAGCGAGCTTTGGAGATGCACATTTTAAGACATCTGAAGAAATGCATATTGTACAGGGACCATGCTTTTGGCACTATCATAAATTAACTGCATAGTTAGAGGTCTTCCTGCTTGGACCCCAGCCCTGCAAACTCTTACACATATGAGTTGACAATGGAGTTACGTACATGTGTACAGTTACTCTGACCCAGAAATGTTTGCCAGACCAGGACTGAATCAGTATCCCCCATGTAAGAGGGCTGGCCACCACCCAAGCATCTGCTAGTGGCCAGGGGTGCTTCTGCTGTGCCCTAGGCCTGTCTTCCCCTTCACCAAACTCCACAGTCCTCCTTTAAGGCTGGCTTTTTATTAAATTAACAAAGTTCTCAAGCAAACACAGACATAACCTTCCACCCCACCTTCAGTTAGACAAAATCCCTCCTACCTGAGAGACTGTTCCTTCCTCAGGGACCAGTGCAGGAGGCCCTGTTCTCCTACAGCTTCACTGCCCCAGCTTCCTGCTGCTGCCTGGGAGCATGTGATTCAACCCAGGTGTACTCAAGGCTGGCTCATCCTGTACTCAAGGCTGGCTCATCTCCCCTCCCCCCGCCTGTTACACCCAGCCGAGTGCTAGGACACAGGGCTGCTAGAGAAGCCATTCTTTGAACAAGACATAAAAAGGATGTCCCTGAACATTCTTGGCCACTAACTAGCAAGTCGCTGCTGCAATCAGAGATGTCCTTAATTATTATCAATATTTCTCTGAATAGCACAGTTCCCTGGGGAGAAGCCAGCTTCTGAAAGTGGAGAGAGAAAAACAACCACCTCCCTCTAATTAATTCTGATTGCCTTTTTTTTTTGCATCACATTATTTATCAATTTGTGCAACATGCCTTTTCTTTCGAAAAAAGTATTAACGGAATCATCCCAGATGCTTGCTAATGGGAAGAGGCCACATGGCTGCTGGAGTGGAAATGTACAAATATATCAGCCTCTGTGGATTTCAAGGAGTAAATATATATATCTAAATAGATGAAGTGAGACTTTGAGCAAGCATCTCTGGAGGCCCTATTGGCATGGAAAGGGCTGAAGATATGCTCCCAGGACAAAGATTCATTGTAGGCGGGGGTGGTTCTGAAGGGGAGTGGGATGTTCAGTGCTCGGAGACTCATGGGGTAAGAGGATTTGAAATTTGTGGGAATTATTATTATTAGCACAATGACAACGACACCTAGAGACCTCAGTTAAGATCAGAGTCCCAGACATCGAGTAAAAGACAGCCCCTGTCCCACAGAGCTTGCTATTTAAATAGATGAGACAGGCAAAAAGTAGGAGGGGAAACAGAGGCACAAAGACTTGCCAAGGTCCCACTAGACAACACACTGTCTCCTGGAGAACACAGTTGGTCTCTGGGTGCATATGGAAACATCCACAAATCCCGATGGCTCTCTGCCCTTTAGCACAGACCATTCTCTGGTCAAAAATGTGCATGGTGAAGCAAGCCAGCTGCAAGTCTCCTGTTTACACATAGGGTACGTCTACACTAAGGGATAATTCCGATTTTACATAAATCGGATTTATAAAACAGATTGTATAAAATCGAGTGCACGCAGCCACACTAAGCACATTAATTCGGCGGTGTGCGTCCATGGTCCAAGGCTAGCGTTGATTTCCGGAGCGTTACACTGTGGGTAGCTATTCCGTAGCTATCCCATAGTTCCCGCAGTCTCCCCTGCCCCTTATAATTCTGGGTTGAGAGCCCAGTGGCTGATGGGGCAAAAATCATTGTTACGGGTGGTTCTGGGTAAATGTCGTCAGTCATTCCTTCCTCCGGGAAAGAAACGGCAGACAATCATTTCGCGCCCTTTTTCCCTGGATTGCCCTGGCAGACACCATAGCATGGCAACCATGGAGCCCGTTCAGCTTTTTTTTTTACAGTCACCATATGTGTACTGGATGCCGTGGACAGAGGCGATACTCCAGCGCTACACAGCAGCATTCATTTGCTTTTGCATGATAGCAGAAACGGTTAGCAGTCGTTCTGTATCGTCTGCAGCCGGTGTAGTTTGGCAATGAGATGACGGTTATCTGTCCTTCTGTGCTGTCTGCTGCTATCATGGGTGCCACTGGCTGAGATCGGTCGGGGGCGCAAAAGCAAAACTGGGAATGACTCCCCAAGTCAATCCCTCCTTTATGGTTTCTAAAAATAGAGTCAGTCCTGCCTAGAATATGGGGCAAATGTACTAGAGAAGCAGTGTATCAGAGAGCACAGCTGCTCCATGTCAGATCCCGCAGAAATGATGAGCTACATGCCATTCATGGGGGATGCCCCTGCAACAACCCCACCCGTTGCTTCCCTCCTCCCTCAACCTTCCTGGGCTACCTTGGCAGTGTCCCTCCCATTTGTGTCATGAAGTTATAAAGAATGCAGGAATAAGAAACAGTGACTTGTTAGTGAGATAAAATGAGGGGGAGGCAGCCTCCCCGTGCTATGACAGTCCAGGCAGGACATTAAGCGGTGCGGGAGAGGGGAGCCCAGCATGCCGCTGCTATGATAGTCTAGGCAGTACAGAATCTTTTCTTTACACAGGAAAGGAAGGGGGCTGATGGAGCTCAGCCCCCAGTTGCTATGATGAGGACGGTTACCAGCCGTTCTGTCTCATCTACTGGGAATGACCAGGAATCATTCCTATTTTTACCCAGGAGCCCCTTGAGGCCAGCCAGGGGTATTCAGCAGTTATCAAGCATGTACTGTCTGCCACCGGGAAGGGAAGAGGAGCGGATACTGCTCTTTACTTCCGCAGCATCGTGTCTACCAGCAGCATTCAGCAGACATAGGGTGACATTAAAAAAAGTCAAGAAACGATTTTTTTCCCTTTTCTTTCACGTGCTGGGGGGAAGGGGGTACATTGACGAGCTATTCCCTGAACCACGCCGGACAATGTGTTTGAACCTACAGGCATTGGGAGCTCAGCCAAGAATGCAAATACTTTTCGGAGACTGCTGGGGACTGTGGGATAGCTGGAGTCCTCAGTACCCCCTCCCTCCCTCCATGAGCGTCCATTTGAGTCTCTGGCTTCCCGTTACGCTTGTCACGCAGCACTGTGTAGCCTGAAGATATTTTTTTCAAACGCTTTGGCATTTCGTCTTCTGTAACGGAGCTCTGATAGAACAGATTTGTTTCCCCATACAGCGATCAGATCCAGTATCTCCCGTACGGTCCATGCTGGAGCTCTTTTTGGATTTGGGACTGCATTGCCACCCGTGCTGATCAGAGCTCCACGCTGGGCAAACAGGAAATGAAAATCAAATTTTTGCGGGGCTTTTCCTGTTTACCTGGCCACTGCATCCGAGTTCAGATTGCTGTCCAGAACGGTCACAGTGGTGCACTGTGGGATACCGCCCGGAGGCCAATACTGTCGATTTGCGGCCACACTAACCCTAATCCGATATGGTAATACCGATTTTAGCGCTACTCCTCTCGTCGGGGAGGAGTACAGTAACCGATTTAAAGAACTCTTTATATCGATATAAAGGGCCTTGTAGTGTGGACAAGTACAGCATTAAATCGGTTTAACACTGCTAAAATCAGTTTAAATGCGTAGTGTAGACCAGGCCATAGTCTGGGAGCAGAAATTTGTGAATTAGGTGCCCACCATGCACCAGGAGCATGGAAAAGCAAACAGTCCAGGTCAATGTCCTTGTACAACCCATACGCTGAAAATTACCCAGGTAAACTCTTCCTAAAACTTTATGAGCAACATGTGCATCAGGATGCGTCTGAAAACTATGTGCTAACCTAAGGTCAGGTTTGATACCGTGCTTCAAGTGTCAGCTCTTTGCAGGAAGGGACCATCTTCGTGTTGTGTGTTTGTACAGCTCCTTGCATAGCGGGGTCCTGGGCCACGACTGGGCTCCTAGGTGCTATCACAATACAGATACTCAATAATAACATTGCTCCTGTGGGATAGCACCTTTCTGATGGATTTCTATGGCACTGCTCATGCAGTGAAGTGCTACTGAGTGTGAGTACCAGTAGTACCTCCTTTGGAACTGCCAGGCTGGATCAGACCTGAGGTCCATCTAATCCAGTATCCTGTCTCCAAATGGGGGAGGGGGTCAGTCCTGGATGCTTTGGAGAAAGTGCAAGAAACCTCATAGTGCTAACTAAAAAGGGGCTAGTTTTGAATGAATCTTGCCATCTCCACCCTCTCTCCCTGAGTATCTCAAGTATTGCTGGCCAGAATCAGGATTTGGGAGCTCTGTTCTGGCCCCGGCGATGTGCTTGTGTATTCACGTAGTGCACTGTGAGCTTGTCAACAAGGCATGTTTGTCTCCCGAAGACAAGTCAAGTTTATGAAGGCCTCCTAGTACACTTGCTCTGGGAGATTGTTTTCACATGCCCCCCCTGATCTGCATACAATCGCTTGTTGTGTTAAAGTCTTTGCAATGGCGTCTCTGCAAGGAGCATTCTCCAGTATGAACCTACTGCATGTGCATCCCGATGCATTTTGGGACAAGGCTTGCCTGACGTCCTATTACTTTTGAAAAGCTGGGATTTTAAACTGCAGACTATATCATCTCCTCCTCCCCTCCGGCGGAAGGCGCTGAATAGTTTGGAAGGAAGTAGCCACTTGTTCTCTGCTTGGGATCAAGTGTAAACATGACTGTTGGTGTGAATTCCACAATAAGCTCAGTGTTAATGACAACTTTAACGGAACAAAGAATTAATTAGCTAATGTACCTTTTTTTCTGTGATCCACGCACACATACACACAGCATGGGGCTGGCACATCCTATTAACTGCCTAGCAATTGTACAGGTCTGACTTTGCTTTGAAGCTAACAGCTGTTACTCCCATTAGCATAAGGAGGGGCTAGAAAAGTGCATTAAAAGAAGAGGAGGGGATGCTCATGTTGAGCCATCTCTGGAAACCACAACCACAGCGTACAGGTTATGGTTACGTGCGACCTATGGAATTTTAGCTTGTGAGCTGAAGTCTGAGATCAGGTGACTCATCCAAATAGCACAAAATAGGGAAAGGGGAATGCAAGCAGGTACCGACTAGGGACAGGATCAGCATGTCTGCTGTCAGCTCGGACAGGAGACAGCTCCCTTCCGGGAGAGCTGACTCCTATAGATTATGAGGGTCTGATTTGAAACTTGCAGCACTGGGCAACGCCCAGTGTTCAAAAGTCAAGAGTCAGGACACCCAAAATTACGAGAGTGTAAAAATACTGCATTGGGAATTCTTTTTGACATCTGGGTTCTTCACCTTTAGGTTTCATGGTTTCCAGCATTTCTCCAGAACCCCGAAGGATAGAAGCAGCTCACTTTTCTGTGTAACAAAAGCTGAGATTCTGATGTACCCAAACGACGCCAGGGTCAAGAGCTTTTATGAACAGCACAAAATACTGCAAGACTCACAGTAAAACTGTGAGAGTTGGCAACCCTGAATTCTCAGCTGAGGTTAACAATAGGTTGCACTTCCACAGAACCTTCTGTCTGAGTATCTCAATAGACAGGCAGTCCCTCTCCTCCCTCCCCGCCCCCAGCAGGAATCCAGGACAACAATGAGAGTTGGTGTATCACCCAAGGCAGGCTGCACAGGGAGTCAGTTGCCCAAGAAGTCCTGATTTCCAGAACCCCTGCTAAAGCCAATAACATTCCCCACAGTCACACGGTAGGTTCAATGCTGTTTGGGGAATTTTGCTCATTGGACAGGTCAGCTTCAGCGTCTGGCTCTGCATCTGCACACACAGTAAGAAGCAGCAAATCTTCTGCAGGTGCTTGCTTACAAGACAGTTCCTTTAAGGTCAAGTGATCCCATGCATATATTGAAGTTAATCCTCCTGATCGGATTGAAGAGACCCATTGCACTGATATATCAGAATGGCTCACAGAAAACAGAAATGCAGCCCCATTTCCAGACTTCCCAACAGTCCCGGGTTTCATGGGACTGTCCCCCTTTGACCCATACAACACCCTGTCCTGCTTGAAGTGGCTTCTGTGCCATAGGGCTGGCTAGGCTCCGCCCCCTGCTCCAGGCACTGCAACCTGGCTCCTGGCACTCAGGGTTCCAACACCACTCACACAAATTTGACCTGACTGCCTGCTCGTTAGGGAGCATGGAGCAGAGCCCAGCCAGCCCCGTGGGTCAGTGAGTGAGGGGTGGGCTCGCTTTGCTTCCCCCCAGGACTCCTAGCTTATGGGTACAGGACCCAGCCTGCTTAAGCCACTTGAAATGTTGGGAGGCGTGCCCTCCTCACAAGCACAGGCTCCTGCTGCTTCAGATATAGGAGAAAGGCAGTTAGCAGTGTAAGGCCTTAGACTCACAGCTATGTAGTTTCTATTCCTTCCAGCAGAGGGCAGCAGCACACATTACTCACATCATTGCAATACCTGGTTCCAGCAGAACCGAAGGCCAGCCAGAAACGGTTCATAAACTAACAGGCTGATTTTCATCTGCCTCCCTTCTTGGTGAACCATTGCTCTGCAGAAGTCAC
This sequence comes from Gopherus flavomarginatus, assembly GCF_025201925.1. Classification (NCBI taxonomy): domain Eukaryota; kingdom Metazoa; phylum Chordata; order Testudines; family Testudinidae; genus Gopherus; species Gopherus flavomarginatus. The sequence goes on from NC_066629.1 coordinate 13,626,048, forward strand.
TGAGCGGAGCTTGTCAGAAATCAAAAGACAAATTTAAATATCCTCCTGTGCCCCTCCCCTCCACATAACATGGACGGTAACAAATGCCAGCCCACTCTGGGCGCTGCACACCTCCAATGGCCGCTGTAGCTTCAAGGCAAATATTGGCACCGCTTAACTCTGTGCAGCCCACATCTTTGCACTGCTAATCCCTCCCGGCCCTTCCCAAACGGGTGTCAGCCTCGCTACTGTTGTGAGCGCTCGCTGTGACAGCTGCCTTGCAGGTCGTTCATTTGGAAGATAATTATAAAACGTAGCACATAAAGACTAAAACAATATATTATTCCTTTCCAAGCTCCCCACACAGCAAACCAACTTTGGCCTTTGTACCAGATCCCACTGCAATGCCACATTATGCAAATAAAACCTGGACTGCTCAATGAATTAGACCAGCTGTATCATCTTTGCCCTGTTTCTTAATGCTAAGGACCTGGTGAGTTCGAACTATGCACTGTTGGTTGTTGGGAGCTCTGAGTTTTACACACTTAGCAACGTGGTAATGAACTGAAAGGACAATAGGTTATTTTGCAGCACAAAAATAGTATGAAAGCACTTCCTTTTTATATAGGAAGTGCATGGGGTTCACTTAACTGATGTGTAATTGCACAGGAACTGCATGATCCTTGCAGTCTACACAATAACAACAGGAGAAGAAGTTGGACTGCCACTTGGGTCTCTTGTTGATAAGTAGTGCAGTCCATGGGCCTCATCAGTCAATGTCAATGTGCGTTTTGACTGAAGAAGGGCAGCAGGATTGGACCTAATACCACCCCCTGCCATCACAGGGCATTCCTCTTGCCAGACCCATCTGATTCTCCTCTGCATGAAGAACTGTTGTAGCTGGGTGCTCCACAGCTGCATCTGCTAAGTTTTGCAACCTTCCCCTGAAGGAACAGGGGTTGAGGCTGGCCACAGCCTAAGAAGAGCAGGGCAGCTACTGCTGCCCTCAGAAAGCTGTGTGGTTGCTGTCTACTGGAGAAGGGAGAAGAAACAGACAGGAGCAAACAGCACAGCCTGAGGGAAACACGCTAAAAAATAAATCAAAAGGAACGAGGAGATAGCAGAGAAAAATAGAGCTGACAGTTTACAAAGTGCATCTCTTTCTTGGCCCTATTTCCAGTTTTTCTGTGAGGGCCAGCGTGGGTAGGTGGGTCAGCAAAAATGATGCCACATTTCCATCACTAGAGGGCGTAAGGAAACATCGCACAGCACTGAGAGTCTGACTTGCTGAGATGCTGTTGGAAAGAGAATTCTTTCCTGCCTGCCTGTCAGAAGAGGGACAGCACTAGATCAATTCAGAACCCAATATGAAAATCTCCATTGATCCATCTATCTATCTAGCCAGTGAGAGAGACAGAGAGAGGGAGAGGAGCTGGTTGGGAAGTGATTTTTTCCCCCACATAAAAATTTTAACAAAAACTACATTTTTCATCTTTCTCAAAAACATTTTGTTTGTTTTAATCAAAACACTGGAATAAAGCCACCATTTTTTTTGAAAAGGAAGGAGGGGATTTTTTTGTTTGGTTTTGGTTTTTTGAACATTTCCATTTAATCGAAAAGCCAGTTATTGTTGAAAAAAGGTTTTGGGAAAAAACGTCTAGAATTCCCAATAGCTGGGTAGATGGTACACATGCTGATAGCTAGCTAATGATTTCTTATTTGGAATATTATCTCTGCAAACAGAAGAGCAAGAAACTTAACCCTAGAAAATTTCTGGAGCTGCCAGATACTAGCTCAGTCAAGCCCTGAGCTGATCTCTGTCAGGTGGAGCAGAAAAAAGTTACCCCAACCCCTGTCTCAGGTCTTGTGAGAACCTTCTGAAAAAGCCCCGAGCCTGTTAAACCCTCTCCGCAGCACGAGGCTTTGTGCCTGGCCGCATTCTGTTTTGTTTGTGTGTGAGATGCCCTCAGACTGCGTCTCTTTAAACTTCAGGGTACTGGCAGCTATTAAGGACAGAGGTCAGCGTCTGACTCTCAGTGACTGTAACTGATGGCTCCAGTTCTGGCTGTCAAGAAGGTGAGAAGAGAACTAACCAGATCTGGCAGGGATGGAGAGAGGGTAAACAAGAAAAAGCCATGGGCTCTGTCTATCTATGTGTGTATATAGTCCCATCCCCAGAGCCACTGAGCACCCCATGTGTGCTAATGAAGGTAGTTGCATAAATAGCACCATTTTACAGAGGAGAAACTGAGGCACAGAGTAACTAAGTGATAGCCCAAGACCACACAGGGAGTGTGTGGCAGAGCTGGGAATTGACCAGAAATCCCCTGAAGCCCAGTCCAGTGCCTTGCCTGCAAGACCATATGTTCCCTGAAGCTGCACTGCTCTGATTACTGAGATACTACCTCCAAAAACTGCTGTGCTCCTGAGCCAGGGAAGTGGGCTCACTTAGAACTGATAGGTAGGCCAGATCTGGGGCACAGGCACATCATGGAGCTAGGATCAAACTGTAACTTCAGATCCTGAGCTGGACTCCCAGGCTGCAGTCCATCCCGTGACTTTCCAGGACAGGCCTGGTTTCAAGGGAGCCCTCTGGTGTGATTCTGATAGAAGACAACACGGTGCATTAGGCAGTCTGGCAGCTATCAATCATTACAGGCTGTGTGTGTCTCAGTAAAGAATCCCTTCTGCATTCATCAGAAATCCTGTCTTTCCAGCTACAGGCAACGCTATGGGCTTGAATGCTGACTTATAGCTTGGGCCCATCTAAGCTGCATATACTTGGACTTGAACCAATGACCAAGTAAAGAAAAAGGCCCCTGGAGCCACCATCAACACCTGGAGCCACCCACTCTTAGCCTTATCCTTGAGCAGGGAGGAGCAATTTGTGATAACAGCGATATCTATATAAAATAGAGTGATAGCCCCTCCCGGTAAGCAGGGCTCCTGGTTGCACACTGACAGATCAGAGAATGCAAAAAGGAAAAGAAAAATGGAATTCATTATTTTTTCCATATGTCAAACATTTTCAAACTATTTTAAAAAGAAAAAGAAGAAAAGAAAAAGGTTTATTATTTTCCACCGGAACAAAAAGAAATCTCAAATAAATCCTGCTTTCCAGCCCTTGCTCCAACAGGCTGCTGCTCCTGGGAGTCACTTTTAGATCTCCTCTCTTGCTGGCAGGTTGAGAGAGCTTCTGCACATTCTAATGAGACTGAAAGGACAAAGAGCCCCATCAGTGCCACTTAGCCCATCCCTCCCTGCTCACATATTGTTGCTTCAAGGTCTCATTTGCTGCTTGCCAGGATGCAACTAATTTGCTTGCACATACACGGAACTAAATACAATTGAAAAGAAATGCACACATGCAATAATACTTCCATGCACTTTGAGTGGAGCTGATGTCACCGCTGTGGGGTTCGGCTTTATAGACCAATGGTCATTCTCCAGTTTGCACAGAAGGGACAGATCAGTCTGTGGTAGGCTGCAGCCTGTCTCAGGCTCTGGTTGCTTTACTGCAAAGCACATCACACACCTCTGTCTGCAGGAATAGAGGAGAGGTGGTAGTGTGGTTGAGTGGATAGGGAGGGCTCAGCTAGAATTAGGTTCCAATACTGATTCTTATATTGTCGCGCTGAGTCATCGTGTCCAAGTCATTCAAGCTTGGTGCTTCCGTTTCCCCATCTGTAAAAGGTTGGTGATGACAGGTACGCATCTTTGTAAAGGGCTTGGCAAGCTGTAGATTGGAACTGCACTGGAGATTGGGAGGTGCCCAGATATTAGAGTAACAGAGGCCACCTAATTACGGAGGATGGATAGATGTGTCATTGAGCTGAAGCTATATATGCTTGAGCGCCATTTACTAGCACTTTATGTAGTAACTATTTACATACATACACACATAGAGCACCCTGTAACAGCAGGTACTGCACACTGTGAGAGAGAGGGGACCCCGCCAGATTGCGATTCAGTGACTCCTATGTTCCTGATGGGGCTTCCGATGATACCCCAGTTCCTCCTGCAAGAAAGGGGACTGAGATCTGCTGGCTGGAAATGAACTTCACCATAATCCTGGCCACAGTTCATTTAAAGTCAGTTGGAAAGAATCTTCTCCCTTCTGCGGACACTCTCATGAGGATGGAACACATGGCCCTTCAGCAATTACTAGGGACGAGGTGCCTTGAAAGTCTTTCCACTGTGCCTCCAGGAAAGATGGACAAAGAGGCAGGATGGAAGTTCATGCTGCAACATGCAGTGCTGACTAACCAGCTGTTTTCCATGCACAGGCCAGTGAAGATACCTAGCTCTGCTCCACCCACCCTGGCCACGACCTCCAAATCCTCAGGAAGAAGCACTGGCAGGGTAAAAGGGCAACCGCTGGTTATGCAGTGTTAGGCATGCTGGGTCTCTGTGCATCCTCTGACCTCATTCTGCAGGGGTCCTGCTGCTTCATTTTGCAAAGCACAAGAGGACCATGTGGCTCTAATTCAGCAGATATCCTTTCACTGTTATTGTCCCAGTTCCTTCCCCTCCTTGCAACCTGTGTTGATGCATTAACAGTAACACAGCCCTGTGTTCAATGGCTTTCTCTCCCCCACCAGCGCCCAGCTCCCGCTCCCTGGGATTTGCAGCTAGTCAGTTTGAGCCCGCTGATCTGGCCTGAGATGAGGAGAGCCCCGGTGTGCACTGATGGATATTGGGTACTCTGTCACTTTCAGAGATTGAGACATCACAGGCACACTGTGTCAAGCCTAGACTTCAGTTCCAAGATAAATTTATTCTATTCTGAGTCTGGAAGGATTGATTTTTTTTTAAAGGTGAAAAGATGCTTTTCTTTTTCGCTCTTCTCTCTTTCTTAAAGGCCAAACCTTTATCTGAAAAACAAGCACAGGCACCACATGCTCTCCTCTAAATCACCCTCACCCCTCTGCAGTGGCTAGTTATTATTGCTCTTCTCTCTCAGCTGCACCCTGAAAAAAAGTCAGAAAGTCTGGCTCTGGCTGTAGGGACATGGAAGAGGTAGTGGGAACAGGTTAGTCAGTGTTAAAACCAGGCTGGGGAATGATTCACCAGGCCAGTCCTCATTCCAAGAATGTGGGGTCTTGGTCCACAAAGAAAACGCAGTTTTCTCGTATTTATTCCTTATAAAAAGATTATGTGCTGAATAATCATCTCTCCTTGACTCATACCCTGAGTTTCTCCTGCCTTCCGCAGTTCCTCCAGCTCAAGGCAACTAGAGTGAAAGGAAGTGACAAGCTTTAGAGGTCAAGTCTTCTCCTACTGTGGTTCCAGCACTGCCCCATGGACTCATGGGGGCAAAAGCCCAGCAGAGGCTGCATTTATTCCCATCCCTCAAGGAGGTTGTTTCATGTGTGGTGGTAAAGCACGAAGGTTCTTTATCCAGGGATGGGCCTGAACAGCATCCCTTGCTAACTTTTGATCTATGCAATGGGCCATTCAAAAGACTCACTGAACTTTGGGAAAGTTTCAATCTGTCCTTTACAGCTTGGCCTCACCTTTATGGCCAGAGCAATCACAATAGTACAGGCCTGAAGTCCCATTGATTTATGCAGCTACCCTCAATAAGGCCTCTGCCCAGCAAAGTGCCGAGTGCCCTTGACTTTCAATAACTTCAGGGTGGTTTGGGGTCACTCAGCAGCAGGTGGGAAAGTTCAGCACCTGAAATCAGTGAGCCCCAGATGCATGCAGAAGAGATGGGCTTGTGCCACAATATTTGGATTCAGATCAGGACAGCTGTGCAGTTCTGGGGCATTTGGACCTGGGCGTTTGTTTGAGGTTCATTGCTAGTTTACAGCTGCTGGAAACTGGATATAGACACTTCAGATCTGTCATCCTACAGCTTCTGTCTACCTAGCCATCTGTTCATTCATCTAGACATGGCCAGTGCTCCTGTTTGCAGCTTATTGATTATAAGCTTTTGGAGAATCTCAGCTAGGGGCCTATAGACTGAATGTTAATGGTTATTTTTCAAGTCTCTCTCATGATGCAAGTGACATTTTTACACATCTAACATGGGCTTAAATCGCTGATGAACCAACCATAAATCACCTCCCTTCTTTCTATCCTATCTGAAAATTTGCCTTTTCACTTTAGTGTTTGATTGAGTCTCTCAGAAAAACCCCTGCATATGAAGGATGCTCTAAAAAAAATCAATTGTATTGTATTGCACTGGGTTGAGGTGCCCATGTGTTGGTTTGGATATGGAGATGTAGGTTCCAGCTTAATATATGTTTTTATCACTGCTCACAAATCCAAGGCAACAAATGCTGTATGTATTGGTTAAACTGAATATGTTGTTCACAGTGCCATTACAGCTATGTTGGTCCCAGGATATGAGAGAGACAAGTTGGGTGAGGTAATAGCTTTTGTTGGACCAACTTCTGTTAGGCCACGTCCAGACTAGAAATTAAAATCGATTTTAGATACGCAACTTCAGCTACGTGAATAACGTAGCTGAAGTCGAATTTCTAAAATCGAGGTACTCACCAGTCTGGACGGCGCTGCATCGATGTCCGCGGCTCTCCGTGTCGATTCCGGAACTCCGTTCGGATTGATGGAGTTCCGGAATCGATGTAAGCGCGCTCGGGGATCGATACACCGCGTCCAGACTAGACGCGATATATCGATCCCCGAGCAATCGATTTTAACCCGCCGATGCCGCGGGTTAGTCTGGACGAGGGCTTAGTGAAAGAGACAAGCTTTTGAGCTACGCACCGAGCTCTTCTTCAGATCTGGAAAAGGTATTAGAGTACCCCAGCTAAATACAAGGTGGAACAGATTGTTTCACATAAGTAGTTAACATATATTCTAAGGGACCATTCAAGATGAAGTGGCCCATTAACATCACTGCAGTCATAGGACAAAAAGGGGGTCAGTGGGTTATAGATTGTTGTAATAAACCGCAAGTCCAGTGTCTTTATTAAGACAATAATTTTTATTGTCTAGCAAAGTTATGAATTTAAGCTCCCAGGCTCATCTTTGGAAGGTGTTGTGCAGGTTTCCTTTGAGGATGAGGACTGAGAGGTCAGATATTGAGTGATTGTTTTGTGAAAAGTGTTAGCCTATGGGTTTTTGTCTTTATGAGTTTTCTGTGTGAGTTCATTTGTGAACATAGTGATTGTCTGGTTTGACCCATATAATTGTTATTGGGCCATTTAATGCACTGGATGAGGTACACCACATGCTGCATGTGTCGGACCCATGAGACTTGAAAGGTGTGTTGTGGGGGGTACTGATCATCATAGTAGTGGAGATATGTCTGCGGGTTTTGAATCAGTTGTATATCCCATACTTTCTCTTTGGAGTATGTGCTGTGGTATCTAACTGCCTGGCTGTAGACAGCAGATTTCTTGGTGTGCTTGGGCTGGCTCTGGACAAAGGGCCAGCTTCCTCCAGAACACAACCAACTTCCTCCAGAAACTCTGCAACATTAACAGCCTCCTTCAGAACATCATCCTTGCCACCATGTTTGTCACTTTACTATACACCAACAAGCCTCACAATGGCGGCATCGATACTCAAGTTATATCAATGATATTTTCATTCTCTGGCCAGGTGATTTAAACTCCCCCATAGATTTCCACCACAGCTTCAACAACCACCACTCATCCATCAAACCCTCTTTAGAACATTCCCACTCTAGCATTAAATTCCTGGACACCATGATCATCTTCAGCAATGGAACCCTACAGAAAGAAACCCACAGATCACTACACTTACCTTCACAGATCCAGTAACCGACCCAAGCACACCAAGAAATCTGTTATCTATAACCAGGCACTCAGATACCACAGACTATCCTCCAAGAAGAAACTCCAGGATACAAACTTTAACACATTTAAAACTTCCTTCCCCAAACAAGGACACTACACTAGAGAAGGAGATCACCCCATGGATTGGGCTGCCCAACTACCCTGGGCCAGCTCCAGTTTTTTTGCTGCCCCAAGCAGCGAAACAAAAAACAAAACAAACCAACCAACCAAACAAAAAACGCCGTGATTGGCAGCACTTTGGTGGCAGGTCCTTTGCTCCGAGAGGGAATGAGGGACCCACCGCCGAATTGCTGCCGAAGACCTGGACGTGTCGCCGCTTTCCACTGGCCGCCCCAAGCACCTACTTTGCTCACTGGTGCCTGGAGCCGGCCCTGCAAATACCCCATGAAAACCTGCTTCAATACAGAAAAATAACCCTTCAGCCGCACACCCTTAATTGTCACCTACCACCGCATGCTGAAATCCATATGGGGTATCATGAAAAAATTATAATCCATACTTGATGGGGACCATACTCTGAAAGAAATCTTTCCCAAACCCCCTCTTTTGGCCTTCAAATAAACCCTCAAACTCACCAAGCTCATCAGAAGCAGCAGCTCCCCACAGACCAGGACCTCCCATCCCAAAGCGGCATCAGCCCTGCCATAACAACAAATGCAAAACTTTCAGACGTATCTCCACTGCTACAATGATCTACACTCCCCACAACAGACATTTCAAGATCCGTGGGTCCTACACATGCCTCTCACAACATGTGGTGCAGCTCATGCAATGTGCTAAATGCCCCAATAACAACTGTGTGGGTGAAACAAGACAATCACTTCGCTCACAAATGAACTCACACAGGAAAATTATAAAAGACAAAATTTCTGTATCACCTCGGGTGAACACTTTTCACAAAACAATCACTCAATATCTGACCTCTCAGTCCTCATCCTCAAAGGAAACCTGCACAACACCTTCCAAAGATGAGCCCGGGAGCTTAAATTCATAACTTTGCTAGATGCTTAAAATCATGGTTTTAATAAGGACACTATGATGCCTGATTAGTGTCCATTTATCCTTTTACGTAGAGACTGTCCAGTTTGGCCAATGTACATGGCAGAGGGGCATTGCTGGCACATGATGGCATATATCACATTAGTAGATGTGCAGGTGAATGAACCTCTGATGGTGTGGCTGGTGTGGTTGAGGCCTATGATGGTGTCGCTAGAGTAGATATGGGGACAGAGAAGGCAATGGGGTTTGTTACAGGGATTGGTTCCTGGGTTAGTGTTTCTGTGGTGTGGTGTGTAGTTGCTGGTGAGTATTTGCACAAAAGCAAATACTCTCTCTTGGTACTGACACCTCCTCATCAATTATTGGGAGTGGACTACATCCACCCTGACTAAATTGGCCTTCAACATTGGTTCTCCACTTGTAAGGTAACTCCCTTCTCTTCATGTGCCAATATATATTTATGCCCGTATCTGTAATATTCACTCCATGCATCTGAAGAAGTGGGTTTTTTACCCACAAAAGCTTATGTCCAAATAAATCTGTTAGTCTTTAAGGTGCCACCAGACTCCTCATTGTATTTATGCTAAACAATTGTCCCACCTTGTATTTAGCTGTGACACTCTGAGTACCTTTCCCAGACTTGAAGAAGAGCTCTGTGTAGCTCAAAAGCTTGTCTCTTTCATCAACAGAAGTTGGTCCAACAAAAGATATTACCTCACCCACTGTGGCTCTCTAAAATGAAGATGTGTCACTTTGTGATTATCTATTGGCTGCACTGAGAAAATGCATACGGGCTGGTTGGAAGTGAAATGCGTTGATGCATTGACTCCAGCTGCACTCTCACAGATTAATATGCCATCACGATAACATGCAGGTTCTCCCTCTGGGATTAGCTACTATCTGGGCACATTGCAAGTACTCAGAAGTACAATAATCCTCCCACAACCATAACTGCTGGCCTTCCAAGCAAATCTGATGGAACTGGAGATAAACATTATGGATGAAGCTGATAATTTGATTGACTGTATCCTTAACCAACATCACTCTTTTACTGTGGCCATGCAAAGCATCTGAGCTCAGGGTCTCAGCTCCACTCAATACCCACTGGACACAACCAAGGGAGGCAGTGTGTTGCAGAGGAGCTGGTGGCAGCTCCATGGTCCTAGAGCTGGTTCTATGCCGTCTCTGGCGTTTTACAGAGCATTTTCAAAGCAACTCTAAATGATGCCAGCTGGCTATTGCCCCCGCAAAGCTGAAACAGCTGGGAATAGTCAGTGTGCAGTTGTGCTCCAGCCATGTCTTCTTCCCATACACATCACCAATATGACTACTGTACTGGAAGCTAGGGGTAGGATTCTCCTGGCTGGTTGTCTGTCTAGGGACTCCTTTACACTGGAGAATCCTTAGCTGGGGAATCTGCTGAGTTTATGGCAGATGAGATTCTAGCCCCTTGTCTATACTGATTATAATTTACTTGGCTACTCAGAGGTATTGCAACTGAACATCTGCAGCACAGCAGGAATTCTTAAGTTGTCCATGTTAATATGCTGCTATGTCAACCCAATTGGGATTTTATTTGGCACAAGTGTGACTGCAACCTGACAAAATGCTACAAAAAAGAAGAAAAAAATGCAATATTTTAAGTGCCATGAGTAGATTCCTGTTTTAAGACAAAACAAGAGAAACATGATTTTATTCTAATAATGGGCCCCAAAAGGAACCTCAGATTCAAATCCTCCTAGATTTCAGGGACTGAAATCCAGGAGTCACAGACTTTCCAGAGTTACAAACCTATTCAAATTCTTACTCAACTCTCTGGAACCAAAGCTACCTCTTTGGTTTTGGCCTAGGTGGGATAGAAAAATGGAAAGAACTGTTTTATGGATCTGGTTCAGATACTTCCCAAGATGGTGGAAATCCCATGGGACCAACTGATCTTGTGAAATTTCCACCATGTTCAATCAAAGTCTCATGGCGTGGGAACAGCTCAGCATTATTTAACAGCAGTTTTACCTGAACTCAACCCTTAGCCATGACTTAGCCTGAAAGCCAAACTCATTCCCCAGCCTAAACCTTGATATCCAACTCAACCTCCAGGCTTCAGCTTCACAGTTTTTAAGGCCAGACGGGACCATTATGATAGGAAGATAGGCACTGTCAGGCTACAGCAGTGGTACATCCAGTCAATATCCTGTCTCTGACGTGGCCAACACCAGGTATAAGACTCCCTTGCCCCCACAGCAATAGTTGTGGAGTAACCTACCTCCAAATTAGGGTTCGTCCTGCTAATAGTTAGAGATTAGCTTTAAGTCCTGAAGCAAGAGATTTAATATGCCTTCCAAAAATTATTGTCATTAATTATAACTCTCGATGTTCTTGTTATCCACAGCAATGTCCAATACCTTTTTGAATTTTGTCCTCAATGATTTTCCTGTGCCAGTGAGTTCCACAATCTAATCACGCTGAGTGAAAAAAGTGTTTCCTTTTATTGATTTTGAATTTCCTAAATTTTAATTTCAGGGAATATCCTGTTGCTTTTGTGTTTTAAGACAAGGAAAACAGAAGGTCTGATCTCCCTTTCTTGTACTGTTAATTATGTATAGATATTTATCGTGTCCCCATTTATTCATTTCCCTTCCAAGGGTATGTCTACACTACCTGCTGGATCGGCAGGCAGCAATTGATCCAGCGGGGGTCGCTTTATCACGTCTAGTCTAGGTGCGATAAATCAACCCCCGAGCGCTCTCCTGTCGACTCCTGTACTCCACCGCTGCGAGAGGTGCAGGCAGAGTCGACGGGACAGTAGCAGCAGTCGACTCCCCACAGTGAAGACATCGTACTGAGTAGGTCTAAGTACTTTGACTTCAGCTATGTTATTCACGTAGCTGAAGTTGTGTAACTTAGATCGATCCCCCTCCCAGTGTAGACCAGGCCTAAGGTAAACAATCCCAATCTTTTTTCATAGGGGACATTTTCCAGGCCTTTTCTCACAGTGGTCTCTAAACCCCTCCACAATACACACCTCTGCAGGCAGGCCCACCTCATTCTAAACTTGTGATGAGTCTTATTACAAAACTGCATGATGTGAAAAGGGTCACAATGGCAGGATCTCATAAAATCTCTGTTGATTCCTCCCCTCCCCACAGGGTTTACCATGAATAAGATCTGCGAGAAGAAGAAAAAGAAAGCTGGAAAGCTGTTGGAAGCCGGGCCTGCTTGTACAGGGCCTAGCACAATGAAGCCCTGGTCTATGACAAGGGCTCCCAGGAGCTATGATAATAACAATAAATAATAACTAAATAAGAGGAGGAAAGGGAGGTGAGAAAAAGTGGCAGACACAGAGAGAGAGAGAGAGAGAGACAGAGAGAGACGGGAAGAGGGGCAGAGCGCGAGTGATAAAGCGAACAAGTGAGATAAAGCAACCCAAGGAGAGAGAATGGTTGTGCAAATTGCAGATACTCAGCAGCACACAATCTCCTCTCAGCAGATCGCTGCCAGACAGACCCTGACACTCACAGGAGAAAATAGCATGTTGTGGTTTCCTACCGACCTCTGATAAATAGATTCTGAAAGGTGCTTTCTTTACAAGTGGTTTACAGCTCAACAACTGTTAATAGTAAAATATCAAGATGCTAAAGGTGCTCCTAGTCTCGCTGCAGCAAGATCTATAATTCATTAACCACAGGAGTCCTCTGTCAGCCTAAGGAGATGACATTTCTATTGGTTGCAATTACACTTTGAGTGGTTTGAATATACATGGATGTTCCACAGGCTTTGCTCATCTGGCCACCCACAGAAGGTTAGGTGCCAACCGACTGTGGTTAGCATCTTCTCTCCAAAATTTTCGCTCACCAAAGTACTGCCTAGAGCTGGTCAAAAACTTTCAGTTGAACCTGGTTTTTGACAGAAAATTGAGGTTTTGACCAAACTCAATTTTTAGGTAAATGAAACTTGTTTGTTTTCTGAGGAAAATTTGGATTTTTCATCAAAAACCCAGATACCCGAGAACCAACATATTTGGATTCAGAAATAGCAAGGCTAAGGACTCCCATGAAGCAGTACCTCTCCTCTGCAAGAAGGGAGACCATGATGCATCATGGGAGATGTAGTCTGACCAGGAAGCATGGCCAGTTGAGAAGAATAGAAGCTCGAACTACAATTCCCATGAGGCACTGCAGGGCATTTCAGACTCAAAATTGTTCTGTTTTCACCTGAAATTTTTCAGTATTCAAATTTCTGCTGAAAATTGAAATTTTTTTTATTAAAAAAATCTTTTTTTTACTTGCTCCAGTACTATATCTCTGAATCCTTTCTGTGTCCCAAAGCAACACCTCAAAAAATACCATCACCCTGTTAGGACATAGGGATTGGCTGACCCTGTGATATCATTGCTCGTTCTACAGTACCAGCTTTCACAAACAGTGCCCCCCAAAACAACTGGAAAACAAAATACCCTCCCTACCACAGCACCTGCAGACTGTGGGGGTGGGATATTCCAAAGTGCTAGCAATCTGATCTCCAGCTCAGGACCACACAGGAGTGACCCTCCGAGGCCGGGACATTCAGTTCTCACAGGACCCAGAACAAGCTTGAATATGATGCTATTTGTGTTTACGGTTTATTGGCTTTTCGTTCCCCTGGGAAGCCATTTTGAGGGCCAAAATAAGGCCAGAGATGATGATCTCACGCTATTCCCACCATTCAGAAACAGAAAGTGCTGGAGGAAAGCAGCTCTCAATTAATTTGGCCCATCACTGGCTCCCTGAGGCATTAAAACATGAACAGAGAAATAAAGACAAATACTCAATCCCCAGAATTGCCTGAGTCCTTACAGCCTGGAGGTGACACGCTCAGAATGCTGAGATGCTTTGGGAGCTTGTGACAGCAGCATTTGCTTTGAACGCTCCCTCTTCATCTCCAAGCCTATCTGGCACATTTCCCACTATGGCGGAATATGGCAAGGAACCACTGTGGGTGTTGCCTGGGGAATCTCCACAGGGCCCATTTGTTCTGCCAGGAAAGTGGTGAACGAGGCACGGTTTGTTCCCAGTGACAGATGCCAGCCTGAGCCTCAGGATTCCTTTGAATTTCCCATCAAGGCCTCTGTTTTCGGAAACCCAATTTGAAGCACCTTGAGCCTGGCATTCAGAGGTGCCTGCAAACCAGTTGGGATCAGTGGAAACCACAGGTGTTCAGTGCCTTTGAAACCCAGGCCCCAGTGTGCCTCATGATGGGCACCCAAAACTGAAGACACACTGACAATCAGGGGCCACTCCTGGAGGGTGTGGCCGATGGGACTTGTGGGACTCTGAGAGGAGTTATGGAAGAGAGGCCTCAGCGTGGGGCAGGGCAGGGCAGGGCATGCTATGGGTTTGGAACCTGAAACATCAGAGGTGCTTAGCATGGCATATGGGTACGTGAAAGCCTACCGGGGGCTCGGAGCGTGTGTTTGTTTGAAACTCTCTCTGAAATCTTTGTCAGGCATTTTCTTCTCCTGTTATTTCCTCTGCACATGTGGGGTCCCTGAGTCCTTTTAACCACAGCTTTGCGCTGATGAGCCCCGGTAATGCATGGCAGAATCTACCTCAGCGTTCCCTTTGCTGTATAAAGAACCTTCTCACTCAATAGAGGTGTGGTTCCCCTCCTAGCTCTGCTCCCCTCCCCTTCCACAGACAGGGGCAGAAATTGTCTCAGAAGTCACATGGCAGGCACTATCCTTTTACTGGCTCATGCTGAGGGCGGTCAGGGCCCCAGATTACACTGCAATAGCTCTCGCATGATGAGAAGAGGGATTTCCCAGGCAGGCTAAGATTGTACAGACGATGCTATCGGCATTACCAACAATATTGATCAAAGTCCCCATCCTGCCTCCTGAGGTTTTAACCGCTCTGTTTGGTCATGCCCAGCCCGAGTCAAGTCTCAGAAATAAAGGGGATGGCCTCTGGCATCTCTGACTGCAGAGCTGGGAGCATGGGGGTTGAGGTAAAGGGGGTGGGTGGGGTTGTCTTTGCAAACCCTGCTGGTCATGAGCTAAATGACTCTCTCTGCAGCCTTGCATGGTTTCCTGTGGAAAAAAACAACTTTGTCTTAATGAGGAGAGAGATGGAGAGAATGGGGAAAGGGGAGATGGGGAGGGGATGTGTCAGTGAGATCCTGCAACCCAGTGCTGCATCAGACTATGAACAAAGGGCCTGGAGGGCCAGCATGGCAGAGGGCCTGGAGAAGGAAAGAGCAGACAGGAGAAAGGCCCAGGAGTGCCAGCAGGAGGAGGAGAGGGAGCTGCACCTCCAGCAGCAGGAGGAGAGGGAGATGGGTCTTCTCAGGCAGCAGACTCAAATCCTGCAGACACTGGTTGACCTTCAGGTATAAAAATCCCAGACTCCCTGCCCACTGCAGTTCTTAAAGAACTCAATGGTAGCAGTTCCCTATGCCACCCTACATATCACATGGTATCATGGGCTGCATCCTTACTCCTACCACTCCATGCCAGGAGACAGTAAGGAAAACCACAGCTTCACATACACTGACCTGTGAGTGCCACGACTGGTGTACGTGTAGTTGCAAGGGTCTACAGTTGTGCATGGAAATGGACAGAAATATTTGTTACCTTTCCAATTTTAAAGTTCCATTCCATTAATCTATATTAAAAGTTTGTATTGTGTTGCCTGTTCTTTTTGCACACTGTTTCTCTGCACTGTTTTTCCTACTCCGTAAATTTCTGTATTTTGAAAATAAAATGATCTTTATTACTTCACTACACATAGTGCAGAATGTGCAGCAGCACTCAAAACAAACAGTACTTATAAATATACAACACTCCAGAACTCATAGGGTCAGGAAAACACCTGTTCATCTTTATAAATGTACAGCAAGTACCGTACAATTCATATCGCCATCAAAACAGAGTTATATTTATAAATGTACAGAAAGCACCCCATAGAATCATAGAAATGCACAGCAGTACTACTGCCTAGCCTGCTAGTTCCCCTTTTATTAGTTGTGTATTTGATATTTTTCTCTTCCTAAATAAAGTACTTTGGGGCTGGGGTTGCATCCCTGACCAGTGAATAGCCATTGATGGACCTATCCTCCATGAAATTATCTAATTCTTTTTTTAACCTACTTATACTTTTGGCCTGCACAACATCCCCTGGCAACGAGTTCCCCAGGTTGACTGTGGCTTGTGTGAAGAAGTACTTCCTTTCGTTTGTTTTAAACCTACTGCCTATGAATTTCATCTGGTGACCCCTGGTTCTTGCATTATGTTAAGAGGTAAATAACACTTCCCTATTCACTTTCTTCACAACATTCATGATTGTATAGATGTCTAACATATCTCCTCTTAGTCATTTCTTTACTAAGTTCAACAGTCCCAATCTTTCCTCAAATGTAAGCTGTTCCATACCTTTAATCATTTCTGTTGCCCTTCTCTGTACTTTTTCCAATTCTAATGTAGCTTTTTTGAAAGGGGATGATCAGAACAGCACGTAGTATTCAAGGAGTGGGTGTACCATGGCTTTATATAGTCGCATTATGATACTTTCTGTCTCATTATCTATCCCTTTCCTAATGGTTACTAATATTATGTTAGCTTTTTTGACTGCCGCTGCACATTGAGCAGATGTTTGTTTTTTTTTTAAACTATCCATGATGATTTCAAGATCTCTTTCTTTAGTGGTAACAGCTAATATAGACCCCATCATTTTGTATGTATTTTTGGGATTATGTTTTCCAAAGTGCATTACTCTGCATTCATCAACGTTGAATTTCATCTGCCATTTTGTTGCCCTATCACCTCAGCTACTAGAAGAGGGCCTCATCCTCCCTGATTGAACTAACCTTGTTATCTCTAGCCTGCTTCTTGCTTGCTTATATATACCTGCCACTGGAAATTTCCACGACATGCATCCGATGAAGTGGGTATTCACCCATGAAAGCTCATGCTCCAAAACGTCTGTTAGTCTATAAGGTGCCACAAGACTCTTTGCTGCTTTTACAGATCCAGACTAACACGGCTACCTCTCTGATACCCAGCTTTGTGAGATCCCTTTGTAACTCTTCGCAGTCACTTTGGACTTAACTCTCTTGAGTAACTTTTATCATCTGCAAACTTTGCCACCTCACTGTTTCTCCCTTTTTCCAGATCATTTATGAATATGTTAAACAGCACCGGTGCCAGTGCAGATCCCTGGGGGACCCTGCTATTTACTTTTCTCCACTGTGAAAACTGACCATTTATTCCTACCCTTTGTTTGCTAGCTTTTAACCAGCTACCAGTCCCTGAGCCCATGTCCAGACTAGGTATTAAAATCGATTTTAGATACGCAACTTCAGCTACGGGAATAACGTAGCTGAAGTCGAATTTCTAAAATCGAGGTACTCACCCGTCTGGACGGCGCGGCATCGATGTCCGCGGCTCTCCGTGTCGATTCCGGAACTCCGTTCGGGTTGATGGAGTTCCGGAATCGATGTAAGCGCGCTCGGGGATCGATACATCGCGTCCAGACTAGACGCGATATATCGATCCCCGAGCAATCGATTTTAACCCGCCGATGCCGCGGGTTAGTCTGGACGTGCGCTGAGAGAACCTTCCTTCTTATCCCTGTTTAATTACACCTTTACACGAGATTTGCCAGAGTTTATGCTCCTTTCTATTTTCCTCAGTAGGATTTGACTTCCAATTTTTAAAAGATGTCTTTTTGCCTCTAACCACTTCCTTTACTCTGTTGTTTAGCCATGGGATCATTACTGGTCCTCTTACTGTTTGTTTGTTTGGTTTTTTTGCATACATACAATTCGAACCTTTATTATGGTGTTTTAAAATAGTTTCCATGCAAATGCAGGCATTTCACTTTCATAGCTGTTCCTTTTAATTTCTATTTAACTAGCCTCCTCATTTTTGTGCAGTTTCCCTTTTCGAAGTTAAATGCTACTGTGATGGTTTTCCTTGGCATCTTCCCCCCTACATGATATTAAATTTAATTACATTATGGTCACTATTACTGAGCAGTTCAGCTATATTCACTTCCTGGACAAGACCCTGCATGCCACTTACTACTCAGTCAAGAATTGCCTCTCCCCGCAGGGGTTCCAAGACTAACTGCTCCTAGAAGTAGTTATTAGTGGTGTCTAGAAATTTTATCTCCGCATCCCACCCTGAAGTGATGTGATCCCAGTCAATATGGGGATAGTTGAATCCCCCCTGTTATTACTGAGTTTTCTATTTTTGCAGCCTCTTTAATCTCCCTGAGCATTTCACAATCACTGTCACCATCTTGGTCAGGTGGTCCGTATATTCCTAGAGCTGCACTCTTATTATTAAAGCATGGGATTTCTATCTACAGAGATTCTATGGTACAGTTTGATTCATTTAAGATTTTTACTATATTTGATTCTATGCTTTCTTTCACATCTAGTGCCATTCCCCTACTAGTGCAACCTGCTCTGTCAACCCTGTATATTTTGTACCCTGGTATTACTGGTTCCCATTGATTATCATTGTTCCAGAAAGTTTTCATGATGCCGGTTATATCAATATCCTCATTTAATACCAGGCACTAGATTCATCCATCTTAGTATTTAGACTTCTTGTATTTATACACAAACACTTATAAAATTTGTTAATATTTAGTTGGCTGCCTTCATATGATATAATTGAATAGGATTCTTTTTCATTTGACTGTTTCTCTTCAGTTCGTATCTGTACTATATCAACTTCTGTCCTCTCCTCTTTACTAGGATATAGAGTATTCCCCTTAATAAATCCTTCCCTCCGGGCTGTGTCTATCTGAACTGTGGGCTTCTCTGCATCTGTTGGCTTTCTCCCACATCTTAGTTTAAAAACTCCTCTACTACCTCTTTAATTTTACATGCAACAAGCTGGTTCTGGTTTGGTGTAGGTGAAGCCCATTCTTTGGTGTAGACTCTTCCTTTCCCAAAAGGTTCCCCACTTCCTAATAATCTTAACCCCTCCTCCCTACACCATCATATCATCCACACATTGAGACCCCACAATTCTGCCTCTCTAGTTCCAAACTGCCCGGAGTGTGGAACTAGAAGCATTTCAGAGAATACTACCATGGAGGTCCTGGACTTTAATCTCTTACTTAGTAGCCTAAATTTAGACTCCAGGCTCTCTCTCCTACCTTTCCCTATGTCATTTGTTCTTATACGTACCATAACCACCGGCTCCTTCCCAGCACTGAACATATATCTGTCTAGATGTCTCAAGAGATCTGCAATCTTTTCTCCTTCCAGGTAATTCACCATGAGGGTCTCTCGGTCATAACAAACCCAACTATCTATATTTCTAACAGTCAAATCCCCCATTACTATTGCCTATCTCTTCCTAATAACTGGGGTCTTTTCCCCTGTCAGGGTATCCTCAATGCAAGAGGAAACCATGACATCGTCTGGAAGGAGAGTCCCAACTTTGGGATTGCTTCCCTCAGCTACGCACTTATCTTTATTGAATTTCATCTTGTTGAATTCAGACCAACTCTTCAATTTGTCAAGATCAGTTTGAATTCTAATCCTGTCCTCCAAAGTGTTGAAACCCATCCCAACTTTGTTTCATCTGCAAATTTTATCAGTATACTCTCCACTCTATTAGCCAAGCCATTAATGAAAATATTGACCCAGGACTGACCCCGTGGGAGCCTACTAGATACACCAAACCACTCGCTGAGTACAGTCTTTCAATCAGGTGTGCACCCACCTTATAGTAATTTTATCTAGATCACATTTCCCCGGTTTGCTTATAAGAAGGTTATGTGGGACTGTGTCAAAAGCCTTACTAAAATGAATATATCCAAGTCTACTGTTCCCCCTCACCCACCAGGCCAGAAACTTTGTCAAAGAAGGAAGTTGGGTTGGTTTGGCATGATTTATTCTTGACAAATTCATGTGGCTACTCCTTATAATCATATTATCCTCTGGGCATTTACAAATTCATTGTGTAATAATTTGTTCCAGTATCTTTCCAGGTATCGAAGTTGGGCTGACCGGGCTATAATTCCCTGGGTCCTCTTTGTTCCTCTTTTTAAAGACAGGTGCTATGTTTGCCCTTCTCCAGTCTTCTAGGGCCTCACCCTAGAGTTCTCAAAGGTAATTGCTAATGATTCTGAGATTGTTTCAGCTAGTTCCTTATGTACCCTAGGATGAATTTCATCAAGTCCCAATGACTTGAATGCATCTAACTTATCTAAATATTCTTTAACCTCTTCTTTCCCTATGTTGACTTGAGATCCTTCTTCCTTACTGTTAATATTAATTGTGTTGAGTATCTGGTCACCATTAACCTTTTTTTAGTGAAGACTGAAGCAAAATAGGCATTCAATACCTCAGCCTTCTTGAGGTCATCAGTTATAGCTCTCCTTCCCTGCTCCATAGAGGACCTACACTCTCCTTCATCTTCCTCTTGTCCTAATGTATTCAAAGAACCTCTTATTGCCTTTTATGTCCCTTGCCATGAGTAACTCATTTTGTGCCTTAGCCTTTCTGATTCTGTCTCTACAGGCTTGTGCTATTCTTTTGTATTCCTCTTTAGCAATTCATTCATGTTTCCATTTTTTGTAGGATTTCTTTTTGATTTTTAGGTAATTAAAGAGCTCTATTCTTCCGATCTTTCCTTTGCATCAGGGTAGTTTGCAGTTGTGCCTTTAATATTGTCTCGCTGAGAGACTGACAGCTCTCCTGAACTCCTTTACCCCTTAGATTTTGTTCCCATGGACCATTTCCTACCAGTTCTCTAAGTTTATTGAAGCTTCCAGAGTGTGATCATCACTCGCTTCTCCATTGTCAATGCAGCTCTATTCTGGGGTCTCTGAGCTGGAAGGCTGGGGTGAGCTCGGCACACAGATGCAGGCTTATGGCCTTTCACATCCAAAAGTTCTGCAGCCACTGCTCATCTCCCAAATCTGCATTAGGATGTGATCTCACCAGTTGATGCTCATTTCTTGGGCCCAGAAGCAGTACTCTACCATATGCAGCTGCTCCATCAACACTGAGACCAACCTTGAATTGTTTTTTGCTATGTCTTTCAGTAATCTGTCCTTCAAGAAATCATCATGACGCCTACTGGTGTGGTACTTCCTGCAGGTCTGCAAATACAGAAAAACCGGGCTCTTGTATTTGCAACATTCATGAGAACAGTGCAGAACTCTGTGGACTCCATGCTTCTGTTGGAGATGGAGGACAGAGACAAGTGCTGCCTGGGTTTGGGACATTTTTGAAAAAAAGGTGCAAAAATTATGGGCTATGGATGGCATTTTTGGATTGAGAATGTTGCATTCTGGGAACTTGACCCCTAAATCTCGGAGTGAATCCTTTCCATCTCACAACACATCATGAAAATTTCCCCAAAAGGCATTGTGCTAGATGGTGGTTCATGGCACATTGAGATATGTATGCATGGTGCACCACACTTTGCATGGACCCAAGCACTCCTGGTGAGTATGTGCAGCACCAACACAAGCAACCAAGCATGTACATGCCCAAATGATATACTAACTTGGGCAGCTGTATGCTGACATAACTTAGGTTAACCAAAGTTTGTAGTGTAGACTTGGTCTCAGAGCCACCCTAGTTTTCAGCCTGCCTCTTGGGAAAGTTTTTTTCTCTCTCTTTCTCTCTCAAACACTTGGGACGATAAGATAGCATTTCAACGTGAAGTTCATAGTCTGCCAGTCATTGCTGAGCTGCTCTGGCTAATTATTTTTATTTTTAGTGAGCCGTATGACACGCGGGAGGTGCAGAAAATGGAACATTCTCTCTCTGCCTCCTCCTCCAGCGTGGGCTAATGATGCCTGTAAATTACAGCTGTGTGTCAGGGGATCAGCATTACTAATGAGGCTGTGTGTCAGAGAGGCTGTGATTTCTGATGGGATGTACAACTTTTATGATTCTTCCTGCTACTCTCTACCCCGCTGGGAATTTTGGGATATTTTTCCAGTAAATTATGATTTCCTTCACCGCCCCCCATTATTTTCATGGTAAGGAAGATGGAGTGGCAGCTGCAGAATATGAGTGGCAAGTGTGACGTGAGAAAGGAACAATGCTCTTGAATGCATGTTGGAGGAATGGCCTCTCTGGACATTTTGCATCCCTAAGAGCTGTCTCTTTCTTTAGTGTATTGATTGCGGCAAAGGTCAAGCAAGAAGATTATGGGATGGTCTAGACGGTTTGGAGCAGAAGTTCTCAACCAGTGCCAGAGCCTGACCCTATGTGACAGAACAAAGGCTCTGGACCCCTCTCATATCTATCCACACAAAAGGAACAATGGTCAGAACCCAGTGAAACCCACTTGGGACCTTATACCCTATGCCTCCCAGTTTGAGAATCCATGGTTCAGAGGTCTGGTGATGGACTATAGAATGTTCCACCTCTGGGCTGCCAACTGAAACCTGACCCAAGCTGGTGGGCAGTAATTTACTTTTGATGACCATTCAGTGGCCTATGTGAAATGAGATCCTTTCTGATCTAAGTACCCATTATGTAACCAAGGCTAAGACAGAGTATATCTTTATCCCACTTTAAAGGCTAGATCTTGTGTAGAGGTTGATAAGTTGGCTACCTTCTCTGAACTCACAGATGTGTTCCTTTAGCCCAAACAATAGAGGTACTAAATCTGTAAAACTCTATGCTCAGTCTAACCGCTAGAGGGGAACAGAGACAACTGCTATGCTCAGTCTAACCACTAGAGGGGGACAGAGACACAGTGGTAGTGTGGATTGTATTTGCAATGCTGGGCTCATCTCCCTCAGATCTGAGCACCTTCTCAAACAATATAAATCCATCTGGTACACTTGGGCATTCAAGCCTTTGCGGGAATGGAAGGATTCCTGACAAAAGTGCTGGAGAGCCAATCGAGTGATGCAATGAGAAAAACACTGTCTTGTCCAACCAGTCATAAATGAAACAGCATAGCTCCAATTCTGAATATTTGCTACCCCACTCATAGAATAAAGAATGCCAAAAAATATATTTTTTGATTCATTCAAACAAGAAATAAGGTCAAGACTATTGCAGTTGGATCATGGCTATCCTACAGGCAAAAAATGAAACTAAATCTGCCAGATGAATTATTAATTGCTAATTGTTCACTTTTTCAATAATTATTCCTTTCTGTTGAAATTGCAAAATTTTAAACATTTCAGGCAGCTCTAAAATTATGTTGTAGAAACAGATCGTGATGCAATAAACTATTCAGGGCCCTCTTCTCCATCACTTTCCCACCTCCCAGACCAGGGCGGGACTGCTTGCAGTAGTATTCACCATTACTTGTTCTGATCTAGTTTTAAATGAGTGAAGTAATGGGATCTCCACTGCTTCCCTTAGGAGACTGTCCCACAGCCTGACTGCAATGCTTCTTAGAGCAATTTCCATCTGGGAACCTCCAAGTGGTTTAGAAAGGTGGTCATAACATTATCCCTATTTTACCAAAGGGGAAAGTGTAATCACAGAGAGGTGAAGTGACTCACCCAAGGTCACCCCATGAATGTCAATAGCAGAGCTGAGAAGAGAATCTAGGAGTCCTGACTTTCAATCTCACATCTTTGACACTGCACCCATGAAAGATCTCCCCATTATGAAATATTTCCCAATACTCATCCTCCATTTCCCTTTGCTCAGTCCCTACTATTACTCTGAGCCATCCTGCCTACACAATTCCTCTTCCCTCTGACTGTTTACACCCTTCAGATATTTGTAGATGATGCTCCAATTCCCAGATACTTTGATCCCTTTATTTTCAAGCAAGGAGGAGCTCAGGATTAGGACAGTTAGAATGTGCGTACGTTCAGAGCCAGGCTAGCCATGCCTAGGACTTCAGAGCAGCGCAGTAACGTGATTTCACCTAAACTCAGCTGTCCATGGCTGAAACTCCTTCAGTATCCTGGAGAAGCTGGAGGGACTTGGGCAATATTCCACCCCAGGGCTGCTTCCTAACCCTTAATGCAGCTGCGCGTGTGCTCGATAGCATTTGTCTCAGCACATCTGAATGTAAAATACCTTTTGCATTAGATTAAAGTCTCGAGTAAATTGAAATCAAAGGAACAGCTGCTGCTTTTTCATTAAGCTCCTGCAGACGGGAGGTGGATGGGTGGGGAAGGGTGACGGAAGGGAAGGGGCTGGGGTGGGGAGGGCTGGATTACAGCTGCATGAGAGCTCAACATGACATTGCTGGCTCTCAGTTTGTTTGCTAGCACAAGGCATTGTGCTAGCCCTTGTGACTGGTGGCCAGGAACTCACAGAGGTTGGCATTCTGGCTCTATAGCAGCAGCCGAATACCTGATGTTGGGCTGTTGTCAAACAGCAGCAATCTATCCGATCAGCCTCTCCGAGCTGGGTCCTGCTTTCCAGAGCCAAAGGGGTGGGTTAGTGCCAGGGTTACCTGTGCCTTTTGCTTAGCTCTTAAGGACACTGGGCTATACAACCTTTTACTTTCCAAGGAGTGGATTGTATCAGGCATGGCCAGGAAAGCCCAAGTCTCACCTCTGGTTGTCAGGCTACCAGCCATCTATCTAGGTTATTACATGGCCCTCATCACTCCAGCGTTGGAGTAATTCATCCTAGACACAGCAGGACAGCCCTGATCAGCAGCATGTGTCTACCCCTCGGGCCCAGAGACTACAGTAGACTAGAGCACCTCGGCTCCCATCCAGGGCTCCATCACTCTGCAGTGCACATCCTGCAGCTGGGGGGTCTCCTGGTCCTTAGGAAGCAGCATTACCAGGGAAGCCAAAACACTGCATCTCCCTGCTAGAGCTATGCTAAGGTTACTTTCCACTGGCTGAGCTAGCAGGAGCTACACTGAGCTTGTCTCAGCTCCCTTTGCTGAGCCAGTAGAAGCTGCATTACAGTGGCTTTAGACTGGCTTAGGCAGAGGAAACATCCAGCTCAAGCCAGGTTAGCTCAGCTTCTAGCGGGTCATGCAGGCGGACGGGCTGAGATACTACACAGAGGAGTGTGGTATAAATGCTCAGACACGCAGATGAACAGATCAAATAGAGGCAGCTGTTATCAATAAGTGTTGCTTTTCTTAAAGCCCAAGAGCCTGAATTTAGTGGTTACGTGACCATCTCAGCTTCCAATGAAAATACAAAGGAAGTTTCTGTCCCTCGTGGGTAGGGAGAAAAGCTTGAGAAAGTGGCTCCATAAAGCTCCAACACTGGTAGAAACATAACAAGAACCTTAAAGGGGTTATTTGGCTTGCGTTCTACAAGAGGCCAGACTAAATGATCACATGATTTTTGAACACTTGGGGTTGCCAGTTCCACTGTTTCTGTGCCTCTCCACTGTGCGCATTATTGCTGTATCTCAGAAGATGCTGCTCTAAACTGCTCTAAGCTGGAAGCTGGCAAGCCAGAACAAAGTGTGTTTGCCGAAAGGTTCATACTGGATATGCATAGGCAGCCAACTTGGAATCCCCTGTGTTTCCCTCCTCTTCTTTAAACAAGTCTCAATCATCCAGTCAGGGACCAGGAACAACAACACGTGACTTGGGTCTCCCACTGGGTGAAGTTCACCCCTGTGCAAAGGGCCTGTGAGCAATTTAATTCTTAAGAAACATAAGTGTTGTGTCAGCCTGGCACAGAGGTGAAGTTCACTCTAAGCGGATAGTTCGTGAACGAACCCTAGGCTGAAATACGTGCACAGATGTGTGGGAGAATTTCATGAATGCGCACTTTTGTGTCAAACACCAGAGTCTGTTTCTGGATTGTCTGCATGTAGAAAGCTCTCTCTCTCTCTTCTTATGCATGGCATGTCCATGTAGTCACACTGCAGAATAGCGGAGGGCTGTACTGTATGTATGCAGCCCTGGATTCATTACACTAGCTCACTTTTGTCCCCTCACCAGCGTCTCTGACACTAGATGATTCACAATAAACACGTTATTCTGAGCCTTGCCTGAGCCACAGTTTTGTTAACGTAGATCTAGGGGAGAAGCACAACTCAGAGAGTCAAATAACTAATTGCGAAAACTCATGCCCCTGCCAATTTCTTCCAGGGAAGAAAATTCCTAGAAAAAGTCTTCTAGCCTTTTACCACACCCATCCACCCACAATTTCCTTTAAACAGATTCCCTCAACTTGAAAAAGCCCAAAAACACGATGCGTGACAAAGAGGCCAAATTAACAAAATTATTCACACAGGAAACTGAAAAAGCCCCAGGATTCATTCCTTTAGTGTAAACGGCTCTTTCGGTAGCTTCAGTGTCATGACACATTATTGCTAATGGAGCTCTCAGGGCCATATCAGCATCTCTCTGTAAGGCCTCAGAGACATTTATCTGCTCAGAATGGAGCAGAACCCCCTTGATTGTTAGCTGCCACTTCCATACAAGTCAATACTTGGCTCAGAACTATTCCTCTCCTCGATCAGCTCAGCTACTGAATGAAAAGGGCCCAACACAACCATCGGGTACTCAGAATTTCCTCCATTCTGGCTGCCAAGCCATTCCATAGGGAAGCGGCCAAATGTCAATGAACTCTGTTGGAGTGCCGGGCACTGTGTGTATTGTAAAGAGACCAGGATTAATACACTGATTTCTCTGCCCTTCTGTTCTCTACTCCCCCTGCTCTGCTGAATGATACACCTTATAGAGCAATGCAGAAAGCAATTAAGGCTGACAACGTGCCATGAAGACCTGCCGGGGACCCTAACTGGGAGCGGGATGTTGAGCAATGCTGAGGGGTCAGGGCAGTGGCAGAAGGAACAGGACTGCAGGATGAAAACATGTGACTTGTTACAATGACAAAAGGATCACGCTGCCTTCAACTTGAGCTTATTTACTCTAGCTTGGTTAACTCTTAAATGCCTGCCAAACGCAATGTACTCATGCAAGAGCTGGCTGAAACACGGGAAACTGGTTTCATGAAAATATTCCAAGTTGTTTCTTTATCGCAGGCTTCGAAACGGCCCCGTTTACCACCAATTTTCTGTGTGTTTTCAAAAGGATCAGAGTTGTTTTAGAACTTCAGATTGAAATAGTTTTCATACACCAAAATTCACAATTACAGATTGAACATTGTGTTTTTGATAAATGAAAAATCGGAGAATGATGTTTTCTATAGAAATCAATGACAAAGGTCACCAAACCAGAAAATAGTGACAATCTGCCACTGATTTCAGTGAGACTACTTGAGGGGTAAGGTACTACTCAACGTTAGTAAAGATGGCACAACTTGGCTCTATAAACTGCAATGTATTTCTACTATTACTCGATATCAAATCCAACACATCCCTTCTCCAGATCTGATCCATTCTTCTCCTAGGGCCGGCTCTGCACATGCCAGGAGCTGGTTCTGGAATTACCAACTGCCTTTCCTTTGAAAGGACAAGCTATTCCTTTGAAAGGTGGTTAACTTCCTTTCGGCTTTGGGATTTTGGACCCTGGTCTTCTAAGTTATTCCACATTAGTCAGGCAAAACTCCTTGCATAACGGAGCAGGGATGGATAGATAGAGCTTCTATGGCATCAGACAGACGGGTATGTGTGGCACAGACAGACAGGTAGATGCAGCTAGGGAAAAGAGAAGAGGAAAAAAAAACCTCTAAAGGTAAAGGAAAAAAAAACAGAGGAGAACAAATCAGGAAAGAAAATATCAGTGAGAAAAAGTGTGGAATAAAAAACACAAAAAGCAAGAAGGATTGAAAGCAAGACAAACAGTTGGAGGTTTCTCTGCTTCAGACAGTCTGGCTATCATGGGGATTTGGCTATTTCTGGCAACAAAAATGGGAAAATTACTACAATTTTGAGGGAGGTAGGGAGACACCTTCCCTCTGGAAGTGACAGGGGCACTCTGGTGTGATTGTGAAAGGCAGATAGATGTGATTTTCTGAGAAAGGGAAAGCTGTTAGCCTTGATTTGCAATCTTCTTGGAGGTCTGCCTCTTTAATTGGTCTTGCCAGGGGTCTGCCAGCTAAGAAAGAAACTGGGATGTGGGGCACAGCAAATGGTGCATCGGGATAAATAAGTGACCAGGTCATCTCACTGTTGTATTAACCCTTTTGATGCCACTGTAAATGTGTTCTTTTCAAGAGGTTCACACCCATAGCAGGGGTTCATTTCAAAGGGCATTTCAGTCTGGTGCTTGGTCTGGATCATTACTTAACCACCTAGCTGTCCCTTTGCATAAGCTCCACTCTGATTCACCCCTATTTAGAATGGACGTAATCCTGCCCCCATTGAAGTCAATGTGGAGTTTTGCCATGGACTTCAAAGGGGCCAGGATTTCACCCACTGTATCCAGATGAGAGATTGCTGGTATTCAGTGATCACGCAGTGCTTAAGAGCTTGCATGTGATCTGCTTTGTTCTGGATCCAAATCTAACAACAAGCACTTCACAGAGCCCTGCCCAGACTCTCGCTCTGGTATGCTCAGCCCTTAAAGGCACAGTCCCCAGTACCAATTTTAGCTTGGCGGGAAGATGTGGTATTGGAGTCTGTGCCTTTACGGACTCTAGATCCCGGAGAGAGGGAGAGAATATGGATGAGACATGGTGAATTTCTGCTCTTGAAGGCACAGTCCCAATAACTCAAGGTCTGCTAAGATTAGTCTCATTTAAGTTTTACCTGACTATTGTGGAAATACTTAAAGCACCAGTTCAGAAGAGCTGGTCAAAAGAATGCTACATGTTTTCAGGAGGAAAAAATAAAATAAACAAAACAAAATCATTTTGGTCAAACATTTCTATGATTTTTTTCTGTTTTTTGATTAAACAAAAACTGCAAATTTGGAGGGTTTTATTTATTCCTTCCTCCCCATCCATTTCTATACCCCTTCTTTTTTTCTCCACTGGAAAAGGGGAAGGAAAGGGGGAAAAAAGGAGAGAAAGAAGGTAAAAAACCCAAAAGCCTACAACTGAAAAGTTTTCAGTTGTTCATCAAAAGGAAAAAAAAATTGACCAAAACAAACATTTTCTGCAAAAAATTTAAATTTCAGTCAAAAAGTTTTTTCCCCCACTGGACTCAAGAATGTCTTGGCAAAACTAATGTGTGAGACAGCCAGATAAATGTCATTATCTGTTCCATCTGCCTAAAGCGTTGGGGACACCTAGTGGCCAATTAGTCTAATCCTAGGGGACTAGCCCCTAGGCACGATAAGGACTTGATCAGTCATTTGGTAGTGAAATCTGTTTTGTTAGTTTGTTGTCCATGCACTCTAGATACTAAATGCAGTAGTTCAGGAAGGTTAGGCTGCACATACAGTTTGTTATTGTAGGGTTGCTTATTAATGAACTCCTAGAAAGGGTTGTGTGGTCTCTAGTTGACACATCATATAATGAACTGCTTGTAAAGTCACCAATAAACCCCAGATCTCACTTCCTGCATGTTCTAGCCACTAGACAATACCTCCTTCCCTTAAATCTCTTTGCAAACCATTGCATGCGAGTAACCTAACGTCCTTTCTCTCCTTGGGAGGTGATTGTCTTTGGGCACCACCGAGTGGAAATTGATGTGGGTGTGAAAACTAGTGTAAAACCTCCACATTGCACCTCATCATGTTAATTCTAGCTCCAGAGTGGGAAATTTCTTCCTGTGCACTGGTGATCAGTTTATACCCTGACGCATTAGGACTAATTGCTCTTCTAACTTATCCTAAACTGCTGTGATTGTAGTTGGTATTGGGAGAAATTCACTCCTGTGCAGAGTGCGAAGGTGAGTCCTATGCACCAAGTATAGGAATTAAGTGGTGCATAAACCTTTAGCTTGCCCTTTGCACAGGGATGAATTGCAACCAGAGTCTTTGAGAGGCTAATTAAAGCTGAAGATCAACAGAATGAGGGGTTTATGAAGGCTCAGGTCAGAATAAGGGTGTGCATGGTGGCTATTGTCCTATAGCTTTGTGGCTCTGGACCTTAACAGCTAGCGAGTTAACTGAGGAAAGCCAATGAGGGAGCTGACTGGGAGTGAAAGGTGAATGTTGATTAGTCTAGCTGAACAGACCTAGTTAATTTTAGCTTAATTTGATCACAACTTTCTTCTGTAAATATCAGCCCTTCTTTAATAAGTCAGAATTTTCCACAGAGGCTGCAATTGCAATCTAATCACCCAGTGTATCATAAAAGACTTTTGCTGTTAATTGTTAGGAGGAACCAGAGCTATTCTGTGTGTCAGGTATGGGATTGCAAAGAGAGATAATTATAATCAGATGTAATTAGTAATTATAACCAATCTCGTCTAGAAATTGTTTTTAGTTAAATATTCCCATAGTTCTTCTAATAGTCTTTTATGCCATTGTCATGAGCGGGCTAGATTGTGTACTGGGGCTGTGATGTGTCTCATTAAGGAGCTTGTGTGTGCTGGGCCACTCGTGCAACTCCGAGTTACTATCACTGGGTTTGCAGATTTCACTTGCACTCAGCCTCAAGGCCTGATCCGAAGGCCATGGAGACAATGGAAAGACTCCCCCTGACTTCAGTGGCTTTGGCTCAGGTTTATACCAAGCTGTAGGCAGCAATGCACAATAGAGTCCCTCCCATTGCAAGCAGAGTAAGGGCCATGTGGAGGAGAGCAGGAAGTCAGATCATACTCAGGGGGCTGGGTGGAGGAGAGCATGGTTGGGTTTTTGGGAGAAGCTGGAGGAATCACTGAGCATCCTCTCCAAGGGACCTTCTGCAGTGCATGAAGCTTCTAGGGGTAGCAGTGGGAGCTGAGGCAAAAATCCGTCTGGGGATTGGTCTGCTTTGAGCAGGGGGTTGGACTAGATGACCTCCTGAGGTCCCTTCCAACCCTGATATTCTATGATTCTGAGTCAGGGACTGAGGGCAGACTATGGCCTGAAGTATTAAGGCATCCAGAAGGAGGAGGAGTTTGGACATTCGGCTCAGTTTTCACGCAAGCCTGACATCTCAGTTGGACAGGGCAGTTCAGCCGGCCTACTGCTCTACACAGATTTTATTTTTTTTTAGCACTGTCTCTGAAACTAACCAGCAAGATATTGAGAAACGCAGGAGAGTTCAGACAAGAGCAAGAAAATATTATCAGGGGGCTGCAGGAATTGACTGATGAGAAAAGATGAAAAAGAGCTAAACACAGCTAGCCTGGCTAAGGGAAGGTTTGGGAGCACAGGATAACAGCCTGCAGACAGCTGAAGGGTGGCAGCACCAAAGCAAAGGGATTCTTTAGTGTGAAACAGGGGGTCAGACTAGGTGAGGAATGGGTTGAAATTAAAAAATGGGGGAATTTAAAATGAGTGCCTGGGAAAACTGGCTGACTTTGAGGTGGATCAAGCTGAGGAGTCGTCTCTCCAGAGAAGTGGTGGAGTCCCAATCCCTTGGAATATTTAAAATGGGACAAAAGCCCAGGATATGATATGATGGAATAATCACGTTCCGGATGGAAGATGGACTAAATGACCTAAAATCTATCTTCCCTCTCCTATTTCTAGGGGACTCCCCCACCAGGTCCATAGAGCACCCTACTTTCAGCTGGATACACCCACATTCTTACTTCATCTGAACTTCCACTGTCTCTCATTGCGCAGGCATTACTTCGCTGCAGACAGTGCCCATGATGTTCACATGGGTGTCACAGACACGTCTTAGCCGGTTACTGTCCAGTCTGGCAAATCCCACTAGTTGGTGCAGGTTACAGGGAACGTCTGTAGAGAGTGGTTCAGGAGAGGGGTGGAGAGGGTACAAAGCTGAGTAGAATGAATGAGCGTAGAGAAAGTGGGCGTAAAAGGGAGCAGGGTTTGAATGCTCTATTAGAGAAAAGGCAAGGAGTCATGCTGCTGGAGCTGCTGCAAACCTTAGCTGTCTTCATGGTGGTCCACTGTGCGGTTTGGCGTGGCCTCAGCTCCAGTGATGGCTAAAGCATGCAGAGGTGCAAGGGTGGTCAGGAGTGGAAGTGCCCATGAGTTCACTGGGGGAAAGAGGCTGTATGGTAAAGCACAGAGGAGGAGAGGGTGACCAGTAGCAAAATAATACAATAACTACTTTGAAAACTGTACAACAGGATCATTTCATCTACCAACACAGCTACCTCTGGGGGGAAACAAAGCAGCAATCAGCACAGGGCAATACCAGACAACAGTGCAGGAACAGGAAGTGAAAAAGCTACATGAGGCAGTTTTACCAGATGGAGGCAATTACTTGTCCTGGACTTTGGCCAGCGCATGGGCTTAACACCAGGACTGTTTCGGGAAGTTCCATGTGGTCTTTGGAGACCACAAGGAGTCAGGGACCTCAACTTTATTACTGATTTGAAAGATAGTGTCTCTAGCAGCATAGCGCCCATTCATACATGGCTACTTCAGAGACGGATGCCAGGAGAAAGATCACTTGATCATTGCCTGTTAGGTTCACTCCCTCTGGGGCACCTGGCATTGGCCACTGTCAGTAGACAGGATACTGGGCTAGATGGACCTTTGGTCTGACCCAGTATGGCCGTTCTTATATACTGCCAACTCAGAGAAAAGCGCTCCCCACTGACACAACCCCATTGCACTCTGCAGCACCATGGAGGTTTCCTATTCAAGTACTGACCTAGCCTTGAGTGACAATGTGTCTGTCTTGTGATGGGGACTAAGTCGCAGTATTTGATGGCATGTAAGCAGGATCCTTTCAGTCCTGATTCCCTTAGCAGTGGCTGGGAAGCCCTGCCTTGGATGATCCTGCTGGGAAGGGTCCTCCTAAAGTACACTCGTCTTTCCTCTTGTTGTGGTGTAAACGTTTCTCGTGCAATGGAGAGGTTCAGTTACTATGGTGATGAGCTCCAGTATATAGACAGACATGTACCACGCTCACATAATACAACTTTTTGTCCTCCCCGGTGGTGAGACCATGTATAGAGGCTTTGAAGTCTGCTGCTGCCTCCAAGCTAGAGGGCCAGAGTCTTTCAGCTCAAGCAATAAAGACATGGCTTTTTTACTCAGAGGTCCAGGGGGCAGTCTTCACAGAGAAGCATGTGTCATTGCAATTGGATCAATAGGTTTAACTGCACACTGCTACAGAGCGATCAGCGAGATAGGGTCTGCACACGAACAAGCAAACTGAGGCCCGTCAAATTCATTTCAGTTGTGGCCTGGGTTTAAATGCACTTTCTCAAGGTGAAGCAACTCCCAGTGCATTATCACTGCAGTTCCCCCTGCTCTGATAAGGGCCTCTATCACTTAGATGGTGCCATCTTTATCACCCTCCAGTTCAAGGCCCCTCCAAGGTAAAGTGATTCAATTAAACCCTGGTTCATACAGAGTGCTAAAAACCAGGGGAGAAAAATAAAATCCTCTTGAGGATAATTTTCTTCTATGGATTTTTACGACCAGCGGCTGGAGAATCACTTTCTAGTTTTTGTGCTGTCTCTCCAGTCAATAAATAAGAGGGAAAGAAAGGATTT
This sequence comes from Gopherus flavomarginatus, assembly GCF_025201925.1. NCBI lineage: Eukaryota > Metazoa > Chordata > Testudines > Testudinidae > Gopherus > Gopherus flavomarginatus. The sequence goes on from NC_066629.1 coordinate 13,659,161, forward strand.
TAGAGAAAATAGAATGCAGTCAAAAGGTAAATTGTGGTCTTAAAAGCCCCTAAGAGACTGTCGCTGACTTTGAAATGTTTCCTAGTTTGAGACTATTTCTTCCTGACTACATGGTTTCCTTTTCCCAATTTGCATCTCTGAGAGGTAATCTTTAAAACTGATTTCCCCCCGGTTGCATTTCATCGGCGGAGAAACTAAACAGGCTGTTGCATTACAGTAATAACATCAACATTTCAACCATCTTTACCTTAATTATTTCTCTGTCTTGCCAATGGAACCAGTTAAATAAGATTTATTTTGGTGAGATGAAAAGACTCAGGTTTGTGTGTGCATGTTGAAGATAATCTGGGAAAGCTGATTTACCTCTTGTTATGTGTCACCGGCATTAAAAATATATAGAAAAGGTTCAGGACATTTAAGTAATAATAATGTCAGCATTTCACCTGTCTCTTCCTTAATTAATTCTCCCTTATAGCCTTGCCACGTGAACCTGCTTAGATAAGATTTCAGCGTGGATAAGGAGCAGTGGCCTCTATTCTAGTAAGCAGATAAGCAGCTTTTTCCAATGTAACCAAAGAGAATTTGGCACTTAAGCTATTCTCAGATCTACTCTGGATTTGCTCACAGCTTCTCAGCAGTGGACTTGGGACTTCAGAACTTGTAAAGTTTTGCAAAATACTAATGAACACAAAAACAAAACAATTAAAAAAATGGACTGCAAAATTTGTGCCCAAAGCAATTAGAGAAATGCTGTGCGCTGTAGCGCTTGGCCCAAGTATCCTTATTTCAATGCCAACAAGTATAGTGAGTGGAAAATTGGGACTTTGCCTTATTTTTTTCAGATTTATACTAAAGCAGCACCCACAGGCCCCAACTGAGATCCGGGCTCCGTTGTGCTCGGCAGTTGATTCCTTTCTGACTTATGCTACGTAGATATGAGAGACACAAAGTGGGTGCTATAATATCTGTTATTGGACCAACTTCTGTTGGAGAGAGACAAGCTTTAGAGTCACACAAAGTTCTTCTTCCGAGCATCCCAGCTAAATTCAAGGGGGAACAGATTGTTTAGCATAAGCAGTTAGCTCATTTTCTAAGGGACCATTCTTTCCAATAAGAGCTGTTACCTCTCCCACTTGGTCTCTCTAACATCCTGAGATTGACACAGCTACAACTACACTGCATACATTGATATGGCGATTTACTTGTGTCCATACCAGAGGGTTCCACTGATTTAATTAATTGGGTTTCTAAAAGTGATGCAACTTTTCTGTGCAGAAAACCCTACGGCAGGGCTGTCCCTGCTAACATGAGATGTCCAAGCTCCTTCTTGAATTGCTGCTAGAGGGATCTGAGAATGGGAGTCACAAAAGCCAGCATGGTGAGCTGGAAGCCACCTAAGCTAGAAGCAGGAAATGCCACAGAGAGAGGTCTGTCCTAAGCCAGTGGTTCTCAAACTAGGGCCACCGCTTGTTCAGGGAAAGCCCCCAGCAGGCCAGGCCGATTTGTTTACCTGCCACGTCCGCAGGTTTGGTTGACTGCGACTCCCACTGACCGCAGTTCACCGCTCCAGGCCAATGGGGGTTGCAAGAATGGCGGCCAGCAGGTCCCTCAGCCCGCACTGCTTTCTGCTGCCCCCATTGTCCTGGAGCGGCGAACCGCGGCCAGTGGGAGTCGCGATCGGCCGAACCTGTGAACACGGCAGGTAAACAAACTCTTTCGGCCCTCCAAGGGCTTTCTCTGAACAAGCAGCGGCCCTACTTTGAGAACCACTGACCTACACTCCCCATTTCCCCTTCAAAGGTTAGACACCTAAGTCCAGCCTGGAGGGAGATGTCTCCTTCCACACAGGAATCAGAGCTATCAGAGAGAACCTTCTCCTAGACTTAGGTGCCTAAGCCGAGACAGAACTTTCTCAAGACAAAGCAAGCAGTGATTCCCAATGGTTAAAGTGCTCACCCAGAATGTGGGAAGACCAGGTTTAAATCCACACTCTCCCTGCTAGGCAGCATACATTTGTATCTGGGTCTCCCGCCTCCCACATAAATCCCCCAATTGCTGGGTTACGCCAGAGCCAGAGCCAGAGCCAGAGCCAGCTCCAGCTCCAGAATGCCCCAGGACTCTCCTCTTAGAGCTGTTCCACTGAGTATGAATAATTACCTGTCAAAGTAGTTCTCCTCCACCACTGGGCTATAGATTCCCTGTCTGTCCCCTCAGCTATTTAATTATTTGCATACAGTAGAAGAGCTTCAACAGGAGAGATTCACAGAGCTGTGACCCAGAATATCCTATAGGAAAGTGCCCTGGCTAGGAGGTGAGAGACCCAAAATCAAATTTTTCACCATATAAGTCAAAATGAGGATTTGCACCTGTGTTTCCCACAGCCTGTATCAGCGCATTAGCCACTGGGCTGGAGATCACAAGGGGGCAGCCTGTTCTTTTCCTCAGGTGCTAGTTTAGGCATGCTCAGAGCACACCTACTAGATCAGGCCCCAAAGGCAAGAGAGATAGTGGAATGCCTAGTAGGTGAACCTCTTCAGGGCTTAGGTGTGAGTTCAATGTTGAGCTGCTGGGCAGCCAGTGTCAGACTTAGGCAGCTGAGTGCATGCCTAGGTGCTAAAATGTAGGTACCTTGGGGACTTTACCAGTGGAAGGATTAAAATGTAGGTGCTTAGGGATTTCAGCCACCCACAGGGTTAGGTGGCAGTGAGCAAGGGCATTGTGAATGCCAATGGTTCCTAAATATTGGACTTAAGCCCCTGAAGTGGCAGCTAGACACCTAAGTGCCCCTTGTAAATCCCACCCACTCGGCTTTTTCCTTTCCCTAAGTGGTGGTAATGAGACCCATCTGTTCCAGTTACCAGGTAGAGTCAGCAGAAGAGCTCTGCAGCTCCACATAGTGCCCTTGGGTTTAATGCCTTATCAAAGACTCATTTCCAAAGACAGGGGCTGGATGTTAAATTCAGGTCCAGCCTTCCTCAAAGTTGGATGGGGGAGGTGGGAGTTTGTGTTTTGGGGTGTGTTTTGTGGTCTGCTGAAGATAAAGGGGGCACTTTTGCATTGATAACCAGGTGTAAGTGTTGACAGAGGCCAAGAGCTCTTTGATCTGGGGCCCTGGTTGCTGTAACAGTGCCTGAAGAATCCCTGCCAAGCAGCATGTTCTCAGCTGCCCACGCTCGCCCCACATGCCTGCATATGGGAAGCCTGCTTGTGTACAAACATTTGCAAACACCTTGATCGACTTGTGAATGCACAACAGGTTTTTGGAAGCCGGATCTGTCTCTGTGTGTGTGTGTGTGTGTGTGTCGGGGGGGTCACTTCTTTATTTGTTCCTTTTTTGCTTCTAAGAGTTTCCCATTCAAAAGGAAAAACATGAACAGATTCAGTCAGAATAATGCACCAAGCCCAAAGCGGATGAGAGTAAAACAAAGGGTCAATCCCCAGGATAATGAGACTTCATGTGATGGAAAACGGATCTGTTTGGGCTGCGGATGCTGGCGTGAGGGGGACAGAAGAGAGACAGAGCTGCTACTGGATTGGCTGATGCCTTGCAATTCTGCCCTGTGCAAAGCAACATAGTCTATGTAAATATTTCAAAAACAGATTAGAAAGCTCCTTGGATTAGATGCTAGGATGTTTTTCTCTCTCTATGCATGTATTGCACAGAGTCTAGTTGTATGAAAAGATTTCCCTTCTTCAGTAGCTCAGGCAATTTGCAAGGATAAGAACCACGAAGGTGCTTAGGCGCCTAAATCCTGGGTTTGGGCACCACTGCAATCCACAAAACTCTCTCTCGGTTGCTGACAAACCCAGTAGAGGCCCCTAAACTCACTCAGTGGCTAAGTTTTTGCAGTAACGGATTCCTAAGTGCCTATGTTTCTGCCTCTGGGCATGCCCACTGTCGCCTCCCTCTAGGCATCCAGATGCCCATCTCCCACCTAAGCCACAGTGCGAGTCACAAGCCAGGAAAGACAGGCATTCAGCTACCTAAGTCATGTGTGGGGGTCGATTTGGCAGGCATGCTCAGAGGCTACCCACTGGATCGGTCCCTCAGGCGAGTCCACACAAAACAGCTGGTGGGGCTAAGGCAAACCTCACTCATAACCTTTAGTGGCTAGGGTGCTCGCCTGGGCTGTGGGAGACCCCAAGTTCAAGTCCCCGCTCCTCCTGAGAGGGAAATGGGGAGTTAAACAGGCTTCTGCTGCCTCTCAGCTGAGTGCTCTAACCACTGTGCTATGCAATAATCTGATGCAGGGTGCCCTCAACCTCCCCTACTGAAGCTGTTCCACTTTAATTAAACAAGTGAATACTCAGATATTATTGGACCATAGCACTAATTAGAACAACCTGTAGCCTAGTGGGTAGGATGATCCCTTGAGCAGTGGAGGATCTCTTCTCGCATCCCTTCTACCCTCAGGCAGAGAGGGGACTTGAACTGGGATTCCCCTGTACCCTAGCTGAATACACTAAGTTAGAAGCTCTGAGGGAGAGCCTGCTACTGTTTTGCTACAGCCCCCACACACAATGTAGGTGGCTGAATGCCCATCTTCCCGCAGAACTAGGTACTTCCCTGCAGCCCAGACTTGAGTGCCTATCTCTGTAAGAGGTTCAGGGTTTAGCCCATCTGCCTCTGGTTGGCATCTGCCATTAGCTAGCTTAGGCAGTTCCCTGCCTAGCTGGATCACAGTCTAAGAGGCCTCTCTCTCCCCATTTATCACGTGGAAGCCTAGATGCAACATTTGAGTTGTGCTGGAATGCCAAGAGAGCTGGAAGGGCATCTCATGGTACTTCCAGTTTTCATGTTCTGGCACTTCTTGAGTGCTGCACTCACCCACTGCCATGGGGTTTAGTGCAAGCTTTGCGGATCACAGAGCTGTTCTTGGGCTTTTTCTAGGGGCCTGCAATTTAGGCACCATGACACACAGCATTGCAACACCTAAGTCCCTCCATGGAACCCACCCCAAGTGTCTCACTGCTAACTTCTAGGCCAGAACTCATTTGCTCTTGCTTTTTACAAATTCAAGGAGGCAGAAAGAATCTTGCCTGCCTTTTCTTTCTTTCTCACATGATTGGTGTGAGGCTGTGTAAAACTCCATGGACTGCATGATGATAATGGTACTGTGGTTCAGTGCATGGTTCTGGCCAGTGTGTGATGGAGTGGGGGTACATGAGCATGTGTGCGTAGGAAGATGAAGTTGTGTGTGTTAGGGGGAGATAAGTGTATTTGTGTGAAGGGAGACAAGTGTGTGTGTTGGTTTGTGTCTCCATAGCATGAACGCGTGGATTCCCCTAAGATCCTCCTACAGGTAAGGAGATTTTGGGGGCTGAGTGCTCCTGAGAGTGTGAAAAAGGAGAAATAAAGGCATGGGGTCTGCCTTTCCAGACAACACTTCTCCTCCATATGGTACTGAACTACATCACCCCCTCTGCTGTCTGTGTCCTTCCACCCAGGCCTGTCAGCCTTACAGCCGGAGGGGAGTTAACAGAAGAAACCCAGCTGTGACTGCAAGAATGGTGCTAGACTCAACACCTTTGCCTGGTCAGTCAGAGCCAGCCTGCCACTTGCTCCTCCAGCTCTCTCTTTTCAGGGCCTCACCTCCCTGTTTCAGAACGAGTCTGGTTATATTGGGGCAGCATGTGTAAGTACAGCCTCCTGCAAGCCTAATCATCTAAAGTGCTCTTTGAATAACAGTTCTCCGTGACTGTAGTTTCCTGTAATTTCCGAAAGGAAACAAATCCATGCAGACTGCAATTTTGTGCCTATGAATTTTGAATGAATATCGCTAAGTGCCTTTTGTGAGGACTCAATTTCCTTCTCTCTTCCTTCCTCACCTCTCTTCTCCAACCTAGTAGATCCCAGTGGAAAAAAAGACACCAATCCATTCAGGGCCTGGCAGGAAACGTCATTCTGTCAGGCTAGTTAGATTCTGGATTTAGAATAAAATCTGGGGCCTTGTGAGAGACCACAGCACTTATCTCATGGGTCCTTCAGCGCAGGTGGAGGGGTCCTCTAGGAACTGCAGAAGAGTGGGACACTTTAAAGAGTCCTCACGACCTTTCCATGGCCACAGTGAGTAGGAAAGGCTTTGCGGTGTGGAGGAAAGTAGACACCTTTTTAACCTACTATAGGGAATGATCCTGCATTGATAAGGGATGGAGGACTTGAGCAGAGGTCCTTTAGCACATGCAGGGTGCTGGGCCTGCCCTCCTCATACATACCACATTGCGCCCCTTCTTCAAACATCAGTGCTGGCTCCCAATTTAGTTAAGCGGCAGCTCAGACTGGAGCTTCTATGGAGTCCATACAGCTGGACCCTCCTTCATCACTGGAGTCTCTCCACACCATCTGCTCACTGAATCACTGGCATGAGAACCTTCTCTTCTGCAGCTCTTGCTACCCTGCACTTCACCCACCCTCCAGCTCAATCCAAATCTCACTAGGTGGTGAGAGAAAAAAACAAGTTTCTGACTCCCAGGCTAACTAGCAAGGCCTGGAGACCTCCTTCATGGGCTTCATCGCAAGGGGGCACTTGGACTCTGCCCTCCATGCCTTTCAGGGACCCCACCATTGACCCTGAGATTGGCTTTGTTATAGTGAGCCCAAGGTTGTGGCGCTGTCTCCTCTGCTATGTGGCTCATTCCCTCCCTCCCTACTCCTACACAACATGAGCTAAAGGGCTTCCATCCTCCAATGTTGTTTTTCTGTTACTACAATCCCCCTTATATTTACTACCTTCCTCAATTCCCTCCCCCCACCCTGCATTGTGTGTCGTTTTAGCACTGTGCAGTTATCTTTATGGCACTGTTGTTTTTAAAGTGTTTTTACCATCTGATTTGATGATAAAATTACTGTACAGCACCTGAAGTGCCCCAGCGCTGAGAAGGAAAGGGTACTTTATAAATGCAGTTATGATGTACTCTGGAACATCTTGCTGTCTGGCTCGAGCGGTGGCTGCCGTAGGTGCTGTACAGTGTATTTGTATCTATAGATACACAAAGCACTTTGTGATCCTGGTGGATAAAAGGCACTATATAAATGTAAATCATTATCATTAAATACCTTCTGCATCTTTAAAATCTACCAGTTCGAATAAAAGGCAAGCAGGGCAGCTGGTATCCGGTATTTAGTCACTGAACCAAATTAAGGAGGTGGGATTTGTTCTTTTCTTTTTTTTTCTAAGCAAATAAATGTGATAGCATAAAATACTTTATTTTCCCTGCTGCTAAAGATTTGAATGCTACTCTCTGCCCACCTCCAGGCAGAGCTCTGTGAAGGCAAACTGAGCTGAGAGGTGCAGGACATATCCATATACGGTACCAGAGTGTCTCACAACAACTCTGCGAGGTAGGAAAGTGCTGTTATTCCACACACAAACCAAATGACTATTCCAAGGTCACCCAGGAAGCCTGGGGAAGAGCAGGGAATCAAAGCCAGCTCTTCCAAGCCTCAAGCTGGAGTGCTAACCACTAGACCATCCTTCCTCTCCTGCAGTCAAACAGGCAGGGGATGCTGACAGCATGCTGAGTACATGGCTACACTTTCTGGTTTTCCCATTCACAGTTGAATCGGTAAGTCTGATTTTCCGTTTTATCTCTCCAAGCAGGTGGCTTTTGCTGCCAGCTGCTCTCGACACTGGCACGTCGTCTCAGCAGGGAGGCACTTCTTCCATTGCGGCCCAATCTTCAGGCCACACCATGCCAAGCACGAGGGTTCTGCTTGGGGCACCACCTCCCCTTCCAGCGTACAGCTTAATAGCAGCCTCAGAAATATCAACAGGCTCTCCGATCACCGCTGTGGAACCGGCTGCATTGATTAGCTGCAAAAAGAATTAACCTCATTGAAGGCTGCACCTTCCCAGCCACCAAACTGGAATGTGGGCGGCCCAAGCAGAGGAAGGACAGCCACACAGCAACAGGTGAGTGGATGAGTCAGGAGACTGGCACCTTTTACCTGTGTCACTCCAACAAATCCAGGGTTGGCTGGTAGCCACTAGAAGGCGCTGTTACCCTAGGATGCCTGTGCAGTAGCCAGTGTGAAATGAGTTAGATGGGTGGCGACCATTTCAGGCCAATGCCTACTGAACAGGTGTCTGCATCACAAAAGCGACATCTGCAAATGAAATCAATTGGCAGTGCCTCATGGAGGAAGGATGAGCTTATGGTTGCGGAACAGGCCCTATGCAGCTGGATTCAATTGCCAGTCCCACCACACGTTTCTATGCTATTCCGGGCAAGTTGTCCCAGTTCCTCGTGAAATGGGGATAACAGCTCAGTTTAGATGATCACAATGGTCCCTTCTGACCTTCCAACATCTGAGTCTGTGACACTTTCCCCATTTGGGTCAAAGAATGAATGAACTCGGAAGAACAAACAGCCCCCTCACCCGAAAGCATGAAGGCTAATAAGGCCCAGCGGCAGAGCAGCACAAAGAGGCTTGTCCGTGGCACTGAGTTACCTTGCAACTCACAGGCACTACATGGTCCAGGAGCACATCACACAAGCATATGGGCTATTGCACAAATGCATCTGCTTAAACGTCCTACAGTCATTGCCAGGGGTGATGCTGCACTGAGGTGAAGAGCAGTTAGAGATGAGGGAGGTGAGTAGGGCACTGGGTGGGACTCAGGACACCAGGGTTCTGTGTTTGGCCTCTGGTAAGTCACTTCCTGCCTCTGTTCCCCTCCTCTCCTCTTAGGCTGCAGGGAGTGCCTCTTATTATGGCTCTATACAGCACCTAGCACAATGGGCCCCCAATCTCAGCTGGGATCGCTAGGTGCTGCTCTAATACGAATGTCACTGCTGCTAAGTGGTGCAGGGAAGGAAAGGGTTTGGAGACCCCACGCCTTATTCCATGGTAGTGGGCGACTAAACGAGGCCTCTCCGCACTGCGTGGCCCAAACGCTCACTTCAGAACCACCCCCTGAGCCTAGTAAAAAGGTTTGTGGGATCCCCCTGTGAACTAAACCCAATGAGTGCCATGCAGCTCCAGGCATGGCCCCACCTATCAGCAAACCCGTACTATGCCAGCTAATGCTTCTGATCCCAGATAACCACCATGCTGCATTACTGTGGGACCTAGACTGAAGGCAAGTCCCAGACAAACAGCTCAGGATACCTCCGCCTCAAAGCTCCAGCTGCTGGGGATGGGCAGCTCCCGGTACATGGCCCAGGAAGATCACAGCAGTTAAAAAACTTCTAACTAATCGTGTTCTATTTCTCTTTGCTCATGTGAGGGGTGTGTTGGAAATCTAAGAGCTCTGGCAGAGTGTTGGGACTTGCTGCCCCACCTGATGGTAATGGAACCTGCCCGTTTAATCTGCGTTGCTGTTAAAACGAGCAGCATACCCTGCCTGCACCTGCTAAACTGCGGCAATATTTAGTTAAACAAAACAACTCTTTTCCTTTTTTCCCCGCCTGACTCTGGTAAGTTGCAGCCTCCTGTTGCCCAGGGGAGGTCTTCCATTTAGCTGTGTTTGCCTCTCTCATTTCATGCTGTAATAGAGATTCATCACAGCTTTTAAATCCATAATTTGCCAAGAATCACTCCTCTCTCTCTTTCTCTCTCTGTGGAGGTCAGAGTTGAGTGTGTTAAGGAAGTATGATTTTCTAAACGAAACATTCTGGCTTTCCAGTTCAAAATGACTTTTCATTTTGAAATTCAAGCAAATTAGACTGATTTTTTTTTTTAAATTTTAAACAGAGAAAAAGGTCTAGTGCAGGAGTGGATTGGGGACGTCCTGTGGCCTGAAATGTGCTGGAGGTCAGATTGGACGGTCCCTTCTGGCCTTCATGTCTATGAGTCTATAAGGTTGAAATCAAAATGAAATGGTTCAAAATAATCAAAATGGAACATTTGGGTTTTTCGGTTTGCAAATATTTTTTAGATTTCAACTTTTCATCCCAAGTCAAGATAAGGAAATAATTTCAAGCTCTCAAAAATACCCTGGGATGGGCCAAATGTTTCCTGCTCAGCTCTACCCCCCTCATCTTTTGCAGACCGGAGTGTAGGTCTACACTGCCCATGATTGTGAGCCTCCCAATCTGGGTCGATAGACCTGAGTTTGTGGGGCTCATGCTAGCGCTCTGAAAACAGCTGTGCAGACAGCTCTTTGAAGCTGAGGCTGGAGCTCAGGTTCTGAAGGGGGCCCCCTTTAGGTAGGGGTGGGTTTCAGAGCTCTCACTCCAGCCCAAGCCACAACTTCAAACCACTACATAGCTATTTTCAGTCTATCAATCCAGACTGGGAGGCTCACTGCCACAGACTATGTAGGTGGATTTCTAGGTGCTACTGTAATAGAAATCATTATTATTAACTAGGGTCAGGCCTGCACTAGAACAGCTTAGTCAGTACAGCTATACCAGCAAACTCTTCTAGTGTAGATGCAGCTTGTATGGGCAAGAGTGCTTTTAGTGGTATAGCTTATATTGGTTCCCTGAGTGAAATAATTTCTATCGCTGTAACTGGATCTTCAGTAGGGTCTTGGCTGGTATAAAAATATGCAAAAAAAAAATAATCACATTCCTAAGTGACATTACTATATGGGTGGAAGTTTGTAATGGAGACTTGGCTTTAGAAACTAGAAAGCAAGTTTTAATGTGCGTGCGCGCACACACACACACACACAGAACATGATCCTCTACTGCCTTGCATCTTGAGTTGTAATTTACACTTATGCAAGGCAAGTGCAAGATGCTCCCAGATCAGAATGGTCATGTTTCACATGCACTCTGCACTCACTTTGCACGTGGGGCAGGGCAGTAGGGAGTTAGGAGCAGTAGATCTTGTCTCTCCAGGCCTGTTGTCCAAACCATAAGCTCTTGGAGGCTGGGACTGTCTTGAGATTTGTGCTTTGCATAATGCAGACTTGAGTGAATGGTTTGACACAGACACTGGCCTCAAACAAGGATGCATTCTCTCGCCTCTCCTGCTTGGCATTACCATTGATTTCATGATGAAAAAAAGCACAGATGGATACAACACAGGCATTGCATGGCTCAGCAATAGCAGCACACAAGATCTAGCTTTTGCTTACCCCAGAGCTCTTCTAAGTGACAGCTGAACCATCATGCAAATACTAGAAGACTGTCCAGTATCACAAAAAAGGCTAATAATGAGGTATGAAAAAAACAAACCTAATGAGAATCCCAGCAACTCCCAACTCAGATATTATGTGAGAAAGCAATGGAATACAAAAGGTCATTCAATTCACCTAATCCTGGTAGCAGTGTGCAAGCCAACAGGGATACCCAGAAGGAAATAATGCCCTAATCTGGCAAGCCCTCAACTTCATTCACCAGCTTAAATAAGATTTGGTTGTTGAAACTCTACAAATTAAAGACCAAACTGTGAATCTTCATTGCAAATATTATTTCCACCTTAATTTATGGACGTGAAAGCTGGAAACCCACCCTAGATGCAGACAGACAGCTGAGTGCCTTCGAAAGCAAACACTCTAAAGTTATCCAGAAAAGAGGATGGAAGTATCAGGCACATGTGTTCAAAATGAAGTCAGGCTGGCATGCCGTGACAGGGATTCCAGGGGGCAGCTGGAGAAACATGCAAAAAGAGTGACTGAAAGAACACTGCTCAGAGACAGGAACAGTAAGGGACTTAACAATATAGAGGATGTACAAAGAATGGCCCACAATACATGGGTGGTGACGCCTTGTTTGTGTCCTAAGCAACGCTGGATGGTGAGGGAAGGATTCAGATAAAATACAGACCCTACAAAAAACATTGGCATATGAGTCCTTTGCTCCAAGGAGTTAGTCCCAGTGGAGCAGTCAAGGGGATGGCAGCAATGACTGTAGAATACTGTAGTAGCTTTTTTTAATGGGTTAGAATAGCCAGGGGGACCAGGGCTGAGGTGCATTGGCAGAGCTGTGGCTGGAGGAGTGGGCATCGGGACTAGATTAGCAGGTGATGACTGAGGAGCATTGGTGAAGCTGTGTGTGTATGTGGAGCCCCGAACTGGACCAGCACGTAGGTTACAGGTCAGGGTAGCGCTGAATGGGAGGCCCAGGGCTATGGAGCTTGTCTGAGTGGCACTGGCAGAGCTGCCTGTGCAGAGCCTGCCCAAACCCAGTCCTCACTGCATCTGACTGAAACAAGTTTGCTGCTAGTTTGCTAGTTTCACAGACACTAGATTCACCCCCACAAAAGGCCAAGAGCTGAGATCAGGAGCAGGAGGCCTTTGCAAAGAGGCTTCCGGGGAGAAAAGCCCAAGCGATGGCCCCTCCTAGTCCCATTTACTTTTCTTTTTTCATGGCTGCTCCTGCCCCTTCTGAGCCTTTGTTTCATTTTTCACTAGGCAGGATCAATAGGAAAGCGGGGGCTGTCTCTCAGGTGATGTCACACTTCAAGGGCTTCATTCTTCTCTGTCACCTGACAAGGGTAGAGGGAGTCAATACTTCTGTCAGGTCACTAACAACCCACCCAGTTCTTAACAGTGACTGATCCCTGGCTATGGCCTCCACAAATCTCAGGGACGCACGGACGTGTTATGCTGTAGTCCACAGCAAAAAGAGAAGGCTCGCCTGTGTCTGCATGTGCAAATGCAGGTGGTTATTGAGTGAGCAATACAGAAGGGATCTGGGGATTTCCACAGACAGCTAGAAGCCCCTGCTTCCTTCCTTCTTGCTTTTCCATGCAAGATGGTAAATGATTCTCTCTTGCTAAAGCTGTGTGAATTTGGAAGTGCTGGAGCCCTTATTTATGTTTGCAAATACTCCCCCATCTGAGCCTTCAATCACCCTCCCCTCTAGCTGTGCAGCATAGCTGGGCCCAAACGATCTAAAATGTCAGCATCGGTCATGGACATTTAAAAAAAACACAACAACCTCATTAAAGATTTGCCAGCCCCTCCAGAGCAAAGTGGGTAAGAGGTGAGCGGATCCTCCACCACCACTTGCAGATAGCTCAGGATCTGTGCACCAGCGGCAGCTGCACTGACTCCTCCACAACTCAGTGAAACAGCACACTTTTTAAGCTGGTGAGGGTCGACATGGACGGATCTAGATTCACATTTGGTGCACAGAGTGAATTGCAGAGCTACCACATCCATCACCACTAGGAAGAATTGCCTTGCAGCCCTTCTTCGAGGGATGCCAGGGTGTGCACAGGAGCTAGATGCCTGCCACCTGGATGGATGGATGAATTGTAGGAACTTAAGGGGTTAATAAGATAAGAGCTGCTGCTCCACTGTGTCCTAAGGTACTATTTAAATGAGAATCAGAAAGGCTCTTTATTCTGCTTATAACTGAGCTGAGAGTCTCATCATCACATGACTCCAGGGGCTGGGGCTTTAAGAAAAGCATCGAATATCACAAGACTTGCAATTAAATCACAAGAGTCAGTAACAATGAAACTGAGTTCCAGGACTCCTGCAGCTTGGCACCTATAAACTTTCCAGGACCACTGCTGTCAAGATATCCTCCATCTCTTGATGGTGGGGCAGCCATTTGAACAGCCCTCTGAAGGATCAGCTGGCTTGGTGCATGTTAGATACTGCCCTGACATCCTTGCAGGGAATTTATTATTTTTTTAATATGCTCAATAAAGATCTTGGTAGCCATTTTTTAGTTTTGAGTCATAACACGACAGATTAACTGTGGCTGTTTCACTCTGTCAGACTAGGACAATCTTTATCTCCCATCACAGTGTGGTAGGAAGCAACCCGTAGGCTGGTCTCTATCTGCAAAGGCTCCAGATTTCCCTCTCTCATGCTGGAAAAGCTCCTCCGGGATTCTCCAAGCAAGTGCTTTTTGCATTCTCATGGCAATTGGACACGCCATGCTAGTCGCTGTCGCCTCAGCTCTGGAACTGCAAATGCAATAAGTAAAACGGTGCAAGGAGCAGCCTTGAGAACGAAGGGTGGATTTTTAATGTTAAACAAAAATGGACCTAAGCCGGAGCAGAGCTGGAAAATGGCCCATCTTTGTCATTTATTCCTTACTGCGTTACTCTCCTCCTTTCCAGTTTACTTACTGCACACTCATTGTGTAAAGTGTTATTGCACAGCAATGAATTTGGCAGGGAACAGGGTCACCGGATAAATGAAATACGGCACTTCATGCTTGTACCGTGTGGCCGGCTAATATCCCTATTAAGTGCATCTAAGTAAATCAATTTCATCTCTCTCTTCCGATAGAAGAAAAGCAGAGCATGTGCATGCGCTGGCTTCACTTCTCCTCCTCTTCTCAGGGAACAGGCCTTTGAAGCACAGAAACGAACGCACTGCCTGCGAGATGCCCTTGTTCAGATTGAACTGTGCAGCACAGAAAGCAAAGCTACTGTCCATAGATGTAAGGAATGGAGAACACCCACTGCCACAGGTAATCCCCTGCCAATGGAGAGTTATTCCCTACAGTGTGTTCTCCAGCGCTCTGAGCATGCTGACCAGTATTGTCTCACTGCTACTTCACTGTTGATGGGGCACCAAATATTGAAGTTCTTTGGGTTCGGTCTTTATGTTGCTTGATATTTTAGTTTCATTCTGAGTAAACCTGATTGACATTTTTCCACTGGAGAATTGTCCCACTGGAAAATGTGGTTTATCAAAATTGAAATTTTTTTGTAGGAATAAAATGTCAATTTCAATGCAAAGTTTTGATTTTCCAACTGGAAAAATCAAAATGAAAATGTTTGCTTTGAATTGCTGCTTCCACGAACACTGGCATTTTTCAGTCACAATTTTCATTCAAAATGTTTCATTTCAGTCCAAAATGTGCATTTGAACATCTCCAAATGGAAATTTTTCTGACTTTTTCATTCTGTGAAAATATTTGATAGTTTGAATTTCTCTCCCAATTTGGGACAAAAACAAATGTCAAAACAGCTGACTTTGCCATGGGATGGAAATTGCATTTTCCAATCCTCTCTAGTTTTACATTCAGTTGAATCGATAGGAAGTGGATGTATTGAAAAATAAAAAGGCAGAAGTCTAACGTCACCACATATGGTTATGATCAATCTAATAATGCTCAGGAACAGCATGCTTCGTGCATAGTACACTGTTACGGTTTCGATAAAAAGCTACATTCAAATGACACGGTTTCACTTGAAATCACTTGACCACCTATGCAGCCCTGGCTTTCCTCACCTGCTTCTGGTTAGATGTCATATTAAATGACAGCAGCTCCATGTTTGAATTGACTTAATCTGTTGCATTAAATAATTCATGTTGATTTAGGAAAGCTTTATTTCTAGTGGGACTTGCAAGAAGGCAGAGTTAATATTAGAAGAGACCTTGGAGTGGGAGGCAGGGGAATGGATGAGAAAAGGTGAATGTAAAAATTAATTGTATATCAATTATTAAGACTACATTTCTGAAACTGACTCTTTCCCCTCCTTAGCAGACCTCTTCAGCCCCATCTTGGTCTTAGCCAAGTCCCTTAGTAACACCTCACCCAGAGGAAACCTCTCGCTGTTCCTAGCCACAGGAATAACATTGCAGACAGGGCTGTGTCTCCTGCTGAGCATTAGTTACAAGGCAGAGCTGGAGGCACCAAGTCCCAGTGCTGGGATCCCTGCAAGCAGTCCTTCCGTCCCTGACAGTGCAGATCCTTTGGTGCTCATGTGGATCTCACATCTGCTATCCAAGCTACTGAGGAGACCGTGATATCCCTCCTTGCCTCCTGGTCACTGTTGGATCACTGATCAAGGGGGAATTGGCAACTGGAGACCAAGGGGATGGGTGTCTTAGACCTTACTCAGTACACGTGGCTCTCATTAGTTATAATATCGCAGCTGAACATAGGCTGATGGGCACCAGTTGCTGAGCTGCTGCACTACTGGCTGGCAGAGGGATCCAGCTCTGGCTCCTCTTCTCCTTAACCCTCTCGCAAAATGAGCATCACCCCACCTAGATCCTGTGTCCTCCCCTATTACCTTCTGCAAATACAGACTTCCCATGACTCCCTAGTCCTCACAACCTGCTGCCCCCCAGCCCATTGGGACAGGATGTAAAATAGACAGTAACAGAATCTAGGGCAGATATCCCATGTTCAGCTACTTCTACGGGCCAACCTGCCACCTTCTTTCTGTAGCTTGGAGCGGGCAGGATTTGGCACAGCTCGCCTGGTGGCTGGAGCAGAGGGAAAGAAGAGGATGGAGTGTGCTTCTTACAGGTCATTCAGAGAGCCCACAAACACACGTCTTTCAGCAGCCAGTCTCCAGCTGACCTCTACCTGGGGGTCAGCTAGCTAGGAAAGCTTTTGTTCCTGTGAATGCCTAGACCAAGGCAGCAATCTCCCTGCCTGATGATCTCCTGAGGTACCACACTGGCAATGGAGGGTCAGGGAATGAAGCAGGGGTCTAAACAAACAAGGGCTACAACTTGTGTAAGATCCCAGCTTGTCCACTAGGCCAACAGCAGAGGCAGGGCACTAGGTTAGTTTGGGATGCGGGGTACTAGCACCTTCTGGCTGTTTCTCCTTCCTCAGGGAATGTCTGAGATGCTCACCCTTTCCCTCTGGCATCAGGGCTCTTTGTAGGGTGCCACCCACAGGGCAGGGAGTGTTCCTAAGACATTACTGAGTGATCCATCCAAGAAAGAGGATACTTCCCACCCTGCAGCAGCAGAGGAATACCCAGTTGTTTCCATGAAACATGTGGCTTGTTTGCCTGCCCCCACGCTGGAGGGCTGTGTGTGTGATGGCACCTTCCAGAGGATAAGGGACCTACCACTATCATTCACTAGCGGAGTTTCCATTCAGTGAAATAGCCAAGGCCGGTGCGATGGGATCTGAAGGGACAGGGCTCATTTCTAGTCTCAGCTCTGTGTGTTGTTTATACACTGACGTCTGTTGTTTGTAGGACATAGATTCATTACAGGGACAAGGCTTAAATTCAGCTGGAGTTGTCCAGAGCAGAGCTCCGTTAAATATTTCCAAATTTGCAGGGCAGAAGCCCCGAGCCCCAGTGCCTCCTCTGGGGCAGAAGCCCTGACCCCATGGCTCCAGGAACTGCTATATGAGAATTTAAGCCATGACAGGGACTCTCTGCCACAGAGAAGGGAGGTTGTATGATGGCTGGCTGGGTGATGGTGGCCTCAATGGAGGCCTTAATTAAACTTTCTGAACTTTAAAAAAGTTGGGCTAGCTTTTTGCCAATTAAAAGAGCTCACTGGCTCGCAAAAGAGACCCAGGGAGGTGTAGAGTGGCAGGTTACGGGGGCTCATGTGCACAGGAACAAAGCCAGCAGATCTACTTTCAGGCCTACCAGTATCAGCGGAGGCCTTTTACGAGAGTTTCTCTGAATGCCCAGGCCGATGCAGTGAAGCTGTGCCGTGCTCACTGCAGCCGTCACACAGGGGCAACGTTATAGTTCAATGCGATCTGGCTCTCTCAGTCTGAGACTGTCAAATATCATCTGCTGTCAGAAGGAAAAGAAAGCTGTTGACTAGGGCAGCATGATTCTCCTCAGACTTTGGTCAGAGTGGAGGGGCTGGGGCCAGGGCTCCTGAGGTTCTACTCCTAGATTGTCACGGAGCTGTGATATGACCCAGGACAAATCACTTCCTCTCACTCTATGCCTGAATTTACCTCTCTGAAAAACAGGGATGATCATACTCATTGTGAGGCCTAATTAAGAGACAGGAACTCCTGAAAGCAATAATCCCCTGGTGCTCATTCTTGCCACTATCCCTTCTGTGCTCCCTTTTCTAATGGCCTCATCCTTGGTTCTCCCACGCCGTGCGGGCCTTGGAGGTGATGTCTGGATGTGTCATGAGTAGAGCCTCAACTTCATGTAACCCAGGGATAATAAAAACCCCTCCCAGCCTGCCTTGTCCCTTTGATGAGGCCAGCGAAGGAAGTCGGCAGCACAAACATCAGGGCTCCCCGCAGTCTAGTCACTCATTTGGAAACATGGCTTGCCTGACCTGGATTCCTCTGCCTTCTTGCCACAGGCTCTGGGTATGCCCCTGGCCAGCATGGGTTAATGCTTCACAACTTCTTTGCCAGATCAGTGGAGCAAGCTGAGGTTTGCCGCTTCCACCCCCGTTCCTCTTCCTCCTGGAGCAGCAACTGCTCTGTTCAAAGTTTCTCCTCGCTTGGCTGCATTCGAGATCTGGAAACTCAACACTAATTAATGTGTCTGCAAATCCCAGTTGGGCTGGCAGGGACTGGAATTCATTCATGGTCCCCTGAGTGCAGCAGGATCTACAAGCTAGCCCTCTGGCTCCTTAAACCGCACGGCTGGCAGATGCATATTTTAACAACACACATCTGTTGGCTATATAATCTCTTGTATCTGCCCTCCCTGCTTTGCGCTTTGATGGAAGACCAGAGGGAACTCTCCAGCGGTTACAGCCAAAGTGTTTGCTTTGCAATTTTGCCCGATTGCCGTCTGATTTTATTTTTAAATTTCTCTGAGTCCTAATCAGGCTCTTACTTTATTTAATTAATACCCTATCTTAGTTAAATAGATCATGAATTAGGAAGATCTTACATTAAAGATGTGCCAGGTAGCAAATAGCCCTCCAGTGGCTTGCAGGAGTCTGCTTTGCTGGGTCCTCCTACCAAATGTACAGATTTGTACATGCAGCCTACAGGGATGTTTTATGAGCAGCGAATCAAGCTGCCTTTTGCCCTCATTTTGTGTAACCTGCCCCCCTCCCTCCCTGTCTGTGCCTGTTCCAGTCTGTGTCAGATGTAGGGCACGGGCCACTGAGGCTTAAAGAGAGGAGTGGGTGAACGGAGAGAGCACCACAGCAGTAGCGTGTGCAAGCAGAGGGACGGGTTGAGATTCTGAAGAAGCGCAAGGCAGGAGGTGATTTTATGCCATCCACACACTGCTGCAGGATGGGGTGTGGCCACAGGCATAAATTACAGCAGCTCTCCTATAGGACAGGGCCCAGAAGGCTGCCGATAGGCCATGGTTCTGCTCAGAACTCTCTGTAGTGCCAGGCTTACGGGCCACCCTGTCCCACCATGTCCCCGGGTCAGGGCTCCCACCATCTACAGCTGCCCTGTGTTATTCCTGCACCAGGGAAATTCACCCCCACCCCTTATATGTGCTCCAGCTGCACATAGGACCCACCCCAAGACTCAGAATCCGCATCATGTGCTCTCAATGCAATCATCTGGGCTGGATCTGGTTTCTGGCTCATTAGATCAGCTGGTCTGACCCAGGAGTGGTGCGAGGGTTTTTGGCGCCCTAGGCGCAGGGCCGGCTCACCGGTCCCGCGCCTCCGGTGGACCTCCCTCAGGCATTCTTGCGGACTGTCCGCTGGTTCCGCAGTTCCAGTGGACCTGCCGCAGGCGTCCCTGTGGACAGTCTGCTGGTCCCGCGGCTCCAATGGACCTGCCGCAGGCGTGCCTGCGGATGCTCCACCGGAGCCGCGGGACCAGCGGACCGTCCGTAGGAATGCCTGCGGGAGGTCCACCAGAGCAGTCTGCCGCCCTCCCAAATCCTGGCCCCCTAGGCGACCGCCTAGGTGGCCTAAATGGAAGGGCCGGCCGTGGTCTGACCTCTTGTATAGAACAGGCCATTAAATTGCACCCAGGTACCTCTATCTTGACCCCAAAGACTCTAGCCCCGGCCAGCGACCAAGAGAGACCAAAATACCATGACTGCCTGAGCCCCTGCAATGAGCCAGCATGCTAGGAGGACTGGTCAGGTGGAAGTGGCTACCTTCAGATAAGAGCTAGAACCAAATTGATTAGGTGAGGTGTGCCCAGCTGATACCAGCAGGCGATGCACGGAAAGTAACCCCCCCCCAGTGCTTTTGAAATAATGCAAAATAGAGAGAGAATTTCCCTCCAACATTCACTTCCCTAGGAACTTATAGGCATTGGCTTCCACCATGCAAGTGTAACTCACATTAACTCAGTGGGGAGCTCTGTCCCTGTCTAATGGGTGGATAACATACTGGTGTTAATGAGTCTGCTGCTTCCAAATTTCTGCTAAGAGCTGATCCTTTGGCTCAGCCTGTAACCAGCTTGTGCTTTCAGATCCATGGGTTCCAACTTCAACCCCCCAAGATGATCAAACAGGGGATACTTTCCCTGACTGCCTGCGGGATCACATTTTACTGGCACGAATGTTTGGATGGGGGTTCATACATTCAGGGAAGACAAAAATACCATGTGATTTATCTGACCTATTGCAAATTCCTGATACAGGTCAAGCAGCACAGAACTGGCCATGAGCAATCTATAGAATTAATAAAAGAAAATGCCAAAATATTTGAGTGGTTATGATTTTCAAATCAAGCTGTAGAAATAACAACCCCCTCATGAATATTCCAAAAGCAGAAAAAAAAAATAAAAGATGCCAGATCCCTGTTTGAATCAATGTCTCATGTTCTCAAAGGTGCCAGAGCCCTGTGCATGGATTTGTGACTCAGCAGGAGGCACTCTTCTGCGCTGTTAATATGGACCTAATAATCCAGCACAGGTCTAGGAAGACTGATCAGCGGGAGGTGGCAAACTTCAGATGAGAGCTAAAACCAAAGTCCTGAACCTTAGCACTCATGAAGGATCTTCAGGCATCTCTTGCTAAATTATTGTCCTGGCCAGGGTCCTGTTAGGGTTGTTATGTCCTACTATCATACATTCCACCATGTGGCTTCTGCTGGATATGAGAGACTTGACTTCCTGTCCCAAACTAGGTGTTGTGTAATGTGCACCGTTAAACAGCTGCTCTGTCCCCGTCCCCGCTTCCCCTGCAGAGGTGGCTGCATCTCAGCATGATAGGATGTATAAAGCCCACACTGGAACTGAAGAGGTAAAGGAGCAGTTCTGGGCCCAGATGACTTGCCCTGCATGTGCAGAGTCTGCTTCGGACCAAGCTTAAAAGGGAGCCAGCCAATTCAGAAGGGAGCAGATAGAGGACAGACTTACCCTGAGAGCTCCTGAACAAGGGTGCTGCAGAAGCCTTCGCTGCCAGGAAGGGACTAGCAGCTAAGCCCAGCCAGGCTGGAGGTTGAGTTGTTTTTCTTTTGTATCTTATGTTGACGTTGGACATTTTGGGGGAGGTGGATGATAGGAAGTGCCCAGGCAGGCAGCTTTGAAGAACTCCAACGTGCTTAACATTGCTGCCTCTCATGGAGTGCTGGGTTGGAGCCTGGTGGAATGCAAGGACCCTGGCTCCCCTACCAACCACTGTTGTTACAGAGGGGGCATAAATCTCTGTAAGAAGAGGGCAGAGATGCCGGAAGCCCTGGGGACAGAGTGAGCTACCTACAGGGACCAGGAGGTGTATTAAAGGCACTCCCTGTTCTGAGGATATGTGATTTTATATAAGAACGGCTGTATG
The DNA here is from genome assembly GCF_025201925.1 of Gopherus flavomarginatus. Taxonomy (NCBI): domain Eukaryota; kingdom Metazoa; phylum Chordata; order Testudines; family Testudinidae; genus Gopherus; species Gopherus flavomarginatus. The sequence goes on from NC_066629.1 coordinate 13,680,420, forward strand.
GGGTCAGACCAAAGGTCCATCTAGCCCAGCATCCTGTCTTATGACAGTGGCCAATGCCAGATGCCCCAGAGGGAATGAACAGAACAGGTAATCATCAAGTGGTCCATCCCCTGTCGCCCATTCCCAGCTTCTGGCAAACAGACGCTAGGGACACCATCCCTGCCCATCCTGGCTAATAGCCATTGATGGACCTATCCTCCATCAATTTATCTAGTTCTTTTTTGAACCCTATTATTGTCTTGACCTTCACAACATCCTCTGGCAAGGAATTCCACAGGTTGACTGTGTTGGGTGAAAAAAAAACCTTCCTTTTGTTGGTTTTAAAGCTACTGCCTATATTTCCTTGGACTCTGTTACTCTGGAAGGGGACAAACAAAACTGGTGACCCAGCCAGAGGGCCAAGTCACTGACTACCACAAGCTGGGCTATCATGGGGGCAGAGTGCTCGCTGACAAGACACACCAGAGATCGAGGAAAGTGGAGGCCCAGAGACCTAGCCACTAGGCGATGCCCCCAGTAAGCCCAGCATCCCCCTATCATGGTCAGCAACATGACTCCTGTTTGTGTAAAGTTTGGAAAAAGCCATTGGGAGCCAATGGGGTGAAATGTGCTGTAGAAGTTTTCCCTATTGTTCCAGGTAAGGCTGCAGAAACGCTGTGCAGGCATCTGTCATTAACACAGGCATATGGTGCATAAGGGGCTGGGAGGTATTTGAATGGATGCATCAGTGGGAGAAGTAGGGAAAATTTTCCTTTTTGTTCTCTGGGAGCTAAACTCTTATCCCAGAAGCAAGTGACAGTAAGTGATAGTAACAGGCTCATCTGTTTGAGTGTTTGGACTTCCAAGTCTTATGGAATGATCTGTTCCAGTGCATTTAACAGTGTAGATTTGAAAACAACGTGACAAAATCTTAAATATTTAATTAAAATATGGTGTAAGCTCTTCAGCGGAGCTGGGAAAGTAGGAGGCACCAGACCCGTAAAGCTGTTGTCAGACATGAGTGACAGCAGTTAAAAAATGAGTTAGACAGCATTTGAGGGATTTCCTGGTAGCAACCAGGCATAAAGTTTAAGCCTCTAAGTGTGGAATTAGACAGCACAGACTTGTGCGAGCAGAAAATACAAGGCTGAGCTATGGGAGGGGGCAAGCAGGAGTACTTTCAGAGGGCAGAATGTCTCACAAAGCAGAAGATGGAGGGAGACTGGAGTTTAGAAAGCTAGACGACAGTGGAGGCAATAAACAGATGACAATTATTGCAAACCCCATCCCCAACTGACTGACACTGAGAGGCAACCTTAAGGTTTTGCAAGGAAACCCAGCACAATGTGATACATGCCCGTGTCAGCACAGACTCAAAGCCCAGATGGGGCTCTGACAAACAGGTTCGCAGTCTCCTACACAAGTCTGGGGAGGATTTATGGTTCTGCCTCCTGGCTGTGTAGAACTTGCAGTCTCAGCACAAGACCAGATGAAACTGGTTGGCTTGGGGGCTGAGCATCACAATGGGCTTGGTTTGAACCTCAGAACTCAGCCCAGGGTTAATGGAAGCCAAAAAAAATTTTAGAACAGACCAGCCCCCTGACATGAAGCCAGAGAGATCCCAGGAGCTCAAGGGGGTGGGCACAAAACATCTTGGAAAGGTCTATTCCCTTCCTTCTCTTTTAGGGATTGTACTGATTTCCACTGACGTGTGTAGAGTAATCCATCTACTAGCAAGGGGCACACAGTACCTCACACATCACAGAACAAGGCCACGTAGGCTTTAGGAAAAATCCTCACCTTATTTGCATGGGCTAATCCAAGGGGATTGGGGACACATGATGGAGTCTAACTGACTGGCCTAAGGGGCCTTGAGCTAAAGGTGAATCTCCATTAGCTGTCACCAGTATAGGGCCTATGACACACAGTTTGAGCAGCTTAGATTCTATTCCACGGAGGGCACCGCTACAGCCACACAGTAGCCAGTTGACTATAACATAATGAGCCAGGCCCTCAACTGGTGTAAATTAACTCAATGGAGCTATGCTGATTTCTAGCCGCTACGGATCTGGCCCGCTACCCTGCATCCAGATCTATCAGCTGCGCTGCCAGGTGGGATGCAGCAACATCACACTCCCAGTTAAGAAGGAATTTGAAGCACCTTTCCTTTTAGTACTGCAAACTGTAAAACATGCCGGCAGCGCGTGGAAACCCACCTCCCCTGGCATCATGGAACAGTTCTCTAGGAGGAGATACAGCTGTATAAAACCCAGGGGTGATGAGGAGTCAGAGGCAAGCTCGCTGCAAGGAAGGGTCACCACAGTACACTGAAACTATTTAGAAGAACTTGAGAGCCGGCCCAAGTCTTTTGTCATTGTACAGAGCTGCCGGTTATTTGTATAGTGGTATAGTTCTATCGTGGCTATGTACACAGTTTTATTGGATTGCAAGCCTAAAAAAAAAAATAGCTGCAATAGCATTGCCTCCCTCTATAAATGCAGCAAACGCCCTCGTAAATAAAGAGAAATCACTGCCACTGAAGCGAATGGCTTGGTCTCATTACCAGTCCCCACATGGTGCCTGGGTCCGTTCCACCACCACTAGCAGAGAGAAAGACAATTAGTTCTCCGGCACTGCCAGGCTCACTCTCAACACTCCACCTGCGGAGCTCCACCCGGACCCTGTTGCTTTAATGTGACTGTGTTAATGGTTATTTCCTTGGGCAAGTCCGAGCAATAAATCTCTTGGAGTGCATCACGGACTCTGCAGCCAGATAAACAGTAATAAAACTTCCAAGGCAACCACCTCCTATAAACCTCAGGGTAACTTTCTTCCAACTTTTAGAGATTGCCTGCTTGCTATTAATACACTTGAAAGGCTCCAGCTTCTGTGTTTTATAAACTCATTACACTTATGTACCTCTTGGATCAATGAGAAAGAAGTCTGAAGGGAAATACAGGCCTGGAAGCTAGTGGAGTGGATCTGCTGGGTCAGCAGTGGGGGGAAAAGAAGGAGGCTCGGCCGAATTCAAGTTTCGTTTTGAATTTTGACATATATTGATGTTTATTTTAAGCATTTTTTTCTACTTTTTTCAATTTAAGCTCTCAAAACTGGGTGAAAATGTGGGGAAGGTCAGACAATTTTTGATGACTGTAGTAGATGCTGAGATTAAAAAAAAAGTTAAAACTTAATAACGATTAAAACAAATTGCAACATCACATGCCAAAATGCACAAAGTAAATATCCTTAAATCAAACTCCAATAAGCTCTCAAGCAGCATTTTTCTTACTGTGCCTGTCTGCATTCCCATTATTATCGATGGACATAATTTTGTGGTTGGTTTGTGTGTGTCCAGTGAAATCAACATTTGCTGACATTGATTTCACTGCACACACACAAACCAACCACAAAATTATGTCCATCGATAATAATGGGAATGCAGACAGGAACAGTAAGAAAAATGCTGCTTGAGAGCTTATTGAAGTTTGATGTAAGGATATTTACTTTGTGTATTTTGGCATGTGATGTTGCAATCTGGGAGGTAAAGGGGAGGCACAACTAATCCCAAACGAGGATCTACCTGCGCTGAAATATGTCAAGGGTTTGGGAATGTAGGAGGGATCTACTAAGACAAATTTGCATCTGTGGTCTCATGTATTGTAGGAACTGTAAACTCTGTGTTCCAGTATATGGAATCACAGATCTTAAATCAAAGGCATTTATTAAACAAAACAATTGAAAATAATAGACACCAACAAACAGGCTTCCACACAGCTCAACTGCCAGCTGTGCTTACTTTGTTTACCAGAGACCATACCTTGTCTGGAATGCTATATAGCACACAGAGGCATCTAGTGGCTGAATAATATACTGCAAGTAAACATACTATAACACTGGGATGTCAGTGGTATACCCATCCCCGCTACATGTCTGGTAGGGTGGTTTGTGTACCATAGGCTGGGAGGCATGTGCTGTAGATGCTCCAAGCACTGGGGACTTGTGACTCTTGCCCTTAGTGGGCCCCCAGCCACATTTGAAGACTTTGAGTATAAAAGAGGATTCCTTTATAAACAACAGCCAGAAACTAAAAGGTGCAAATACTCCAAGCCACAATCTTTTCCAGTTACAAATAACTAGAGCTCATCAAAAAATTTTCAACCAAAAAATGGCTTTTCAATTTTCATGGAAAAAATTGTTTTGGTAGATTTTTTCCAGTTCTCTGATTAAAAAAAAAAGTATTAAAAAAATTGGGAAAAGGGGGGGGGACAACGAAAATGGAGAAAATGGTTTCCATTTAACTGAAAAACAAAAGCAAAAAAACCAGAATGCTTTTCTCCCCTTTTCGTTGCAATTTTTCTGTGGAAAAATAAAGAATCTCTTCCAACTAACTCTACCAAAAAAAGATCAAAGCACCAGTTCCCAACCCCTAGGGGCAGCGCAGTACAAGGAATATGGTAACGGCACCCCATGAGTTCCTGCAGCTGTTTCCCTTTACATTCCTGCTGCTGATACTCTTGGTCTCCTGCTAGAAAGCACAATAGGCTGCTTCCCTGCCTGGCTTTCAGTCCTATAGCTGTCAAAGGCCCAGCCTTCTCTGCACCCAGTGCCCACGTTGCTGCCTCCAGTCTACTGCTCCAGTTCCCATGCAGCCTCTGGCTCTCCCCACAACCAGTCTCCTCCGAGCTTAGGATGCTATTTTCGCTTTGTCTTCTTTGGCCCTTATGGGGCCCTCTACAGGCAGGATGTTAAGCTGGGTAACACAGTGACCAGGAAAGAGCTAGCGAAAGTGGTTCACTCTCCATCCTGTCCTCACTTAACCAGGCAAATCAGCAGTCTTCACTGCCAGTTGTGATACTTGGCATTTCCATAGTGTCTGCCACATAAGGATCCCAAAGCACACAGAAACACGGGAAGCTATTTTTACATGTATTTTACAGAGGGGGATATTTGGATTCTTCAGATTTTGCCCTAATTTACAGCCATTGTGCAATCCCACTGAATTTGTCTCAGAGAAGTTATGGACAACATTCACAAATTAAAATTAGGTGTATTAATCCATATTTAAACACTTAAGTAAGGGATCTGATTGTCAGAGATGATGCTCGCCTACCTGGTAACGGCACCCAATTTGAAATCTCCTTCCTTAGTGACTTAGCCAAGATCATGCTGTTTGTCAGAGCAAGACTTGACTCCCTGATCTACACTCAAAGCAGCAGAGCGCTCTCCCCTTGGCATAATTACTCCACCTCCTCAAGAGATGGAAGTTATGTTGGTGGAAGAGGGTCTCCCACAGACACAGTGCCAGTGTGGACAGCGCTTACGTCGATGTAACTTATGTCGCTTGGTGGGGGGGGAATCTTTTTCATAGCCCCGAATGACGTAAATTACATCAACTTAAGCGGTAATTAGACCAGACACTCAATGTGCAGTGGCAGTCAAAAAAGCAAACAGAATGTTGAAACCATTAAAAAAGAGATAGATAAGACAGAAAATATCATATTGGCTCTATATAAATCCATGGTACACCCACATCTTCAATATTGCGTGCTCATGTGGTTGCCCCACCTCAAAAAAGATATTGGAATTGGAAAAGGTTCAGAAAAGGGTAACAAAAATTATTACAGGTATGGAACAGCTTCCATACGAGGAGCGATTACTAAGATTGGGACTTTTCGGCTTGGAAAAGAGATGACCAAGGAAGGATATAATAGAGGTCTATAAAATCATGACTGGTTTGGAGAAAGTAAATAAGGAAGTATTATTTACTCCTTCTCAAAACAGAAGAACTAGGGGTAACCAAATGAAATTAATAGGCAGCAGGTTTAAAACAAACAAAAGGAAGTAGTTCTTCACACAACACACAGTCAACCTGTGGAACTCTTTGCCAGAGGAAGTTGTGAAGGCTAAGACTATATAACAAGGTTCAAAATAGAACTAGACAATTTATGGAGCACAGGTCCATCAATGGCTATTAGCCAAGATGGGCAGGGACGGTGTCCCTTGCCTCTGTTTGCCAGAAGCTGGGAATGGGTGACAAAGGATGGATCACTTGATGATTACCTGTTCTGTTCATTTCCTCTGGGGCAACTGGCATTGGTCACTGTTGTAAGACAGGATACTGGGCTAGATGGACCTTTGGTCTGATCCAGTCTGGCTGTTCTTATGTAGCCTGTCACATTCCCCTCACCCAGTGCACTGTAATTGAGGGAAACTTTACCCATCTCATCATGGAGATGCCTGTGGAGCTCACTTAACTCAGAAATAAAGTAGGCCAGTTGAGTCTGCATGAACAAGATGCGAATTAAACAGAAATATCTGCACAGCTGGCGGCATTACACTCTGGTAACTACCTGAAATTTCTCTCCATTTTCTTGTATAAATATGCCATTTGCTTCCCTACTGTACAGTATATTGTACCTGTAGCTCAGTGCACCAAATGTTATCAACTGATTATTAGGCAGCAGACCTCTGTCTCTCAATACACAGGGCTCCTGCTCATTACACACCCACTGAGTTTCCCTACTGAGGGCTGGCCAGAGTCACTAAATGTAGCCTGTGGCTAGCTTCATCTTCATTCCTGGTGAAGACAGATAGATGGACAGGGTGTCCTAATGCAAAGGTATGTGAACTGTTGTCCCTGAACCGCTAATGATTCACCAGAGTTACCACATACATCTCCCTAGTCAACCTTACATTTTCCCTGACCACCTGCATAAATACACGTAAAGTTAAGAGGAACATGTTGCCAGGGGTTTGCAAATCTCATATTCCAATGTGCTATAACCTTAATGTATTTACAAGAAAAAAAGACACTACAAATGTGAGGGGCTGAACAGCCTAGGTAAATGTACTTATTAGCAAGTACTATGTATATTCACATAAACATCAATCCAACACATTCCATAACCCCACAGATAATAACGATTTCCCTTTGATCCATAAAAAACATCTTATTGCTCAAATCAACACGTTGCAATAACTCTCAGTTCTGACGTACGCTTATGCACCCGGGGACTAAATTCATTTTGGAATCTTTAGTTCTAATTAAATAACATATTATTTCTTTTGTATGTCTTCTGTAACATATTATTATTATACAACACAAGGAGGAGACACAGATTAGGGAGGATGTGGAGAAGTAGCTAGCATGGGGCGATAGTAAATGGAGAAGGCATATAGGGCACGAATAATAGGACTGTGTTACTTTCCTGTTCATTTCCAGATTTATTTCATGCTTTAGAGGCTTTTTCAGTTCAAGGAATTTATTCTTTGGAAATTATAATCTATAAATTAGAACTAATTTTCTCTGGAAGATATACTCCATTGATGCACACTTTTAAACGTTATTAATGAAGTGGGTTTTTTTGCTCACTAATAATTAGGGCTGATCAAAAAATTTCCATAGAAGTGGTTTAAAAAAAGAAATTATCTTTTCCTCCCATAAAATTAAAGGAAAATTTCCAAAGGATTTCCACTCAAATCCCTAAAGCATTTGGTTTTTGAAAACTGAAAATTTTAATCAAAAAATTGGGAAGGTTTTGGTTTTTCATTGGGAAAAAAAAATCAGAAAAATTCTGATTCTTTTTGGTAAATCAAAATATTTATTTTGAAATGTTTCAGGCAAAATACTTACATTTCCTCTGCGGCATCACTAAGGTCTAGTCTGCACTAGAAAGTTTTACTAGCAAACCTTCCCCCGACACATCATCCACACTTCATTGTGTGTCCTGCCAATGACACCCTCCACTTTTACCAGCATAGTTATTCCCCTTCCCAGAGCAACACAAGTCCCTCACCAGCACAGTATATTGGCACAGTGCCAGTGAACCAGTACAGAAAGTCCTTCCGTTACAATCCCACAATGCACATTCCCTTCAGCAGTGGGCTGTGCATTAGGGGGAGGGGGAGAGAGATCGACCTCTTGTGAATTACCTGAGGGTAAAGAACCTACTACTACCATCAGCCTTGAGAAATCTCTCTCCTGAAATGGTAGAGTCTTATGGTCCAATCCAGCCAAGCAAGTAAGCATGATGTATGTAACTTTAAGCAGGTGATTGATCCCTGTGATAGAGCGCTGGGAACCAACAGCTGAGCCAGCACTCTGATCACTTAAATAGCAATTAATTCCTCTGGGAGTGGACCTAATTAGCAGATTAGAATGGGCTGCAGAAGACTAAAGAGCTAATTAACACTTCAGCGCAGAGGGTAGAAGGCAGCACAGGAAGGATGTGGTGGGGAGAGAGGCAAGCTAGTGAAGCCAGAACCAAGAAGGATCTCTGGGTGGGAAGAGCTCTTCCCTTTCCTCTCCTGGACAGAAGACTGAGGAGGGGCAGATGTGATGTATGGATCAGTAAAGGTGGTGGGAGGAACAATACAAATAAACACTTTTGTGTAGTTTAACAACTGAATAGTCTGTATAGACAGAGGAAAAGACAGGATGGGACCTTGCGCTGTCACAGTCTCATTGAAGTCATGGACTGCTCATGTCCTTAACGTTATATGTGTGCTTAGGGCTTTGCAACTGGCACCTATATTTGCAGAGCTGAAATACCAGGGTTCTAGCTCTGTGTGTGTGATTTATCCTAAGATTACTTCTGTGGTGTATGGCTCATGGGCTCCTTATACATTCCCCCTTCAGATCAATACGCTGCACAGATAGCTCAGACCATGAGTTCCTTTCTGAACCAGCTGGCTTACCAAAGAAACACATTTTGAAAAAGCCACTCAGCACAATCCCAAAGAAGAAAACAAAATAACCTCCCCAGTGTGCCCACACCAGCGTGGAGAGAGGACTTACCAAGAACAGTCAGCCGGGCTGGTCTGGATCGGATGGCCGCCTGAATGGCCTGGCACTCGTAAACAGCATCATCTTGAATATCTGCCCTCAGGATTTTCAGGTGGTGTTCTCCTGACAAATGGTCCCCCACAACCAAATAGCGCGGATAGCCTGCAGAATGCAAAATACAAGTAAGGCTGTAGCCAGACAGTAATAACTACAGAATGAAGAGTTTGTAATATAAACCAGGATTCCCAGACTTCCCCCAGCAAAGGGCCTGCAACCAGCTATCAGGTTCTAGGCACCTTAACAGAGGTGCGGAGCCATTCTGACGACTCATCCTGGTAGCCAGATCATGTGGATGTAATTGTAGGAGATTTAGAATCCCTTTAAGATGAAGGAGAGCTAGATGTGGGGACAGCAGGTGCTGCAGGGACACGCCTAGGAGTTCAGGAAGGAATTCAAGCTAAGGAATAAAATGGAACACCCCAGAAAGGGGATGAGATTTAAGCAACAACTGAGCTGTGTTGCGAGTATGGCTGTTTACAGGGCCACACTGGAAGCTTATTGGTTCAAGGGTCACACTTAATGTTTATCCGAGAAGGAAGGTCTCAGAAGAAAAGTGAAGCAAATTCGTGCTTTTCAGGTCATTGAAACCAAACATGGGAACGAATCAGACCTGGGGCCTGCCGTGTTTGTAACAGGCAGTCCTTTCCCATGATCTCTGTCTCTTGCAATCATTGCCCTGATATTTGCACTGGTTAGAAATATCATGCTGCAAAAGGCTTCCAAGGTGAGCAACTCCACTAATCTCACTGTTCCTGGCTCTGCCACTGCCCCGCTGTGTGACCTAGTTCATTAATGTCTCCAAAGTGCTCAGACTGAAGGAGCTAAAATCAGCAAGCATGAGGGCCCTGATGCAATATAAATGATGCACCTGTTTAACTTGAAGCACGAGTAATTCCATTATTTTCAATGAGCTTAAAGTGGAGCATGTGCTTAACGAGCTCGCTGGCGCAGGGCCTAGTAAGGAATTGAGAGTAATAACCATCACCAACCTAATTTTGCTGGTGGCCTGAGCTATGCTGGAGTGAAGGATTCTATTGCCCAGGTCTTCCCTAGCTGATGATGATTAATGCACTATGTAGTGCAGGCATCTTGGCACTCTCTTGTGTTTTCATTATTTTGCAAGCTCTCAACAGCAGGATTTGCTGTCCTGAACTGTAAGAAATACAAACGATGGGTTTGTTTGTAGTTAATTAGGTGACTAGCTGAGCTGGTATCATGCGAGCTGCAATTTCTCTTGCTAAAGCAGACCCAGATCTGCTAATTGTCCAAGGTGTTTGCACGAACAGGGAGCTTCAGTGGAGTTGTTACCAGTTCACTATGCAATGTCTTGTAGGCAAAGTTCAGATCTCTAATGTACAGGGAAATGTATTGCATCAAGCTTTAAAATGGCTTTTAAAAAGGGATTGCACACACAGGCAAGTCTGAGAAAAGAGCAGCTATTAAGGAAAGAAGGGAGCATGCATTAGGCCTTAGTCTAAGGTCACCGAAAATGATAATGTGGGTTCGCTTCCCACCTCTTCCACTAACTTCCTCTCTGAAATGATTATCCAGTACGAGAAGTGGCCACTGCTTTTGTGCACTCCGGGGCCTCATTTTCACAGGCGCTGAGCACCCACAGCTTCCATGGAGCTCAGTGGGAACTGTTGGTGCTCAGCCCTTCTGGAAATCAGGCCCTACGGGTTTCAGATTTGGCATGCAAAAATGGAGACAAGTGAAATCACTCGCTGCTTTTGTTTATGGTGTTCTCTGGTGTGAAAAGTTTTCAGTATTATCACATGGGTCAGTGTTTGCAATACACACTGATGGAAAAAACACAAAACATTTAAATAGGCAGTATCTGAAATTGCCATGCAGATATCATGAATGACAGCCAGTTTTGCAACATTTGCATATATATTTCCCAAACACTATGTGCCACAGGCAACACCTGGATAAACATTCATTTTTCTTCAGCAGCAGCTTGTAAAGATGCAGTGGTTTGCACCTGCACTTCAGACATATTGTTTCCTTTCCATGCTCCAGCCAGATGAGTCTACTTGGAGGGTGGGAGGGATGGAGAAAAGTGGTCAGCACTATCTACTGATTTAGCAAAGCATTTAAGCACATGCTTAACTTTAAACTCATGCGTAATTTCTATGTGTCACTGGGATTTAAGCCCAAGCTTAAAGTTAAGCGCTTGGGCTCAGATCTACAAAGGTACTTGGGCACCTAAGTTTTGAGTTTAGGTGCCCAAAACTCAGTTTTGGCTCCACTGTAATCAACAAAACTCCTGCTGAACCTGGTAGGCACCTAAACTCACTCAGCGCCTGCATTTTCAGGGTTAAAGTTCTCTTGGCACCTGTAGTAGGAAGAGAGCCTGAGACATAAACCCTTGTATCAGAGGCCTGCTATGAGACAGGACGTACTCACAGAATCTGGCAAAAACAGGGCTGATATTGCAGAAATACACATTCCTAAGTGCGAAGTACAGAGTACTCACACAAACACATCCCAATATCAAGTATGGTACAAAAGCACTTGCCAAGGGTAACAGAAACACACTGATCCCTCCTAAAAGGTGAGGTCAGGATAACAGTACATAACTTGTTCATAACAGGGTATAAAGCTGCATCCAAGAGGGAGTATCTTTGGTCAATCTAGGGTACTGTGGAAAGTCCTGCCACTGACTGAGCTGCATCCATTGTCACCGGCATACATGTCTTAGTATCCTTGTAGAGTCTGCCAGGTGCTATTACCATGCTTCGTCGACAATAAAACTGGCTGGGTGCCTTCGTACCTTAACGGAGCTTGTGGTCATTGGATGTTTCACTCAAGATCTTGTGGAAGTAGAGAAAGACTGTTTGCATTGTATATATACCCTAAGTCTCAGAACATCAGACCCAAGGTGTCTCAAGGGAGAAACTGAGACTGATGCAAGGGTGAAATGTGCACTATTTAAAGAAGGGGTAAAAAATTCAAAGACTCCTAAGTGGCATTTTCCAAAGAGACTTAGGCACTTAAAACCTGGATGCCCAGAGATGTTTAGCCACTTAACTCCCATTTAAGAATCCTTTTGAGGAACTGGGCCTAAGAGCCTAAGGTATGGCTGCACTACAATTAGACACCCACAGAAGCCCCATGCCAGCTGACTTGAGCTAAGGAGATGTTTAATTGTGATGTAGATGCTTGGACTGCAGCCTGAGCTCTGGGACCCTCCTGCCTTGCAGGGTCCTAGAGCCTGGACTCTAGCCTGAGCCCAAACATCTACACCACAATTAAACAGTCCCCTTAGCCTGTCAGCTGGCACTGGCCAGCCATGGGTGGCTGTGCTGACAGCTCATCTATTGAGTGGAAGAGGACAGAGGAATCTTGGAAGGCTTACTTGAGAGATCCCGGCCTACTCCTAGGGCGAGTCCATCTTTAATCCACAGCACAATGCCATTGTACTCGGGGATTGCACACAGCAGAGTCACGGGCTGTCCGGCTATCACCACCTGATCTTGAGGCTGCTGCGTAAAGGAAGATGCTTGGCCTGGAGAAAGAGACAAGAAACAGCAAGAAGGTCACATACTGCACCCAAAAGTCTGCAAGGATGTATTGTGTTTAAAATGCAATTCAGAGGCTTGGGATGCAACATCATGTATCCCCTTCATTAGCAACCCAGGGCTAAATTCTGCGACCCTTAACTGCTGTGATTATGTACAAACCACTTACAATCCCAGGCAGAGTTAAGCACGGATTGGCTCCTGAGTGGGAGAGAAATTCATGTCATGGTGTTTCCTCCTGGCCTGTTTTATTCAGTGTTTGCACACATCCTGTTCACTTTCAACAGAGTTGGCAAACCCAGCAGCAAAGAGTTCCCCAGGTAATGCCATTCACTGAACCCCAGCTATGACACCCATTCTCCAGTCTCTTCACCAGCTGCTGCCAGCTCACCTTGTTCATTACTTCTAGAACCTCTGACCCCCTAAATCCCTAGTCCAAAGACACATTACCTCCCACATGGCCTATGCACCATTTGAAGAATCTCATTTTAGCTTTCCATTCAGGATTTAATCGCACCTAGGCACAGAGAAGAATTTCATCCAGTGCCGAAACCATTTGGCCCACATAGAGTATTTATCTGGATTTGGAACCCAGGCAAAATGATGTTCAGACCTACTGAAGCACTCAGAACTCCTGCTGAAAGTGCCATTGACTGCCAGCTCCGGGTCAATATTCTGAAAGGTGTGTGTGTGGGGAGATTGGGGAGTTAACCACAGCTCCATGCATTTAGCTCTGTGTTTTAAGACGTGCCTGTTAATTCCGAGTTTCTCCCTTGAGACACCTTGGGTCTGATGTTCTGAGCTGCTGGACATCCACACTTCAATGGGATCTGAGAGTACTGCCCAAGGTAACTCAACTGGGCACCCGAAATTAATGGGCAGTTTATAGAAAAAAAATCTAGGGCCCACTGCTTTTTACTGTGCTCTTCTCCCATTGATTCAGCACCTGGCATTTCATAATTCATATAATTATTTGGAGGCAGATTTCTGGCCTGCGCTATGCAGGAGATCAGACTAGATGGTCACAATGGTCAAGGGGGATCCAGTGGACATAGTGTACTTAGATTTCCAGAAAGCCTTTGACAAGGTCCCTCACCAAAAGCTCTTATGTAAATTAAGCTGTCATGGGATAAAAGGGAAGTTCCTTTCATTGATTGAGAACTGGCTAAAAGACAGGGAACAAAGGGTAGGAATTAATGGTAAATTCTCAGAATGGAGAGGGGTAACTAGTGGTGTTCCCCAAGGGTCAGTCCTAGGACCAATCCTATTCAATTTATTCATAAATGATCTGGAGAAAGGGGTAAACAGTGAGGTGGCAAAGTTTGCAGATGATACTAAACTACTCAAGATAGTTAAGACCAAAGCAGATTGTGAAGAACTTCAAAAAGATCTCACAAAACTAAGTGATTGGGCAACAAAATGGCAAATGAAATTTAATGTGGATAAATGTAAAGTGATGCACACTGGAAAAAATAACCCCAACTATACATCCAATATGATGGGGGCTAATTTAGCTACGACAAGTCAGGAAAAAGGTCTTGGCGTCATCGTGCATAGTTCTCTGAAGATGTCCATGCAGTGTGCAGAGGCGGTGAAAAAAGCAAACAGGATGTTAGGAATCATTAAAAAGGGGACAGAGAATAAGACTGAGAATATATTATTGCCCTTATATAAATCCATGGTATGCCCACATCTCGAACACTGTGTACAGATGTGGTCTCCTCACCTCAAAAAAGATATTCTAGCACTAGAAAAGGTTCAGAAAAGGGCAACTAAAATGATTAGGGGTTTGGAGAGGGTCCCATAAGAGGAAAGATTAAAGAGGCTAGGCCTCTTCAACTTGGAAAAGAGGAGACTAAGGGGGGATATGATAGAGGTATATTAAATCATGGGTGATGTTGAGAAAGTGGATAAGGAAAAGTTATTTACTTATTCCCATAATACAAGAACTAGGGGTCACCAAATGAAATTAATAGGTAGCAGGTTTAAAACAAAAGGAAGTTCTTCTTCACACAGCGCACAGTCAACTTTTGGAACTCCTTACCTGAGGAGGTTGTGAAGGCTGGGACTATAACAATGTTTAAAAGGGAACTGGATAAATTCATGGTGGCTAAGTCCATAAATGGCTATTAGCCAGGATGGGTAAAGAATGGTGTCCCTAGCCTCTGTTCATCAGAGGATGGAGATGGATGGCAGGAGAGAGATCACTTGATCATTGCCTGTTAGCTTCACTCCCTCTGGGGCACCTGGCATTGGCCACTGCCGGTAGACAGATACTGGGCTAGATGGACCTTTTGTCTGACCCAGTATGGCCGTTCTTATGTTCTTATGGCTTTGGAATCTATGAATTAGCACCATTGCCATAACAATCCAAGATCTTTCACAACAGTGAAAACTGTCCTTATTCTGTTGCTACATCTATTAGAATAACTCCTCTTTCCACTTAATTGGATCCATCACCAAACTGCTTCCATTGGGCATGAACAATTAATGCTTAGCCTCAGCATACAATGGAGGAAAATCTCCTCAGCTCATTTTGCGTTAAAAGGAGAGGGGAAAAAGATGAGTTGAGGGGGGGAGAAAACCCCAACCACACACTTTTTTCAGCTTCAAAAATAAGTCCAACTTTATTTTTGCACAAATGGCTGACCCAAAATAAGCCACCCAGCACTCCGCACTTCCTGGAGGCACAACCCCACAGGTAAAGTGGGGGCGGGGGGAGAGAAGAGGGGGGAAAGTAGCAGAGAGAATAATTACAAATCCCAAAGTTAAAAGCAATTGAAATGTTTCCTCTGAACATGCTCTGTTGGCATCTGCTAAGATTTCAGCAGCTTAATGAGGCCTCACCCCACTCTATGGCATCACCAGGGGGCAGAGAAAACGGCACACATTCTTCCTGCTCAGCCTGACAGGCACTGGGACTGCTGGGATAATATGCATGAGGGATATGAGAGAGACTATAAGTGCCTCATTAACAGCTAGACAGCATCCCTTTGTATCCAGAGATAAATGCAAAAAACGCTCCAGTATCAGAAGCAGCTACCTTGATACCTAATATTAGAGGACCCTGGTCATCTTTGCTGCAGATACCCGGCTCCCACTTCTCTCTTGTTCTCTAATTCAGGATGCACAATTGAGAACCAATTATGGAATAAAGCTACTAAGAGCCCTAATTTACCACCATTGTTTAAGCAATGATCCTCTCTTTTTCCGCTGGCTTCAGATTGGAACCTATCAGCATCTGCTGGAGTCTTTGCATACACAGGAAATCAGACCGAAATAATGGTCCCTGTTCAACAAAGCAGTTAAGCAAGTGCTTAAAATTTAAATTTGTGAACAATCCTCTCCCTATTTAGCAGAGCATTTTAGCGCATGTGACAGCCACCATGTTGAACAGGGCAGTTCCAGAGCTAATAGCACAAGCTGCTATAGTTTGACTTAAGCGCTGTAAACATATCCTCTGTGGAATGGGCACAGAAGAGACAGTAACCGACATACTCACCATTGTGTCACATATGTGTTTAGCTTCAGGTGCTTTGATTTTAATGGAACTTAAGTATATGCTTAAAGCTAAGCACACACTTAAGTGCTTTGCTGAATCAGGGCCATCAATATAACATTGAGCCCTATTAGTAAAACCCACTTTACTATTAAACATTTCCAGAAGATTATTATGGTAACAATGTTTCATGGCTTGGTTCTACAGGGGGTCCTTTGGTGATAAACTCAGGTCCAGATTAGAACACCCATTTGGTGTTTTGGATCAAACCATGTCTCGCTTCCAGATATGAGCAAGAAAAAAAACATATTGGAAAAGTGAAAACTAAAACAAGGTCAGACAAAGTAGACCTGAATGGAATCTATAATTTGAGACTTCGTACTGACAGGGTTTGTGGTGTGTTTATGCATCATTCCGCAGGGAGGTCTACAAAGAAGGTCAAAGCTTTTGGCATGATTTTCAAATGTTTTGGACACTTGTACATCCCACTGACTTTAACAGGAGTTGCAAGTGCATCTCCAAAACTCAGGCCTGCAACTTCCAGTGAAATCAGTGATGATCGAACAAACCACACGTGACAGATGCTGGTTACTGCACTTCTGGAAGGTCTCCAGGTACTATGGTGATGAGGACAGTGTAAGAACACAGCTAGAACTCCCATCTAGGCTCTCATCTCACATCTTGAGATGCTACATCCCGCTCTCTGGCTTTGAGTGCTGCTGCAAAGATTATTCACCTGGACTGCTGCTTTTCCCACATCATCCTTCTCTTTGCATCTCTCCACTGGCTCCCTCCTCCCTGTCACATCAAACAAACTGCTTGTCTTCACTTTAAAGGCCCTTCATGGGCCATCCCCCCGACCCATCAGCCTGGTAGCAAACAAGAGCTATCGATGCTCATCTCTGATTGGCCCAATATATGTTGCCTTATATATTAAAATGTACACATTTGGACTGAGGTGGAGATGGACATAGGAGACATAAGTGTTGAGAGTCTCTGGGTTAGGATAAAAGGGGTAAAAAACAAGGGTGATGTCGTGCTAGGAGTCTACTACAGGCCACCTAACCAGGTGGAAGAGGTGGATGAGGCTGTTTTTAAAACAACTAACAAAATCATCCAAAGCCCAAGATTTGGTGGTGATGAGGGACTTCAACTATCCAGATATGTGTTGGGAAAATAACACCGCGGGGCACAGACTATCCAATAAGTTCCTGGACTGCATTGCAGACAACTTTTTATTTCAGAAGGTTGAAAAAGCTACTAGGGGGGAAGCTGTTCTAGACTTGATTTTAACAAACAACGAGGAACTCATTGAGAATTTGAAAGTAGAAGGAAGCTTGGGTGAAAGTGATCATGAAATCATAGAGTTTGCAATTCTAAGGAAGGGTAGAAGTAATTAAAGAAATCATCTGCAAACACTTGGAAGGTGGTAAAGTGATAGGGAATAGCCAGCATGGATTTGTAAAGAACAAATCGTGTCAAACCAATCTGATAGCTTTCTTTGAGAGGATAATGAGCCTTGTGGATAAGAGAGAAGCGGTGGATGTGGTATACAGCAAAATAGAGACAATGGATTTCAGGAAGGTGGATTTTGGTAAGCTCAGAGAGCTGATAGGTAAGGTTCCATGGGAATCAAGACTGAGGGGAAAAACAACTGAGGAAAGTTGGCAGTTTTTCAAAAGGGACACTATTCCGATGGATAGGAAAGATAGAAAATGTGGCAAAAGACCACCTTGGCTTAACCACGAGATCTTGCATGACCTACAAAATAAAAAGGAGTCATATAAAAAATGGAAACTAGGTCAGATTACAAAGGATGAATATGGGCAAACAACACAGGAATGCAGGGGCAAGATTAGAAAGGCAAAGGCACAAAATGAGCTCAAACTAGCTATGGGAATAAAGGGAAACAAGAAGACTTTTTATCAATACATTAGAAGCAAGAGGAAGACCAAGGACAGGGTAGGCCCACTGCTCAGTGAGGAGGGAGAAACAATAACAGGAAACCTTGAAATGGCAGAGATGCTTAATGACTTCTTTGTTTCGGTCTTCACTGAGAAGTCTGAAGGAATGTCTAACATAGTGAATACTTATGGGAAGGGGGTAAGTTTAAAAGATAAAATAAAAAAAGAGCAAGTTAAAAATCACTTAGAAAAGTTAGATGCCTGCAAGTCACCAGGGCCCGATGAAATGCATCCTAGAATACTCAAGGAGTCAATAGAGGAGGTATCTGAGCCTCTAGCTAATATCTTTGGAAAGTCATGGGAGACGGGAGAGATTCCAGAAGACTGGAAAAGGGCAAATATAGTGCCCATCTATAAAAAGGGAAATAAAAACAACCCAGGAAACTACAGACCAGTTAGTTTAACTTCTGTGCCAGGGAAGATAATGGAGCAAGTAATTAAAGAAATCATCTGCAAACACTTGGAAGGTGGTAAGGTGATACGGAATAGCCAGCATGGATTTGTAAAGAACAAATCGTGTCAAACCAATCTGATAGCTTTCTTTGAGAGGATAATGAGCCTTGTGGATAAGAGAGAAGCGGTGGATGTGGTATACCTAGACTTTAGTAAGGCATTTGATACGGTCTCGCATGATATCCTTATCGATAAACTAGGCAAATACAATTTAGATGGGGCTACTATAAGGTGGGTGCATAACTGGCTGCATAACCGTACTCAGAGAGTAGTTATTAATGGCTCTCAATCCTGCTGGAAAGGTATAACAAGTGGGGTTCCGCGGGGGTCTGTTTTGGGACCGGCTCTGTTCAATATCTTCATCAATGACTTAGATGTTGGCATAGAAAGTACGCTTATTAAGTTTGTGGACAATACCAAACTGGGAGGGATTGCAACTGCTTTGGAGGACAGGGTCAAAATTCAAAATGATCTGGACAAATTGGAGAAATGGTCTGAGGTAAACAGGATGAAGTTCAGTAAAGACAAATGCAAAGTGCTCCACTTAGGAAGGAACAATCAGTTTCACACATACAGAATGGGAAGAGACTGTCTAGGAAGGAGTATGGCAGAAAGAGATCTAGGGGTCATTGTGGACCACAAGCGAAATATGAGTCAACAGTGTGATACTGTTGCAAAAAAAGCAAACGTGATTCTGGGATGCATTAACAGGTGTGTTGTAAACAAGACACGAGAAGTCATTCTTCCGCTCTACTCTGTGCTGGTTAGGCCTCAACTGGAGTATTGTGTCCAGTTCTGGGCACCGCATTTCAAGAAAGGTGTGGAGAAACTGGAGACGGTCCAGAGAAGAGCAACAAGAATGATTAAAGGTCTTGAGAACATGACCTATGAAGGAAGGCTGAAAGAATTGGGTTTATTTAGTTTGGAAAAGAGAAGACAGAGAGGGGACAAGATAGCAGTTTTCAGGTATCTAAAAGGGTGTCATCAGGAGGAGGGAGAAAACTTGTTCACCTTAGCCTCTAAGGATAGAACAAGAAGCAATGGGCTTAAACTGCAGCAAGGGAGATTTAGGTTGGACACTAGGAAAAAGTTCCTAACTGTCAGGATAGTTAAACACTGGAATCAATTGCCTAGGGAGGTTGTGGAATCTCCATCTCTGGAGATACTTAAGAGTAGGTTAGATAAATGTCTATCAGGAATGGTCTAGACAGTATTTGGTCCTGCCATGAGGGCAGGGGACTGGACTCGATGACCTCTTGAGGTCCCTTCCAGTCCTAGAGTCTATGAATCTATGATGCCAGCCTTCATCACCCATGTTACATTTTCAGACAGACCCTTGGAGCTTCTTCTCATGCTACCCCTCACACCTGGGTGGAGCCCACCACTCCCGTAAACATTTGCAAAATTACCTCATTATCCTTTTCCAAATTCCTCGTCCCAACTCTCCTTTGCTGTGA
Source organism: Gopherus flavomarginatus (assembly GCF_025201925.1). Classification (NCBI taxonomy): domain Eukaryota; kingdom Metazoa; phylum Chordata; order Testudines; family Testudinidae; genus Gopherus; species Gopherus flavomarginatus. Next base: position 13,700,141 of record NC_066629.1, read on the forward strand.
TACCTCCAAAAACCCTGACAATGGTTAGGCTGCTGCTGTGTTAGTCCACTGTCTGTCATGGTGACCAATATTGTCTCTTTGTTTACTTGTGTTCCTCCGTCAGTCTCTATCCATCTCCCATTTAGATTGTTAGCTCTTTGGGGCAGGGACCATCTTTTTATTCTTTGTTTGTACAGGACCTCACACAAGGGGGTGTCTGGTCCATAACTAGGACTCCTAGGCACTATGGTAATAGCACTAGTGCTAAATAATAACCTATATAGAATACAATAGACTAGAATGGGAAGAGGTCTCAGTTGCATTCCCAAATGGTACACAGGTACAGTCTGCACTATGTGTAATGGTTTGCACCAGTGCAAAATGTGTTCAGTGGGGGTATAAATTGCTACCAGATCAGAAAACAGCCTGGAAATGACCGTACAAGATAGAAGACCAGGGAGAATCAGGCCCCCTTATTTATGTAGCAGCACAATTATGGACTACCAGCTGATGGCTGGAGCATACTCTTGTGAACTCTGTATGCTTGAGGATCAACTTTGTCTACCATTAGGATTCTTTCTAGAGTGAAGAAAGTTGCCCAGGTGCTTCACAGACATGTAAATGCAAGGTCTGTGCTCTGAGCATTTTACAACTCTTGGCAGGCAATAGATTAGGAGTGATATACCGAGTCGATGTATTTTAAAATACAGTATTTGTCAGAGGTGCCTGGAGTGGCCAGACAGGTGCTACTTGTCATGTCAGAAATCTAAATAGATAGAAAGGAAGCAGCAGAGAGTGTTGCTGTCCAGCACACAGCTCCTTAGTGTCACAGTTTTAGTTTAGAGCACTTTCCCTCCCTCATTTATTTGTAAATCCCTCCAGCAGACCTACCTTTGGCACGATACCTACAAATCGCTACTAGCTGACATTCATGAACTAGTAACTGCCAGTTTATTCCAATGCACCTGTCTCTGCTGTTACCTTGTCCTGCCATTCCCCACTCCTCTTGGTTGTCTGTTTATTCACCTGGGACCTGAACCTGCACTATGGGAATCAATGGGAGATTCTGGTCTGTCTCCTCTATTGTGAAATTTGTCTTGTATTATTTATTTGTACAGCAATAAGGGCCCTAGCCCCCTGTGTGGGGTCCTTCAGCACTACCACATTAAAAATGATCAGGAATAACAACTTACAAGAATAATATACTTTTTCAAGTTCGTAAAAGGTTGTTACAAGGAGGAAGGAGAAAGAAGCAATGGGCTTACATTGCAGCACGGGAGGTTTAGGTTGGACATTAGGAAAAACTTCCTAACTGTCAGGATGGTTAAACACTGGAATAAATTGCTCAGGGAGGTTGTGGAATCTCCATCATTGGAGATTTTTAAGAGCAGATTAGACGAACACCTGCCAGGGCTGGTCTAGATAATAGTCCTGGCTTGAATGCAGAGGACTGGACCTCTCGAGGGCCCTTCCACTTCTATGATTTTTTGCTAATGCTCGTGTGCGGGGTGGACTGAAGTTGCCTGGATAACCTAAAGGAAGATTGACTGGAAGCAAGGGAGACCAGCTTACAGAGTGGATTGCATGTCTACTTGGAAGTTATATGGACCAGGACTAGAGGAAACATACAACACTACCCTCTATGGACCAGAGGCCATAGGGCAAAGTCCACACAAATCCTAACCATAGGCCTTGTGTGCACCAAGGTAACAATTTTTTTTTAATTGATTTAGTTAAACCAGGGTAAACCTCTTTGTGGACACTTATAAATCAGGTTTTAATTGATTTAAATTGATTTAGCTTAATTCAGTAAGGATTAAAGGTAAATCTATATAAACCAGATTTAAGTGGGATGACAAGGGTTTTGCAGCTAAGCTGGTTTTCAACCTGCTTTTAGGCCTTACCTACAGAGGAAAGCTGCATCAGTTAATTCAAATCGGGTTTTAAACAGATATAGTTAAGCCTGTGACAGCCACAGTGTGGCTGCTTATATTTCAATTTAAAAACAGCTTGTTTAAATTAAGTTAAATATGTTCCCCATGGACTCAAGCTAAACCGGAAAAAATTAAAACCACCATCAAAATAAAAATCAGACCATCCACACAGGAGTGTTTTAATTTTCACACATTAGGTTATACTGGTGCAACTTTTCCATGTAGATAAGGCTTCAGCTACACCAGTACAACTTTTGCGTGTAGACAAGACCCAGGTAACATCTTTTCCAAGGTATTTCTAGGGCATATATCACCTTGGTACCTGCATGCCTAATGGAGACTCTTATTCTGCTCATATTGCACAAGCCTGTGTTTTTAAAGGTAAAGATCTTGGGTTCTAACCTTGATGCTGCACTGCATGTATTTGGGCTGCTGACCAACTATGATGCCTGTACAGGTAGCCAGAGGCTCCTTACAGTCTCACTTTCTAATGAGGCTGCTGCAAGCCAATCATCAGATGAGGTTTTTCCCTAGAAGTTCATGAAGTGGTTAGTCTCCTTTACAAGAGAAAGTCAGAGAGTCTCTAAAGGGACAGAGAGAGACTTGGCTGATCTGTAGTGCTGGCAGCCCGGGACAAGGGAATTCTTTAATCCAAGCATACCTCAGAGCACAAGGATGAGATTGAGGCCTTGGAAACAAACCTCTTTGACTACTTCTGAGCTTTCCATAATAGGAAGCAGAAAATTTGTTGCACAACAGTATCACATTTCCTTGACCTGATGAGAATCCAGTTCAGTCTCTGAGGAATCTCATTAATAATCAGATGGCCTTGAATCCTGCTAGTAACATTTTTATTCTGATTTAAGCTTTACAAATTTGATTTCATAGGAAATTGTAATCAGCTCTGAGTTTTGTTTTCCCCCCGCCCTTATTCCCTGGGTTTTTGCGTCAGAATAGAAAAAGCACTGTTGGCACCAAAGGAAAAAAAAAAGGGGGTAAATGAGGAAGCAAGAAAGAGGAAGGAAGTGATAGTTTTGCAATTTTTTCCTTCTTTCCCCACTAACTGCGATTTCATGGCTTGCTCCTTAATCTCAACAATTCGCTAGCCAACTTGGTCGACCGGGGATAGGCTGGAGCGTGGCAATAACCAAAAAAAGATTGTTTTATCAGTAAGAATTATCAGGTTGTCAGCTGGGAGCTGCCAGAGTTGTAATGAGAAAGCAGAAACAAAGTGATATTCATGCCCTCTGAAAATGTCCATTAAGCAGAGACTTCATTTGATAATTGCTATCAGAAATGAAGCACTTTTTCCCCCCTTTGTTTCTTGATTTGTTTCAGAAGGCGGTTGACATCCATGGAAAATTAGAGAGAAAAATCCAGCATATAGCTCCTGTCTTTCCTCCTTCTGTTTTTTTTGATGCAGATAACTGTTACATGAAACCAATTTTCTTCCAAGGTCCCATCTACACTACAAATATCACCAACGCAGGGATTCAGTTACAACAACATGGATGAAGGGTAGATGGAACTTAACTGTATCTCTCTAAGCAGGTTAAAGTGTAGGGGTCAGTTCAGGGTTATTGCTGGGTTGTGGGGCCAGTCCATATAACAGCTTTTAACTGTTTTGTAACAAGGTCAAGGTGACAAGTGTGCTGTAAATGAATTTCCTGATTCTGAGTCCTTCAGTGGATGGAGCCTAAGTCAACGTTGCCTCCAGTAAAGCCATTGAACAAGTGTGGCCTGCAGAGTCCTCAAGTGAGATGCATTTTCCCAGCCAGTGCATCTTGGGGATAAGGCTGATAATTTTCATTGCTAGTGAACTCCAGGATCAGACAAAGGCAGTGTGTGATAGGAGTGCAAGGAAGAGATATGCTCCTACTGTCCCTGATCTCCAGGACCTCGGTTTAGCAGAATGTTTCCATTAAAGCCATCAGCAGTAGAAGTAGTTTTAATGGTGTTGCCATTTATACTGTCATCACTAGGCTCCAGAGTTATCACCCTCTGGAACAAATGGAGCAGCCCACACCCCTCTGGGCTGGCTGGGTGAAGACTCATAGGCCTGGGCTATGCACCAGTAGAAGCTACAGTGTAGACACAGTGTTCTGGGAGCAAAGAGAGAACAGACCAATGCCATGGGCTTCTGAAGACAGCTAGAAAGTGGCCTCATGTTTGGAAGTCTCTCTTTTTGTTCAGCCCCTCATACAACACACTCTAATCCTCTCTAGGAAATGGAGGACCAAGCACTCTATAGGTCCAGTTCAGTGCTACCCTGTACATTGGATTGTCACCATTTACACTGGTGCAAAGTGGGTATAAAATGCTGTGCACATGGTCCTAATGTGATGTTGGGACCTTTAGCATGTGCCAACAGGATCTACACAGGGCAGTTGGACCTGTTGACAATTTCCCTCTATAGCCCTGAGCTGGAAAAACTGTCCGGTTTTATGGGCTTGTCTATGTGTTGTGGTCTAACTGTCCCTTTTTTTAAAAAAAGGGTGGAATGTTAAACAATAGTTCAAGTTGGAATTGGAATTTTACATTGAACTAATTCTTTCGAAACTACTTACATTGCCACAGCTTCTTAAAATTGACAGAATCCCCTCTGTTTGGGGGCCAGGATCTCAACCGGTGTAAATCAGGGTAGCTCTTCTGTACTCAATTAAGACACTTATGCCCTTTCTATAGGGGATACCTCTATTGAAGACAAGGGAGATCTCAACAGATGTAAATCAGGGTGATCCAGTCCCAGGTCTTTCAGAAGCGACAATCAATCTTGCAGACCACATTGTCACTGCTAAAACATTCTGCTTCCTTATGCAGGGGTTCCCACGAGTTTCTCTCTGCACCCATGGAAGCAACCACGGAAGACATTGTAGATAGGATGTGGGCACTTTTACAATTATAGCCTGGAAAGGCAGTTTCCTAGAGTTTGACACAAGAAAGCATTAGTGTGACCGCTGTATGTCACCAGCCATTTAAATTTTCACCCAGATACCCCTATACTGAGCCCCAAGACTTTAGTTAGATTACAGTATTTCAGTCCCCAAGAGATTAAACAGTTGTGTGACACAGGCAGAGGACAGGAGAGACTAAAATGCCAAAGCCCCTGCAATGGCAGGAAACTGATAAGCAGTTCTGTTCCAGTTCCACATTCAGAAATTTTTCTTCACAACCCAAAGGGTTGGGAAACTTTTAAATAAACAAATGAAAGCTCAAGTTTGGTTGGCACAGTTGGGAGTCAGCCTGACCCCGGAGACAATTTGAACCACCATCCATTACTATTCATCTAGCAGGAAAGATGCAAGCAGAAACCAATATTAGGATTTTGTGCATTTGTTTAGGATTAAAAAATATGCAAATCAACATGCAAATAGAATGCTAACTATGCTGCTTGGCAAGTTTCCAACACAGCAGCCATGTAGTATCTGAACTCACAAGCTGCCCTTTTGATGAGTGCAGTTGTCAGGAATGGGTCTATTTGCTATTGCAGGTAGCGTTTTGGTGTCAGAGTTGAAACTTGGATCAAGACCCTCTCCATTTTATCCTGTTTGTAGGCTTTGCACACTTCTCAGCAGAGCTATTTATACAGTTATGTCATTCTAAAAACTGCTTCCTCTATTGGTGTTCTTCCACCTTCTTTAGGAAAGTAGTCCCTATAAAACCAAAATCAGCAGAACTTTCTACTACTGTTGAAACAAAAGGAAGAATAAACTCTTCTACTAACAAGAGCAAATACAGCATTACATTCTTTCTAGTTCCTGGGATGCAGTCCAAAATGGATCTGAGTTGCCTTGGAAAAAAAAATGGTTCAAGCCTTTTAGCAGAAGAACTAAAACTTCTGCAAGTTGGGTGAATTGAGGGAACAATTATTCATGAACATGTCAGCGAATGGCAACCCGATTCTGATTCTCCATTTTTCCCTGTTCCAGTTTGCACTACATTTTCCCAAATGCTTGCGTGAGACAGACTTGATTTGTGCAGATGCTAGTGGAAAATGAATTATGAGGTCACAGCTAGTCTTCGTCTTGTGATAAAACTAAACCTGGATTCAGGCCAAGGTGGAAGGGGTGTGGCAGCCATCTTAGGGGGAGGAGAAGAGGCAGGTAAAAAGGGAAGAGGGGAGGGGGAAGATGGACCATGAAAGAGGTCCAAGAGTGCTGGCCTCTGACCTGGGTTCTAACCTCAGCTTTGCTATTGACCTGTTGTGTGACCTTCAGCAAGTCCCTTCACCTCCCTTCTTCCTCCTACTTTTTGGGACGGTGACCATCTCTTGCTATGTACTGAACCAGGGTCTAGCACAACAGGGCTCTGATCTTGGGGATAGGAGAGCTTCTAGGCACTGATATCATTATAACCAAAGGAGCTGCCATGAAAGATGAATGGCAGTGGTGTTAAAGGGACAAGCTTGGCTGGGAAAGCTGGTCTCACTTCTCACCAGAAGTAGGAGCAATAAAAAGAGGGCTCCAGCCCCAGGAGTCTGGGGGATTAGACCACCTGTTTCCCTTCCCTGGGGCCTCCCTGGACTCACAGCTGGCTAGAGGAAGAGGATACTCTGGGAGGGAGACAGGTCCCACTTGAACGAGAAGAGAAGACAGCCTGACAGAAGACTATGCATGTACGTACAAGCACTCTGCAATGACTAGGGGTTAAAAGGGAAAGGATCTGAAAGTGCTGAGCACCTGCTTTCTGAAAGCCTGTGGCCTCTCAAGTCAGGCCCCAAAACAATGAGTCAGTTTAGAAATTTAAGGCTAGTGAACACAGCATGTGGGAATCCTAGCCATCTTAGCTACTTATAAAACCCCTGTTACCAGGGCATCTGAGCACCTCACAAGGTTTCAGGGCATTTAGCTAGTCAACATCCCTGTGAGGTAAGGCCATAAGCCCCATTTTTATAGCTAAAAATAGAGGCACAGAGAGACTTACCCACAGTCACTCCATGACAGATTTGATCACAGGTTGCCTGTAATTTAGGTGAGGACCCTCCTTCCTCTGAGGATTAATGTCTGTTTGCACGAGATCTTAGTTGAAAAATTTGGACAGATACTTAAAAAAATTCAACTAAGAACCCCCGAGATAGAGGGAGGGAATGGACTGAATCTGATGTGCTAGAGCCAGGCAGCCAGCAATAGCAGATAGTTAAATTTTCATTACTCAAAAGGAGCAAGGGTTGTAATAAGGAGCAAGTGACTTATAGAGGGAACAATTTTTCATTAGAAACTGAGACAATAGGGTTCCTTTGATGGGAGCGGAGCATTGAATTTTCATTGTGATTTGAAAAGCAGCAGTTCTCCAGAGGGAGTAGGCGTGGAGGTGGAGGTAAGGGGGCAGGATGATGGGTCTCCCGTTTAAACAGGACTGTTTAGAAACACACAATTAAATGGTGAGTGGGTGTTGTGGGTCACTGTCCTACCCTAAAGCTTTTGACATCCTGGCATGCAAACCAAGCTGCTGAATGGATGGGAAGCCCCAGCTGCAGAGATCAGCAGCAGTGCTGTGAACGATGGCCCTTCTCTCAAGTCCTGATCAAGAGAAGAAAAGAAGAACTGGCCTCTCCACTCTTCCTCCAGGAAGGCTGGCAGGAAATCCCATCCCTACCTCTGGTGCCAGCTGTACCCCAGCTAGAGGATGGGAATGCCATCAGGAAGGGACTGCATGAATTCCAGAAAGCAGCATGTGCCACTGCAAACACACAGGCTCTGCGGAGTCTGAGCTCCGGGCTTGGGGACAGGCCTAGGGAGCCAATGGTGCATGTGGACCCTGTGAGACCATACAACACTTGAGGATTGTCCAGGGCCCAGAAGGAAGGAGGCAACTGATCAGAGATAGAAGGGCTGATGCTAGGGGCATAGTGTTTGTGCCACAAAGTAACTGCTGCTACTGAAGTAGATTGCGCATGATGAGAGGCAATTTCTGGGTCAACTTCTGCCTCCCCATAGGCTATCATCCAAATTGAGAGGTTGGAGTTTGCAACTAGCCAGAGGCCCCCCTCCACATGTGGGACCTCTTCCTTCTGGAAGCCAGGAAGAGTGGCATTACTGGGGACCAGTACATTGGCAGTACACTACCAAGGGCTATTGGCCCTACAAAACCCAGGAACTAAGCTGAGTGCCACCTATTGGTAACACATCAACTCTTTTCAAAGAGTACGTCTACACTGCACACTCCTGGGGTGGGGGGCACAGGGAGCATGTACACTGTATGCTCCCCAGCACAGGGATAAAATAGCAGCGCAGACCGTGAGGCACTGTTTAGATGAATAAGGACATGCCTGAACCCTGTGTGTGCTGCAGGGCAGCAGAATCTAGCCCTACATGAGGGAAAGAGATGGTAGAAAAGCCCCAACTGAAGTAAATGGGTGGGAGCAGCCCCGTGATGCTTTGCCTGTGGGCCACTCCGGCGGGTGCAAGGATGGACTGCGTTGTGTGCTTGGAGGAAACTGCATGGCAGGCAAAAGCAAGCTGATGTCCCCCAGGCCACTATCTGAATGAGCCAACTGAAAGAGGGGGATCCTAGATGCAAGACTCAGAAGAAACACAAGCAGCTGCATGTGGCCGTGCATGCTATGTGAACTGTATCTCCTTTCTCCTCCGGCAGAGACTAAGCACCCTGGACTCCCACTAAAGTTCAGCTGCGCTGCACCTCCCAGGATCAGATCCCATCAGATGAACCGGGGAAGAAAGAGCTCACTACTGGACTCATCTCTCCTCCAGCAATAGGAGAGAAGGAACTCATGGCTGGGTTTCCAAGTGTGTCTTCTTTTATGGACCTGAGAAACAAATGGATTCATTCTCTAGAGGCAATCAAATCAGCCCTTTTCTTAGGGCCAAGGACAATGAGCTCCCCAAATAAGGTCTGTTGCACTTTAAAACATATGCCTGCATTAATTTTTCAGATGACTCAGAAAAGAAGAGCAGACAAAGAATGGTACGTTATTTACAATGCTCCATGGAATTGTCAGAGAAAAGTATGGTGCAAACAGGGAGAGAGCAGAGCAGGTAATAGCGGGGTGGATGGCAATAGCACCCTCCCTCTCTCATTATCCTTCTGCCTCTCGGTCTTTCAATTACCTTGCACAGTAACCAAGTACCACCAAATGCAGCTTTGATCAGGCACTACATTGTAAGCTGCAGCAGCAGTCACTATGCATGCTTATCTCAGATATCCAAGGCACGGTGCACCATAGGAACAGAGGGCTGAGGGAGGTCAGTAGGCTAGGAAAACCTTCTTATAAATCAAGGATTAACACTACAAAATCTGAGAAGAAAAAACAAGAGAGGCAAGAATGCTAACTTTCCAGCAAGAGCAGGTCAGTCACACAGGTGAGAGGGGGAGCTGGTAGTTGCAGAGCAAGGAGCTTGACTGGGGCTATTGAGTGGCCCAGCTGGTTAAGAGGATGGATGGAGTAACAGCCGAGAAGTCAAGCTGGTTGAAAAATTTTGCTTCTTTTTTGCTAAAAATTTAGAGTGAAGAATTTTGTTCACCCCCAGATCCCTTTCCGCAGTACTCCTTCCTTGGCGAGTCATTTCCCATTTTGCATTTGTGAAATTGATTGTTCCTTCCTAAGTGGAATACTTTGCATTTGTCCTTATTGAATTTCATCTTATACTTCAGACCATTTTTAACTCTAATCCTGTCCTCCAAAGCGCTTGCAACCCTTTCCAGATTGGTTGTGTCCACAACTTCGTAAGTGTACTCTCTATGCCATTATCCAAATCATTGATGAAGATACTTAATAGCACCGGACCCAGCACAGATCCATGCAGGACCACACTGCATATGCCCTTCTAGCTTGATTGATAACTACTCCGAGTACACTTTTCCAACCACTTGAACACCCACCTTACCGTAGGCTCATCTCTTGGCTACATTTCCCTAGTTTGTGAGTGAGAAGGTCGTGTTAGAGAATATCAAAAGCCTTATTAAAGTCAAGATATATCATATCTACTGTTTCCCCCATCTACCAGGGGTGTTACCCAGTCAAAGAAGGATATTAGGTTGGTTTCACATGGTTTGTTCTTGACAGATCCATGTTGACTGTTACTTATCATCTTATTTTCTTCTAGGTGCTTGTTTGCTCCATTAGCTTTCTGGGTACCAAAATTAAGCAGATATTTAATTCTACAGACAGCATCCCCTAGCTGTGGACTCAGACAAGGGTCCTGCTTTACACAGCTACCCAGTCTCTCATCCAAGCATTGACCCCACCAAGTCTTACTTAGCTTGAAAGGGCTGTTATGATCACACCACAAAGATGGTAGCTATTTGCATAACGGTGCTTACAGAAGCAACATCAGTATCCCACTGCATCTGTTAAGTTGCTTCAAAGATGAGAAAGGGAAATTTTGATTAAGATATTAGCCCTTTTAGAAATATTTTTATTAGTCACACAGGCAAGAGATCTGAACTATTGAGTCTTCCACTTGCTTTGATACCTGCATGAAATCCCAGCACTGCTTTCAAAGTCACTGAGAGTAGTTTGATCAGCCATGCAGAAAGGGCTTAAATGTCATCATCCGCTCTGTTATTAGCTACCAATTGGGAAAGGTGTAGGAGTATACTTACCATGGGATATTTATTGCCAGCATCTTTGCAGCACAGGCCTGGAGAACTACCTCTTGTGAAATTAAATGCCTGTTTCTGTTGTGTCTGCTCTGCTAGAAAATAAGCTAATGTGCTGCACAGGAGGAGGAAAAATAAACCAGTCCCCAAAAAGCAACATTAAAGTGACCTTAGGGACTGGACTAAAAGAAAAACACCCATTAGAAATTCAGGGGGGAGGCTGAAAAAGCATCACGCCTTGCTATCTAAGCCTATACTTCTTTTATATGCATTTGGTGGCAGTCTGCTCTCAGAGTCAGCACTGAGCCAGTACCCCAGCCCTATAGTCAGGGCCTGCTGGTCATGGCCTTTCCATAACTTTGTTATCCCACAGCTATGCTGTCTGCACGATGCCCTGAATGCACTAGTTTTAATTGGAGGAAAAGGCTGTCGGTCATAGTAAAGTCAGGAGTAAGGCTGAAGGACAGGAAGGGTAGTTTTGTGGTGGTCTGGGACTCTGAAGAAATAGTTCATAGTTCCCTTGTGAAAGTTGATTAACTTCTCTGTCTCACTTTCCCATTTGCAAAATGGGGATGGGGATAATACTTATTTTGCTCTGTGTTGGCTATTTAGACTTCAAGCTAGGATAATGGCTAATGCAGCTTTCAAGGATGAAGCACAACCAGAAGGAACTCACAAACTGCGGTAACCCTATCAAGGCTCCCTGGTCATTGCAGGAAGGCAGGGAGAGGCTATTTTTCCAAGGAGAGACAAGCATCTCTGAGCTCTGCACGCCTAGCAGGCTATGATCCTTCTTCCAAGGTTGCCTGGAGAACATGGGTCAAACCTGTTGTGCTAATAATGAAAAACAACGGTGTTGTAGGAACCCAGGGTGACTTCAAAGGCACTATAAATCCTGTGCATCATGCTGATCAGCATCCCTTACCTGAAAGAGGAGATGCTTTTGTCTCATTAGCACAAGGGAAGAGATTTTCTCACATCGATTCAGTCAACAACCCTCTCTCAAGTTGGAAATTGATAATGACTAAAAAACATTTAGCCATCAGCGCTCATAAGGAAGATCTCCCAGACTAATATGTTACCATGTGCTATTCTGTCCAAGTGCAGCCATTCGGGCAGGATGCCACAATGCCTAGGCTGTAGGGCTCACTTGTAAGCTTAGGGTTAGAACAGATGCTGTTTCCATAACTTCAGTTAAGTTGGTCTTCTGCATTTCTGCTACAGACACATTCCTGATCTTAAGGGTTTCTAGCTTATGCGTCAGTATCTGGAATCTTTGGGCAAGGCCATCTCAGCTCAAGGACATTGAGAGACATCTGGGAGTGGAAACATCCATATGTCAACCCCTGTCCTCCTCTCCCTCCCCGCTCCCCAAGATAATAGCCAGAGGCTTTAAAAAAAAAAAAAGAGCAAGCACTGGTGAAATGGGCATGCTCGACATTCACAAGATGAAAACAGCTGTGATGCAAGCTTCCCAGAGAACAGTCTCCTAGGACTCCCCAGCCAATATGCCTCCATCATGACCTGGAGTGCCCATTTCTTTGGGTGACTTTTCCAAGTACCTTTTTCTTCAGATGCCATTCAGTGCCTCTGCTGAGCCTGAAACAGAGGCCCAACTGAGAGTCATGCAGATCAGTCTGCTAGAAATTGGGCTGAGACCTCTTCCTAACTCATTGCACACAGGTGTCCATCAGCTGGGACTGCATTTGAAAGAATGCTCTCTAGAATCTTTAGCACATTCCTAGTCCCTTGAGCAGCAGTGCTCATCTAAGAGACATTAGATCCCTAACTCTCAGAGACCTTGGCTTTAAGATGGATGGTTTGTCAATAGTATAGGCTGCCCCCAAACCATCTGGCTGCTATCCTAAGAATGGCCATACTGGGCCAGACCAAAGGTCCATCTGTCTGTATGGATGGGTGGGAAAAGTTCCTGATATTTCCTCCAAAACATGGCTGGCTATCGATGTGTCATCAGTTTTCCCCAGGGAACATTTCCTATGGCTTTTGGAGCACCCAACCCTAACTGTCTGTTCCTTTCTCAAGGAGCAGATGGCAACTCCTGAACATAAGAATGGCCATACTGGGTCAGACCAATGGTCCATCTAGCCCAATATCCTGTCTTACACCAGTGGCCAAAGCCAGGTGCTTCACGGCAGATGAACAGGACAGACAATCATTGAGTGATCAATCCCCTGTCAGCCATTTCCAGCTTCTGGAATTCAGAGGCTAGGGACACCCAGAGCATGGGGTTATATCCCTGAACATCTTAGCTAACAGCCAGTTCTGAGGGCCTGAACCTGGATGAGATGTGGCACTCAAACTGCTAGCAAAGGATGCGATCCCTGGGAGTCAGGGTGGTGGAGTCACTCTGTCATGGCATCATACCAGAAGGACTTCATTTATGGAAGAGCAGGAAGTGCCCGATAAAAGACAAGGCTGAGGATGACAAGTTCCAGATTTTGGACATTTTTATGCCCCCATCACCACCACAGTATCTGAGCCTCTCACCTGAATGTATCCTCACAGTGCTCCTGAGAGGGAGGGCAGGGCTCTTATCCTCACTGTACAGGTGAGGAACTGAGGCACAGAGAGACTAAGTGACTTGTTGGAAGTCTGTGGCAGAGCTGAAAGAGAACTCAGGTCTCCTAAGATTCAAGTCATGCTCCAGTGTCTTAACTCACTCTAAGCCTACAAGACCATCACTGCACCCTCTGCTGGATGGAATCAGAAGTTACTGAAATGTATATCATAAGTCCTGTCCTGTCCTGCTAACAGCGATTCTCTCAGATGCGTAGGTGCCTACCTCTTGAGCTGACGCAGGAGATCCAACATCTAACCTGGCTGATGTATTTACATTTTGAGAGGCCATAGTTTGCAAAAGTTTCAAGCATGTTTCTAGTGGAACCTTAAAGGGATTAGTTACACCACGGCATAAAGGCAATGAAATATATTACTATCAGAGAAGTCACTGCAGTACCCTGCTGCTTAACCATGCTGAGGAGTAGAGTGAGATTGCTTGAAGTTTTGAGTGTGAGTGTGAGAGGCAGACACAATCATTAGATTTGAGGGTTAAGCAGCATGAGAATAAGCAAATTGCTATTACACCTCTATCCTGATATAACACGACCCAATATAACACAGATTCGCATATAGCACGGTAACCCCAGAGCTGTGGAGCGGGGCTCGGCCGGTGATTTAAAGGGCCTGGGCTCTGGCTGCTGCAGGGAGCCTCAGGCTCTATAAATCACTGCTGGAGCCCTGCCGCCGCTACCCCGGACCTGAGGCAGCAGGGCTCAGCTAGTGATTTTTATTGTTTTTTGTTTTTTCCCCCCCAAGTGGAAATTATTGTAAATAGGTGATTTAAAAAAGAAATGAGGGGCTTCATGCTTAGGCTGTTCTTTGGAATAATGCATTTTTAACCCTAAAATTAAGTTACCACTGGGGAATGAGCAAGGGGGGAAAGCAGGGGTAATCAGTGGGGAATGCAGAACTCCTCCAGCCCCAGGGCTGCGAGCTCCACCCTCCCTACCACAGCCCCAGGGCTGAAGGAGCTGTCTCTGCCACAGCCAGGAGCAGGAAGAGTTCTACCTCCCCCACCAGTGCCCGCCCCCCAGTGGTAAAAGTAAAATTCCTGCGCACACCCTTTGTCACCATAATGTATCAAGGACTGGAAAAACAGGGATGTCTATGAGAAGTTTGGGTGAGTAGCAACCTAAGGTAAAACAACAAGATAGCATTATCCAAAGCCAAATTAGTGGTAAAGAATGGGAATGGCCTAAAACATTAGAGTAGGACTGAGGAGATTGGAGGTCAGTTCCCATGTCTCCTGTATCTCCATGGGGAAGGGATTTCACCAGTTTCTTGTCTGTATTTAGTGATAGTGTATTTGGCTACTTGGTATACAAGTTCTTTCGGGGCAGAGATCGTCTCTTACTCACTGTGTATGCGGCGCCCAGCATAATGGAGCCCTGATCTCAGTTGGGGCCTCTAGGGGCAACAGAAATACAAATAAGTAGCAGGCAAGCCCAGTGCAAAGTCCATCAATGGAGTTACACAAGTGGAGAGTATGGTCCCAAATCCCAGAGAGGAGAAGCAGCACCCTTGCTCTTATATCCCAGCTCGTAAGCAAGAAAAGCTCAACTCTGTTTCTCTTCCCTCTTCACGCGGCGGTTCCAAACCCTCTTGTCAGCTCTGGGAGAAAAGTCTTTCCCATGAGAAGTGGACTGAGTCTGCTAGGTCTGAGTGAGATAAGTGGATTTTGCTTGCCTCCCTCCCACCCCCCTTTCTATAGTGAGTGCTTTGCAACTACAAATGTCCCTGGAGCCTCTCTCACCTTGGTCTCACTTTCCAGCTTCCCTGCTGGAACTTTTGCAAATGCACAAAACCACTGAAGCCATTCCTGTGCAGCAGACGGTATGGGAATGATATGATGTGTAGCTTTTCTTTGGTTGACCAGATACTGGCATGGCACCTATACTCTTCTGCCTGCTGGGTCTGTACCTCCAGGACAGCTGTCTGTGCTCACTTACTGTTCAAGCAAGAGACCAACAATTTCCCTGACAAGAGTTACAGATGGCTGCACTAGAGAAAGATTGCTGAGCATCCACGCTTAAATGTACCAATCTTGGGTAATGCTAGGAGTTGCAAGGCGAGGAGGGGGGCTTGGCTCTCCTCTTTCTCTACCTTACCAGTGTCACTCAAGAGTGAGCTCTCTGAAGTCAGCAGGCCTGATTCTGCCTTCACTTGTGCTTAACATCAAAGCAGGTTTTGCCTGGGGAAAAGCAGCAGGGTCTGGCTTGTCTAAGGAGGCTGAAATCACAGCACATGTCAACTCCAACTTTGAATTGCCCAGAGTGAAGTTCAGGGATCCTATCTGAGCATCACTAAAGTTTATGGTTCAAACAGCATGTCCCCATGTTGCTCTCATCCCCCCCCGCAACACCTCTCAATCATTAATGGGTGTTATCTTTACACCTGGACTCAGAGATAAAGAGGTATCAGCTCCATTTGGACCCAAAGGACAGGACACTTTAAATCCAGATTGGAGATTTTCCTAAAAGCTCTGCTCTAGGAAGCTCTGGCCTGTGTTACATGGGAGATCAGACTAGATGATCACAGTGGTCCCTTCTGACCATGGAACCTATGACACATGAAAGGACTTGCTTAAAACCACACCAGGAGTCTGGCCCAGGTCTCTGGAGCTCCAGGCCAGTCTACCTCCCTCTTCTCAGAGGAGTAAAATGGGGCATTCGGCCAGTGCCCTGAATAGTAGGG
The DNA here is from genome assembly GCF_025201925.1 of Gopherus flavomarginatus. Taxonomy (NCBI): domain Eukaryota; kingdom Metazoa; phylum Chordata; order Testudines; family Testudinidae; genus Gopherus; species Gopherus flavomarginatus. The sequence continues at coordinate 13,715,887 of NC_066629.1, forward strand.
AAGAGACTGCACTTCCAGGAGACAGGATCCCTTCCTGAGGTTAGGTCTATATTACAGGTATTACTGCAGCTGGGCTGCAACAGCACCGTACTGCAGAAGTTTCCGAGAGCACATGCTGACTACTCTGTAAAGGAAAAGTCCATCCCGGATTGAGATTTAAATCTATTTAACCATAGATTTTTTGCTGGTTTCTTTTCAGTGGTTCTCGCTGCAGACTCAGTGGACTTGTGTGAAACCCCCAACTCAGGAGGAGATTAGTGAATTCTAGCCTGCTGGGTTAATGAGCAGGTTTATTTACATATGTCTCAATTTTCTTAATTGTTACTGAACCCCTACAGGGCCTGGATACATGCCTGCACAGGGTGTCATGCCTTCCTTCCCATGAGGAATGGAGTATTATTGGGCAGATGGGGTCTCCCCCACAAACCTGATGAACAGATTTCCCCTTTGATCCCCAGAGCTTAGGGGGGGCAAATTCATGAGAATTTACAGAAAGGAGAAAAATATACAAAATAAATCTATTCATGGGAAACCATTGTTATTCATCTTTTTCACTTGTTTCCTATTCCGATTCCCCCCAGGAATTCTCTCCTGGGCTGAAAATTCGTGGTGATCTGGGGAGGTCCCGGACGATTGGAAAAAGGCAAATATAGTGCCCATACTTAAAAAAAGGAAAGAAAGAGAACCCGGGGAAATACAGACCAGTCAGCCTCACTTCAGTCCCCAGCAAAATCATGGAGCAGGTCTTCAAGGAATCCATTTTGAAGCACTTGGAGGAGAGGAAAGTGATCAGGAACAGTCAACATGGATTTACCAAGGGCAAGTCATGCCTGACCAATCTGATTGCCTTCTATGATGAGATAACTGGCTCTGTGGATATAGGGAAAGTGGTGGATGTGATATATCTTGACTCTAGCAAAGCTTTTGATAGGATCTCCCACAGTATTCTTGCCAGCAAGTTGAAGAAGTATGGATTGGATGAATGGACTATAAGCTGGATAGAAAGCTGTCTAGATTGTCAGACTCAGTGGGTAGTGATCAACAGCTCAATGCCTAGTTGGCAGCCGATATCAAGTGGAGTGCCTCAGGTGTTGGTCCTGGGGCCAGTTTTATTCAACATCCTCATTAATGAACTGGATGATAGGATTAATTGCACCCCGAGCAAGTTTGCAGATGACATTAAGCTGAGGGGAGAGGTAGATATGCTGGAGGGTAGGGATAGGGTCCAGAGTGACCTAGACAAATTGGAGGACTGGGCCAAAAGAAATCTGATGAGGTTCAACAAGGACAAGTGCAGAGCCCTGCACTTAGGAAGTAAGAATCCCATGCACTGCTAGAGACTGGGGACTGACTGGCTAAGTAGCGGTTCTGCAGAAAAGGACCTGGGGATTATAGTGGACGAGAAGCTGGATACGAGTCAGTGTGCTCTTGTTGCCAACAAGGCCAATGGCATATTGGGCTGTATTAGTAGAAACATTGCCAGCAGATCAAGGGAAGTGATTATTCCCCTCTATTTGGCACTGATGAAGCTACACCTGGAGTAGTGTGTCCAGTTTTGGTCTCCCCACTATGGCAGGGATGTGAACAAATTGGAGAGAGTCCAGCAGAGGGCAACAAAAATGATTAGGGGCCTGGGACACATGACTTATGAGGAGATGCTGAGGGAACTGGGGTTTAGTCTGCAGAAGAGAAGAGTGATGAGGAATTTGATAGCAGACTCAACTACTTGAAGGGGGGTTCCAAAGAGGATGGAGCTAGGCTGTTCTCAGTGGTGGCAGATGACAAAACAAGCAGCGATGGTCTCAAGTTCTGTGTGCAGTTATGGTCTCCTATGCTTAAGAAGGATGAATTCAAACTGGAACAGGTACAGAGAGGGGTTACTAGGATGATCCGAGGAATGGAAAACCTGTCTTATGAACGGAAACTCAAAGAGCTTGGCTTGTTTAGCCTAAGCTAAAGAAGGCTGAGGGGAGATATGATTGCTCTCTATAAATATATCAGAGGAATAAATATCAGGAAGGGAGAGGAAATATTTAAGTTCAGTACCAATGTGGACACAAGAACAAATGGATATAAACTGGACACTAGGAAGTTTAGACTTGAAATTAGATGAAGGTTTCTAACCATTAGAGGAGTGAAGTTCTGGAACAGCCTTCCAAGGGGAGCAGTGGGGGCAAAAGACATATCTGGCTTCAAGACTAAGCTTGATAAGTTTATGGAGGGGATGATATGATGTGATAGCCTTATTTTGGCAATTAATTGGTCTTTGACTATTAGTGGTAAATATGCCCAATGGCCTGTGATGGGATGTTAGATGAGGTGAGATCTGAGTTAGTACAGATAATTCTTTCCTGGGTGTCTGGCTGGTGAGTCTTGCCCACATGCTCAGAGTTTAGCTGATTGCCATATTTGGGGTTGGGAAGGAATTTTCCTCCAGGGCAGATTGGCAGAGGCCCTGGGGTTTTTTTCCACCTTCCTTTGCAGCGTGGGGCACGGGTCATTTGCTGGAAGATTCTCTGCACCTTGAAGTCTTTAAACCATGATTTGAGGACTTCAACGGCTCAGACACAGGTTTGATACAGGAGTGGGTGGGTGAGATTCTGTGACCTGAGTTGTGCAGGAGGTCAGACTAGATGATCATAATGGTCCCTTCTGACCTTAAAGTCTATGATTCTAAGTTGCAGTGGGGGAGGTCAAGGTTGGATAATAGGAAACACTATTTCATTAGGAGGGTAGTGAAGCACTAGAATGGGTTACTTAGGGAGGTGGTGGAATCTCCATCTTTAGAGGTTTTTAAGGCCTGGCTTGATAAAGCCCTGGCTGGGATGATTTAGTTGAGGTTGGCCCTGCTTTGTGCAGGGGGTTGGACTAGATGACCTCCTGAGGTCTCTTCCAACCCTAATATTCTATGATGCCATGATGCAAGGAACCAAATCCTCCTCAGAAAGCAGAAGGGAGTGCGGCTATGAATTCTCAGTTTAGGCCCATCACTAGTCATTAGTAGCATTTTCAGATGGCGGTGCCACTGCTTTTGGCTTCAGCAAAGGTTTGCTGCCTTCAGCAAGGTGCTAACCTAACCTATTTTGGCCTCAGAGGAAAGACATAAGCATCATAATAATTTTAAAAAAGGAATGTGCACTACTTTTGCCTTATGCAATCCTATAAATTACTTGGCACCCGGCTGCCAGCTCAGACTAAGCTCGATATTGCCTGCAGTAATTATTTTGATCAAATGCACTTTATCTGCCTCATATTTGTGTTTCTGGGCTCTTCGGTAACTTATAAATGTCATTGCAGTATTTATTTGTTATAATGAAACTTAATGGCATTTGAAACCAATGACTATGCTTGGGGGCTGCAGGTTTGAAGTGATCTCTTCATCTCAGGAGCAGGATGCCCAAAGATAACATTAAATTATCCACTAGGAATGGAAGATGTATGCACAAAGATATTCCTGTCTCTGTATTATTCATTGAAGAGAGGACTAGCAATAAGCTCCAGAACCTAAGGCTATGAGCTCAAAGCATTGTCACCCACTGGAAGCAAATATTTCCATCCAAGGGGAACTAGTTGTCAAGCCATAAGACCAAATTCCACCCCATCTGTTTTATTAAGCCTTCTGAGGAATTCTAGGTCTGTTTTATATGAAAGGCATGCCAGGACGGACAGAGCCAGGCAATGAAACTAGGTCTTGATGCTACTTGTGTGGAGGAAAGAGGGGACTTTTTGCAGCTCAGAGAAGGGGCCAGTTGAACGTGCTGAGCTTACTGTGAAGGGCATTGTTGTAATTTATATTATATTAGCACAAATGAGGACAAGGCCCCATTGTGCTAGGGACTACATATACACAAATAAGAGACTGTCTCGGCCCCAAAGAGTTTCGAGTCAAAATGGATCTGGCAGAGAAGAGAGACTTACCCAAGGTTACATAGCAAGTCAATTGCACAACCAGGAATTCAACCCAGGTCCCCTGAGTCCAAGTGCAGTGCATTATCGACTGGGCCACACTGCCTCTCTGTGTACGTACCATACAAACATTATATAAAACAGCTGGACAGGAAAGGGATTTTGCAATCTGTGAATAATTTCACGATTCTAAATTTTTTCCTGCATCCTGAATCAGGATGAAAAAAATCTCAAACATTTTTTACTAAATGAAAATCCAGAAAAAAAAATAGTTTCAGGTCGATCAAAATATTTTGTTTTGATAAATTAGAGATGTTTCTTTTAGATTTTGACCTCTCCTTTTTTGTAAATACATTTCTAAATCAAAAGTCAAAACATTTCATTCCAAAGATGTTGAAATAGGACATTTTTGAAACTTTTTCCCCAGTTTTTTTCCCTAAACAAAAAATTCATCAAAACTAACACTTCCTGCAGTCCATGTGACAAACTCAACACCATGCTTCACACTAATTGGCGTACTCAGAACAGAGCCCAAAATCTGCACAGGCCATAGAATCTAAATGACACCACTTACCCCTAGAGAAAATTCCACCTGTATGGGTGTGAGCAATGCTGGCAGGGCAGTATGTGTGGAAATGCTGCCCTCCTAGAGAGGCTTGGAAAAAAGTTTTTTTCCCCCCCTGCTGAAAATGCTGACAAAAAAGCAAAATAAAAAAAAAAAATATGAGAGAAAAATTTCCCCTGAAAGTGTCAAGTAAAAACTGAAAACTTCTGGCCAAAAGCTGAAAATTTCATTTCAGAAATGCCGCTGCAATGCCTTGTGGGCATTGGGTGTTTGTATCCTCATTCTCTCTGGATCTGGTGCCAAAGTCAGCTTACATCTCCCAGTGTGCATCATGGCCTTCCTTCTAGCTGAGTCAGTCCTATAATTCTTAAGGAGAAACTCATGGAGTTTGGGCCAATCTCAAGATTTTTGGGGGCTGACTCTTGATTTCTGGGGTTGGCAATGCTGTCTCTCTCCAAACAAATCACTGGGTAATTACATTTCTGAAAGCCACATCCTTCAACGGATTTAATAGGATGCCATTGCAGATAGACAGGGCCAGTGCAGACCAAATGGGTCACTTAGCCTGACCCACTGCACCCTGCAGGGCTGTTCACTAACATCAGCTCCACAGTCCCTGCACCTCCAGCACTGTTGTGTCACGGGGCTGGAGGTATGAGCTCCATGGGGAGCGAATGCCACGGCCTCAGTAGCTTTGGCTCTTCCAAACTTCCACCTCCCTCCAACCCACTCCACTCCACCTAAACTCCTTCCTTCCCTCCAGGCCATCGTTCCTTGCCCTCCCTTCTTCTGAGACCGTGAATAATTCCTTCCCTTCATTTCCACTGCTGCAGGTATTTATAGACTTGGAGTGTGTCTCCTCTTGAGCCTTGTCCAGACTGTACACATTCACCTCCCTCAGCCTCGCTTCGTATGACTTACTCTCTAATCCTCATGTCATTGCTGTTGCCATTGTTAATATTCTCTCGGGCTTTGCTACATCTTCCCTACACTGTAGAGAGCTGCGCTGCACACACTGCTCCAGGAGCGGCTGCATCAGAGCTCATGTAGAGCGGCAAAATTACTGATGCCTATTGCCTCAGAATCCGTTGAAGCGAAATGCTCACGGCAACAAAATGGGAACATCTTTCTCTGGGCATCCCCTTTGCCACCAGAAACACTGTGTCACCTGGGACACTCAGAACACAGCAGCTGTAACGCTTAGGAGCCCATTTGTCTTGACTACCTCAGGCTATTGAGCTGCCTCTTAACCTTCAGCCTATGTACATACGTACCTAGCTGCCATGGCCGTACTGTCTGGGCACCTCACAGACATGAGTGACATTATCCTCTTCCCTAACACTCAGGATATGAAGAGTCACTATCCCCTCCAGATGGGGAACGGAGGCACAGGTAGACTAAGGGCTCAATTTTTAAGAGATCAGGAGATCTAGCCCCAATGGCAGGCGCTGACATCTCTCTGAAATCTGGACCTTCCTTTCACCATGTTTCTCTTGCCCAAAGTCAGACAGAACCTCTGTGGGAGAGTTCATAATCTCCGGTACCCCAATCTAACACCAAACACACAATCATCTCCTCTTAGAATCACATCCTTGCTCCTTCCATACTCCCCAGCCCTCTCAGCTCTCTAGCCACACTACTTAGCACCAGAATTTCTTTGTCCCTCCCCGCCTTAGCTCAGAGCAGGCACAGAGCCTCACACAATTTCCAGTCCTGCCTTCCCAGCCTTCCCCCTGCCTCCATACCCTATTCACTCAGACTGGCCTTGTGACATGCCCTGGCTGTGAGGCAGATTGAGAACCCAAAGGGAGGAGAATTTTGTCACGCCTAGACAGTAGGCAAGAGAGACGGAGGGGGCTTGAGGCAGGGTGGGATATGTTTTTCCCACATAGTCCTGTACTGCCCAGCCTTCCATGGCCATCAAACCTCCCCATCTGGTACAGCACTCTCCCACAGTGGGCCACTTCTATTCCAAGCTATCAGATAGCATCTGGGGATCAGCTAGTTTCCTAGGTCTTAAATTGCTTCACCCAACTTCAGAAGGCAGATGATATTTCCACAATCCCCAGCACAACATTTCGCAATGACAATGTGCTGAGCATCTGCCAGCCACAGACTGTCCTGCATCACAACACAAACCACGGCCCCAACCCTGCCAGAATAGCATCTCCGGGGACATTGTACTGGTAGTTTACAAAGATGGAAGGTGACTGCTAGAGCAGGTCAAAAAAATGGAGCCAAACGTTTGTTGATAATGTATTCACTGACCAACAGGGAAAGGAATTGGGTGTAGCTTATTTGATTCATTCTATTGGACTACCTGAACAAAAAGTGGAAACGGTTACTGGCAGATAAGGTATCTGATAACTGACAGGATTTGATTGGTCTTTCATTATTTGGGATTCTTATTTGATCATCTCTAAGACATGTATCATCCTGGGGCATTAGCTCAGTGCTGAATCTGATGGACAAGCATTTCATGTTAAAATACCAGTATCTGGGCTTTCCTCAGAGATCTCCCAGCCAACAACTGGTAGGCTCTACTCTTGCCTAACCAGTTGTGACACCGATTAATGACATGGAAAGGGGACCAGAGAGGGCCACCTGCATGCCCTTACCTAAAGGGTCAAATGGGGATCCAGCAATGTGCATGGCATTTTACAGACCTACAGCTTTTGAATTACCCTTGGCAAAATGGGGTTCTATTTGCCAAGGGGATTAATGGAGCAGAAAGAGTTTTGTGGAAAGAGGGTAGTGGGAGAGGCAGCATAGGCTAGAAAGTAAATGTCATGGGCTGGGCTCCTGCTCAGCTGCCAGGCCCAGTCACTTTCTTAACAAAAACAAACAGTCTTCACTCATTCACTCCTGCCTTACCTTCAGGTTCCAGCTCCACCCTTCACAGGAGCCTCTGGCAGGCTCCCACTTCTGGTCAGTTCAGCTTCCTCTCTAGGACAGCAGCCCCAGGGCATCTCCCCAAGCTCTTACCTCCCTTGCTTGAGGGGAAACCACCACAGGAATTAGCACCACACCAATGTGATTTTCCCTCCCCAGGCCCAGCCGGTCTCAATGAATTCCTCCTCCAGCTGCCCAGCAGCAGCCCTTTATAGGCCCAGGCATAGCCCTGCCTCTTTAATTGACTGGACCAGGCTTACCTGTATTGGTCCAGGAGCACCAAGTTTAGTCTAGCCACAGGGACCAGGGATCCTGTGACTGAAAGAAACTAAACTGGGAATTATGCTATCCCACTTCTCATCCTGGCTCTGCTGGTGACCTGGGACAAACTACTTTGCCTCTGGTTTGCATTCCCTATCTTGGGTGTTCAGATGATAAATTCTTTGGTGGCAGGGGAGCTGTGTGTTTGCACAGTGTCCCACAGCACAATGAGGGTTGGGGAAACTAGGCACACCTGTAATACAATTAACAACAACAATGGTCTCCCCAGCCCCTCCAACAAAGCAGTCCCAGCTCTACCACGACACCTCGTCCCTAACCAAAATGCCCTCTCTGCTTCCAAGTAGAATTTCAAACTCTGCTGTGGCTCTTTCAAAGTTCCTCTGCATATCCTGGTCTGAACTGAAGGTGAGGAAGTCCAGGGACGTTTATTTCCAGTTCACCCTAAATATTTCATTTAGCATTTGCTTCTAAAAATATCAATTTCTTCCTTCCTTTTTTTTTAAGCTAGAGGCTCATGCACCATGCAGCTCATCCTTTATGAATATTGATGAGAATTATTAGTCATGGAATATTTCATTTCCCTCCTCCTCCCCCAATCTATATAAAACCCAGGTCTTTGCAAAGGGGAAAATGTCATCAAAAGTTATGAGTCTTGATATGCTTCAGGATTAGATCCATTAATATATTTATAGAATTATTATATACCTACATGATCAAATACTGTACATAGACGCACCCCCACATATAGGGCACTGGAGGCAGGATTGCTGCACTATAGTTCAATGCTACTCTCTGTGGGTTAAATTCACCTGTATGCACAGGACTTAACTACTGCACAAGCCATGTGTTGATCCTCTGAACAGGGGTGAAGTTCACTCCATCTATCCCCATACGTACCAGAGCCCTATCATTTACATTTCTAACACGTCTGCCCCCTTGCCAGCCAAGTGCTCATGTGGCTTTCTCCAACTTAATCCTGGGGCACCTCCAGATATAGGGATTTTATCCTTACAATTAGAGCTGGGAAAAGTTTTTGGACAAACATTTTATTTGATGAAAAATGTAGTTCTGGTCAGTCCAAAGTTCTTCTTGAATTTGACATGAATAGTTTTGGCCAGAAGAGGAGGAGGAAGAGGTGCGGCTGTTGCCAATGCTGCTGTTCCTCCAGCTTTGGCTGACCCCTACTTTATTAGTGTATGTGTGTGAATTCTGCAGTGAGTTTCTGGCCACAACTACAAGGTAGATTTGCTTAAGTTGGCCCATGATTCACCTGCTATTTATCACTAGAAAGGGGGTGTCTCTGAGCGCAGCTCTCAAGCTGGTATTGCTCCAGTGACTTCAGTCCCATCTGCTCTGTATATCTCTACATGTATGTGTGAGAGAACATACATACACCCATTGACTTCAGTGATACCAATTTACATCAGAGGAGGATATGGACCATAGCGAATATACACAAGATGCAGGCAGATATAAGCTAGAAGTTCTTTTGCTGTGGTGGGAAGGTTTGCAGGTGCTGTAGTACCCTGTGGAAATCTCCATTGCAATGCAATTGCTGGTCCCCACTGGGGCCTGCAAAACTCTGGAGAAATTGGTGTGTCCTTTCCCAGTGTCTCACAGGGTACATGCACCCACTAGCACATGCATATATAAGCTTTATAAGCCAGAGTCTGGAGTTCCCTTCTTGGGAGCAATGTCTTCAAGGTAAATTAAGAAGCTGAAGTGGGAGCTTGAGCACAGTAATGTCCTATCACTGATGCTCAGAGGACTTGCTAGAGGATTTATGGCATCATTTGAAGCTGGCTTAATGGTATAAACAGACCAGCATGGCTGGGTTCTGGTCTAGTGGAGACTGTGTCAATGAAGTGACCTGCACTGCTTATGATATATTAGCTGCTGGCAAATGTTTTGTCCTGGTACCCATAAAAATACAGGAAGGAAAGTAGAATCCCCCTCACTTGTCAAAAGGATGCTAAGGTCCATCGTAACAGCTCTCTTCAGGGAGAGGAGAAATCCATAAACATGTGCTCTTGGGGATAATTCTGAAGGTAGGTTGGGAGCAGGGTATTGGTGATAAACCTGCAGTGCCAAGAGTAGCTAGTCTGACAAAAGGCTCACACTTTTCTTTTTCCTTTCCTATACATTTTTTTAAACTAGGAAATTATGCCCAAAGCTCCAAGAATACAATATTAAGGACAGTTAAACACTTAAAAGTCAGGAAGTGTCAATGTTAAGGTGGAACACATAACCTTAACTCTGCCTCCTTCTTGTATGCATTATGATACAGGGTAAAGTTTTCAAAATAACCTATGTGACTCAGGACCCTAACTCCCATTTTCAGAAGTGACTAGAGGCCAGATTTTAAAAGGTATTTAGGCACCTCAGATGCAGATAGGCGTGAAGGAAGTCCCATTCTTAAACACTTTGGAAAATCCCACTTTAAATATCTAGCCCTAAGTGATTTAGAAGTCTAAGTCCCATTACAGTAAATAGTATGTCGTTTCCTAAGTCCCTTTTAAAAATTTTATCTACAGCCTTTAACTGCATGATCACAGGTTATCGTATATATACTTGTTGATCTAAGATTACGGGGAAATGATCAAATTCTATTACATTATTTAAGAGAGAGTTCACTATCTTTTTCTGTATTTTCGGAGGAACCTAAACTCAAATCAATGTACACAATTCATAAATATTGTAACAATTCTGTAGCCTCCCTAGGACTTTACAGATTTCACTATACTGCACACCATGTCCACTCTTCAGAAGCATCAGGGATAAAATTCAGATTCTTCTGCTCCAAAAAGCACAGGTCCCTACTGCTTTTACCTGCCTTGCTAATAACATTATAGGCACAATGAAACAAAATGGAGCAGTTCCAATTCTATCCAGTAGATGGCAGTGGTGCACACATGCATTCTCTCCCACATCAGCACATATATTGCAAGTGCACATGGGTAAGTTGTGTGTGTAATTGGTTTAAGCTTAGCTCAGAAGCAGCATCTGTTTTTCCAGTGAGGTGCCTGCTTTTTACCCAGCTTTCCAGCTGGCCTGACAGAGGCAAAATGTCTGCCTGACACTTGACAAAACACAGGCTTGTTTGTTTGTTTTCAGGTTTAACATCCATCACTGCCTCGTTTGCCTAACATGCAAAGGAAAGGATGCATCAGAGATGTTTCAGTGAGGCCCCCACAGATGAGGATGCATCTTAAGCAACTTCTCTGGCACTTACTGCTTCTTCTCCTCTTGCAAATGCCTTTGGTGGATAAAGAACAAAAGGCTCAGCATAGTTTATACAGGAGATGCCTTTTCTAATCACTTGCAATTGTGTCTTCTCGGCAAGATGAAAGCAACAATGCTTAGGTTAAAGCAAGCTGTCCCATCACGAAGCTGCCAAGCTGCAGAGAATGCAGACCTTTTTTGGCTGATGATAGAGGCATGGTTTATAGACAAAGCTCGCACTGTGCCCTGCTGCTGGCTTTGGAGATCAGCTAATGAAGGGATCGTGAACAATATGGCTCCAAGAAGATTGCGTGCTAGGGTTCCCATTGCTTTTGCAGGGTATCCCATCCCCTGTTTATAATTTTTAAAAAAGTACATAGACAAAAAGATACCAAATTAACAGGGAAACAAATGAAAACGAGTAAGCTGTATCTCTCTTTGATGACAGCCACCATATTAGCTACTCTTAAGCAGGACAGATAATCTGCTCAGCAGCACAAGTGGGCTTTTATATTTATTCTAAATTAGAAACAAAATGATGGAAGCCTCAAATGGAAGAATCAACTAATTGCACTAATATCTCACTAATTCCAGCATCAGGGAGGGGGAATAATGACTTTTTACTATTTTACCAATTGTTCAATTTAGACCAAGGTGCATTATGAGCTTTCTTTCCGTTCTGTGATCTATGGTGCAGGCTGAGATTCCAATTCAATTATTAATATGCAGGAGTTATAATTATTCTGATGACTGGTATGAGATAATTATAAACCATAAAAACAGCTTTCATCTGCATGCACAATTTGGTTTTTTTCCTTCTTTTTCTTTCCGCTGTGGATCTGAATCTTATCTGTAAACTGGAGACACGCAGAAGTTCAGAATGATGCACTTAAAACAAATAGCAAATCTAGACACATTGTGTGGATTTGGTGCTCATGAAAGTGTGGAGCTGACAACACCAGCCAGAAACAGGAGCAGCGGGGGCAGCTGCACATTTCTGCCAGGCAATCTCCATTCTCATCTGTAACAGCTCTGCTATTCCCAGGCACTTGCACATCCACATCTACGCATGTCCATCCTGAACTGAAGCAGACTTGTTATTCCTATCCTGAGCAGCTTGGCCAATGTTCCTTTCATTCTGAGTGTACTATCCCCTGCTATTCCAGTCCTGGTGTCTGTCAGTGCACCTCAGTCCTGACCTATAATCCCCACTGCTATTCTAAGTCCTGGGCACTCACTCAGCTCTGCCCAATGTACCTCATTCCTGATCTGCCATCCCCTCTGCTATTAAAATTCTGGACCAGCATGCAATGGTGCGAATGCACCTCACTCCTGATCTGCAGCCCCTTTGCTATTTCCGTCCCAGGCCCTCCCTCAGTTCTGCCAGTGCACCTCAATCCTGCCCTGTAGTCACATCTACTCTTTGAGCCCTGCACTCACCCGACTAGAGAAAACCAAAATTAGAATCATAGAATTGTAAGACTGGAAGGGATCTCAAGAGGTCTTGAGGTCTAGATATTTAATTAAGATGAAGATGTGAGACCACAAAATGAATTTGTATGTGGAGTCCCGATTTCTAGCTATTTTCCTGGGTTAGCAGGGGTGGAAATTTACCTCATTGCACCTCCCCAGAAACCTAAATGTCTAAGGATTTGTCTCTTTTTTTTCTTTCACAGGTCTTCTTTTGCCATGTTTGGGAGCTTCCAATAAGAATGTTGGAAATAAGAAAGTGTGGTCTTCTCACAGCACATCATCCAGCCACTGAAATGCCACGAAACGAGGTTATCTCCAGAAAGGGCTCCAGGAGGCATTTAATTTGTTTATTTCCCTGGCACTCCCTCTCCTAGTTATCTGAACCCCTTAGCCAAGCTCCCAGAAAACATTGGAGACAGATTGAAAAGACACACACGTGCCAACAGCAGATTGCTCCCCACCACTCTCTTCATTGTCCTCAGCGAACAGAAGGCAAGAGATTGTTTTTAAAGAAATGTCATTCACCTCTCAAAGCATTACACTGGAACATCAGTGTGCATTCAGCTGGGGCAGGGAGAGGGATAAGAATAGGGACAAACAAACCAGTTCAGATAAAATAAGATCCTTTCCCCACACTGAAGCTTCATCCAAAACTCTAGCTGAGCCTGAAGTTGCCCCTCTTTCCATGTCGAAAATCACATGCAATCACACTCTGCATTCTCCTAACTGCCTTTCCCAATTGATTTTTATTTTCATTCTGGTAGAAATGCCAGTAGATAACCATTACAAACCTTCAATAGGTTTCTGCCAGTTTCTCTATTGGTTTCTCTTGGGGGACCAATACTCCCAGAAATCTGTACCCCAGTAAATCAGTTGCTCCATTCCTAAATGTAGTCGGCCAGCTGGAATCAACTGCAAATGCTAGTCTGGAATTTCCAGCTCTGTACTTCATGGGGCCTGCTGAAAGAACTCCAAATCTCATGAGCCAGGTGGTATGGGTTGGGTATCTACCCCATCTTGGCAAACAGAGAGAGCTTTATTGACTTCAGATAATGAGCTAAACCTTTTGGGTGCTTGACACCCTACAATCTTTGGAGATTTTCCAATCACTAGTTACCCACTTGTAGATCTGACCGGTAGCCCCATGATATCTGAGTGGTCTTTAGTGACAATCCCTTCTGGCAGGCTATGACACCCTCAGTATGAGAGCTTGCTTTACATGTTTGCCAGAGGGTAATATTTGATAGGCCTCATTCTCTCAGTAAAACAGGGTGCAGTGTACATTGCTACATGGGAACTACTAGTCAGCACATAATGACAGCCTCTGGCTGCAATGCCACGGTTTAACTCAGTGCTCTGTATAGTGCATTCAGATACCTGACATGTAGAAAATGCTATTTAAACCAAGTTTTACATGCCTTTCGTGTAGGGGGAAGAAAGCTGCTGGAGACCTGTGCACCTAATGTAAATACCTCTGGGGTGGGATCACCAGTGATGTGTTAGTGGATATTCTAACTAGAAGTCACTGATTCATAGGGAACTGTACAGCAACATGGCAAAGCCTTGGCATGGGGTCCAGAGACCTGGATTCTAGTCCGGTTCTGCCCCTGACTTGCTGCATGACCCTTGGCAAAATGGTTAGGTTTTGCCTTGACTAGAGATGGGGCTAGCATGGCATGGAGGAGGAGTTCATGCTCCTCCGAGCAGCAGTATTTCATCCTACTATGTGCACCTTTGTTTCATGGAAATCAATCTGCACAGGCAGGGGAACATGCTGCACTGACCAGCTCTTCCTTGACTTAGTAGCAGCCTCTCTCTCCAGCCTCGTCTCCCTTTACCACCAGGCCTGTCAGCTGCACAGTGTTCTGTTGAGGGGGTGCCGGCAGCTTCACAGCATGGAGAGGGTTCCACACAGCTGCCGTTGCCCTCCGCAGGGCCCTGGCCTGCCTTTCTGCAGCTATGTTCCCCTCCCCACTATGGAAGGGAGCGTACAGGCCTCCCTCTGCAGAAGGCTTGAGCAGAGCATGAGACAGGAAAGCCAGGAGAATGAGCATGGCATATGCATTCTCCTGCAAATGGGAAGCAGTCATGGGCACCATCTAGCAGCCGGCGGCTTGCCGGAACAGGTGGCGGAGGAGTAGGCTGACACTTCCTAGTGCTTAATAGCTCCCGCTAGTCATTTTATGAATGGCAGCCAAAAAATGCCATGATTGTTGCAGCGATGACCGCTAATGACTCAGTATAGATCTGGCAAGATGACAAAAGCAGGAGAAGAGAGAGTGGGAGCGGAAAACACTCCTGAATTTCTGCTTTTGGCCGTCAAGGAGTGAATGGAAGGAAAGTACAGGGAGGGGGCAGGTGGAAGCCAATTGGGAATAATGCCAGGCTGATGTGGGAAGAAGTTGCTGGCATAACCAAGGAGGGGGTCTCATGTACCAGCCTTTGGGTTGAAGGGCACCCTCATTGCTGGAACTGGGGATTTACTGTAGACTTTTGGCTTTGGAGGAGGGTTGGACTGAACAGAGGGAGAGGATTCAGTTTTTCTAATTTTAGGGTAGATCTGGAGCTTATTACCTAAGCCAAAATTTTGAAATGTGGGACCCTAACATCAACCATCTATGTCCATATCATGGCTCCTAAGTAAGTGGCCTGAAGTCAATACAAGCTGAAAGAGCACAGAACCTCTGAGATGCAGGGCATTCAGTTGGATGCTATACAATGGCTTAGGTGCTTGGCTTTATGCGCTCAAGATTGGAAATGCTGCCCCTAGTCCCTGCTCGGGCAGAAACTCCACTGAAGCCAATGGGGAGTTCTGCTGGAGAAAGGATCTGGCCCTTAATGACTAAATGGCACATTCCTCTTGATTATGTATCTGTTTCTGAATGTTAACAAACAGTCTGCAGTGTTTGACTGAGTGAGTTATTAGCAGAATGAAGACAGATGGTAGAGGATTAACTCTAACGCTTCTTTATTGCAAGGCCGACACTACAGATAGCTCAGCGCTCTCCCTCTGACTACAACTGTCACCAGCTTAATTCCCCACAATAACTCAGAGCCACGTACCACTAGTGATCCAGGCACAAAGAACACCCGATCATTAATCAGAGTGTGGGGATGATCAGAAAGTGACTGTGTAAGAATGGCACCTTCTCATGCTCGCCATACGCCTTTGAGTTGTATCCAACTCAACCAGGCTTTTATTGACATAAGCTTTGCAGGTCTGATATAGCCGGAGGCAGAGAGCTGGATTCTCTTCTGCCCTGTGCATCAGAGCCCTTGATTCTTCTTTGTGCATCACCACAAGCGTTAGGAGCACTGAAACTTTATTCTGTAATGCCAGACGCTGGGTTGCAGATCCCAGCTTTTCCTGGGGGACATCAAGGCCTTGTCTAGACTCGAGCTTTTGTAACATGTGTTAACTGATTGCCAGTTAACACATGCTAACTAACAAAATTGGAAATGCTAATGTAGACATTCACAAATGTGTGTTCATGGACACTCTAGAGTGTCAGATGGGAACAAACATTTCAGAAGCATCTACATTCATATTTACAATCATGTTAATTAACATGTGTTATCTGACAATCAATTAACATGTGCTATAACACTATTAATACTCTAGTCTAGACAAGTCCATAGAATACTCATTCTAGAGCTGACGTAGGGGGAGAAGGAGTAAAACCCAATCTACCAGCAGATTTTGTACTGGTATAACTATATCAGTTAGAGTTGTAATTTTCTTACTGATTTAGTTATATTGGTACAACCCCTAGTGTAGACACAGTTATTCCAATATAAAAGTATCTATACCAGTAGCACTTATACTCATCCTGCACAGGATGAGCTACACGAGTATAAGCACTTTTGTAACTGTGAGCACACTAGGGGGCATTGTACCCCTATGAGCCTAGTTAAAGTGATACAACTGTTGTGTGTAGGCAAGGCTACATTTTTCTGACTACAGCTGCACTCCAAAAGCATTATCGTTAGGAGCCAGCATGGTTCTAGTGATGGATGTAATTACCCATTGCCACAATGACGGAGACCCCATGAAGCATAATTAGCAGATTGCTCCATTGTCTGTGTCTGTTTTTAATTCCTTTCGACACCCCATAATTATTGATAGGGCTATTCATTAGTGTTCTAATGCAATAAAGAGGAAGATATTTTATTTGGCAAAATTCAAAAGGGAAACCATCTCTCTATGTATCCCTATGGTGTATTTGGTCCAAAGAGTCTGGCTCAAGTTATCAGAATTGGAGACCAGTGAAGTAAGTACCAGTTGCTCTAGTAAGGATGACCACATCTCAGAAGTCCACTTTGGTTCAGATTAGAGATGGGCACCAGCTGCAAAGTTTGGATCTGGAACTCACCAAAGTTTAGGGGCGTTTGGGTCTGGAATTTTCATCCAGGACCATTTTCAGTACAAATAGATCAATGGTGGAGTATGTAGCTATGGAAAGCCTATGTTTTTGTTTTTATTTTACTGCATCTTTAAATCTAAGGAGCCTATTGTCTCCAAACATTGGTAACTATTTGCTTGTGCAGAATGAGACAAACACACTGTGCTCTCTCTCTCCCCCTCACAAAGAGTTTATTTTTGTTCTTTCACATATCTCTTTTCTTAGTCTAACATAAAACCACATTAAGGCTGAAATTAGCTAGATGCTTAGGGAGAAGCATAACTGGAATTCTCTGGAAGTCGGATGCTTATCCAGAGGAACATTGATCATGCAGGATCAGGTTCTCCCAGGAGATTCCCAAGCGCTCCCGCTGTACCTCAAATACCTCTCAGAATGTTTTTATCCTGCTGATTCTGGTTTCAGACACTAGTATGAAAGGCCAAGTGGCATGAAAATATTGTAGAAATCAGGCAAAGTAAGCTCCGGATTCTGCCACCCTTACTCCCATAGCGTATGCCCCTAGGGTGAGTCTTCACTAGGGAAAAAGATGTTAGCTAACACACAGTAACTAACACGAGGTAAAATCCTAGTGAAGAGAAGGCAATTTGTCATTTTCACACAAGTTAGCAGGTTGAGGATTTGGGTCAGTTCTTGTTCAACCCAACCTGTTCCATCCCTTCCCTAACAGTAATCCTGCTATGGCCAAACTCTCCTTGCTGTGCACTTGACGCGAATCTCCTGTTTGGTGCTGCTTTAGGAACCTTATTCCCTCTCTGTTGATTCTCTGGCCTGGCATAAATCACAGAGGGCGCTTCACAAGCAACTCAAGCACGGAAGCTGACAGAAATTGGGATGTTCACTCTTTTTAGTGTAAATATTTTTTATTATTTAATTATTTCTACTCATAATTATTCATCATTTTTTGATGGATTAACCATTGCTAGAACAGCGCTTTGGAGATGGATGGAATCTATAACAACACTTTACGCTTCTCTCTAAGTTCTTGCAGTGTGCAAGCACCTCGCATGTATTAAAGAAGCCATCCTCACTGGGAGGCAATATTAGCCCCAATTTAAGATGAGGAACTGAGGCACAGAGAATCAGATTTTCAGAGGTATTTAGATGCCTCCAGATGCAGATGGGTGGGATTTTCTAAAGCATCAGAGCAGGTTTGGTGCCTAGCTCCCCTATGATTTCCACAGGAGTTAGGCATTTATATACCTTTGAAGATCTGGGCCTTAGGATCCTAAATTTCATTGACTTTCAGTGAAACTTAGTCTGGTGCTTTTGAAAATGGGATTCAGGCATTTTTGAAAATTGAATCCTAAATGATTTGCCCAGGGTCATCTTAACCCAGCTCTCCTGAGTCAGAAGTCCTTATGCTACCCAGAAGAGCAGCCATCTTATGGACAGTACTCTTCCGGGAATGTGATGTACGAATAAAATAAAAATACTAAGCACACTTATTGTCTTTTCCACAAGGGAATTCCTTTTTACACATAATGATTAATCAGTGCAGCAGCTCTTTGCAAAAGAAAGTGTCCCCTTTTACAGATTGGAAACTGAGGCATAGAGAGGTAAAGTGACATGCCCAAGGTTATAGTGAATAAGTGGTAGAGTTGGGACTAGAACTGATATCACTCCTTGCATGCTTTCCTAGTCTCACTACTAGACTGGATTGCCACATCGGAAAACAAATCTTAAATCACTGAAATCAGTATAAGCTGTCTCATGTCAGCACTGGATCAGGCCCTTGATGGACTCAAAACATGTGTAAGCCTTCGTAAGGGCTAAAGATCATCACAGTTTGGATTTCAGAAGACACAATGTAATGAATCCTAATGCCAGTGTGTCGCCAAATCTCTTGGATCTGGCCAAAGCAAGTGTCCATGAGTAATTCCCCACATTTGGCTGTGCAACTAAAACTGGGCAAAACATTTTTCAATGAAGAATGCAGATTCTGCAACACCAAAACATTTCACAAATTCATGTTGGTCTGCCAAATTGTTTCGTTGGAAAAAAAAACTTAAAAAAATCCAAAAAAGTCAAAGCATTTTGTTTTGACATATTTAAAATGAAATGTTTTAATTTTTCTGTTCCAAGTGACTTTCTTCAACTTTATTTTTAAAGGGAATGAAACAAATGTTTCATTCAACCTGAAATGAAATGAAATGTTTCATTCAACCTGAAAAATATATTTTGTTTGACTTTTGTTTTGCCACAAAAAAAATAAAAAAATCATTTTCAGTTCCATCTGAAATGATTTCCCCCTCCCCTGATTTTTTGGAATTGCCAGGGGACTGACAAATCTGTTATTCACAAGCTCTATGTGGAATGGCAGCAAATCATCTGGTTTCTGCTTCTGCAATCTCAGAACTTCACCAGCCCATGTGGCACCTGCATGTCCTCCCCATGAGGCGGAGAGCACAACCAGTGGATCTGTGGAGTGGGAGACCTACTCCTCTTTTGGTCCTCCCTCTGCCTTCCTGCACTGAGTCATGAAGAGGCTCTGGTTCTGCTGCTGTTAGGAATCTTTGCCATCACTGAGGAGGGGACAAGGATTTTCCCTGTATTCATAGCAACATGCACAGCAGAAAGCATTTGTATCCCTCATCTAGAAACTTGTGTGGGGAAGGGTTGATAGAAGAAGGGGTTGGGGGGAGAGAAGATGTGTCGGGGAAAGGGAAATAAAGGGAGAGGAGGGGATAATAATGTGGGGGAGAGGGGAAGAGATGGGGAGAAGTAGAAACTGTCAAAGAAAGTTGGCAGAGGTGGGAGGTGCAAGAAGTGAGAGGTTGTGGGGAGAGCCCATGTGGCATGTGGGACAGTCACTTACCTTCAGTCATTCTCCGATACTTCTCCTTGTACATGAAACCCAGGACCAGGCAGCATCCTCTTCTCGGGAGACCCAGTTCTAAAAGTGAAAGAGCAACAACCATGTTAGCTGGCACGCCAGTCAGGAAAAAGCCAAAGGTGCCCACGATGGGCAGGACAGGGCAAAGGGGGCGTAACCCGCCGACCCTGCCGTCAGTGAAATGCAAAGGGGTCGTCGAGGCGGAGGTCTCCTGTGCAAGAATGAAGAGGCCAGGGAAAGCAGATTGAATAGTTTCTCCAAAGAGTCTGAGCGTCCCGTCCCTGATGGGAAAGCCATTCCCTCTGCATCCCATCTCTCAGGTGTTTGCCTCTCATGCTGCTTCTGTGCTGGGTGCAATGTACCAGGCATCTCTGCCCTTCCATAATGTGCAGCAGTGACGAGGACTCAGCCTCTTAATCCCTTTCGCTCCACAAACTGTGTGATAAAATGCAACGTGGGGCCTTGAAGGAGAGATAAACCTGACTTGAGGTTTCTTGCCCTTTCGAAACAAACAGCTGGCCCTCACAGCGGCTCAAGGCTAAGGCCCCAGGCAGCCTGTTGCTTTGATCCCTTAATTTCTTACAGGGAGTTACTGACTATCAGTAAAAAGCAGAGAAGCAGATCTGAGCATGGATTTTCCAGAACTGTGTTGTGTGTGTGTGTGCGAGCATTTCTCCCCATGTGTCTATCTCACCGCACAGCAAAAAGCCCTCATTCTTCAAAGAAATTCTCCTGTGCCACAGTGGAGAAAATTAAGGTACCATGTCCCAGACGCAGCTTTCCTTTGGGGGCTCCCCCATTCTACAGAGCCATGCAGATCAAAGCCCCTTTGATGTTTACTTAATGCCTCTGTGGTCCCTTCATACAGCTCCCATTGTCACCAGAAAAGCACTTCTGATGTCACAAAGGGATGTAGGTATGAGAAAGGGAAGACGGCAAAGCGCAAGGTTGAAGGTGCTGGGAGCTTTACAGCAGAGAGCACTATACACAGCAATCCACCTACAGTACTCACGGGACCCCCACTTCTGTAGTATTGGAGCACCTCACAATCTTGAATGCACTATGCTCACATAACCCCCCTGAAGTTGGGAAGTGATATTATCTCCCTTTTACAGGCAACCCTTGCTCCTGCTGAGCAGCACTTACTTATGCATATAAACCCATTGGACTTGTGCAACCTGGGCACGGATCACAGAGTCGACCCATGAGGGGCACCTTTCTCATTTATGTGTGGTACATAGTGATATGTGGCACTTATGCAGCACCATCCGTCCAAGTATCCAAAGGGCTTCCCAGGCACTAATTGATTGGGCTTCACAATGCCCTGGGTGGACAGGTATGATGATAAAGGGGAAACCAAGTCACAGATTCTCAGTGGTATTGAGGTGCCTAATTGCAAGTGATTCAAGAGGGAGTTCGCCATCTAAATACATTGACGATCTGGACCAGAGCACAATGAAACCAATAGAAAGACTCCCATTGACTTCAGAGTGGTAGCCGTCTTAGTCTGTATCAGCAAAAAGAACAGGAGTACTTGTGGCACCTTAGAGACTAACAAATGTATTTGAGCATAAGCTTTCGTGGGCTAAAACCCACTTCATCGGATGCATGCAGTGGAAAATACAGTAGGAAGATATTCCATTGACTTCAGTGGACTTTGGATCAGGCTCAGAAGCAATTTGTCCAGTGTCACATAGTACCTCATCCTGAGGCTGAGAATCTTCATTTCTTGCTACCATAGGGCCCCACTTCAGGAAAGTACTTAACAAATTTTAAGCATGTAAATAGTCCCATTGAAATCAATGCTTAAAGTTGGGCACATGCTTGGATGGTTTCCTGAACTGTGGTCTTTCCTGGCAGTTGAGAGCAAGATTGGCTCCACAGTAAATCAGCAGCACAGCGAGGCTTAGAAGCTGGCACTCCTGTCTCCCAATCCCAGCCCCAAACCACACCACCAAGGCCATGCTGGTCATTGCTATCTTTGCATTTGGCAAATATAAAAATGTGGGCTATTCCAATGTAAATAAAAAATAGATGGGGTGGTTATTTGTGGAATAATAGATGCCTTCTGCTAACTTCTATTGGTTATCCCTAGTGCCTAGTGACTTAAAATGGAGGATAGCCCCAGGAGCTGTCAACTCAATAGCTCTGCTCCATTCCAAATACAAGGTGCCAACTAGAATAGGTAGCACCTAGCTGAAAACTCACTCTCTCTCCCTCAAGCAAGACAGAGCTATTTATCTGTTGGAATTATCTAAAAGATCTAACACTGTTTAAATATATAAAGCCCTTAGAAGTAAGCAAGATGCATTTAAGCCTTTATTGATAGGAAAGCAAAATACTATTGATCCCTATTGAGCCTGCAATGAACACCATGCTATCAAAGTGTAATTAAAGTAACAGAATTAGATTAATCACCCAAAGCAGCCAGTTCCCACTGTGGAGTCAGTGTGTTTCTGTTACTGAGTCTGAAGTGCAATTGCATATTTCTTTTCTGCAAATACCCCCCGCCCCCACCACCACACACACACTTGCTGTTGTTGACTATGTTTTCACTAGCACTAGGTGAACTTCAAAAGAGGTCAGAAGGGTGGATGCTTCCAACCTGTGAGGTTTAGGTCTGGACCAGAACTTGTCCAGAGTTTGGATCAGCTTGTTCCAGTTTGGGCTCTATCTCCAGCTTGCCTCATAGCGGGGTTGTGATAACGAATGCGTATTAAGCCGTTTGAGATCCTAAGATGAAAGGAGCACAGCATTATAATAATTTATGTTGCAAATTTGTGAGACCTTGATAAAGCTTTTATAGAGAACAGCACCATTACATACTTAAGAACACCTTTAAAGATAAAGTACTTTATCGCTCTGTGCGACCTCTAAGCTCTCCGCTGCCTAAAGATGGCTTGCCACTTCATGCCCTTCAGGGTATGTCTACACTGCATACTAAGCCTGGGCTCTGACTCAGATTTGAGTCCAAACTCCACTTCTGTCCACACTCAAATCTGTCTGACTCAGGTCAGCAAGCACTCAGGACCTGGTACCCAGCTGGAGGTGGGTCAGAGCCAAGTCCCACTGTGACTCGGTTCCAAGCTTTGTCATTTTGCAGTGTGGAGGCAAGTCAAGCCCCAAATCTGATTTAGAAGGTCTTTGCAGTGCAGTATGGGAGCATTAGCATAGCTGTGAGACCCGAGTTCAGCAACTGCAATAGATGCTAAAGTTTGGGCTTGGAAGCACTGTCTCCACAAGCCAGTTTACAATGCAGTTAGACACACTCCTAGTGGCTAAGGGCAACTGATGGCTAAGACAGTTAAGCACACATCTAACTTTTGAAATCCTCTGGCATCAGGGTGCTGCAACAATCCCACTGGAAAAAGATTGTAACCCACCTGTGTCCAATCCCATGACTTTGAAACCATCCAATGATCCACATTTTCTTCCCATGAGGCTTAATTTTTCTCCCCCGTGAGAACTGTAAAACAAGTCACGTCTGACGTTTCCCACCTCAGTCATTCGAGTTGCTTGAAATGAAATTGTTCACTTGAAATATATGGTGAGGCGCGCCGATTTTTTCCACATTTTGATTAACTCCAAAGCAACTACACTGATTCATCATAGACCTTCTTATAAAAATGGGGACAAAGAACAGAAAAGGTCAGATCAAGAGTTGGCCTGCGGGGGGGTTGCTAGAGTGGAAATTAGAATGCGACCATTAACATTCACTCCTCACTTATGCAATAATAAAGATCATTTGAACGAACACCAAAATGCAGCTGTCTCTGGGGTGGGGATGGCTATCTTTGTAATGGCCTCAACATTGCCATGCAGGAGCTTTAGGGATAGGAAATGAAGAATAAGTTACTAAATGAAAACCAAAAGGGGAGTTCAGGTGGGAAAAATATGGTGTTTACTGAAGTTGGAATCTACAGGTAATAACGCAAGAGGCAGGAGAGGACACGTGATTTAGAAGAGGTGCTGTCACTTTGCTGTGCCAAATTACAGAAGCCTCCTGCTTTTCCTCATCAGATTTTTTCTCACTTTCATTTGCAATTTAATTACCTTCTTTCAAGGCAATTACAATACCCATAAGTCATGCAGGGAGCAAGGTTTCTGATCAACCAGCATACTAAAGGCCAGAGCAAAGGAGTAGTAAAGGTTTATTAGCATGATCATACTATGTACTATTGTGTAGCTGTATCCCACCAGGGATGATAATAAATGTTTAATAGCCCAATAATACCTGTTTAATAATTTTTCCAGCTCATCCTGCCTAATTGCAAGTTTATTAAAGAACAATAAACTTTATAATCAGTGTAAAGGCATAATTGCAATTCCATTGCTTATTTAATATTGAGTTAATTATATTACAACTAAGTTATTTTTTCCCATACATATTAAATATCAATTAGTTGTTTAAACTATTGATTTGTATTTAATTAACTATGCTATTATATACCAATTAAGGTCTTATAAGAGAAGCTGAAACAGCTGGTCTCTTAAATTAAATTTTAAAATACATGGTATTAAAATAAATATCACGTTTTTGCTCTGCAGAGATGGTAATTTATTCTCTGTCAATGGTTTTGCATTACCGTGTTGTATGCATGAGTTTCATTCATGGGCTTCATCTTCCATTCATCGGGAGATCGGGACAGCGATCTCTGTGGTAGAGAAGTCCTAGTGCCAGTACCTGTGACACTGTAATATAATGGCTGGGTCCAAACACAAGAGCAGAGTAGGCCTGCATACAATCTCGCTTTGTGATCTCAGATGCAAAGCAGGGTTAGACCCAGCCAGTACTTGGATGGGAGAATGCCAAAGGACATGAAGGTCTTAGAGGAAGTGGTGGTGATGAGTCACCGGATCATGTTCTTCCTTTCTTCTAGGGGCACAATGTTACTGAAAAGCCATTTTTTGACTGCGGTTGATGATTTTATGTTTTTTTTTTCCAGGTAATTGATAAAGATGTTAAATAGCATAGGGCCAAGAAGACATCCCTGCAGGATGCCGCTAGAAATACATCCACTCAATGATAATTCTCTGTTTACAATTACACTGAGGCTGTCAGTTAGCCAGCTTTTAATACATGTAATATGTGCCACATTGAATTTGTATCATTCTCGTTTTTTAATCAAAAAGGCATGTGGTGCCAAGTCAAACACCTTGCAGAAGTCTTAAGTGTAGTACAGCAACACTATTACTTTTATTAACCAAACCTGTAATCTCATAAAGAATATATGAAGCTAGTTTGGCAGGATTTATTTTCCATAACCATGTTCTTTGGCATTAATTATATTGTCCTCCTTTAATTCTTTATTAATCCTTATTATTTATTTCCTTATATCAGTATTAAATTGGCTGCATTTCAATTTCATTGAACTTTGCTTTTTGCTTGTATGGAGTTAAATAAAAATCCCACTGCACTTTTTTGTGAGGAATTAGCCTGGCAGACCTGGCCCAATTCCAAAGTAGTTAATTACTTTCTTCCTCTCCACGTCCTCCCTGTACTTTCTGTGAACCCGCTACAGGATCCTTCATATCCTGCCCTTAACTCCATGTAGGTCTTAAACAGCTGCTCCATTTTGACAGCAGGTGAATGGATCCTTCCACGTATTATTTGTATGTTGCTTTGCTAAGTCTGCAAAGCAATTGGAGATCCTTGGAGATGAAAAGAATCTACGTTCATGCTATTATTATTAAATCTGTTCCTGCTTAATTTATAAAAATGTATTTTAAAAAAAAAGCCTCCCAGATGAGAAAATGGGAACATTGCAATTTGAAATACAAATGAGGCGGTGACAGGCATTAAATGCTTTAGCGATACTGTATTTTACTCTATAGTGCACAGCATAAAGTTTGCATTTACAAACCTATTTATTGTATTAGGCACTTTCAAACCACCCTGTCATCCATTTATATCACAAATAAAATCTTAAAAGCAGAGGATTAGTCAAGCGTGTCCCTATGGAACTACAATCTGACTTTCAAGAATCCATAGCTGGAGATAAACAGATGGTGCAAAGGTTTGTGCCAGCTGATTGCCCTGTATCCTAAAATGCTGCTGGGGGAAGGGATTATTCTTCAGCTGCCCATGGATGTGGAAGTCCTTGTTCATGTTAATAAGAGCTGATGTACAGAGTGGATCTTCAGGGGAGAAATCTACCCCTGGGCAGAGGCCTATGAGCCAATTAAAAGTCCTACTTAAGCAAAGTCCTTGGAGTAGCCTTCTGCACAGGGGTGAGTTTCACCTTTGAGTGGCACAGCTGAACTTCATATTCTGAAGCGGAATTTCTAAGGAAGGAACACCTCAGGGGGCCTGGATCAAGATCCAAACTTCTCTTAACTTCAGGAGTGTGTGGACCTGGCATTTCGATTTGGTCCCATCTCAGATTTCAGTGCCTGAGCAATTCCCTGCATCTCCAGGCTGATCCAGTCCCAGTACTGTTGACAATAAAGGATGGAAGCTTGGGGACCAGTCCATGGATAGATTTCTTTAAGGTGTGCCCTTTGTGCCCTCCCAATCCTGGTTCACTTGGGGACTGAAGAGGCCTACAGAAGAATGACTCACTGACCGGCATGCCCCCTCATGGCTGGGTGTGGCAGACACTACTCCTCTGGCACTCCCTACTGACAACCGCTCCGGCTCTGTGATGGTCGATGTTTTCTCGTGACTCAGTCCTCCAGCCAGGCCACATCCAGTCCCAGGGCAACAGTGAGTCCCAAAAAACTGTAATCCATTGCCCTTACACCTGGTCTTCAGCCCAGAATCTGGACTCAGTAGTCCTTACAGCCCTGATATCTGAGGGCTTTCACTCCATCTTCCTCAGTGGCTGCTGCTATGGACCGGGACTGTAGGCAGTCTGGCCTAATAGAGCTGAGCAGGTGTCAAGTCTAGTGGGCAGAGTCAGGGAACAAAGCAGAGGGTCAGCATCAGAGTCAACTGCCAGGTACCAGAGCCAGCGGTCAAGCCAGAGTTAGAACCAGGGATCAAAGCTGACCCTGCTATCCCTGCGAGATTTAATTTACCTAGTGCAGGTACCAGCCGTTCCCGTACAAGTCCACTGGGGCTTTCTGTATGTGCTCTCATTTCTGGCCCATGCTGGGGTCCGTGCTGCTGCATCTTCACTGCTATTTTAGCCATGTTGCCTCGATTAAGCTCATGTGGGTCTGTCCACCCATGTTACACCTTAAATGGAGGTGCAGACATATGCTTTGATGGCCTAGGGGGGTCTGTCTAAACCATGGCAGCCTCCCTGGGCTCTGCATAATGTGGTGCTGCCCCAGACGTGCCCCTCCCACCTCTGGCATGCCCCCTATGCCAGGCTTATGAGGGAGTCCTTGAAGAACAGTCTTATGGCTGTCTCTCTGCCATGCCTGCACTGTGGGAATCCTGCCTGGCCAGAACTGGTGCTTTTAGGGCTCCTTCGTGCCATTCAGGCCCTTCTACCCATTGTAAATTGAAGAGAGGACCTCTCCCCCATGCTTCTACAATCTCTCTGCATGCGGAAGTCTCTCCGCTTCTCGAATCATTTTCATCACCTCTGCCTGGACCCCTTTTATTTCTGCTGTATCTTTCCCCAGATGCTTTCTCAGAACTGAAATCAGCACTCAAGTTGATGGCATGCCACTCATTTCCATACATTCCTTACATTTTTGTTTGTTTGCTTTTGGACTACACTGAGCAGAGTTTTTCACTAAATTGTGCCCAGTGAGCCTTCCATCTTTTTCCTGCATGGTTAAAATTCAGTTACATCCTAGCAATGTGGAGGAATAGTCCAAATTATTCCTCCCAAGCGGCATTATTTTCACAGCATTTTTCAACGCTGAATCTCATCTGCCATTGTGTTGCTCATTCATCTAGTCTAGCTAGGGCCCTCTAAAGTTCCTTGTGGTCTTCCTGCTTCAAATACAGGCCCAGATCTTCATCAAGAGCCAAGTGTGATAGTTCCATCGACTTCCATATGCCTTTCTACACGATCAGATGATTTGGCCTGCATTTAAAGAATTTCTTGTGGATTTGTTGTATCTGTTTCTACAGTCAGCCCCCAAATCAAGTTGTGTGCTTCAAGGCATTGGCTCACTGCATGGAGGACAGGAGAAGGCCTCTGATTCCCAAGCCCAGGATAAAATGCTGAAGCGTTAAGCACTGGCCACTGTGGTTAGATGGACTGGTGGCCCTTTTTCTTCTTCTGTGGCCTCTTGACTCTTCCAGTCCATGATCAAGAGCAATTCAAGGCAGTATGAGACCTTTTCTTCCACCCCACCTGCCCCTCCCTGGCACTTTGCAGGGACCACCCCAGACACCTTGCAGTCCCCCTCCCTCTATGTGCCATCCACACCCTGCTGGAGTGGACACAGGTTGCTGAGAGTTCACTGTCTCTTTCAAGAGGAACCCGTGTTAGCAGAGACCGGGTCAGCAGAGGGAGGCCAGGTGATAGTCACATCTGTCTCATTCACACTCCAGTGGCAGTGCTTTGCCAGCCAACAGGGACTGTGTCCACCCTAAGAACCTTTTCAACTCCTCCAAGGCAGGAAGAACGAGGACAGGCCAGGTTGCGCAGACAGCTCGCTCGGTGTCTCTTTGCTCCGTCCATCTGCTCTGCCTCCCGTGGGCATTCCTCTTGCGTGTCCGGAGTCTCACATGCCCCGAGCTGTCTGTCTCCTGCCTCCTCATCTGCTTGGCAGCTCAGTCCTGAACTCCTGGTTGCTTGGGGAGTAGCCTGACAAGGGCTGCAGCAGCACTCATGTCTCCCTGGCTGCTCCCCTCCCCGCCTCAGCTTCTGACATGGAGGACCAAGAGCTTCCACTCAGTATGTCACCAAGGATAGGTGGTGTGTATGTGTGTGTGTGCCAGGAAACTGGTGTCATCCTACTGGAGAAGGCTACAAACAGAGTGCGTGTCAAACACACTGAGCCTACTAGAACAGCAGTATGCATTTCTCTAATGCCCTCCAACCTGAAGGATCCTCAGATCACTTCATAAACAATGTTTCTATCGCAGTCAATGGACAAATCCCTATTATCAGGTTCTGTGCACTGGGAAAACCTCACCCACCACTTGAAATGCAGCCACCTCTGGCGCAGAACACGACAGCTGTTTACCAATAGGCAGCAACACTCTGCAGCAGCTTAGGATGATGCAACATGAAAGAGAAAACCTGTATCCAATTGGGATTGCAGGGGGAAGTTACAGGAGATAAAATGAAATGGCCCAAACTGGGGATTGGCCAGGATGTCAAGGGTAACTTTCCTATTCTTGTGAAAAGTGTGCTGGCTCATTAAGGGCCACAACGGCAGCAGCTCTGGGGAGGATTTTCCATGAGTCTACTTTGATAGTGTTTGAATAGGTCCCTCTTACTCCCAGGGATTGAAGGAAGGAATTTAAAGCCAACTTTCCTCTCTTTTCTTTTGTGGAACAGATGAAAACTAGCTCAGGAAAACCCGAAAAAAAAACCAACAAAAAAGATTTGTTTTGAAGACAGGTCTAAAATCAGGGAGTGGTGTGGTTCTCATTTCTTCCAAAGTCACTGTTTCCATCCCAGTGTCAGTTTCAGGTGTCCTGAGTATTGTATTCTCACTGAATTTGTGCCACAGTAATGCAAACAGCACTGTATTATCTAGACGCCCAGTGAGACAGTCTAGTATCCAGGGATTTCAGTCTTTTATTTATTTATTTCAGTGGATATGAAAATGTGCCCAAATGCAGCTCTAGGCTTCTGTACAAAGATAGGAGACGTCCCCATTACACCCCTCCCAGAGCACTAGCCTAAAACCTCTGCCCACCCAGGCCATCACCTCCCCCCTAGGAAAAGCCTGAGTGACAAGAGAGACTTTGCAGCATGCCTGAAAGTCAGCAGATTCAGACCAAAGTGGGGAGAGTCCAGCTCCAGAGTCCCAGATCCCTCACTTAAAACCTGAGAAAGGACTGCGAAATATGCTTTTTCCTTGACTGGCTTGGAGAACTGCCCTGGTTACTGGTCTCTTCAAGCCCAGCTGTCCTGGAGCCTTCAAACCCAGCTGTCCTGAGTCCTTCAAACCCAGCTGTCCTGAGTCCTTCAAACCCAATTGCCATGGGCCCTTTAAGCCCATCCCAAAACAGAGAAAGCATCGAAATGCATTCAGTCTATCATTTGAAGATGACACGGCACAGCAGTCTGAGGCAGGGAACCCTGTGGTCCTTCTATTACGGAGAAATCATGCTCCAGCCTCGCAAATGACATTACTACTCTGTATCTTATAATTAAATTGTATTTGCCGGTTACCTCACAGCATGTCTGCAATTCTTGTTCATCCAAAGCCTTTTTTTTCAATCTTTATCTTCTATTTTGTTTTTTTTCCCCTTCCCAACTCTCAGCAATTTCACAAAACTTCCTAAGTTGGCTTTTTCTCGGAGAGATAAAAGAGACACACACACAGAGTGTGTGTGCTATGAAAAATTAGAGGAAGGCACCGGGATCTCTCTTGTTTTTCTCTCTGACATGAGACTTGGAGTCTGGAGGTTTTTAGATAGGACTTTGGTTGTAGGATGTCCTGATGAAGGGACAGCTGGGGTGAAGCTGAGGGCGGTGCACTGGGTACACTTACTAGCTTGTAAACTTCAGACCTGGGATCAAAATGAGTCTGATGGTGAAAACGTAGTTACTCATGACCCCTAAAGTATCACAAATCATGGCACAGTTTAGCAAGCGTGGATATCTTTGATCGGGAGAGACTAATGACTGGAGTAACAGTGGGTGTGGTGGATCAGGATCGAAGTGGATCTGCCGAGCTGTGTTGGGGGACTTCGGATTGAAGAGCAGGCGGTGCTGAAGAACAGAGCTGCACCCAGAGCTGTGTTGGTGGAGCACAGCTTTTGAGAAGCATGGATGCTACACGTCAGGATTGGCAGAGTGGCTCAGCTGTGCTGAGGGCATAGAAGGAGGTGCTGCAGGACCAGGACGCACTGGCAGATCTGGGGGTGGGGAGGAGGATGCCCATTTTCGGCACAGTGGCTGCAGTGCACGTTCTTGCTCTTTGGCGTCCACTAAAATTCGCTCAAACTTTAGAAATACATTGGAAAGGGCAGCCGGAAAGCACAGCCCCACCCACTGGGAATGAAGGCGGCACTGATTACACGTAAGGGGCGAAAGCTACATGAATGAAGGGATTTTCTGCTCATTCCAGCTCTCTCTCTTTCCTGCAGAAATACTGCATTGATTGAAGCATTGCAGCGTGCCAACAGGGAGGGTCATTCTGATGTTGGGCAGTGATAGAATCGGAAAGTGAATGGTCGGTGAACATTTAAGGGCCACACTGCTGGATGTTGATTGTTGACATGCATAGCGTGGGTTCTCCAAACACCCAGCAGTGGAAGATCCCATCCAGCCAAAGGAAATGACACTATCATTATGGTGATCAGGCCAGGGTTATTCTGCTATAGTACAGTAAGAGAGACTCGCAGCTGGTGATAGACTTTGCTGCTTCTGTTCGGATAAGCACTCAGAACACCCCACGCTTGGTTTGCAAAGGTACTGAACATCCACAATGCCAGATGAAGTTGATGGGAGCTGCTCTGGGAATTGGATCCAGTGTGCTTAAGTGATCTTCTCCGCAAAATTAGCTTGGGCCCATAAGTATTCCAGCTTTTCCCCTGGGTTCTCAGCTTTCAGACGGACCTAAAATTTCCCAAGAGCAGCCATTCTGCAGGAGCTTTGGCCCAGATTCTGGTGCTTAGAAACCTTTGAGGATTTGCATCTTTGTCACTTGAGCTTTCAGTTCCCACAAGCACAAAATCTTTTCCAGACATCAAAAGGGCTTAGGGTTCAGCGCAAGCGATGGACGGAGGTTTGGGTTAGTTCTCATTCTTTCAAAACTTGTTTGGCCAGCCCTAGCTAGGACATGACCAAGCACAATGTTATCCCAACTGTGCACTGCCCACTCCTCTATGCTTCTGCTCCTGTCAAAATCAATAGCATAGTGCCAGCTCAAAGCCCAGCTGAAAGGTTCTCTGGTCGGAGCTAGGGTACAACACTGGGGCTTAGATCTCTATTCTAGTCCTTGCTTGGCTTGCTGCATAATTTTGGACAAGTTACTGTGCCTCATTTTCTCCCTCTCTGCAACGTTGTTAATGACGCTCGCCACCTTTGGCCTCAAAAGCCTGTCTCATCAGTCAGATCCTAGACAGCAGCCTCCTGCTGTTCACTAACTGTGCGCAGCTATGCACTGGACAAACTGCAAGCGGTGCAGAGATTCTATTTTGCAAAGCCACCTAGCAGAGAAACTATTCCCGCTGCCTGGGGAAGAGGGGCAGGGTGGCTCAGCAAGGGGCATCCCCCACTGCCGAGTCTCTCTCACTCCATTTGAGAATGCTGTGATTTCATAGGTCTACGCTGCCTCAGGCTGAGGGTGTCAGAACTCACATGCTAACCAGTGGGTGGCTGGGTCCAGACTTGGCAAGGAGATGTCCAAGGAAAATTCAAGTGCTGCAGGGAATGGTGCAGAACTGGGAAGTCTCTCTGGGAGACTAGTCACAGAGGGGAGCCCAAATGCTGTCCACTGGTTGAGACATGAGACTGGGGTCTTGATCTGGCTGTCAGCCCATGGTGTTTTTCACAAAAGCTGGGGAGTTAGTTCCACTGTCGTAACTAAACTTCTGTTGGGGTAATTACATGCAGCCTTCCTGCAGTGTCCATGCAATTTCAGCTGGAGATAGGACTCCTCTTCACTTCCTCTCCTAAGCAGCAGTGCAGCACCACTGATAAGCAGCTGCCACATCGCACCCCAGAGGTGGCTGCATGTCAGTAGCAGAGCAAAGCGATTCCCATAGACAAAAAGAGCCAAATCCCACTGGAGCTATGTGGATTTACACCAGCTAAGGATCTAGCGTGATGTTTGCAGAACATTTTGGGCTGAAAGGAGGCTAATACAGCATCAGCCTATCACACAGCACTGCAGCGATCACAGTGGAGGAGACAGGTACAAAAGCAGCCTGGGAAACTCAAAATCAGCATAAGAGCTGAGAGCTCAGAGGCTGAAATGTTGATCATCACCCTCCTTGATGGCTGCAGCGCAGACTGAGGGATCCAACACACAGGGGGAGTGGGGAGAAGTGGATGTCTCTTTTATGGACTACCCTGCCTCAGCACGTTACGGGCCTTGACTAAGTTAAACTCCTGGCTTGGAGCTGGTGCCTTTATGTGTCTTTTACTTGCAGCCGCTCCTCATATCTGCTGCCAGCCCGTGTAACTTATTGCAGGTACTTTGACTTCCATTGCCAGGGGGCCATTTTCCCAGTGCTGGCTGTAATGTGAATGATATGTGACAATAGCTCCCCTGCTTCTCCCAGTGTCAGTGTGCTGCTATTGAGCACACACAGTCTCAATCCCATTAAAAGTAATGGAGTGAGATTGTCCAGGCCATTACTTTCAATGGCTCCATTTCAGTCAGACAGCCTCAAGCGCCTGTATCCTCAAAATAGCAAGCTGGGTGGCTCCAACCTTCTCTGCTTCATTATCACATTCACACACTCCAAATCACCAGAGCTTAATTGGAAAGACCGCCTGGTTTGTGTCTGCTTGACCTAAATGCTCCAGGAAAAGCACATATATTCTTCGCACCTTTGACAAACATGTCTTTGCTCAGCAATTTTTCTTTTTTTGCATGAAAAGAAATTTCAGGGTAATGGGTTCTTCAAAAACAACCCTAAGTCCTTTTAAGAGAGTGAGGCGGAAAATACACGCATACACCACCTCAAGGAAACACATTTTGAGGACATTACATGCTCCGAAGGTGATGGCCCTACTTGGAGATTAAGAACACAAGAACTGCCCTACTGTGTCAGACCAATGGTCCATCTAGCCCAATATCCCGTCTTCCGACAGTGGATGTTGCCAGATGCTTCAAAGGGAATGAATAAAATAGGGCAATTATCGTGTGGTCCATCCCTTCATCCATTCCCAGCATCTGACAGTCAGAGATTCAGGGATAACCAGAGCATGGGGTTGCATCACTGACCAACGGGGGCACTGAAACTGGCATTACAGGCAGGGCACAGGGGAACTCAGGGATTGTGCTGTGAGGCCAGAAGTTCGGCAGAGGTCCCCAGGGGTGACCCCAACCAGCTGGCCATGGCTCAGAGATAAAAAGCAAAGCAGTCATTTCTAGAAGTGCCAGTCCCTGCCTTTGCTGTAGGAATGAACATGTCTGTGTGGTTCTACTAGCTCCTTAGCAAGCAGTGAAATCCCACCTGGCCGGCAGTGCTGCTCAGTGACAGGCTGAATTACATTATATCTGGGCAGTTTCACACATCTGGCTATTGTGCTCTGGAGCATTGCTGTGGCTAAGTACACTGATGCAGCAGAAGTAAAGGGGACTGAGTGGGGAGTTGTTTTTTCCCCCCTAGGGTTTAATACTTTGCCAAACAGTGAGTGGGCTGTCTGTGACTGGCAGTACATGTCCTAGATCCAGATGTTAGCCAGGATACAGGGCCTGATGGATGGATGTGTAGATGGGGGTAGTGACAGGTAGTGATCAATGGCTCCATGTCTAGTTGGCAGCTGGTAACAAGCGGAGTGCCCCAAGGGTTGGTCCTGGAGCCAGTTTTGTTCAATATGTTAATTAATGATCTGGAGGATGGCGTGGACTGCACTCTCAGCAAGTTTGCAGATGACACTAAACCAGGAGGAGTGGTAAATACTCTGGAGGGTAGGGATAGGATATAGAGGGACCTAGACAAATTAGAGGATTGGGCCAAAAGAAATCTGATGAGGTTCAATAAGGACAAGCACAGAGTCCTGCACTTCGGGTGGAAGTATCCCATGCACTGCTACAGACTAGGGACCGACTGGCTAAGCAGCAGTTCTGCAGCAAAGGACCTAAGGGTTATGGTGGATGAGAAACTGCATATGAGTCAACAGTGTGCCCTTGTTGCCAAGAAGGCTAATGGCATTTTGGGCTGTATAAGTAGGGGCATTGCCAGCAGATCGAGGGACATGATCGTTCCCCTTTATTTGGCATTGGTGAGGCCTCATCTGGAGTACTGTGTCCAGTTTTGGGCCCCACACTACAAGAAGGATGTGGAAAAATTGGAAAGAGTCCAGCGGAGAGCAACAAAAATGATTAGGAAGCTGGAGCACATGACTTATGAGGAGAGGCTGAGGGAACTGGGATTGTTTTAGTCTGCAGAAGAGAAGAGTGAGGGGGGGATTTGATCGCTGCTTTCAACTACCTGAAAGGGGGTTCCAAAGAGGATGGCTCTAGACTGTTCTCAGTGGTACCTGATGACAGAACAAGGAGTAATGGTCTCAAGTTTCAGTGGGGGAGATTTTACATTGGATATTAGGAAAAACTTTTTCACTCAGAGAGTGGTGAAGCAGTGGAATGGGTTACCTAGGGAGGTGGTGGAATCTCCTTCCTTAGAGGTTTTAAGGTCAGGCTTGACAAAGCCCTGGCTGGGATGATTTAGTTGGGGATTGGTCCTGCTTTGAACAGGGGGTTGGACTAGACCTCCTGACGTCCCTTCTAACCCTGATATTCTACGATTCTATGATGCAGAATGGCAGGTCTGTATTCCTGTTGCAAAGGGAAGGCGATGCAGGACCTGATCCAGAGGCAACTGAAGTCGGGGAAGTCTTTGTGCTGACTTTAGTGGGCTCTAGAGCAAGTCCCCTAGTCAACAGGTATTTGGGGTGAGGGATGAAAGAGGGGAAACCCTGCTAACTTGTTGGGCCTGTTCCCCACTTCTTCATTGGAGGGAAAATATGGAGGGAAACAGGACAATTCTGCTCAAGCAAACTCTCCTGTTGTATAGGCACTAATTGGAGCAGTCACTGTCTTTATATGAGTGTGAATGTGTGCCTGCCTGAGTGACTGTGTACATATGTGTGTGTGAGTATGCACAAGGCAAGTATGTGTTTGTGTACATCTGCACACTGGCGGGTGGGTGTATGCCTCTGTTTAAGCTGGCCTGCCTCTGTGTGTGTCTGTGAGTGTGTGTCTGTGTGTATAGCTGTGTCTCTCTCAGTGTGGTACACACACGTGTGTGAGAGAGTTAGTGTATGTGTGTGTGCATGGGATGCAGTGGTGCAGCTCTGTGGAGACTGTGGAGGTCCACACAGTGATGCTTCCATCTCCTCTACGCTGAGCTCCAAGACCTGCTGAAGGGAGCAGTGGTCCCCAGAGCATAAAACCGTTACTCACCCTGATATTCACCTATGCACATGGCATCAAAGCAAACAGCCCCCACCTCAGCAGAGAGCACCCAACAGGTGTGCACAGGGACAGTGGGTGTGCCTCTGGCCCTGACCCACTAAGAGACTCATGCAGAAAGAGGACAGCTGCCCCCACCACTCACACACAGGACGCAATTGTAATTCATTATCACGGAAGGTACTTTTCTGAGGCTGAATGGCTGCTGCTGACTTCTCTCAGCCCGAGGCTTAGCTATAAAGCAGCACTTCCCTGCTGCAGCAGACCAGAGAGGCTGCCTGCACAACTCTGGTTGGACCTGTCACTCAAGCAAGTCCCTCCATGGCTTGCCCCCATCATGACGCCCAGTTTACCCAAAAATGTCAAGGTCCTGAAGCTCTCACCTCTGTCCAGTCCAGGGCAGGAGGTAATATATTTTTCAGCTGCTGGAGCAGAGTGCAGTAACTGTGGGATTAGCATCTTTTTCTCCACTGCACATTTCATCTGTAAAGTAAGATTAAATACCTAGCGGAGAAAGCCACAGGAACAGGGAACTTTAATATTTTTCACTGCCGAGTTCACACGAATGAACAAACAGCTCAGATCTGAAGTCGGAGGTCGGAGGTGGCTTGTGGAAAGAGCTTTCCACATGTGCCAGTTCAAGGGACCTGACTTGGAAAAGTTTCTCTACCACTTTGACAGCTGAGACACCTTCAACCTCTTGCACGCCATTAGGCTGTTGTCTCTGCCCTGGAAGGAAACACCCACCATCCCTGCCAAAGTGAGACAAGGAGGAAGGGTGTGGAAACAGCATATGGATGCAAGGTGAAATAAATCAGGGGTAGGAGCAGAGTTGGGCTAATGAATCAGCTGTCTGTTCTTGAGTCCTGCCTCCAGTAGTTGCCAAAAACTTCAGAGGAAGTCGGGACTTCTCCATAAAGTGCCTTTAGTACACAACTGTGGTACTCATGAAAGGGTCAGGGGGTCCTGACTGCTGTGGGAGAGTCACTTATGCCCTGAAGCTTGTGGCTTGATTGACCTTATCCTGGCATGAACACCTATTAATATTCATGAAATTATCCAGCCTATTTAAAAACCCAGATGCCTCACCTGGACTGCTATGTATCATGCAAGGAAATGCTCAGACATGCTTAGGGCCTTCGTTCGGAGCTCCTGGACTCATGCACATTGTGTCCTACATGGTTGAGATGTGAACTCTACTCCATTCTCAGTGACATTTGAGAGATGGTGGTCACCTTATGGTTCTAGGCGTCTCCCATGAAATAGCTGAGAGCCATCAGTTGTAGAGCTTGTCTAAAGGACTGCATTGGCTAAGCTAGTTATTATGGTGCTTTATAATCCATCCATCTGTCCCTACTATGCCACCCCCACCATGGTCCCTATTTATTTTGATTGCATCATGTAAACATAGGTGGCACTAGAGCTGCTGGAGGATCAGCCCCCTCCCCTCACAATCTACCAGCTCACCATCTTTTCTCCATTTTTGGCTGTGCCACCCCACGTGCATGCCCAGCTTGGTGGGCAAAGTTCCACAAACGGTGGCACAAGGGCCAGAAAAGGAGCAGGGCGGGACAACACAGGGGGAAGGATCCTGCCTGAACGCAAAGGTGAGCATCACATGATGCTGTGGCAGGCTCCTCTGAAACCTGCAAGGAGTGAGAGCCAATGGGCTACAGTGAGGAGCCAGGCCCAGGCCAGCAGAAAAGCAGCTGCCACAATAAGGTGAGTCTGGGATGGGTCACTGTCCAAGCACACCCTGCCTGGGGATTATTAGCACAGTAGCTAATACAGTAGCAGTACACTTCACTCAGCCTTCCCAAAGCACATTGTCACCCACTGCCTATGCATATAAACATCAAAGGATGTGAACCCGGTCATGGCGCCTGGCCACATTATTAAAAATACCACCCAGTGGAGGCTAAACCAGTGGTAGCAAACTAACTAGTCCTTTCTCTGCACAAAAGCAGCCGGTCAGCATGAATGGCCCTTGGCTGACCTCCTGCAAACGCCCACCACCACCACCACCAAAAGGTGCCGAGTAGGTCAATGCCACAGGGTCACCAGCCTCTCATTCATGGAAAGAGTCACTGGACCCCCATAAGCATAATGGAATTTGAAGAGGAGTTACCGCAGCAGAAGGCAGGGCTGAGTAGCTGCTGTCATAGTGTCATAGTCAGCCATAACTGTCTCCTGCTTCGTCACTGGTCTTGCACATAGGCTGGGCACGCATGTGCTGTCTGCATGGAAAATCTGGCGTGTTTTTACCACGCTTGCAAGGGGGGAGAATAATTTATCCCTGTGTACACTGGCAATGAAAGGGTGTGAGCTGAAACCATTTCCGAGATTTTGTTCTGCATCTAATTTAAAAAAAAACAACAGTTTCTCAGAATTCATGATGCTGTGGAGACCCTGGGCACCCTGGTCTGCAAATCTCCTACTTGCAGTCATCTTCAAACAAACAAAAAAAAGGGGCATATTGTACAAGCAAAAACCACTCTCTTCAAGGTTCAGTTTAAGAGTATGTTTTAGTGGATCTCACACTGACCCAGTGCAGAGTGCTTGGATTAAGAACATAGATGGCACTGAAGGAATAATAATCTTATCTATAAGACATATCTTATCTATAAGACGCAGGAAGCCTGACTTAGGACCTTTTCTGGAGCTATCTTCAAAGAACACCAACAAAAATAAACTCCTGTGTGAGAGCTGAGATTATTCCCAAACAGATTCTGCTAGAACGACACAACTTTCCAAGTGGGCAAGAGGTACTTCAGAAGTAGCAGGGAGCGTATCTTGGCAGGGTTTGGGGTTCAGCCTTCACGAGTTCCTCTGGGCCATCTGGAACGCTTCAATCAGCAACAAACACCCCGGGATCGGTTTCCCTACCTGTATTTCAGCATGGCTAGTCCTGCCTGGAGCCCCAGAATTGACTAAGCGATGAAAACTCTCCAAAAAGGAACTGATCTGGACACTCCTGTGTGTCTTCGCTTCTAAAAATAAACAAAACTTGGGACACGGGACGATGTGTATTGTTTAGAACTGGTTTGCCCGTTCCTCCTATGCACTCAGTGGGGAAGCCTGGGGGGAAGGCCAGATGAATGCCCTGCATATATGTAGGCTTGGCAGGATTTAATTTTTTTTTCAATTTTGATGATTAATATTTATTTTTATTTTAAATTCCATCCATTTTTAACCATTTTAATTCTGACAGTTGCAGGAAATTAACAGGGGAGCAGTTAGGGTTGGGGTGAGGGCGGTGCTGACACTGGGGTTGCAGGGGGCTTCCTGCATATCTGAGGGGCCCAAGACACCTGGGCACAAGATGCAGGGAAGGCTGTGGTTCTGACTGAGCAGAGCAAAGACCCCCAGCCAAGGATGAAATGAGGAGTGTGAATCCCTGGCTGTGGGGCTGCAAAGGGCTCCACACCCGATCCCTGCAAGCAGAAGGTCTAGGGCGGTAGGCGAGGAGGAACGAGGCTACACTACGCCCTGTTATCAATGGATATTTTTTTTGTCAATTTCAGTAGGTCAGCAGAAATTGACATTTGTGAATTTCTATCGATTGAAATCAAATCCTGCCAAGCCTACACATAAATATTTTGCTACCTCCAGCCTCTTCCAAGCACAGGACAGGCTAGGATTTTTGTCACCATTCAGCAACAGAACCCGGATATCAGTGCTTCCAGGAATAGGGATGTAGGACCTTCCATGGGAGAGAGGAGAGATCTCTCAGAGAGAGTTCCCTTCTCCTTGTGATTCCAGCAGGCAAGCGGTGGGTTGTTGCCCATGTAAAGACTGAGAAAGAACTGAATAAGGTGTGAAGGATGGGGACCACTGAAAATTGCTGCTAACTATTCCACTGAAACTAGGCGGTCAATAATACTTAGTTCTGAGGTAGACCACAAAGTACACTGCAGAGAAGGGTCAGTATCATTATACAGATGGAGAAACTGAGAAGAATTGAGTTGGCTAAGATCACACAGCAGGAAACAGATGCCAAGTTTTGGAGAATTCTGTTCTATTCCAAAGTTCTTCACTGCACTTACTGCTAACGATTGAACTTCACTGCTTCCTCTATATAATATTTCAGGAAACTAGCATATACTTTCTATAACTTTATGACTCATTTTAAAATTAATCTCTCCTCCCAGTACCTGCCTGAACCTGAGTGCAGGACCTCACCTTTCCGTGTTTTCTCAGCCCATCATGCATCTCTCAAACAGCACAATGGACTGAATCTCACATGCTGCACTGGCGGCTGGGGATGCTGAAAGGGAAAACCAGAGTTTCTGAGCTGTGGTCCTGGAGGGTTAATGCAAGCCTCTCTGTTCACTTTTAGAATTTATTTATTTGTCATTTTTGGGTTGATGTTTGTATTGTGCTAAGCTGGTACCTCAAATGCTCTAGTTTAAAATTAACTAGTGAATCCTTGGTTTAAAAATAAATATATCAGATAACCTTCAACAAAATAAACACAGGATTTTCCATTCTGGTTTATATGCTGTATTCACCCACGTACCTGGTATGGCTTTATTTTCTGTGTGCTACAGCTTTAAATCACTAAGGACTCTTCTGTCTGCAGAGACAGACAGCTATTTGTGTTCAGTTCAGTGCAGACTGCTGCAGAAGGGACACACACACTGTGCTCTCTCTCACTGGCAATTTACTTGTGTTCTCTCTGAGGCATATGAACTAGGGGTCAGAGAGGCAGGTTGCTGGTTGAGTGTGGAGAGAACAAAAAGGGTTAGATACCCAAAAACACAAAGGATAATTAGGGGCCTGATCCACATGGAAAGCCAATGGGAATTGAGTGCCTCAATACCATTTGTGGGAAATATTTCCCCCAAAGTCTTTGGTTGTGTAATAACCTTAGTCCCAGATTTGGACCTTAGCGTCCAAGATATGGGGGTTAGCATGAAAACCTCCAAGCTTAGTTACCAGCTTGGACCTGGTACTTGCTGCCACCACCCAAAAAATTAGAGTGTTTTGGGGCACTCTGGTCCCTCTGAAAAAACCTTCCCTGGGGACCCCAAGACCCAAATCCCTTGAGTCTCACAACAAAGGGAAATAATCCTTTTTCCCTTCCCCCCTCCAGGTGCTCCTGGAGAGATACACAGACACCAGCTCTGTGAATCCAAACAGAGTGAATCTCCCTCTCTGTTCCCAATCCTGGAAACAAAAAGTACTTTCCTATTCCCCCAGAGAGAATGCAACATCAGGCTAGCAATCCAACACACAGATCTCCCCGATTCCTTCCTCCCACCAATTCCCTGGTGAGTACAGACTCAATTTCCCTGAAGTAAAGAAAAACTCCAACAGGTCTTAAAGAAAGCTTTATATAAAAAGAAAGAAAAATAAGTACAAATGTTCTCTCTGTATTAAGATGATACAACACAGGGTCAATTGCTTAAAAGAATATTGAATAAACAGCCTTATTCCAAAAGAATACAAATCAAAGCACTCCAGCACTTATATTCATGCAAATACCAAAGAAAAGAAACCATATAACTTACTATCTGATCTCTTTGTCCTTACACTTAGAAACAGAAGATTAGAAAATAGAACTACTTCTCCAAAGCTCAGAGAAAGCAGGCAGCCAGAAAACAAAGACACAGACACTCAATTCCCTCCACCCAAAGTTGAAAAAATCCGGTTTCCTGATTGGTCCTCTGGTCAGGTGCTTCAGGTGAAAGAGACATTAACCCTTAGCTATCTGTTTATGACACGCCCCCCAAATTGCAGACAGTGGGGAAGCTCACTGGCGGCGATTTCCTTCTAGAACTTGAAAATAAACAGATTAATACAACACATAGACCTTTACATATACTCCTAAGTATATAACTAACAGACTTCTACATTTTAAGAACACTTTTTAACTACTGAATTCTGGGAAACTCTCACGGGAGAGTGCATCAGCTACTTTGTTAGAAGCTCCTGTGATGTGTTGAATTTCAAAATCAAAATCTTGGAGAGCTAAACTCCAACGAAGAAGTTTCTTGTTGTTCCCCTTGGCAGTATGAAGCCACTTTAGTGCAGCATGGTCAGTTTGTAGTTGGAACCGCCGTCCCCAAACATATGGGCGTAGCTTTTCCAGGGCGTACACAATGGCATAGCATTCCTTTTCACTGACTGACCAGTGACTTTCCCTCTCAGACAGTTTCTTGCTGAGAAACACGACAGGATGGAAGTTGTGATCTGTTGCTTCCTGCATGAGCACTGCTCCTATACCACGCTCAGATGCATCGGTGGTTACTAGGAATGGCTTGTCAAAATCCGGGGCCCTGAGCACAGGGTCAGACATGAGCGTTGCCTTAAGTTGGGTAAAGGCCTTTTGACACTCATTAGTCCACTTAACTGCATTTGGCTGGGTCTTTTTGGTCAGGTCGGTCAGTGGGGCAGCGATTTGGCTGTAGTGGGGTACAAATCGCCTGTAGTATCCGGCCAAGCCTAAGAAGGATTGGACCTGCTTCTTGGACCGTGGGACAGGCCACTTTTGGATAGCATCCACCTTGGCCTGTAGGGGGGTTTATGGTTCCTCGACCCACCTGGTGCCCCAGGTAAGTCACTCTGTTTTGGCCTATTTGACACTTTTTGGCCTTAACAGTTAGTCCTGCCTGCCTGATGCGCTCAAAGACCTTTTCCAGGTGTAGTAGGTGTTCGGGCCAGGAGTCTGAAAAAATGGCCACATCATCGAGGTAGGCAACTGCAAATTCTCCCAGTCCAGCTAGTAGACCATCTACCAGCCTCTGGAAGGTGGCGGGTGCATTTCGAAGGCCGAAAGGAAGGACATTGAATTCATACACCCCCGCATGGGTGACGAATGCTGACCTCTCCTTGGCAGGTTCATCTAGCGGTACTTGCCAGTACCCCTTGGTTAAGTCTATTGTAGAGATGAACTGGGCACGTCCCAACTTCTCCAATAGCTCATCGGTACGTGGCATTGGATAGTTGTCCGGACGAGTTACAGCATTTAGCTTACGGTAGTCCACGCAAAAGCGTATTTCCCCATCTGGTTTGGGTACCAGAACCACTGGAGATGCCCATGCACTGGTAGATGAGCGGATTATACCCATCTGTAGCATGTTCTGGATCTCCCGTTCTATAGCAGCTTGGGCATGAGGAGACACTCGGTAGGGTGGGGTTCTGATTGGGTGAGCATTACCTGTATCAATGGAGTGGTATGCCCGTTCAGTCCGTCCTGGGGTGGCTGAGAACAATGGGGCGAAGCTAGTGCACAGCTCCTTGATTTGTTGCCGCTGCAGACGTTCCAGGGTGGTTGAGAGGTTGACCTCTTCCACGCCACCGTCTTTTTTCCCGTCGTAGTAGACACCGTCAGGCCACTCAGCATCATCTCCCTGGACTGTAAACTGACAAACCTGTAAATCTCTGGAATAGAAAGGCTTGAGAGAATTAACATGGTACACTTTAGGCTTTAGTGAGGAATTGGGAAATGCTATGAGGTAGTTTACAGCTCCCAGGCGCGCTTGGACCGTGAATGGCCCTTCCCATGATGCTTCCATCTTATGGGCCTGTTGCGCCTTCAAGACCATAACCTGGTCTCCTACCTTGAAGGAACGTTCTCTGGCATGTCTGTCATACCAGGCCTTTTGCTCTTCTTGAGCATTTTTTAGGTTCTCTTTAGCAAGGGCTAAAGAGTGTTGGAGGGTGCTTTGTAGGTTGCTTACAAAGTCCAGAATGTTAGTTCCTGGAGAAGGCATAAACCCCTCCCATTGCTGCTTCACCAACTGTAATGGCCCCTTAACCTCGTGACCATACACAAGTTCAAATGGTGAAAACCCTAAACTGGGATGTGGTACAGCCCTGTAGGCAAACAGCAACTGCTGCAACACTAGGTCCCAATTATTGGAGAATTCGTTGATGAATTTTCGTATCATGGCCCCCAAAGTTCCATTGAACCTTTCCACCAGGCCATTGGTTTGATGGTGGTACGGGGTGGCAACCAAGTGATTCACCCCATGAGTTTCCCACAGTTTTTCCATGGTCCCTGCCAGGAAATTAGACCCTGAATCTGTAAGGATGTCGGAGGGCCAACCTACCCTGGCAAAGATGTCTGTTAAGGCCAGGCACACAGTGTTAGCCCTGGTGTTGCCTAGAGCTACTGCTTCCGGCCATCGGGTAGCAAAGTCCACTAAAGTCAGTACGTACTGCTTTCCTCTGGGCGTCTTTTTTGGGAAAGGGCCCAGAATATCCACAGCTACTCGCTGAAATGGGACCTCAATTATGGGGAGTGGCTGGAGAGGGGCCTTGACCTGGTCTTGAGGCTTTCCCACTCTTTGGCATACCTCACAAGACCGGACATACTTGGCAACGTCCTTGCCCATCCCCTCCCAGTGGAAGGACTTCCCCAACCGGTCCTTGGTTCTGTTCACCCCAGCATGGCCACTGGGATGATCATGGGCTAAGCTTAAGAGCTTCCCCCGGT
Organism: Gopherus flavomarginatus; assembly: GCF_025201925.1. NCBI lineage: Eukaryota > Metazoa > Chordata > Testudines > Testudinidae > Gopherus > Gopherus flavomarginatus. Next base: position 13,760,106 of record NC_066629.1, read on the forward strand.
ACTTAGTTGGAACCACCAACTGTTTTTGCGGCTGCCATTCCTCCCGGTGTCCACCAGAAAGAATTTCCTTGTATAAAAGTCCTTGGTCTATAACAAACCGGGATCGATTAGAAGAGCTGAGAGGCGGTGGGGTGCTCCGTGCCGCCGCCCAAGCTTTCTGAAGGCTGTCATCTGCTTCCTGCTCAGTCTGGAACTGTTCCCTTGAGGCTGGGGTCACCAGTTCTTCCTCAGACTGTGGACTTGGGCTTGGTCCCTCTGGAAGCGATGTAGGTGATGGGGTTGTTTCCGTTGCTGGTGAACCGCTCTCCGCTGGTGCACCTGAGGGTATTTCAGGCTCTGGCTGAGCCTTTTGGGTATGGCTGTCTTTTGCTTCTGCCAGTTCTGGCTCGCTGGCGCCCTCTGGCGTTGAGTTTGAAGATGTGGTTGCACTTGCTGGTGCTGGTTGCTGTTCCAGTTCCGGGCCTGGGACTGGAGGTGCTGTGGCTGTTTCAGTGGTTGGCATGGAATCCGGGTCCACTACCTCTGTCTGGGTCTCTGGTAACACAGACGGGGCCTCTGTGGACGGTTCAGGAACAGGAATGGGTCTGGAAGCTTGCCTGGTTTGGCTACGTGTAACCATTCCCACTCTCTTGGCCCTCCTCACCTGGTTGGCCAAGTCTTCCCCCAGTAGCATGGGGATAGGATAATTGTCATAGACTGCAAAAGTCCACATTCCTGACCAGCCTTTGTACTGGACAGGCAGTTGAGCTGTAGGCAAGTCTACAGCTTGTGACATGAAGGGGTAAATTGTAACTTTGGCCTTTGGGTTGATGAATTTGGGGTTAACGAAGGATTGGTGGATAGCTGACACTTGTGCCCCCGTGTCTCTCCACGCAGTAACCTTCTTTCCGCCCACTCTCAAATTTTCCCTTCGCTCCAAGGGTATTTGAGAGGCATCCGGGCCTGGGGATCTTTGGTGTGATGGTGGTGTAATGAATTGCACTCGCATGGTGTTCTTGGGACAGTTGGCCTTGATATGTCCCAGTTCATTACACTTAAAGCATCTTCCATCTGATGGGTCACTGGGCCGAGGTGAGTTACTGGAGACTGGTGAGGTTGAAGGGTAGGGTATCTGTGGCTTTACTTGGGTGGTATGTGGGGTCTTTGGCTGTCCTCGGTTGTAGGGTTTATGGTCTGTGTGCCCCCTGGGGTAATCGTTCCCCTTGACAGTAGCTTTCTTGCTTTCTGCCAGTTCCATCCATTTGGCTCCAATCTCCCCCGCCTCAGCGATATCTTTGGGATTTCCATCTTGTATGTACCGTGTGATGTCTTCAGGAACACCATCCAAGAACTGCTCCATTTGTATGAGGAGGTTCAGTTCTTCCAAGGTTTGAATGTTGTTTCCTGTTATCCAGGCCTCATAGTTTTTTGCAATGTAGTAGGCGTGTTTGGGAAATGACACCTCTGGTTTCCACTTTTGGGTTCTGAAGCGCCGACGGGCATGATCTGGGGTTATCCCCATCCTGTATCTGGCCTTGGTTAGAAAAAGTTTATAGTCATTCATTTGCTGCTTAGGCATTTCAGCTGCCACCTCTGCTAAAGGTCCACTGAGCTGTGACCTCAATTCTACCATGTACTGGTCTTCGGGAATCTTGTACCCAAGACAAGCTCTTTCAAAATTTTCCAAGAAGGCCTCGGTGTCATCACCTGCCTTGTAGGTGGGAAATTTCCTGTGCTGTGGAGCAATAATGGGCGCCGGGTTGTTAGGGTTGGCTGGCACATGCAACCCAGCTTTTGCCATTTCCAGTTCATGTTTTCTCTGTTTTTCCTTCTCTTCATTCTCTTTTTGTTGTTTTTCCATTTCTTTTTGTTGTTTTTCCATTTCTTTTTGTTGTTTTTCCATTTCTTTTTGGTATTTTTCCATGTCTCGGCGGTGGGCCGCCTCTTCTTCGGCTTGTTTCCTTCGGTAGGCCAACTCTTCTTCTTCTAGTTTTCTTTTGTGTGCTGCCTCTTGGGCTGCCTGTTCTCTTTGGAAGGCTGCCAGTTTGATGCTTTCTTCCTTTTCTTTCATTTCCATCTGTCGCCTGTGTTCAGCTTCTTTGAATTGCTCTTCGGCCTCAATTTTTGCCTTGGAAGTCATGATTCCTGTTTTCTTGTGTTGGGGTGCCCTCCGGTGTTTATCTTCTGAACTGCAGGTTCTCTGTTGCCTCCTGAAGTCTGCCTAGCAACAGTGCCTTTAGCTAATTTTCCTTTTCTCTCTCTAGCTAATGTTCAATGAAGGGAAACCAGAAAAACCACTTTATTTGCATGTCTATAAGTGCTGGTACTTGCCTCCTAATGGGAGGGCTATTGCATGACAAAAGACCCTTAACATGCAAGCCACAAACTGCGAGAGAGAGCAGAAAAAAAAATTCTCTCTGGTTCCCTTTTAAAAACCAACTGTTTCTCTCTGCTAAAAAGCCCTTAGCAGAGAAAAGAAAAATATAATATTCCTACTGGCTTCTGGATTCTGTCTAGATCCTCCCACCACTGCCACTCATGCCATAACCTTATTCCCAGATTTGGACCTTAGCGTCCAAAATATGGGGGTTAGCATGAAAACCTCCAAGCTTAGTTACCTGCTTGGACCTGGTACCAGCTGCCACCACCCAAAAAATTAGAGTGTTTTGGGGCACTCTGGTCCCTCTGAAAAACCTTCCCTGGGGACCCCAAGACCCAAATCCCTTGAGTCTCACAACAAAGGGAAATAATCCTTTTTCCCTTCCCCCCTCCAGGTGCTCCTGGAGAGATACACAGACACCAGCTCTGTGAATCCAAACAGAGTGAATCTCCCTCTCTGTTCCCAATCCTGGAAACAAAAAGTACTTTCCTATTCCCCCAGAGAGAATGCAACATCAGGCTAGCAATCCAACACACAGATCTCCCCGATTCCTTCCTCCCACCAATTCCCTGGTGAGTACAGACTCAATTTCCCTGAAGTAAAGAAAAACTCCAACAGGTCTTAAAAGAAAGCTTTATATAAAAAGAAAGAAAAATAAGTACAAATGTTCTCTCTGTATTAAGATGATACAACACAGGGTCAATTGCTTAAAAGAATATTGAATAAACAGCCTTATTCCAAAAGAATACAAATCAAAGCACTCCAGCACTTATATTCATGCAAATACCAAAGAAAAAGAAACCATATAACTTACTATCTGATCTCTTTGTCCTTACACTTAGAAACAGAAGATTAGAAAATAGAACTACTTCTCCAAAGCTCAGAGAAAGCAGGCAGCCAGAAAACAAAGACACAGACACTCAATTCCCTCCACCCAAAGTTGAAAAAATCCGGTTTCCTGATTGGTCCTCTGGTCAGGTGCTTCAGGTGAAAGAGACATTAACCCTTAGCTATCTGTTTATGACAGGTTGCTAAATGGAAAAAAAAAAACAACCCAAACAAACAGAAGAGATTGGACCATTGGTCCCTCTATTGGCATAGTAGCTAACAGAGATGCTTTAGGAGATGGAGTAATGCCACCACATAACCGATCATGCACCAGGTAACTACAGCCCTCCTTTCTTCTTTCTCATGTTGGCCTCTAAAAATCTTACAGAAAGAGAGGGGTTTCCATTGCATTTCCAAGGAGCAAAGGAAGATGCGCTGGGAATGCTGATCGACTGGAAGGGGCTATCTGCCTTTCAAAGGACATTGCACGCCATTGTTTTAATCAATAATGTATTATTTCCTCCGTGTTTTATATCCTCCTGTTTAGGATATGTAAATAGGGATTTCAGTGATCTGAATGTGTTCGTTAAATGTAGCTGACACGCGGCATGTGAAAACTGCTGGCTGGCCCCACAGGCCTTTCAGGAAAAGGAGCTGCTGCTTCCGTCACAATGACATTTTCACGAGCAAATGTGGAACGGAAAGGGAAAGGAACGGAAAGCACAAAACGGCACAGAGGTCAAAGCGGGACTCCATGCACAGAAAACAGGGGGTGCACCTTATGCTAGGATCTTGCAGACATCATTGTGAAGGGAATGTTAAATATTGTTATGACCTTACAGCGAGACGCTGCTTACACAGAATAGAGGAAAGAGCTCTCGCCTCTTTGAAAGGCATTCATGGACCTCTCTGAGGCTCTCTCTGCTTTATCTCTGAGACAGGGTAGTGTAACGAGAACTCCCATCCTTTGCAGTAAAAAGACTTTTGTCCCATTCCTGTCTATTTAAGGAGATGGAAATCGAGGTCTTGACCCACTGTGGCCATCAAAAATCTTATGGCACTGTTCACAGGAGGAATAATAACGGTGCCACTCTGCCCTTCTATAGCAGCCTTTCATCCATTGATCTCAAAGCACTAATAAAGACAGGTAAGTATCCTCATCCCTACTCAGGGTTACTGAGGCATAGAGCAGTGATGTGTCCAGGTTAAGACAGTGGAAGATCTAAGAACAGAACACAGAGCTCTAAGTCTGTGTAAACATAGGATCTGTCTACACTGCTGTCACAGGGTGTGACTGCAGCTTGTGTAGACACATCCGAGCTAGCTTTAATCTAGCTAGCTTGGGTCCATGGCAGAGAAGCCCCGGTATCACGTGCTTCAGTGTGGGCTGTGCAAGCCTACCCAGAGCCCTTGGTTATTACTCAGGCAGCTAGCCCATGCCAAAGTCTGTGCTGCTGCGACTTCACTGCTCTGGTACCTAAGCAAGCTAGACTGAAGCTATCTGGTATATGTCCACACAAGCTTCAGTCATGCCCTGTGATTGCAGCACAGCCACTCCCAAGCGGCTTTACACTGCCACCTATACTAGAGTATCTAAGGCTACGTCTACCCTTGGAACTGAGAGTGTGATTCCCAGCTTGAGGGAGGAGACACATCTGTGGCCTGGTCCACACTACACAGTTACATCGATTTAAATAGCGTTAAATCGATTTCCGTCCACACTACAAGGCACTTTAAATCGATTTTAAGGGCTCTTAAAATTGATTTCTGTACTCCTCCCCAAAGAGAGGAGTAACCCTAAAATCGATATTACTATATCGATTTAGGGTTAGTGTGGACGGAAATCGAAGTTATTGGTCTCATTCCTTTAATGTAGCTACCCAGAGTGCATCGCTCCGGAAATCGATGGTAGCCTAGGACCATGGACGCACACCACCGAATTAACGTGCCCTAGTGTGGACGCATAAAATCGATTTTATAATATCGGTTTTATAAAACCGGTTTTAGTAATTTCGATTTTATGCTGTAGTGTAGACGTAGCCTGTGTTAGCGCTCCTCGAGCTAGCATGCTAGAAATAATAGCATAGCTGCAGTAGCTAGCTTCCCTGAGTACAAATCCACCCAGGAGCCATGGATAGCTCTTCAGAGTGGCTAGCCCACAATGCCACTCACTGCCTCTAGGGTTACCCTGGCACTACTACGATTTTTAGCATGCTACCTCTGAGATGTGAGCTCTTCTCCTCTCTCTGCCATTGACTCTTTCTACATCAGTGGGCAAGTAACCTCACTTCTGCACACCTCTCTGGAAAATAGGTGCAACACTTTTCATCTCCTCTCAAAGGGGCCTAGACATTCCATTCTGAGTGCTTGTAAAACGCTCTGAAATGATATCAACGTACAAGGGATTGTTATTCCTCGCCTCCCCCTTAGCTGTCATGTGGTGTTATTGTGCTGCGTCTAACAGCTGTTGCATTCCAGCTTTGAGCTGCCTGCTCCTCGGCCCTGAATTGAGTCTTCAAACAGAAATGGATAAATATCTCAATAAATAAAGTAGACAGACAGCTGCATCAGCCTGATCAGTTGGGTAATGTCTGGGAAGCACTTGGAAGTCCTTCTGTAGTAAAGGCACTATATTAATGTAAATGGTGATGATAATCATTAAATGCCTTCTGCATCTTTGAAACCTACTGATGGAACATGATACAAGTTGGGCATCTGGTTTTCAGCCTTTATAGGCTGGAAAAAAAATCAGGGAGGTGTATTTTTGGCAAATAAATGTGATCCCATAAAGCCTGGCCTGATTCCAACTTGCCTAATAGCATTTCTCCTCTCTAAAGTTCCTCTGTCATGTCAAGTGCACACAGGATTCTTCAATCCCTCTCCTCAGCACCTTGTGGTACAGTGGGCATCTCTTCGCTATTGCCCTTAGGGGTGCATGGATAACGCAGGGAGGCAGCATGGCTTAGAAGGCAGGATGCTGAATTGGGAGTCAGGACAGCTTGGTTCCATCAGCCCCGTTGCACAGAGGAGGAAAAACAAGCCATGGGGATGTGACTTGCTCAGGGTCACCAAGTGCATCAGGCCTGGTCTCCATATAGGTGAGTATAGCTACACTGTGAAAAATTCACATCCCTGGGTGCCACACAGTAGCTAGACTGACTTTGCCCCTAGTGTAGATGCAGGTAGGTCAATGGAAGACTTCTTCTGCCATCAACCTAGCTACCGCCACTCAGGGAGGTGGATAAACTACGTCAATGGAAAACTCTCTTTCCTCGCGGTGCGAAGTGTCTACCTTACAGTCCTATGGTGGAACAGCTGCAGTACTGGAGCTGTAGCGCCTGGAGCATAGTCATGGCCTCAGTGGCAGAAGACTAGAACCCTGGTGTCCTGATTCCCAGAGCCCTGTTCTAAACATCAGAGCTTAGGGTGTATTATGCTTCACAAGAATTGCAGCCTATCCTGGGGGAGGTCAGCTTTTGAATTCTGCTCTTGTCCCTGGAGCAAGTTACATCAATCCCAGGGACTGCTCCAAGTTACGTGTGCTACACATGCCCCTCAGGGACTGCTCTGGGGCCCAGCATAGGTGCAGTGTGCTGTGATCCAGCCACACCAGAACTGACAGACAGCCCAGGTCAGCCCTGTGCTAGGGCCTGCACCCATGGGTGGAATGGGCTGCTCCAGCAGCCCTCCATTAATGAGTGAAATCCCTTGATGCAAAGGATATTACCCTGGGTGCAGTGAACGTTCTGCCTCATTTACAGTCCCTTTACACTGCCTGTAGTGGGGACAGAATCAGATCTCAATGCTTCTCCTTGGCAGTCACAAACCTGTTAGTTATTTACCTGTGGTCCTCCCTCCATCGCTGACTTCACAGCATGCAGGGCTGGGGAACACAGCACCAATGGGAGCAGCTGACACAAGTCACTGAATCAAAAATACTGGTGCTACTTTCTCTATCTGAAGGGGCATAGTCTAAGAGATGTTAATTTAACATATTTCTACCTTCTGAATGGCTGCTTCTTTTCACTAAATTGAAAGCGCAGTACAATACATGTGACTGATTAGGCTGTGTAATACAGTCCCTGCAAATTTAGATTAGGCATGATTATAATTAAAATAAAATAGTTTGAACACAGTTCTTATAGCCATCTATCTTTCCTCCCCTTCGTACTGCAAGACGGAAAGTGAATGTGAGGAACAGAGGGCTTTGTCAGCAGAACCAGTCTGGAGGAGGACCATAGGCATGAGCCTTTCACTTGCCCACTGCAGGACACTGAACCAGAGAAATTCAGAGCGGGAAGGGACTCGAGAGATCATCTAGTCCAGTCCCCTGCTCTGAGGCAGGACCAAGTAAACCTAGACCAGCCATGACAGCTGTTTGCCCAACATGTTCTTAAAAATCTCCAGTGACAGGGATTCCACAACCTCCTTAAGTAACCTATTCCAGTGCTTAACTATCCTTATAGTCAGAAAGTTCTTCCTAATATCTAACTGAAATCTCCCTTGCTGCAAACTAAGCCCGATATGTCTTGTCCTATCTTCAGTGGACATGAAGAACAACTGATCTGGACAAATTGGAGAAATGGTCTGAGGTAAACCGGATGAAGTTCAATAAAGACAAATGCAAAGTGCTCCACTTAGGAAGGAACAATCAGTTTCACACATACAGAATGGGAAGAGACTGTCTAGGAAGGAGTATGGCAGAAAGAGATCTAAGGGTCATAGTGGACCACAAGCTAAATATGAGTCAACAGTGTGATACTGTTGCAAAAAAAGCAAACGTGATTCTGGGATGCATTAACAGGTCTGTTGTAAACAAGACACGATAAGTCATTCTTCCACTCTACTCTGCGCTGGTTAGGCCTCAACTGGAGTATTGTGTCCAGTTCTGGGCACCGCATTTCAAGAAAGATGTGGAGAAATTGGAGAGGGTCCAGGGAAGAGCAACAAGAATGATTAAAGGTCTTGAGAACATGACCTATGAAGGAAGGCTGAAAGAATTGGGTTTATTTAGTTTGAAAAAGAGAAGACTGAGAGGGGACATGATAGCAGTTTTCAGGTATCTAAAAGAGTGTCATCAGGAGGAGGGAGAAAACTTGTTCACTTTAGCCTCTAATGATAGAACATGAAGCAATGGGCTTAAACTGCAGCAAGGGAGATTTAGGTTGGACATCAGGATAAAGTTCCTAACTGTCAGGGTAGTTAAACACTGGAATCAATTGCCTAGGGAGGTTGTGGAATCTCCATCTCTGGAGATAATTAAGAGTAGGTCAGATAAATGTCTATCAGGGATGGTCTAGACAGTATTTGGTCCTGCCATGAGGGCAGGGGACTGGACTCGATGACTTCTCGAGGTCCCTTCCAGTCCTAGAGTCTATGAATCATCATGCTCTTTCGGACAGCCCTTAACATATTTGAAGACTATCCGGTTTGCCCCTCAGTTTCCTCTTCTCAAGACTAAACATGCCCAGGTTTTTTTAACCTTTCCTCCTAGTCAGGTTTTCTAAACCTTTTATCAGTTTTGTTGCTCTCCTCCAGACTCTCTCCAATTTATCCACATCTTTCCTAACATGTGGTACCCAGAACTGGGCCCAATACTTCAGCTGAGGCCTCACCAGTGCCAAGTAGAGTGGAACAATCACCTCCCATGTCTTATATATGACACTTGTGTTAATACACATCAGAATTATATTTGTCTTTTTTGCCACTACACCACATTTTTGGCTCATATTCAATTTGTGATGCACTGTAGCCCTGAGATACTTTTCTGCAGTACTACCACCTTCTGAGTTATTCTCCAATTTGTATTTCTACATTTGATTTTTCCTTCCCAAGTGTAGTACTTTGCACTTGTCTGCACTGAATTTCATCATGTTGATTTCATAACAATTCCCCAATTTTTCAAGGTCATTCTAATCCTGTCCTCCGAAGTGCTTGCAACCCCTCCCAGCTTGATGTCATCTGCAAATTTTATATGCATACTAAGTCATTAATGAAAATATCAGCTGGTGTGGGACTCGGGACTGACCCATGCCGTATCCCACTACATATGACCACCCAGTTTGACAGTGAGCTATTAGTAATTACTCTTTGATTACAGAGAAAGTCCACAGCATGCTCAAAAAACAGCTGGTGTCTTTGCTAAGCTCGTAAGCCTGGAGATCTTGGAGGAGATAATTTAAAACCCAAGCAGTGTTCACCACTTGAGGAACGATGAGTTTGCCCAACCTCAGGTCCCAGTCGTTTATGAGAACTACATGTCACATACATCTTTCCGGTTGCTAGCGATACATTTTACATTTTTGGATGCATTGGTCATTACCTTCATGGAACCATAAAAATTAGACCTACGAGGCTATGAATGTCTACCCAGAGGCCCCAGGCCAGTGCAAGATGGATCCCTTCAGCATATATTTTTGAGCACCTTTCTTAGTCTAGTTTTAAATGACTCAAATGGTGGGGCGACGAATCAGTTACTCAGTTAGGGAGAAAGGTGGGTTGTGTTACAGGAATGCTCTATAGCTGTATATAGAGAATATGTAACATCACTTTTGGGTTTTTTAGAACCACTGAAACTTGTTGCTGTGCCTTGACAATGGCTTCCTTTGTGCTGTTTTTTACATCACTTCTTAAGAGTTTAGATGGGTTAGTGGCAAGAAGCTGAATAGATCTTCCATCTCTTTCCATGCACCGACTATTCACACCATGGTAGCTCTCATTATTAGGAAATTTCACTCATTAAGGTTTTTTTCCTTTCCACAGTTCCATGTAAGCACACTTCCCTTTACAACACAGAAGAGCATGGCACCTTAGGGAACATCTTACAAAGAGATGAAGAACCACATAGGGCAACGATGACATTTCAGGAAAAACCTGATGAGAGAGTTCCACTAGGCTGCAAAAAGGGAACACATAGACTTAATGAACTGTAAATGGGTGACCTCCGGGGGACCCCAATAAGTTACCCCTTACTAAACCATTAACACCTCCTAAGCAGGAGAGCAGATAAAACTGAAGGTGGTTACAGCTCTTGCAATCAAAGGGCATTAGACAACAGGCTACAGATGGGTTAGTTAGAAATGCACTAAGCTGATCAGAAGAAAGGTGCATGGGGCCAGCAGCAGCCCCCTGAAAGGGCTGAAGGGGGCTCCCCCATGCAGGCCCTGAATACTGAAGGCAAAGGCAAAAGCAAGGTGGGCATGGCTCCAGTGCTGGCTTTCATGGGCTGGTGCAGACTGTGAGGATTTGCAGAACTTTTCCAGAGGATCGGGTTATCCCATCCGTCCCGCTGCTTAGAAACCAGAATTGGGTGTTATTACCTCTGATGCGCTCCCCTCTCTCTGGGAATGTGCAGAGAGGATCTTTGACTCAGCTTGTGTTACATGCACCATTGTACATCCTATCTGGCATGTAGGCAGCGAGAATTTGTTTCCCCACAATACACTGCCCCCACACATACAGAACAGCTCTCCTTTCCCCCTGACAGAGTATCCTTCCATATTCACACACACAACCACACAGCCTACCTTCTCGCATGCAAAGTACCACACACATACACAACTTCGTACACAGAGTACTAGTCACATACAAACACATCAGCTACCTCCTGCCCCCAACGTGACCCTCCACAGCCCCAAATACACACACATGCACATATACCCAGGACTCTCCAGAAACCTAGAAGTCCACTTTCACACATACACAGCTCTCCACAAACTTAGTATACCACTCACACATACACACAGCTTTGCATACAGCCACACAAAGTAACACACCCACACATGCATACACACACAACTCTCCACAAGCCCAGAGTACCACACATACATACATCCAGCTATGGATATACCCACATCCACACAAAGTACCGCACACGCACGCACGCCCCCCGCCCCCCACCCCCACAGAGTACCACAGTCCTTCAGCATACACACAGAGTACTATGTGCATGCACAATACCACATACACACTCTTTTTACCGTCTTGCCTTAATTGCCTGTAATTGTCCCTCATTAGGGGCACATAATAAATTTTGCAGGACGAGGGAATGATACAATCTTGGGCATAGGTAAGGCTGGATTAAGGCTAAACTGATTGTGACTGTAACCTTCGGAAATGAAGGTCAGTGCTGGCGCTTTGGGATGTGATTTGCTGCCATTTCTGCCTTGATGGGAACGTACTGGAGGGGATAATTACTCACAAGTCACCAGTGTCCTGGCTCCAAGCAGCTGAAGCCCGAGACACAGGCACGGGGGGGGGAAGCGTCTCCAGTGGACGGTCTCTGCCCAGTCCTGCTCTAGCAGTGGTGGGGAGAAGAAAGAAAGACGCTACCTGGCTTCAGTCCTCAGTGCACTTGCAGCAGACATCTGAGGAGATGCATGGTAGCCTGAGCATGGCACAGTCCCTCAGGCTGGTTAAAGGACACTAGGATACGTGAGTGTGGGATGGATGGACCTGCTCCTGCAATAACCCTGACTCTGATGGGAAGACCAGCTGTGTCACCCAGAGCAGAACTCAGACAAGCATTTTATGTTCAGGGATGGACAGCAGAATCAAGGAAGGAATATTAGCATTAGTATTTGCTAGAGTTAGGCACCACGGTAATTCCTGTGCTAGCCCCACAGCTCCGCCAAAGCACCTCACAGACCTAACCTGCAACACCCCTGCTGTTCCAGCCAGGGTCCTTCATAACCCAGCCCCTCAATCCCAACTCGCCGGACCCCTTGTTACTGCACCCCTGAGTTCACTCCACCACAGCTCAGCCAATGCACCTCACTCAGAGCCTGCAACATGCCCTGCTATTCCAGCCCTGGCTTCCCGCACAGAGTTCGCCCAAGGCACCTCACTCCCCAGCTCCCAGTTCAGCCCAGCCAAAGCACCTCAGTTCATGATCAGCAGAGCCCTCAGCTATTGCACTTCTGGGTGCCCATGCTAAAGGGGTAAACGCTGTGACAATTTACCATCACAGACTCCTCTGTCCATTCCCAGGGAGCCAGCAATGAAAAGAGGCTACTTGGAAAGGAAAGAAATTTACTTAGCGAGAGCTCACTCCAGCTTAAGGTAGGAATGTTCCCTCACAGCTACAGAGAGATACTCTCATTTAACTGACAATGGTGCTGGGGTAGTGTATCTATGGCTGGATGATTCAGATCCATGGAGTAAGAAAAGCTGAACCTGACCTCACTGAGTGCCCCTGACTTCCCAACACATGCCTTTTGAGCTGCATGTATTATAGCTTCCCATTGTGCAATGTTAGAAATGAACATAAGCATGGCCATACTGGGTCAGATCAATGGTCCGTCTAGCCCAGGATCCTGCCTCCCGACAGTCGCTGGTGCCAAATGCTTCAGAGGGAATGAACAGAATAGGGCAATTATTAAATGATCCAGCCCCTGTAATCCAGTCCCAGCTACTGGCAGTCAGAAGTTTAGGGACCTCCAGAGAATGACCTCAAATGCACCTCTCTGCTATTACATGGTGTGTCTAATCCATGTGAAGCAAATGAAGGATACAAATTCTAGGCAAATCACACACACACAAGTAAAGTGAACACATACACACACCATCTAACAATGGCATTTAGAGATTTACATCTTTTCTTTGGTTTCCCATTTGCAAGGATAAATTCTCTATTGATGTAAATGGCAAAAATCCATAGAAATCAATGGAGCAGGGCCCATTTTACCCCCAAAGAGAATTTGGTCCATGATTTCCAGCCACGCAATAGCGCCAGGTAAGCTGTGCATGAAGGACTCAAAAATGTTAGGGACCAATTTGCAAGATCTTTTTTGCAGAGACAAAGGCTGAGGAGCTGGTGCAGGCCAGGCTTGGAGCTGTCATATTTACAGGTTCCCCATTGTGTCCAGGGATTCTCATCACAGCGTCTCCCCAGCAGTTCACTAGGTAATTTCCTGACTCATCAGTCACCACCTGCCTTATTCAGCCATTGTGAACTGGTGATTCAAAAATTGCCTTTATTTAGTTCTGTTATCAGGAGCTCGCAGAGCCTTTCTGCTTTCCACTCCAGTTGCTTTCAGTCCAACTGTGGGATGCAGGAACATCACAACAGCCTGCGAGGCTGACAAACCCCCGCATGCCTCTCGAGAAAAACCAGGGATGTCACAAGAATGTGCCAATATTTAAGTGCAGCACACATGGCCAATCAAGCGTGCAAACACTTACTCTGGGAACGTGCTCCTTTATTACAGTTTTGCACCAACAACAAGAGCTCTCCTCAGTCTAGTCTGGCGGAATTGTGACCAGGAATTTCCTGAATACATCTGCAGCAGGTGCAAATGGATGCAGCTCCTTTGACTTCAGAGGAGCAATGCAGATTTATACCCACTGAGCCTCTGGCCCTTAGGTTTGTGGAACTAAACCTGGCTTGTATTGTGTATGTGGAACTAAACCTGGCTTATATTACCTGGCTTGTATTGTGTATGTGGAACTAAACCTGGCTTGTATTACCTGGCTTGTATTGTTGCAGTCTTTGATCGTCCCTCTGTAGAGACTAATTCTGTTCCCCCTGCACAATTAATGACTAATTTGACCTCAGGATCTGTAGGATCAGTTGAGGATCAACGGTAACACAATGCAACTAGTTCACAATGTACAAATTCACAAGTCACACAGTGCATTCCCAGTGCAATACATGTGCAGTGTAATGGAAGTTGTTCGCAACCCAAATCAAGGTGCTTACTCCTGTGGACTCATTGCATCCCATTTGCAACACAACCCAACAGGATTTGCAATGCAAGGCATAATGTACACCGTGCAACGTGTTTGCCACTCCTCTGTTTCAGAGGAGAATGTGAATGGGCTGAGTCTCTAAATCCTCAGCAGACCCTGCATCAATGCCCAGACACATTCTCACCTCCTCCACAAGCTGTCTGGAGCTAAATGGACACACCTATCAATAAAACTCAGCAGTTATTAGCTGGAATTTTAGCACAGGGCTTTCACAGCAAAGGCTGCATTGACTCAGTGGATAGGTGACAGCAAGCCTTCAATAGCAACAAGGAACCCACTGGTACCTGAGTTTAGATAAGGAGTTTGAGGCCCACTTTCCCCCAGCCCAAGAGTGAGTCTGAAACATCCCATCAGATGGTGTCAGGGCAGAGGACTCCCTTCTCTCCCCAACGCATCTGCCAGCTTTCCTGACCCCCATCCAACGTTGGGCCCCCATAGGCGCCGTCCTGCTGGCAAAGAAGGCTGGATGAGACTCTGCCTCATGCTAAGCAAGCATGGCTCCACAAGGAAGCAGTGTGGTTAAGAGGATGGGGAGGGACTCGGAAGGAGGAGACCTGGGTCCTCTTTCCATTTCTGCTGCTCACTCTGGATAAGTCACATTCCCTCACTCGAGGTCAGTCTCCTCATCTATGCAACGGAGACAATGATTCCCACCTGCCTACATCAAGTGCTTCTTTGAGATCTATGGATGAGAAGTGCACTTGGAGTGTTTAATATTATTTCTAACCTATCTCAGATCGGTGCCCAGATGCCACAGAGATGGACGCAGTATAAAAACCTAACCACACTTAACACTGTGGTATCAGAGCCGCAAAGCAACACAATGCCAATCCCTCCCCAGTGCCCTGGAGTCTGGGGCATAGCTTCCCTAGCCCACCCAGTCCTGGGGATCCATGGTAGGTCTACATTGCCTAGGTCAATTGATTCAGGCTCAAGGGTCTTGGGCTTTAGGGTTAAAATAGCAGTGTAGACTGTCCCATTTGGGCTATAGCCAGGCTCCAAGACCCTCACTTCCTCGCCAGGTTTCAGAGCCAGGGCTCCAGTCCGAGTGGGAACATCGACACTGCTCTTTTTAGCCCTGCTGCCCGAGCCCTGTGAGCCCAAGTCAGCTGACCTGGGCTCTGAGACTCGGTGCTGTGGGGTTGGTTTTTTTGTTGTTTTGTTTTTTGCAGTGTAGCCATACCCTGAAAGGCCAGCAATCAACCTTGGGTCTCCTGCATGGCAGCGCAGGCAGCACTAGGCTACTCATGCATGAACAATAGAATTTATGGATGTGCAAATAAACGACGATGTAATGCAATTAATTGACACCCCCTCCTTGTCCATGTAATGTTTCCCAAACTATAGGGCATGGGCGACTTCCACTAATCTCTCCTGCCTCAGCCGGTGACATTGCGCAAACCCCTGCTAATGTCAGGCTCATGTTAACATTTGCATTAAGAAGCCTGCTGACAGACGAGCTTGGATGTAACCGGCTTTACTGTCTTGGTTTACAGCACACGTTTGCAGAGTGCTTACTGATTAAGAAATGAGACACTTGCAAACAAGGGGAAAACCGCTAGATTAAATGCACAACGCAGAACTTCTAATGTCCACTGAGCTTGTGTATCAATCAGGCTTCCTCCATTGTTTGGTATTACTTGAATGGGTCCATCAACTTATACAGAAATGAAACTTCCATTAACTTCTCACCCCGCAACACAGACACAACTTTCTTAATACTTGCTAGCTCTTATGTTTATGACAAAACCCATCTGAATGCCAGCTGTCTTTCCGAGTCTGCAGTGCAGACACATCATGGCTGTGAATTAATCCATTCCTCTCAGTGCCGTGTTTACTCGGATGCCTAACCAGGACAAAAAATCAAAATCCCCAAAACATTCACGAACTGGAAAGTGTGAAAAAAAAATTGGTTCAGGTCAATTAAAACATTTAACTGCCTAATTTTTAAATGTTTTCTTTCCATTTCTACAATTTTTAAATTTGCAATTCTTTTCTTTTTTAATATCACCAGCTTAAATTATTTTCAAGTCGAAAAGCATGTGACTTTTTCCCACCAAAAGTTTCTGTTTTGATGAATTGGCATTTTCCTACCCAAAAACAGTGTTGTCAAAAATTTTCCAACCAGGTCTAGTTGTGTGAATAAATAAACTGAAGATTGTGAGGTGCCAGATGCCATAGTGAGGTAGGTGGGCCGTGTAAGTCCCTTAGATAGAGTTATGCTTCTAAAAGCCTTGGTCATGTAGAAAGGTTTAGCACAGCCTGGGGATTTGGTTAAAACCCAGTTAGTTCTCGTCTTCACTGTGGGTCTAACAGAGATGAAAGAGAGCCATCGGGTAACCTGATCCCTGGCATAGTTGAACATGTATGGCAAACAGGACTGATCTGATCTGAGATGGGCATTTCTCTGTAGGTGTATTTCTGTAGGTCATGAGGTGGTGTGAAGCAGGGAAGGGAGCGGGGGGGCATTTTATTCTAAATACATATTTAAAAAACAGCTTTTGGGATCCTGACGTGGCTATCAATCATCCAGCATTTTACAGCCCAGGCTGAGAACATCAGACTAAAAAAAGGACAGAGGAGGATCTAGGGAAGGCAAATCACGAGGCAGTAGCAGCAGGAAGGTGCTTTGCTCATGCAGGGACTGTGTGAATTGTGAAGACGACCCACTGGGCTAGTCCACGGAGGAAAACACATGAATAATACAAGAGGTGCATAAAGGCCTTTCCCAGGAAAGGTAGGAATGAGGAGAACACATAGGGCTCTCGCTCCTTCGCATGCTTGGCATGTCAGGACCTGCGCATGCCCATGTCCCCTCAGCGCCAGGCAGGTAGATAGAGCTTTAGAGAAAAGCAGGAAATGGACCCTGACATTGGTATATGCTACATATCCCCCATCCATGGCGCATGTAAGTTTGGTACAGTTGCACGCTGTAGAACCGGAGACTTTCTGCTCTGGAGTACCCTGCTTCAATCCTCAGCCCCCATCACCACAGGATCTGCTCTTCAGGTCTAACAACAGCCAAGCAAGGCCTGAGCCAAATCCCACCAAAGTCCATGGGAGCCATTTCAACGGGCTCTGGATCAGGGCTGCAGCAAGGTGATCTCAGAGGCGCTCATAGCTGGGTGGCAGCATTCTCTGTGTCTTCACCCCTTTCTGATTCCCTCAACACTCCCTGCAGTGACATCCGCCCCTCTAAAGCACTCTCTCAGATTTGGCCAGGCCGTCCCCCCATCATGATAATGGGGCCGCCACTGTGGGTTAGTGCAGGGTAGGCTTGCTCTGCAAACCCAGGGCCTCCTATCCCTCAGGGGCAGGATGTGAACCCTTTCCCCCAGTGTGGATAAAATGAAACAATGCAAAAATTCCCCCCAAATAACATGAAAAATTATAAAAATTAAAAAGAAGTTCACAGGGCTCTACCTATCAGCATCTCTTCATCTGTTGGCTTGAGAGCCTGGCAAGGTTGCCCTCCTCCTACAGCCACCTACCTATGTCTTCATATCTTGCCCAGCTCTGTGGTACCTGAGAACATATCCCCAGTGCTGAGTATGTGCCCATACTCACTGAGGGGGAATTTAATGCCAGCCATAGAGTGGCAGTGAAACTTCCCCCACACTGGGCCTTGCCACTAGCCTGAACGTGTGCCCTCTAGAGGTCCATCAATCTATGTCCCCTTCCATCCATGGCATCTCTATTGATCTGACTGTTGATGTGGCCTGCCACCCAAGAAGAACCTGGGCTCAAGCCTCCATCACTGGCCACCAAACAACCATCAGATGCTTTCCGTTATTTCCCTGGGCCAGATCTGAACTGGTGACCTAGACTCTGAAGGTCCAATTTTCTGAGTCACCATGCTCTCTAGCACAGAGGCTGCTCCTAGACTCAGAGACTTTAAGGTCAGAAGGGACCATCATGATCACCGAGTCTGACCTCCTGCACATCACAGGCCACAGAACCTGAACCACCCACTCCAGAAATAGACCCCTAACCTGAATGGAAACTGACAGGCTCTTAACTACTATGATGCTCGTAGGCCTCACTGCAGTGAATGCTGGAGAGGCTGCAATTTTACTGCCATTTCTATTAGCTGGAATATGGCTTTAATGTGGCAGAAGAGAAGTCTGTGATACTTGTACCAGGGAACACCATAGCTTTTGTTTTGATTTCACTGCAGGGGAGATTGTCAGGAGGTTTCTAGTCATGCTTGGTTCCGGGTGGCTGCTAAAAATGCATGAGTTTGCAGATGCTTGGAGGGAGTGGAGGAGTACCTGGGCTAGAGAGCATTGCAAAAGTGCATGAAGTGTGATCTCCTCAGCTGGTGTGTGGGAGGCATCCTGTTGGACACGACCAGAAGATCTGGCTTTTGATTTGCAGATGACTTGACTTCCTGTTCAAAGGGTGTGATTCCTGCGTCCAGCCCCAGAGCAGCAGAAATTTCAACCTGACCCTGTCCCCTGCCTCACAACCACCCCTGGCACTCTATAGCAACATCACAATGAGAGCTCAATATTCAGATGGGCTTTGCTACTCAGCTCTAGATTGCGCCTTTCCTACACCCTTTTAGCCAGGCCACCCACACCATCCTCTCCTTGCTCTCCCCACTGAAACTCTCCTGGTGACTTTGCCCTTTCTCCTTACTTTTCCTTCCCATGATCAGCTGCTCCAGCCCCTACCCTCAACCCCTGCATAGTGTCACTGCCCTGGGTCCATGGCACAAATGATCTAAGCATGGAGAAGGCAGCAGAGTTTGCCTTTCTCCATGGGGCTGGCTGGCTGGCTGGAGTAGGTCTGGTGTTTGCTACAGGCTTGTTGAGGGAATGTTTGGAGGGGAATTTGTTTAAGAGCCAAAAGGTTGTTTTCTGCAGTATGTGAGACCAGACTCTTTCATGTGGGAATCTTGGCTTGTTCCTCATGCTGGTCTCATTCAGCGGGAAGCTGCTGTTTGCTCTTTAAGAAGGAAGCAGGACCTGTTTGCTTTCAGCAGGGAGCCTGTTAGAGGCTCAGAACCACAACATTATTTCATGGTGATGATTTGCAGGACTCTAGCCCCTAGCGGCCCCACTGCACTAGGCATCGCATGCACTCACGGAGAGGCAGTCCCTGTGCTAAAGAACTCACTGCCTAACAGAGAAGAAATAATTTACCGATGGGGAAATGAAAGAGAGATGAAGCAGCTTCTCTACAGTCAGGCAAGGAGTCTGTGGCAAACCCAGGAACTGAACGCAGCTGTCCTGAGACCTTGGCCAGTGCCCACTCTGGAACAACACAACCCTTGTTAACACAATGACACTGGACATCAGGGTTCCTGTCCCCTAATCCTACAGAGCAATGGGATTCTCCCCACACCATTTCTGAATGCTGCCAGATACCTCACCAAAGGAGCCTGTTGCTGGAGACGCAAGTCAAAGGACAATTGGAAAAAGCCTGCCCCACACCTCCAGTCACAATTACAGCCAAGACAGGAAGCAGGGCTTGGGGTCATTTTTCTAAGTCTCCTTGAACAATGCAGCAGGGCTAACTCGCCGTGTTCAGCAGAGACTAGTTCTCGTTTGCTTCCAAGGAGGATTTTCCTTCCATCTCGCTTGTATAAAAAGAAAGGGACAAATAAATTGAGATTTATGGGATGCCAGGACAGCTGACTTTTTTTGCACCAGAACCCAATATTTTTTCACAGCAACTGTTTGAAGGCTGCAGATGGAGTGTTAAGAGCAGCTGAGATCTCCTCAGAGAGAGGAGTAGTAACCGGCAGGCTGGAGGGGGAGTGGAAGTGTTGTGGGGAGGGGATTTATCATTCCGAGACAGCAGCAGACTGTGATGGGACCATGTTCACAGCTTTGGACTCCAGTCAGCTGTTATTACTGTGGTGCTCACAACCTCAAAAGGATCAGATTTACATTTTTGGCTTGGAGAGACCTACAGGGACATGTCCCTTTGGGGAGCACTCCAGTTTGGATACAGCTCCTACAGCTTTATCAGAAGAATCAGTATGTTTCTTTTAGTAACCCCTGGAAGCAGTTGGGACCATTTCTTGCTGTTATAAAGCAGGAGGAAAGCAACGCATATTTCCTGGCAGGCAGCTTCTGGGGGTTTCCCTAGCTGATGAGCAGTGGATGTGCCAAATGACCTCATACAGGGGTCACCATTAAAGATGCAAGGTCAAATCCTCAGCTGTCATAAATGAGCATAGCCACATTGAGTTCCATGGAGCTAGGCTGATTTTCAGACACTTTGGATCTGGTCTCTAACATTTGCCATGGCACAGAGTTGGACTTCACCGCTGCATCACGACTTTCGGAACAGGAAATAACAGCTCACTGAAGTCAAATAATTCCATTCCCCAGGAAAGGCTGCAATGAGCTCTCTAGATCTGTCCCATCTCTGGTTCCTGAGAGCCAAACACTCTCATCTAGCCATTCTTGGCCTGTCCACGGAGAGCTGGCTGTCGGATGATGCTGGCTCCTCCTACTTGTTTCTAGCTAATAAATTGCAAAACAAGAAGCTAAGGACTCACAAAACTCTTCCCCAGTGCTACTTCTCCATGCTAATAGTTGCAGTGATCGATTGCCACAGAAATGTATGTGATGGGAAATGGGGCCAAGTCCCAGAGACTCCAATGAATGCTGTCCCTGGTACTGATGGGAGCTGTGGGAGAACAGCTCTCACGGCACCTGCTACTCAACCCGGCAGGCTCCAGATGGGCCACTCAAGAGTATGTGCCTCTCTATCCTGCGCCTTGACTCCAAAACTCCTGTGCATTGTCCCTGCCCACCACCACTGCCCCAAACCTCGGGAATCTTGTATAAACCTCCCATTGTATGGAGCCACCATTCCCTCTCTCCCAGCCTTTGGAGGGAATTAACACATTGCCTTGCCATCAACAGCTCCCCAAGCTACAGCTCCGTCAGCACTTCCAGCCCTAATTAATTCTAGATCAAGTTTGCCAACTCTGGATCCCCCATGTCCGAGGACATTTCTCACAAGCCCTGCCCAACGTCCTTGTCAGTAACAGATAGTTCCAGCCCAGCTGGTTTGTGCGATCAGTTCCCCTCCCCACGGTGCTGCCCAGATGCCTCAATGCAGCATGGGGCTCTGGGTACCCAGTGCTGCAATGGCTCTGAGTCACAGGGCAGAAACTAATAAAAGAAGGGCCAAGCTGGGCTGGCGTTACAGGCCGACCTCTTCATCCACTGGCAGGGAGAAGACGGAGATTGTCTGTCTCAGAGAACAAAGCCAGCTCTGAGCAGGGAGCTTTGCTGCACATGAGCCTTAGCCCCTTCAAAGAGAAAATGAAATTGTCTCTCACTCAATTCCTCTCTGCCTTGCCATTCTCTTCCCCTCCCTTTCTGTCTTTCTTGTTCTTACTCTCCTGAATCCTTTGCCTCTAGCCCTCCTTTTCTGTATCTGTCTTGTGTCCGGCTCTCCTCCCTCATCCTACTTCTACTCTCTCTCTGTCTAAGGATGAAGATTCTTTCACATGGTTTTATTTTTAGCACCCTTCCTCCTCTCCTTCCCTGACAGATTAAATTTAGCTGCTTCTTGGCACCTGGTGCAGTGACTTTTGCCCACTCCCATCTAGGCTTTGGTGTTTGCAAACAAAAGCCCCATGAACACAAGGAGCATCTCCCACCTCCTCTCTAGAACAAGGACCAGGCTCTGCAAAACACAGCTCTGTTGCAGGCAGTGCTGAGAGAGGCCAACACCACTTCCCCATCGCCACGACTGTCCAGGGAGCATGGAGACATCTCCCTCTATCTGCTCTCAATGTGACCAGCCAATCTGGACAGGAGGAGTGATTTGAATATTGATCTGTCCCTTCTCTACCAGGCAGCAGAGCTAGAGCAATTTCTCGGCCTCTGGCTTGGGCTGCAGGCATGACAAATGGACGTAAATGCTAGTATTCGATGCCAAGGTCAGGGAAGATGAGTCCAAAGTGCTGACAAAGCACTTACCTGCTGGAAGGCTAGTGCTATAGCTAGACGGCCCTGGTGCAAACAGCGACTGACCTGTGGCAATGCCTGGAAAGGCACTGCTCAGAAACGAGAGCAGAGATCTCTCTCCCTCTGACTCCACAGCCAGCCTGAAGGGATGCATCACCATTGCAAACTGATGGCTGTATTTAAAAGATAGTGGGCATGACCCACTCCTGTGCAGAAGGTCAGTACAAGGCCTAAAGTGGGACTTAACCAGCACCTAGGCCTTGTTCTGGGCATCTGCACATGGGTGAATTTCTCCCTTGGGTGCCTGGGATGCGGGAGATATATGGGGAGATTTGATACTGGGCTATTCCACAGCTGAGGTTTGTGAATGGATGGACATCACAGGATCATGGGGCAAGGATGCTGGGAACTGCTCTTCCCATCTCCCTGCTAGTCACAATCACGATCTCCCCCCTAGCCCCCAGGCTTTTGATGTACAAATGCCCACACTATACAGGTATGCACGCATAGGCACAAACACAACTGATAAATGCCACATATTTGCACACACACAATAAACATATGCACATATACAAGCCTAGTGTGTAAGCAGTACACACACACGTGTACACACTATGTGCCTGCACAGACACACACAGATACTTAGAAATACAATAAATCCTCATGCATGAGCCATAAGTCCATCCTCCCAAGCATGCCCTTCTCACACACCATGCAGATACACATGTATGTGCATCAACATAGAGATCACACAAATGCACAAACACACATAGGCTTGATTTTCGATTCCCAGCTTGCATCTTAGCTGGGACTCACAAGCTATTACTAAGTTAATATCCTGCATTCTCTGTGTCACCTTTGAACAACCACTTTCCATACGTATCCCCATTTGACTTCATGGTCCTTCGGATTTGCGTGATCATCTCCTCTCCCCCAACAATTTCCATGGATGCATACCAGTTGGGGGGAGCTGGAGAGGCAGGAGTCCTTGTCTATATCTCCACTAAATCTCAGGTGGCGGGAGGCAGTGATAACTATTTAATTGTCTGCTTCAGAACTCATGAATGTCCACACTGACTTGGCAGCGGGCGACTTCTGACCAAAGCAGCTTGATTAGCAAATGCAGATTTCTCTCTCCCTGAGGTATTAGCTGTTGAAGTCAAGTCCCTGTCACCTCCACAGACCTGCTCTGTCAAGCAGCTGTCTTCAACGCTTGTTTTAATGAAGCCCCATTGATTGATTGCTCTCTGCTCTTACAGCAGTGTAGCTGTCACCCTAACTGGCTCTCCCCTGCCTGTAGCATTATCACAGGGGTCTCAGCTTGCACTGTTCCAAGGCCTATGTCTCAGCTGCAGATACCTTCACAGCGGCATGGAACTGCAGAAGCACCAGCGAGCTGACAAGCCTGAGTTCCCATCAGTGCAGGGGAGCTGACTATCTCATCTGAATGAAGTGCCCATGTTTAGTTTTTAATTAAGCCCCTACAGTCTTTTTGAAAGGTCGCGGATGACACAGTTCCCTTGAACTCTGATGTGCGGAGTTATTCCGAGTCAAGAGTTCCAAGGTGGGAGGCTTGTCACTCAAACTGTCATGAGAATGGAGCCCTCAAAAGTGATGGATCCAAAAGAACAGTGAGGATGGACTTTTGAGAGTCCAAATTCAATTGGTGTAGAAGTGAGGGTCCCACTCTACCTTAACAGACGCCTTTTTGGAACCAGGAAAGGGCCAGGTGGTGGGTAGAGTTTGCCCTTTGTTTGTTCCCCAGTAAGATGATATAATGTTCTCTTCCTCATGCTGGGCTATATTATCCCTTCAGGGCTAGATACCAGAGTGATGGGCATTACGCTTAACTCTGAGACTGGTACTTAGTTGCACATATATTGGTGTGGGGCTATATTCCTATGCACTTACAATTTTAAGCACTGTCTTACTAAGTGCATGGAAATTTATTTCAGCTGGGATTATGATACTCCCCCCCCCACGCCACCATATGCTTTTTATAGACCACTTTAAGGACTGTATAAAACCCAATTGCTGGCAGGTCTCCTGAATAGTAGTATCACTGCCATTTAATATTTATATAACTGCTACAATGGGTGAGACACTGACAGAGACACAGCCCCTGCCTCGAAGAATTTACATTTAGAGCTGGGTGGAAAAAATTTAATCAAAAATGTTTTTGGAACAAAATTGGCCTTTCTGACTAGATTTTCATTGAAAAAAATGTTCGTCTCGGTTGAAATGTTCTGATGAGACGATTCACAAGGAAAATTTTTCATTTGCGTTCGAATCGAATGGAATTTTTCATTTTGTTAGAAATTTCCATTTTTCAACCTGTCCAATTTACATTCTAATGAAACGATCGATCCATGAGGGATGGCGGGTAGAAAGGAATAAAAGTTGCTACTCTGTTTATCTTAGGCAGACCCTGGCACAAAGAGGCTTTCTTGAGGTCCTGATGGAGCAGTGACAGAACAGGAAATTGAAATTGAGAGGTGCATTCCCTAACCGGTAGACCATCCTTCCCTGCCCCTGCTCCTGGCCTACCTGCCTACCCACCAACCATACCACTACCCACTAGTGAGTTAACAACTCATGGAGAGGAGGAGTAGGGTATGAAGATCTCCCAAGAGAGGACTTGGAGGAAGTAGGGTGCAGGGAGAAGGAAGTGGGAGAGCAGTGCTTAATTTGTAAAGAAAGGAGTGCCGGGGCTCAAGCAATAATGATAATATTGTTCGTAGAACAAAACCGTGTCCTCTGTGCAGTGCGACCTCATCCTTTGAGGTCACATATGAGGTCACGCTTTGCACACCACTGACAGAAAGCATGCCTGGGTTGAGTCGTGTTGTGTTAATTTAGATGGAATATATGGGCTAAAGGTGCTAACATACCTAAATCACTGCCCAACATTAAATAGTGTTCAACAAGGGTCAGGGTTTGGTATACAGAAACCTCTGCATGCTTAGTACACTGCTTAGCAAACCCACCATTAAAAATTCTCTTAACCTTTTATAAAATATAAAGAAAAGAGGGAAAACCAGTTAAAACCTTTGAAATGTGAAGTATTAAGTACAACTTTTATTTTAATGACACTTTTTGTTCCCTTTCCCTGGAGAGAGATTTAGAGGCAAAACTCCCTTGTTTGACAGTCTTTTAGAGGGTACTGAAAATGGTACTAGGTATCTATTGGGGTAAAAGAGAAGAAGCAAGTTGAGATGAGCCAGAGCTACTGCTGTTAAAGTCTGATCCTGTCTTATCTTAGCTGGAGCTGATGAGGCAATGCCAACTGGGTCTCTCCCTCTGGCCCAGTCTGGTCAGAACATCTCTCAGGATTAAGATGATGAAGGTCTGGGGTCCCACGAGAGGGAGGGGATGGCAGCCATGACAGCGAAGTTCCCTCCAGTAGACTCCACCTGTTCTTCCATATTCTCCCTCCTTGTTTCTTGTTTAAGTGCCCAAAAGGGAGTGGTGGATGGAATGGCCCATTCCCTCATTATTTTGTCCACCAACTAGGCCTTACATTTGATATGCCAATTCTGCTTTATTAATTTCCAGTTCCATATCGTCTGTTTTTGCCAATCATGATTTTAACACAGTCTTTGAGTTATATCAACAGATCTTTTTGTTTAGACTCATTCTGTTCCTCTGGCTCCTTTTTGGACCTTTCCCCACCAACATTTGCTATTACATGTTATTGTGGCATTTTCTGAACTACCACATCCTTTTGACTGTTGAGGTCATAATTAGAGTAGGCCCGATTTTCACAACAAGGCAAGCAAGGGAGCTCTGGGGCAGAGACAATTCCTGGCACTGGAGCACCATTGAGGAAAGCCTGGAGACAGGACGTGGAGGGAGAGTTTGCATGTGCAAAGGGTGTGGAAGAGGAAGTGAAAGCAGAGGCAGGTAGGAGGAGGGGTAAAGCTGGGGAGGAGGTGCTTACATTGTATTGAGAAGAAAAAACATTCCTCCTGGGCAGAGGGCCAGCCCAAGCCCCAGACACTGCTCAAATCCCACTTCAGCCCTTCAAGCAGCCTATAGCCACTTGAGGATTGCCTGGTTTTCAGCCATAATGGCACCCTGTAACCTCTCCAGGGTGACACATTGCACACCTGTCAGGCTCTACCTTGTCCAGGAGGTGTGACTGCAACTCAGGTAGGCATGCTCACACTGGTTTAATCTAGCTAGATCCGGTACCAACAACAGTGAAGACGCAGCAATGCAGGCTCTCATGCAGGCTGTACAAGTCTGCCTGGGATCCTGAGTACTTACGCACATTCCTGGCCGACGCCTGGGTTCGTGTCACCATGTCTCTGCTGCTCTTTTTAGCTGTGCCGGCTAGGTGAAAGCTAGCATGGGGCTGCCTATGCAAGCTGCAATCACACCTCCAACTGCAACCTAGACGTACTCCCAGTGGCTGGCTTGCAAAGCTGCTCTGAAAAGCCTTGACAATCTGATAGGGCCCCCGTGGAGAGGGAATTGACACTTGACAATATTTCTAGAGCCTCCAAACAGCTTCAGCTGTCTCTCTAGTATCCCTCCACCTGGTGCTATTTCCTGCCTCTAAAGAGAGCTCTTCTTCTGCTACAAAGATTCAGTTCAAGCATTCTCAGTTTGCTTCTATCCTCTTCATTTCTAGGAGAGTCCTGGTGCTCATCTTTTTCTTTCAGACATTCCTGCAGATCCCTGGACATCCTGTTTTAGCCTTGTCTTGGAGTGGCTTGGAGACCATCACAAAAGACTGGGAGCCTGACTCACCATTGCCCTGTGCTTTGTACAGTCATTACCTCCCTTGAACATTCAAAAATCATGATTCAGGCCTCCTGAAATCATGAGATTTGTTTAAAAGTCCACAAGAACTTTTTCTTAAAAAATCACTTTGTTTGCCTTTTGGACTTGCAAAATTTAAGGCTCATGTTTTCTGGATTTTCTCCACAACCATGGAGGGTAGACATTTTTTTTTAAAATGGAAGCTGAGATTCTTGCCTGATCCCAGGAGCTGGGGCTTGGAGAAGAACACCAAATATTGAGAGACTTGTGATAAAATCTCAAGAGGACACACCGGCAAAGTGAATATTAGGCCTGGTCCACACTACGCTGTTAAACCGATTTTAACAGTGTTAAATCGATTTAACACTGTACCTGTCCACACTAGAATGCACTTTAAATCGATTTAAAGGGCTCTTAAAATCGATTTCTGTACTCCTCCCCAACGAGAGGAGTAATGCTAAAATCGATATTAACATATCGATTTAGGGTTAGTGTGGCCGCAAATCGAAGTTATTGGCCGGATAGTTATAGTGATAGCTACCCACAGAGCAACGCTCCGGAAATCGATGCTAGCCTCGGACCATGGACGCACACCACCGAATTAATGTGCCTAGTGTGGACGCGTGCAATCCACTTTATAATATCTGTTTAATAAAACCGGTTGAAGTTAATTCAAAATTATCCTGTAGTGTAGACGTACCCTTAAGCTCTACAGACCTTAATCTCATTTACACTGTGGCCCCTTCATAGAATATCAGGGTTGAAAGGGACCTCAAGAGGTCATCTAGTCCGACCTCCTGCTCAAAGTAAGACCAGTCCCCAATTAAATCATCCCAGCCAGGGCTTTGTCAAGCATGACCTTAAAAACCTCTAAGGAAGGAGGTTCCACCATCTCCCTAGGTAACCCATTCCACTGCTTCACCATCCTCCTAGTGAAAAAAGTTTTTCCTAATATCCAACGTAAATCTCCCCCACTGCAACTTGAGACCATTACTCCTTGTTCTGTCATGTGGTACCACTGAGTCTAGATCCATCCTCTTGGAATCTCCTTTCAGGTAGTTGAAAGCAGCTATCAAATCCCACCTCATTCTTCTCTTCTGCAGACTAAACAATCCCAGTTCCCTCAGCCTGTCCTCATAAGTCATGTGCTCCACCCCCTAATCATTTTTGTTGTCCTCCACTGGACTCTTTCCAATTTTTCCACATCCTTCTTGTAGGGTGGGGCATAAAACTGGACACAGTACTCCAGATGAGGCCTCACCAATGTCGAATAGAGGGGAATGATCAAATCCCTCAATCTGCTGGCAATGCCCCTACTTATACAGCCCAAAATGCCGTTAGCCTTCTTGGCAACAAGGGCACGCTTTTGACTCATATCCAGCTTCTCGTCCATTGTAACCCCTAAGTCCTTTTCTGCAGAACTGCTGCCTAGCCAGTCGGTCCCTAGTCTGTAGCAGTGCATGGGATTCTTCTGTCCTAAGTGCAGGACTCTGCACTTGTTCTTGTTGAGCCTAATTAGACTTCTTTTGCTTCAACCCTCTGATGTGTCTAGGTCCCTCTGTATCCTATCTGTACTCCTCCCAACTTAGTGTCATCTGCAAACTTGATGAGGATGCAGTCCACGCCATCCTCCAGATCATTAATGAAAATATTGAAGAAAACCAGCCCCGGGACCGATCCTTGGGGCACTCCGCTTGATACTGGCTGCCCTGCTGCCCCGTTGAGCCAGACGATCTAGCCAGCTTTCTATCCACCTTATAGTCCATTCATCCAGCCCATACGTCTTTAACTTGCCGGCAAGAATACTGTGGGAGACCATATCACATCCACTGCTTTCCTCTCATCCACAGATAGAAAGATAAATAGGTAGATTTGTCCTTATATTAAAATAAGAAGCTAGACCCTCATCTGACATAAACTGGCATAGTTTCACTGAAGTCAACAGATCTATGCCAATTTATGGTAGTTGAGGCTGAGGCCCAAGATTTTCAGTATTCTACACTGAAGACTCCAAACACAGAAGTATCACTATGGTAACGCTGTGGTGTTTGGAACAATTACCAGTGAATCCTGTAATGCTTTTTTATATGGGTCTCTCCCAATTTTGCATATCCCAGAGAGTTCAGATAAGCTCTCAAGAGATGTCCAAAGTGATCGCAGTCCCCAATGACCATCTCTACAACCACATCGACTTCTTACTAAACATAAAGCCATTTTTTGTCCACCGTTCTGTCTCCCTTCCATTGCATAAGAATGGCCAGTGCTTCAGAGGGAATGAAGAGAACAGGTAATCATCAAGTGATCCGTCCCCTGTCCCAGCTTCTGGCAACAGAGGCTAGGGACACCATCCCTACCTTTTACAAGGGCAAGATTTAGTTTCTGTTCCTTTATTTAGTAATATCCATTTATGACACTGGATTCACAGGGGAGCAGTCAATAAGCACTACTACACTGGACCCTCCCTTGTAGCACTGTAACTGTTAGCACAGAATCTGAGATATACATGGCTGCCTTCACCTAATCTAAAACTGTATCAAATGGCTTTTAACCTTGCTCAAGTGAATTCAATTTGGCTACCGGATGAGGATCCAATTCCTTGGGCTAGAACAGAAAAACCACTTACTAAAGCGACACTCTCAGGGGACTAGCTTCTGAAAGAAAACTCAGAAAAGATTTCCAGACTGCTAATTCTGTGATATCTCATGCAAGACAAATCTGGAATGATGAGGTCTTTTCGTAAAACACAAGCACACCCAAGGAAACACGGGAGTAGCATCACAAGTACTTTTGAAAGGGTTTCATTAGCAAAGCTCAGGAGACAAGTAATTCTGGGGGGAAAATGATCTCAGGAGGGAGCTGTAAGCTTTGAGGATCTTTGTATATTTCATAAGATTTGAGAAGTAATGGAAATCTATAAAAAGAGAATGATAAGTACTTACAATGGAGACGGATAACATGATCAGAGCCCAAGCGTGCAGGATGACTGGGGAGTTCAGTAATTGGAGATGGAGAATTTTCCCTAACTTGCCCATTCAAATCAAGCCCAGCTGGGTAGTGCCTGATTGTTTGTTTATCTGTCTATCCATCCATCCATCCATCCATCCTGGGGGAATTCTGTGCCACTGCGCATACACAGAATTCATGTACCCACAGTTTTCTTTGCTTTCCCGCAGAAAAATGACTTTGACAGTGAAGCAAAGGGAAGCTGTAAGAGCAGTCACACACCACTCCCTAGCAGAGCAGATACATCGTTTCAGGCACCTGGAGCAGTCGGCGGAGACTTAAATCACTGTGGGGCTCGGGACACCCCAGCCAGTGGTTCCTACCCTGAGCCGGGATCAGCTGCTAGTCCCGGCTGAGCTGGAGGCAGGAGAGGACAGAACTTCCTCTTCCCCTGGAAGTAGTGTTTTGGACTGTGTCAGACCCATTCCCAGAAACCTCCCCCAGCTGCAGGAAGCTCAGCATCCTCCCCTGCTTCCTGTCCCCTTCGCTCAACTGTGTGGGGAGGGCTCATTGTATGGGGAGCTGCTCCCCCATCCACCCAACCCCCATGCATCTGGACCTCCCATACCCAGACATCCCTGCTAAGCCTCATCAGGTACATCCAGAACCCTCCTAGCCCTCCATACCCAAACCCCACCCCACTGAACCTCAACCCCTTCATCTGGAACCCCTCTGCCTCCAGACCCCCACCCATGCACCCAGACCAGCCCCCACTGAGCTCTCTATACTCAACCCCCCACCCTCATGCCCCACTCCCTGCACCATCCAGAACCCCACACCGACCCCAAACTAACTGCACCTCGACCCCCACCCCATCAACCCCACTCCCTCAGAACCCAGAAACTCCCACTGAGACCCCCAAACCCCTCTGCTGAGTCCCAACCACCTTCACCTGGAAGTCCCTGCAGAGTCCCATTGCCCTTGTACCTGGAAACCTCCCTCCCAAACGAGCCTGTGTGCATCCAGATCCCCTCACGCCTAGACCCCTCCACCTTTGCTGCCTGCACCCAGATTGTCCCACACAGAATCTTATCACCCCACAACTGGATCCCTCCACACTTAGATCCTGCCTGGGTGAGCCTGCCTGCCCTATACCTGGGTCACCTGGCACAAGAGACAGGGAGCCAGAGTGTTTCTGGGGCAGGCCCAGGCCTTATGCTGTGTCAGGGTTGGGTGCAACCTAACCAATGAGTCTATGTCCCAGGGGTGGGTGGGCCACAGAGTGATCTCCCATTTTCAGCAAGCCAGTGGCCTGTGCTCCCTACTGCCATGTTGGAGCCTCTGCATTTATTTATCGACAAATAAAACTTGCAGAATTTTAAAACTTTGTGCGCAGAATATTACTTTTTTTGGCGCAGAATGCCCTCAGGAGTAATCTATCCACCCTCCACCATATATTCCTTCCTTCCTATCTATCCACTACGCATACTGTCTCTCTAGCTATGCTTTGGGAATGTATGGCCATTCTGAGGTTTAGATCAATAATTTCCACGAAGATATTATCATAGCATATAGCATACCCCTGCCCTGCACAAGCATCACTGACAGAAGGGCCCTGCCTCTCATGAAAACTCTACTCCTCCCCTACATCTCACCATCCCTGCCTTGGCTGGCCTCCTCTTTGCACCCTTAGTCAGCCACAAAGGTGTCTCTGTCGTGGGCTACAGGGAAATCCCCAATAGCTGTCTCTCGGATTAGGGCTTTGGCACTCTTTCCAGCCCTCCCACTAGCAGAGGGGGAAGTGGTCACTAACTAATTACACAGCTTAGTGTAGTCAGTCGAGTCACAGAGCTGAAGGCCAGAAAGGACCACCAGATCACCTGGTCTGACCTCTTGCATATCACAGGCCACCAGCACCACTCAGCATCCACACGCTCAACCCAACAACCAAAATGAGACCAAAGTATTACAGCCTATAGGAGATAAGACAATTGTGAGCCACAGGCAGAGCGTCTCTTCCATCAGAGGCAGGGGCAACCCAGGTTGCGTGAATCAGCCTGGCAGCTAGAAAGCTGGAGAGAACCACAGCAGACTTAACATTTATCATAGCCATGTCCGGTCTCTTCTCTACCACGAGGGAGACTACAGGGAGCAGGGCAACGGAATGGACATACACAGCAACTAAGACCTCTCTGTGTTTTCTTCCCTTGAACTGGACTTTGTCCCCGGACCCTGCTCTTGGCAGACAGCCTCGTCCGGGTGTGCTAATGAGTTAACAGAACAGAATCCCTGACAGGCAGGTGCCAATGCAGTGGCTTGATTCCTCTGACTGTCACAGCAGGGAAAGCAGCATGCGGACTCAGCTGCACTACTGACTCCTACCCGCAGTTAACTGAATCGCCCGCTATTAGACTTCATTTAAGCCGATGAGTGATGGCTGCCAGGCGAGTATCTAGTAAGGTCACAGCTAACACACTTCCTGCTGAGCCAGTGCAGACCTGCTCCCTGCGCAGTATCACAGACTCCTTCTGGAGAGCCCTAGCAGTGCCTAATTTCCCGACTGCTCAGGGCACATCAGCTTGCACACATGACGTGTGCGGGAAGGAATGCTGCTTTCATTTGTCTGCCAACATGTCTCCTTTCCACTACGAGACTAGATGCTACCCTTTGACCCTACAATCCCCTCTTCTCTCAGCTCCCATCCACCCCTTCCCCAGTCTGGCTCCCCCCTTTCACCTCAGGCCAGCTCACAACCTCCCACGCCATCCAACCTCTTCCCCCCCATCCCACTCAGAGCTCCCCTACAGACGTATTTCCATGCAGCTCCCTCTTTCCCTTAGGCTGCCCACTCTCTCCCTGTCTTATCAGTACCAGTCACAGTGCCCCCTACCTGTGCTCTAGGGACACTTCCCCTTGTGCAGCTGCAAATACCGCAGTGTGGGACAGACCCCTTCTTCATGAGGAGGCTGACGACGGTTCTGCCTTGGGATGAGTGCGGGGAAGGCACTTTTTTCACCACAAAGTTGACTGCATTGAAACAAAATGGGCCTCACCACTGCAGTTCCCTACACACAGCTCTCCGCCTGCCCCATTCAGAGTCAGGGCTACAGTGAGCGCAAAGCCTGGGGCTCTGCACCGTGCCCATATAAAGGAGCCACATCAGCCTCCCAGAGAGAGACATGGCTTGTCTTTGTATGGCAGGATCATTATTATTGGCAGCTAAGGGACAGATGCTGACAGAGACTTAGGGAGAAGGCTGGCTTGCCTCACTCGGGATGGGCTGTTTGTGAGAGGGGCTGATGTCTGGATGGCACTGCAAATGTTACACAGTGCACCATGTACTTAGAGAGATGGACAGACAGAGAGGGAAAGAAAGCAAGACAGACAGAGGGAAAGAAAAAAAATGACAGCTAACAGCGAGAGTCAGAAGGAAAGAGGGAAATGAGACAGAAAGACAGAGGGAAAGAAAATCAGACAACTAGACATAGAAAGTCAGAAAGAAAGAAAATGAGACAGCGGGAAAGAAAGAATGACAGACAGAGGAGGTGGGGGAAGAAAGACAGAAAGGTTTGAAAGAGTGAGACAGGCCAGCTAACAGAGGGAAAGTAAAAGCCAGGCTGACAGAGAGAGACAAAGAAAGCGAGGCTGAGTGCTCAACAACTTCATTTTGCAAATGAGTCTAAGCTGGGGCTGCAGGCCACTCCCCTCCCCTGAGCTGTGTTGTTGCTGTGCGGCAGCGTGGCTAATGAGGCATCTGCTCTGTTTGACAGCCCGCATCTGCTGCCACTTGCCTGCTTCTGCCAACCTCCCAGCAGCCCCCGCTGCACCAGGCCCAGCCGCTTGCACAGAAGCAGCTCTCCCTTCCAGTCAGGTGTGTGCCCTGTGCAGCCACCTGCCCCCTCCCAGGCATCCCTCCGGTGGCCTCGTGCCAGGTGAGGGACCAATGCTGATGCCACCCTGGGGGTGTGGGTAAAGAAGGGATGTGGGGGGAAGAATGTGGCTAAATGAGGGAGATCCCTCCTGAGACACCTTGAAAATGAAGCAGTCCCTTTAAAAAAAGAAAGACACAGAGTGTGTTGTAGTGATTCAGGGGCCTTTGCTCCAAAACACACCTGAGTCTGTCTCTAATTGTCAGTATCCGACCATAAAATTTTATGTTTCCCATCTTCTCCCGGCTCTCTTTTTGTATTTAATGTAATCCTCCCCATTTTACAATGGGATGCCAGGCCCGGCATTAAAATATAATATTCAGTTAATGCCAAATCACATGAAAGGGCAGCGCAGGGACGAGGGAGGGGAGCCAAACTGTTCTCTCTCAGCAGGGAGACGGGAAAATAGACTGATTGGGAGAGGCTTTAAAGGAGGTAAAACTGTACAGTAAAATCAGGGATGGAGCTGAAACCTGGATGTTAGGGGAAAAATCTGGATCCATGTATGGCCAATCTCTAGCCAAGGTGTGAATGAGGAAGGGAATGCACTGCCTGGCGAGAAGAAGAGGCTTCCTTCTGCCTTGCTTAACAGGCATGCATTTGGGCTTGGTCAGATTTCACCAGCCAAGCCGAGTCCGGTGGTGTTCCATTTTGGATGGCTGGAAATGGTATTAGATTCACTAACTGCTGCTCTTCCCTCTAAGGGAAGGAAGAACTCTGGTGCTAGCCAGGTGGTGCTGTGTTTCTGAAGGGACTCATTTTCAGAGGAGATTTTAAAGCAAGGTCCTGACCAATATTGGTCATTGGAGATCCCATGAGACTTTTGTAAAAATAGGCATCTTAAATGTAGTGTCTTTGCTAAATTGTAGTTAATTTAATTCTCTAACAGTGTTAACTAAATATGTTAATCTGGCCTATATGGGTATGTAGAACCACAGAATGCCATTATGCAATCGACGTGTTCTACCCCAGAAATGGCTGCATTTCAGCAGTGGAAAAGTATATTAAAAAAGACTGTTGTAAAATCAATTCATGATGCTTATGAAGCACTGAGTGATTCATCAAAAATGACTAATGAAATGTGCTAAATAAATGGCACAAAATCTGACAGCAATTTGTACATTTCATCCAAACTGAAATGCTCTTGGTTCATTTTTGCCATCCTTAATATTAGACAATGAAAAAAACTGCTACAGGGAGATACTGACATGCTATCATTAGTGATAAACTGCATAACATTGAAGTAACTGGGTCAGACAAGCAATGGCTACAAATCCAAGAAAGACTGATCCTAATTTTGTGACTAACTTCAAGGTAGGAACTCAGGACACCTTGGTTCTATTCTTAGCTATATTATTGACTCATGTGACCTTGGGCAAGTCACTTTCTTGCTCAGTGCCTCAGTTTCTCCACTGGTAAAATGGGAATAATACTGCATCCCTACATCACAGTTTGGTTAATTCCTTCTGGTAAAGCACTCTCAGAGGGGAGGAGCTACATAATACTACTTAGGGTTCCCATAGTTTTTTTTCATTCACAGATCTCAATGGATGTTTGAAAAAAGAAAATTGTTATCATTATCCCCATTCTATAGATGGGGAGAATGAGGTACAGAGAGGGGAAGTGACAACAAGATCAGCTCCGAGACTACTGCATTGGGCAGCACAGCATGGGGAGGAGGTGACCAGCCCTCTGTGGAGAAAGAAGTGGTACAGGACTATTTAGAAAAGCTGGATGAGCACAGGTCCATGAGACTGGATGCATTACGCCTGAGGGTGCTGAGGGAGTTGGTGGATGTCATTACAGAGTCATTGGCCATTATCTTTGAAAACTCATGGCGATTGGGGAAGGTCCCGGATGACTGGAAAAAGGCTACTGTAGTGCCCACCTCTAAAAAAGGGAAGAAGGAGGATCCGGGGAACTCCAGGCAAGTCAGCCTCACCTCAGTCCCTGGAAAAATCATGGAGCAGGTCCTCAAGGAATCAATTCTGAAGCATATAGAGGAGAAGAAACTGATCAGGAACAGTCAGCATGAAATCACTAAGGGAAACTCATGCCTGACTATGAGGAGATAATTGGCTCTGTGGATGAGGGGAAAGCAGTAGACGTTTTATTCCTTGATTTTAGCAAAGCTTTCGACATGGTCTCCTGCACTGGAGGTTGACATGGACTGCACCCTCACCAAGTTTGCAGATGACACTAAATTGGAAGGAGTAGTAGATATGCTGGAAGGTAGGGGCCTAGACAAATTAGAGGACTGGGCCAAAAGAAATCTTGTGAGGTTGAACAGGAATAAGTGCAGAATCCTGCACTTAAGATGGAAGAATCCCATGCACTGCTAAAGAGTAGGGATCAACTGGGTAGGCAGCAGTTCTGCAGAAAAGGACCTCAGGGTTACAATGGACGAGAAGCTGGATATGAGTCAAAAGTGTGCCCCTGTTGCCAAGAAGACTAACGACATTTGGGGATATATAAGTAGGAGCATTGCCAGCAGATTGAGGGACGTGATCATTCCCCTCTATATGGCATTGGTGAGGCCTCATCTGGAGTACTGTGTCCAGTTTTAGGCCCCACACTACAACAAGGATGTGGAAAAATTGGAAAGAGTCCAGCGGAGGGCAACAAAAATGATTAGGGGCCTGAAGCACATGACTTATGAGGAGAGGCTGAGGGAACTGGGATTATTTAGTCTGCAGAAGAGAAGAATGAGGGGGGATTTGATAGCTGCTTTCAACTACCTGAAAGGGGGTTCCAAAGAGGATGGATCTAGACCAGGGGTAGGCAGCCTTTCAGAAGTGATGTGCCAAGTCTTCATTTATTCACTCTGATTTAAGGTTTTGCGTGCCAGTAATACATTTTAACATTTTTAGAAGGTCTCTTTCTATAAGCCTATAATATATAACTAAACTAGTATTGCATATAAAGTAAATAAGGTTTTTAAAATGTTTAAGAAGCTTCATTTAAAATTAAATTAAAATGCAGAGACTCTCGGACCAGTGGCCAGGACCCGGGCATTGTGAATGCCACGGAAAATCAGCTCGCATGCCACCTTTGGCACACATGCCATAGGTTGTCTACCCTTGATCTAGACTGTTCTCAGTGGTAGCAGATGATAGAACAAGGAGTAATGGTCTCAAGTTGCAGGGAGGGAGGTTTAGGTTGGATATTAGGAAAAAAAAAATTTTACTAGTAGGGTAGTGAAGCACTGGAGTGGGTTACCTCCTTCCTTAGAGGTTTTTAGGGTCAGGCTTGACAAAGCCCTGGCTGGGATGATTTAGTTGGGGATTGATCCTGCTTTGAGCAGGGGGTTGGACTAGATGATCTCCTGAGGTCCCTTCCAACCCTGATTCTATGATCTCTGAGCTTAAGTGGCAGAAAAGGTCTCATGAAAGACAGTCCTATCCTCTATATCTATTATCATGGCAGTGTCTTGGGACCAACCAAGATTTGGTCCCAACTGTGCTGGAAACTGTTACAAATAGACAGTCCTCTTCCAGCAATGGCTAATGTCACTGCACATACCTACTGTGATCATTACCAATGTACAGCTGGATATGGAATGAGCCCTGATTTGTATTGTGTTAGATCCAGTCCTGCTCTTCTGCTTTTCCCATAACCCCATACAGCTTCCCCTCTCACCCTGGCCCCATGTGACTCTCCTCATTTCACCCTCGTCCCAGCCATCTCTTTCCAGCCCTCCCTGGCCCTAACCCCATACTACTCATATCTATTAGACTGATCCAGTACGGTCTGAAAGAGTCTTAAATCCTTCCTAGGTATTTCCATATTTCTGAGGTTTAATGCATCACATTTAATGTTGTCCATTTGGAAGCCAGCAGGAAATGTAATATTCAGGTACAGGGAATGTGAGCAATGAAGCTCCCTCATCCCCCATATCTCAATCCACCTGCGTCCCTGGAACCATATTGAATGTGAGAGAGAGAAGCACTGTCGAAATGAAACTCACCAGCTGGGGGATTACAGGCAGAAAAAAAAATGAGCTTGCACGCGTCCAGGGCTGACGGATGGAATTTGGGAGTCCCAGTCCAAGCTAAGGGAGAATGTACTATGCTAAACACACATTCTGCACTGGGCACTTCATCTTCGGGAGACAACTTAGGAACTTTAATAATGTTGACTGAAATTAATGAAAATGGTCGGTCTCACTTAATAAATACAATGCATCCACAAGCTGTCAATCTCAGTTTTCTTCTTCAGGTAACGCCAGACAGGCTTAGCCAAGAGTCTTAGAGACAAGAACACTTGTTAGTGTGAAGGTAGCCAAGGTTGCAGGTGGAATCAAGTCTGGCAATGACTCCTCCTACCTTTACTGGAGTGTCCTGGGGCTACCTCGTTGGACATCACTTTGATAAGGAACCCCAGCATCTAAAAAGTATTCATCAAAGTCAGCCCATGCAATTATTGTTATTTATTAGTATGCCAATTGCTTTTTGTTCATGTCGGTTGTTCATACATGTACAGAAGACATGCAGCCACTGACATCCTGGTGCCTGCCTTTTGCAGTAGATGTCATGCTCGTGGGAAAAAGCAAAGAGGAAGTGAAAGAAAATTTAGAGAGCTGGAAGTGTGTATTTGAAAGAAATGGCATGAAAATCAGCAGAAATAAAACAGAGTAGATGGGCAGTGGATTCAGTGAGACCTTGCAGGAAGACAATGAGACTAAGTCTGCAGGGGCCAGCCACTACCAAAGGTACTGAAGTTCAAGTACTTAGGCTTCAACAGTACAGGATAATGGTAAACTCAACAACAAACTTGTAAGCAGAACAGGAATGGCCTGGACTAAATGAAGAGAAGTGAGCAGAGTGACGTGCGCCAGGAGAATGCCTATCAAATTGAAAAGTCAGATCTACAAGAATTTCCAGTTTCCTTAGTCTCTTCAACCCTTAGCACAACAAAGGGGTTAGTTTTAGGCATATATCAAATGGGCCAAGACCGCTAACTCCATTCAGTGCAGTCACCAGAGGGTAACTGAAAGCAACTGTGGCCCATTATCAGGGTAGGAGCCTCAGACACTCCACACCCTGGTAGGAGAGAAAAGGCAAGAAGTCTTGTGCAGCACATGATTGTAAACAGTCATACCGCAGAGATATGTAGTCTGAGAGGAGGAGCTGGGGCACAGGAGAGGTGTGGGAAGCTGATGTTTGAGACAGGGACCATCTTTTTGTCTGGGTGTTATACAGCACCTGGCACATGGGGTCTGGTTCATGACTGGAGCTTCTATACACTACCCCAATAATAATAAGATACATAATAAACAGGGCAACTCGGTATTCTAAAACGCCTGCTTAGACCAGGAACTTACAGGGCAGGTCCCTCTGGAGCAAGATATGGGCTAGCAAAGCACTTCAGCCCTAAACCTGCACCCCTTTTGTTCCAAATCCTCAGCTCCTCTCACGCACTCATAGTTATCAACATGCAAGTGAGCTCATAAAGCCAGCAATGCCTGCTGCAGCTTTGGTCTCAGAATAGCCGTTCGCACCTCTGTCTGATAACAAGAAGCAGCCAGCACATTCGCTGGATGTGTCATTGCAAGCAGGTGCAAGTACCGTTCCACTGTCTCAACAGCTTTGTTAATTACTGCATCGCTTCATCATGCCCAGTAATTACAGCACTCTGTTGGTTCTGTGATGGCATGCAGCTACAGATAAAGGACCGTTGGTATATTCCACTATAAAGCCTCTTTCTTCATGGGACTCATTATAATTCAACTATTTCAAGGTGCTGAGAGACAAGCAAACAAGTTTTGTCTGCCCAGATGGGATTTTGTTGCTGTTTTGTTCTGATTTGGAATGGTTACAAATGGGAGATTGGATTGCTTGGGAACAGGATACATAGCTTCTCCCCATAAATCACAGATTCAAACGTGGAGCCAGGAGGCACCGACTGACTGTCACTGCTTAGAGCAAAATGGCTTACTTGGAAGGAGTTTGAGGGCTTTCTGTGGGGAAAAGTCTAGATTGCATACCCTGAAATTCTATCTGCAGTTGTGCCTCTGGTCGGCAGTCAGGCCAAGGTCTGAGTCAGTATGGAAGCTCCATCTGTCCAGCTCAGGGCCGGTGTACAAAGCAGGGAGGGGAGTAATGAAGAGAACTTTAACTTGCCACTGCTCAGATGGTATCTAACTAGAGTGAAGAAGTTCAGATGACAGTAAGCATTTCAGGCTGCTGTGACACAGCCTAGATATAGAGAGACAGGATGGTCTAGTGAATAGAGTACATGCCAGGGATTTAAGAGACACAGGTTCAATCACCTGCTTTTCAATACACTCCTGTGTGACAGTAGGTACAGTCTCTCTGAAACACAGATAAAAGCCTTTTCCTACCTCCAGGAGTGTTGTAAGGATAAACACACTATATGTTTTGAGGCACTGAAATATCTCAGTGATGGGCGTAGAGATAGAGGTATGGACTGAATGCTTATCTGTCTATTACTGTTTTTTCTAAGGTGCCAATCACTTCAGGGGCACACAATAATTAAAGACTGTGCCCTAAAAGATCTAAAATGATTTCATTCTCAGTGCTAGATCTTTACAGCAGCTCAGAATCTGGCCCTCGGCATCTAACTCTTCTAGTGTGCACAGTCCTGTTCATTTGAGTACATTCATTTTTCTTTCTCTGGTCACTCTCGAAGAGCAAAGTCATATGAACTGTAAACTTGGCACTTTCGGAACTATTTACAAGCATTAGGCTCATGTAGGGACCCCAGCTCATCCCCCGTTCACACGCCCTTGGAAAAGAGATGAAAAGCGATCTGAATAATTAATTTCTTTTGTATTTCTTACCAAAGTTGTTCTTACACCGGTTCCTTGTACTCCTGAACAAGGAACAGGTGATGCCATGATTCACAGTGAACCCAGCTTGCTGCTTTTGATCAGGATACTACTCATGAATTAGCTTGTTTATTGCACATAACATTAATTATGAATTTTCAGTTTGCAGCCTACATCTGATTTTTTAATGAGTTTTCTATCCCTAGTATTTGCCAAATAGTTCAGATGAAGAATTTTCAAACTATAAGCTGTTCATGGCTTTGGTCAGCTAAATCACATGGTATCACTGTTGCTCCCTGATTGGATAGCTGAAACATTTAAAACAGACGAAGTGGGTATTCATCCACGAAAGCTCATGCTCCAAAACGTCTGTTAGTCTATAAGGTGCTACAGGATTCTTTGCTGCTTTTACAGATCCAGACTAACACGGCTACCCCTCTGATATTTAAAACAGGAGATAACAAAGAGCAAATAACTCCGTCACTGGGATTAATTTTTGGCTGGCTCATTGGTGTTACATTCATGATTTCTTTGGGAACCATGAGCAAAACAATGGATATCCTTTGGTTATCCAAATACTCCTGAACAAGTAACAGGTGATGCCATGATTCACAGTGAACCCAGCTTGCTGCTTTTGATCAGGACACTACTCATGAATTAGCTTGTTTATTCATCAGCTAGTTCTGTTTCTTACTGTCTGCTTTGGTCATGCTTACTCACCCCGAGTAACACTGATTTTAATGGAGCTTTACAGTATTCAATGAAACGATTCACAGAGCAGTGTACTACTCGGTGGGGTGGCAGATCCCAGCCCTGGATTTCCCGGCTTTCCTAAGGTATGTCTACCGTGTAATTTCTAGATCAGATAGACATACCTGCATTGGCTTTGATTGAACAGCCCTGAGTACATACCTAGGGCTTCAAGGACAGCAAGTCCCTCCTGCTGTTGCAGCTACATTGCTATTGTGAGCTGAGTAGTGCAATCAGAGCTAGCATGCGTATGTCTACTCAAAGAAAAAAAATTACCCCTTCCAGCTCCACTCTAGACATACCTGTTGTCTACACTAGCAGTGGTGAACTGATGGCCACACTGGTGGGGATTATTTTACACAGACAACGGCCCTCGAAATCTCTCCTCAGTGCTCATTCCAGCAAGCCCCATTGAGTCCAGTGGGTGTTGTATGACAGAAGGAAGTCTACTGTATTTGGCTGAGTGCTTTGATCATCCAAACATGAGAACAGAGCACTCATCAGACAGATAATCAGCCCTCTTAATTTTTTCTACACACTTCACAATCATCCAATTGATGTGCAATTATCTTCAAAATACTTTGCTGTCCATTACTCCCCTCTTGTTATTTTAGATTTTCTTTTGCCGTTCTGTGCCAGATAACCTCCATTTCTCCCACATTTATTTCAGTAGATAGTTGTTTGCAATCATCTCCCATTAAATAGAAGAAACAAGCAAAAACAAACAAACATACAAAAATCTCTCCCCTCCACCCGCCCCAATGTGCTTTTGACAAGTTGCCATATATTATCTGGTCAAATAAGCCTCACCACATCACAGGAGTTATATTATTCCCTTCAAAAATATGCACTTATTAAAATGTAAAACAATCTGATCATACTGAGGAAATACATATTACATATATAGGTTTTCTTTCATTATCCTGGCCTGTAAAATATACCACTTATTTATTTCAGATTACTTTTTAAAGGAATGTGTTCAGGGCTTTAATTTCGTTTTAAGAATTGCTTTTTGGCTCTTGATTTACGACAGTGTTCCTTTTTGCAGAATAATTCCCAGGTAGTAAACAGAGCTTAACTTTCCATTGGGGACAGAGCCCTGATGCTGTGGAGTGTGGGGTAGAGATGGGGAGGGCTGGGGCTCTGTTCCCAGGGGATGTGACAGTTGAATATGGAGTGTTTCAGGTTCATTGGGCTAGGCTGGGAAGTAAATTTTAAGGTGGTTTAGAAGATTTGCAGCACCCATTTCTTTTCAGCTATGAGGAGAAAGATGAACCACTGCCAGCCCCAGGTGTTAAAAAATCATGAGTTTGCCCTGCCCCCCAAAATCATGAGACTGGCTTAAAAATCATAAGGAGTTTTTTAATAGTAAATGCGGGGGCTCCTTTTATTTGGGGGTTCTGGGTTTTGAGCTTTTAGGGATCATGTTTTCAAGTTTTTCTCCAGACTCACAAGAGCTTGAATCTTTTTAAAAGAAACGAAAGCTCAGTTAATCACATAGCTTCAGGACCTGGGGCTTTAAGAAAACCACCAAATACACAAAGCTCAAACTAAAATCACATGAGCTGTCAACACCATAGAAGAGAGGTAATAAGTGTGGATAAAGGTCATACTAGCTATCTTAGGTACTTCTATGGCTATATATATATTATTGGGGTGTCTGAACATCTTACAACTAGGGCTAGGCAGAAAATGGTTCTCCCGTCCTATGAGAATTTTCAAGATTTCAAAAAAAAAAAAAATTCCCTTCCAGAATCTAGATGAAACGTTGGAATCTCAAAAATGTTCAGGAACCGACAAACTGAATAAAACTTTGGTTTGGGTCAATCATAATGTTTCATTTTGAATTGTTTCAATTTTAGCTTTTTAAAACCTTTTCAAGTGTAAATTAAATGCAATTTGGAAACAAAAAGTAATTTAGAAAATGTTGAAATGGGACACTTAGACCATTTCAAAACGTTTATTTTTCCCAACATCTTTTCGAATCAGGAGATTTGTCCGAACGGACCTTGGTTCATGAACAGGTTCAGTTTGGACAAATCGACATTTTTCTCTTGAAAAAATGTTTTGTCAAAAATTTCCCAACCAGCTCTACTGAAAACGCAGATGCTCAGAGGCCAAGTGATTAGTCCACTAGCACCCCTGAAATCTGTGGTAGAACGGGGCCTTGACCTCCACTCTCGGAAGTGCTAGGCAAGTGCCCTAACCAGTACTCAATCACTCTTCACTTCATTAGACTCTTGCATAGGGCATACAGGAGTTGATCTTGCACTCATGAATGTTAATGGCAGAAGCAACTATCTTCAGTGGGCAGCAAGACTGAGCCCACAACAGGCCTGGAAGTATTTGATTTTTATCAGTAAATGTCAGCAAACATTGATTTTACTGTATGCCACAAACTGATGAAAAAATATTTTCACTGATGATAATGGAAATTGCTCCCACTGTGATTCATACCATGGGCAATTTCAAGAACAGGGAGATACTGGGGCTAGGGCACCGCTGGGAGGATGTAGGGGGTTTCTGCCCAGGTCCCCCCCAAGACATCACTCTTGGTCCTGTCTGGTCCCCACATGGCAGTGGCGAGGCCCCAACACTTTCCGAGGTGCCCCTTGACCTGGAGGCAGCGGTGCGGGGCTGCTAGGCAGTGCTGGGGGGCCAGCTATGGAGCTTGTGCTGGAAGCCCGGCAAATGGAGTGGCACATCTGGCAGCAGATGGCTGGGCTGGTGAAGTACATGGGTGGCAGGTGGGCCCGGCCGGCATCCCACCAGTCCTGGGCACCGACCTATAGCAGCTGACAACCAGTGCCAGTGCCTGGCTCTGGACCACTTGCAGGGATGC
This sequence comes from Gopherus flavomarginatus, assembly GCF_025201925.1. Lineage (NCBI taxonomy): Eukaryota > Metazoa > Chordata > Testudines > Testudinidae > Gopherus > Gopherus flavomarginatus. The sequence goes on from NC_066629.1 coordinate 13,804,003, forward strand.
CAGGGACAGTAGCAGCGGCTGCCCTAGCTGCAGTTACAGATGGGGAGACTGACACCGAGAGCCCAGAGCAGCCAGTGAAGAGAAACTGGAGTAGAAGTGCCTCACACTTACCAGACATGAAGCAAAACCTGGGTTAGAAGGAAGGAAGGAGAGGAGAGGGCATGACAATTGCAGCGAGGCGAATGCTGCCACCACTTGAACTGCACACGACAGAGCCAAACTCCACATCTCCCCTGAAACAAACATTACCAACTTCTCTTCTGTACTCTCTCTGCCACTCAACTGCGGGACCTGGAGGTTTGACCTTGGTGTCAAACATGCACATTTCTACAACTCGAAACTTTCTTATCGATACCACACTCAGAGCACGAATCCTGGCCACATTCACTCCCATGGATGTAAAAATAAATGCTCTGAGTTCGTGAGATTTTCCCCTACGTACAGGATCCATATTTTGAGTTTTAAGTATAAATCCCCTACTACATGCTTATTTTTGCACAATTATTTCAGTATCATAACTAATGTAAGTCTCGGCCGGATACTCTGAGTGTCTAGAGTGTATAAGTTAGTTAACAGCTTCTTATCTACTTAATACGTTTTTGAGAACAGCCTGGTTTTCCATGGTAAATCTGAACTCCTGATGTTCCAGGGTTCAGCCAGACTAGAGTCTTCTGACCAGCTTAACTGTTTATTCTCTTGAAGGCTGAAAACAGTCTTCGCACTATTACAAAGGGAAAATCTTCTAATCCTGACTTCCATTTTCTGAAACACCTCCCCGATAATTCCCCACAGCTGTGAAAATGTATATAGATAAAAATGCTTAAAAATAAACATCGTCACTGAAGTGATAAAAAAAATCAAATTCTGCCAAGCTTACCCATCATGCATTTCAAAACTGTCTTTCTCTCTCCTGCGTCCTCTTCCCCCTTCCTTCAGCAGTGATATTACACTTGATTTGCATATTGGAATGAACAGGTTTGTGTGAATGTGATTACTACTGCCCTCTGTTGGGTGGAATCAAACTGATCACTGTGAGTCATCTACCCTATACGGCTTGCAGCTAACTGAACTGAAATGAAAGGGACCTGGGAGCAGGAGGAGCTGAGCTCTATCCCCCTGTTGCCATGGACCTCTGAATGAACATAATATGCAGCAGGGTCAGAGGAATTGGTTACAATACACTGAATACAGGTTATGTCTATGAGCTCGGGGTATGATTCCCCTGCTCGTGGGCACACTCAGGTTAGCTCTCACGGAGCTAGTGCAAGTGAATATAAACATCAGTGTAGCCGTGGTAGCATGGGTGGTGGCAGCAGAGGCACAGTTCAGATGTGCTGAGTGCATACTCACTGGTTTCAGGCACACTGAATGAGAGCTAGCGCAAGCATGTGCACACAAGCAGGGGAACCTCTCCACTCGCTCGTAGCATAGACCGAGCTATATTTGTCGAGTCAAAGCTAGATCTTTGACTCAGCTTCACCTTCCCTTAGATTCCATGGGTGAGTGTGTTTGGATAGAAATCTCTCATCGGAGGATTCCGGATTCCAGGTCAGATCAAAATACAAACAAAGCCTATTTTCCACTTCTACTTCAGAGGCAGCCCAAACCTCAGATGAACAGTCCAGCTCACAAGATTTCCACCAGAAGGGCTCAGGGCCGTGGCTATGTGGCTAGTGAGATTTCTGAGCCATCAGACTTGGTGCCTAAGCCTGAGTCTGCCTCCAACCCAAACTCCAGCCAACATCCAGTGTAAAAATTGCCTCTTTCAGTCCATCTCTGGCACACGTACCAATATCTAGCTCTCACATAGTGTTTTTCATCCAGTGATCTCGAAGCTCTTTATAGAGGAGGGCAGTATCATTACTCTCATTTTGCAGATGCATGAAGTGAGCTACTGGGAGAGTAACAACTTGCTTAAGGTCACACCATTTGGTAGAGGCAGGAATTTAACTCGCTCAGTCCACTAGACTACACTGTTTCCCCGAGCCCTAGGCTCTCAAAGCACTGTGACAGGATATCAGATGTGTACAGGAACAAAATATTCCCTAACCATCAAGAAGAACCATAAAGAAGTCAAACAACCAGAGGGCCCAAGGGAGAGCAAAATATTGGATTTGCAAGCTGAGGAAGAGAAGAGGCATAAAAGTGAGGGGGAAAAGGATCCTACCCCTGCACTTGCCAGTTCTCTCTTGTAATATCTGGGTTCTGAATGAGTGGTGTCAGGACCACAGTCTCTGTGGTTAGCTATACATTTCCAAGGGCATTCACCCTATCACTGCAACACCACTTCACAATTTTGGATGTCAGTTGCTCTCTCATAACATTTCTGCAGCCCATTTATATGGCAGTGTAGGGAAAGCATCCTCTGCAAAATTTGTACTGTAGCACTTTATTCGCCACTAAAACACAGCCACCTCTGGGGCAGAACACAAGAGCTGTTTAACAGCACTCAGCAGCGCTACACTAAATGTAAGTGAAGTGAGAAAGCCTCCTGTATCCAGACTGAAGATGCCGAAGGAATTTAACAAAGCAGCATGTAAGTAGGTCAGGATTCTGGGGACTCCACCATCAGTGTTGTGGAAAATTCCATAGGATCCCTAGCGAGCACAAGTACTCAGGTCTGCGATGTCCCAAAGAGACACTGCATCCAAATGGCAGCACTTCCAACAGCACAGTACCCAGACACCTACTACAGCTATTGTAGTGCTTGCTCTGATCCTAGCTCAGCAAAGTATTTAAGCACCTGCTTAATGTTAAACACATGGGTAGTCCCCACCTTGGGCCTTAAAGTTGGGTAGGAGTTTAAATACATTGCTGAATTGGGTCCTTAGTGGGGAATAGTGCCACTGATTGAACCAACCCCACTTCCTACACTACCAGGGCTTTCCTCAGCTGTCTCCCCTCCCAGTACGAATAATCCTCAACATGATTTAGTTTCTGAGCTCTTACAAAGTCATGCAGCCTGGGACAATGTGGGAGCAGGCAAATGACTCATTGATTAACACTAAATAATAATTCTTCATACAGTACAACAGGAGTTTGAGGGGGCGGGGGCTGACTTTCTAGTTGATTTATTGACGTCTGTTCTCCCTTCCAAGAGCTTCCCTACTGGATTCCCCATTATTGCTGATGGAAGCTGTGTGTAAGAGTTGAAAGGATATTTTCATTGTCTGACGGAGGGAATGAAAAACACAACAGAGGAGCCTACTCACACGATATGTTAAATGAGTAAGCAGGAGTAAAATGCATGGCTGGTTTTCTGTAGGAACAAGGCTTTACAGTTTTCTCTCACTACGCCCCATCACGTACTTATTGCATTAACAGTGCTATTTAGCATATGTAGCGGGGGGGGCTTTTGATCAGAATTTTCATTACAGTGATGAAATATTGCAGACTATGAAAGGGAAGTTGTCAAGTAATCTAGGCCAAGAAGATCAATCTTAGAGGAGGAAAAGGACACCATCAAGAGCACAGTTCCCTGTGGAGCTGGAGACCCAAGCAAACGAGCATAACCCACCCCCTTGCAGGATGTGGCTGCAAGCGCCATAGTGCATCCGCTTCATTTACGATGGCTGCTGGAAACTAAAAGGTGCAAATACCCCAGGCAAAATTAGTGTAATGGTTATAGATCAACTGAATAGTTCCTAAACCAGCCCCAAAGGGCAGTCCATTCCAAAGCATAAGGGTAACTGTGTCTCATTGTAACCTCTCCACACTATCCCATTCCCTGCAGCATGCTTCTCTGTATCTTTCTGCTGCAGCTACTGTTGCCTTCTGTCAATAACCAGATGTGCCTCTGCCCAATTCTCAACCTACCCATCCCAGATGTCTGGCTACACAGCTTCCCCTCTGCAGCCAGCTCCTAGGCTACTGCCTCCAGCTGGCCGCTCTAGCTCAGACGTCTGGGTAGAGCAGTCGGGGGAAGATACCCATGAGCGACCCAGCTGACTCTTTACAGGAGCATTGGAGGAGTGCATGAGAACCAGGAAGTGAAAGTGACCATGCCTGTTTAACTTGCTCACTAGAGTGGAAGTGGGAAAGGTCAAGCAGCAGCAGCAGAGATGGAAAGTAAATGAGAGGCCAGGTCAGAGGGAAAAGTCTCTACATAAAGCAGAGAGGAACTCCCCCATCTCTCCAGCATCCCTATAGCTCCACCCTTCTCCTTGGCTGGAGCAGGGATCCTGTCGCAATCTACTGTAACAACTGACCCAGAACATATCTTCTGTGGATTGTCCCCACAAAGGGGATAGGAAATCCCACAATTTAGCACTGGAAATTATTCAGTTGGGAAGGGAGGGGCTGAACTAGAAGGAGATTCAGTCGATGAAAGCCAGGACTCTCAGGAGATGTGGCTGAGGACCAACATGCAGATTCCCCATGTTCCTGATTTTCCTCTTGGCCCTGTGACAGGATGGCTCCAGCTGGCCGCTGATTCTACAGCCATGCCTCTCCCCATGGGGAAGGGCTTTCTGTGCACAGAGGCTGAGTGCATGTGATTCAGTATTAATTTGTTTGCTTCCTTATGGATTATGGAGCCATCACCTCATGACCTACCCACTCCACACTTGCAGCACCTGGTCCCCAGGAAGCACCCTGCAGGGTTAGGAGAAGATTGCTGCTATTTACTACATGTTAGCAAAGGCTGGTGTAGGGGAGCCTTGAGTGAGGACCCATCTGCATAGGTGATCAGCAGTGTCTGAACTCAGGAACCTTAGCATAAACCTCTGCCACTGGAGCTTAGCTCGCAGCAGTAGTAGGCTACTATCCTCTACTGAGACAGCCACAAGAGCGGGACAGAACACACTCTGCATTAGGCTACACCACACTTGGAGTGAGGATAAACATATGAATTCAGTCTCCAGAGTTCTCTGTTTGGTCTCTCCCACAAACTCTTACACCACCTCTTAAAAATTAAATCCAGATCTGGGCTGCATTCAGTTGCACGAGATCAGTTCAGAAGGAGAGACTGTTTATTAAATTAAGACATTTTATCTTAACATGCACCTTACTGGACTATCCTCTAGTTTTAAAGACAATATCTACCCTTTTGATCTGAGCTATTAAATAGGTGATGAGATGGTCACACAAAATGTGTTTGTATTTTCCAAACCATCTTTCTAAACTCTCACTTTTAGGATACAAGCACATGAAAAATCATTATTAAAATCGACACCCCCCCCAGGAGTTTCGCTAAGTGTTTGCTTTTTGATGCAGTGGCGTAGATTGCCCAGAATATCATTTTGTGTGTTCAAAGACTCAAGAATGTGCTAAGTGGGAAAAGTGTGTATGTGGGGGGGGAACAGCTAATGGTAAGCGATATCTTAAAAGCACAGGAGAGGTTGAAAATGTGAATCCATGTAGAAAATAGTATACTATTATTTAAAAGAGTAAATTGCCAAAATGACACTATTTTACGACTCTGTCTCTACAAGACTCATCCCAGCTGAATCCCTGATGTGCAAGGTGGGTTTTTTTTTGTTTTTTGTTTTTAATTTTTATAGTGATACTATTAAACCTACAGAAATATCCTAGTTATTTACCAAGTGATTAAACCACAGTCATTTATTATCGTTTTACTAGAACATTGTTTTCTTGGGTCTCCAGGGTTTATTGTTTCCGGTATAACACTCACCCCTCCTTCAATAATAATCCCCTTTGCTTTGACTATATTGCCTTATATATTTAGATTTCTTTTAATGTTTTGCATAAAATTCAAGCTCTAATGGGCTTCATGAGATGCACTGTCATGGATCCAAACCCTTATGAAGATAATTATCTTGTTCATTTGTGTTTTCATTACACTGAGAAATACTTCCCCTCCACCACCTCCACATTTTCTTCCCAAACCAAATAGCAGGGGTCTAATTTATTTCTTTTCCCTTTTCCAGTGAAAGAACGAAGCACAGACTAGCACTTTCCTCCTCCTTTGTTTAATAGAAGACGGTTGATTAAATACTTGGGGTGGGGGGCAGATGAGCAGAGAAGACAGTACATTTTCAGCATGGTGTGCAATACAGCTGGCATGAAAACATCTGGGCCTGGTGGAAAGTGGGATAAACCAGGAGTTGCTTTGCCCATGGAGTTACCTGGGAGCTGAACTCACTGGGAAAGAGAGAAGAATCAGCCTCTATATGATTGGCAGCAAAACCTAGGCAAATGTTTCAAAACAATATTTTCATAAGCCTGCGTAAAAGCAAAACATGGCATGTCCCAGCATGAGTTCAGTGCTGCGAAAAGGGACCTGCCTAGCTAAATCCTGGATTGGTGGGCAGAGCCCAGCAGAACAACAAAAGGCCCTGACCCTCACAGAAGGGAGGGGCCACAGAACCCAGACTTGGGGAACAAGAATGAAAAAAGGAGATGGGGGTGCAGATCAGTGGATTCAAATGAGGGCTCTAAAAGGGGGACACTGAACAAAGAGCCCCGAAGAACACCCAGTGCCCCAAGGAGTCTAAGGTGTCACCAGTGGACCCACCCAGAGGAGTTCTGCACAGATGGGTGAATGGACGAAGACACAGCAAAAGTTCCCACAGCTACAGAGTCCTCCCCTCCATCCTGCTTCCTCCTCTTGGCCCAGATTAGAGAATCTGGTGGTCCCCTACCTTCCATAAACTAGATAGCAAAGCACCCTGCTCCACTCACAGATCCCCAAATGCCCCTCTCACCCCACTCCACACATACCCCACCTCCTACAGATCCCTGAATGCCCTTCCCACCCCACATATACCCCAAAAGCCCTCTACCCTCCATTCATGCTGGCAGCCCCTCCATATCTCCCAGCAGCCCTGACTTCCATCCCATCCCACTCACTGCAGCCCCCAACACCTTGGAGCAAGTGGCATTACAACTGGCGCAGTGCAAATTGGTTGGGTTTTGTTTGTTTGTTGTTTTTCCTGGTCATGGGGGTCCCCAAAGATGGGGGCCCAGTGCAAGTGCACCTAGTGCACATTGGTTAACCTGGCCCTGTGATGGCCATCTTGACTAGTGACAGAAGGGTGCTAACACGGAGGTCTCCGGACTTTTGGGGAAAAGGACAGGGAGCCCTGGAGACTGTTTATCCATGAAATAGTGGCAGGATGAGCAAAAGCAGGGCATACGTTACCCACACTGGCCCCGCAAGGTGCCTCAAACCAGACACGGAGGGATCCTCTCTCAAGGTCAGAGGTGAGTTGAGTCTCAATGAGCCATTCAGTCTTTGGTCTCTCTCCTGTGATTAGGGTGACCAGATGTCCCAATTTTTTAGGGACAGTCCCGATTTTGGGGTCTTTTTCTTATATGGGATCCTATTACTCCCCACCCTCTGTCCTGATTTTTCTCACTTGCTGTCTGGTCACCCTACCTGTGACTCCCAAGAAAGAAGCCACTTGTCGTGGGGGTGGGGCGGAAGTTACATTGTGGATGTAATGTACTGATTTATGTGCATTGTTGCCTTCTAGTGGCTGGTCCAAAGAAAGGCTAAGGGACCTCAGTACATCAACATATAATGGCTCTTCATTAGCACAAGCGGTAGTGACCCACCATGTGGAACTGTATGTGCAGGACTCTAGTCCCACCTCCTCATGTGCATGTTATTTATATAACCACGGTTATAGCTTCTCTTTGCACAGATAGATTCATGCCACAGACAACTTTCTTCTGGTCCCAGGGCTGATTCTGGTCCCAGGGCTGATACTGGTCCCTATGACACTGGAGAGCTGTGAGATTGGAACTGTTCATACCCAAACTGGGCTGAAACTGAACTAGCTCCCATCACACAGCCATGAGATGATTTTACTCTCCCTTGAGACAAATTCAGTATTGTCACCACCACAAGGCCATATCGGCTGGCAGAAATGGTGAAATTTGACTGCGTATTGAATTGCTTTGATACTCATGAGAGACGAGCGAGCACCAGCACAGCAGAAATAAGTAGTCTGTGCATGGAGTGGGATTGCCTGCTTAACTCTCTGCACATTGAACTGAAGGTCTAACTGTTAGCTTGAGTCTGCACCCTCATTGCTATCTTTTATTGCTGGGTTTCCAGTGCCCCGTGTCCAGCGGGAAAGAAGAGAAAGGCAGAGGAGAAAGAACAGGGAAGTCAGATACGCTTGTGCTACAGCTGAGGGCAGCCATGCATGATTAGGGTGAAGGGAAGTCAGTATAACAAGCAGGGTATGGAATCAGAATCCAGGCTTTTACTGTACCTTCCTTTGTTATTATTATGGATAGCAGAAAGGAGAAGCCAGTTTGGGCAGCATTAGGGACCAGGTGGTGCATACATCTAACTAGCCATGGACTTGGACCAAAATCCAGGATCTCTAAGGAGGATGCAAACCCAGACCTACTTCTGAATTTCACAGCTGTGCCCTCTGATGTCCCTGGCTACTCTTTAAATCAAGTCACTGAAAGCATTTTGCACTAACTATGATCTTCGCTGATCATGCCTGCACTGCATGGGTATCCACATAGCACTGACTAAATTCCTAAACTCCTATGCGTCCATGTACTGGGTTCATTGCAAAACCTCGGATGGATTTTCTAGGGGGAAATTTCTGGTCTGGAATCTGTGACGGTGCCTGCTCCTTGCGGCAAGGCGCAAGGGGGGCGAGCGACACCGGGCTAATTGGGACTGGGGCTGCCTCCTGTGACTTTGGGGGCCATGGAGGACATTGCACACCCGCCATCCAGTGTGGAATCTGACATTACAGATCCCAGGAATAATTTCCCCCCTCTCTTAAACCAAGGAAATCCTACCAAAGTCAATGGAGTTGTATGGAATTAACTGAGAGGAGAATTTGCTTGCTTACACATATAAAGGGCTGAATCCAAAACAGCACATTGCTGATCACTGGACTCCAAGTCTGGATCAAGATCTAAATTTTCCACTCTAGACCCAGAGGAAGATTGTTCTTGTGGTTAAGGTATGGAACAAAACTCAAAATAGCTGGCTTCATTTCCTGCCTCTACCCTCCTGTGTGATCTTGGACAAGTCACTTAGTTTCTCTCTTTGCATCTGTTCTCTATCCGTAAAATGGGGCAGTGGCACTGTTTTTTCTTCCCACTGTCTGTCTTGTCTATTTAAATGATTCACTCTTTAGAGCTGGGATTATCTTTTATGATGTGTATGTACAGCTCCTAGCATGCTGCAATATTAACCTCAGCTGGAGCCTCCAGATACTCCTGTAACACAAATAATACACAGAGCACAGAACCAGTTGCCCAGCCCTGGTATCTCTGGCCAAGCTTTTCCCAAGTAACTAGTGGTCTGGAGGGCATAATCTGAGATACTTTAAAGAGGCCTGATTTTCACCCGGTGAAAACCAGGGCTCTTTAAAGGGTCTCAGGTTGGCCACCCAGAAACAGGGGGCTATCCTCTCCTACATTTTACCAGCCATAAGGGCGAGCAACCTGGGGAGGGGGCAGAGAGGAGTGAGTGGGAGGCAGGGTTAAGGGGGGAAGAGGCGGCATGGGTGCAGAACCTCGGGGGAAGAGGTTGCACAGGGAGTGGGGCCACGGTTCCGGTGCTGGTGGCCCTCCCACTTTCTGGGAGCTTCCACCGCTCCTATGCCTCCTGAAAATCTTTCCCCTTGCTTCTCGCTTTCTTTCCCTTTCAAGAGAAACAATCCCCAAATCTTTCCCAGAAATGTAAATATGTATCATTTGCTTGGGAAACACGCCCTCGGAATCTGAAGGAGTAATTATATAACTGGTAGATGGAGGAAGCTATTCTTCCATGGGGAAGAAATACATACGTATACATTTATAAAAGCCATACAGGAGGGGTATTATTTCCACTTGCTGTACACACAAAACTTCTTGTAGAACAATGGCAGTTACAGGCACAGATCAACAACCTGCATCCTATTACACTCATGTCTCTAGCTGAGCCCCTGTAATCTAGTATATCAGGTATCGGTAAATAAATCTCCTATTGATTCATAGTAGTATTGCAAGAAGAAGTCATGGAGACAAATACTGTGTCTGGATTATAAAATGGGTTGGGGGAAATTATAACCATTAATCATATTTCAGAACTCTACAGACTAAGGGCCAAATTCTTTCCCGGAATTCCACGGCTGCAATTCTGTTCAAGTCAATGGAGTAGCACTGATGTAGCTGAGATCAGAATTTAGTCAGAAGACTATAAGGGTAATTGAACCTCATGCTTCAGAGCACCAGCTGATTGCCTGAAAAGGTTAGAGACTCTCTATCACACACACACACAGCACTGCACAACAGGGTGTGTGTGGGTGTGTGTGTGAGAGAGATGGATAGATTAACTAACCCTAGCACTGTTTGAGATCATCCCATCTTTATCAGAGCAGGTCTCCATCCCACAAAAATTGCTTGCAAGATGTCTACAGCTCCCTAAATCTGTTCCGGGCTCTTCCAAATGCCTTGCATTGCAATGCAACGTTATCTGACACAGCATAATGCTGTTTCAATCCAGCATGATGCTGTTAGCATGTAACTGGATGCCATTTGATGCAGCAGCATTGGGCTGCCACAGAGGAGGATGACAATTTTGATGCAAGGCAACAAGGTTGCATCGAAAGATGATCATACTGTCTCTTGTTGCACCACTGCAGAAAAGGAGTTTGCCCTGCTGGACAAACTTACAAAAGGGCTACTGTAATAGAGAGCGTCCATGTTGCCTTGAAACATCAGACACTGGCTACACCTAATGGCAGGATTCCAAGCTAGATGGACCAATGGTCTGAGGCAGCATGGCAAATCCTAGGTAGCATGATCATTAGGGTGAACACTTACTACAGCACATTGCAGCCGTAGCTGATAATTAGCTGCTTTACTGGGAAATATACAGCGAAAGGGCTGAAACCAGTCTATGAACTCAAGAAGATCTAACTAAGCCACCAGATTACCCTGGGAATGACCCTCAGCACCCCAATATTTGGAGATGCCAGGCGATGTGACAGTGAGCGTCCCTCATTTGCACAGCATACTGTTTGTCATGTAGAGGGGTGTGGCAGGGAAGAGAGGGATTTTTTCCACTGAAATCAGGGACCATGCATGGAAAAGGAGGCAGTGCCACCTCGTCAGTAGATGGGATGGGAGAAAGTCCAAGGCTCTTGGGGCACAGACACAGCCTTAATGTTCAGGTCTGGCTCCAGCCTATCAGAAGAATAGCTCTGGGTTTTGGAGATGAACATCTGTCCTCAGCAAACAGCACAGCATTCTGTGCCATGCAAAGTGAGGGCTGTGTTTTAGAATTCCAGGTACAGGCCATTTCTTATAGCATCAGAAACTGAAAAATACGGAATTGATAGAACACAGAGGAGAGTCAGTGCCACCTGTTCCTCATTCATAAGCTGCTAGGTGGCTGGCTCAGGAAATGGGAATAGAGCCCTTGACTTCTAGTGGTCTGCCTGAAATGAGTTGGTGGGGCTCAGCCCAATTCCCAGAGGACAGGTGTCAATGGCACAAAACTAAGGCCATACAACTGTCAGTCTCCGAGTCAGACAGGGCGGTCACAGCAGAAAGTCCCATTTTGCACCTCTAGCTGGGCACAGCTAAGCCATGTGATGGAGGGAGGGGGGAAGAGATGAGAAGACTGCTCTGAAGAGAGAGGGAAGGGTAGACCAACAGAGAGGAAGGGTGGCCCAGAGATTAGGGCACAAATCTAGCATTTGGCAAACCCACGTTCAGTTCCCTCCCCTGCTGCAGATTTCCTGTGTTACCTTGACACTTAGTGTCTCTACGCTTCCATTCCACACGGGAATGATAGCACTGCCCTACCTCCTGGGGTGCTCTGAGGATAAAACCCACTTAATGGTGAAAAGTGTTATACTCTACAGATCTCAATTCAGCACCATCTGCGACCACTGCATTCATTCCAGAAAGGTTTACCTTGCTGACAGGTTGCTATGACCTTTGCATGCACAGCAAGGGGACATCCTTTAGTTCAAGGCAATGTCTCTTTCCTTCCATAGCGGGTGTCTCTTGTCCCTGACTAAAATTAATAATAGCGGTCTCTGAATTTCAGATGCTCATGCCAAGCTGCAATGCCTCTCTGGCATTGCTCTCTGAAATAGTAGCCTGCCTTCTGATCATCTCACTCATAATACGCCCATGCCCCCAGCATACAGCACCACAACTATTCTCACCACTGCGTGCAAGTTGATGCAATGGGAGTTTATTGCCAGAGGTGACTAGATCCCCCTGAAGAAGGGTTCCGGTCCTAGGACCCAATTCTGTGAGGTGCAGCGCACCTCTTTGCCTAGGGCCCTCAACTCACACTAACTTCGGAGAGAGTCGTGGCTGCTTGGCATGTTGTAGGATCAGGTCCATACTTTCTAGAAGTCATTACATTTAATGTAGCCTGCGCTACAGCAGACATCAGCTGGCAAATAATAAATAAAAAATAATTGGAGATATACCAATCTCCTAGAACTGCAAGGGACCTTGAAAAGTCATTGAGTCCAGCCCCCTGCCTTCACTAGCAGGACCAATTTTTGCCCCAGATACCTAAGTGGCCCTCTCAAAGATTGAACTCACAACCCTGGGTTTAGTAGGCCAATGCTCAAACCACTGAGCTATCCCTCCCCATTGCAGAGCATTCAATATAAGTCTGCTTTGATGAATCATGGATTTTCCAGATTTCAGGGAGCCCACAGGCAGTGTTAGCAAACAGGAAAACTGGAAAGAATGGAACAAATAAACAAACAGGTGCCAAAACTTAGACAGACTCTCTATACTCACTGAGCAAGCGTCCAGATTCCAGCTTGCAGTTCAGTGAAGTTGCCCTGTTGTGATGTAGCATCTTACATCTAGGGATCACAAAGCACCTTACAAACAATAATTGTGTCACTCTGGAGGTTGTCCTGTATCATTATCCTCATTTTATAGATGCGGAAACTGAGGTACAGGGAAGAGGAATGACTTGCCCAAGGTCATAGGGTTCATCAGTGAGAGAGCTGAGAACAGAACCTAGCAGTCCTGATTACAACATCACCTGGTCTAACTACTAGACCACACTTTCTGTCTCAATGCAGTATTAACATTTGGGCTAGGGCTGGGTGTATATGGGGGCTAGATTTTCAGTTGGTGCAAACTGGAGTAGCTCCATTGAAGTCCATGGAACTATACTGACTTACACCAGCTGAAGATCTGGCCCTGTACTGATCTCCATCCCATCCACACAAGTCAGCCTATCAGTGCATGATTAAGCATGTTTGGTACGTAATACACTACTCAACATCCTTGCATGGATGGAGTATCCCTAGCCTAGGAGCCATCTCTAACTGTAGCAGTAATGAGGAAGGGGATGAAGAAAGAATCCTGACCAGCAGTGAATGACTTTGGGTCAGGCATCCTGAGCCTGCAACCTTGGGGCAGGTTGGATGAATGTCTTTAAATGCGAGAGGCACTTGACCTTGACAGTGAAACGCTGAAGGCCAGAAGGTGAAGATAGGTTTCTCCCAGAAGGCAGTGTCCTGTCTTTGTCCTTTCTTTGGGGGAGACAGAAGGCAGAAACCTCACATCTGGATTTTCTCCCAGGCAGCAAAAGCCCATTTAGACCAGCTTGGGGACATCAGAAATAGACGTTGAACCATTCAAGAGAATGGAGCAGAAATGTTGGCACCGACACCTCACTGTCAAAACACGTTTCTCTTTAATTAAAAATGTCATGTGTGCCCCTCTCCCTGCGCTGTGACTGATGTTGCCAATTCTGCTGTGCTTTAGATGTGTCATATCATGGTACATCACATCCTAATTAACACATCTTGTCAGGTCCAGCAGTTGGCTTCACTAACATGTTTATAGCAGCTGTCACTGGGACCCTGTACAGGAGCTGAGGCTGCCTTGCTCAGCGATGAGCTAAAGTGGTGAGTTTATTTAAGGGAACAGGGATGGAGCATTGTCATAATAAGGGAAACTAAGGCAGCTGCTGTGCTGACCCCAGCGGTCATGCTTGCATCTAGAGTGAGGACACAGTGACAGAACAAAGCAGGCTTTACTCTCTTCTACAATAATGAGATAAAGGAGGCGCTCTCCAGTCCGTGTTCAGCGGGGTTTCATAATAACACTTTGCACTTTTACAGCACCACCATCTGCAAAACACTTCAGAGAGAAGAGTGAATTTACCTCTCCATCATTTCTGAGAGATGAGGATTGCAGACAGAGGAAGGAAAGCACAGAGGGCGAGAGGGGTGGGTGCCAGAGTCCGGGCTCGAGCTGAAGTGGGAATGTCTACACTTCTAGTTGTAGTCTTGTAGTGTGAGCCCTACAAACCCGAATCAGTTGACCTGGGCTCTGAGACTCGCGGCTGTGTTTTATTTATTTATTTTTTGCAGTATGGAAATACCCGGAGAGGTTAAGTAACTATCCCAAGGTCACACAAACTCTAGGTGTCTTTCAGTTCTGACTATTAGGCAGATCTGCCTGACAAATTCAGGAATAGAACCCAGCTGTCCTGACTTATAGCCCTATGCTAATTATCAGACAATACAGCCTGCCATAGTTAGGAATAGTACCCAGATATCCTGGCTCCTTAGCCCCTATTTTAATTATTAAACGACACTGCTTGCCTGAGACTGCGGAATAGAAGTCAGGAATCGTGACTGCTGCCCCTCTGCTCTATTAGATAACACTGCTTCTCTCAGCCAGGCACACAATTCAGGATTGAGACTTCCAAGCCTCTATTCTAGCAATCAGGCAATGCTACAGCTAGACATGTGCAAAATATTCACAACCACAACAGATACACATGGTTCACTCCATCAATTGTGGAAATACAGACACCTCTGAGGTGGAACACAGAGGCTTTATAACAGTGCACAGCATCACTGGACAACAGTTTAAGTCCCATGTTTAGGTACTACAGTGATGATAATTATAGAATAGATAGGTAGTGAAGAGTATCAGAAAGGGAACCGTGTTAGTCTATAACCGCAAAAACAACAGGCAGTCCGGCGGCAACTTAAAGAATTAACAGATTTATTTGGGCATAAGCTTTCGTGGGTAAAAAACTCATTTCTTCAGAAGCATTGAGACCTTGTCAAAGGCTTTCTGGAAATCTAAGTGCACTATGTCCACTGGATCCCCCTTGTCCACGTTTGTTGACCCCTTCAAAGAACTCTAATAGATTAGTAAGACATGATTTCCTTTTACAAAAACCACGCTGACTTTTGCCCAACAATTTATGTTCTTCTATGTGTCTGACAATTTTATTCTTCACGATTATTTCAACTAATTTGCCCAGTAATTATGTTAGACTTACTGGTCTGTAATTGCAGGGATCATCACTACAGCCCTTTTTAAATATTGGTGTTATATTAGCTATCTTCCAGTCATTGGGTACAGAAGCCGATTTAAAGGACAGGTTACAAACTATTGTTGGCAGTTCCGCAATTTCATATTTGAGTTCTTTCAGAACTCTTGGGTGAATGCCATCTGGTCCTGGTGACTTGTTACTGTTAAGTGAGGTTTTAATTCTTCCTCCTTTGGGTGCTACCATTGTAACCTTTGTTTAAGATCTAAAGTAGGGGACCCCTGCCCATAGTCAGGCAGCGTGCATGAATATGGAGATGGATGGAATGTGTAGCTTCAAAATTAATGGCTACAGACCCCTGAGCTCCACATTCCAAACTCTTAACTCAAAGGGTTACATGAATAGAACAAGGTGCAGAGTCAGAATCATTCAAGGGGACAGCGAGAAGATATAATTTGATTGATTTTTAGTGAATTAATGGCATTTCCCATTTGTTGTTTCTGTACTCTCAATTAGCCAATCCTTGTAGCAATTAGATAAGCCAAAATTTTGCAAAACAAATATTTTTTTAAATTTCATTTCTGGTCAATTGAAATTTTTTATTGTGATAAATTTTGAAATATTTCATTTTGATTTTGATGATTGTAATTTTTTAAAATTTTTAAATAAAGTACACTTTTTTTAAAATGAAAAAATCAAAGCTTTCCATTCCAAAAGGCCAAAACCAGAATTTTGGCCAATTTTTTTTATGAGTTTAAAAAAAAATGGTTTTGTTGAAATGGTATTATGTGATGGAAATCCGGTTAGACATCAACATTTTGACTAACTCTTGTTAAACCTGGGCCAGGTCAGTAGTGACCAAATGTCACTCTCCTCCCAAAGCTTCGGGGTAGTTTCTGTGAAATGATTAGAGCTCACAGCTTCCTCCGCAATAGACAAAAGTTCAAAAGGCCCAATCCACCACTGCTACCTGGCACCCTAGTTGGCATTCTGAGCAGAGAGAGCGAAGACTGAAAATAAATGGAGACTGAGCTGCCCATTCACCCACAGTTCCTCATGCTCAGGGAGAAACAAATCCGCACACTGCAGTGGACAGAACTTGTCTGTCCAGGATGCACCTTAATTGTCTACAGTTCTTCTAGGGTTCATCAATGGGGACTGCTTTCATCCCTCAGAATCTCTGGTGTCTTGCTGAGGACAAGGCCACTTGCTAACCTGTGTGTATATGGAGGGCACAGCATGGTCACACTTTGGCTGCACAGTGAAAAGCAAGGGGAAGGCATCTTTGCTGAAGGACCAGGACAGAGGAGGGAGGTATCTTCCTAACTCTTCCTCCCCCTACCAGCCTTCTGCCACACATGCACATTCCAGCCCTAGCCTCCTCTCACAGTGGGGTACAGAGTTGGGTATCCAGATGCAGGATGGGCTGTGGCTGCATGCAGATTTCTGCATTCTGTTCTCTCTGCCCCTCTTGGAGATTTCTGTCATATTAATGACTGATCCAAAGCCTACTGAAATCAATGGTGGACTTTCCACTGATGTCATGCCTTGAAGTTCATGGGGAAAAAATGACCTTACTGTCACATGGGTCAACAATCAAACCACCCATCCTCACAGGTAGAGATATGCACAATAGTTCCATATTCAGAGGTCTCCAACCATGCTAACTGCAGATCTACCGCAACTCATGGCTGCAACTGTAGCCACTACAAAGGGATGAGGGTAAAATGCCTTTTTAAATTAAAAAAACCAACAACCAAAAACTGTAGGAAACAGATTATTAATTCCTTGTGCAATTAAATTAAAATGTCCAGAACAGTCATAATATTTGGCATGGAGTGACTCGTAACAAGCAAGGCGTTAACAATGTGGTGCTATCTTTCCTGTGTGAGGAGTTACTGGGACAGATACATTGGCAATTGTGCAAATTGTATTTCTCTCTCTTCCTTTCCCGTTGTTGCTGAATGTTCCCTTCCGTGTGCTTGTCTTTGGTGTGTTTATCCATGTTTTGACCTTTCTGCTAAAGTGTTTCTAAAGATCTGCCCCTGTGTCAGCAGAAATAGGCCACCTTTAGTTGGGGGAAACCTCAGAAGTTTGATTGGGAGAAATAAAGATTCAAAGCTCCACTGAAGCCATAAGGGGGACCCCTACTGACTTCAATGGCCTTTGACTCAAGCTCCCTACACAATCCTAATTTTGTGGGCTGGAAATCAGGAAAGTCACTCCTATTCTCTGCCTGTGACACACAATAGTTCAAACTCCTGAGGACTGAAATACCTCAGTTTATCTAAAGTCATTGGGCTCAATATAGGGCAATCTGGGTGAAATTGACCAGGAGGTCAGAGGATGATTTAAGGTCCCTTTGGCCTTAAACTCTATGCAACTATGAAAGATGAGTGTTTCCCAAGAGCTTTCCCAGTGCATCTTGTTCTGACAGAACCTGAAACATTGTGTACTCGGCCTTCCCTGTGAATTTCATTGCAAGTGGTCATGAACTGGTTAATCACACCCCTACTCTAGTCTATTCCGGTTCTTACACTACACCTATCACAGTATTGGCTGCACTTCAGTTATGGACTATTGGATTTCAGTGAGAGCTGCAAGTGGGCGCTCAGCACCTATAAAGATTAGGCCATACACATTTTGTGTCCCTCCCCTCCCCACAACACCACACTGGGGAACTGGATTCAGAACTGAATCAGAGGGAAGAGCTTTTCCCTTCCTGAATCCTCCAAGGGTAACCCGACAGCAAATGTGAAAAATCAGGACAGAGGGTGGGGGGTAATAGGAGCCTATATAAGAAAAAGACTCAAAAAATCAGGACTGTCCCTATAAAATTGTGACATCTGGTCACCCTACATCCCCCCCTCCCCAATTCCTTCAGCCCCTGGGTCTCCCATCCAAATGCTGACCACTCCCCACTCTGCTTAGTGAGGAGAGCTGCCAAGATCAGAGCACTCTCCAGGATGAAAGGAGAGCCAATGCTGCTTGCCTGCAGCAAGCAGTGATCTCTTTTGGCGCACCAATACAGCTTAAAGGAAGTGTGAATGCAAGAAGTGCATGGCACCGTCACACACAGACACACAATAAATACGGTGCAAACTGCCTCAACATCGTAGGTGCCTTCCAGTACATTTCCGCCAGCTGCCTCACATGTGGGCGGGTGATGCTGCCAGCCCAAATATTAGACTACTGGTAGGCCATCAGGAGGATCTTGCTTGAAAGTGATGGGAGTTGGAACATCCTGAGGCAATGTTATGATTGTTGTATAAGGTCAGAAGGATACCTAATACTGCAGACTTGGAATGGCAAGTATCTAGCAGATGATTTATCACCTCTGGAGTCCATTTGTTATGGTCTGCAATGCTGGAATGGGAAACAAGTCAGGGGTACTTAGAGTGTGGCAATACCCCCTGGCTTGAAGTGGTTTCTGTCATATACAGGGTTTACTGTTTTGATCAATGGCTCTCAGCACCCCCACTATACAAATTGTTCCAGTGCCACTGAAACAAGGTGGATATTGCAAGAGGATGAAAGCCAACAGAACTGGCTTCTAATCCCAGCTCTGTCAAGGACCCATCATGTGACCTCAGGCAAGTCAATTAATAGCACCGTGCCTCAGTTTACACTTCTGTAAAGTGGGTATAGAGGAGAGTAACCTGTCACCCATGTGACAACCCTAACAGGCTTGCTGCTTATTTGTGGCACTATGAAAGGAACAACCATTTGCAAAGGGGCACTTTCCAGATGCACGATAGGATGAACCAATAAGAGGGTGCATAGATGGGGCTGAGGCACAGGATAGGCAGTCAGGGCCCAGGGGGTTCTATTCTCTGTTGTTGTATTATTCCTACTCTACACCATTAGTAGCTGAGTGGATATTCCTGGATCAGCGGCTCACTTCCAGTGAAACTCACCCGTGCAGAAAGGCGATGCACCATCCATGTCCCACATCAGCCTTACTTTGAGGCTTAGGTGGGACTCAAGTGGTGCCTAGACCTTGTGCCAGGGAATGTCCCCATTCCTGTGTGACTTTGTGTGAGTCACTTTATTCCTCTGACTCAGGTTACTCAAGGGAAGTGGTGCTGAGATGCCTGTGTGCACATCCCACAGTCTCTTGTACTGCAGAAAGCTGAGCTGCTCTAAAAATTCTTTGCCAGTGAATTGTGGGAGAACTTGTCTGTCCTCCCTGGTTCCATGGGGGTAGGGAATTGTGGGAAGGGGCATGGGAGGACTAGCAGCCCTCGAGTGCCACTAGCCTATGTCCACATTACAGAGTGAGCATGTTAGCAGCTGATGAGTTGTGCACACTCAAGATTTAGTCCATCCCCCCGGATGGGCCAGCTGACTTGAGTTAAAGCACCAGCTTGCTTGAGTGAAGGGGCTGTGTGTGTGGATGGGAACTGAGTTAGGGGCAACACTTGTTATAACTGGTGTTCACCTTGCAGTGAAGACAATGGAGGATCACAGGGATCTTTGTAATTCTCACTTAATTGTCTGGAAAGCTCTTTCAGATCTGGAGATGAAACAGGTTATGGAGATGCACCGGGTCACTATTATTATGGCTTTCCATTGGAGTCACCAGGATTTCCCCATGGGAGCATAATGTATTCTATCAGTTTTAAGAAAGTGGTGCTAAGCTGAATGGGGACCTGATAATGAGGGCTCCTTTCATTTCCATGCACAGGCCAGTTCAGAGGCTGATAAATGAAGGTCTCCCACTCCACAGATGGCATTTGAGAATTCTTTAAGCAGAATAATTTTATGGTTCTTGATTCAGGAAGTCAGTTTGAACTTTGGTTTCAGAGATAAAAGGGCTGACAAAACATCCCCACAGGACACCCAGCCTCGTTTGCATTCATAAATGTGCAGCAACCCACTTCTTCACACTAGGAATTACTTTCGCTCAAAGGTTTTTCTATAGTCACTTATCATCTAATGAGCAATATAAGAAACTTCATTTCAAGTGAAGGGGGGAAAAATCCCTGCTCAGTGGCTGCCTCTGAATGGGATTCAATTTCTGTGGCTTTTTCATATCATGGTGCTGAAGAGGAAAAGGCATAAGAGCAAGGAGCTGAAGGCAGTGCCTGGCCCTTTAGGTGGAGATGGGTGTGGAGTGCCTGCAAACTGTGTGGCACATCTGAGAAGGCAGAGGCGGTGGCACAGGCAGGCAGCACCTACACAGAGCCGAGAGGTGGCAGGATACTGGAAATGACATCTGTATCCATAATGGTAATTATCCCCTGGAAAGGTCAGCTTCCATTCTTGCCGACCTGTACAGCCCATTTCAGATGGAAAGGATGTGTCTGAGATAGCTGGGCAATGATCATAATACTCTTTTACATTTGGTGCCTCTCATTCCAAAGTACTTTGCACGACATGTGCAGGGGATTTATTTCCCTGCTCTTTGCTAAAACATATCAGGGTGGTACTCAGTGGCTATTTAACAGGGATCAGCAACGCTACGCAGTTGCCTGAGGCTGATAGGTGGAGGTGTCCAATCCAAGCTGCATTATTATTATTTATTTGTACTGGAGTAGTGCTCATACCACCAGGCTATCCTTGAATTTCCTGGATAGGGAGGTCCAGTGATTAGGGCACGGTACCAGGAGTCAGCAGACCTGGCATCCCTTCTCTGACTGAGCACTGACCTCCTGGGTGTCCTGGTCTGTCTCTTTTGTGTACCTAGGGTGACAATTTCGAAATGTGCCTGCATGCCATTGACTTTCAATGAGACAATGCTCCTGAATGACTAGCCACTTGGAAAAATATCTCCCCCTTCGATTGTAAGCTCCTTGGGGCAGGGACTGTCTCTCATGCTGCCTTTGCTCAGAGTAGGAAAAGTGGTGGGGCTCAGCCAGCCTCTGGTAGCAAAGCCCAACATTAACTCTGCCTCGCTCCTAGCCTAGACTATGCCCCATGTGTTTCTACAGCACCTGGGAAAACAGGGCCCAGATCTTGGCTGAGTATTCTAGGTGCTACCGTAACACAAAATAATAGAGAGTAACAATAACTCATGCAGCCGCTGTTGCAGAGGTGGATCTTGAGAAGGGATCTGAAGGAGGAGAGGAGTTCAGCTTTACAGATCAGCTCGGAAAGGAGGCACCAGCCAGGAGGGCCAGCATGAAGGAAAGACTCCACCTTCTTTGCTTTAGACCCTGGATACCATTTTCTGCCTGCTGACTGGCTGCTTACTGCCCTCTCTCCTTCCACCCCTTTGCCACTCCATTGCTAGCTTCACAGTCCCTGCCCTCCATGCAGTTCACCCGCCCCTCAGCACTCCTCTTCCCCCACTTCACTCCTATTACCTCTTCCTCTTTCTGCCCGCTCCCTAAGTTTCCAGTTTGTTTGTGTAGTGCCCCCGGCAGCACCTAGGTTGAGGGCATTAGATGCCCAGCTCCTGCTGAAACTCAGTGTGACTTGGGAACCAAACTCCCTTTGAAAAATTGCAGCTCTTGTGCATTGTCCCTTTCACATTTCCCTTTTGAATGCACACATCCTTACCTTTAGGGGTCCCCCTTGTGCCTGGACATGGTGTTGAGGGAACTTTGCTTCTCATACCCCCTCTGGTGGCCACTTTCTTGGCTGTGGGGACCACACCCAGCCCATCTCTTCCCTGGACTCCATCACTGGGGTCTTCTGTGGTTCATCCCTCCAGCCAAGTCATACAACGGTCCAGTTCCCTTTCTGCGTTCAGCTCTAAACTAAAGCCCTTCTGGGCTCAACTTCAATCCCTTTCCCCTTGTAGGCCCCAGCTCAGGACTCGACTCCATCAATGATACTTGTCTCCTCCACAGTCTCTCCCCAGCTGAGTTCTCTCAGTCTATTATATGGCTTAGCTCTGCCTCCTCTATCCAGGAGACTGTTAGGTACTCCCCTCGTCCAGGTGCAGAGCATGACTAATTGGATCTTTTCCCTTGCATTGCAGGTGATGGGGGTGAAGACCCATCACTCCTGCCATATAGTCAATCAGCACCTGATCCTGCTCCAATGGGAACAGGATCGGGGTACTGTCAGTTTCCCCTGTTGTTTGTCTGGTTCTTTCACATGACAAGGAAGGAGAGAAAAAAGTATGATTGAAAACCCACAAAAGTTGTCATGGGTACTCAGCTGTTGATTCATTTTTGGACACTGCCTAGATTCCAAGTTGTCATTGTCTCTCTATACAGAACAGACCTATGCTGAAACCTGGATTGCATCTGGTGACAGTTACCAAACTTCTGTATTTGTAGTAAAAAATGGCACTTTGCAAATCTCAAATTGAACTATATTCCCGATATGTGCCACCTTTCTAGGAACTCAGACATCCAGTACTTAGCTCTACATGTACTGGTTATGTTCAAAATTAGATAAAGATAGAGGCTTAGCTTTTCAAAGCAGTGCAGAGGATTTAGCCACATAACTCTCATCAATTTGAATGGCAGCTGAGTAGTTAAATCCCCTCTTCTGTTTTTGAAAATCTCTGCCCCATATGGTAGAAACTGACACTTATTAAAAGTAGAAAAATGAAATGAACTGTCCACAGAAGGCAGGAGACCACAAATGAAAATGCAAGGTCCTGCAGAGAGTGGTGCTGATGAGCCAGTAGGGGGCACTTTTTCTCTCTATTCAGTGTTGAACTGATATTCCAGCTATAGACTGGTCAAAAAAATGTTCATCCGTTTGTAGTTGGAAAATGACATTTGGATGAAACTGAAAATAAAATTGTCAGCTTGTATCAATTTTGACCAAATTTTGTTTTGAAAAAAATTGAAAAAAAAAAGTTTTGAAAATGTCAACATGAATCTCTCATTTGAACATTTTCAGAGCAGAAAATTTCAATTTGTTTGACTTTTAATTTTGAAATTTATTTTATGTTTTTTAACCAGTTGAAATAAAAACAAAATGTTTAGAATTTATCAACTTGAAATTTGGGTTATTTTGTTCCCTTTTTTCATGAAAATTTTTGAAACTTCAGCTTAAAAAAAGCTGCCTCCAATTTGAGACAATTTTCACAGAACACAAAAATACATTTTACGACCACCTCTCCCCAGCAGGATGATAAAGGACTGTGCTGTTAGACATGCTGTGTTTTAGGTGACTTATAACATCTAAGTACTGACCACTCTTGGTCTTTAAAGATCTCGTGGCATTTTTCACAACATTAAGGGAATTAATTCTTGTTTCCTGGCCAAATGTCCACTCTGGCAATTACACCCAGATCTATGTAAATTGCACCAGCAACTTCATCTTGAATCCAGATCATGTGTATTCATACTGTACAGCAGGTAACATAGGACTGTAAGTTCAATCCATCTAAAATTTTGTGGGAGTACCTCGTTTTCAACAGGCCACAGCTACACATTTCACTGAAGTGCCACGAAGAAATATAATGTGTCAATGCACCATCATGGCATTGGGATATTGCATTTTGACTTGATGGCACTACAGCAAGATGATGGTGTCTCTTTGGAACATTGTTGCAACCCAATAATGTTTTGTCATAACCTCATTTTACTCTTCCATGAGATTTTGGTGCATGATCACCAAGGCTGCAGCTCAACCAAGTTTTGTTCTGTAGGGTAAACAGTTGTAGGAGACACACCTAGAAACTCTGCATCTTTTAGCCAGAACTTTAGCGGTCTTAGCCACTACAACCAGATCAGGTCAGAAACTATATAACTGCATAATTCACCCACCCACACACATGTCTCTGAGGACATTATCTGCTAGAGCAATGAATTACAGTGAACTATAATGGCCTTAATACATTAAAGCACACCCAGAGTGTATCATTAATCTGATTATTGAGAAAATGTATGGGGAGAAGACTCCTTTGCAGTGCTCCTCAAGGTGAAGAGCCACCAGCACTTAATTTTGGTCTTGCAGCAAAGCAACAAAAACACAGTTTTGTCTGAAGTACGATCAAGGTCGTGGAAAGTGCAAGAGCAGTGAGACATGGAGTTTCCCATTTATCCATTCGATGGATCTCAGTCACCCCCCTCCCAGAGTCAGAGTAGTTCAAGGAGATGGTTTCATTGACCTAGTTTGATTTATTTTGACACTTTTCAAGCCTGGAGTGGATGCTACAACCCAGTAGCCCATCAAGAGTGACACTTCACTAATAATTGAATGGGAGGCTTAGGACCTGCAGTTTAGATGCTGCAGATAGAGCTCCAGTAGGATGTTACTTCAGTACCAAATGGTTTCGACTCAGAATCTCACTTTATAAGGTTCATTAACAATCTGTCTTCTGCTGCTGATAATGACTTAGGTGATAATCCTTAGGTTTGTATCTCCATCATTGAAATGTGTGGCTTAAAAAAAGACTTTTGCTTGACAAAACACATTGAAAGCTGTTTACTTTGTAAAATGCATCTAAAGACATTAATCTGCTAGGCCCCAGTACAGCAAAGGTCTTTAGCACGTGCTTAACGTTCAGTGCATAAGTCCACCACTATTCAGCAAAACACTTATACACGGGCTTAATGGTACTCATTTTATTAGTTCCATTAACATCAAAGAGACCACTCGTGCATAAAGTTAAACACATATTTAAGTGTTTTGGTGAATGAAGGCCTTAAAAACAGATCTCAGCTCATCTCTAATGTCCAACTCCGCAACTTCTGATCCTGCAGTGCTACAGAAGGCACTAAGAAATATAAATCCAGGGCAATATTTTGAATATATCAGGGGCTTAGAAACTGGAGATTTGATCTATTAATCCAAGGTGTATTTTAGCAATAGATGTGTCAACTGAAGTGGTCTGTGTAATTAGTATTCTTGTCAGCATTGATTCTGTTCAACTATATTGCACACATCCATCACCCACTTTCTCGACTCATCTGTCTAGATCAGTCAATTACAAACTTATTTTCCAGTCATGAGTATTTTTGTGAAATAGACACAAGAAGCTAAACTCATTTCGGGGTTTGACCTCTCTGGCTAACTATTTAGTAGAATAGTTTACTTACTTTTCATGGCTATCCATTCAAATCTGACCCATAGAATTGAAAGACCACTTCTTTAATTGCACATGGTTTAATACAGATGTCCATTAACTTATGTTAAATTACAGTAAAACATCTATGGCAGGAACATGTGACATCACATGAATACTAAACACATTCATTGTGATCAGCGCTACAATGAATATGAAATGAATTCATAATGATAAGCCAATTAATCCTTTACCTTTTATGCCTTTAGATGATACACTACATGGTCTTATTGCCTTCACAATGCCAAGTAAAATAAATGAAGGAATTTTTCAGGCAGGCAGTTTGTTCAAATGGCCTTTTTTTTCATGCAGTCAGACTGTTCCAATTCTTCTTTTAAAGAAGTTTATTAACGCAACCAGTGGAAGGGCTCGGTTCATGTGCTGCTTCTCACCAATCAATCAATCAATCAATAATAATCAGCACTTATCAAATATTAGTGAATTGATCTTATTACAGGAGATGAGTGGGACAGTTTTAGATTTGGATCTTTGATGGAACTTTTTGTTAAAGGACCATGATAAAAATCTTTTAAAAACATTATTTCTTGCCTATGTTACTAAAGATAATGTCATAAATTCAAAGATTTTAACATTTGAAAGGAATATTACAATCTCTTCTAACACATAACATAGACTTTTACTCAGTGAAATTAACTTGATAAAACTGAAAAGATTTTTTAAAATAGAAACTGACTTTACACAAACTACCTTTTGCTGTACAATTTATCAAAGGCCTTATCTATATTGAGGAAAAGCACCATGTTAAATGATGTATTAGCCAACATGACATTAATTGTGAGTTTGCCCTTTGTATAGACAAGGAGAAGCTAGGTTTATCTTGTCATGGTTAACCCTGGAGAGGACCTTAGGTTCAACTCTGACCAGCTAAGCATGTTTTGAAACTCAACTTGTCCTTGTCGACATAAGATGCTAAGGCTGAAATCCCAGCCCCTTTGAAGTCAATGAGAGTTTTCTCACACTTTCATTGAAATTAAGAGAAATACCGAAATGGAAATATTTCTGTTCATATGGCCACGTGTCCCTGAACACAGGGAATGACTGTGAATAGTCAGAGCACCAGGTTTAGACTGTGTTTGAAAGACAACACCAGCCCACATGAACTTCTAAGCGACATGGTGTGCAAAACAGGTGCTGGAACAAGACTTGTCCACACCAGTGTTTCCAATATTGTCAGCACAGGTGTAGCTGAACCAGAATTAGCCACAATGAGAAAATGAGAAATAGAGAAGACACAGAGAAGACCCCTATCAGACAGCAATAATGACTACGTTCGGTGCATGGGCCTAGCAGAAAGGGGTCTTGCACCTTAGTATAAATAAAATTGATGGTCACTAAAGCTACGTCTACCCTTGGAGCTGTGGGTGTGATTCCCAGCTCAAGGAGACATACTCATGTTAGTGCTCAGTAAGCTAGCTCAGTAAAAATAATGTAGCTGGGGTAGCATGAGCAGCGGTGAGCGACAGCACTGGTTAGTGGCCCTAAGTACAAACTCACCTGGACTCTGTGGGTGCTTACTTGTGGCAGCCAGCCTGTGCTACTGCCCACCACTGCCATGGCTACACTACTATTTTAGCGGGCCAGCCCAATGAGAGCTAAGCTGAGTATGTCTATGAGAGCTGGGAATCACACCCCAAGCTCCAAGTGCAGAGATATCCAAAAATCCAACTACCAACCAGGGAGCTGAGCTTTCAGTGATGTCTTTCAAGTGGATGAAGTCGACCCTACCTGATCATTGAAGATTATAAACTTTTTTTTGCAATAGTAGGGGTGCTGACCTCAGTGTCCTGGCTAGATGCTAGCTGATGGCCATCATTTATCAATTTAAAAAAAAAAATCATCAAAATGTTATATATATTTTTTTAATTTCAAAAGTTCAGAAAAAAACAGTCAAATGAAATTATTAGTGTGTGTGTCGGGAGGGAGGGGGGGAAGGGGATGGAGAGAGAGTTAAACCAGCTCTTGTGAGATCTGGTTGAGATGATTTTGATTTAGAAGAAAAATGATGTAATTTCAATTTGTCAATGTTTTTTTAAAAAAGCAGGCTTAAAAAAACCACAAAACAAACAAAAAACCCCCCACTATATTTCCCCCAACCAGCTTTACTCATTTCTATTCTGCCTCCATGAATTCCATCTATAGATTCAACTGGACACAGGCTCCTTCTCTCCCTCCCCTCAAACTGCTGTGCAGAGTTGCTAGGCAGCATTAAGCAGTGGCTGGTGGAAGAAGTGATGATCCCTATACGTAGTTTGTAAAGTACTCTGGGATTATTTGAGGTGAAAAGGGCTATCTGAAATGCAAACTATTATTATCATTATAGCCCTAGTCCTTTAAAATTTCACCACCTCTTGCTGAACTAATAGTGCCTTCTGTTGACTATAGTGTGGGACGTGGCAGGTAACCAACCGCAGACTTTGATCCACTGAATGATGGTTGAGTTCTAAACCACTACACAATACAGGGCAACACTGTATTAGGGACCGGAGCCAGAACCTACTGAAGTCAATGGCAGGCTTTCCATTGACTGGAATAAGCATTAGGATCAAATCCTTGATAACCACTACTACCGAAGGCTTGAGAGAAGTGTTTTCTCCATAAGCCATTGTACAGGCTACAAGATGTCCTCATGAATTGTGATAACAGAGGTCCTGAGAACCAGCCACTCCCATCAGCTCCAGGCCTAAGAATCAGAGTCCTGTCTCTTGACATTTATCTCCATGCTTGAATTATTGGCCAAGCAACTAACCCAACTGTCATTCATATTTAATTACAGAAAAAACTTGAAATTGGGTGTTCTGTAATCAGGGTTTCCTCCAGGGATTGGCAACCTTTGGCACGCGGCTCGCCAGGGTAAGCACCCTGGTGAGCCAGGCTGGTTTGTTTACCTCCTGGATCCACAGGTTCGGCCGATCGCGGCTCCCACTGGCCGTGGTTCTCTGCTCCAGGCCAAAGGGGGCTGCACAATGCCAGCTCTACAGTTTTCGCCGCCCCAAGCAGGGCACCGAATCGCTGCCGTGGGCGGCAGGGACATTCCGTGTGCCCTTAGGGTGGCAGGCGCGTTTCCTTGAGGGAAGGTCAGACCTCTTTTGCTCCTTACATCTCTGCTCCGTTGGAGCTACTAAAAAGTTCAGCCTTTCAGAGCACAGGGATTCTACAGAGTTGAGTTCCTGCTCCTGCATGGCTAAGGAGCTGCAGCAGCACCAATGCTACCCAAGGTACATAGCTAACATGTTTAACAGGGACTTTAGGGTTAATTGGTACTTGGTGCATCAAAGCTGTTCTCTAGGTGGCCTGTGGAACTCAGCATCACATGATATCACTGAACCAAATAATTTAGGACCCAATGCTGCAGTTGCTGTGCACCTTCCGCTCCCGTTGATTTCAGGGGACTGGCAAACTATTGTTTAAGTAAATTAGACTCGCTAAGGGGAAAAAATGCTGTGGGTGATGAATCCTAATGCATCAGAGGTCAGGTCCAAAGGTTATGCATGGGGATCAGGTTGAAATATCCGTCTCTGTAGTAGTAGTATTGCACAGTAAAATAGACAATGCAAGGCAGGAAATGGAGTCTGGCCTTTTCTGGTATGGGAGTTCAAATGCATGTGTATGTGTATACAGTAATTAGGGCATTCTGAATGTCTGAAGGGTGAAGTGTAAATTCCTTCTAGTCTAGCAGGAATTGAAGGTCATGCCATATGCTACTGACGAGACATTTTACCCTAGATTTGTAATAAGGTCTCACATTTGACCTACTAGACGAGTGTTACATGGCATTAATAATCTCTCTACAGATAATATAGAGAAAAACAAAAGTAGAGTATTGAGGCTGATCTTCTAGAATTGAATTCATTTGCAAGGATCTAGTCTATAGGAAAAGTTCTGATTTTTAAAGTAAAACTGACTATATTTAAACTGAATGCCCTTCCCTTGAATGGATGGCTGAAATGGGTGGGTGTGTTTGATCATTCATATGTAATAGAGATTAATTAAATTATTCATTTCACATGTAATTTGTGATTAATTTAGCCCTTTCTTATATTCAAGAACCAAGCCAAAGGTTCCAAAAAAGTGTTAACTGAGCAGTTTAGATTAATAATTTCCAGTGGTTGGATTGTTTCCCAATTTGTTTCAAAGGTCATTCACATGCCATGTTTGTGGTGTCCAGTTGGTTCTAAGTCTCATGGTATTGTTTATGCTTCTTCATTGGATGAGTGGAACGTTTTTAAACAGAAGAATAACCAATAGCCAATAATTAATCGTGTACTTCCTGGTATGAATTACGAAACAAATAATCATGTTAGAATTCGTAAAATTTATGGGATTAATGGATATTTTCATGAGAACATAGTACTGGCCTGGAGACTTACAAGTAATGAATTATTTGACTTCAAAGACAAGGGCTCAGCAAAATCAGCCCATTTCTTCACATATATTAATGGTTATGTGTTTTCACTTTTTTGCAGCTGTCGGGGCAAGGTTTTCAAAGGCACAAATGGCAGTGCTTAAGTATGTCTACACTTGGAGCTGGAGGGTAAATTCCAGCTCAAGGAGACATACCTGTGCTAGCTCTGATTGACTTAGCATGCTAAAAATAGAGGTGTAGCCAGGAGAGTGAGAACCCCTGTCACAGCTACGTACTAATTTTAGCGCACTAACTCAATCAGAGATGGTGCGGATTTGTCTCCTTGAGTTGGAATTTACATCTGTAGCTCAAAGTGTAGGCATAACCTGACACACCCTGACACTCTAGCTTTCAATGGAAGCTAGATGCTTAACTTCTATCTGCAACTCTGAAAACCTGAATGTGTAATATAGACACATATGCCTGTTCCATTGTAATCCTTGCAAGTTAAGCACTAGGTTAGGTCTAGGAGGGTTTTGTTGGCATGTCTACATGGTGAGGAGGGTGATTTTTTTGTGACACAGACATGCTGGCAAAACTTGCCTAGCGTAGACTCATTATACTGGCATTAAAGTACTTTTTACATGCATAGCTTATTTCCCAAGCCAAACCAGAATAAATTGTACTGGCAAAAGCACTGGTATATTGATAAAACTGCATCTAGGAAGGTTTTGCTGGTATAGCTATGCTCTCAATAATTTTAAGTGTGGACCTGGGTTTAGAGCAGGGGTCGGCCACTTTTCAGAAGTGGTGTGTGAATCTTCATTTATTCACTCTAATTTAAGGTTGTGTGTGCCGTTAATACATTTTAACGTTTTAGAAGGTCTCTTTCTATAAGTCTATAATATATAACTAAACTACTGTTGTATGTAAAGTAAATCAGGTTTGCAAAATGTTTAAGAAGCTTCATTTAAAATTAAATTAAAATGCTGAGCTCCCCCGACTGGTGGCCAGGACCCAGGCAGCGTGTGTGCCGCTGAAAATCAGCTCGTATGCCGCCTTTGGCACACGTGTCGTAGATCACCTATCCCTGGTTTAAAGAATGGACACTTCAAACACTCTGTCGTGCTTTACCACCATATTGTGCTGTAAATAGTGCTGGTTGAAAATGTTCTGATACAGCAGCTTTTCCATCAAAAATGCTGAGTCACTGAAATCAAAATGTTTCAATTTTGTCAATATTGTCAACAAAATATTATCAGAATGTTTGGTTTTGATAAGATCAAAATGCTTCATGTACATTTTAATAATACAATATGGAATTAGTTGAAATGAAACCTACTGATGAGGTCATTTTAATATTCCCCAAATTAAATTTTTAGAAGTTTTATTTTGAAGAAAACTTTGACTTTCTGTTCCAGATTGGGACACTAAGAAATTTCCAGCAAAATGGAAATTCCCAGTTTTGACCAGCTCTAGCTGTAAACAAAGACCCCTGTGCTAAGCTAAGCACCGAAGAGGTAAATCTTTGAAGCAATGGGTGGGAGGAATGCACAAGTGAAGAAATTTTCTTAGCCTGCAAAGTAACATGCAGAAGAGAGTTCCACCACTCTATACCAGTCTTCTTCCATGAGACCTGTGTAATCCACACTCATTCGATGTGGCACTCTCCTCCTTGTGGCTGGCCAACCCAGCTTCTCCTTGTCCATACAAAGGGCAAACTCACAATTAATGTCATGTTGGCTAATACATCACAGTGCTGTTACTTTGCCACACCCTGTGCAATGCTCGTGCTAACTAACCCATGGATTATCCATTATCAGCTCCCACGGCCCCATCACACACTAGGCCCAGAGGTAGATAGGTCAGCAGGGACTGAACGTTTGACTGCTGCTTGAGCTAGGAGACCGTCTTCCTTTCAACAAAGATAGGGCAAGCTCATGAACCTCTATATGTGTGCCAGCCACCAGGAGGAGAGTGCCGCATCGAATGAGTGTGGATTACACAGGTCTCACGGGAGAAGACTGGTATAGAGTGGTGGAACTCTCTTCTGCATGGACAGATCTATAGTCTTTATTAATGGTATATTTTTAGCTTGCTTAACTATTGTTCTTACAGTGGATGAGGAGTCACAAATCTGTGGCAGGGGTTGTTCCAATAAGCCTGGGAATTCAGTTTGGAAAGGACCGTGCTTTGATGTAATCTGACCTCTTGTCACTAAAGGCTCTGGGGTGTTTAGATCTGGCACAGTTCCACTCGCATCTTCTATTAAGCTACCTCATGTTACTGAAACACAGTCTGATAAGACAGAACATGTCCCCATCTTCCTAGTGCGTTTTATTTCATTCCTCACTGGAAAATGTCACTTTTGCTTTGAAAGGACATTTCCAGTTGAAACGTGGAAGAAAAATTCCAACAACAAGAACAAAAACACTCTGCACTTTTCTGTGGTATTTTTCCAGGAGTAACAAAGCAAAGCAATAATTTGTATGTGATGGATGACGAAGGCCTGTTCTGCTAATGCGTGCTTTCTGTATTAGGAAGAGTGCTTGCTGGCTCACTTTCCTCTTCTGTGACAAAGTTAAAGACAGCATGGCAACAGAAGAGGCATCTGCTTAGGAGGAGTGATGGCCTTGATGGTGATTGCATAGGAGTTCTATTAGTGCGGAGACTATTCTTGGCCTTGCATGGGATTTATGGGTGAACTTGGGCAATTCACTTCACCTCCCCAGGCCAAGTTCATCCTTGGCATGAAGTCACTAAAGTCACATCAAGGACGACTCCATTTAGGGAATATGAGCACCTCCTGACTGTCTGTGATTTTACCCTCACAACAGTCTGTCAGTTAGGGAAGTCCTTACCCCCATTTTACAGATGGGAGCAGAAGCAGAGACATTAGCAATCCAGCCAAGGTCCCCAGATAGTGTGTAAGTTCTTTAGGGCAGTGACTAGCCTTGTTATAGGTGCGTATGTTGCTCAGCACAGTGGGTGCCTGAGTCTGGACTAGGGTCTCGAGGGGCTACGACTATACACATAACAAGTCCCTGAGCCTGTCTGTGGAAATGCCAGGAACTGGACCTGGCTTTCCTAAGTCGTGAGACAATCCTGAGCAGGTAGCTGTCGGTGGCTCATTTCATCACGTAAGTGGTCACCCCCTTTTAGAGCTGGTACAGCAACTCCTACCAGCTCCATGGGAGTGCAGGGAGGTGGCTCAATTCCTCACACTTTGAGATCCTCAGAAGACAAAGTACAACAATGACTCTGAGCCGTTCACTGAATAAAGAATTCTGTGCTAGCGATGACATAGAATAACACTGCTTAGAAAACAAACAAACCTTTTTGAATGTGATCTCAAAGGAGGCAGAGGATCTTGCTATCACCCCTGCTGGAAAATTATGGCCCCTATGGGGCACAATCAGCCAGAGCGGGTTTCATCGTGCTAAGCCTATGTGGCAATCAGCAGCGAGTTCTAGTCAGGATGTACTTTATTCTTTAACGGAGCAGCAGTAAGTGCCCCTGATCACCACTAGCCATCATGCCATGTACTGTCATGATTGTTTCTCATGCCCTACCGTGGCTGGCAGTTTCTGTGCCCTCCCCAGCTCTGAGACAGGATTTTGCTCTGTCTAGAGAGCAGTCAGCCCCAAATCCCAAAACAAAAGTCTTCTTCTTCTCTCTACACACTTTGCCCAGATCTAGTTAATTGTGCTTGAAGGAAACCTAACGGACTATAAAGTGGAAAATGCTTTCAGTTCAGTATAATAAAGCTAAGCAGGCAAGATGGGGTCAGGCCAGGGGCCTTTCTTTCTATTTGTAACTATGCTCTGTGTTCTCAGCTGATGCAGAATAACCATTGAGCTCCCAAGAAAGCACCTCTGACATGCTTGTGAATACAAATTCAATTCATTCCCATCACTCCCACTTTAGTACACAGCAGATTTAATTCACAGTGATAGGACATGTCATTGTCACTGAGACAGGTCTCACTCCAGATCAGCAATAATGGAAGCAGAAAATGCTAGGGAGGTAAGTAAATCTTGACATTCGTGGCTCAGGCTAGGGATTCAGTGGGTTTTAGCCTCTTGGGGCCCACCCACCTTTTTCCTTTTCAAATAGTCCCTTGGCTCCCCAACACTAGCTAGCCCTTAGATTCACCTTGGAAGGGAAGTGAACAGATAGTCCCAGGAACATTCATCCCCCAAGCCAAAAGCATTCTACCATGACTAACCAGGAATGCTTTCTGCCCATACGTACCTGGGATGGTTGGCAAAATTAGAGGCACCTGGCATGTGTCACGCAGCAATAAAGTGGTGAATGCATGATGCCTCACTGCGCAATCAGTGTTTTCAATGTCTATATGTTCCCTGATCCTTCCAACAGGAGACACAGCAAAAGTGCAGGAGGTTGGTGCTAAAGAGCAGAAGTAATTTTCTTTAAAATGAGATTTGGAAATCCAGGATGTTGGCTGGCTTAAAGCAATTCTTCCACAACCATCTCCTCTCGGTCACTACCACATCTAGGAGCGCAATAAACTCACTGGTTGTGACTCATCATAAGAGAGGAGGCCATGAATTAGAAACAAACAAACCCTGATTCCGTCCTTTAAGAATACAACACAACCACAAGACACATGTGCCCTCTTTTTCTGAGCTCTGCCAAGGGCAGGAGAGCTTGTTTCCAAAACAAAGAGAACTCAGGGAGAATCTGCTGAAAATTCATGGCAGCCCCAGAAAAGTGCATCAGATGGCTGGGGCTGTGAGGACTTCTAAAGAGCTTCCATGAGTCACTGAGCAAAGGACATTTACATGAAAATGAGAACTTTAATAAAATAAGGACATTGCTAATTGTTCCCCAGCTCAAATCATAATCCTCTCCCTGGGACGCCATTAAAATTGTTTCACAGAAACTAGAGAGGGGAAAATCTTATCTCAGTCATCTGCTTCTGCCCAAGGTCGCTGCAGGATTCTTCCATACAGCAGGCCTCATTCTCCTGACACTGGTATAAGTCAGGGGCAATTCCGCTGAAGCCTTGGAGCACAGCTAGTAAGAACGAGAGGAGAACCAGGCCCAATATATTACCTATGCTTCATTCTGTTTGAGTTTAGTTGCCTTGTCTCCCTGACAATGGGACTTCCATTCCCTTGGGAAACCATTCCATAACATAATAGATCTCACTTGAGGGAAGCATTTCCACCCTGCCACCAGCTTTTAACTTCATCCCATCACTCCTTATTAATGACCCTAGGAAATGTACAAGGATCGTCCTGCATTGGCTGGGAGATGGCTGGGATAAACTTGGACTCCTATGATCTTCACTGCACCATGCTTGTGGGAGTTTAGCCTATGGCCTTGAATGCAGGAACTCTGGGAGCAGACCACAATATAAACTGCCACAACCTGGGCCTTCTCACAAGGTACTGACAGGCAGGACTCTGCACACACTGACTCATTAGCAGTGGGTGATGCAGTAGGCAGGCAGAGTTGTAGGAATGAGATATTTATTATGCATGCTGAGAGGCCAGTGTTGCATGCAGAGGCTTTAGAGGTAGAGGAACCAGCAGCCTGAGCTCAGCTTGCATTTTGTAGACCTCAGTGACACAGCAAACTAAGTCCTTCCTGAAACCTGACTAATTTTCTCCTGTTCCACTCATCATACTACATGCCTGATTCTCCAGTGTATGCACATGGTGTCAGGATGCTCCGCTGGCACTGAATAGCCTTA
Source organism: Gopherus flavomarginatus (assembly GCF_025201925.1). Classification (NCBI taxonomy): domain Eukaryota; kingdom Metazoa; phylum Chordata; order Testudines; family Testudinidae; genus Gopherus; species Gopherus flavomarginatus. The sequence goes on from NC_066629.1 coordinate 13,839,278, forward strand.
AACCCAGCAGCTCCAGCCACAGAAGGACTTCTCCTGTATAGTAGACTCCTCAGGTAGCTTAGAGCTGGGGTAGCAGCTGCTCTGCTGTTTCTGGGGAAAGAGGGCTGGGCTCCTTATTGCTAGGCTGATCCCCAGCTCTAGGAGTGACAAACCAGCACCCAGAAAGCCCATAGCCATAGCAGTGCAAACCAACCTTCAGCTGGGCTGAGTGCTCCTTGGCTGTATCCCAGGGTCTGGTCCCCTGCCTTCTAGAAGAGGGGATTTCCCCAAGTAAAGTCCCACAGAACTTGGGGGTTTATATGAAAAACTTGGAGGTTTATATTAAAAATATAAAAATCTAGCCCAACACACAGTCACCTGGACACATGTACACAAAGACACTGTTTCCCAGAAAACGAGATTTTGATTTCTTTTCAAATGACAAATACATGTTGTAACATTAAAGAAAATTTAGTTTTTCCCTCAGCGTGAATAGATAATGTGATTTGACATACCAAATGAAATTAAATCAGTAGACTACACTGGTGTGCAAAGAAGATCTGTTTTCCCTTAGAAGATTGGCATTGGTGTGGAACCAAAAGACGGCATTTCATACTGAGATACAGCACTTGTCACAAACCTCAATTAGCTATGCAGGCCAGATCCTCAGGTAATGTAACTTGATGTAGACTTGAAGTCAACACAGCTATGTTGATTTCCACCAGCTGAGGATCTTGTCTATGCAGTGCTGGCTAAGCAAGAAGTTCCAAAAGAGATGAGATCCCATCTGACAGATGGAAGAAGCCGTGCTGATGTAAATCAGACTTCACTGGAGATGTGCCACTTTACTCTGCCAGAGAATGTGGCCCTACATTTTTAAGGGTGATAGTATCCCAGGAAGCAGCTAAGTATTTTCCTACAAGATTCGGGGGTTGAAATTTTGGGGTCCTGTAGGGAAGGGAGCAGGTGGCGATATGACATTGAAAAATGTGGTTTCCCCATCTGTCTTTGGAAGATACCAGGGGCGGTAAGGCCTCTCCACAAAAAGAGAACACCAAATAGAAGGCTATTTGGTTGTCAGCCTAGAAGACCACATGGGAATGGAGAGCTTCCAGAGCTTCAGATAATCTGGAAAAGCTCCTGACCTTTTTGAAAGCTTTTCTGAACCAATGTGTTTGGAGATCCCCTCCACGCTAGTTTTTGTATGCATTTTTGCTAGGCTGGGAGGGTTTGCTGCATGCTCTCATGTAGTTTTGCCCTGCTGAGTTGGGTATGAATTGCTGCAGGCACATTTCCAATATAGAGACTGTCTGACTGTATGTTTTTATATGGATATTGGTAGGTGGCAGCTTCCTACATGATGTTATTTCCATTTGCACTACTAAGGTGGGGGTTTACCTATTTGCCTCATTTTATTCTTCTCATATAAGCACAATTTAAAAGGCAAAAGCAAAGAGTGTTTTCAGTTTGAAAGTCAAAAATGAGCAAAGGAAACTGGGAGATTGTCAAATGTTCCCTGTTCTTACAGGCCTTGAATCCAAAACCATTGAGGCTTGACTCATCTCTAATGCAACAAATATCATTTGAATGTTAATAACACCCTTCCAGAGAGATCTGCCTAAATGTCCTACTCAGCAACTCACTTTGTCTGCTAAAACTACCTGTTTCCCCACAACCTTACAGAGGTGATGTGTTGTTGTATTTTGCAACAGTATATTGATTAGGCAGTTATTCCAAATGTTTGTACCCTGCCTACAAGATAATTTCATTGTCTGCCTTTCTTTAAACTGTAATTTCATTTACCTTCTATTCTGCTACACAAAATTCTACAGGCATGCAGCGTGCTGTATTTCCCATTAGTGCTTTAACTCGTGCTAATTTTCAATACTCCATCACCATCAAGTATTAAGTAATTGCTACTGTTTACACTTTGTTGGTGAGTGGACTGCAGAAGCAGTACTGTACTTTAGATACACACAATACTTTAGATGTATACACAGCATTTCAAGAGCCTAGAGATGTGTACTTGAGACCCCAATCCTGCAGCTGGATGAATCCATGCAAGCAAAAGTGCCAGGTTGAGGCCTAATATTGAAAAGCACGTACTTTGCACTTTTGTTCTATTCCCTACCCCATTGTTTGCCCTCATGTAAGGGAAGATCAGATTGTTACACACACAGTACAGACTCTTGTGTACCTCAGGCCTCAAATTTATCTGTGCACTAACATGACACCTAATTGTCAGAGGTGTGGCTGTCTGGTTAATCCCACTGACTTCAACAGAAGCTGTGAATTATCAGCAGCCCTAAAAATCAGACCCTAGAGCCCTCTCCCCAACCCAATCCATTTACTAGGCCAAAAATCTGGTCTCTCCTGCCTCATGGCCCTGATGCAAAGTCCCTTAAGTTGATGGAGAGATTCTCAATGGGATTTGGAACAGGCTTTATGGCAGGGCTGGGCAGCTACAGCCCACAGGCCGGATCTGGCCCATCAGGGCTTTGGATCCAGCCTGTGAGATTGCCAGCCCTGTGGCGCACCAGGCCTAAGGCAGGCTACCTGCCTACCCTGGCCCTGTGCCACTACCAGAAGTGGCCTTGTGGCCCCTGGTGGGTGAAGGGGGGAGAAGAGGGCTCCACATGCTGCCCTCACCTGCAGGCACCACCCCCCGCAGCTCCCATTGGTAGGGCACGGCAGCGTGCAGAGCTCTCTGCCCCCAACTCCTCTAGGAGCTGCAGGGATCTGGTGCTGGCTGCTTCTGGGAGCGGCGTGGGGTCAAGGCAAGCAGGGAGCCTGCCTTAGCCCTGCTGCATGCCGCTGCCACCCCGGAGCTGCTCAAGGTAAGCGGCGCCAGGCCAGAGTCTGCACCCCAAACCCCTCCTGCACCCCAACTCCCTGCCCTGAGCCTCCTGCCACACCCCAACCCCCTGCCCTGAGCCCCCAACCCCCTGGCCCCCTCCTGAAGGCTGCACTCCCTCAGGCAGTGGAACCCCCTTTCCTGAGTTCCCTTCCACACTCCGCACCCCTCCCTGCATCCCAGTTCCCTGCCGCCTCTCGCACTCCGCACCTCCTCCCACACCCCAACTCCCTGCCCCAGCCCTACATTCATGGCCTGCATGCAATTTCCCCACCCAGATGTGGCCCTCGGGCCCACAAGTTTGCCCACCCCTGCTTTATGGGACCTCCATCCACAGCATGTGGAACGTGGGAGGGAGCATAGGTGGACCAGAGGCTCTGCTACCACACATATCCTCCTGTCCTGTCCCTGTTGTGTGTGCGTGGTGAGGGTGGTGGGAGAGCATATAAAAGCTCTACGTCTTCAGCTGTTCCCCACCGACCTGTAAATCTGCCCAGTGCCCAGCAATTTGAGACAAGGTCCTGGGTTTGGATTTGGCTCATAGCGAAGCAGAATGAAAGCCCCAAATGGAATCATTGCCTGGCGACATAAGAATCGCAACCATGTCTAGAATGAGCTTCTGCTGCGAGCTGTGTTGGCCACTGAAATCCAGTGATGTCTCTATATGAGGGTTTCTATGCGCATAGAACATCAGGTGTGGAAATAAATACAAAATATTGCATCCTCAGGGGCTCAGTTGTGCAACCTTGATTCACAGAGCTGAGCATTTGTACTATTTCAGTGAGTTACATGCTTTTATTACTATTTACCTCTGGGTGAAATCCATGGGACTCAATTGGTGCATAGACTGTGTACTGGCTCCCTGCACCAGGGGGGACATATCCACTGGACAACTGAACCCTGAATGTTTGAATTTGGTGACTTTTCTGCTTTAAAACTTTGTTACATTAAGTTTATTGTAATTAATAAGGCTATGGATGAGCTATGCCAGCAGGACCTGTAACTCCTGACTGTCAAAAGGGTAGAGAACAGAAGAGCAATCCACTAGCTGCTAAGGCTGCAGGTTCAGCAATAGGCCAATAACCTATCCTCATAAAACAATGAAATGACAGAAACACAACAAGAGGGGCATTCTGGCAAAAGCAGCAAAGAATCCTGTGGCACCTTATAGACCAACAGACGTTTTGGAGCATGAGCTTTCGTGGGTGAATACCCACTTCGTTAGATGCATCTGACGAAGTGGGTATTCATCCATGAAAGCTCATGCTCCAAATGTCTGTTAGTCTATAAAGTGCCACCGGATTCTTTGCTGCTTTTACAGATCCAGACTAACACGGCTATCCCTCTGATACTTGATTCTGGCAAAGAGCACAATACTCTGGGATGGCAAAACCATGTTTGTGCCCGAAGTGACGTCTGACAGAGCAGGAAGGATTCAGATTCAGATTGATTTTACATGGAAGGCATTCAGATATTACAGTGATGAGCAGCTGTATAAAACCCAAAGATAATTTTAATGCTATTGATTGATCTATGTCTATTCAAAAAGGGATGACTAAGCTAAAGGAACACTTACTCACGAGGGTGAGCACTTATGTGAGTACTTCCACAGGAGCCTCATATGAGCAGTTCATGGGTGTGAGTAGGTTTCCACAACCAACCGTTCTATCATGCCATCGCCTAACATAGCAATGGTCAGCCATGGTGAAGCATGTTTGGAGACAGGAAATGGAATTCATTTCTGATCTAGTCACAGTCACAAATCACAGAGGCTCTTATTAAAGTCATCCAGAGCTTGGTTTCACAGTGGCCAATTTCACAAGACATACAATAGTGCTTCCTGGAGCCTTGGAGACCATAATTGAGTCTTTAGGATAAATCCTACTGCTTTGGTCGCACTTTAAAAATGAGTGTCAGTAGTTCATGCCTAATTACTCCTGAATTAGCTAGGTAATTCATCAGGTCTGATTATGGATGCATAATGAATTTACCAAATCCATGTGTATTAGAGAGATATTAATTCCATACAAAATCCCACAATTCATTCATGTGCCATTTATTTTCATTCCCTCTCCCTTTTTTAAAAAAAAATAAGCTAATTAGTTCAAATTATTTGTACTTGACTAAAGGCTTGAAACACACATATGGAATGATTAGCTTATAACTCAATAGACGGGAAAGCGCGAAGCCGACATTAATTGTGACGGAAGGTTCATAAAGAATTAATATCCCTCAACCATCTCTGTTTTCAGTAATAATAATAAGTCTAATCGTGATGAGTGGATAGAACAATGTGAAGCCCCTAACTAATGCAGCTGCACATGAATTACTAAAATGAATATCTTAAAGGCTCAGCAGTTGGCTTGGAAGTTGAATGCAGCAGAAAGTTCTGTCTCCCTCCTATGGAACATCAGGCCCCTTCTTTCAGGAGATTTCACCAACTTCTATTTTTTACATGGTCTTCCCTCCACCTCCAGAAAAGGAAACAGTAGTAGAAAAATAAATGTGTGCTTTATTCTTTAAGACAGGGCTATATGGTGGTCCATTGTGAACCTGTTGTCTATAACATCTGACTGAGATACTTCTGGCCACAGGGCCTACTAGATAAAACCAATGGTCTATCAAGTCCTCTATCGTTCCCCAGTGCCTGATGCTTCAGAGAGAGATGAACCCGTTCCCTTTATAATGCCCCCAGCCAACTGGGCAATACTGCAAGTTGGGGATAAAATACTTCCCACAATAATCTAAAGGCCTGAACCACAAGCTCTGCCTCCCCTGATCATAGAATATTATTCACTGGGGGTGAAAGTCACTCTTGCGCACAGGCACAACACAAGGACTAGGCACTACTTTAAATTTAAGTGCCAGCACTCTGCATAGGAAGGAATTTCACCCTGAGGTGTAATTGAGTAGGAAAAGGTTTGTTTGTTTTCTCACTGCTCATCCCCTCAACTCAGCTAGCAATCACTTTCTTCCAACTTCCCCACCTTCAACATGTATTTTCAAGTCCTTAGGCTTTATCACAACTGGCCATGGGCATGACTCAGGAGCCAAGCTGGGTCAGGAGACCAGAGTCTAAGACAGGCCAGAGGGCAACCAAGAGTCTGGGGGTCAGGAGCTAGGCAGGGTCAGGTTATCAGGAGATCAGTCAGGCAGTAGGAACAGGTAGCCCAGAAAAAGCAGTCCTAAGCAGAGGAAACCCAGGTACAGGGACATCTTTCTGTTTCTCTGCTTGGTTTAAATACATGCAGGGAACCAATCAGGACCCCCAGAGTGCTGCAATCAGATCCCAGGACTGGTGTCCTCTGTCAGACTTCAGTTTCTAGTTCTGGCAAGTTAGTGAGTCACTGAATAGCAGGTCTTAACTTACTGGCTCCTAAGCACCCTGTAGACCAGGCTTTGAGATGCAGGATCCCTGATGGACTTGGTCACTTAGACTCATGCCCGCTTACCAGAGTAGAACTCCCACCCTACATGCAATACTGCCAACTCCTGCAATTTTAGCATGAGTCTTGTGATACTTCTGTTTCACTTCAAGCCCCAATTCCTGGAAAGAGGTGATTGTTTTATGGGCCCAGGAGCTTCCTGAATGGTTCCAGTATTTTGTACTTCAGAAGTGGCAACCCTATGTATGGCCCTTCGCCTTCCCACACTCTCTCTCTAAGTCAGTTTCAGAGCATACCAACTTGCTTTCTTGAATGATTCTTGGAATCTTTCTCTCCTGGGCCTTTGTTTGCCCGAGCCCAGACAGCTGGCAGGCCAGCCGTTACACGGTTCTCTCACACATTTTACATTAGTTAGCTCCCATGTTAATTTCCAGCTAATACTCCAATCTGCTGGGCGATTGGAATGAAGAAAAGGCAGAAGCCAAAATACCTAGAAAGCTTTTTTACCAGATAGAAAAAAGAAAGAAAGAAAGAAAAGGCAGAGCAACGAAACAATAGACAGGTGAAGATGCGGCATTCAGCTCGCTCTGTGGAGCTGCCAAAATAAGGGTTTTGTAAGAGTAGGGGGGAAAGAAAGAAGATTAGTCTCTACCATCGGGATCATTTTTCCTGGTGTCAAGGCAAGGCTGGTTGTTTGGATTTGGGGTTTTTTGCTTTCACTCACTTTTATATGTAAAATAGCATGGGCTCCTGGACCCAAAACTGAGTCACTCACAAGCTTCTGAATTCAGTCTTGCCAAGGTGCTAAAGGCTGCACTTCACCAAAGACCTGCACTCTTTCTGGCAAATTTTTCACTTATTTTCATGCAAACTTTGACTCATTGAACAATTTAATTTTCTCCCCCTTTTTTTTTCTTTCATTGAACTCGGCTGGTTCTAGTAATTCCACTCAATGATGGCTGAGTGAGGCAGCGCTTGCTCCTTCCCCAACCCCGGTGCTTTGTTTTCACAGGAAGGGAAGTGATATGTTGAAAATAATCATGCCCCAAGCTTGAAACTGCTAGTGGGCCTCTACTCCTCCTGTTGATGGGAGGACTGCTACTGCTTTCAACAGCAGGAGTGAGATGTATGTGTGTTTCTGTGTGAGTATGCATGACAAATTGTGTGTATGTGTAATCCACACACCTTCTGGGTGTGGTGTTCTATCACATCCAGCTGGCTTTTAGTTCGTGCTGTAGAGGCTCATGCACTAAGCTCCAGAGGTCCCCAGTTTGATCCTGCCTGCTGACGACTGAGGTATGTTGGCTTTACATATGCATGTAAGTGTGTGAGGGAACGCACAGCTTTTGCAACACAAAACTGGTTTCAGGTTCAAATCAAGCTATGGCCAACATCCTCCATTGAAAGAAGGACAGACTTTCCCCACTGGTTCATGTCCTCCCTGTGCTGGTCTGGTTTACCCTGCCTTACCCAGAGAGAATGCACACCCGTTGGGGAGAAAGTGGTGTTTCCTTGGAGGGCACCTCCAAGAGAGGAGAGAGAAAAGCAAAGAAAGAAAAGAAATTCACACAACCCCAACCTAGTCCCTTCCTCAGTATGTTTTCCATACTCGATCATCACACTTTAATAACAAACCCTGGGCATAATTTGATGACTGAGTTGAATAATTTAGCAAGCATGGGGTACAACTAATTCCATTGGCCTATACTTCAGGCATTGGGTCTTCCATTGCTCATCTAATTGGAGCTGGAGTTGACGAAGGCCTTCCTTGTTTCCCCAGTCTGGCACCGCCCCCCCCACAAAAAACACACCTCTCCCTGGAAGACTCGCCTTATTCTCTGATCAGAGTAGATGTGGAACACTTAGTTCTCTGCTGAGTATCTGATTGAGTGACATCCAGTACTTAACCTATTTATCCCTCACACTTTAGCAGCTTCTTTCTCCCCCTCCCCGCAGATAATTTTAATTACCAGGCAATGCACCTTCCTAACAGGCATTTACATCTTGTTTGGTTTGCTGATTCCTGAGGCATTCACATCAACAGAGAATGGAGCTCACTTCACAGCCCCTCTCATCCTCTGCTCAGGGAATGGGTGGGAGTGAGAGAGAATTTTGTACTAATGCACACTGTGTTAGGCATAGCAATCTGGATACTGTGTCCATACCAGGGTCTGCTCCAAAGCCCATTGAAGTCAATGGAAAGATTCTAATTGACCTCAGTGGGGGCTGGATCAGACCCATAATGTCTGCCTGTGTAGACATATAAGAGCAGATACAGTGCACTTCTCTGCTCAATCCTTCAACTTACTCCACATGTGTAGGTGGAATATGGTGCCATGTCCTTTTATAAACAAAACAGCACCCCCATCCTTGTAATTCCATCCCTCAAAGGGCCACCCCCCGCCATTTCTGCTCAGCCATCTGTAGCTGGTGCCTTTCGTTATCAAACACACCCCAGAACTCTTGACATCAGCTGCATCAGTGCTTCCAAAGAGGTGCGGCAGCAGCTGGTGCAAAGAGATGATGGGGTGCACCAAAGTTCCAAAAGAGCCAGTTGAACAGGAAAATGAGGTGGTGGGGGGCACAGTTTTGCAGGAAAGGCAGAATTTCCACCTCCGGAGAAGAGGCATGTTGAGAGCAGTGTGTTGTTTGAGTGACCCCCAACAGTCTATTCTGTTAAGGACCCCTTAGGTGGAGAGCACTAGGCAACATAAATGTAAAGCGTTAGATGTGTACCTGTTTTGCCTAAGGCTGCACCCATAAACTGGATGTCTGGAATATGTCTGGCTCTTCCCAAACAGAAGGGAAATGTTTGGCTGTGCTGGTATATAGAAGACAACTAAACCCAAAGCTCCATGTTGCCAGGGAAGGGGCTTCAATTCTGTAACCCTGCAAAGCGTAAGTGACAAAATGAGATTTTTAACCCAGTTCCGAGAGGAAAGGTGCCTCTCTCTGTCAAGTCTGCATTCAGTAACATACTCTTTGTGGCACAGACATCTATACAAGTGGCCATGCAGAATGTGTGAAATCCCAGCAAACCCAGTCACACAGCCCAAGGTGGGAGCTGATGCGCCATGAATTGTTAGGGGCATAAAATGTTCCGAGCATGATAAGTGAAGCGGGAAGGAGGCAGCAGCCCTGGCAAAGAACACAGCCTGGTTGAAAAGCCGAGCAGTGCTGTCTGCAAAGCATGAATCGCCATGCAGCCCAATCAATGGGCCTGATTCTCTTCGGACATCACTGCGAATCAGGAGCAAGTCAGTTGGAGTCAATGGAGTTACACTGGTTTAAATGCGGAGGGAGATCACCATTGGAACCATTGATTTCAGTAGGCTTTCTCCTCATTTACACCAGCACGAGAAAGAAAAGAATCAGGCCCAGAGTATCTTAACAACTCATCTACTGGGGCATGAGACCTGGATCATCAAAATGTGCAGCCTGTCCATTAACACTTCTGTGATTAGTCAGCCATGAGCATAGCTCAGAACTAAGCCTCTAAGGGACAGAGGACTCAGCTCAGTTAGGGCCTGCTTCAACTCACAGCAAAGTCAGTGGGATCCTTTCCACTGGGAGTTGGACCTTATCCTTAATATGGCACACAAAGATCTTGGATGAAATCCTAGCCTCATTGAAGTCCCTGGCAAAATTCCTGTTTCCTCCCATGGAGCCAGGATGCCCCCTGTCATAAATAGAACATAGAGCTGACTTGGGAAAAATCTAAACATGCCCAGCACAAAAATGAAAGGTGCAGCAAACATGCACAGACTCTGTGAGAGAGAGACCTTTGACTTCAATGGCACCCCAAAGGGAGATTTGTATAGCTTCACTCAGGAGTCCGCTCTCTTCCCCCAGATCCACACCACCTTGTGTGACTGTGTTCCTTGACCAATCTGCCATAGAGCGTGCGCATACACACACACAAATAGAATTTTTAGGCACCTCACCCATGGCAGATTAGAACCAATTGATACGCTCGAAAATACAGAAATTAAGGGCTGGATTTCCGCACAGTCCAGCACCTGGCACAGCCATCTTCAGCTGTGCAAAATGAATGTAAAACAGTAGCAGACCAGAATGGCTGCATTTCGCATCCACTTTGCATGGGGGCAAAGGACCATACAAGGTCGGAGGCAGTAGAGAATCAAGCCCCGAGGTTCTGGTTTGTTGATTACACCACTCATTTGCCTTTAGACACAGGTTTATGATGGCTCTCTCTTCCTCTGTGATTTGTGCTAGGCTAGTTCACTCGCTGCATGTATGGTTCCACGTGACATAGAACCATCTCTCTCCTGGCCTATATCCTTTCAACTTCTATACAATAAAACGTTTTGGAACCAAAAATGTATATTTTATTCATTTAGACCAAAAAAACGGAACCCAAAGCCTTGGAAGAGGAGAGAATGAAAGAGAAATATATATGGGGAAAGAGAGATTGATTGACTGACTTTCCAGGTACTTTGTTCTATAGCTCCTGGAGGTGAAAGCCTCACTCAGACTCAAAGCCATGGATTTTCTCTTAAAATTGCTTACCTATGCTATGCATATAAATAAAGAATATCAGATGTGATGAAAGATGTACATAATAGAATGATCAAAAAGAACATGTCTGTCTATGACAGAGAGAAAACATTAACTCAATGGAGTAGGGTAAGTGATGAGTGTTTCACATGGGGAAATCTCACTGTACAGCATGAAAGAGACATTAAACAAGGACAGAACCCCTTCCCAAACAGAGACGGCTGGAGCTATGTATGTGTCTGCATGCTAAGAAAGAAAACAAACATGGGATCTGAGAGATCATTCAAGACTGGACTAACCAGTTCTGACAAGAATAAGAATAGACCGCAAACTCAAACCAAATCCTGAAATAAACTTTTGCGGGACTAGAATTCCCAAAGTATCATTTCGAGCTCTGCTGGAAGAAGGAACCCTCATCTCTTCCCAACCTAGTTTTGCAAGCTCAAGAAGTTGGAATAAGAATCTGAACATTTAGGTGCTTATACAAACAAATGCTTGTTGAACACGGGCCATAATGGAATCCTTATACCCAAGAGTCTGTGGATGATGCCACAGGTAAATCCTAACATGAGATACAATAGACAGTTTACCAGTATACAGCATGTAAATATATATGAAAAGCATTAGAAATTTAGGATTAATAAAAAAGCTATTTATTTCTGCAATAGGTTGCAAGGCATACCTGAGGCTTAATAAATAATCATCATCATAAACACATTCTAGTTATGTAGCGGCCTTCACTTTCTCCTCAGATCTTAACTAAGTACAGAGAGATGTGAGGCAAGATTATCAGAAGCTCAGTACCCACAGTCGGGGCCCAGTTTTCAAGGTAATTCAGCCTCTGGATTTTCAGTTACGCTCAGCACTCACTTGTTCCCATTATAGTGCTTATAGCCAGATTCTTCTGGAGAATTCAGCACCTAATGTGCCTTACAAGCAGTCAGTGGCAGAATTGAGTCTCGAGTTCAGGTCTTCTGACCCCTCAAACTTGCTCAAAACTTCCCAAACTCAACAAGGACTGTCCTGCAATATGAGGTTTTATAATGACTAACCTGTGACCATAATGTCTAAGTATTTAAGAGAGACAATATGGGGGAAGTAATATCTTTTATTGGACCAACTTCTGTTGGTGAGAGAGACAAGCTTTCAAGCTACACAGAGCTCTTCAGGGCTGGGAAAGGTACACCCAGTATCCCAGCAAAATACAAGGTGGAACTGATTGTTTAGTTAGTACGTTATATGTGACTCAAGAGCTCCTCTCTCTCACCAACAGAAGTTGGTCCAATAAAAGACATTACCTCACCCACCTAGTCTCTCTAATATCCTGGGACCAACATGGCCATAACTACACTGCATATATAAGTATCTAAGAGACATTACTGTCAGGATTAAATGGAAGACCATGTGCAGCAATGGGTAACACAAAGGGCTGGAACGCATGTGTCTTTAACAACTTCTCTCGGCACTAAGTCCTACGTGAAAAGTGCTTTGTGAGGACAAGTGGGGCAGGGAATCTGGGATTTCAGCTCAAAGCCTCTGTGCAAATACCATTTTATACATGTGTGTGCACAAGAAGGTGACTGGGGAATACTGCGAGAATTCCAAAGCCAGCCTGCAGTGAAATCAAATCACAGCTTAGTTTCTTTGTTACATTTCCCATTAATATCCAAGCTGTGTGGGGCCATTTAGCTCGGCACAGCACACAGCCTTTGCTGGAGAGCCACCATTTCTCTGCTCTGCTTTCAGAACTGGCTGTAATTTCAGTGTTGATGTGCACCCCAGCAATGGCTGACACAACTTTGGGCTAATTAATTCCTTTGGAGCCCTTTCTTAGGCCTTTTCAGGACAGCAATAAAGAGACTGAGTGCCTGTGCAAGACTAAAGGGTCTTTCAATGCTCAATGAGAGAAGCTTCAGGGCCACAAAGCTTTGCCAATATCACTGAGTCAGGCACAAACAGTGTGACATTCCCCATTCACAGTGCACCTATCAACCATGGAAATCAGTGCACATTGGCTGGGAGCCACATCTGCGGTGGCATGCAGGTCACCTTGGCCTTCAGACACAGGTCTGGCTCACAAGCAACACAAGGCCTGGTGTTTGATCCACCATCCTGATTCACTCAGGTGCAGAGGGAATATTAGATATTAGGTGATGGGGGACATATAGGTATAGAGGCAAACTCTGTGGTGAACTGCTTAGGCCCAGATTCATAGCATGGAGTTGCCTCACCTTCTGGATTGTATATCCTCCTCCATCCTGTATGCCAAGGCCACCTCTGTGGACTAGGTGGGCCCTGACTCCTTTGGGGCTATAAGAGGAAGAAGTCCCTCTACATAGCTCTTCTGTGGGAGGCACAAATGGGGAAGGTTGTTGGTACCTCCAACGTACTATTTATCATAGCTACTTATATAGTCTCCATCACCTATCATCTGACCGCACCACAGTCTCCACAGGTATCCCCATGGGGTAGAGAAGTGTTGGCATCCCCACCTTATAGATGGAGAACTAAGGCACAGGCTGGTTAAGTGACTTACCCAAGATCACACAAAGGGTCTGCAGTACAGCTGTGACTTGAACCTAGATTTCCTGAGTTCTAGACTAGCCCATAGCTATTGGACATCCTTCCTAACACCCAGCCATTCCACAGCTGGGCACTGTATTACCCTACAGAGAAGGACAACTGCACACAGCCCGAAGGATACACCAGCCATCCAGAAAAAAAAACTTTTCAAAGTCCAAATTTTCTAGTAACCAAGGAATGAAGTACATACTTCATGCTGCCTAGCTTTACGCCCTCCCCTGGCTTTGTTATGCCTCAATGGACAGCACTAACACTCGAAGTAGGCAACAGTCTGCTCCAGCATCACATTTCATTGTATTTTACAGCACAGCCTTTCAATGGGTGAATAAAGTGGGGATAGATGGCATTTCATGTGAAAGACATGCCAAGAAAAGCTGGTTTCAGAGAGGTGTTTTTTTTCTGCATGTGGTAAATAGCAGCCGAGTGACTCCTTGAAGTTCTGGTTCTCTCAACAAAAGGCATGATTGACAGCCCTCGGGTACCACGTTTCAAAGCAAACATGACTCACAACCTTTAGATGGATACCGGGGTGCATAGACAAGCAGAGGATAATGGTTTTTCTATGAACATTTGGCGCAGACACAGAGGAGATAAACAAGATAATGTAATTTGTCAATATCGTCTCCTTTTATCCCCCCCCTCACATGCCAATTCAAACAAAAACAGGGTATACAAAGGCAGCAACAGGGCTGGATTCTTGATTTCATGCACACTGATGTAATTCTGCTTGCTTCCAATGAAATAGCACCTGATTTACCCTAATGTAATTGAGAGCAGGATCAACCCAACACAGGACACCGGCAGCCAAGCAAATGAAACAGAGAACAGAAAGTTGAAGGGAATAAAAGCAACCAGGTAGTTTGCTGCTAACGAATTCAATGGCAGTAAAGCCCATTTCCTTCGGCTGTTTTTTTCTATAAAAAATTTACAGTGTAAATGTGTTTTCAGGGTATACAAATTGTCCTGTATTAAGATACTGGACAAATAGTTTCTAGATAAAGATAGGCTATGAAGCTTTCAAACAGTTACCAAGTCTCTTTGTGTGTGTTTTATTTCAAGGAAATGAACCGTGTGTGTTGTGAGTGGGTCAAAATCCTAAGTGAGGTTTGCAGGAGGGAATTATAATGTAGTTAGAACAAATCTGAAAAGACTGTACATAATTAAAGGCACACCAGTCAACAGAAAGTACTACCTGGTTGAATGGTACCTTATACTTGCCACATATAAGTATATTGTTGAGCAAAAAGGTATTCATACAAAGAGTGAGATATTTGGGCGAGATGTTAAACTGCTGTAAACTGACTATACTCCACCAGTTTCACTGGAGCTATGCCAATTTTCATCAGTTGAGTATTTGACACAGCATTTTAAATACGCTTTGTATTACACACTCAATCATGGACTTGATATATGCTTATGCAGGGGGATCGTGGAGTGGAAGGAAGACCCGCTCCCTTACTCCTCCATCTAGGTTACTCGCATCACTTGCGCTTGTGTGGGGAGGACGATTGCTCCCACACAGGTAGGTGGGGAGTGGGCAGCCTGTACTTTATCCCCTTCCCCACAGCCCAGAGCCAATGCAAAGTGGGAAGCAATTTGTGACAGCAAAAGGGCTGGGATGGAATCCACCCCATGAAACAGGAACCGGACAATCACTCAAAAAATGTGCCAATGCTGACATTTTTGAATTGGCATGTTTCAGTTTTTCAAGTCAAAATGACTTTTTGTTTTGAAATTTACGTAAATGTAGACCAAAAGTCATTAAAAAATACAAAAAATGGTTGAAAACTAAACAAAACATTTAGAAATGATTGAAATGAGACTTTTCCATTAACCTAATATTTTTTTTTTCAAACTTTAGGATCAGGAAAATTTCAGAGATACAGACTTTTCCACCTGATCTACTAGGTGAGCTCTAAGCACACCTGCTGGATTGAGCCCCATACACAACAAAGGCAGCTGAAGAGCTGTCTTCCCTTGGTTTGTGAATTGCTCTGGATCTTTGGCAGGAGACAGGCCTCTGGATGCCTCATGAGGGGCAGCAGTGCACACGCTCAGAAGCAGAAATATAGATGCCTGGAGAACTTAGGCATTTAAACCAAAGCCTGGGGTTTAGCCACTGAAGTACCCTCATGGATTCCCTCCAAAATGATCCAATGGGTCTTTTCCAACGTGAGTTCATATGATCCCTTCATGGTGGTGGTGGTGCTCTCAGAAATCACTACACATATGTTAACACGTGCAAAGCCTACAAGGAAGCCTCCTTGTCAGGCTAAGTTTAGAATTATACACATATGCTCTGTGTCCATCTCTCTCACACATGCATACACACATAGAATACTCTGGCTACTATCTCCTGTGTTACTAATCTGAGGACAAATCAAACATCTGGCCAACTCCTAAAGAGATGTGTCCAGCAGCTGACTCCTACAGAAACCAATCATAATTGAACAAGTAGGGGCAAGGAGAGATAAGACATTAAGGGCCAAATCCAGTGTCCAGTGGTATTCTCTCTCTTGACTTCAGTAGTAAGACAAAGAAAAAATCAGAATCACATAAGCAATTGCTCTCCCTCTCTCTGAGTTCTCTTCCTTTCCACTGAGAGGTTTATAGCAGTCTATAAACCAGAATATGATAGTTAAAATAGTCCATGCACAGAATCAAATTTTAATAAAGCATATGCAGTGGGAAGAGCAAAGGAAATGGCTCAACGAAAGAAATGCATGCTGCGTCAGCATCTTTTGGGCTGCCACCACCAATTGTGTGGTTTATGACAGGGTGATTTTAGCTGAAAGGCATCATTGACGATACAGACAAGTTGCATGGAAGGTTGGGGAAAAAGTCACAAGGACCTTTGGCATTTTGTAACTTACAAATCTGTCAGCTCTGAAAGTTAGACTGATCATGTTTTGATAAATCCCCAGGATCCTGTAGATATTATGCTAATTTGGAGGGTGTGCTGCGAACAATGAGGATGGGACAATAAAGGCAAGGAGTTTACAATTGCTTTTTAACATATTTCCAGAATTCATTCTGAATGTGCTGTCTTTCCCATTGGCTGAGCTGGCAGAGGGGACAATGCTGGGTGGAATAAATAGGACCTCATAACTTTAACCCTCCTGTATTAAATCGTACTGAGCAGCACAATAAACACCAAGCCTGAGAAGCACATGCAATAAGGTAATAATTCAGGCTCTTGCTTGCAAATCTTCCTCTCTCCAAGCATGCTCATTAATCACCACTATGCTTATTTATACACTTAAAGAAGCTATAAACAAAGGGAGAAATGGTTTCTCTCATTACTATTTTTTTTTATTGAGTTAACTTTCAGAATACTTTATAATAGTAGTCTTGGCTGGTGATGGAGTCTCCTGCTCTAACGTGATCATAAAGTTTTTCCTGCTTTTCTTGTCCTTCTGGAAAAAGGAAGTCATTGCAATGTGGATATGAAACTTGTTGGATAGAACAGGGAGGAGGATGACAGGCCTACAGCTGTGTAAAACCTCTGTGTGGGGGGGGAAGGGGGAGTGACTTTGTAATGAGATTCAGGCAAACATTTAGTGTACGTTCATTCTGTGTCCATTGCACCTTTCAACATACATGGGATTAGTTTTGCATTAGCAACAAACCCTGAAAGCAAACAAGTTTTCATATGGGTCTCTTTGGAACTCCTGGGTCCTATTCCTGTCTTAGGCACTGTCTCAATCTATGAACTTGTCTAAGTCACTTCACTTGTCTTTGTCTCTGATTGAGCCTCTGGAAAATTTTATGGTGCAAATTTCCCATTAAAAAACCAAGAAGGGAAGAAATGGTCCCTGAAAAATGAACATTTTTCAGTCTTCGGAAAAAGTTCATTTTCTTTTTGTCAGTAACTTGACAAATTTGGAGAAAAAAATTCAACTGACACACAACTTTTTTATTTTGATTTTTTTTTCTGAAAATGTGAAGCATTTTTCAAACAACTGTACCCTGATCTGAGCGCTTGGGCCAGGTGTGATGCTGGCGGATCAGATGCCACCTCATGACAAAGTCCCCATGTCTCAATGAACACTGACAAAATATATAGCTAAAGCGACAAAGAGTCCTATGGTACCTTATAGATTAACAGACGTATTGGAGCATGAGCTTTCTCTTTCCTGGGCAAAAATCACACTGGGTAAAAAAGCAACTAGAGCTTCCCCTGAGATAGTGCTTGGGGTGTGCTACAGACCGCCGGGATCGGATTGGGATATGGATAGAGACCTCTTTAATGTCTTTAATGAAGTAAACACAAAGGGGAAATGTGTGATTATGGGGGACTTCAACTTCCCGGATATAGACTGGAGGACGAGTACTTGCACGAATAATAGGGGTCAGATCTTTCTGGATGTGATAGCGGATGGATTTCTTCATCAAGTAGTTGAAGCACCTACGAGAGGGGATGCCATTTTAGACTTGGTGTTGGTGAGCAGTGAGGACCTCGTAGAAGAAATGGTGGTAGGGGACAACCTTGGTTCGAGTGATCATGAGCTGATTCAGTTCAAAATAGATGGAAGGATAAACAAATGTAGATCTGCGATTAGGGTTTTTGACTTCTCGAGGGCTAATTTTAAAGAGTTAAGGAAATTAGTTAGGGAAGTGGACTGGACGGAGGAATTAGTGGATTTAAATGTGGAGGAGGCCTGGAATTACTTTAAGTCACAGCTGCGGAGACTGTCGGAAGCCTGCATCCCGAGAAAGGGGAAAAGAACCATGGGCAGGAGTTGTAGGCCAAACTGGATGAGCAAGCAACTCAGAGAGGGGATTAGACAAAAGCAGAAAGCTTACAGGGAGTGGAAGGAAGGCAGGATCAGTAAAGAAAGCTACCTTGCTGAGGTCAGAACATGTAGGGATAAAGTGAGGAAGGCTAAAAGCCGCATTGAACTGGAACTTGCAAAGGGAATCAAAACCAATAGTAAAATGTTCTACAGCCACATAAATAAGAAGAAAACAAAGAAAGAAGAAGTGGGGCCGCTATACACTGAGGATGGAATGGAGGTTAAGGATAACCTAGGCATGGCCCAACATCTAAACAAGTACTTTGCCTCAGTTTTTAATAAGACTAGTGAGGAACCTTGCGATGATGGAGGGATGATAAACGGGAATGTGGATATGGAAGTGGATATTACGGCAACTGAGGTAGAGGCCGTACTTGAACAGCTCGATGGGACGAAGTCGGAGGGGCCGGACAATCTCCACCCGAGGATATTAAAGGAACTGGCGCGTGAAATTGCGAGCCCGTTAGCGAGAATTTTTAAGCGATCAATAAACTCGGGGGTTGTGCCGCATGACTGGAGGATTGCTAATGTAGTTCCTATTTTTAAGAAAGGGAATAAGAGGGATCCGGGTAATTATAGGCCTGTTAGCTTGACGTCTGTAGTATGTAAGGTCTTGGAAAAAATTTTGAGGGAGAAAGTAGTTAAGGACATTGAGGCCAATGGTAATTGTGACGAATTGCAACACGGATTTACTAAAGGTAGATCGTGCCAAACCAATCTGATCTCCTTCTTTGAAAAGGTGACGGATTACTTAGATAAAGGAAATGCGGTAGATATAATTTACCTAGATTTCAGTAAGGCGTTCGACACGGTTCCGCACGCGGAGCTGTTAGTTAAATTGGAAAAGCTGGGAGTGAATATTAAAGTTGTAAGGTGGATAAGGAACTGGTTAAAGGGGAGACTCCAGAGGGTCGTATTGAAAGGTGAACTGTCGGACTGGAAGGAGGTCACCAGTGGAGTCCCTCAAGGATCGGTTTTGGGACCGATCTTATTTAACCTTTTTATTACTGACCTTGGCACAAAGAGCGGGAATGTGCTAATAAAGTTTGCGGATGACACGAAGCTGGGGGGTATTGCTAACACGGAGAAGGACAGGGATACTATTCAGGAAGATCTGAACCACCTTGTAAACTGGAGTAATAGAAATAGGATGAAATACAATAGTGAAAAGTGCAAGGTCATGCATTTAGGAATTAATAATAAGAATTTTGGATATACGTTGGGGGCGCATCAGTTGGAAGCGACGGAGGAAGAGAAGGACCTTGGGGTACTGGTTGATAGCAGGATGACTATGAGTCGCCAATGTGATACGGCTGTTAAAAAAGCAAATGTGATTTTGGGATGCATCAGGCGGGGTATTTCCTGCAGGGATAAGGATGTGTTAGTACCGTTGTATACGGCGTTGGTGAGACCCCATCTGGAATACTGTGTGCAGTTCTGGTGTCCCATGTTCAAGAAGGATGAATTCAAACTGGAACAGGTTCAGAGACGGGCTACGAGGATGATCCGAGGAATGGAAAAAACTGCCTTATGAAAGGAGACTCAAAGAGCTTGGCTTGTTTAGCCTGGCCAAAAGAAGGCTGAGGGGGGATATGCTCGCCCTATTTAAATATATCAAGGGGGTTAACGTTAGGGAGGGAGAGGAATTATTTCAGTTTAGTACTAATGTAGCCACGAGGATGAATGGGTATAAACTGGATATTAGGAAGTTTAGACTTGAAATTAGACGAAGGTTTCTGACCATTAGAGGAGTGAAGTTCTGGAATAGCCTTCCGAGGGAAGTAGTAGGGGCAAAAGACTTTCCTGGCTTTAAGACAAAGCTTGATAAGTATATGGAGGGGATGTTATGATAGGATCGTTAATTTGGGCAATTGATCTTGAATTACCACCAGACAGGTCTGCTCAATGGTCTGCGGGGAGATGTTGCATGCGATGGGTACTGAGTTGCTGCGGAGAATTCCTTCTTGGGTGCTAGCTGGTGACTCTTGCCCACATGCTCAGGGTTTAGCTGATCGCCATATTTGGGGTCGGGAAGGAATTTTCCTCCAGGGCGGATTGGCAGGTGCCCTGGAGGTTTTTTCGCCTTCCCCTGCAGCGTGGGGCACGGGTCGCTTGCTGGTGGTGTCTCTGCAGCTTGAGGTCTTCAAACCATTTTTGAGGATTTCAATAACTCGGTCCTGGGATAGGGGTTGTTATAAAATTGGATGGGTGGGGTTCTGTGGCCTGCCTTGCGCAGGAGGTCAGACTAGATGATCAGATTGGTCCCTTCTGACCTATGAGTCTATGAGTCTATACGGTGCCACAGGACTCTTTGCCGCTTTTACAGATTCAGACTAACACGGCTACCCCTCTGATACTATATAGCTAAAGTCAGTCTGACTCGCCTGTGTGTTAGTATTATTAAAATAGGTAGAAGAATTATAAGAATGTGCATAGACTTTATTGAATGCTTGTGACATGCTCCATGCATTAATGTCACTTATAACATCTGTATCCAATATTATAATGGGATACATAAGCACCTGTATTGTGAGCCCTCTGTAACTGCATAAATCGCCAGACAGAAGACAAACATTATGGCCAGCAAGGAAGATCCACTGACACCAGATGGATTATTGTGGAACATTAAAGAGGACAAAAGACATTAGTGCTCTGCTCTTTCCCCCTCCCCGTGAAGATGAGCCATGCAAGTGGATTCCTCTCATCAGTTGAATTTGCAGCTCAGAGCACATGCAGGGGAAGGGAATAAAAACCTCTAACAAGAAGGAATTGAATCTGTGTGCTGCTTGGACTCTGGGGCAATGTTTCTCAGCATAAGAAAGGGATTCCCACCTGCTTAGCCTGGGATAACTCTAAAGGACATACAAAGTTTGCTTATCATAGAAGCTTCTATTACTTTGGAACTTTAAGCTTGAAACTTACGTGTATGTACTGTTTACCTGCTTTAACTTTGTAAAAATTCTCTTAGTTCCTTTTCCTAATAATAAATCTGTAGATAGTTTAGTACAGGACTGACTGTAAGCGTTGTCTTTGGAGTCAGATCTAAGATGCAATTGTCCTGGGGCAAGTGACTGGTCCTTTGGGACTGCAAATAACATGAATATTGCTCTGATTCTTGGTATAAAGGACCATCTATCACAAAGGAAGGCTCACCTGGGTGGCAAGATAGATTGGCGTACCCAAAGGGACTGCCTGTGACTCCATGTTTAGGCTGTTATATTGCCTGAGGAGTTTACACTTGATAACTGGTGGGTGCAATCTAAGCATAGATCTCACAATGCATTTAGGGTTTGTGCTCTGGTTCTTAATCTGCCCTGAAGTTGGTACTCATGCTCTTGAGCCACTGCAGGCCAGCTTGACACCAGGACAGAACATGCCACATTTGACAGGGCCACAACCCAGACTGGCTTTGGAGGGAAAGGTAATGTCAGGACAGTTGTCTGATCTATCAGGCTCTGGCTCTTGGAGTTCACATCATCAGAGGAAAGTATTTCTTGCCTTCCATGACATTCTGCCTGTGTTGAATAACGTTCTGGGTTCTCCTCTCACTCTGAAGAGGTCATGGTTGTTTTTTTAATTATTAATTGCTGCTGTTATCTGTATTAAGCAAGGCAGTCCCAGACTGTAGTTATAGCAAAAACACATTCATCAGTGAGAACACCCAGACTGTGCTCCTGTCAACAGAGTCAGGAAGAACCAGTTCTCTCTCTTCTGTCACTCTTTTCTCTCTTGTTGCAGAATCTTGTCCCGCTCAAGGGCTTGCATATGTTTGCTCTATAAATACCATCCAACACTCAGTGCTACCCACCTGAGCGATTTGGTCCCTTTGATCTAGGAGAGTTTCTCTCTCTTTCCCATCTCTAATTTCTCTGATCCTGTGCTGGGTTTAGGAACCCATGGTAAAGATTGTTGATGATATGGGAGATAGAGGTGGGGAGGAGAGAACCTCCAGAAAAAAATCTGGACCCTTGTGAAGTCAGTACTAGTAGGGAAATAATGTGGTCTGGTAGGCAGAGCACAGGACAGTGGACTAGGAGACCTGAATTCTGTACCCAACTCTACCATAGAATCTTAGGCAAGCTGTTACATCCCTCTTAGTCTGTTTCCCCTCAAACCCTTTGCCTGTCTTGTCTATTTAGACTGGGGCATGGAATATCTCCTTCTATGCATCTGTTCCCAGTTCCAGGCATAACGGAGCCCTGTCCTCGGTTGCTGCTGCAATATCGATAACAATAGAACACAATCACCCATCAGAATGTACCTTTGGAAGCAAGATCCCACTCAAGCACTGTGGCATGGCTCACTCTCCTTACAGTCCCTAAATTCAGGACATACATACCCCTGCCAAGTAAGATGATCAAATGATGTTAACTTAGCCTAATATGAAGCTCTGTAATAAATTTAATCAGAAGCTACTGGAAAGTGGAGCCGCTGAGCCGCTGAGGAGTGTCAGGCGCCTGGCAGCGCTAACGTATATCTTAGAGAACTTATCATCTAATTATAAAGGATAAAGCATATTTTTTCCAGTGTGGTTACATGTGGTAATGAACCATGCAAAAAGCCACACAAGATAGATGGGCGCTTTCACTGCTGATGCTGAAAACTTGCTTAACTTAATAGTCTATTTATTACATTTATTCCCTGAGCATCCAGGGCCCGATTAATATCTTCTAGCTCATTCCATGCTGTACAATTAAAACTAGGGAATGTACTTGTGTAAGCAGGCCTTGGCGTGAAAGAGAGCAGGATTTAATAGGAGGGAAGGAGGCAGAGGCTACATGGCCTGGTCCAAGACAGAAGAGAAGCTGCAAATGATTTAGATAATCAGTGGCCCAGTCATGTTCTTGGATCCCACTTAGGATAGCAGATCAAAGGAGGGCGTGGGGAGAATTTAGGTCCTACAGAGAGAATTCAGCAAGACTTCAGGCCCCGCAGAGATAAAGATGTTAGGAAGTCAGATAGACAGGGCACTGGAATCAGATGCCGTAGGCCTGGTTCTGTTCAGTGCTCTGACTCTAAACAGCTGTGCATTCTCCTCTCTGTGGCTCAGTTTCCCCATCTGTGAAATGGGGGTCACAATATTTATTCTCCTTGATAAAGTGCTTTATGATTTATGGATGAACAGCACCAGGTAATAGCTGAGTTTTGTCATCATTTTTCCATTGTGCTACCTGCTACAGAGAGGATGGATGATCCAGTGGTTACAGTGCTACCTGAAGATCAACGTTCAATTTTCTGCCTGGCCAAGACTTCCCTCTGTGACCCTGAGCAAGTCACTCAGCTTGTGTGTGTTCAGTTCCCTCTCTGTACAATGGGAATACTAGGACTCACAGGGGTGTTGTGAGGCCCAATACATTAGAGACGGAGGTTCTCAGATACTACGGTAACTAGGACCATATGAGTACCACAGATAGCAATCTATCAAGTTGGTAGTAAATTGCTGAAATTGATGGGACTTTACTGTATGGTATAAGGACTGAGAGATTTTTCACTTTTAATGGAAGAAAATATAGGTAAGGGAAGGAGGTTACAGTATTGTGAGTAGTTTGGCAGCTGATGTGAGCTTGGAAAAGCAGAAGGGTTTTGCTGCAAAAATCAAATTTTAGAGCCACAGATGCACCTCTGAAGAGAGAGTTTGTGCCTTCCACTTGCAGGAACAGGCTGCAGCAATGACTCAGGAATTGAGCCATATCAGACTCATTCTATACTTGGTATTGCAAAGACAGCTCTCGCCCCAGACACTGGGAAAGCCAAGCTGGCTTGGGAGAGAGAGTGCCCAGCTTTGTCACTGACATGCACAGCAGAGCACAACACATTATTAGGCCTGCACCAGGGGAAGTGTTGTGGTCTGGTGGACACAGCAATAGCATATGAGCCAGCTACCCTAGGATCCAGTCCTGACTGGCTGTGTGACCTTGAGGAAGCACAGCACCAAGATCAGAGTCCATTATACTTGGTGTTGTATAAACACACAGTAAGACGGCTGTCCCTGCCCCAAAGAGCTTGCAATGAAATAGACAAATAGTGGGAGAATGGAAGGGCTGTTGTCCCTATCTTACAGATGGGGAGCGGAGGCACGGTGACCTGGACAAAGGCACATAGAAAATGTGAAGCAACAGGTATGCTGAATGGTTTAGACCCTCCCAAGGAAACTCTGGAACTGAACTAAGGTCTCTTGAGTGCTGGACCAAGGCCTTTATCACAGAACCAGTCATCCTACCATTTCTACAACTATGCTCCCTCTGCTGTAAACTGAGAATACTGGAACTCATCCACATTTACAATGTGCTTTGGGATCCATGGATGAAAAGCACCAGCTGAGTGCTAAATATTAAGCATATAATATGAAGATAATAAAATACAATATGCTTATATGATCACAACATTCTCCTTTCCCCATTAGTGCTGGTTGGAATTTTTTTTTCCCTTACAGAAAATTCAGTTTTCATTAAAAAGCAAACAGTGAAGTATTTTGATTTTCAAAGGTTGTGAAGATGCCTCCTGGAATTGCAGTTCACGTGTCTACAGGCCAGATTCTGTAGTCAGACTACATCTTCCATGATGCATAATGGTCTCCCTTCTTGAGGAGGGAAGGCCAAGCACCATAGTGGCTGCTTGGGCTGGACATGATGGGAGATGCAGTCCAGCTGGGGAGTCTGGCCAGTACAGGAGAATGGGACCACGGGGCAGTCAAGCTATGATTCCCATGAGGCATCGTGGCCGCATTTTAGAATTGAAACATTATGATTTTCTCAGACATTCAATTTTTTGACCCCCCCCCACAAAGAAATTCCAGTAGAAAGCAGACCTTGTTCTATGAAAAAAAATTCTTTAGTCAAACCCTCAATTTTTCCATTGAAAAACAATTTTGATGGAAAATTTTCAAACTGCCACCCTTCTCATCTATTCTTTACCCTTCTGCACAATGAATTCCTTGAGAAGTTGTCTCTCCTCCCCATCTGGAGCTGAAGCCAGTTTTACAGAGAGAGGATAGAGAGAGAGGGAGAGGAGAAAAAGGTAAACATATGCAAGAATAGGGGTTTAAACATCCCATTAAGATTAACGTATCTCAGTAATTGACTTAAACTAGGGGATTTTTAATGCTTTTCAAGGTTTCCTGGAAGAAGGTTTCGCAGTAGCTTGTATTAAAGATTTTTGCTAAAAAAAAAAATGTATTTAGCAAGAGCAGCCCATAGCTAAGACTTTAAGGCACCAATTCCAGGGGATTTAATAAGAACGTAATTTGTATAATTAAACATTCATCAATGTCATTTTTATTAAATGAATGCCAGAAATATTACCTCCACCAGTACCACCTAACAGGATTGGAATATATTATAAGAAAAAATGAACACTTGGTAGTTTCTCTCTCTCTCTCTGGCTTTGTCTATCATAAGAAGATTTGCAAGGCTGCAAAATAATTTTAAAAAGAGTAGTAAATAAAAATGACTAAGGAAAATGTGTGGATTCTAGTAACTAACCCATATTATGTATGAAAGTTCACGTCAAAATGATTTCACTTGGAAAAAAAGTGACTAAAGGAGTTTTCTGTCTCCCATACGTTGATGTTGGTGAGCCATCTGCCAGGAATCTCCTGTAACCAGGAGAAATCTGACCAAATTCTGTGAGCAGTCAGGAAAGGGGATGGCGATCTGGTTAGGGGAGGGGGACCCATTGATGATATGACATAGGGGGAAATAAGAGAGGAGAATTAGATACACGGTGTGAGACAGTCATGTGCTACAGATACAACAGATAAGTTATTCACACCTATATGGAACAAGGGCTGGGAACCTAGTTCTTTAGCTCCCAAACCCCAGGCCTCTGCCACATGTAGTAAGAAAGGATTCCCTTACTACTAATGGTAGCTATGTTTCATATACATTCTGTGGGTCAACCACTAGAGAACATCACTCATTCATTCAAAACAATGCTCAAAGTCAGACAAGCAGAGATGGTCATTTTTTTTTGTAAAGTGAAAATGTTATGGAAAATTTCCATGCCTTTTTTGCGTGGGGGTGGGGAGTGACTTAAATTTTGAAATTTGATTTTTTTTTAAAATAATCTCTAAATTTTGTTTTAAAATGGTCCAGGTTCCTAGCTGGACTACATCTCTCATCATGCAACACAACCTCCCCACCACTTCAGCCTCCACATGCATTGTGGGACTCTCACATATAATGAACAATTTTTGTTTCATTGCAGTTCAAAATGACATTTTGTTGCTGTTTTCCAGTTTTAAAAAAAAACCAAAGAGAACTTTGTTTAGGTCAAAATTTTGTTTCATTTCTACTTTCAAAAAGCCTCAACGTCATTGTAACTGAGAAACTGAAGATGAACATTTTAAGTCGAGCCAAAATGAAAAAAAAAAGTTTAATTTTGAAATAAAGCATCTATTTGAAAGAAAAATGTTCAGTCTGAATCAAAACTTCCAAATTTGCACTTAAAAATCTGAACCAAGATTTTTTATTAAAAACTTTGAGAGAAAAATTTTGGTTTTCCAGCCAGTTCTAATTCAGTCCATTAAGCATCAGGGAGCAGCTGATATACTGCTGTATAGCGTCACTCTGGGTTCCCCCAAAGTTTGTGGGGAGTTCCGAAGGGAAGTTTCAGTTCAGGGCCTTTCTATCGTCACTTCATGCACTTTTCATAGACTCATAGACTCTAGGACTGGAAGGGACCTCGAGAGGTCATCGAGTCCAGTCCCCTGCCCTCATGGCAGGACCAAATACTGTCTAGACCATCCCTAATAGACATTTATCTAACCTACTCTTAAATATCTCCAGAAATGGAGATTCCACAACTTCCCTAGGCAATCTATTCCAGTGTTTAACTACCCTGACAGTTAGGAACTTTTTCCTAACGTCCAACCTAAATCTCCCTTGCTGAAGTTTAAGCCCATTGCTTCTTGTTCTATCATTGGAGGCTAAGGTGAACAAGTTTTCTCCCTCCTCCCGATGACACCCTTTTAGATACCTGAAAACTGCTATCATGTCCCCTCTCAGTCTTCTCTTTTCCAAACTAAACAAACCCAATTCCTTCAGCCTTCCTTCATAGGTCATGTTCTCAAGACCTTTAATCATTCTCGTTGCTCTTCTCTGGACCCTCTCCAGTTTCTCCACATCTTTCTTGAAATGCGGTGCCCAGAACTGGACACAATACTCCAGTTGAGGCCTAACCAGAGCAGAGTAAAGTGGAAGAATGACTTCTCGTGTCTTGTTTACAACACACCTGTTAATGCATCCCAGAATCACATTTGCTTTTTTTGCAACAGTATCACACTGTTGACTCATATTAAGCTTGTGGTCCACTATGTCCCCTAGATCTCTTTCTGCCATACTCCTTCCTAGACAGTCCCTTCCCATTCTGTATGTGTGAAACTGATTGTTCCTTCCTAAGTGGAGCACTTTGCATTTATCTTTATTGAACTTCATCCTGTTTACCTCAGACCATTTCTCCAATTTGTCCAGATCGTTTTGAATTTTGACCCTGTCCTCCAAAGCAGTTGCAATCCCTCCCAGTTTGGTATCGTCCGCAAACTTAATAAGCGTACTTTCTATGCCAACATCTAAATCGTTGATGAAGATATTGAACAGAGCCGGTCCCAAAACAGACCCCTGCGGAACTCCACTTGTTATACCTTTCCAGCAGGATTGGGAGCCATTAATAACTACTCTCTGAGTATGGTTATCCAGCCAGTTACGCACCCACCTTATAGTAGCCCCATCTAATTTGTACTTTCCTAGTTTATCTATAAGAATATCATGCGAGACCGTATCAAATGCCTTACTAAAGTCTAGGTATATCACATCCACCGCTTCTCCCTTATCCACAAGGCTCGTTATCCTATCAAAGAATGCTATCAGATTAGTTTGACACGATTTGTTCTTTACAAATCCATGCTGGCTATTCCCTATCACCTTACCACCTTCCAAGTGTTTGCAGATGATTTCTTTAATTATCTGCTCCATTATCTTCCCTGGCACAGAAGTTAAACTAACTGGTCTGTACTTTCCTGGATTGTTTTTATTTCCCTTTTTATAGATGGGCACTATATTTGCCCCCTTCCAGTCTTCTGGAATCTCCCCCGTCTCCCATGATTTCCCAAAGATAATAGCTAGAGGCTCAGATACCTCCTCTATTAACTCCTTGAGTATTCTAGGATGCATTTCATCAGGCCCTGGTGACTTGCAGGCATCTAACTTTTCTAAGTCATTTTTTACTTGCTCTTTTTTAATTTTATCTTCTAAACCTACCCTCTTCCCGTAAGCATTCACTATATTAGACATTCCTTCAGACTTCTCAGTGAAGACCGAAACAAAGAAGTCATTAAGCATCTCTGCCATTTCCAAGTCTCCCGTTACTGCTTCCCCCTCCTCACTGAGCAGTGGGCCTACCCTGTCCTTGGTCTTCCTCTTGCTTCTAATGTATTGATAAAAAGTCTTCTTGTTTCCCTTTATTCCCATAGCTAGTTTGAGCTCATTTTGTGCCTTTGCCTTTCTAATCTTGCCTCTGCATTCCTGTGTTATTTGCCTATATTCGTCCTTTGTAATCTGACCTAGATTCCATTTTTTATATGACGCCTTTTTATTTTGTAGGTCACGCAAGATCTCATGGTTAAGCGAAGGTGGTCTTTTGCCACATTTTCTATCTTTCCTAACCATCGGAATAGCTTGCTTTTGGGCCCTTAATAGCGTCCCTTTGAAAAACTGCCAACTCTCCTCAGTTGTTTTTCCCCTCAGTCTTGATTCCCATGGGACCTTACCTATCAGCTCTCTGAGCTTACCAAAATCTGCCTTCCTGAAATCCATTGTCTCTATTTTGCTGTACTCCCTTCTACCCTTCCTTAGAATTGTAAACTCTATTATTTCATGATCACTTTCACCCAAGCTTCCTTCTACTTTCAAATTCTCAACGAGTTCTTCCCTATTTGTTAAAATCAAGTCTAGAACAGCTTCCCCCCAGTAGCTTTTTCAACTTTCTGAAATAAAAAGTTGTCTGCAATGCAATCCAGGAACTTATTGGATAGTCTGTGCCCCGCGGTGTTATTTTCCCAACATATATCTGGATAGTTGAAGTCCCCCATCACCACCAAATCTTGGGCTTTGGATGATTTTATTAGTTGTTTGAAAAAAGCCTCATCCACCTCTTCCACCTGATTAGGTGGCCTGTAGTATACTCCCAGCACGACATCATCCGTGTTTTTTACCCCTTTCAGCCATCTCAGGTGCTGTCAGAATTCAGAGCACAGCACTTCTGAATTCCACATGGAAATGTTTTGAATGGCAGCACAGTCAATGTCTGGGCTCAACTGGGGCAGGCGCTGTGCTGCAGACTGCTGGGGCTGGGTTTTATATCTACAAGGAATGATCTTTTTAGCCTTAATCAGTTAGGCCTCCTCAGACTATTGGGATCAAACAGGGAAGGATCTAAACTCCAGCGGCACTTCAGCCTGTTTACACACAGCAAAGAGTTTGCCATTTGTTCTATTCCTTATGCATAAATACAGACACAATCTTAATGACTCTAGAAACATTTTTCCCAGGAGAGATCCATAAAGCAGACACAGTTCGAGACCTAGGGCTAGATTCATAAAACCATGGGGTAGGAGGGGGAAGATGCATCTTTTATGCTGTGCAGTCCAGTGGTTAGTGCACTTACATGGCATGTGGGATACCGAAACTGTTCCATTTTGTCTAAAAGGCAGTCACCACCACGTCCTCAATTTTGTGATTGGCACCTAAATCCCATGTTAATTTAGCCAGGGAAGGGGGCCGGCGGGGGGAGTGGATGAGGGGCAAACTCCCCCCTCCACCTGCAAGGTTTTTGCACTTGCTCAAAGTTCTATAGGCCACAGAGCCGGTAAGGGGTGCTATGGCCTGACCACTTTTAAGCAGGGGTCCCGTACTAAATCAGTATGGCTGCTGCCAGAGCAGTCCCCACATTATTCCAGCTGTGAGGTCACCAAGCCACTGAATTTTGACCCGGCCACCCCTCCATCCAGACCAAATGGTGGCATGACCTGGCACATGGGGCGTTAGTTTCTGTATGGTGTAGCGCAGGGTAGTCTGCCAAGAATTTGACTCCTGGAGGCACCAGTTAATGCAACATGTGGATAAGAGTGGAGAGGGAGGGACACCCTGGCCGAAGGAGATGTAGGATCCCTGCAAGGGCAATGAACGGGGAGGGGGAAAACTCTGCACCGGAATTTACCCCCCCTAAGAAATATATTAATTGGCCCCACTGGAATCTAGCCCCCACCCCCCAAACAAAAATATTTTATTTTTTTTGACTTTTTAACGTTTTTAATTTTTTTTTCCCATTTTGACAAAAACCATTTGCTGAAATCGACACAAATTCACTACATGTTTCAGTCAACCGGAATTTTTGGCAGAGAAGAGTTTCGCTTGAAAAATGTCTCCCAGTCCCTGCTGAAGCACTTACAAGTCATGAAAGAGAGAGAAGCAAAACTGCCTAACAGAGAGGCCTATGCACATACCGCAAACAGTACAGCATCCAGCGATGTGGTCACTCTGAGCCTGCTGCCCGTTGAGGCTGACGGCAGAACTCCACTTGGCTCTGCCTGGGAACAAGGCAGCAGCCATAGTTCTGTGATAAGGCCCTGATGACGCTAGTCTATTAAGCACATAAGCAGCCCAGTGGGATTGCACCAATGCTTAAATTTAGGAGTCTGCTTATGTAACTTGTTGAATAGGAGCTGAATCAGAGCTCCTAAGTGATTGTTATGATGATCACAGTAACAATAATGCAGTTTTTAAGAAAAGCCCTCCAGCGAAACAGAAGAATGACCTAACATTTGTGGGTGGGATTTTCAAAGCGGATTAAGGGAATTAGGCACCCAACTCCCATTGATTTCCAGTGATGCCTAAATCCCTTTGGCACTCCCACCTTAAAGCATGCCTGGGGCCCCTAACTGCTACCAAAATATTTTTCTATGGTGCTTTTCTGGCTCCCATTACCATCTCATCAATCTACCTCTCACTCTTTAAAGGACTTATCCTCACTCATAGCCTGCCAGGTACATCAGTGCCATTCCTGTTTTACAGATGGGGAACTGAGGCACAGAGAGACTTTCCCAAGGTCACATAAGGAGACTGTGGTAGATCAGGGAACTGAAAATGTTGCCTGAGTTACAGGCTGACACTCTAACCCCTAGACCACGCTTTCTTACTATGTGCCTGCACAGCATGCAGTGCATTGGTGGCTTCTGGACTCTTCTCTGATCACACAGCAGGAATTCTGCTTTACAGCATTTTTTTGAACCTGTGTTTCCCCAGGTCCCAACCTAGTGACTAGACCATCCACCCCCTTGCAACAGGAAGGATGCTAATAATAGTCACACTAATTCACAATCCTACACTAAAGAGGGGGTGATTGCAACCCACTCCTAGAGAATGGTCACCATTAAAATCTTTATGATTTTGCCTGGGTAGGGAAATGAATTGACTTGCAGGATTTTTTTTAAATCCAGGAGAGAAAGCAAAGGGGGAAAGCTGATCATATCTGAAAACCAGGAAGTGCCAAGGAGAGAGAAAGGCAGATTGGATGCAATGTTTGTGAGGCCTTTTTTTGTGTTCTATTCCTGTCCTCTGTCAGCCCAAGTGATCCAACAATCCTTTCGATTGCAGACATCAAGGAAGAGAAACGTGCTGACGGCAGACCAGACCCATCCATTGCTGGCACATCAACATGAGGGCTTCCCCGATCGGGCAGCACGCGCCATCAGCTGCCATCTCGAGCAGCAATTAATATACAAATGATAAAATGTCACGGATCACCTGGAGCATGGGGAAGTCATCAATCCTGTCAATCCACATTTTAGAGAGACAGGGCTCACGGATGTCAGAGGCCTGGTCTACACTACGTGTTTATACCGATTTTAGCAGCATTAAACCGATTTAACGCCGCACCCGTCCACACTACAATGCCCTTTAAATCGATATAAAGGGCTCTTTAAATCGGTTTCTGTACTCCTCAACGAGAGGAGTAGCGCTAAAATCGGTATTATTATATCGGATTAGGGTTAGTGTGGCCGCAAATCGATGGTATTGGCCTCCTGGCCGATCCCACAGTGCACCACTGACCGCTCTACACAGCTATCTGAGCTCGGATGCACTGGCCAGGTAGACAGGAAAAGCCCCGCGAACTTTTGAATTTCATTTTCCTGTTTGGCCAGCGTGGAGCTCTGATCAGCACAGGTGACCACGCAGAGCTCATCAGCACAGGTAACAATGCAGCCTCCTGAGAATAGAAAAAGAGCACCTGCATGGACCGCACGGGAGGTACTGGATCTGATCGCTATATGGGGAGAGGATTCAGTGCTAACAGAACTCTATTCCAAAAGACGAAATGAAAAAACTTTTGAAAAAATTTCCAAGACCATGAAGGAGAGAGGCCACACCAGGGACTCAGTGCAGTGCAGAGTGAAAGTGAAGGAGCTCAGACAAGCCTACCAGAAAACCAAAGAGGCAAACGGAAGGTCTGGGGTAGGGCTGAAAACATGCTGCTTCTACACTGAGCTGCATGCAATTTTAGGGGGCTGCGCCACCACTACCCCGCCCCCATCCTTGGATTCCATGGTGGGGGTTGTAATCTCAGCCATGCTGAGGATTATGCGGACGGGGAAGGTGAGGAGGAGGAAGAGGAGGACGAGCTTGAAGAGAGCACACAACACTCTGTTAGCCCGAACAGCCAGGAGCTTTTTCTGACCCAGATGGAATTACCGTCCCAGCCCTCCCAAGCCACTAGCCCAGACAGTGAAGCCATGGAAGCGACTTCTGGTGAGTATACCTTTGGTGAGTGTACCTTTGTAAATATAAAACATGGTTTAAAAGCAAGCTTTTTTTAATGATTGATTTGCCCTGAGGGCTTGGGATGCATTCTCGGGCAGTAAAGTTACTGGAAAAGTTTGTTAACATGTCTGGGGATGGAGCGGAAATCCTCCAGGGACATCTCCATGAAGCGCTCCTGGAGGTACTCCAAAAGCCTTTGCAGAAGGTTTCTGGGCAAGGCAGCCTTGTTCCGTCCACCATGGTAGGACACTTTACCGCGCCATGCATGTAGCAAGTAATCGGGTATCATTGCATGACAAAGCATAGCTGCGTATGGTCCTGGTGATTGCAGGCATTCAAGAAACATCTGTTCTTTATCTCACTCTGTTATCCTCAGCAAAGTGATATCGTTCATGGTAACCTGGTTGAAATTCAGGAATTTAATTAAGGGGACAGAGATGGCCTTTTTCCTACAGGGGTGTTTGCCTGTTGCTTACAAGAAATCCTTCCTTGCGTGTAGCCAAGCAGGGGGAGGGGAGGAAGGATAGCGCTGAGCTTTCTCGCCTTTGGCTAGCAGGAATCTTCCCAGCTACCAGCCACGCGGTGGGGGGGGGGGGAAGGGGGGTGATTAGCAGTGATCTTCCATGATACCAGCCATGCGGTGTGGGGGAGGGAGTAAAGCGATCATACTAGAGAATTGGAGGGGGGGTGGGGGTGGCTTCTGTGAATGGAAGTGAAGGCTGCTGAAGCCGAAAGACAATGGCTTACCATGGCCGCATGCAAGCTGAATTCTGATGCCCAGACCTGCGTCTGTGAGATCTGTAATACCAGAGCCCAGGCACTCAAAGTTAAGATGCAAAATGCGACCTTGTAGTGAAATCACATGTGCTGTGTAAGGTGAATAGTGTTGTTCACTGTGAAAGAGTATAACCATTGTTCTGTAAAATGTATCTTTTAAAATACTTCTCTCCCTTTTTTCCCTTCCTCATGCAGCTGCACATTTTTCAAACCTCTCTACTCCATCCCAAAGGCTAGCTCAGATAAGGCGGAGGAAGAAGAGGACGCGAGACGAAAAGTTCTCTGAAATCATGGAAGTAACCCGCAATGAAAGAGCTCATCTCAATCAGTGGAAGGACGTGGTATCAAATTACAGGAAAGATGCCAGTGAACGTGAGGACAGGAGAGACGCTTGAGATGAGAGGAGGCGGCAGGAAGATCAGAGGTGTAGGCAGGAAGATCAGCAGTGGCGGAATGAAACCCTGGGGCTGCTGCGTGATCAAACTGACATCCTCCGACGTCTGGTGGAGATTCAGGAAGAGCAGCAAGGTCACAGAGTGCCGCTGCAGCCCCTGTGTCACCACCATGTTCCATATCTTCCTCACCCAGACGCGTAAGAACAGGTGGGGGAAGGCTTTGTGCACCCACCCACTCCACCCCTGTGGATAGCCCAACCAAAAGGCTGTCATTACATTGAAATGATTTTGGTGGCCTTTTCCTTCCCTCCTATCCTCCTCCCAAACCGCACCCAGGCTACCTTGCCAGTTCTCTCCCTCTTTTTATAATGATCTTTTTAATAAAGAATACATGATTTTTAAATGATAGTGACTTAATTTTTTTAAGCAAGCTGTAATCGAAGGGGGAGGGTGGGTTGCTTACAGGGAATGAGTCAATCAAGGGGGTGGGGTTCATCAAGGGGAAACAAACACAGCAGTCACACTGTACCCTGGCCTGTGATGAAACTCATTTTCAAAGCTTCTCTGATGCGCACCACTTCCCGGTGTTCTCTTCTAATTGCTCTGGTGTCTGGCTGCGCGTAATCAGTGGCCAGGTGATTTGCCTCAGCCTCCCACCGCGCCATAAAGGTCTCCCCCTTACTCTCACAGAGATTGTGGAGCACACAGCAAGCAGCAATAACAAAGGGGACATTGGTTTGGCTGAGGTCTGAGCGAGTCACTAATGTGTGCCAGTGCACCTTTAAACGGCTAAATGCACATTCTACCACCATTCTACACTTGCTCAATCTGTAGTTGAACAGCTCCTGACCACTGTCCAGGCTGCCTGTGTATGGCTTCATGAGGCATGGCATCATGGGGTAGGCTGGGTCCTCTAGGATAACTACAGGCATTTCAACATCCCCAACAGTTATTTTCTGGTCTGGGAAGTAAATTCCTTGCTGCAGCATTTTAAACAGAGCAGTGCTTCTGAAGACGCGAGCATCATCAACCCTTCCTGGCCATCCCACGTGGATGTTGGTGAAATGTCCCTTGTGATCCACCATTGCTTGCAGCACCATTGAAAAGTACCCCTTGCGGTTTACGTACTGGGTGGCCTGGTGCGCCGGTGCCAAGATAGGGATATGGGTTCCATCTATCTTCCCCCTACAGTTAGGGAATCCCATTGCAGCAAAGCCATCCACTATGACCTGCACGTTTCCTAGAGTCACAACCTTTTGTAGCAGCAGCTTAGTGATTGCTTTGGCTACTTGCATCACAGCAGCCCTCACAGTAGATTTTCCCACTCCAAATTGATTCCCGACTGACCGGTAGCTATCTGGCGTTGCAAGCTTCCACAGGGCTATTGTCACTCGCTTCTCCACTGTGAGAGCTGCTCTCATCTTGGTATTATGGCGTTTCAGGACAGGGGAAAGCAAGTCACAAAGTTCCATGAAAGTGCTCTTACGCATGCGAAAGTTTCGCAGGCACTGCGAATCGTCCCACATCTGCAAAACTATACGGTCCCACCAGTCTGTGCTTGTTTCTCGGGCCCAAAATCGGCGTTCAATGGGTAGAACCTGCCCCATTACCAGCAGGAGCTCCAAAGCACAGAGGCCCACGGTTAAGGAGAATTCAGTTTCCATGTCCTCATCACTCTCGTCGTCGCGCTGCCGTAGCCGCCTCCTCCTCCTCGCCTGTCTTTGCAGTTCATGGTTCACCATAGACTGCACGAGAATGCGTGAAGTGTTTACAACGTTCACAATCGCGGTGTTGATCTGAGCGGGGTCCATGCTTGCAGTGCTATGGCGTCTGCATAGTTCACCCAGGAAAAAAGGCATGAAACGATTGTCTGCTGCTTTCACTTAGGGAGGGGTGAAGCTGTACCCAGAACCACCTGCAACAATGATTTTTGCCCATCAGGCACTGGGCTCTCAAACCAGAATTCCAAGGGGCAGGGAGACTGCGGGAACTATGGGATAGCTACAGGATAGCTACCCACAGTGCAACGCTCCAGAAATTGACACTAGCCTTGGACCATGGACGCACACTGCCGAATTAATGTACCTAGTGTGGCCGCACGCAATCGACTTTATACTATCTGTTTTATAAAACCGGTTTATGTTAAATCAAATTTATCCCGCAGTGTAGACGTACCCAGAGAGTGGAGGCTGGGTCATCACAGGAGGGAGGGAGTGGCTGAACCAGGCATCCCCTCTTGGAAAGTGGGAGAGAAAGGAACAAGATGTGTTGTTCAGGGTGAAGGATCTTTGACAATGCAATTATACAGCTGATCAGTCTGGCAAAGGGTGGGAGACTCGAATGTTGTCAAAAAGCCATTGCTGGCCTGTAACATCTTTTGCAAAGCACTTTGAAACCGTTAATTAGGCCCCGCAACACCCTTGTGAAATAGCGACATTAGAAAACGCAGATTCACTGGCTATTTCTGCACCATTTACCAGATACCAAGATGACAGGCT
Source organism: Gopherus flavomarginatus (assembly GCF_025201925.1). NCBI lineage: Eukaryota > Metazoa > Chordata > Testudines > Testudinidae > Gopherus > Gopherus flavomarginatus. Next base: position 13,875,877 of record NC_066629.1, read on the forward strand.
CCATTGAAATGCCTGAGGTCTTAAATGGACAAAAGAATAACCCCCAGTGTGGGATAGGGGAAAATAGTGATCATCTCTGATTCAATGTGCAGTAATTGTTGGAAAATGCCAACCTCTTACCAGTGGCCATTTAATGTATTATTATAGGCTGAATTTTATAGTGTGGTTTGTTTGAGGGTCATGTGCTGATCCTAGCAGCCTGCTAGGCAAAGCTGAGAGCTTCCTAATGAGGCTCCAGCCTGCCATCCTTTGATTCCTAACCTCTTGACAAGGGGCCAGGTCTAACTCAGGTAGAACAGAAGGTTAAAGAGCCTGCTCGTAAGCAACCAGAGGAGCTAATGAACAGGAGCAGCAAATGGGGGAGTTTAGAGAGGAAGCATGAGATCCAGATACACCTAACAAACATTCTCTAAACTTAGGCCAGTAACCACACACCCCCCCGCACACAGATCCCAGCACGAGTAAAACATCATAACTCAGGTAGAAGTCCAGCAGCAGAGTGGGGCTATCCAGTTTATTACACTGAATGCGGCATGTACAATTATTGCCTTGTGGGCAGGTGGTGTATGTGTGCATTCTCATGGCCCGCAGAGACTAAGTGCAGGCTCTTGAGACCAGAGGGGCTAAACTGGAGGAACTAATGGACACAGAGGGGTGCATAGATGAGAATTTCCAGGACACAGGAGAGGGTCCCACCCCCAGTCTGACAGCCTCTGTGCTGTTGAGAAGAATGAAAGCCTGGGTTTGTTTAAAATAAACAATTTGTTTATCTTTAAGCAGTGTCTTTGTAACTAGTTCCCAATTTGGTGCAATGAGAAGTCGGTCCCAAATCAAAGAACCCCAAGTACTCCGGGAAACATTTGTATCTGAACCTGAAATTACAGAGTCGACCTCCCTGGATCCTAATCATGGTAAAGAGCCAGCTACCTTTTGCAGTTCGGCCTCTTGTCCCAACATGACTTTAGTTGAAATTAACAAACCCGTCCTAGCCAAGTTGATCACAACAGTGCTTTTGAGCCTTATAATCTATCAATCCTACTACTTCTAAGTTCTGTCATGGGAAGAGGGGAAGGGGAAGGGGAAGGGGCTCGATTTTGTCACTTTCATACAGACCAAGCTATTCAGTTTCGGCCAAGCATGCAACAGTAAATAAATAAAAAAGTACAAGAAAGGAAGCAAAGGATTTACTGTGTACTAAAGGTACAGTGCATTTAAATTGGAGAGATAAATAATTGTATTTATGGTGATGCCAAGGTAAAGAATATACATTACTTTCTTAAGAATAACTCTTGTCTCCCCGGGCTGGTCAATGCTGAAAGGCTCGTAATGATTTTTTTAAGAAACTTTAAGATGGATGTGCCCTAACGGCATCATATTGTCAGTGTTGTAAATTAGGTGTGCAAGACGGGATAATTTTATATCCTTCTCTGCTCCGCATTTCCATGCCTTCAGGCTGTCCTGTCAAACTTCTCTCACACTCATGTTACAATCATGCACTGTTTTTTTCCCTTTCCTTTTCACATGGCCGCTTTCAATAAATCCTCCCTTTCCCCGTTTCTAACATGATCATGCATGCGCCATAACATAAAGGGTATTGATTGCTAATATGTGTCTGACTGGCAGACAAGACTCTGTGGAAATGTAGGGAAAAGATTGGTGAGGGAAAGAAGAAATGTAAATAAAGAAATACAGCCTCATGGATTGAACCAACTAGCACTAGAAATGTTGGAGGGATTTTCTTACCCCTTGGGGTGCTAAATGTCAATACAACATTTACTGCCCAGCAAACGAAAATAACAATAAACAAAACATAAACAGGAAAAACAATTCTAACTTTCCTAACAGGCATGAGTGGTGCTGGAAGCGTGCCCTTGACTGGTTATAAACTGTCATCCAGTAGCACTTCTATTGCATCTGACCCTAATTAAATTGCAGAGATATATTGTTCTCTGCCCCTGAAATAAACAAAAACCAGAAAAGAGGTGAGATGGGGCGAGCAGGGAGTGGGGAGAGGAAGACTATCTTCCACAATGGGGACATAAACAACAGGATGATTTATTGGAGCTGCAGTTGGCTTTTCCATCTGGAGCAAAAGTCTTTGAAATGTCATAGGTGATAGCAGGAGGAAATTTCTGCTGAAGAAATTGAACAGTACTACCTAAAATGCTCCTGGCCCCAAGAAAGAAAGAAAGAACAAAACAAAGCATGAAACGAATGAAAGAGTAAAATTACTTGTTTCCATTTAACAAATTCTGAGTCTAAGTGTGTGTGTGTCTGTGTCTGTGTCTGTGAGAGAGAGAGAGAGATGTATGTGCAAGACGTTCTCTCTTTCTTGGAAAATGGCAGCGGACTCCAGACATCCATTTATAACATAATGTATAAATAAATAAATAACGCCGCCTACGTTCCCTCTGTACATCTTGGATTTGAAAGAAAACTGGATGTTGCCAGACCAAATCATGCCAAAATGAGCCTGTCCTGAAATAACATTCAGGTCTCAGTTCTCCTTCTATTTAAGCTCCCTCTATTTTGGGAAAAGGGGACGTGTATTTCTTTGCAGACGCTGAAAGCCGGCAGAGTCCGTGCTAGCACTGCGATTCCAGAAATGTCATCCCACAGTCAGATCTATCAGTGTATGTTTGTTACGGCTTCAAAGTGATGTAAACACATTTAATCATTCCATCAAGACTCAGCATCAAGACTGGAGGAGATGGCTTGCGAGGCAGTGACTCTGTTGGAAGCATCCATTGCTTCTAGCTAGCTGAGCTATGAATCAGTGCAACTATCTACCTATCTGCCTGTCATTTTTGCAATCACCCAGGCCTGTGCATAGGATATCCTGGGACTGACAGTTAAGCACCAAAGGCATAATCTGGTAGTCAGATTTCACACCACTGCGCTTGGAATACATACCCCCCATGACAGGTAAAATGAATAAATACAGAAGGACATTTGCTGTTAACTGAAAATGGCAAGTAGCACCTTAGAAATCTAGTCAGAGAGACAGAAGAGACAGGGGAGGCAGGAGATGGGCTTGCTAAATCCTTCTCTGCATTTTTCTGCCTTCTGTCCACCTGTAAAGGAAGGGGAAGGCCGTGACTCAGTCACTGTGCCACATTTGGGGTGTCTCTCAGCTGCAGTGGATAGAGCCAGAACAGTTTTGCATTGACAGGGTGACTTGGAATGCGAGGGGAATGTCCTGTATGTCAGAGGTGCTCCCAGGGCATTTGGGTCTCAGGATTCCATGAGGGGCTGCCCAGGCTGGCCTTGTGCACAAGTAACACAAGCAGCTGCCCTGCTCTGTTGGAAGGCCCAGCATCCCACGCAGGTTCGGTAGCTCCCAGGCCAGCCTCTGTTGCAGAGAGTGAGGAAAGAAAGGATTGACAACCAGACCCCTGGCAGAGGTGCCCACAGTTGGCTGAGTCAGGCCCTGTGTCAGAGTGCTGAGTCACAAGAGCAAAGTTCCAAGCTGATGAGACTTAAGTCAGGGATACACTAGCCATGTTTGCTGACACAGCAACGTTGGTTAGGGGTGTGCTTGTTCTGGTGACATTTCTGTATCAGCAAAAGCCCTAGTGGAGATGTAGTTAAACCAGCATACAAATGCTTTTGCCAACATAGCTTATTTTGCTTGGGTTATCAGTATAATCTGTACTAGGAGGGGATGCTGGTATAGCTACCTCAGGAAATCTTATCTAGTGTAGGCAAGGCCTTACTGGTCCCATCTGCCCTGTCTGTGCATCCACATGGCAGTGACTAAACTCTCCAAGGCCTGTACACTGGGCTCAGTGTAACTCCTGAGATGGACCCAGCAGTCTCTTCTCTGGCTACTCCAAAGCCCTAGTTAGGCACCAGAATCAGGGGTGGAGGGAAAGGGGTATCCTCCCAGGGTATTACAGATCTCTGTGCCCCCCACAGCTACACAACTGGACAGAACTGGATAGAACCCCAGGGCTATCTTTTTGTTCTTTATCATTCCTGGAATGGCACATATGAGGAAAGACACATGTAGGAACAGCCTGGCGATGTAAAAAAAAAATAACAAAGGGGCATGCAATTATCTGTGGATGCTAATTCTCATATGGAGAGGAAAGCTCCCCACTCCTGATACGGGATGTGGGCTGGAGCCCTTAATCCCAGCTCAAATCTTAAAAGTATGGCTAATGTGTGAGTAAATTACACTGCCAGGGCTAAACCTGCCCTAAGCAACATGCCTGCAACCACACTGTCTTCAGTGGAGTCACCTAACAGTGTCATGAGGACAGGACCTGAGGTTCAATGGGGATGCTCAGGTGCCATCTAGGGAAGATTCTGGCCTGCAGTATCTTTATAAGTGATGATGGCACACAAGCCAGGGAGGACCCAGCTTGACTGTCATATCCCATGCTGAGATGGCAGAGCAAGTGGTTAGAAAGAAAACAACAGTGTTTTTTAAACTGATACTATTATCTGTGGAGATGCTGAGAGGCTCATAGGAAGCCCTAGGATGCCATTTTTATAGTGCCACTTTTCAGAGTAGAGCCGCAATTTAAACATCCTATTTGGGGCTTTTTTCCCCATGAAATATTCAAGAGAGTTGCTGGTTCTGACTTTTAGAAGAGGAATCTGCTGATAAACAGATCATTGGGGCAGATAAAAATATACATGCTCGGCGAAGCCTGTGGTGAAAGGTAAAAGGTCACCCTTACCCTGTAAACAGACTGTACCTATAGGCGACTTCATCAAAAGATCTTCATACATTCCCTCCCCCCGCCCACTTCCTAGATTATTTATTGCTCCTGCATTCCAGAACTTTCCTGCCAACATATTTTGATGTCAACTTAAACCATGCAATTAACTGAATTTGTATTTTATTTATACATCCCCCCATGTATATATTTTTATGGACAGAAATGAGCCCTCAGAGTTTGGATTGCCTCTTAGGCTTGGGTGGCTGTGAAGCAAAGGAACTTGACAGGGTTATGAAGAAGGACAACACCGGGCTCATGTATCAAAAGACCTTTTTATGTAGGGTACGAATGAGCGTGAGAGTTTTCCTGAAGGCCAGAGATAGATATAAGAGAAAAGGGCAAAGGATGTTTTAGATTAACAGATTCATTGATTATCAAGTCAGAAGAGACCACTGTGATCATTTTAAGAGATGACTAAGGAATCTTTCATTGGCCACTAGTTCCAATTCAGCAGCCCGTACTTAGCTAAGTGCCTATAATATCTGACATACATTAATGCATCAATCATTGTAACACTGCTCTGCGGTAGTAATGTATTACTACCTCTTTTTTACAGATGGAGAAACTGAGGGCCAAAGAAATCAAGTGACTTGTCCAAAGTAATAGAAGAATTCTGTGGCCAAGACAAGAATCCTGATAGATTCCAAGCAGGGCCGGCTCCAGGGTTTTTTCCGCTCCAAGTGTTGGCGGTGGGTAGATGGGGAAAAAAAATGCGATCGCGATCAGGGGCACTTCAGCAGAAAAGCCAGATGTGCTGTCCCTTCCCCTTGCCCGCCCCAAACACCTGCTTGCTGCGCTGGTGGCTGGAGCTGGCCCTGATTCCAAGGTCAGATGGGACCATGGTGATCGTCTGGTCTGACCTGCATAGCACAGGCTACAGAATTAACTTTCCTGTTAATTTTTCTGAATCACAAGGCAGTGCCTTCACCACATGGCTGCCCTTCCTCCTCCTAAATGCCCCTCAACTCATGGCTGGTCAGCAGCATATGTGAAATGCACCAGGTGGGTCTCTGTCCAGTTCCTAGTGGAGTATTGTCCATGCGACTAAAACTGCCATCGAAATTGGTAAAAGTCATCAGATGTATATGAGGGTCTAATGATCAACAGGGGGATGGGAGGTGACTTCTGCTCTCCACCCAAAGATAGCATTTGTAAGGCAAGCCGAAAGCCTGTGGTAGACCCTTGCGTCACCACTGACCATGCTTCTTTGGCTACACAGAGGACTTCTGGGATGTCAGTACAGCACTGGGGATTATCCAAGGCTCTCTCCTTGGTATCCCCTTCTCTCTCCTTGTGTTTGGACCCTGTCACCCCCTACTCCTGACTGTTCATTTTTTCTCCCTTCTTCTCAGCTTCAGTCTGGTTTCTATGGCCCCGTTCTCACCTGAAGGGGCAGGCCTTTCTTTCTGGTAAGCTCTGCCCACCATTTCCAGATAGCCTGTCAGCTACATGCATTTCTGAAGTGCCCTCAGGAGACCAGACAGTCCTAGCAATTGCCAGGCCAAAGCCAGGATCAGTCCAGGGAGGGTACATTTCCCCAGACAGGCGCTGACAGCATCTACCTACTCCTTTATTTTTAGCCCATGTGTTGTAGCCAGGCAGGTTTACGTAACAAACACAGAATAAAGCAGTCAGGGATGGTGTCAGCTGTAGTCGGAAGCAGGGGCATGGAAATCCATACCTGGTGGTGAAGGCTTGTCTGAGATGAAAAAAAGTCTCCGCTGCACAGTGATCTTTCCTGGGTTCATGTCATTCAAGCAAAGTCTTCAAAACAAAACCTGTGCGGCCTCCCTCAGCTGTTTAACTGTTTATATAGGAGGGTTTTCTGAGTGGATTGCTCCTTTCCAGTGGGCCTATCCTGTTCATATCACCTGGCTGGGGGACTGGGCATTGTGTAAATATAAAAATACATGACAGAGGGAACGGAAAAGGCCGTGCTGCCTACGGGAAAAAGCAGGTTTAAGAGAACCCAGGAATCACTTCAATTTGTGCATGGGGTACTCAGTGTTACTAGCAATACCTAGTGTTTTACAAAGGAGGTCAGTATCATTATCTCACTCTGCAGATGGGGAAACTGAGGCACAGAGCAGGGAAGTGACTTTCCATGGTTGCCAGCAGCATAGTGGCAGCTCAGGCCCATGCTAGGCCTTACCCACTAGGCAACACTGCGCCCACATGGATCTATAAGAATATGTGCATGTGCTTAATATGGGTCAGTGTAAATGTGTGTCCAAACCCGTGTGTGAGAACGTTCATGGCTGTATGCGAGAGGCTGTTCTGTGGGTGTGCAGACAGATGAAACTCTGCCTGTGAGAGACTAAGCATAATGTCAGTGTGTGTGACTGGGTGTGCATGAAGATATGACTGGAGCTGTGAGTGAGTGAGCATCCCTGCATGGGAGTGTGCATCATGTAAAGGCGTGTCTGTGTGGCCACGAGAAGGCAAGCGTGGCTGTTTGTGACAGGCTGGCAACTCCGCAGGTGTGCTGGGGGAGCAGTGTGCTCAATGCAGCTGTCTTTCCAAAGGTGTGACTGTAGTCCTACTACTGGTGAGACTTGTATGTGCGCCCGTGTGGGTGTGACAGTCTGTCCGAGGGAGTGATGGTGAGGGGAGGACACCGTTCCACTCAGCGTGCATGAGGGACAGACCATGCTTTCAAACACGCATGTCTTTGGCTCGGCAGGGCAATGGTGGACCCTAGAGCTGAAGAACAGCCCTCTCCATCATCATCAAACCCTTCACCAAGGGCTCCAGTCAGAAGAAGAAAATAACAGCTTCTCACTTGCCAGGAGAAAATCACTCGTCATTCCAAACACAGGCTCAGCAAGGCAGAGTCCTCCTTCCAGCCTTTCCCGCCCTGGGTAACTGGCAGAGCTTCTGCTCTCACATTGTCTGGATTCAGGTAAAGTCTGCAAACTTGTTTGTCTTGCTCTCTCTGGGGAGGAAAATGAAACCCTGAAAAAGCTTGGCCAAGCTGGCTTCCCTGAGAACATCACCTCAGACTCCTGCTTTCCTCCAGCTCCCACAGGCAGAGAGCAGAGCTACCAATTAAATTTATCTCCTTCCACTTGCTTCATACTAGCTTATGTCCAGCGCAGGCAGAGAAAGGACAGGGATGGGGGCGGGGGCAAGGGGTGTAAAAAAAAATCACTAGGCTGATGTAAAACCTGGCAGACATGTTAGAGAGCTTGTTGGAAAAAAAGTGTGTGTGTGTGGGGGGGCACATGTGTGTGCGGGGCAGAGATGCAGGTAAAGTTTGAACAAACACAAAGTCAAACACAATAATAATTTGGGCAAAATGGCAAATGGCCCAGCTGAGAAATGAAATAGCATCGCGAGTGTAAAAACTCCTAAACGGAGCGCAGATGGGAGGGAGAAGGGTAATCTTCTGGAAAAGCCTCTAATTGTCTGCCCACAGTAATAATTTCAGAGAATGCTCCCCTCTCCCCCTCCTGCGTATAATTACACCATTCCATCTGTCTATCAGCAGGTTTTTTACAGCTCCTTACGGCTGCCGCACTTTCCTCCTTGCAGCGAGACGAGGTTTTTTGAAGATTTAAGAATCCTTCTGACACATATCCCAAAGACAAGGTTCTCAGGAGAGGCAAATCTCTCTTCTAGGCCTGCTAAGACTCTATTAAAAAAGTCATATAATCTCTCTGAGCTCCATTATGGTGTCAAAACAGGAGATATGGAAGAGGAAGGGGCTATTTTTTCCCCACCCTTTCTTTTCTCCTCATTCTTCTCCTTTCTTACCATTATTGTGGCTCTTCCTTCACAGCCCAGCAAAACTGGAGTGCCTGAAGTGCCATGCGCCTTTTGCTATCTCCCATGCAGATATATATATACACACACATATATACACACAATGGAAGCCACTGGCAGGACAAGTTTTTTTCAAATAGCCCAGGAGCTGGGAGGGTTCTTTCTTTAGAGACAAGTTCAGTTCACTGAACACGCACACATCGTGCAAATGATGTCTTACCAATATGCAAATCAGGTCACACATGATTGGCTGAATAGAGCAGAGATGGGCATGTCAACAGCTGGCATAGCAGTGCCATGATTTGTGTGTGCAAGAAGTGGTCCTGGTCTAGAGGGTGTCTTTCACTGGTGGCAACCTGCTCCTTTTCCTAGGCCAGGCTGAAATTGCTCCAGTCTGTGCTTCCCTTGTCCCGACTACACTAGGTCATAGCCAGGCTGCCCTGGAGAAAGCACAAGTCTCTAACAGTAGCTAGACTTGGCTGGTGTTTATCCCATACAACAGGGAAGAGAAGGGATAATGGTGAGGGCTGGATTCAGAAGAGTGGTGAGGCAATCCTGCATTGGGTGTTTCCATGCAAAGGGGCACTGGAGCTGTTCATGAGGAAGGAGCGAGATGTGAAAATAAGAAACCAAGGAAAAGAGGGACAGAAAGAGAATGAACGTACAGTCAGTGTACTTCACTCACCAGCCCTTGTGACTACACGTGGGAGAAATGTTTCAGCCAGAACTTTTTTTTTTTCCCCATGAAACATGCAGATTCAGCGACACCAAAACTTTTGGTGAATTTGTGTTGGTTTTGCCACATTGTTCATTTTGGGCGGGAAAAACTGCAAGTTTTCAAAACATTTCATTCCAACATTGTTTCAAAATTTCCTTTATCTTTAAAAACACTCAAAACTGTTTTCAAATGCTCAGAACTGAAACGAAACATTTTGATTTTGCAGAAACAAACTATTTCCTTCGACCCACAATCATTTTTTCCAACATTTCAATTGGCTGAAAATTTCCAATATTTTCATTTTTGGTCTGACCTAAAGCAAGCTTTTCCCCAATTTTGTAAAATTTCCAATGAACTGAAAAAATCCATTTTTTCCCCCAGCTCTGCTTGTGCCAAAACCCTGGGGGCTTACAGGGTTGAAGTGCATGGTACAGAGGGTGAGTGGAATTCATTAGCCCTTCCTAAAATACAAGTAAAAAAATAAAAGGCTGTGAGCATGGATTTGGGAGATAACTGTCTAGCAGAACTGATTGATTGGCTGGGGTCCTGAAGTCAGAAGATTTAAGATAGGATATGCAAAGCAGCCTACGGGAGTAAGCTTCCCAAATCCTACTGAAATTCATGGAAGTTCAGCGCCTAATTTGATTAGGGTGCTTTGAAAATCTACGCCTTACATAGCATACTCCACATTTAAATTTTTAATGCTTGGCATTTCCAAAGGTCTTTACCAATAGTAACTTATCCTTCTGCCTTGTGCAGCATGGGGAAACAGAGGCATGGCAAGGTGGCATCATAGGCAAGGACACACGGTAAGTATGTTAGCAGAATGGAGAACTCATGATTCCCAACACCCAGGCCCCCGGGCTAACCGGCTGTGAGTCTCCTTTCACATCTCTTTTGTCCCAGTGGAAGCCAGTTTGGGCCAGATCCTCAGCTGGTGTAGATCAAAGTAACTCCACTGACTTTGCTGGAACTTCATGTGTTTACACCGGGATCCAGCCCAGCTACTCTGTGACACTTACGCATGAGTTATATGGGGGGGAGTGGGAAGCAAATCATGCCTTTTCCCACCCCTACAAAATGCCAGGCCACAACTGAGCAAGGAGTGCAAGAGCCTGTCAGTATCACCTCTACTGCAGTGTAACATGAGGACTTCTCTGTTTGGTCCCTTTAAGCTTTGCTCTACAACTCTCGCCCACAAACTTCAGATGAAACATAGAGAAGAGGACTCCAGGTTCATTTCATTTTAAAGATAACCCACAAAAGCCACATTCATCCCGGAAATAGCCTTTGAAAACGTCGCCATGTGTGACAGTGTCTCTTTGCAAAAAAAAAAAAAAAATTCACATTGCACTGGGCATAAAAGAACTGTTTGAACAAGGTAGCTATAGTTAAATTATCTCAATGCATTTCAATCATTTCTCAACATCAAGGCTAATTTTTCAATATCATGGTCCTTTTGACAATAAATGAATTGCATGATTTGGTTTTTTAAAAACTCCCTTTCATGATGAATTTCTCAGTGAGGCATGTCAAAAGCGATCCATCCATCTATCTGCATAAACCCAAAATATCAAGATGTCAGGTCGAAAAACACTGACCTCCTGATTTTCTTGCATACTGCAGGAGAAGCCACTTGAGGAGGAGACGAGGGACTTCTTTCATGCTAGGAAGGACACATATTGATGGAAGTCAATATCTGCCTGACAGCTGCCATCATTCTGAGTCAATGGGCCAAACTCAGAGGTGGCGTGTCAGACGGGGTTAGACTCCCTAGTAGTCTTAGATCTATTTTAACCCTGAGACACTGATGTGTATGGGAATTTAGAGCTTTGTCTATAGGGCAGTCCTGGGGTGTGATTGCAGCTCCAGTAGATATACTCAAGCTAGCTTTAATCTAGCTAGCTCAGGCCCCAGACCAGTGAAGCTATGGCAATATGTGCTTCAGAGCAGACTGCACAAGCCTGCCTGGAACCTTGGGTAATTACTTATGGGGCTAACTGTCCTGAAGCTTGACCTACTGCAGCTTTACTGATCTGGGACCTGAGCTAGCTAGATTAAAGCTAGCTGGGGTACATCTACGCAAGCAGGAATCACACCCTGAGACTGCATATAGATGTGCTCTATATGGGAAAGGTTTCCAGTATAACCTATGGTGTGAATTTAATCTCTGTGTAGACTATCTTATTTCAATATAAGTGTCCAAATGGGGATTACACTGGTATATCCATGCCCACATAACTATACCAGGATAACTGGCAAAACTTTCCCATATACAGAAGGCCCTAGATGCAGTTTTGATTACAGTCTTTCCATCTGGCCCATCGGTGTGTGACTTCTATTGCCCTGGATCCTGTTACATGTCAATTCCTTGTGCCAAACTCAAAGGCCACATGTGAGCAAGGGGTGAAAGGATTTGTTCACAGACAGCAAGTTTACCATGGCACACTAAGCCCGTATCAACACTTTGAAATCAACACAGGTGTCTACACTGGTGGGAGTGGGGGAGGAGAAGAGACTGCCCTGATGGAATTAAGTCATTTAGACTGATTTAGTGGAAAGGATGGAAAAACGGGGGGTGTCAACAAGCGCTCAATTACACATTAGTGTCTGTGCGTGCCAGTCTATCAAAGGGAGTCCAGATGGTGTCAAGTTGGGGCAAATTTGGGGACACATTGAGGGGAACTGGAAGAAAGCATAATTTTCTTCAACTTCTGGTCCCTAGAGCCTCTCTTAGACTCACTGTTGGCTGTGGTCCATTGGCTTTTCAGCATAAGGAGTGTTCCTATGGAGGTCACACTTAACAGCCCAACACAATCACAGTTTCCCTCTCACTCACACTCTGAGTTTTTGTTTGTTCAAGTCAGTTTGTTCAAGTCTTTTCCTAGTACAACAGAAACTGGAGCTGACTGTCCTCCTTACACCAATTATAGATCAGTGTGACACCCACTGGGCCTGATTCTCCTCACCTCCCAGCTGTCATTTACACAGGCCCAGAGAGGGGTGCATGACTGGACAGGGCACAGTTCACTCTCTCCTGAATGACAGCAGTGGGGGAGCAGAATCAGGCCCAGGGAAAAATCAGAAACATGGATAATGCTAGATTTGTCACCTTGCCTTCCCTGCTCCCCACCCTAGCCTGCTTTATTTGTCTCATCCACCTGTTGTCTTGTCTTTCAGGGCCTAATCCAAAGTTTGATGAAGTCAATGGAAGTTCTTCCAAGGATTTCAATGCCCTTTGGATCAAGTCCATAGACTATAAGCTCTCTGGGACAGGGAAGGTCATTTATCATGTATTTGTACAGCATCTAGCACAGTGGGGCCCAAGCAGGTTTTGATGTTTAGATGCTACATCAATATGTATGTAATAAAAAAAAATACTATGAGGAGGAGCGGAAGAACAAACCACACGTGATTAGATGTTAATTACATCACTTAATGCACTACTGAGAGGTGCTCAGACCCGCTGGTGATGAGGGTATTGTAGGAACCGACACAGAACTCAATAGAATGATGATGAAGATGATGATGATGCTAAAGATAGGGCACATTCAGCTGAGACCAAAAGGGTGGAGCAAATTGGTTAGAATTCAAATGCCAAATGGTGCTAATGCAACTGGATGTTCTCACTGTCCACATAGATGGCTGTCACCGGGTTCACGCACCACTAGGGCACCTCCTCCTGGTCGCTCTGTAGATTAGCTCCTTCCAGGTGCTCTGGCAGGCTCTCTCACTCCAGAAGTGGCAGCTTCCTCTTTGTGACTCAGCCTGGCCACGTCACTATGCATGTTACCCCCTTGTGGGCAATCAAAGTCTCTCTCCACACCAGCTGTCTCAGGCAGTCTCCCCATTGACTGCTCCATGGTGCCACTCCCTTAGTGGCCGGCAAGGGAACCCAGGCCTGCCTTTTACTCCAGGTTCTGGCTCAGGGACCCTCTAGCCAGCAGCCAAGATCTGCTTCTTCCTGATTGTCACTGCTTTTCCCTGAGCCCTCTCCTACCTTTCTGGCTCCCCTCAACGCTCTGGGTTTGCCAGGCCAAACTCCCTTCTCCCAACGAGTAACAGTAGACCATTTGCCTCCAGACACACCTCCCCTCTCCCAGGAATGACTGCAGCCTACTTCCCTGCATCTGCCCAACTGCTCTCAGCTACCTGCCTTTATAATCCTGTTCAGCTTGGTCCTCCTCACCTGGCTTTCCTCATTCCATCAGGGGATTACTTAAGCCACCCGATACCCCTCCACTATAGTCGGCCTGATTAATTGGCCCCCTTTGGTGCCTATGTTAACCCCTTCAGAGTGAGAGTGGGATGAATACCACATCACAATGTCTCATCACTTTTGAGATCCTGACTGCCGGTGCATCTCATGCACAGTCAGGCCAGACAACCCTGCTCCCAGAGACCAGTGTGGAGACTCTACAGAGTTCACCTCAGTCCTTTTGTTCTCACACTGTCGGAGTCGAATTTAGCAGCTAGTGGCTGCAAAGCTTCAGGGAAGGCACCTTGCTGTGTGGGGACATTGCAAAGCAACCTGTCATCGGATTACATGTGTTCCATAAAGTGACGAGGCTCCCCTGACACTCCACAAAAAGTGTCATGCTAGCTGTGTGGAGACATGGGGCCTGAGCTTGCGCTGGGGATGGCTTGGAATACAAGCCATCACTCTCTCTGTGGCAGCTTTTCACTTTGTGTTTCAGAAGGTTAAGAAAGGAAAAGAAATCTCACCATTCACATTTGTATAGAAAGGGGCAAGGGAAGGGGGTTGATGGCAAGAAAGCAGCAGAACAGCATGCAAGCATGAGAGAGCAGGAATGGATCAATAGGATTAATTTTCTCCCATCTCATCCAGCAAGTCCAGCACACTTAAATCCCACTTACAGCCTATTCTGAGAGCAGAAGTGATGTGTACGTTACCCATGCTAACACACGGAGGCTCTCTGTCTCCCTCTCGTGGCTAAACCATGTATAGAGGTGGATTAGCATGCTATTGCTGCTAGGGGACTAGAGACTGTGACTTTAGCTCAAGCAGTAGCAGCTTGTGGTTTTCTTAGATCCAGAGACCAGGGTTCAAGCCCCACCGATAACAACACCTGCTCAGATATGGTTTCACACAGATCTTGTGATGGCCCTCTGCAGAGGTGCAAGTTTCACCCTTGCAGAAAATCCAGGCCCTCATCATTATGTCTTACCTTGACTACTATATCACCCTCATCTCCAACCTTTCTGCTATGGTCCTCTGACACTGATGTGGCTTCTAAGGGATGTGAATTATATTGGGTACAGTTAAGGCTCCTTTTCACTGCCAGAGTGGTCTCTGGTAGCCTGGCTGAACAAAAGAATCAGACCCCACTAGTTTTTCCTCTCTGTGCTGAATCCCCACTGTCTTGCACCTTGCATAGTCATTTACAGCAATGCAACGTGGAAATTAAATGCCACCATTCTTTGCATAGTTTCACACCCACTTTGCACAGGTGTAAATGACCTCACAGAGTGCAAAGCCAAGGGATTCAGGCACTCTTGCTGCATACACATGCACTGAAAAACCATGAGTCGGAAGATGGAAAAGTCTGATCCACTCCCTCCAATACAAACACACACACACACACACACACACACACACACACACACACACACACACACTCCAGATTTGAATTCTGCAGCATTTCTGTTACACCCCATGCAGTTAATGCACGGCAGCGTTTCTCAAACTGCCAGGCTGGCCTCCTTCGGGAGGGTCCAGCCCAGTTCAGAGTCTCAAACTGGGGCCCCCCATGAGAGACTCCACAATTTGGGAGTGAAAACATTTCCCCCCACTGCTCATTGTTCAGCTAGCCACCTTTGTCCCGACAGGAGCTTGCCATAAATGCCATTAAAAATGTGGTCACTCATGACCCAGCGGGACCTACTCCCCAAGTTGGAGCAGCAAAACGGCATGGTGAATGGTTACAGATTCTGATTATGTTATGGTTTGTACCTAGTGTAATAAGTTATTTTTTTTTTTTAATGAAAATGGCCTTGCTATGGAAACATTTTTTTCAGGTACAATGCCTCCTTTATTTTTTCCCATGACTGACAGCTGGAAATGTGTCCTTCGGCGTGTCATCAACACCTGAAAGCTGACTTTTGCTGATTAGAAGGAGGAGAAAAAGAACACAGGAGGACATGTTCACAGAGATAATGAACGCCTCTGGGACAGCTGACAGCATGAAGGATTTCACTGTCTGAGAAGTTAGACATGGACACGGAGAGCAGGAAAGCTTCCAATGAGCAAGAACATGCAGTGCAGGATGAGATGCTTCGGATTATGAGGGACCAAGTAGACACGTTGAGGCATCTGGCTGAACTGCAGGAACAGAAGCAGGGGGTAGAGTCCCTCTGCAGACCCTGGTGGACAGCCAGCCAGCATCATCTGGCACAGAATTGCCCTCCCAGAAGTGTTCCCTAAGGCGTAAGCAAAAAGTCCATTATCCCTTTCACTTAACTCAGGGAGAGGGTACAAGGAACAGAAGGTGTGCATTCACAGACCTTTGATGGTCTGGAATGCGGTATTATGTTACACAGCTGAAAATGTTTCTCCTGTTCCAACTTTACAACCCATTTTCCACAAGGTTATCTTTTTTTTTCTGTTCTCCCTCTTTACTTATGTTTGTTAAATCAAGTAAATAGATTTGAGAAATAAATGTTCTTTATTGAGTAGAAGCAATGGTCTTGGGCGGGGTTGGCTTCACAGAGATAGTGTTACAAAGCAGGTGAAGGTTTGGGAAAGCAGCTCACATTACTGTGACTCCTCATTGAAACGGCTTTTCAAAGCCTCGCAGATAGGCAGGGCCTCTTGCTGTGCTCTTCTTATTGCCCTGGTGTCTGGCTGCTCAAAAATGGCTGCCATGCAATCTGTCTCAACTGCCCACCTCTGTGGAAAATTTCCCCCCTTTTTTTCACAGATATTATGGAGTACACAGCAGGCAGCTATAACCATGGGGATGGTCTCTTCACTAAAGTCCAACCTTGTTAGTAAACTTCTCCAACGCCCTTTCAAATGACCAAAGGCACATTCAACCACTATTCTGCACTTGCTGAGCCTACAGTTGAACTGTTCCTTGCTGCTATCCAGACAGCCGGCTTATGGCTTCATGAGCCATGGGAGCAAGGGGTATGTTGGGTCCCCCAGAATAACTATAGGCACCTCAATGTCGTCAATGTTCATTTTGTGGTCTGGAAAGAAAGTCCCAGATTGCAGCTTTTTGAACAGACCTGAGTTCCTACCGATGCGTGCATCATGAACCTTTCCCGACCATACAATGTTGATGTCAGTGAAACACTCCCAGTGATCCACCAGCGCTTGTGACATCACTGAGAAGTATCCCTTTTGGTTTATGTATTCTTTGGCAAGATAGTCTGGTACCAAGATGGGGTTATGCATGTCATCTATCGCCCCACCACAACTGGGAAACTCAGTCATGGCAAAACCATCCACTATGTCCTGCACATTTCCCAGACGCACTACCATTCATAGCAGAAATCGATTAATGGCCCTGCACAGTTGGACAAAGCAGCTCCCATGGTTGATTTACCTACTCCAAATTGATTCCCCACTGACCGATAACTGTCTGGCATTGCAAGCTTCCAAATAGCGACCACCACTTGCTTCTCCACTGTCAGAGCAGCTCTCATTTTTGTGTTGTTGAACTGCAGAGCAGGGGAAAGCTCTGCACAAAGTTCCTGGAAGGTGGCCTTCCGTATTCGAAAGTTCTGCAGGTACTGCTTATCATCCTATACCTGCAAAATGATGCAGTCTCACCAGTCAGTGCTTGTTTCATGGGACCAGAAACGGTGCTCAACAGAGCGCAGCTGCTCTGTGACTGCTAGCAGCAACTGAGAATTGTTTTTTTCAATGGCTTGCAGCAGGGCTGTTTGTAGGACATTGCAATGTTCCGCACAGCAGACCCTACTTTGGCTCTAGAAACGCTGCAGGAGAAAGTGCAAGGTGTTTGAGATGCTCACAGCAAGAGGGTACAACTAAGCAGGCTCCATGCTTCTGGGGTTATGTTTTGGTTCCATGAGGTATTGCACAAACTTCCCAAAACATACTGCGGCAAGTTGCATTTTGGGATAGCTACCCACAATGCACTGCTTTATGAATCAATGCAGGCACTGCTAGTGAGGATGCCTCCATTAAGACAATGAGCATTGTGTGGCCATGCAGAATCAACTTAATTTATTCAGAGGCTCGAGGTCAAGTTAGATAAAGTCGACTTAATTGTGTAGTGTAGAAAAGCCCTCATTCTTCTCTCCTCCAGTAGTACACCAGTGTAAATCCCTGGGGATTCTCTGCACTGTGTGTTGGGGTTTACAACCCTGTGCAGTGAACGTAAAATGCTACCAAATCAGACCTGTTTCTCCCATTCTGCAATCTACTTTCCTCCTTGCTTGGTGGAAAGTATGAACAATGACAGAAGGAGCAGGACAGAGGAGAATCAAGCTCAATGACTCCAGTGGAGTCACTCGATATTCACATTGGTGCAGCAGAGAGTTGGGACCACAGCTTGCTTCCCAGGAATGTTGTTTGGTTGCACTAAGCGATCCAAGATGCAGTTGAAGACTAACTACAACATGTTTGACAAGCCTTCCTGAAATGAGAGATCTGGGGACCTCTGTGTCTCCGGAGTCCCCAGACGAGTGATGCTAAAGGATATAATTGGGCATGTGGTTTAAGAGCTTTCATCTCAGGATTCTTGTCATCAATCCAGGCTGATAATGGGTTGTTTTGTTTATAAAAAATTGCTACTAATGTTTTTGGCCTTTGTCTCCAGAGTCGTCACTTTAACCTCCTGATCCATTGCCCCAGATTGCAGGGCAGTAGCCTGCAGCTATGAAGCCATAAAACAGACACTAGACACACAGCCAGAAAAAATATATATATATATATTTTTTCTCCTCACTAATGTTTATCACATTTTCTCCCTGGCAAATTGCAGTGCTGCATCGTGTCTGAAAGGAATTAAATGAGCGTGTGAAGTCAAGCATTGGAGAGTATCGCAAAGTCTGAAATAAATAATATCCGAATAATGATTTGCTAATAGTGGAGATCATTTGTTGTCGTTGATTTTGTGTTGTGCGCGCTAAAAAGAGTGCCCCATTCGGATTCTTATTTCCCTTTTTAAAAAAAATGTATAAACAGGGAAGTAATTAAACTATGATTAAATCTATCACTCTGCAATATATTAATCAACATTTTAAAGGACAAAGATGACCCTGGATGCACTGAAGAGCCCAGAGGCCTTGGGAACAGGATCCCTTTATCTCTGGAATAAACCGAACCCGTATCAGTCGCTATGGCAATTCAGTGACTCATCTGAATAGAGGTAGTAGACCCAAATCCAGGCATGAGCATCTCCACAATACATCCTCATCATCACAGACACTAATCGGCCCCCAGACCAGAAGGCACAGCAGAGAAGACACTGATCGCATGGGCCACGGATGCTGAATGTCATAACTGTCCTACTCAGATCTGAACCTTAGAGTTCAGAACATGAGAAGCTAGCATGAACGTCCAAACTTAATTACCAGCTTGGATCTGATATCGCTGCCACCAGCCAGAAAAATTCCAGTGTCTGGCTCACTCTGGTCTCCCCAAAACCTTCCCTGGGGGACCCCAAGACTCAGATGCCCTGAGTCTCACCACAAAGGGAAATAACCCACTTCCCTTCCCCCTCTTTACCTCCTCCCAGATTTCCCCGCCCTGGGTACTCTGGGAGATTCCCTGCTTCAAGTCCTTGAAACACAAGTACCGAGAGATCTAATCTCTCTCCCCCCTCACCCAGAGGGTATGCAAAGTCAGGCTTAGTAAATCTAACTCAAAGAGATTTTCCCCCTCCCTTCGTTTCTTAGCCTTAACCAGTGAAAACACTCAAACAAGTCTTAAAAAGAAAGCTTTATATAAAAAGAAAGAAAAAGGACATAAAATGGTCTCTGTATCAAGGTGACAATATACAGGGTCAATTGCTTAAAAGAAAAAATGAATAAACAGCCTTATCCAAAAAGAATATAATTTAACACATTCCAGCAACTACACACATGTAAATACAAAAAAACCAATATAAACCTATTGTCTTATTGTACTTGTACTTACAACTTGGAAACAGAAGATTAGAAAGCCTGGAGATAGAAAGATCACTCTCACAGCCGAGAGGGTCACCAAACCAAGACAAAGAACAAAGAACTCACACTCAAAACTTCCCTCCACCCAGATTTGAAAAAGTCTTGTTTCCTGATTGGTCCTCTGGTCAGGTGTTTGGTTCCCTTTGTTAACCCTTTACAGGTAAAAGAACATTAACCCTTAGCTATCTGTTTATGACACTGAAGCAGCCTTGGTTCTTTAGAGACATTCCTGTCAGATGAAAGGGAACAGCCACATTGGCACTGGTAACACAGAGTATACTTGCTCCATGAATCTCAGGGGCTGCAGAACAACTAAATCTGAGTTTAAAAAGTTTCTACGGAATACCTCCAACAGAGGGAAAGCTGGTGATTCTCCCCCTAACTCAGAGAAGTGACAGTACCTGCTTCTAAACAAAAAGGACTGAGATGGCGGTCTCAGGATAGTCTCCTAATGAAAAGAGAATGAATCCTTAAAGCTCCAGTTAACATGAGTGCATATGGGAGCTTGGGGAAATAGCTCTGTAAGTGGCGCTCCCCATGAATAACCATCACCTTGCAGATTTATTAAGGAGGAGACCTCCTCTTCTGTGTCCTGGGCCACGGAATGCTTCACACGTGGCATGATTCCTGAACTCCCAACGCACCAAGAGAAGGAGGGTGGGAAATAACCCTTTTGTAATTAAGTGTCTTGAGTAAAGATTTGATTCAGATTTAATAAGAAATTTATTCTAAGTCAAACAAATACCAATTGATTATAAAGAACCTAATTACGGACATGCAACCCCTGTCACGGCCAGGTTTTTCTTCAACTGCAGAGTTGTTAAAGCTCAATAAATACCCTTTTAATAATTGATTAGCATGAAATTAATAGTGAATAACTGCTGCACCTTGATGTATCTCCGCACACTGAATATGACTCACACTATGTGACTGCTACATGGAGCAGAGAGCAGCTCACATGCTGCCTCTGAGTCAGAGATGTTCCATTAAGGGGCCTGAGCCTGCCAACTGCTGAGCACCCTTCACTTCCATTGAAGGCAACAGGGAATGATGGTGCTCAGCAACTGTTGGTTCAGACCCCTGTAGCAGCAAGGCAGATGCCTCAGTCCTATTCCTGGCTCTGCTACTGAGCAGCTGGGTGCCCTTGGGTGAGTCACTTAGCCATTCCGTGCCTCAGTTTCCCAGATCCAACATCCTTTTTGGTCCAACTCCACACAAGTCAATAAGGTTACATCAGGAATATTCCCCCCACCCCTATCTGTAACATTAGCATATTACTACTCATCTCCCTAAACCGTGCTAGAGCTGATGAAGTTTTCTGAGACAGTACATGAAAGGGCTCATTATTAAATAGCATTTTCTGTATTATTTGTATTGCAACTAGAGACCTCAATGGGAGAGGCAGGTGCTCAGTATCTCTGGAAATCAGGCCCTAGATCAAATGGGGAGTTTCTGGAAAAGGTATAAAGAAAACTCACATCTGCTGAGCCTCTATCTAGTACATTAATTGAAACACTACCTCTAAGTGCCTTCCACTGGCTGCATCAGCAGCAAGAAATCTCAAAATATTGTAGGTCCTACCTAAAGAGACTAGATTAAAAGCATGGTGCAGATAATTGGTGGGATTGCAGTTTGGAACCTGGATGGTGTTCCCCAGCAGATACCAATGAGCTTATGGTAGGCAAAGATTGGAGCTTAGTCTACTGGAGACAGAATCCCTGTAGCTCCATCCCAGCTTTGAAGCTAGCCCAGGGACTGAACGTCATTGCTGTCTCAGGGCCGGCCCACGTTCTCTGGGAGTTGATTCGGTCAATTCTTTTACAGTTCCTAGTGGACAGGTGTCTGGATCGCATCCCATATGCCAATCTTGTATCTCCACAGAAGCCCAGGATTGACTGGCACAGGTTCCACCCTTCTGTGTTGGGTGTTGCTTTGCCATCTTATATTCCAGATTAAAGCTTTGGGGTCCTCAGCTGGAAAACTCAGATATAGATTTTGAGCCTGCTGCAGAATTCACAGTTCCTGGGTTTTGGGTCCAATTATTTTGAGTCATATTCTGCCTGCCGTACTGCCATGAAGGGGCACCTTCCCCTGCAAGCAGTTCCCATTAATTCTTGGCAGAGGAAGACACTGCCCAATAGAATTGTTTTATGATACTTTTTTTCCATCAGAAAATGCCAATTCATCAAAGCCAAACCTGTTTGTGAGCAAGGGCTGGTTTGGGAAAAACTCTTGTTTCACAATGTTTTTGGAAAAGAACAGTTAACCACGACTTGAAATGCCTTGTGTCACGTTTTGAAATGCCCTGTTTCACGATTTTTGAAATGACTAGTTTGGGGTGTTATTTTTTTAGTTTGAAAGAGCTTTTCCTTTCAAAATGTAATTTATAATAAATGTAAAAATATTGTTTTAAAAAGGTATTTCAACCTTTAAAAAAGCCTTTTAAAATGATCAAAACAAAATCTTTTGATTGACCTGATCTGAAACATTCTCCATGTTTTTGGTTCACAAACATTTCTGAGATTTTCACTTTTTCTCCTGATTTGGGATGGGAATTTTTTTTTGAAGCCTCGAAAATTCTTGCGGGATGGAAAATCCATTTCTACCCAGTTCTCTTTGATGGGTGCATACACAACAGAAACCTGGTGCTGCAGCCCTGAAATCTGGATCCATACCCAGGGGCAGATTCTGAACCCTCACTGAGTTTGGAGGGAGAGGAGGGTCAGTTCTGGTCTGAGGAAGGCTCGAGGCAGATCGTTAAACTGCTGATCACAGGAGCCTTACTATGTGTACACTTTAGATCCCAGTGTGAAGAGAAGACAGTGTCAGAAAAAGAAAATCCCAACCTGAATGTCTCAGATGCTGGTGCTGCCGCGCCGCCAGGCGTCCTGGAAATGGCTGTGCTAATGGCATGTGAAATGCTGTCGCTTCCTCATCCCAGTCCCTTAATGCGACCACATCACAAACCTTCAACTGCAATCAGGGCCACCTAATCTGATTAGCCGCTGAGCTTCCTCCTGAGCTGAATGGATAGTAGAGAAGGGCCGTGGCTGGTGGGAATGCAGCATACCCCTAAAGAGCTCCAAGGAAGCCATTTCTCCAGGATGGAAGCAATCTATTACTTTCCATGTGACGACATCTGGGAGAGCAGAAGGTGGGACGAGGGACAGCAATTGGGCTGGGCTCCCTCTTCTGTCATCAGCATGAGGCTGAGCTTCCCACAACAGTTCCTAGGTAGAGAGAGCGAGCACTAGGCTTTATTGGGACATGTAAGATAGATTGAGAGTGGCGGTGGCACTTGGAGAGCTGAAATGGCTTTGAATATTCACAGAGAAGAAGCTCCTACCCTGTCATTCTCTGCTGTGTTCATGCCTCACGCTCCCACCGGGAAGGGAGGGGGCTACTGTCAGCCATCACTCGGGCAGTTTTTAATGTTAGGAACTGGTGCCCGAGATCTGGCAGATGGTAATGCAAATGGAGCTCCTGAATCAAGGAACAAATTGCTAGGCATTTGTTTTAAGTGGAGAGCTGTAACGAGTCTGTTAATTAGTAATTAAGCCAAGCTGAAGGCGCAGTGCGGATGTGGGTGCAAGGACTGGAATCTGGGTGCAGGAGGGAGCATGGGTGTGAACTGGCTAGCAATTCTGGCTGTGGGTGCAGGATAGGCTATGGGGGCTCTCTGTGGTGGGTTGGCACTGGAGTGCTGGCACAGATTTGGTGTGAAGGGTGATCTGAGTGCAAGTGCATGTGCCTGGCTGCACATGGTGCAGAAGGAGAGATAAAGCCTCATGCAGCACAAGGTGTGGGGGTCATGAAAGGAGGGTGCAATTCCACGTGCAGGTGCAGTGCAGCTGTGTGTTCAGTGTGGGTGTGGTTACAGGTAGGGGGGTACAGGGGTGTGTGCAGTGCATAATGTGGATACAGTTATAGGTGTGGGTGCAGCACGAGGGCAGAGAAACATGGGCAGCCCAAGTAGCAGAGTAGCTGTGGAAGCTGACGCATGTGCAGTGTGGGTGCTGTGTGAACTTGGGTGCAGTGCAAATGTTGGCTTAGGGTGGATGCAGTGTAGTATTTGGTGGGTGAGATGAGGTACATTGAGGTGGTAGGTTCAGCGTTGGGGTGGGCACAGTGTGGGTTCAGGGCTGAGATGGAGGCAGGGTAGTGTGGATCCAGGACTGGGATAGGAGCAGTGCAGTGTGGGTTTGGAGCCAGGGTGGGTGAAGAACAGCGTAGGTGTAGGGCTGGGATAGGAGCAGTGTCGTGTGGGCGTAGGGCTGGGATAGGAGCAATACAGTGCGGATCCAAGCTGGGATAGGAGCAGTGCAGTGTGGGTTCAGAGTCAGGGTGGGTGCAGAACACTGTAGGTGTAGGGCTGGGATAGGAGCAGTGCAGGTGTAGGGCAGGGATGGGTGCAGTGTAGTTTGGGTATAAGGCTAAGATGGGCACAGCACAGTGTAGGTGTAGGGCTGGGAGGGGGTCAGTGCAGTGTGGGGCTAGGACAGGCGCAGTGCAGGTTCAGAGATGGGTGGATGAAGAGGAGTGTGGATATGGGTGCAGGTGTAGGGCTGGGATGGGCACAGTGCAGGGGATGCAGTGCAGAGTTGTGCTGTGAGTGTGTTTATTGCTGCAGCTATTCAGTTGTTTCCTCTTTTTGGGCCCCAGAAGCTCACAGACATTTGAACCATGGCCCCTCTCCACTTCTTTCCATCTCTGGTGAAGGGCCAACCAGAGACAATCCACTGCTGCTCCATGACTTTGTCTGAGGCCTAGGGCTGTTAACCCAGGGCTTGCCCCTCTCATCCAGTTGCTGGACGGCTGGGAGAAGCACAAGGAGAGTTTCTAGAGCTACTGAGAGAGATCCTGAAGCTGCTGTTCAAACCTCAAGTGATGGCGAAGGACCAGCACTGGTCTCTGGATTTGACTAACAGTCTTTGGCTCTAACCTGGGCACATGAAGGCTGAAGAAATGGCTACAAATCTATTTAGTGCCGAACAAGTCAGCCCCTTCACCATCCCCTGTTGCCCATTCCCAGCTTCTGGGAATGGACAACAGGTTCCAATATGGCAGCACTGGGGCCCCTGGGGCTGAGCCCAGGCCTGTGCAGCTGGCCCCTGGACCTTTCCTGACATTACCAGCAGCAAAGTGGATTTCTGCCAGTGTCTCAGGGGCGCCTGCTGACAGCCAACGACCAGACAGTCAGCTGGAAGGGACAAATGGCTCCAAATGGAGATGGAAAGCCTTTTAATGGTGACAGGTAAGAGGAATCGCAGCTGCACAGGAAGGAAATGCAGGGAAAGGCCAGCTGCTCTGCCAGTCAGTAAGGGGGAGAGAGACACACCGTCAATCAGAGAGACAAGCAGGGATCTCACAGCTGGCACAGAGAGAGGGCAGAGAAAGAGCTTTCCAGCCCAGCAGGATCAATCCCATGAGAGAACATTGAGCTCCTGTTCCTCCCCGCACATGAGGCAGGATTTCCAGCCCCCTGCACCATTCCAGTCAGAGACTGATGATAGATAATGTGTGAAGGAGAGAGACACACTGCGATACCGGATAGAGAGAGCCACCTCCTGCAGTTGGCCCAGAGAAGTCCTAGCAAGGGCTCACTGCTCTGAGTGGGCAGGGAAAGTCCCCTTCCTATAACTGTATTTTGCAATGAGGAGTAAAATCCTGCAGTCCTTCCACTCCCTGCTCCTTTAAGAGGGCGCCGCATCCTTAATACCCCACATCACAGAGCCCTTCCCCAAGAGAGCCAGCTGGAAGGCGAATGGCAATGGAACAGTTTAAAGGAGAGGTGGCAAGTGACTCAGTGGATAGTTCCTGGGAGCTGAGGGAGCTCCAGTGGCAAGGATTCACTAGCCACATCTAAACTGGAGGGCGTAGGGAACCCATGGCCTGCTGCTCACACACTGGGCTTCAGAGCAAGCTCTGGTGGGGCCAAGGCCTCAAAGCTTTGGGATGCGATCAGACAGAGGAAGGATGATCAGAGTGCTCCTGAGGCCTGAGTTCTATTCCTACATCTACCACTGACTCCCTACCCGACCTTGGCCAAGTCACTTGCTTTCTCTGTGTCTCAGAACCCAGGCTGTAGAAGGGGGGTAACAATCTGCCTTATGCCCCAAGGGTCTTGGGAGCTGCTCAGATACTATGATAATGGCATGAGTTCTTGTGGTCTCATCACAGGCATCGTTGGTCAGGCTTTGCAAAACCAAAGTCAGGGCTGCTTTGGAGAAAATCCCATTTTATCCAAACCCTGGACCAAAGGCCCTTCTTCTAACCCATCTCTGCATCACAAGGCTTCAAGGGTGGGCTTGGACATCCTCGTGAACCCTTGACTCATCACCACACTACACTCATCCATTGCTCTGCCCCAATCCCAGAGACACCAAGGGAAACCGGCCAGCCAAGGGTTACGTTCTGATTTCCTTTCTGATTTATGTAAACTCCTGAACGGCGTACTAATAAGAAATCAGTTCCTGTCATCAGCTTTATTTCTTATTCTGAGCCACAACACTAAAACACTTCATGGTGATTACAAATAGCAAAGTTATTTTTTGCCAAGCCTCTGCATCAGAACTTAATAGCATAGTGTAATGCCACCCCACGCTGATGTGTGGCATATTTAATATCCATCTTTCTTAGAAATAACAGTGTTCTGAAATTAGAAGGGACTTTAGCAGCGAAATAATTAATGTGGATAACCATCATAAATGCCACAAATGGAACAAATACAGATGGCAGTGAACCATGATTGCTAATACTCTAACCTGTTGTGACAGAACTTTAAAAATTGAAACCCTTTTCCCCAGAGGCCAGTGAGTGGAAATAAATAAAAAAAAATAAAAAAATAAAATAAACCAGAGCTCATCTTTAACTGCATCGTCCCCTCTCATTACCAGTCTCCCAGTCGGTTACGTGCAAGTTCGGAGCTTCCAAGCCTGTTCTCCCTATCAGTATTGTGTTCTCATTACAGCAGGGTTTACAAGAGGGAGAACGTGTTTG
Organism: Gopherus flavomarginatus; assembly: GCF_025201925.1. NCBI lineage: Eukaryota > Metazoa > Chordata > Testudines > Testudinidae > Gopherus > Gopherus flavomarginatus. The sequence goes on from NC_066629.1 coordinate 13,902,250, forward strand.
TGCTTAAGGCACTGGCGTGGATACAGCAGATGTGGGTTCAATTTACAGCATTTACTGCGGAACATTGGACAAATCACCTAATCTCTCTGTGCTTCACTTCACTACCAACTAAATAGGTAAAACAGGCTTTTCTTTGTCTGTCTTGTCTATTTAAGGTATGTCTACACTGGAGCTGGAGGTGTAATTTCTGGCTCAGTTAAATGTACGTGTGCTAACTTTGACCAAGCCAGTGCACTAAAAATCCAAATGTAGCTGTGGGTGCGCTGGCTGTGGGAGGGGTAACTGCCAGAATAAGTACCTTGGATGCCAGGCAGGGCTGTACTCAGGACAGCTAGCCCCTCCCTCCACTTGCGCCGCCAGGGTTCACATGTGCATGTCTCCTCAAACTGAAAATTACACCCCCCAGCTTCAATGCAGATGTCCCCTTGGAGTGTGAGCTCTCTGGGTCAGGGACCGTTTCTCATGATGTGTTTGTGCAGCACCTAGTACAACAGGGCCTGCTCTCACTTCAGCACCACTGACACACTAATGATATGAACACAGCACACAGCCTTGCTGGTGGCTGTTCACAACGTGGTAGGCGCTGCCATGCGTGGGAACTGGCATGACTGATCTGTCAGTGAAAAGGTCCATGTCTGGCAGGTGGGTGGTGTGAGCTGAATCCTTGCCCTAGTTACAACAGCCTAACCCCATCTGAACTCATCAGGGGCTGCCCTGATGTAGCTCAGAAGATAATTTGGCTCACTGCAGGCACACCATGTCCTAGGGAGGAAAAGGAGGAAGACATGCACTCTCCCAGAAGGGGTGCCTGGAAGCAATAGGTCTGGTAAGACCTAAAGACTTCTGGGATCTAAGAGAGCAACGAATGGGCTGTGAAGCGTCTCAGAAGAGATGTAACTAGTGCTTCCCACAGTGGCATCTACAGATCTGCCAAAAGAAATTTGAAGTCCTGGTACATCATGTTCACTGGGGCCCCATCCTCTCCCGGTCACCCCCTTTTCAACCAGTTACAGACCTCTAATCAGCAGGGCTATGGTCCCACAGCCTAGATGTTCCTTCTCCCCCAGCTGACAGCACTGCTACCTGCTCTCCCAACACAATGATCCACTGAACAGCCAGCTGAGTGCCAGTCACTCCCCATGTAGGTGCAGCAACAAAGGAGGGCTCTCCATGTCCTCTCACATGCACTCCTGGGCATTAACTGCCAAAGAGGCTTCAATCAGGGATGGGGAAGGCCTTATTAGGTCATCTACTCAGTCTGCCTGTCAAAGCAGGCTTGTTCTCCCACAGAACAATGCTTAGACACTAGCCTAGGTTAATTTGAGAAGGCCCAAGTACTGGGATTTTCATCCTTCCTCTTTCAATTATCACAGTGAAATAAGCAGCGAACAAGTTAGGGGATTCTCTCCCCAGTTCCTCCGTGTCCTGCAGAAATGATAAACTTCCCACTCCCAGGACGAATATCTGTCTAAATCCATCAGGCTGGAAAACAAGGGCATTCTGCAGTTCAGTCTCTCCATGCGTTGTGTTATGCAGGGTGACACATCGGATGTGGTGTAATGCTGCATCACACAAGCTACACTCCAAGGCAAATCCATTAACACAATAATCTGATAAGCCCTTTGGCGTCATTTCCCCCTCACCAAACACCCTGGGAGCTTGTGTGGGTGTGAGTTAATGGGGAAGATTTCTCCCACAGTGATATTCCCTTTGCAATTGTAGAGCGCCTTTCATCCAGAAGAACCAGACCCTACGGTGCTTTGCAGGCTATGCATGGGTCACTTCCCCACTACTGAAACAGTTAGCTCTTGGGTGTCACATAGCACTTTTTTTTTTTTTCAGCACCAATAATATCACACCAGAGTTTAGGCCAGGAAGTGAAGAATCAGGGATTCATCCACATTAGACTTGAAAAAGAATAATCAACCTGAATGCCACCACCTCCACCCTGACACAGACCATACTGGAATGTTTCCTGTGCTGTATTTTCTAAAACTTAGTTTCAAATATCTCAAATAGTAGAGCTTCCACTACTTCTCCTGCGAAGCTCTTTCTCACTCTAAAAGATGTTGCCTTTGGTAAGTTTCTCTGTTGTTCTGTCTAAATGATCCCTTAAATTCTATTGTGTCCGATTATGCCTCTTCTCCCCTCTGTAACTAATCCTTCTTCCTCCTTGGCATATACATTTACAGCTGGGCATTGTTTTTCAGATTAATAGTTTATTCATTAAATAATGCAGTTTAGGGTCGACCAAAACTATTGGCAAATTCAGTGAATAGTTTCAGCTTCAAAAAATGGGATTTTTTTTTCAAAGTTGAGACATTTTGTTTCGAAACAACCTTTTGTTTCTATATTCAAAGTGACCTTTTGTTTCGATATTCAAAACGACCTTTTGTTTCGACATTTTGCTTCAAAACTGTCTATGGTTTCTAACTTTAGCTGGATTTAATGTGTTTTAAAGGGTAAAAAAAATCCAACAATTAAATAATGTTTGACCCAAAACAACTTTTTTTTGTTGATTTCACTTTGACTCAAAATGATTTCTTTAGTTTGGAAAAATTGGTTATTCATCCAGTTCTATTTACATCCTTCAAATATCTGAAATTAAAAGAGGAAAATTAGGTAGCACTGAATTTATGTGATTTGGAATTTGCCTAGACTTTAAAGGCACCATCCAATAGTACACTGGGTTAATATAAACACAGAGGGTTTCAGAGCAGCACTGGTCTAGGGCTCGAGCTGAAGTTTATTGAAATCCACGGACAGGTTCCCACTGATTCCAATGGGACTTTGGCTCAAGCCTTCAGTTTCCATTTCACTTCCGGCAACACTCTGTTTAGTTTTTTTTCTTTTCTTGGAGGTCTCCCATCCAAGTCACAAACCTCATTAGTTTAGGAAATCCAACTAGATCATTCTGTGAGCTTGGAATAGTTGGAGGTACAGCTGCAGGAAGTTAAAGAGATTTGGCACCTTTAATTTTCCCAGAGACTGAAATGAAGGTTTACCTATAATTTATCTCAGTGTGTTATCCTCCAGCCAGATCGCTGGGAGGGAAGAGAGAGATGTGCATCTGTGCACCATGGCAGCCAGAATTCCTTTTAAGGAGATGCTTAGTGTGCTGTTATTTACTCTTTTTACATGGATGCAGTACAGTGGTTTGACAGAGACTCCAACCTGCTGAAACGAGGTCTTCCTAACCCACCCTCCTAAATAACGAGGAAGGTGTTTCTAAGCCCAGCCAGTCTTGCAAAGGAAACAGCTGATTGGCAACCCTTTGGAAAATAAACAACGAAATGCGAGCCAAACTAAAAGCCAAAGCGGAAAGTAATTTTCATAACTCATTCACCTAATGGATGAGATATGAAATGAGTTAGCTGGCAGATGGGCACCCTAGAGGTACATTGGTTTGTCACTCCCTATAAGGCATCTCGGAGAAACCACTGCATGACTTCACCTCTCTTGCCTGAGAAGGGGGAAAAAAAATAAAGCTTTGCAAATTTCCATCAGCGGTTAAATATTCTCCGTGCTTAAAGACAGAAGCAAGCCTGGGAATGTAAGATGGTTCTAACCATTGCTTTCTACATCGGTCTGTTCATTGTCACACTACCGAAGAAACTTCCCTTTGTCTTTTCTTATGAGGTGCTTCTATGCGCCTTGTTAAACTATTTGTACACAACAAACAAGGAAGAATGGAGCCGGCCGAGGGTTATTTATTGCTTCAGCATGAAGTCATTGAGGCAGGAGGCTAGCGCTAGGCATGGCATCTTATGATGTATGGGTTAGGACAGCTTGGTGCTGAGAATGCCATGAAGTATTAATCTCAAGGAGATGCTATTGAACTCAAGAGAGACTTAACATCAGTGCTGAGAGATCAAAGATATGATATCTGTGGCAGAGTGCGCTATCAGAAATGATCGTAAGAAAAACAAAGGGGTCATTTTAGTGCCTTGTGCATTAATGGAGTGACTCGTTGCCTCCGGGCAGAGGCAAACAGCAATTTTTCCTGAACCAAACCAACATGCACATGGGATTTTTTGACATTTCTTTACATCTTATTGCGAGCTGCCAATAAATGAAGGCATAATAATGTCAAATCAGTTTTCCTCTCTAAGTTTATGAGCTGCCCTCAATTGTTTTTTTTCCCTTTCAGTGCTTTCCAGTCAGCCAAAGATAGAAACTCTTGAAGAGTTCTAAATACAAAACTTCAGCAGTAAACAACACTTAAGTGTCTGGCTCAAATAAACACACATGCTGGGAATGCCAATGGAAGGTTCTCCGATCAACATGATGCATGGAGGGAATAGGCTAATCCTGTCCTTCCTTAACCTGTGATTGTTTCTAGAACCTATGCTTTGCATGGTGTTGCATTCATTCAAGCCAAGAAAGGGTTGGCTAGTGCTAGAGTTTTTGTTTTCCACCAATTTTTTTTTTCATCAAAAAACAAAACCTGAACTTTTGGGCTTCACACTGAAAACTTTTTGGGTTTTGCTCAAAATAAAACCTAGAATGATTTTTTTTAAAATGAAAAGTAGAAATTGTCCTCAGAAAGCAGACACATAACACAAAAAATGGTAGCTGGTCAAAAATCCAACTTTCCAATGAAAAATAGTTTTGATGGAAAATTTTCAACCCGTCCTAGATAGTTCTCATGGGATGTGCATGGTTTAAACTGCAGTTCATGTGAGCTCCTATGGGCCTATAGGCAAGAGGTGCCTGGAGTCATTAGAAGAGGAAAGTTGTTTGATTACTGTGCACCTGGGGAATTTAGTCTAAGCTAGAGTTGTATCATCCTATACCAAAGTGTAACATAGTCATAGCCACTTAACATTTCTGCCTGCTACTCTGAAATCTATCATTATTCTGCACACCACAGATACTCAAAATTTCACAGCAGCAGTGGGGTTAGAACCCAAGTCCTCCAGCTTCTGCCACTTTAGTAAAAGACAAAGAGCAGCAGACAGAGTAAGAGTGAATAGCTCTGCGGCTTCCCAACCATGTGATGCAACTTTCTGGGCATATACAACAGGGATACTTCAGAATACCATGCAAACTGGCCCTAGCCAATTCCTGTCGAACACGGTGCTATTTGGAATCATGGCACGGCCAGAAATACAATAATACCATGCACTATTTTACTGCATAGCTTGCTGGGAAACATTTGATCTTATGCTAATTGTAGTTTTAACACTTGTCTTTTGGAGAAAGGACTAACCTCCTCAGAAGGCTACACATCCCACCGCAATCCTGAAGAATGATTAATTGTATGATTGCAAGTGATGGTCTGGAGGGAATCAATCAATCAATGAGTGCTTATCCACCTTTGCATAGGGGAGTAATTAACGTTCATTTACAGAAGGGACTGTTTATGTAAATAACAAGTTCATGGCTGTTCCATTTGACAGATAGCTGAGGGGATGGGGAGGTGGAATGTGTGAAAGTCCATGGCACCTGAATGGGAAGGACAAAGAGATGTGGAGCATGGAGAGTGCCTGCGTGACTCTGTTTGCCACCAGTAAAGCTGTGTTGTTCGTGCTGCTTGGTGATACAACTGATCTGAAGGAGAAGCCTGGGCCTTGCCTTGCTGGCTCTGAATTTGAGTGCTGGTATTAACACTCTGACAGAGACAAATCCTTGTCCAGCTGCCTGGTCTGCAAATTGCCCAGAAGTGACGAGAATATTTTGTACTTGGAAATGGTGAGGATGTCCATCCAGTGTGAGAGAGTGGCTTGAGATTGCAGGAGGCTGCGTTACTGCTCCGGTCTATGAACATGCTTTTTTGGAGGGAGGAGCTGATAAGGATAGTCATTCCGCGCAACCTTAATAAGAACAGCCCTTTCGTTCAGGGCTGCAGATAAAAGTCTTCTTCATTACCCCAAAAAAACCTGGCCAGCCCCCTGGTGAATCTGACACGAGGCTTAGGGGGTGCTGAGCTGGCGAAGGAATGAGCAAGTGTGGCTCAAAGATGCAACCACCTGAAGATGACATGGCATGAAAATGCATGAGTTAAAGGGTACCGCAGATGAACAGCACAGAGGAATCCCAGCCTTAGTTTCTGAAGGGAGGAGAGCCAGAGACTCCATGAAATCCACTAAGGATTTTGCTATTGCTATCGAGTTTACATGGAAAGCACTCAGATGGGCTTGGGTTCATGGGGCTTGGAATGCAGGCCTATAAAATTGCAGTGTGGATGTTCAGTCTCAGGCTGGGGGGAGGGTCCCAGAGCCTGGGCTCCAGCCTGAGCCGGAGTATCTACACTGCTATTTTAGCCCTGTAAGCCCCAGTCAGTTGACCAGTGCTCTGAGCCTCGGTGCCACAGGTTTTTATTGCATTGTAGACATATGCTCAGATAGAGTTCTGGTGTCTCACTTTGTAGATGCCTAACTCAAGGCAGTGTGGCCTATGGGATAGATCACTGGCCTGGATGTAGGGAAGTTGGGTTCCATTCCTGCCTCTTTCACTGGCCTGCTGAGTGACCTTGGGCAAATTTGTGCCTCAGTTTCCCCATATATATAACACTACTGCAGAATAGACCTCCTTTATAAAAAGCTTTAAGATCTACAGATAAAATGTGCTATGGAAGAGCTACGTCTTGTTATTAATAATAATAGAAGGAGCCTGCTGTACAGAAAGTGCCCACTCTTTGAAAATCAGGCCCTATTTAAGAAAGCCCAAGAGGAACACACCAAAACTGAGGTACTCTGAATCATTAGTCCCACTTGAAAATGTAGGTCTCAGGAGGGGCAGTGGGCGGGTGTATTTCATTTAGATATTGCCATTCTCAGTCCCTCACACTATACCCTATCCCCAGTGCCACACAGCTAGCTCCCAGACTGATTGTGTGTGTGTGTGTGTATATGATGCCATGTATATATATTTTGCATCCATATCAGAGTGCAAAGGGGGATTAGTAATATGCACAGAGCTCTTTCAGTCTTCTCATTTCTACTCCCTTATTTCCCTTCCATGCATCTACATGTGGAGGGTTGTTTTTAAGTGTTTTTATTAGCTTGTGCTTGCTTGGGGAAGCCCATTATAAATCAGAGTATTATTAGGACCAATTATAATTTGCCCTCCCCCTCCGTGAGGAAAATATTGTTACTCCCATTTTTCAGATTGGGGAAACTGAGGCAGGGTGGCTAAGATATTTGCTCCACATTCCAAAGGGGATTAGTGCCAGACTCAAGATAAACCTTGAGAGTTGCTGGAACCTAGTGTTGTGCTCAGACCATGCTGTTCTCCCAGCTGCATGCAGCAGAAAGTGATACAGAGATGTAAAGGGTGCTGTGTTGCTCCCTGTGATGCAGAAGGTGAAGGACAAAGGGGAGGACACTAGTCTGACACACACATTAGCTTCTCATGACTCTAGTTCCCAGAATAAGTAGCAGTTTCCACTACACTGCCTGTCTAGATCCTGGCCCAGATGCACCAATCCAGGAAACAACTGCACACTACAATCCAGGTACTAGTGAGCAGATAAACATGCGTTACATGGGAAATATGCAGGGACAAGTGGGTATAACTACCAGCAATAGGATAATATAAAATAATAGGCTAACAGGAAAGCTGTCCTGGTGGTGAAATGTATTAGACTGTTGAACCAGTTGAAACTCCAACACTTGAATCATTTGAAATTCAATTGGGCAAAGCCCTTGAGGATAGCCTGCAGAAGACAATCTGGTACTGGTTGTGGAAAATGGACTAAATCATCTCTTTCATCTCTGATTTCTGTGACTAAGTCTCAAACAGCAGGCACATGTTATCAAGCAGACTCTTCAAAGAACTAAGGCAGGGTAGCTATCTAAGAGTTGAGACACTATGATGGGAAGGTCAAAAGCAGCTGTGCATGAACCTGAGATGGAGTCTGGGTTCAGTGCTGAGAAGCACCCACAATTTCAGATGCTTCCCAGGAATTGGGAAGCGCTTCTCATGTAGTCGCTTTCATCTTCAACCCTAGCTGGGACCACAGTCATCCAGAACTGAGACATGACACAGGGCAGGAAAGCTAAGAGGGCATTTCAGAGCCACTGGGAAAGTTTGCTGTGAGGTTTGGTCCACAGTTTCTGGGATGGAAACCTAGTGTTCGTAAAGTCCCTTGTTCAAAACGCAACCAGAGCCCACCCAAATAGTGAAGAGACTACACAGGGCCAGAGCCTGCAATGAGTTCTACGTGCCCAGAGTCCCACTGATTAATTCTCATATGGGCTAACCTGAACCCATGCAGGAGAAGAGTCTTGCTCATCTACCTTTGCTCACACCAAGAGCCCAGCCTCTCTAATTCTCCTTCAAAGAAGGCTTTATCCTCTGGCAAGATCCATTCTCCCTGTCAGCTTCTGCATGCCAACAGCCGAGTGAGGGTTCAGTCCCCTCCCAAACTGTCACACGCTATAAAGACTAAATCATTGCTATTCAGCCATTCTGCTTCCATCATCATTAATATTCTTAAAAGGATCTTGGAAATACATTTATACAAGGCTACATGAGCGGCTTCTACATTTACTTTCAATTTAAATAATGGTTTTAGCCAAGCTTTTGATGTGCTGTTTACTTTAATTACTGTTTTACCCCTATCTGTGTCTTGACACGATGTCACTGAATATTTTATGACTTCTCTGACTCCTTTTTCTCTTCCCAATGTGCAGGGAATGTCTACATCTCTCCCTCCCCATGCCTTCCCTCCACCCCGCAAATTGCATTTCTAACTTTTTCTGGGGCTTGCTGTAAACGAGATGTGGCATGTCACCGAGATTATCCTCCCCTGGTGATTGCAAAGGGGATAAATAAACCAGTAAACAGATGTTTACCAAGCTGGCATGAGAGCTGGTACTGACTAATGCAGGGGCTGGCTGGCATGCAGGCAGTCCCTTACACTAAGGCTCTCTGGGCCACCTGCCTACCCACAATGGCCGAATGAATTGCAGACTAAGCCTAAAAAGGGGACAACAGAAAAATGGGCAGCTTCAAAGAAGAAAGAAGCCTCAAAGAAAGTGCAATGGGAAAACTTACTCTTATATCTTTATTACTTGTATGATGCTAGAGCCTAAGTATTACAGAAGGGCTCTCTATGTAAATAGTTCATAGATAAGGTGCCAGTGGATGGTACTCAAAAATATATAGTGTAATTCCTGGGTTCATTCCTGGCACCTTCGGAAAACAACATCCAGGCGATCTCGTGCGCTCTTCGCATGTCTAGGTGTTCTCTGATACAGGCAGTGCTTCACTGAAACCAGGAAACACTGCACAGCAGAGAGAACAACATATACAGACAGATTTTTTTTTAAATGACAGCCTTCTGTCTCCAATTAGTTTACGGTGTTTTTATTCCCTTGCTCCTAAATCCCTTGAAAACAACCTAGGTGCCAGATCCTCAGCTGGTATAGCTCCACAGAAGTCACAGGACTTACACTGGTATTGCACCAGCTGAAAGTCTGGCCCTTACTGTCTTGGATTCCTGTTTCTGGACTGGGTAGGAAGCCTATTCTCAAAATTTCACTAAGATGTTACACTCAATGTCTCTCCTTTCCGAGTGGTGTACCATCCTATCCAGGCTATATCTAGAGCGAACGTGGGGCAATGGATTGTTAAATGTGCCAAAGGCCCTTGAGAACTTTTCACAAGTGCTCAAGGGAGAAGAGCAATTTTTCCCAGGAAAACCCAGGGTTTTGATAGGTCTATAACTAGATAACAATAGGTTTGTTGTTTTTTTTTAAAGTAGCCTGTTTATTGGTTTTTTTATTATGTTTAACTACATAGAAACTTGTGGTAAAAGCCATTCGCTATAGCTAGAAGAAGCCACAGGAAAAAAAGGAGCTAGTTTGGTGAAAAATTTCAAATCAAAGTGCATTTTCCAAACTTACCTCTAACTTTAATTTCAGTAATTTCCTTTCTAACATGGCAGACACTCTTCTATGGACAGAGAAAAAAAATACCATTTTTTACATGATTTTTTTTTTTTGATAAAATTTCAGGACAGCTTACAATACTGAGTTTATGTCAGAACTGAGATTGCCACCTGAACTATGGAATGGCTCCTAATATGGACAGCAAAACAGCTTCACTATAAGAGCCTCAGTTGGTTTCACTAGGTCACTCAAAACCTTGGTCTGGGTTTTGTACATGTCTAGCATTCAACTCATTTTTATTGTTCTTTGGTTCTTTAATGGTCAATCTGGAGATCTACTGTTCTTGGGCCAACACAGATTATTATTATTCTAATCCCAGGAGCATCTAGAAGTCCCAACCAAGTCCAGGGGCCTATTGTTCTATGCAAGCACATGGCAAGAGACAGCCCCGACCCGAAAGAGGCTATATCTAATTAGACAAGACAGACAAAGGAGGGAGGGAAACAAAAAGAGAGAGATGTAGTGAGTTGAACACCATCAGATACCAGGGGCAGCAACAGATTACAGGTCTTCTCCCTTCCCAGGGCTCCATCCACTGGCAGAACTAATACTGACTGGAATGACACACTAAGTACGCCCTTTGTAACATGGACACAGCAGCTGACTGCCAATATGGTTCCTGACCACTTCTCTGCATTGGATGATTTAGCAATGTAAATTCACCAGACCTGAGCACACAGAACCTTTGATCCTGTGGGAAACTGCCAAGCCAATATGCAGCAAAGGATGGCCAAAGCAATACAGTAAAAGTAAATTTCACTAGCACAATAAAGGCCAGAGGAGGCAGATAAATGACAGTGCAGAGAAGAGATAAAGAAAAAGATGACAAGAGCACTTCAATGAGTCACTAAATGTACCTGCCCTAATATCTCAGACCTGTCGTGGTTGACTCTTTGTTCACACTTAATATAGGCACTGGGCCCATAGCTGGGTAAGAGATCAATAATTCTGCAAAGAAACTGAAGACTAAAAAGTCTCATGGGACAGACAAAATCAAGCTGAACTCCAGGTGATATGTACTAAAGGGAATTGCAGAGACTCTACTCAGGGAGATAACAAGTGCTGTCAGATGCCAGAAGAGAGAGATGTGTAACTCTACAGTTATTCACAGAAACTGAACCCTTAGAACTAACAGTTGTGGGCAGATAACCCTTTCCTGCCTCTCTGTCCTGGGGAAATTGCTTCCAAGGCAGAATGACAGCTGACACAGAGGAGGTGTCCATTCGCTGACAGAATCCACTTCCATGCAAATGGGAAAGCTTGAGAACTGCAACAGTATTTGTATCAATTAACAGTAGCTGATCTTTCATATGAAGGTGGTTTTTATGATGCCAAGGCAATCCCCGGCTGCAATTCCTAGGGGACTTCCAATCACTGTAGCTCCACTCTGGGAGATTTCACTCCCAGATTTCCAAACCAGACCCATCCCACCACCCTAAACTCACTGCCCTTTAGATTCATTTTGGTACTGGTGAAATTCTGGGCAGTGGGTGGAGCCAACAAGAACAACCTACCCCACCTGCTGAGAAGGGAAGCGCTATAGAAACCAGAATATAGGCGATTATGGGTGACAAAGAATTAAAAATAAGGCGAGCTGTGAAGGAAAACTGAGAGGCATTTGGACCTATGCCTTCATATGGAGACCAGCACATGCAGAAAAGCGGGAGACAAAGCCATGGATCTGAGATAACTCGGCCATCCTGACCATGGTGTGAGACTGACAGCCTGGGAGAATGGAATCTCCTTTCTTCCTGCACAACAAAGACATCACGTCTAGTGGATTCTCCCATGGGCAAGCTTCCCCTGCCCCTTTGCCTCCTGCCGTTGCTCCTCCTCTCTGCTCTGGAAGGCTCCCACCTGGAAGGCCATGAAAAGATTTCAGTCTCCTGGCCCCTAGACTCTCTGTGCCGAGACGAACAACAAGGGGACTGCCATTCCAGTGAGGGCCACTGGCACTCAGGGCACCTGCTATGGATCCCTGTCCCCATCAGTCACATGGTAGGGGCGGGGAGTTAGATTACCTTTCCAAAGACTAGTGAGATTTACAGATGCAAAGTGCTACAGGGGCCTGAATCCAAAACCCACTGAAGTCAATGTAAAGCCTCTTGTAGACTTCAGTAGGCTTTGGATCATGCCCTGGAAGAGCTAAGGGCCTATAACAATGGCCAAGCACCACATGCTTCAGGGGAAGGTGTCAGAACCTCCCAGTAGCACATGGGGGATAATCTGCCCCCCCTCAAACATATTTTCATAGCATTTAAGGCTAGAAGGGATGATCAGACCCTCTAGTCAGACCTCCTGCATAGCACAGACCAATATGTTTCACCCAGTTATCCCGGTACTGAGCTTTCGTTAGACCAAAGCACTTCAGTCCTCAGGAGACTGAACTCTTGTGTGTGCCCCAATGCCTGAGGCCTCTGCAATGGCAGGGAACTGGTTAGCTGACGTGACAAGAAGATCCCAGCAGGTGATTCGTGTCCCATGCTGCAGAGGAAGATGAACAATCCCCACATCTCTGTAACCTCCACCTTCCAGCTCAGGCAGAGAAACTTCTAGCATCTTTCCTCCTATATGTTACAGGCTCCTCTGAAATAAACCCAACCACCTTATTTTATTATTTTTTTTAAATAAAGATCTGCTCTCCCCTTGCCCATTTTCCTGTGCACACTGTTCATACATCTGGTGCCCATGTGGCCTGCCCAGCATAGTGGCTTTCTGTCATAGAGACATTTGCCTAACATTCCATTCAGTAATTCTTCACGCGTCGAGTGAATTAATTTATCACTCAATGAAATTGCACCAAGCATTAATGAAGCCATTTAGTATTCAGGCAGAAGTCCTCTCTATTTCCACAAGTGCTCCATTGTAGTTCAGCATTTGTTGGGCAGTAATTAATGGTACTTAATCCTTAAATCCTTAAATTGTTTCTAATTTGGTAAGCAGTAAAGTTGTAGTAATCCATTTCTTTGCTGCTTTCCTTCCCTCTGTTCTCAGTACAGCCTGTTTTGATATACTTTTGTAGAACTTCCTCCAGTTTAACCACAGAGGGGCCAAATTGTCTATTGGGTATGGCACAAGCCAGGGAACCAGGATTCCTGGGTTCTCTTGGTGAATCTGCCACTGACTTGCTGACAAGTCACTTTATCTCTCTCCACCTGCTTCCCCTATTGTGTAATTAAAAGAATGTTTACCACTCTCACATAGGTCTTGTGAGTGTTAGCTAATGGATGTAAATCATTCTGAGCTCTTAAGAAAGAATCATCCACAGACAAAATCTTTACAAAGGCAGCTCTAGTCATCCCCATTTTACAGAAGGGGAAACCAAGGCACCAAGTGATTCAGTAAGAGAATATGGGTCTCTCAACTCTTAGCCCTGTGCCTAGAAAGCACTGTGTTCAGGAGAGAAATGAGACCAAACTAACCTTTACCCAGAGCCGGCGCTTCCATTTAGGCAGCCTAGGCAATCGCCTAGGGCACCAGGATTATTGGTGGGCGGCATTTTGCCGGAAGGAGCGGCAGGTGGCTCCGGTGGAGCTGCTGCAGTCGTGCCTGCAGACGGTCGGCTGCTCCCGCAGGTCCGGTGAACCTCACGCAGGCACCACTGCGGCAGCTCCACCGGAGCCACGGGACCAGGGTGCTAAAACCCCTAGTGCAGGTCCTGCCTTTACCCCTTAAACTTCGGGAAAGTTCAGATCAAGAGCTGAACTCTGCAGCTAGTAAATTTTTATTGTTAATTTGCTCTAGCACTTTGTTATTAATAATGAACAGCTAATAAACACCACATACATAGAGTCATGCAAATGCAGGGAACTGAGAAATCAAATCCAGCCCTCGGCACTGAGGCAGAACAAGTAAACGTAGACCATCCCTGATAGGTGTTTCTTTAACCTGTGTTTGAAAACCTCCAATGACGGGGATTCCACAACCTCCCTTGGAAATCTATTCCAGAGCTTAACTACTGCATAGCTAGAAAGTTTTCCCTAATATCTAACCAAATTTTCCCTTGCGGCAGACTAAACCCATCTATTTACTAAACCATTATTTCTTGTCCTAACTTCAGTGCACATGGAGAACAATTGATCTCAGTCTTCTTTTTAACAGCTCTTAATGTATTTGTAGACTTATCAAGTCCCCCCTTGGTCTTCTTGTCTCAAGACTTTTATTTGTTTTGTTGCTATCTTCTGAACTGTCTCCAATCTATTTGCATCTTTCCTAAAGTGTGGCTCCCAGAACTGGACACTGTACTACAGTTAAGGCCTCACCAGTGCCAATCAGAGCAGGACAATTACCTCCTGTATCTTACATATGACACACCTATTAATACACTCCAGAATGATATTGGCCTTTTTAAAAACTCCATCACATTGTTGACTCATAGACTTTAAGGCCAGAAGGGACCATCATGATCATCTATCTGACCTCCTGCACATTGCAGGACACAGAACCACACCCACCCATGTAATAGACCCATAACTTCTGGCTGAGTTACTGAAGTCCTCAAATCTTGATGTAAAGTCTTGAAGTTACAGAGAATCCACCATTTATACTAGTTCAAACCAGCAAGTGACTAATGCCCCACTCAGGAGGGAAAATTCCTTCCAGACCTCAAATATTTAATTTGCAATCTGATATAGCCCCCAGCTCCTTTTCAGCAATACTAATCACCTAGATTCCTCATTTTGCAGTTGTGCATTTGATTTTTTCCTTCCTAAGTACAGTACTTTGCACTTGTCTTTATTGAATTTCAACTTGCTGATTTCAGACCAATTCTCCAATTTGTCAAGGTACTTTTGCATTCTAATCCTGTCCGCCAAAGTGCCTGCAACCCCTCCTAACTTGTTGTCACTTGCAAATTTTATAAGTATATGCTCCAAGTCATTAAAAAAAAATACCAGACCCAGGACTGACCCCTGCAGTACCCCACTAGATATACCTTCCCAGTTGGACAGCGAATCATTGATAACCCTTTGAATACACTCTTTCAAACAGTTGTGCACACACCTTAAAGTAATTTCAGCTAGACCACATTTTCCAGTTTGCTTATGAGAATGTCATGCGGGACTGTGTCAAAAGCCTTACTAAAATCAAGATATATCATATCTACAGCTTCCCCCTATCCTGTAGGTCTGTAGCCCTGTCAAAGAAGAAAATCACGTTGATCTGACATTATTTATTTTTGACAAATCCATGCTGGCTGTTTCTAATTATTCTATTAACTTCTAGCCACTTACAGATAGTGTAATAATTTGTTCTAGTATCTTTCCAGGTATTGAAGTTAGTCTGACTGGTCTGTTATTCCCTGGGTCCTCTTTTTAAATATAGCTACTATTGTTGCCCTTTTCCAGTTCTCCGGGACCTCAACCATACTCCATGAGTTCTTGAAGATAATTGTTAATGGTTCTGAGATTGCTTCAACTAGTTCCTTAAGTACTCTAAGGTGAATTTCATCAGGTCCTGCTGACTTAATTACATCTAACTCATATAAATATTCTTTAACCTGTTCTTTCCTTATTTTGGCTTGTGTTCCTTCTGCCTTGTTTTTAATTTTAATTGTGTCTGGTGTCTGGTTACTATTAACCTTTTTAGCGAAGACTAAAGCAAAACAGGCATTAAACACCTCAGCCTTCTTGATGTCACTAGTTTTTAGCTCTCCTTCCTCATTAAGTAGAGGACTTACACTTTCCTTCATCTTTCTCTTGCTCCTAATGTATTTAAAGAACGACTTCTTATTGCCTTTCATGTCCCTTGCTAGGTGTAACTCATTTTGTGCCTTAGCTTTTCTGATTCTGTCTCTACACGTTTGCACTATTCTTTTGCACTCCTCCTTAGGAATTTGTCCATAGTTCCTTTTTGTAGGATTCCTTTTTGATTTTCAGGTCATTAGAGAGTTCCTGATGGAGCCCTATTGGCTTCTTACTATTCTTCCTGTCTTTCCTTCACATCATGATAGTTTTCAGTTGTACCTTTACTATTGTCTCCTTGAGAACAAGCCAGCTTTTCTGAACTCCTTTACCCCTTAGGTTTTCTTCCCATGGGACCTTACCTACCAGTTCTCTGAGTTTGTTGAAATCTGCTCTTCTTTAAGTCATTTTGTCCTTAATCTGTGGCATATCCATACCCAAATACACACAAGCTTAATGCGCAGACGTCCTCTCAGACGGAGGACTCTCCTCTCAAATGGTGTGTCTACACTGCATCCTTCTTTTGGTGATGTGTAGTGTACGTACACATGTAATCCCCATGCCACGGATTAAAAAAGCAGTGGAGATGGTGAGGCATGTCTTAGGCTAGTAAAGACACCCCTGAAGGATGTATGTATTCAAGTATATAACCTACCTGGCTCTCTGCTTGCCCAAGCAATGACTTCCCGTCTACACCTCTATTTCTAGCAGTGTAGTGTCCCACTGTTGCAGCTTTCCCTGCCTCTTCCTCCCTGCCAGAGCCTTTCATGTTCACATGTAGCTACACACTGCAGTGTAGCTTTTCACTGCATTATGTAGTGACACATACATTGCACACTGCCAGTAGTGGTTTGCAGTATAGATGCAGCCAAAAAGAGTGCTTCCTCAAACCTATTCTTTTGAGTACTTTTGCCCTCATTTGAAGGCCAAAGGAGTTCCATGCATGTAGAAAGAGCAGAAGTTGAGAGTTACGATCCAGATCTGAGAGGAGAATTTGTCCCTGAATATGGTGGTCATTTAGGGATATATACACCTTTTTATGAAAAAAAAAGAAAAAGAAAAAAGAGAAAAGCTGGTTTTGTAAGAAATCTGAATGATGAGACAGGCTCTGTGGGATTAATTTAGGACATATAAAAGAATGGCCCATGCACAGTGAATAGGACGAACCTGCTGCTGGCTCTCTGCTCCACATGGAATTTTCCCCATATAAAGCCATTCCTGTACAGAAGTTTCAAATGTAACAGCTCCGCATGGTCATGTTATTCACTTGACTAAAACCTGAGACTGCTGATTCTGAAGTTCTGCGTCTCCTGCCTGAGATATAGCAGCAAACCCAGGAGTGCGCATGCAGTAGCAGGCTTATCAATCTCTATATTTGAGCTAGCTGAATTGTTTTCCCCATCCAAACATTTTTTTCAAAGAAAAATGGCTTTTTGACCCAAATGAATATTTTTGTAGCAAATTTACATTTTAAGAGAACTTTCTGGTTTTCCAGGAAAAAAAAAGTACAAACCAAAGAAGTGTTTGGTTTTCTGGGGTTTTTTTGTGGCTTTTCCCCCTTTGTCTCCCTTTTTAGTCTCCCGCTTCCTTTTCCAGTGAAAGAAAAACAGGTCAGGGTTAGGAAGGAAAGTGAGGAGGACAAAAAAAGGAGAGGAAAAAATGAAAGCTAAACCCGATTTTATTTCAGTTTTCATTTAGTCACAGCAGCAAAGAATCCTGTGGCACCTTATAGACTAACAGACGTTTTGGAGCATGAGCTTTCGTGGGTGAATACCCACTTCCTCAGATGCATCTGAGGAAGTGGGTATTCACCCACGAAAGCTCATGCTCCAAAACGTCTGTTAGTCTATAAGGTGCCACAGGATTCTTTGCTGCTTTTACAGATCCAGACTAACACGGCTACCCCTCTGATACTTGACATTTAGTCACAAACTCTCAAAACATATGCCAAATAAATTTCAAATTTTTCGTTTCATGCAATTTTTTCCATGGAAAATGTATAGATTTTTTTGATCAAATCTACTCTATATATGATATAATCACAGAGGGAGACAAAAGATGCACTGTGCTACTGTTGGTTACACAAACATAGTCACACCCACATTTCTAACACCAAGGGCTGGTCTATACTGGAGGGTGGGGAGTTCGAACTAAGATACACAACTTTAGCTACTCTATTTGCGTAGCTGAAGTCGAAGTATCTTAGTTCGATTTACCTTGCTGTCCTCACGGCAGCGAGTCGACTGCCGTGGCGCCCCCATCGACTACGCTTACTCCTCCTGCTGAGGTGGAGTACGGGCGTCAATTAGCGGATCAATTTATTGCGTCAAGACGAGACGCAATAAATCCATCCCCGATACATCGAACACTACTCTCCGATCTGATCTGGCGGGTAGTATAGACGTACTCTAAGTTCCATTCTTCTCCTAAGCAAAGGGTACCTATTGAACCAGATTGCAACACAAGCTTTGGGACACTAGTTGGGGAATTGTGCTGAGAATGTGAGACTCATTTCACATGCAGCTTCACTTAGCAGACAAAATCTCCAGCCATTTCTGGAGAGGGACATAAAAAAGTCTCCAATTTGCAAGCCCCAAGGGGACTTGATGAGAAGAAGCACTTACAATGTTTCTTGACACTGCACTTTGATCAATTTGACGGATTTAATATTTTAGAAATATTTCATTTTTCAGTGCGGATGGAAAAGAATCTAATCATCCATCCAGCTGAACTCTAGATTTCTCATGATTTACTGGAAAGGGGGAGCAAAAAAAAAAAAAAAAAAAAGGAAACAACAACAACCCATAGTCTTGATTTAAAATCCAACTTGACCTGAGGTAATTTGTTCAATAGTTCAAACTGCGGTTTTCACTCTCCCCTTATATTTTAAGCCATTGCTCTGTTTTTCAAGGTATTATTTAACCAAAGTGGAATCTAATTATGTTTTCTCACCACATTCATTTTTAAGCGGGGAATAAAGGAGACGGAGGGAAGTTGTACAATTGATTAATGCAGGGAAATGCAGATGGGGCGGAATCGGAGCAACAGTATAAAATATGGTTTTATAAATATGAATGAAAAAGAAGCAGCAGACATCTAGTGAGTTCCATGCTGAGCGCCTCAGCTGCCATCTAGCCAGGGGTGACCTTGAGCCATTCCTGAAGGAGGCACCTTCTCAATAACGCCAGACAATTAAGAAATTAATGAGATGATACTCGATTCTTCAGGAAGTGAACTAGGTCATGTAGACTCGAACACAGTTGGCACTAATGAACTCAACACATTCTCCAGGCAGTGGGAGTTATACTGGGATAGACTGACTGAGCTTTATGTCATTAATAGCACAAGTCACCTTCTCTTTTTGAAGGGGAATTGGCAACAACAGGTTTCTTTCAGTATCCAAACCTTGATACAGCAAAACGTCTTCAGGATGGTAGGCTTCATAATACATTCTGGGACAGTTCCCCTGCTGGTGCCAATGAGCTTAGCTGCACTGAAGTCAGTTGAGTTACAGCAATTTACAGATCGAGGCCTATGTCTGCACAGAGCCATTCAGTCCAGGAAGGTGAGAGAGAAAATCAAGGCTCTGTCATTTTCTGATTCTTAAAGACCCCAAGGTGGTTTTTCTATGGGTTAGAATGCAAACACTGGTGTCCTAGCTACATGGCAACCTTTCTAAGTTCCTCACTGCAGTTTTAACTGGATATATTCACTTCCCATCCTGAGATACTGTAGAGCAGTGGTTCTCAAACTTTTGTACTGGTGACCCCTTTCATATAGCAAGCCAATGAGTGCGACCCCCCGCTTATAAATTAAAAACACATTTTAATATATTTAACACAATTATAAATGTGGGAGGCAAAGTATGGTTTAGGGTGAAGGCTGATAGCTTGCGACTCCCTGAAGGTTCCCCACCCCCAGTTTGAGAACCCCTGCAGGAGGCTGTGCCTGCTGTTAAATGGATGCCTTGTCCCATCTCAGAGGCATTTCATCTGTGCGTGGAGTGGTCTCTGCGAAATAGGCCATTCTTTGTAATATGGCCCATAGTGGCCATTTGGTGGGAGAAGCTGGTGGCCGCCAGCTTGTTCCTAGTAGAATATACACATCACATCACAAAGAAGAGCCTCCGCCATTGTCCTGCTTGTTGGCAGCCTCAGTAAAAGAAGGGAGGACTGACCATAGCATGGCCTCAGCTCTCAGCCCCAGAGTTGATTACACATTTCAAGGGCAGCGTTGGGTGATGCTGGGTTCTGATGCCAACAGTGCTGTACTTGCCCTGTGACTAGAGCAGGGGCTGCATTCTGTAGTGCTGTCAATCCAGTGCCTCTTAAATAACACTACACTCAGTCCCTGACATTGCTCTTCCCATCTGCGAGTGATTATTGCCCTGACAACACATCTGTACCATGCCGCCCCCAGGATTAAAACATTTCACAACTTGCTTAAAGTCCACCAGGCCGCCCCGTCAGACCCCCCATTATCAAATGCTTCATCCAAACAGAATATTACTGTACATAATTTATTCCAAGAAAGCCTAGCCACTGCTGGGGTGTGAGTGCTCTTCTCTGCAGGTTTGCCCCCTACACATCCTGCCCTCATCATTCTATATCTCCTCTTTCATCCTTTTCCATCCCTCAATTTTCACTGTGCTGCATGAACCTTAATTAATTAGTGAATCAATGCACTTCAGGCAGGAGTCAATATACACGCAACATGATTGGTGCCAAGCGCATGAACCATGAGCAAATCTTGGTTCTTACAGGTTTATAAAACTGGACATCTCCAATTTCACAACACGGCAGAGCAGAACTCAGCCTTCTGGTTACATGGCTCAGGGCTGTATTGATCACCTCCATTGCCTCGTCTCACTGGGCTGACAGGCAGCCTGGCTCCCTTTTGCAGAGGAGATTTGGAAAAAGGAGAAACTTGTATTAAGGAGAACTAGTTAACCTGCCATTTTCAGGTGAAACACTCAGTGGAAAACTCCTGGCACAGCAATAGATCTCCTGTAAAACTTTCGAATGGCCAGTCTTCAGTTCAGCTCAGTGGCTAAACCCCTGGGCAGCTTTGGGTCACAGAACAGGGCCTGGAAGGTCCACTCACTCTGATGTATCCCCATTGGGGGCTTTATTACTGCCCTCAATGGGGATACATAAGAGTGGGAATTCTCTCCATCGCCCAGAGAATATCGACACTCAGATTGCAGCTAGAACTACACCACTTGAGCTCCCACCATGTCAGCCTGACTGCTCAGATGGCACCACCATAGATAAGACAAGTGGCTTAGCCACAGTCACACAAGACGTCAGTGGCAGAGCGGGGAATTGAAGCCAGGTCCCAAGCTAGCACCCTAACCACTGGACCATGCTCCCTGTCTTACTCTCTGCCTGACCATGCTGGGGCCCTGATCTTAGCTGTGGCTTCTAGTCCCTGTTACAGCAACATGTCAGGAATGGTATTTCACAGCAACATTTATGTATGACCTCTTAACGAATCTGTATGAGGTCTGTGAAGGACGTTAAAAGAAAACAACAGCCACAAAACAAAAAGCGAGAGGCCCAGTGCTATTTACCACGGGCCAGAGTAAGATGCTGTCTAAGCTCTGGGCTGTTAGAGCCCTGGGTACATTAAATTTTTGCCATTGTGTGCTTATTTGCTTGCTTCCCCAATAACTGCCCAGTTTTCCTTTACAGGAGACAGTTTTAGCCTCAGGAAGTTATGAAAAGCAATAAAAACTAAACGATTTCTGGGTCACCACCAGAGCCAGTCCCCATAGGTTCTTTAAACAATAATTGCTCCCTCACCTCAGCGACAGGCAGCACTCAGTCCCGAAAGGTTAGTCCATCAACTATTCCTAAACTGTCTGAAGGGCAGTAGCTTCACCCCCAAAGGGCTTTTGAGGCAATTTTTAAACAGCCTCCATAGCTCACAGGGCTTTTGTTCCACTGACATAACTAAGCAAGAATAGCTACTGCTGTCAGGGTCAGGGGAGTCAGCTCCTTTTTATGCTATTTAGGTTCTTATACCGCCCTCATCACCGTAGCATCTGAGTGTCTTCACCATTGGCTTTACTCTCACTTAAAAATATTCAAGGATAAATGCTCTCTCTGAGTCTTCAGTGGTCATTAACCTCGGAGGCAAAAAGTTTATTCTGAAGCAAGGCAGGTAGTCTCGTAAAACTTGTCAGAACAGTGGCAGGGGAGGGATGAAACTGGACTGCCTCACAATGAGGAAAGGGGGTCACAGCTGCTTTGGCCATGATAGAAATGCTTGCTAATATTCAATGAACGGCAAGGCTGCGGGAACTGGGTTGGAGAAAACAGAAAGGAGCTTAAATTGTGACCCAAACCTGAACTTCTTACAAAGTTAGGAAAAATTTGGCTGTTGTTTGTTTTACTTTAAAATTGTTCACGCTGCCTCTGGATGTCCTGGCTGGGACCCCAAGCAGAAGGGTAATACATATATTTAGATTGGAATCTCCTCAGAGTGGGAACCACCTTTTTAGTTTTGTCTGTACAGAGCCTAGCACAATGGAGTCTGGTCCATGGCTGGGGCTCCTTATTATAATAGAAATAATAAATAACAACAACATTATCTTAGGGTCTGTGATTATGTCACCCTCTAGTGGCTGCTCCCATATACTATAACAGACTGCTACTGAGAGTACATCTACACTTCCCGCCGGATTGGCAGGTAGCGATCGATCTATTGGGGATCGATTTATCGCATGTAGTGTAGACACGATAAATCAATCCTCAATTGCTCTCCTGTCAACTGCTGAACTCCAGCTCGGCGAGAGGCAGAAGCAAAGTCGACGGGGGAGCAGCGGCCGTCGATCCCACGCTGCGAGGACAAGAAGTAAGTGATTCTAAGTCGATCTAAGATATGTCGACTTCAGCTACTCTATTCTCATAGCTGAAGCTGTGTATCTTAGATCGATTTCCCCCTCCCCAGTGTAGACCAGGCCTGACAGTTCAAGAACTTCACTTTTAGCTCCACGGGTAGAAACCTACAGCTTTGGTGCTCAAGGTCCCAAGGTTCAGCCCAAGCCAGTGACAAGACCTGCATGTCTCCAGCCACAATTTGCTATAAAAACCACCAAAGGGATCCAGAAAAGTCTGTCTATATAGTATTTCCAGACAGGATGAAACCATGAGACCCTAGACATGGTGCAAGAAATCCTGACAGTGTGAAGATTTTTTTTTATAGCATCCCTATCTGCCCTAGTATTCCAAAAGCAAGGACATGGCTGGGATGCTGCTAGGGAAGAAGCTCCAGAAGAAGATGATTTGGATATGCCTTTGCTTCCCAGAACAAAGAGCATGGGATACATTTGGAAAAGCATCTAAATATTTGGATATTTATACAAGAAGATCCTTTTGAGGGCCTCATGTTGCTCTAAAAAGATTATCTGGTTACTTAAAGAACTCACTACCATTAGTACAATTGATAACATCGTGCCCAAGGAGGCAGCTCACATCATATATATATATATCAAACCAATTTATTCATAAATGATCTGGAGAAAGGGGTAAACAGTGAGGTGGCAAAGTTTGCAGATGATACTAAACTACTCAAGATAGTTAAAACCAAAGCAGATTGTGAAGAACTTCAAAAAGATCTCACAAAACTAAGTGATTGGGCAACAAAATGGCAAATGAAATTTAACGTGGATAAATGTAAAATAATGCACATTGGAAAAAATAACCCCAACTATATGTACAATATGATGGGGGCTAATTTAGCTACAACCAGTCAGGAAAAAGATCTTGGCGTCATCGTGGATAGTTCTCTGAAGATGTCCATGCAGTGTGCAGAGGCGGTCAAAAAAGCAAACAGGATGTTAGGAATCATTAAAAAGGGGATAGAGAATAAGACTGAGAATATATTATTGCCCTTATATAAATCCATAGTACGCCCACATCTCGAATACTGTGTACAGATGTGGTCTCCTCACCTCAAAAAAGATATTCTAGCACTAGAAAAGGTTCAGAAAAGGGCAACTAAAATGATTAGGGGGTTGGAGAGGGTCCCATATGAGGAAAGATTAAAGAGGCTAGGCCTCTTCAGCTTGGAAAAGAGGAGACTAAGGGGGGATATGATAGAGGTATATAAAATCATGAGTGATGTGAAGAAAGTGGATAGGGAAAAGTTATTTACTTATTCCCATAATACAAGAACTAGGGGTCACCAAATGAAATTAATAGGTAGCAGGTTTAAAACAAACAAAAGGAAGTTCTTCTTCACACAGCGCATAGTCAACTTGTGGAACTCCTTACCTGAGGAGGTTGTGAAGGCTGGGACTATAACAATGTTTAAAAGGGAACTGGATAAATTCATGGTGGCTAAGTCCATAAATGGCTATTAGCCAGGAAGGGTAAAGAATGGTGTCCCTAGCCTCTGTTCATCAGAGGATGGAGATGGATGGCAGGAGAGAGATCACTTGATCATTGCCTGTTAGCTTCACTCCCTCTGGGGCACCTGGCATTAGCCACTGTCGGTAGACAGATACTGGGCTAGATGGACCTTTGGTCTGACCCGGTACGGCCGTTCTTATGTTCTTATATATATATATATATATATAAACCTCATGGCTGTAACTTGTAAGGACCCAACACTCATATGCTGTAGGAAGATCTGGGACAAACCCATATGACACATTGGGGGAGTTCCACAGGTCTAGCCTCTACATTATGGATCAGCCTTCAAAAGTTTTGAGGAGCATCCAAACCTTCTAGGAACTTTCTGAAATTCCTCACTTTATTGAAATTGGCCTTGAAAGTTTTCAGCAGCCAGCTGGGCTAGAAACAAATGGTTGGGGCTTCTGAAGCAGGGGAATCACTTAAATGAATGATGTGCAGCTGAATCTCCTGCTCTGCCAGACATGTCCCAAGGTGTCTGGCACAGGGTCAGCTGGCCCTTCAAAGGGCTGGAGCTCAGCAGTCTTCTCACCAGACTCTTCCCAGGGCTGCAGATGGAGATGAGTACTGAAGTCATGTTACAAGGGTCATCTGACTAGAGCAGGTCTGCTTGGGGAGGGGATACGAGCTGCCTGGAAGGAGACTTATAGGGGGAGGAATTCTGGGGTAGGGAAAGTCTAACAGAGAAGGACTCCAGGGGAGCAGCCCTAGGAATTGATGCTCTATAGAAGAGTGGGAGGACATCCCAGAGGGCTGGAGTAGGAGAGACAGGGCACTTGACACTACAGGCAAGCACAGTTGTTTAGCACAGCCCTCGGAACTCATAGAAGAGGCAGATGTGGGTTCCTCCTATATTGCCTCCTAGTGAGGTGATGCAATGACCCCTGTGAATGAGGGGAGAATGCAGAGACTGAGCTGAGCCCAGAGGACAGGCTGAAGAGCCCTGAAAGAGAAGACAGAACCTTGGCCAGGAAGGGCCAAGCCCAGTTAAGGCTGAGGTGGAAGACTCTTCCTTTTGTCTGAACTCTGACACCCTCAAAGGGATGGACTTCTGCAACTTAGTCGGAGGACCAAGTCACCTTAGTAACCAAACCATGTTGGAAGAGAGAACCAGCCTGCATGAGGGGAAACTGAGACAGGGGATGGGCCTGGAGGCAGACTGAGCAGGTCCCTGTTAGTATGCCCTTCTGAGCAGGAATCAAGGGGTGAAAAGCATGTGCTGGGAGAATGCACAGTAATTGGGCACAAAGGTTCATGTGGGTGGTTTGCCTCTCCCTCTCCCTAGCACTGGTAGAAACTTACAGAAATCTGTGTTACTGGGTTCTGCAGTGACAACTCTAAATTCCCGGGGCACAAAGAGAATGAAAAACTGTTTTTTTTTCACTTCAAAGGTAACTGTGGAGCATATAATTACTTGGCAGTTGTCATATGTCATTGGAGAGTTCCAACATAAGCATCATTTCCATAGAGAGCAAATATAGCACACGCTTATCTCTGCCCTCTGGACCATATGGCAGGATACATGGCATTTACTTGGGGATTTACTAGGAGTATTTATCGAGACCTGTGCAAGAAGAAATAATTACTACAGATCCCAGAATGAGCAGGCCCTAACGTGCAGGAGTCGTGTCCTAAAGACTTTTTAGTGCAGGGGTAGGCAACCTATGCCATGCGTGCCAAAGGTGGCACACGAGCTGATTTTCAGTGGCACTCACGCAGCCTGGGTCCTGGCCACCCATCCACGGGGATCTGCATTTTAATTTAATTTTAAATGAAGCTTCTTAACATTTTAAAAACCTTATTTACTTTACATACAACAATAGTTTAGTTATATATTATAGACATAGAGAAAGAGACCTTCTAAAAACATTAAAATGTATTACTGGCACGCAAAACCTTAAATTAAGTGAATAAATGAAGACTTGGCACACCACTTCTGAAAGGTTGCTGACTTCTGTTCTAGTGTGTGACTGCTGCACCCTAAAAGAGTAACCACACCCTCATGTGCCACTGATAACTCCTCTAACCCCCGTCTCAGCAATTCTCCTTCCTTCTGGGAGCCCATGTCAATCTCCAATCCCACTGGCTCCAAGAAGCCATTCTCCCCACCTTCTGCCCTACCCCCGCCCCCAGTGCCTAATCTAACTCTTTCCTTTCTTCATGTCAGACTATTGCTCCTTGTCTCCCTGTTGTCTTAGTGACGGTTGAATTGGCGACGGTTAAAAAAAAACCTGATAGTTTAGTTTTCTGCCAGAAAACTCTGCTTTGTGGAAATTGAAATGTTTTGTGGGAACAAGTCAGTCTGGATAGAAAAGTTTTGAAACAATTTGAAATTGAAAAGGAATATTTTGTTTTGACTCCATTGCTGCATTTTCTCTATCATTTGAGGTGTTATAATTTAATATTATGGAAATAGAAAATATTGAATGTATTTCAGATAATGTCACAGCATTATTGAAACATTCACTGTTTACGAATTGAAATAATTTAGAATATGTTGTTCTATGAAATATTTTGACGTTTTGTCTCAATTCGGGACAAGCTTTTTCCCAAAATGTTGGACTTTCTGGAAGGATGGAAATTCTATTTTCTGACCAGCTCTAGTAGTTCCTAATGAGAGCAAGGATGGTCCTGTGTTTCACACCCTGAAGTGAGTCTCAAGGACAACTGGGTTTAAATCCTGGCTCTGCCACAGATTCCCTATGTGACTTTAGGAAAGTCACTGAATCTCTCTGTGTTTTGGCTACCTCTCTGTGAAATGGGGATAGCGGTATTTCTCCCATGGGTAGGGGCTGCAGCTGGAGGTGTGACTGCAGTTCAGGTAGCCATTCTCCCTCCAGCTTTGGTCCAGTCTTTTCAGTTACGGGGACTGCATGAATTGAACTGTAGTACCCCCAAGGGCCACATACAGAAGCCAAATGGTGACCTCCATGAAGTGTGACCTCACATACACTGTATGCGAAACCATGCCACATGGAGGATGCCATTTTGTAAGGCAGGGGCTGATGTATTTGGGGGCTGGATAGAATCAGCCTCCAGGCTGAATCTGTCCCATGGGCTGCCAGTTGCAACTAGCCTCTAGCTAGTGCAGCCAAAAATATCAGTGATGCTGCAGCACCATGGACTTTAGCTGAGGCCGCACAAGCCTGTCTGGGACCCTGGGCACATACTTGGATTCCTATCCTGCACTGAACCCATGCCACTACAGCCATTTTTCAGCTGCACTAGGTAAATTAAAGCTATTATGTTTCCCCAAGCTGCAACCATACGTCTGATTGCAGCATAGACAGACTCCTTTCTCTTGTCCATTTCGAATGTCAGCTCTTTAGAGCAAGGTCTGTCTCGTGCTAAGTTTATGTACAGCACCTAGCACAACAGGGCTACAATTTCAGTTGGAGTTCCTAGATGGAACTGGAATGCAGACAATTAAAGAAAGAAAACAATCAAGTTCAGTCAACCTCTGTTTAAACACAAGAAGCTTTGTTAATAGGCAAAAGCTCCTTTAGCAAAAAGTGTGCCATAGAGCATTAAATGCTATAAAGGACCAGGGATACTACTGTAGGAGAGGCTATAGGGGACAGCATGAACAAATCGGTACCAAGGACAAGGCTAGCTCGGAGAGGCCCATCACTGTAGGCTTGTGATTTATTTTTTAAATTTAAAGTTAAATTTATTTTTAAATTAAATTTCTCTGGCAGCTGGCAGGAGAGCAGGTAATGGACACATCTGTTCACAGAGTCAGTGGGACATTACAGGGACCACTTAAAGAAATTACTTTTCAGAGACCTGACCCTGCAAATGCTGTCAGTGGGTAAGAGGCCTTAGCGTGGCCTGACCACATGAGAAAGGGTTTGCAAGAAAAAAACCCTAAGCGAGAGCTCTTTCCCAAAATGCCTCCCCCTTCCTCTCCACACATGCCAGTGTGCCGGTGGGGCTGTTCCTCGACTTCTAGCCATACTGTCATTCCCATCACTAGCAAGGGAAAAACTTCAGTGGGAAAGGGGGTGTAATTCTCGGTAAATCACTATAGCCAAGTAAAGAGGAAGTGGCTGCGTTGGAAGGCAGTTTTGGTAGCGATGAGAGGTGTCAAAGCATCAGGGGCTTGGGGAGATTCCAGACTCCATTAAATTGACACTAATTCACAAGCCCAAGCTGGTTTCCTTGATAATGTCCAGAGAGCCACTTTAGCCTTACTGAGATTTCTGCATTGGAACCACTGGGAGTACACAATCAAAACCACAACACTGACGTTTCAAGATTAAGATTTTCTGGCTGCTTTCCTTGTGTCTTGCAAAGGACTAAAGGGGAAATTGCGAAAGGAATAACAAAAAAGCAGACAAACAAACCAAACCCCACCACAACACAACATGCCAAGGCTTGCCACCCACAGTCAGACGTAACAGTGGCCAGGGAAACCAGGAACCTGAGACTCAACCCCATTTCCAGGAGCTTGGTCAGAATTTGGAGAGACTTCCCCACTATCTAATGAGTGAGATTCTGGATGGCTAGAAGTTAAGTCTGCCTGGGCAGAACCAAACACAGTTGAAAATAATCAAGAGGATGCTTTGGTCCTGCTTAGTGTGTGAGGTGTATGCACTGCTGAATTGCATTGAGGGGCAGCATGGTCTAGTGGATAGAGCCCTGGCCTGGGAGCATGGCTACTGACCAGATGGATGACTTTGGGGCAAATTATTTCAGGCAGGATTCACAATGGGGACATAGGCACTGTAGTCCACCATTTAGACACCACTGGCATTCACAGAATCCCCACTCAGCTGCCACAGTCAACAGGCAGATGCCTAGTCACCAGGCACCTATGTTTCAGTGTCTGGGTGCTGTGTACAGCCATCTTCATTCTGATATTGCCCAGCACCTAAAAAACACCTAAGCTTCTGTGTGACTCACAAACTAGGCGCTCGCCCACCTTTCTTGGCTTTGGGGCTTGATCTGGTAGGCCTGCTTAGAGAACACCTTAACTGGACAATTCTATTGCCTGGTGGTTGGGGCAGTCACTATGGAGGTTGAACACCCAGGCAGAAGTCCCTGCTCTAGATCAGATAGAGCAGGGATTTGAACCTCAGTCTCACATAACCTAAGTGAGTCACCTAGCCACAGGGTTATTGACTATTCAGCCAGGGCAAAGATGGTCTGCCTCTCTCTGGCTTTGACCAGAAATTCCATCTTGCCTCTGAAAAACTTTTCCAACAGCGTTTTCATTGAAACGGACACATTTTGGGTTTGACGCACAGGCATTATCCAATTTAAAAATGTTTCTTTGAACAATCCTCAGTCAGCTCTAGACACACATCTGTATAACACTTGATCCCTGATGGGGCTTCCTAGGTGCTCAAGTTACACAAATAATAAATAATAATAGTAGCTGGCAAGATGATGACACTTTCTTTGTACCAGGACGGAGCCTGCTTGTCTATCATATTCATCTCCGTCTGAATTTGTATGGCTTAGTGAAGCCTCAACTCCATTCTCTTTAGATTCTATTTATATTTCTCTCATCTACTGTCTGAGAGGTATGTGAGAGACAATTTGTCCCCCAAAGTCCTTCACAATTGAAAGAAAACAGAAGTCAAATATCAATGTATTTATTTATTTTGCTGCATACAAATATCTAAACCTCTTGCCTAGGAAATAATCGATCTCAGCTGACTGGAAAATGAAACCAGTTTTATGTACTCTTCCAAAGCCTCTGCGATATTACTAATATATCTTTTCCCTGTCAAGAGTAATGACTTTTCTACAGGCCAGCAGATAAGAAAGTGCTTACATATATTTCCGGATACAAACACTCCCCTGAATGATCCTGTCTTAATGTACTTCAGAGTTGGGTGTAAGTTACCTGATGACTATGGATAGTAAGAGCTGGTGGAGAAGAACCATGTTAACAGATAGTGAAATTGGCAATGGGAATCCAAATGGGTCTTTAGTAGCATTTGTTTTATGACCATTTATGCTTGGTCTGTTAGAAAACCACTAGCTCACTAAAGGTGAGGCATGCTGCAGCCCCAAAAAGGGGAAGGAAGAGAGGAAGAATAGGCTAATGATTAGAGATGTGGCCTAGGACTCAAAAGATCTAGGTTCAATTACCACTTGTTGATTCCACGGGTGTGACTTTAGGCAAGTTGCTTGCTCTGTGCCTCAGGTCTGTTGAATGGCACTTCCCTATGCCATAGCACTAGCATGAACTTTTTCACACCGAAGAGAATTGTCGAAATCCTGAGGGTTTGCTTTAAAAAAAGTGATTAATTTTTGCTCTCTCTTTTCACCCTTAATTTTTCACAAGAACCAAAGGGCTGTTTTCCTAGGTGGAGGAGTGCTATTCTAACTTGGAAACCTTGGGTTTTGTCAGGGAAGGCCACAATGTGTCAGCTGAACTTCCAGCTGGCCCAAATTCATAATGAATCAGTATCTGTCTGAAGGCAGATGGGGCTGGAATTCAACCATCTTTGCTGTGTAGATATGGGGTGAAATCCTGGTTTTATTGAGGACAGTGGCAGCTTGGCGACTGATTTCAGCAGGGCCAGGATTTCACCCATCACCACCATCAGAAATGGTCACCAGCCTGAACATCCATGGGGATGTGTCATTCCAGAGATGAATTAGACAGCACTGGCCCCATACACATAAGAAACAAAGTCACTTTAAATCCAGGAGAGCCATTTGAATTCCAGATGTGCACAGACTTAGAGCTAGGTGGTAAATATGTCTGCCACTAGGGAACAATTTGATTTTTTATTGAAAAACAGAAAACTCTAAAATTTTCACTATCCCAACCTGTCAAAATCTGAAAATCCCTCCTAAAAAAAACTGCCAAAACCTCCAAATTTTTCATTCATAAACTTAATTTTTTGTTTTTTTTAGGAAACAAATAAGAAATATTTCAAGGAAAGCAGACACTCTCCACAAATAATGTTGTTTTGTCATATACCCAATTTTCCACTGGATAAAAGTTTTGACGGAATATTTTTGACCAGCCCTACACAGAAGTCTCAGCGCAAGGGATTTTACTTGTCCTATGTAGGGCAGAAGCTGTAAAACAAGAGACATGAACAGTCCTACTCTGTCACTATTTATCATTCCTGCTTAACAATATAAGATATATGATAGGAGCAAAACTATTTGGTGGCAGAACATCATAAATGAAGTCTGTTTTCCCTGGAAACTGCATAACCATTTGAATTAATTTAATTTGAAATATCAAATTAAATTAAACTGTAGAATAATCCCCAAGGGAAAGCATATTTCATTTGCAATGTCTTTTCATAGAATATTCTCTGCCAAAAGTTTTGCTATGCATCTGGCTTTGGATCTAAATTTATTGCATTAGCTCTGGGAAGACTTTTAATAGAAAGTGAGATTAAAAGAACGAAAAAACTTGTGTTGGGGGAAAAAAACCCTGTAAAGACAGAATGCAGTGTTGAAATGGGTGAAGCTGTATCCTTACCTGACTCTGCCAGCAGTGGATCCAATCTCAGATCAAATGAGAATGAAAGCTGTCATTAAAGAGGGCCAGCATGGATACTAGTTAAGTGTGTGCACCACAGATGCAAAAGCATGCTGCCTACCGGGCTAACTAGGACATCCTCAGGTGGCCTAATAGCAATCAGTGACGGAAAAAAGAGACTGGCAGGTGATGAATGGAGAATGATGACGTGCTTTCTAAATCAGCTTTGGAGGAAAGAGATACCAGGGAAGGTTCTTTCTTGTTCAGGTGGAGTTAGAGGCTATGGTTTCATTTCCAAAGGAGGAGGGAAGGAAAGCACTGCCTTCTTATTACTAATATCAACCATGTCTTGTAAATAATCTCCCAAATAAATACAAGCCAGTGCAGATCTCAGATGCTCTTCGGTTCAACAGGTTGGGAACAGGGAGGTGGTGACCCCATCAGTTTTCAAAATATAGGTCACGCACAAAAGCACCACTTACAAAATGAACAGGCCTGCTTTTCATGGAAAGAAATTGAAGAAAATTGCAGCCAGCGGCAGTCTGTAGGTTGATGCAGTGGGAATAATCTATTTCTTCTCCACCCCGTGAGCAAATACAGAACAGCAGATGTTGACATGGGAGAAGGGATTTCTCTAAACAAACAACTTGCTCCCTTTAAGAGAACGTTTGCACTGAAATAAAAATCTACCTTTCCCACCCCCACAGAATCCAACAAAAAAACCACCTAAGCCCAAAGGTAAGAAGTATCTTAATCAAATCAAAATGCATTAGGACTTTAATCTCCAGCACTTTAGTAACCTCCTAGTTTGTTTTAAATCTTGATTGGAAGAATCATCCTGACAAGAAAATTAGTGGTAAGTCAATAAACCTGTAGCCTGCGGATAGAGCAGTGAGTAACCAGTGAGAGAATTCATTTGATCACTCACACAAACAAGCTTGAGATGATGGACTGACTTGGCTGGCAAAGTTCATTATAATTTTAACCATGAAACCATGAAGAGCAGGTAATCATATTTAAAGAGATAAGAAATACAACTAGCACAGGCCTTGGCTTCGACAGAGAAATTCTCATTTACAGCAGTCACGGGTGGAAAATCAATACCCACTTTTGGATGCAAAGGGAGTTTGAGTCTTGATGAAGCTGCTAGGTTTCTGGGGTTTTTTTTTTTGCTTCCAACTGAAAAACCCAGGAGAATTTGCATGCTAGCTGCATCCAGGGCTCCCCTCGACCCAGCATAACGTCATTCCATCTATGCTTGTCAAAGTGCATCTTTCTCTTGATTTCAAACAACTTGTCTTTATGTCACTTACACACACACACACACACAGAGTCATGCATCCCTAGAAGGGAGTTTAGATCTGCCCTGGAAATGGGGAAGTCTGCTCCTGAAAGTATCTTGCGAAGAGAACAATAGATTATTCTCAGGCTTTTTAGTATTCATTGGGAAGGTAACAGGGAAGTTCTTTCACATTCTTCTGGAACTCTGGGAATTCCCAGTGTTTAAACAGGACTAATTCATAAAAGAAAACAGCCACAACAACAAACACAAACAAACAAGCTTTCACACAGCTTGAGTTCCCGTTTTGTCTGCTATGTTTACCAGGGACAGTACTCTGCCTGGAAATCTGTATAGCAAACAGAGACCCCTAATGTCTGACTAATATACTGCAGGTGAACATATCCTTACAAGGCTCGAGAATTGCATGGTGCTGTTTCTGCTCCCTAAGTGAATGACTTCCAATCCTAAGAAAGACGCTTCCAGATAGCCAGGCAAACACTGCTGATGTGCAATACGTAAATGTGAGCATTGAAAGGAAGCAAATGACAGGGGGCTCCAATCAACTCAAAGTCGACCCACGGATTCTGTTCACAGTTAACGAATGCTGTCATGTGATATTTGCCCTTAGATATCCTAATCCTTACAATCTTCTTGACAGAGGTGGCTCAGGAGGTTAAAATAAATAGGCATGAAGGAGATATTTGCTATCCTGGATTCTGGACTGACTCCAGCCAAGATCAGTCTTGACTAAAATGTGTGATGTCTTTTCAGCGGCCTCCATGTAGTCCCTCAAGGAAAGGAGGTCACACTGAACTTGCTCCATCACCTGCAGGCAGTCCTGCTCCTGCGAGGTCCATAGCAGGGCTGGCCAGAAAACAAGAATTACATTTCATGCACAATTCTGAGCTTTCAAAATTTGTTTTTGTTTTTCATTGGAATGAACCTGAGAACTTTGGCAAGTTTTTACAGAAAAACAAAGAGCAAGACCTATTCCAGAGTAGGCCAGTGGTTAGGGCACTCACCTAGGATGTAGGAAACCCAGGTTTGTGTTCCTGGGCAGACTGAACCAAAGCAGAGAGAGCTTGTGTGCTTAGTGGATTTGGGAACGTTAATTTCTAGGCCTCTCTGTCCGGTGTCTTCCATGAACACTATATGCACTGAAAACTGAAAAAAAAAGTAAACTGTCATACCAGCACCACATTGGAAGCTCTGGCAGCCCATCGGGACAGCTCTGAACCTGAGTATGCCATATATGCCATTCCCAGGTGCCCTTCACCCAGAGGATCACACAATGTTTCATCAATGCTCCCAGCCCAAGCAAATGGCTAAGTATAAAATTGACAAGGATTTAGTGGTGATGAATGTGGATTAAGTATTTAAGTAAAGCATGGCTGTAACACAAGGCCTACAGGCTGAGACCTGTAAAAGTTTAGCTTAGCCAAGCTAGATCACAGGCTTTAGAACACATGACATGGGTGGGTGACCTAGGAATAGCCCCATGTCAGTAAGGTTACAAAACAGAGATCCAATCAAGGCCAAGCAATACTCATCAGCCATTCAGGGCCCGATTCCCCACACCTCGCACTTTGCATGCCATTTACATTGGTACAAAGGGCATGAAAAAGGCTACCAGGCTGGTTTGGTAACACTCTGCCCTGGTGTGAATGATAACCCTCGAGGAACAAGCACAGAGAGGGGAAGTGACTTATCAATGGACACATGGGAAAGCAAAGACAAGAACCCACATTGCCTGACTCTTCATCCTTTGCCTTCTCCACAGAAACAGCCTGCAGCATGTGCCTGGTTTCATGGGTTTTTTTTAAATTGATTTAATGGGTTTCACTGCTACTGTTCCTCTCTGGCACCTATTGTATCTTTGCAAAACATCCAATCTGGTTAAAACCATCTGCACTGCTCATCCTCCTTCCTATCGTTTGCCTGCCATTCAACCAAGCTCACGATGGCTCCAGCTTGGCAAAGGTCACTGAGTCAGAGATGTGTGATGTCGCTTGATTGGATTCAGCCAGGAGCTGAAGGTGCTTTGGCTTATTCCACTGGAGGACAAAGTAGCAGGGTAGAAACAGAATCTCAAAATGCGGCAGAAGGGGCAGAATTGAATCAAGACCTGCTGCCCAGAATAAAGGCCAACAAACTCATTCACCCCTTGACCTTCCTGCTAATGGAAAAATGAGCCAGGCAAGCTCAGGTGATAACCTGGAGCTGAACTATAGGTTCCCAAAGGTGAGGAAGTTGCCCACAAAACAAGAGTTATTTCTAATGCTTGGCAGAGAACATCTAACCAAGACACAGGGGTCCATCTTCTAACTGGTTCAGTTAGGAATCTCACATTTGTATATGCCAAGTCACACAGATCATTTCTGAACCTTTCAGAGCCCTGTGCATTTCTGAGCATCAGCAATCAAGCAGAAAGTTCTGGGGCAAGCTGTGAAATCTGTGAAATGAAAATCAATTCCATCTCCATTTCACGGCGACTAATGTGGCATTTACAACATAAACAATCGCTTCTGTTAGGGAGGAAAATTAAAAGCTGCACTACATAAAAAGGAGCAATGTTTAAAGTTCTGATGGAAATGAGCACTCGGACTGGAGATGATTGCAAAAGGCGGATGGCGGGGGGAACTTGCTGCTCAGAAGGGCAGAAATTTCAGAACAGCATGGCTTTGCTGCCATTTGAGTGGTTGACTGTGAGCACAAAGGAAGCCTTCTCTTGACAACAAAAGAAGGGATGGAGGAAATCAGGAGGCAGAGGGATGAGAGTGAATTTCATGGCTTGGCAAAGTTGCAAAAATAGTAGGTCCTTTAAGAGATTGCCCAAATCCTTCATTTTGTAATGATGAGACCAGGCCATTCACTGCTGGAGTTAATCTAATGCAAAATCTGGGCATGTTTGGATCCAGCCCAACCATGGGGCCATGCCCCTGCAATTGGGAGAATGTTCAGTTGCAGTTCAGGGTCATAATCATTCCTGTGCTCCAGTCAGCACTGAGGCACCTAATGTCTGTTTTTATATTCCTGTATGTGAAGGCGAACATCCAGCTATGTGATCCAAAGGTCCAAATACAAAGCACCCATATTTAACAATCGGTCCCACCACTTTTTCCCAAACATTGCAGAATCCAGTAACTGTAGTTATAATCTCAGAAGCCCTAAGCTGTTGTATTACTCAGTTTTCTATGTACTGCACTTTAAATGCCTGCTGGGAAGGGGATTCAGGATAGAGGACAATTGATTTCTCATTGATTTCAGTGAGCGTTAGGTGCCTAAATACCTTTAAGCATCTGGGCTGGCATTACAACATGAGAGATGCTCTACCTTCTCTTGCTCATGGTGACTTTACATTTGTTCTTTCTACATTTGTTGCTTTCCTTAATATGAAGTAAGAGCCACCTAGAGGGGATGTGCATGTGTTACTCTGTGTGTAGAAAACTCAACATGAGCCAGCTCTGTAGCTAGGCAATATGGCCTAGAGATTAAAGCAAAGGCCTATGCACCAGGACTCCTAAACTCTATGCCTCTGCTCTGCCACTGACTTTATTGTGCAATTTATTGTGACCTGGGGAAAGTCACTTCTCTTCTGTACCTTCATTTGATCAATGCATGAGTATAATTATGCTTCAGTGCCAGGAGTCTTGCGGGGCTTAATTAACCAAACGTACTTAGAGATCTCTTGATGAAAGGACCTAAGCATTGTTTTTCTTGGGTTAGGATAGTAAGCAGTGCGGAAGAGAAGCATTTCCATGGAAGAAGAAAAAGAAAACACAATTTTCCTATGAACACAGAATGCTCCAGGCATGATTGGCTCGCAGATGACACCAGATCATTATACCTGATGGCTTGATTTACCTTGATCAGAACGGCAATTTACTAGACACTTTTTTCCCAAAGAGCACTAATCACTTTTTTCCCCCTCTGCGTGCATAAAATAAGATTGAAATGCACCATACAAATCGCTTGCTACAGTCCAAAAAACGCTAATCAGCTGCAAACATCTAAATCATGGCTCGAGACTTCGCATGATAAGGTAAGAAAACAGTGTTGGTGCATACAGAACTATTATTTACCAATGTCAGAAATAACGATCACATTTACATAACCGAGAGGCTACGTGACAGCTCTTTTCCAGGAAACTGCTTTAACTGCAGAAAAATCTGTGACTTGAATGAACTGGGTATTTTTTAAACTGTGTGTGTGTGTGTGTGTGTGTGTGTGTGTGTGTGTGTGTGTGTGTGTGTGTGTGTGTGTGTGTGTGTGTGTGTGTGTGAGAGAGAGAGAGAGAGAGAGAGAGAGAGAGAGAGAGAGAGAGAGAGAGAGAACTGGGATGCAAGCTTTTAACGTTTCAAGGTCTCCACTTGGTTATTAATCCATGTGAAAGTGGTGAAAAATGGGATCTTTAAAAAACAAACGAAAGTACGTTGCAATGCCTTCCCTGCTGCCTGTACTAATTTCTGCTGTATTATTAACTCAAAATACAGACAGTGGCACTAGCTAATTGAGCTGGTCTTGCCCATTGTGGCTTTTACGATAGCAGCAGGGCACTGGATATACCAACTATGGACAGGTCAGGGTCCTTTCCCCTCTCCTAGCTCAGAGAAAGAACCTTTTGGCTTTATTTATGGCACAGCAGTGACCTTTGGAGGAAAGTTACATTAGACAGCAAAGATTGATTTTGTTTTTTATGTAGATCTCAGTGGGTGAAATTCACCCCTGCGCAGAGGGTGCTGGCATAAGGTCTAGGCAGCATTGACATTGCAAGGCCTATGTAAGATTTACACGGTATACATAGACCCTGGATAGCTGCACAGAATTAAATCCCCAAGCCCAGTCCTCCTTTTTAACAATGAATTCAGCAACTGGGGAAAGGCGCCGTGGAGACTGGAGGACTCCACAGAACAGCCAATGCAGACAGAGTGCAGGACTGCAGGCTGCCATTGTGTTTCAACCCCCTTTTACAAGTGACAACCTGCTCCAGTAGGATAATCCCTCCTGGAGCTCCCCAGCATGCTGAGGGCCACTGTGACCCACTGGTGAGCGTGTGTGTTACAGGTCCCTGCTCCCCAGAGGTTGTGACTCTATTACAGCCCCAGTGAACAAGGGCAGGTTCTTTAGTTCAAGCTGTAGCAGCTCATGACTTTTAGCTTTGGAGGTCCCCACTGCAAGTCCTGGTGGGCTGGCCAAGATGGTGGCCACTGCACCAGCATGAGGCCTAGTCATCACTAAAGCCCTTTAAAAAAATATTAAGTAGGATAGTAGGGGTGCCTTGGCCTTGTGCTATCTGCCTACATGCGACGGTATTTTATCTGGAGGGGGACTGCACACATAACGCATTGTTCAGTGTGTGTTATGCATTTCCCCTCTGGAGTATTAATCTGTTACAGCTCCCTAGCTACAGAGCTCTTGAACTCATAGGTTCCAAGGCCAAAAGGGATCACTGTGATCATTTTGTCTGGCCTCCTGTATAACACAGGCCCCAAGTAATTCCCCAAGTAATTCCTAGAGCAGAGCTTTTCTAAAAACATCCAATCTGGATTTGAAAACGGGCAGCGTGGGAGAATCCACCATGACCCTTGGGAAATTGTTCCAATGGTTAGTTACTCTCACCATAAAAATATGTGTGTCTTATTTCCAGTCTGAATTTGTCTAGCTTCAACTTCCAGCCATTGGATCGTGTTAGACCTAAATTACACAGCTCATTATTCAGTATTTGTGCCCAGTGTAGATACTTATGGACTGTGATCAAGTCAGCCCTTCACCTTCTCTTTGTTAAGCCAAATACATTGAGCTCCCTGAGTCTATCACCATGAGGCATGTTTTCCAATCCTTTAATCATTCTCAAACACTCGCTAATTTATCAACGTCCTTCTGGAATTGTGGGTGCCAGAACTGGACCCAGGATTCTAGCCTCATTGGCACCAGTGCCCAAACAGGTAAAATCACCTCTCCACTCCTATTGAAAATTCCGTTATTTATGCCTCCCAGCATCGTGTTAGCTCTTTTGGCCACAGCATCACACTGGGAGATCACGTTCAGCGTATTATCCACCATAACCCCTAAATCTTTTACTGAATCACTGCTTCCCAGGATAGAATCCCCCAGCCTGTATGCAACATAGACTATGTGTTTTGTTCCTAGATGTAGACGCTTACATTGTTTTTAGTTCTGGAGGTCCTGGGGGCATCAGCCAAGATGGCGCCTGTCTCTCACACACTGCATGTCTCTTTTGACAGTGCGGCTGGTATCTCAGTGGGCCAGGCTGGGGATAGAGGTGGCAGCACCACGGCTGCCTCTCCTTCCTACCCCACTGTGAGGTGACATGCAATCCCTGTGGGTGCTAGGAAGCAGCAGAGAGACTCTGTTGTGTCTTTTGTGTGGGCTGCTCTTGGGAACCCCTTCTCCTTGTGCTCCCATGCTAGAAACAGAAACACCCTGGCTCTTGCTCTGGCTCTACCTTGTCTCTGAACCCACATAGCCTAAGCAATGCTCCAATGCCCTTTGCTGGTTCTTCTGTCCCCAAACTGGCACAAATGGGGTTGTCCCCTCCTTGTCCTTTCCTCTGCCTCCAGTGAGTCAGGGGCTGTAAATCTCCCTGATAATAAATAGCCTCCTAGTGATGCACACCCGACAGCATGAGACCAGTGAGTTCCAGGACACAGCTGCCTCTTAGCTCAGGTGATACCGATGGGGGGTTAGGGGGAAGGCAGGAAATTTCCTGATGCCCTACGGCACATCTGGCTTTGTGTTGGCCCCAAGAGAATGTGTGATGACTCTCCCCATGCCCCAGCCAGCTGGATGGCTGAGAAGCTGGAATCCGTACACAACCAGTGTAAATCATTGCAGAGACTTAAAAATAACAAAAGCCTGGTGGGCTCCCCATGGTGCTCAGCATTCAGGCCACACCACTCAGCCTCTCTCCCGGTTGGCCCAGAGTTTAGCAGCTTTTTGTTTGGAGAGGTTCCTGAAGGCAGAATGGGTTGCAACCTGCCGTGGTAACCGCATTCAGCTGGAGGCAAGGAAGGGTAATAGTTGCCAGTGTCAGCACCACCAGTCTCCCGGGTGTACTTGCTTTTAGCAGCATGAGATAGGCGGGAAGGCTGGAGGACAGCACTCGCTGTTGGGGGACTGAGTTGCAAAGAGGGGTTGGCTGTGTCCACGGAGGAATGGTCTGGAGGGACAGTGTGGCCTGGATAGGCTCTGGAAAGTTTGGATGCTCACTTTAGCAGAGGCTTTCAAGTAGAGCATGGGCATGATGCTTGGGGCCAAAGGAGTTCGTCAGGACCTTTATGATGTCATTGTGTACAAGTTATGCATCATTATTATTGGATATTACGAGAGTGTCTAGAGGCTTTGGCCAAGATTGGGACCCTATTGTGCTAGGTGCTGTACAAACATATAGTGCCTATCATCTAAATAGACAAGACAAAGGGTTGGAGGGGAAACTGAGGCATAGAGAAGGGCAGTAATGTGCCCAAGGTCACACAGCAAGTCATTAGCAGGCAGCTACTGATGAACTTTGAATTTAAATAGACGTGGACCCGAATGAACCCCCTAAGTTGTACAATCATGAGGGGCAGGTCTGGACTCATCACCAGATCTTAACTTTGTAGAAGAGTTAAATCAAGCACCATCCCCAATCTTCTGGGGAACTAAAGTCTGGATCCAAACCTTGTAGCCAGGACTCATCTATAATTTGGGGTTCATATTGATCTAAGTCTCAGAATTTACCAGGACTGCTGTCCTGGTGAAATTCCAGCACTTGCTTTCCCCTTCAGGGCATCATGCACGTGCCGGGTGCAGCAGAGAATAACAATGGCAGGTCCCAGCATAGTAACGCCAGCAGGTGCTTCAGGAGTTTGTCCCTGGCACTCCAGGCTCCTCATGCTTTCCTCAACCATGAGCCTGTTTCCTCAACCCAGGCTCACTGCTGAGACACAGCCTGCCTATCTCAGGCATTTATCCCTTCACTATAGCATCTGAGCAAATCACAATTTGGAATATGTTTAACTTCCCACCCCCCATGCATGGGGCAGGGCAGAGCTGTTACCCACACTGGACAGGCGGGGAACTTGGGCACAGAAGCTATGTCTGCACCGTCTGTGGTGGTGAGCCTCCCAGACCAGGGCCACAGACTCAGACTTGCGAAACTCATGCTAGCACTCTAAAAATAATCGTGCAAACAGCACTTTGAGCTTGCAACTTGGGCTGCCTCCCTCGAGGCATCCAGCTCCTGCCTGAACCCCTGAGAGATCCATGAACTGGGGGAAGATAGACGCTCCTCCACCTCAGTCGCCTGCAGGGTCTGATCCGGTAGGTGTGCTCACAGGACCCCTAATTCCGCAAAACACAGCTGTGGGCGGGGCAGAAGGCAGGCAGCTTCTATTATAACCTTCAGCCCAGTGACTTTACAGCACATGCATGCAGAACTAGAGTGACCCCCTGATCCACCGGTTCTCAAACTTCATTGCACCGTGACCCTCTTCTGACAACAAAAATTAGTACGTGACCCCAGGAGGGGGTACCAAAGCCTGAGCCCTCCCAAGCGGGGGTGGGGGCGGCAAAGCCCAAGCCCCACCACTCTGGGTGGGTGAGCTGACCAAAGGTGAAGCCCAAGGAGGGCCTGTAACCTGAGCCCAGCTGCCCAGGACTGAAGATCTTGGGCTTCAGCTTCGGCCTCGGGTGATGGGGCTTGGGTTTCAGCCCTGGGCCCCAGCAAGTCTAACGCCAACCCAGGTGACCCCATTAAAACAGGGCCCTGACCCCCAGTTTGAGAACCGCTGCCCTAGTCCAAGTCCCCCCTCTGCTGGATGGATCACAATGTTGTTCCTGTAAAAGCAGCAAAGAATCCTGTGGCACCTTATAGACTAACAGACGTTTTGGAGCATGAGCTTTCGTGGGTGAATACCCACTTCCTCAGATGCATGTAATGGAAATATCCAGGGGCAGGTATATATATGTGTGCTAGCAAGCAAGCTAGAGATAACGAGGTCAGTTCAATCAGGGAGGATGAGGCCCTGTTCTAGCAGTTGAGGTGTGAAAACCAAGAGAGGAGAAACTGGTTCTGTAATTGGCAAGCCATTCGCAGTCTTTGTTCAATCCTGAGCTGATGGTGTCAAATTTGCAGATGAACTGAAGCTCAGCAGTTTCTCTTTGAAGTCTGGTCCTGAAGTTTTTTTGCTGCAGGATGGCCACCTTAAGGTCTGCTATAGTGTGGCCAGGGAGGTTGAAGTGCTCTCCTACAGGTTTTTGTATATTGCCATTCCTAATGTCTGATTTGTGTCCATTTATCCTTTTCCGTAGAGACTGTCCAGTTTGGCCGATGTACATAGCAGAGGGGCATTGCTGGCATACGATGGCGTATATTACATTGGTGGATGTGCAGGTGAATGAAATGTGTTGTTCCTGTGATTTTCTAGGCATGTATAAGTAAGGCACCATGACACTCGTGTTGTAATGCTTAAATCCCT
The DNA here is from genome assembly GCF_025201925.1 of Gopherus flavomarginatus. Taxonomy (NCBI): domain Eukaryota; kingdom Metazoa; phylum Chordata; order Testudines; family Testudinidae; genus Gopherus; species Gopherus flavomarginatus. The sequence goes on from NC_066629.1 coordinate 13,944,470, forward strand.
GTGTGCAGCTGGACCTAAGTGACATAGGATGGCTGTGGCAGAACAAGGAATTGAAACTAGGTAGCCCAAGTCCTAGGCTAGTGCCCTATTCACTGGATCATCCTTCCTCTCAAGTTCTGACCAAACTGGGCCTCCAGCTCCTTGTGGTTTGGAGCAGCCCAAGTGACATCATGCTCTGCTGACATGGCGATGGTATTGGCCATCCTTGGCTAAACCTGCATCATAACTGTCCCTCTGCTGACACATCAACCATGTACGCTAGCCCTGGCGGCTCACAGAGGAGCCCTAGCTGTGCACAGAAAGGTAGAACAGGGGGCTACATTCTAGCAGACGGAGCCTCCCTAGCATCTCTGTGGTTCTGACCTTACCACAGATCCTAACTGCTTCACCCTCCTCCCTTCTTATGAGCATCTTTGAGGTAACACTCGCTCTTACAGGACATGGTGCAGTCATTATCCGGGACTTTATGAAATGCTGAGGACTGGCAGCTCCAGCTAACATACAGATTTCTATTGTCCTGGGATAGCTGTATTGAGGGGGAAAAAGAATGCCATATTGATTTACATTGTCCTGAGGGAATGCTGGTCAAGTTCCTTTATAGATTGATGAGGCTAGGAGTATATTGACTCAGGGACTCCGAAGGACTAGGCTAATAGGTGAGAGATGGGACAGGAGAGGGATTCTCATTTCAGTTACATCCATGTAGAACCCCATGGAGGATTTATGCCCATAGCTATCAGTGAGATTAAAAACTGGCCCTAACTCCCGTGAGATCAAGTCTACCCCATTGTAAATGACAGAGGAATTCAAGCCCTAATTCAAGTGAAGCCAGTAGTGTTACCCATGTTTCTACCAGTGTGACCGATTGCACAATCCCAGTGTAGAGCGTGAAAAACATTTTATTTCGATTTGAAAAGGAAAAGGCTCTGGAGAAGAAGGTAAAAAACAATCACTGGCTTCTTTTATCCCCATTGAGACTCACAGCTCTCAGGGCCTGTTTTCATTCATCACCACACCCAGATAGTTTTCAAAGCAAGCAGCAGGTGATCTGAGCATCTCTTTTGCTCTCTCCTCAGGATGAAACAGCCTTGATCAGATTAGAACATACCGAGCTGTGAAAAGGAAAGTGCTGGGGATGAGCGAGCATCAGGTGATAAAGCAGGAGATGCAGAGAAGGGCATAAATAAAGCCCACAGAAAGGACCAAAGATGTCCTTTGTGTCACAAGAACAAGGTCATGTTGGTCATGCAAAAATTAGATGAGAACAAGCCCCCAACTGGATGTCAATAAAGAAGGCATGTCAGTCCATGTGCTGGAGACATCGGGACAAACGTCTCAAGGTTTTTGCTCTTGATGGATTGAAAATACTTCTGGCACCATTCAACCTTCTGTCTGCAAGACAGGCATGCAAGCAGCTACAGTCTCCTCAAACATCAACGGGAGACTGGATCAGGCGGTTATAGCTGCTAAAATATAGTTGTGGGACACAAATGGTGTGAATGAAAGCTATTGAGTGCAGTCCAGTGCTCAGACTTGGGGAGTGGGAGTCGGGACTACTGGGTTCTATTCCCAGGTCTGGAAGGGGAGTATAGTATGGTATAGATCCAGACTAACACAGCTACCCTCTGATACTATAGTATAGTAGTTAGAGCAGGGATGTATGGAATCAAGATACTTGGTTTTACACATGGCTCTGCAATTCTACAGATCCCAGCATGGATTTCTAGTGTGAGCCTGGGCAAGTCACATGAACTCTGCCTCTAACCCCAACACATAAAACAAAGCTGGCGGAATGAAACCTGTCCCAAATGGCCACTCAAGGGCCTGACAAAAATTGTTGCTTAAGGGTGGTGAGCTTTTGAAAGAGATAGAGTGCAATCGTACTCAGTTTGGGGTCACTGAGAAGCAGTCTCTTAAGATAGGAGTTTGCCTAATTATAGTGACTTTCTGTACAGGTTTCACTATACAACATTTTCAAGGGTATTGTGAAGACTGACTAACTATTAGTGCAGTACAATTAATATGTAAAGCACTGAAAGTGCTCAGCCTTCGTCCCCATCCTTACTGTCACAGGGAGACCATTAAGGGATGGCATCATGGCAACAGGAAGCATGCCTGTCCCAGCAACCAAAGTATATTATGGGTAACTTTTTAAAACTGCCTAAGAGTCCCTAAGCCCCACTTTTGAAAGTGATTTACAGGAATTTTTTCAAAAATCCCTAAGTGACTTAGGCACTTAAAGCCCAGCTCTGAGGTATTTAGGAACCTAACTCCCAGTAAAATCAACAAGACTTAGATGCCTAAATATCCTCTGAGGATTTGGGTCTAAAACCTTTTGATAATCTGGTCCTAAGTGCCAAAGTTACTTTTGAAACTGTGACTCAGGTGCTTTTGAAAATGTATGTTTCTGTGTGGTCATGTGAATTCATGCACAGAGGAGAGACAGAAACAAGGATCATGTTTGTAAAGATTTCGGGATCCCTTAGGTGCCACATAAATTCGATAACACAAATCTTCCTGTTTCAGGAGCATAAATCGTTCTCTAACTAATAGAGGTTAGGAAGAAACTCCTGCCCATGGTTTTGTGCACCTCCCTCTGGAGAGGCTGGTACTGGACACTGATGGAGACAAGCTTCTGGTTACTAGTTCTCTGACCTGATGCAGTTTGTGTCCTTATTTTATTGTAATTTTGATCTAAGGTCTTGGGTATGTACTGCTCAAACACATTCTCATGTTGTTCACTGTTCACCCATGTACTTTTATATCAACTAATCCTATTAACAACCACGGCAGGGTACTATGATTCTTCTGCAACCTTTGAGCCTTTGTTGCAGCTGTTCTGGAGGTCAGACAGGGCTAGCCAAGAAGTGTTTGGCTGACTGAGAGGCAGAGCATGTGACCCCAAGAAGCATTGGGCAGGCTCGCCCGATGCATCACAGCTACCTATTTAGACATTTGTCTAAGAGAAATGTTAGTCTCTTCCAGACAGTGCATGGCCTCAGCTCTACACCTTAGGGCTTGAGATCAGAAATTGGCAGTAAGCAACAATGCTCCATTTCCAGTTGACATTCTGAGCATCGGGAGGAGAACGGGGTCTGTTTGTCTCTGTTCCCAGTCCTATCATCTCATCTGAAATGCCTCTTGCCTTTACCCTTTTCTTGGGGCGAAGAGAGGTGGGGTTGTGCATATGCTCACTGATATTTCAGAGACTCTAATTAATGGTGAGATTATTCATGCATTTAATCATTAAAAAGGTACTCAAGTCAGAGTAAATACAATTACCACGTAGTTATTTTCCAATAACCACCCCTCTTCCCCCATGGCAAAACATAAAAAATAGATGCAACCTACAAAGTCCTTATCCTTAGTCAATCTTCACTGTGCCTCATTCTCAGGTCATCAGAAGCCAACTGTCCAACAGCCCTGCTGAGAATTCATCCCGCTTCAGTGTCACCTTGAATTTGTCCATGTAACTGGTTGCTTTGTAATGCTGGCTGAAGAATAAACTTATTTTCACCTCAGTTTTGGCCTGTTGTGACCATATGTTACAATAATTAACCCAGGTTTTGAGAGTAGGGCTGTCCAGAAAGCAAGAATTCTGTATCATGACAAATTTGGAGGTTTCGACTTTTGTTTCCATTCTGCATCAGAACAAAATGGAAGCCTTAAAAAAATACGCAAACAGAGACAGAAAGACCACCCCAGACTATCTGAGAGCCCAGAACACTCTCTTGTGATTTGGGAGAGCCAGGTTCAACTCCTTGCTCCAAATTAGTCAGTGCAGTGACTTGAACCTGTCTCTCCCACATTGCAGGCGAGTAACTTAAGCACTGGGATATTGTCTAATCTAGAGTCTCTCTCGCGCTGTACCAGAAAACAGTTTAATCAAAAAATTCCCAAACAGCTGTAGTCTTGGATGCAGCTGGGTTTCCACCCTTGATGGGTGAAGGGAATGCGTAGGCTAATAATAATGCTCATCACTTACACAGTACTTTACAGACATTAACTCATCCATCCTATCAACTCCAAGTACCAAATTCACCACTGTCTTACTTCAGTTTTACAGTGATGCCATTTCAATGCAATTAGTTGAGTTACTCAGGTATCAAACTGGAATACTGCACTAGAGAATGTAGCCCTTGATCTCTGTTTTACATCTAGGGAAACAGACACAGAAAGGACAAGGCCAAACATTTATTGGTCTCTTTTTTTTGGTTAGCCCCACTTGAGACATCATGGGCCTGATTTTCAGAGTTGGCAATCACCCAAAGTTCCAGATCACTGGGAGAAGCAGGAGCTCAGCCTCTCTGAAGATCAGGACATTATTGTGTCTTGTTTTGGGCTCTATAAAATTGAGGCACCCAAAACTGGAGGCTTTTGAAAATCAAGCTGTTGAAAATGTTGGCCCTATGCCCTGGGTCTGATTCAGATTTCAGAGGCATGGGTACAAAACGGGAGCAGCTCCCTCCATGTCAATGGTTATATAGTGCTTTGAAATCACTGGATGAAAGAAGGCACAAAACCACAAAATACATAGCCTTATCTAGCTAAATGCCTTATTTACATAAGGTCCTGCCACAGTCAGTTTCACAGGTTAGCCTCACCTTTCAGTCAAAAATATTGCAGTCTGTTTCAACTAAATACAAAATACAATGGAGTAGGGAGCAAGGTGAACTTTAGAAAGGAAGAATAGACAATCTTGTGTGTCAGCTTAAAGAAAAAAAGTCTTATGTTGGCCAGTTGCTTTTAATCTTCCTTATAATAGGTTTCCATATTGCTATAGCTTAACAGGTTTGTGGCTTCTGCATTTAGCTCTGGTATAAACAATGCTTGGATAATTGCTGGGTCACTGTTATTTACTTCTGCTTTTTAACAAAGCTTTCCACACAACTGCCTTGAAAGGGTAATACTGTAATTTTCGTTACTGCTTCACGCTAATGATGGCAAAAGGGCAGGAATGCTGAGTTAGGCAGTGGAAAGAAGCAGAACAACATGGTGGATTTTGGATGCAGTGTTAAAAATAACTCCCACCTAACAGAGTTTAATTGCCTTGCGCTTCCGCAGACTGGTGAGAGGGTAAAGAGAGACATGAGGAAAGCCTTGGGCTATCAGTTGGATGTGTGATCACCCCCAATTAAAGCTGTTTTTCTCAGTTTGCCTGAGGGGAGGAGTATTGTCCCACCTATCCAGATCCTGTGCAATTTCTAGCTAGCCTGATTAAAAGGACAGTAATGGTATCAGTGCAAAGGGGTGAGAAGTTTGAAGAACTACTGTTCGACTAATGGCAACTTATTTCACCTTCCCAGAATCCATTGCTTCATCAGGCCCCTTAGGTAATTAGAGCAGAAGCAGCCAAAGCAAGGGCCTCTGAACATTCAGAACTTTCTTCAGTTTTGATTGGGTTTTCTCTGCCCTATGCTGATGCCCTGTTTGCTCCAACACTCCCTCTCCCACACAGTGTCTTCACCTCGGCTTCACTCCACACCTCCCCCTCTTGCCCTTTTCTACCTGCCTGGCCCCCCTCACCCCATTCCCTTTACTTTCCATTATAGTTTATCCCCACCTAAGTATCACACACCCCTGGGTCACTGCAGTGTGCTACATCTCTTCCCCCACCCTTTGTCTATTTAGATTGTAAGTTCTCCAAGGCAGGGACCTTCTACTGCTCTGTTTGGGCCCAGCACAATGGGGCCACAGCTCTGGCTGGCCCCCAGGCACTATCTTAACAAACATGATTAATAATCTTAGGCAGCTGATGTGCTGAGCTTCTCATGCTGACCAGCATGTTCTCCTTTGCTCCCTCTGTTTGTTGGCTGTATCGCACTGGTGCCTAAACTCTCACACTCTTTGGAACAGAGATTGCCTCTTTATTGTGTTTGTACAGCACCTAGCACAATGAGACCCTCGACTCTAGGCACTACTGCAATATTATTATTGCATCTCTGTTATTATGAACAATGTGCCACTGAAGCAGCAGAAATATGTTGATAGCTGACCTTTCTAATTGTCTATCTTAATCTCATTCCCTCTTCTTATATCTTTCTCTCCTCTCTATGTGCTGCATGGGTCAGATTTTTTCTTCATTATATTAAAGCCCCACTCACAATCACTGACTCTGCCTATGATCCCAGGGTATATTCTAAAGTGATCAGTCGTGAAACAACTAATGTTAACTTCCAAAATCCATCATTAGGCTTCAGAATTAATGCTCAGTTGAGATGAAAGGGGGCACCTTACAGCAGATCAAACGCTGAACTCTAGCACAAAACTTCAATACCAAGGCTCGGTGTAGAGGATGTAGGTGAAGTTGGGAGAATGGAAACTTTCTGCACAACCCAATATACTCACTCCATTGCAATAACTAGATCCTGTGGACTTTGCTAACAGCTGGGGTCCCTTTGCAGCTGGGTCAATCCTATGAATCCAGACAGTGGCAGATGTCCTGCTTGCTTCATTGCACTGCTCCCACAACCCCTCCAGCACTTTCCACACCCCAGAACCAGGGGGCAGACACACTGCCCTGAGGTTTTCCTTTCACACAGAGACAGGGGGAGTGAGTGGAAGAGAATCAGGGCTTGTCTACACTTAAAACACTGCGGCAGCACAGCTGTAGCACTTCAATGAAGGTTCTACCTTTGGCAACAGGAGAGGTTCTCCCATCGGCACAGGTAATCCTCCTACCCAAGAGACAGTAGGTAGGTCGGCAGAAGAGTTCTCCTGTCGACCTAGCGCTGTCTACGCCAAGGGTTAGGTTGGTTTAAATGCATCGCTCAAGGATGTGGATAGTTATACCAACACATTTCCTTGTGTAGCCCAGGGCTCTGTATTTAGCCCCCCTATGGCTCTTAACTCCTTTTGTCTGTCTGCAGACTCTGCCTGACATCAGCTCACATGCAGAATAACAACGGGCTCCTCAACTTTGAGGGCTGTCAAAGGACCTACCATCCCGCACAAGGATATTGGAGATCTTCAATTGACCCATTCTGCTAACAGGAGTCTGAAGCTGGCACAAAGGTGCTGAGTAAATACTGTTGACTCACTGCCACAGGTGTAGTTTGTTATATCCATGAGGCTGGCAGGGAGGTGGGTGATCTCCTCTGGTTAATGAGAACTAAAAGAATGGGAGAGAAAGATCCTGTAGGGAACCCTAGGAAAAGCCAGGCTTGGGGAGAAAGCTAAGGAGCCTGAGATTTATGTCCTATTTTTATTTGAGATACCAACAAAACCAAACACCAGGATGGACTGAACCTCACACAGGGAGAGGAGCCTTTATATGGAGCAGGATGGGGATGCCACATGCTCAGAAGCTGCAAAGAAATGCTGACACACACATCACCATGAACTGGATCAGACCTTCCTCCTCCCGTTCACTCGCTCTCCCCCTTTGTATCTTTCACTCTCCCTCTCCTCACACTTCCTTCCGCTCTCTCGCTCACATTCTCCAACTTGCAGTCTCCCTGGATAGCTGCAAACAGTGGGAGACCACAATAGACAGCATATCAGCTGCTTCTGACAGCTTTGGTGCTATAATATGGATCTGCCAAAGCTGCTGCGGGGATGACAGCTTTGCAGAATTAGTGAGCTCACTCCTACGGAATTGGAAGGTGGGCGGAGGGTGGGGAGAAGAAAAACCCATTTGAGATTTTTTTTTTTCAACGGTGAAGCCATGCGTGATAATCTCAGTTTCATTTTTTAAAAAAAAAACCCAAACCAAACAAATAACTTCACCAAGGCTCTCAGTCAGCGCATGTGACACCACTCAGGTGCTCAGAGTTTTCCGACTAGCCATTAAAATCAGATTATGAGATTTCGTGGTGCAGCAAATAGCTCTCGCTCCATACCAACATTAGGGAAACGGGACATTTTCAAACATACCCCTTCCGACGGGGCTCATTACTCCCAATAGGCTGCTGGAGGGACTGAGTGATAGAGGGATTTTTGCTGTGGCTGGGAGAGGTGATGGGCTTGTGTTTTTAAAGTGAGATGTGTGAGATGTTTGGTGACAGAACGGAGAGCTGGGTGAAAAGCTGTGTCCCCCACTCCCCAATCCTGAATGAGTGATCCAATAGCCCTGGCATGGGCTGGATTGAAGCAATGCCTTCAAATGAAAGACTCTGTCCTAGAGCTGGGCAAATAACTGACTTTCTCGTTTGCTGGTAATTCCCCCCACCTCCCCCCTGCCCCCTCAAAAAAGAAAAAGGCTTTTTTTGATCAACCCACAATCATCATTTTTTGAAGTTTTTGGTGAATCAAAAAACAAAAACCAGGACCAAAGAAAATATTTGTTTTTGGTTTTTTTTTTCTTTTACTGAAATAAATTGGCAAAGTTGGCAGGAATTAGTGAAATGTTTCAGGCAACCCCCATATCTGCATTTTTCACCAGCAAAACGTTTTGATCAAACACTTCACCCAGCTTTACTGTGGATCCCATTTCCTGAACCCTCTTGTCACCTGTGTCTAGAGCCAGATTGGAATTAACCCCCTAGATGTGAAAGGTTCTGTATTCTTTTTGCCTGGCTATCTTCTCACTAGTGAACATGGACATTTGCATGTGCATATAAGTATTCACTATTTGCTCTTCAGATGTTTGCATCATTTGTCATCCATGCAATGAGCAGAAGTAATGCCATGTGATCTAGGTGACCAATCAGACACTATGATTGAAGATGAGTCAAGAGTCAAAGCCCTAGGCAAAGTGAATTAAACTAAAGCTATTTATTGGAGTTTTGAATTGTAAGCTCTTTGAGAGAATGGCTCTCTCTTTGAGTATGTTTGTAAAGTGCCTACCTTGATGGTGACCAGAACCTGATCAGGACCACAGTGCATCATAATCAGTGAATACTATGTGAATAGTAGAAGGAGCTAGGATTGAGAACTGGTCAGAAAATCTTTTTTGTTTCCATGAAAATGTTCACCAAAGGTGGAAAAAAAGCTTTTATTTCGTTGGCATTTTTCTTCAAACATTTTGGGGGTTTTGTCAAAAAAACAGAAACCTGTACACCAAAAAATGTTTGGTTTTTGGCAACTGAAAACTACAAAATTTTGTCCAAAACTTAGAGTTTTCTTTTTATTTTCAACAACACTCCCTCCCCCCAAGTTTAAAAAAAAATAGACATTTGCCAAGGACATTTCTATTTTGGCAAAAAAGCCATTTTCCTAGGTCAGGGGAGGGTGAAGGAAGTGGGAAATGCTGGGGACAAGGGACTTAGATGGAAAATTTTCTTCCGGCTCTACTAACTTTATCAATAAAATATATATGTTCATGCACGGAGGAGCGCACGCACACACACACAACACACACACAGAGTGACTGTAGAGAATAGAGATCTGGACTTGTTACCAACACCTTTGTTTTCGATAATGGAAATGTTTTGAAGTGAGTAGAATACATAGGTGCTTGGAGAATAAGAGATGTTTAACAGACTGTTAATAGCATTCAGCAATGATACCATGCTGTCATGTGAAAGGGACACTAGGAAAATACATTCTAAAGTGCTGTTGCCTATTTAGTCACATACATGTGATCACGTTGACCCATTATCCTCTAACAGCTCCGCTGGCTCCCCATTCATTTCAAAATCGAACTCAAGATTACCCTCTCTCAGAGCCCAAGGTTCACCTCACAGACCTAATCTCTTTTTACTCCCATTCTCAGCCTCTGTGCTTGGCCTCCTTTTTGTCTCTTGACAGTCTGGCTGCAAAGAGCTTTGAGATCCTTGGGGAAAGGTACCTATGGAAGAGCGTCACATTATTGTTCTAAATCTCCAAAGCTTTTAAGGCTAGTACCTACTGTTTCCTTCAAATCATGATGTGACAACTTGGTGTCATAGAGTGGAACTAGCTCAGAGAGCCATATGCACAACTCATCGTTATGGGGGGAATCTGACTAGTTGTACATTTCTGAAAGCTGCAATTAAAGATGCCTTTAAGAAACACGCTCAGTGATAATTAAAAAACATTGTGCACCATGTTCCTTGCAGGTAACTGCTTAGCTGGCTCATTACAGACAGCTCTGCACAACCTGACATCTTAAATTTCTGCTAACAGTGGTGAACATGAAGGTACCTGCAATTTGCCACCTGTGACCAATTTGTTACCTGCAAAAAAGATGCCATTTTTTTAAAAGGCAGATTTTAAAATGTGCACACATTTACAATGTGTTTCTGGATGTTAATATGCAGACATGGGACCTCAGGCTGCAATCATCTTGGAGCTTGCATGCTACACTGATCAGTATTAGAATGGCAGACCTGCATAGAATGACTAGGTGCTGTAGCAAATTGTGTTTCATTAGGGATCTGTTCTGACTCCAAGGTCCCAGTGCATTGATAGGGGTGCTGTACTGGCAGATGTGCCATGTTTCAGATGAAAGGCAAAACCACAAGAGTTAGCCACGATCTTTTGGTCTTTATACTCAACTGTAATACCCTATTTGAAAGAGTCGAGGTATTAAGTCTGAGGGCTGCATCTAATTCCAAACTGGGTTAATTACATTCTACCTCCCAATGTTCTTTTTTCATTACCAGTTGGCCACTGAATTCTTTTTTCACTTTCTGCCTGTGTCGTTGGGTACTGTTGTTGTGCTCCAGAGGTGGCTGCATTTGGTGGTGGGCAAGCCATTCACCGTACCTCCCATTTGTTCCATCACATAGTAAAATTTGCAAAGCACTTGGGGATCCTTTCACACAAAAAGCAACTATGGAAACGTCAAATTGTCTTGAAACCATGGCAACATGGGAAGCCATCCATCAGGAATATAAACTGAGGCTGAGATGTGTAAATGTGACTAGGGGACTTAGCCCACAGTTCCCTTTCATTTCAATCAGAATTGCAGTGACACAAACTGTCACGATTTTATTGCGATTCACGTGATATTTGGTGTTTTTCTTAAAGCCCCAGCTGCTGGAGTCGGGTGATGATAAGAGACTCTCAGCTTTCACTGGAAAAAGAAGAGTAAATCTAGTCCTCATTGTTGCAAAGAAAAACTTGGAAATATGACCGAGTGCACCCAAAGCAGCAAACAAAACAGAACTTCAGTCAAGACTGGGTCATGGGTGGCCTGCGGGCATGAACTGACCTGAAGATCAGAGATCAATCTGGGGCCAGGCTAGGTCAAAACTGCAAAGTCAGAGTCTGTTCCTAAATTGGTAGTGTGATGGAGGCGAGATTCAGTGTTGGGCCAGGCCAGAGTCTTTCACTGTGGTTAGCAATGATTTTAAGCCAGAGACAGTAAACCAGGGTCGGGGTCAGGAGCTGAGCCTAGGTTGAGAGCTAGGACTCTGGGATGACGGCATGGCAAGCAGGTTCTAAGGCAGAAGCACACCAGGAGTCTTCATTGCTCAGACAACTCCCAAAACTGCTCTCTGGGTTTATATGGGGAGAGCCAGTCAATTAGGGAATCATGGATGACAGAACTTCCTGCAGGGCTTAGCCTCCCAGTTCTTCCTGGCAACTCTGCTGGGGCCCCTGGTGGCGATGAGGGAGTGATGGCTCCCTCAAATCCCGTAGACCCTAGCTCTACCCCCATGCATTCGTACAACTTCACATGTATTACTTTAAAAAAAAATCTCATTATTTTTAAGCCACTCTTGTGATTTTGGGGGGCCTGACCTACGTAGGAACACATGTGGTTGGTAACACAGGAGTTGTGTGGCTAAATCTCACCAGGCAGCTTGGAAAATCCTAACAATAAATTGTTCAATGTATCCTCTCTCTGCTGGGAGAACTGTACAAATGGTAAGTTCCTTCTCCAATATGCCTAGAGAGAGGGAGGGCACAGAGACTCAGTCCTTGTTTGCTCAGATTAAACAAGAGCCAGAGCCATATATATATATATATATATATATATATATTTACAACAGAGTTCTCTTCCTAGCAGATTTTCTCATGATACATAGTATTCTGTTATAAAGGCATAACCTGATTCTAGGCTGTGCTGTCATTCAAGAGAGATTGGAGAGGAGGAAAGAAAGTTTTCAAAAACTTTCTTATCAAATAATTTTGACAATTAAGCTGAGCATCTGGTGGAAGCTTTTCAGTAGCGGTGAGTATCTATATCTATTGGGTATTTCTAAGGGACTTTTCATCTTGGTATCTAAATGCCAAGATAATTGCTTGCATTTATACAGTATCAGAGGAGTAGCCATGTTAGTCTGGATCTGTAAAGCAGCAAAGAGTCCTGTGGCACCTTACAGACTAACAGACGTTTTGGAGCATGAGCTTTCGTGGGTGAATACCCACTTCGTCAGATGCATGTAGTGGAAATTTCCAGGAGCAGGTATATATATGCAGGCAAGCTACTTGCATTTATACAGTTTCTTTTCATCCAGAAGTGTCCCAAAGTGCATCATAAACGATCTATAGGAATCATTTTACCCCAACTGCAATGCATAGGCCTCTGGCGTAGAAAACAGCAGCTCTTTAACAGCGCATAGCAACAATGCACAAGAATTTAGGGCCAGAACTGAAGAATAGCACAACCATCTGAAACTGCAAGAGGAATTCAGGGAAAGACACTGCAATTATATGCATAACACTATAGGACTGCCTCTAATCTTGTGCAATGGGATCTTTAAATAACCACAAGCAGCTTGGCCATTGTTTTTACATGTCACCGCTACCTGCAGGTATTGTGAATGAAGGGCGCTTTCTGCTGAATCACCAGCAATTCTATGCACCTTGGATTTTCACTGATCTCCCAGCAAAGCGCTGACCTTGCATGACCCTATTTAGCTAGTGAAATATGACAGGAATGCAAACTAGTTTCCAGGTAGGCAGCATCTTGCCTGCATGGAAAGGATAGCAGTGGGACAAAAATGCTTTGTATGGCCCTTCATATCCATATTAAAAAATACCAATAGCAAGCAAGCAACCTGTCCAATCAGTTCCTGGTGACTTGCATTAAGCAAATCTACACATTAACCCACTCATCTACTTTACCCAGCACCTAGACACTAAAGTGCCCAGTACAATATTAGGGTAGGATCAAAAGCTGAGCAAAGTCAATGCGAGACACCTTCGGGGCTGAATAAACCTGGGGCACGCTTAACTTATCATATGGTTGCTTGATCAAACCAGGAGACCTTTAAAACTAGAAGTCCTATCTGATGTGTCTGAGCAGTAACCATCCTAGGACTCTTTTCACAGCTCTAGGGGTTTAACCAATGGTCATGATTAAAATCTCCCTTCTCCCTACTGTTGGAGAGGTTATTCTGTGTACCAGATGGCAACTGACATCCACCCCAGAGATGGCTGCACCTCATTTTGCAGATATACATATAGATTCGCATGAATATGGTTTTTGAAGTGTTTTAGCATCCTTTGAAATAGAGGATACCCTTACAGAAGCCATCCCGTGTTGTTGGGGCCATTAGAGCAACCTTTGCTGATCTGACAAGATTAAAGTAAAATTAAGCTTCCAGCAAGGTCAGACTTATCTCAGCCTCGGGGTTTAAGCACATACGGCTGGAATCTATGCACATATCATAATTATAGTAGAAACAAGATTGATATTTTTGCTTCTGCAGCTTTTCACTCCTTTATGTTCTTTTTTTAAACATTAGTAGAGCCCTGATGCTAATCTGACTTTAAAGCAGTTACTGCCAATTTGAGAGCACAATCATGGCCTGCCTCCTTTCTGCACCAATTGCAGATCTCAGTACGGATCTGTAGGTTTCTCAGTTTGTTCCTATCATGTCATATTTATGCTTAGGACCTGCTTGCTGACTCACTAATGAGAGGGTAGCAGGCCCTCACCGTTACCAACTCTCATTTCCTCCTAATGTATCAGCTTTGTTAGTTTCCTAAACAGCTGAAGAAAGAGATGCCTTCCATTGTCAGTTATTCTATTAAGGAACATCCAAATCTTTGGAGGTGAGGTTCCCTAGCAGACGTGCTCATGTACCCCTTACGCTGAAGACCAGTTTCAAAGATGCATATAAAATGGAATTCTCTCTGCTCCCAAAGACTTAAGCACCATGCTAGATAGCAAATCTTTCCTAGAAATATGTAGGCTCTCTTTAAAGAGAATTTAGTGTTGATGCAAGATTGATAGCCCTAAAGACAAAGGGCCTATTTCTCAAGGCATCTGTTGTCCTCTGTTTATGTACGACATGTTGGGTAGCAGCATTACAAGTTTCCTATGCTCCTCAGCCCTGCACTCAAAAGATTATCTCTAGACCAGTGAAAAGAGCTCAATACTCTGATCTATTCAGTCTTCAGATTCCTTTCTGAGGCTGCTAGCAAGGGGACCAGCCAGTGCCGATCACAATGTGCAGATGTACCCAACGGGCTGAGATAATCAACCCATATGTAGGCCACCAACAAGCTCAGTGGCTCTGAGTGACTGGCTCAGATTTGAACCAGGGACCTAGCATTAAAAGGCTACACAATGACTAGTTAACAATCAGCTCATATAGGCAGTGAGATTTCCACGCAGTAAAGAGAAGAGCAGCCATGCTAATGCATGAAACTCAATGCAAGAAGTATTTGGAGGTGTAGTTCAATTGAGTCTCACAACAGCCACCTCCCTTGTCTTTTTCAGCAACCCTACCTCCAGCATCAGCCAGAATGCTGAAATGCAGTACAGCGGAACAGAATGCCTGCCCTCCACTCCCACCAGTTCCATTCAGGCTCATTTCAAGATCTGGACTAAGGTTTGTGGATGCTGCGGGAACTTCTCACTTTAGTTAGACTGAACTGACCATCCTTACTTAGGAGTGAAGGTTGCAGACCTATTGCTATTGGTAAGTGGAAGCACAGAGGTATATTGTACAATGGCCTGCACTGTGCAGAGTGTCAGCCTAGAAGATCGTAATGGTGGTCCTTTCTGGTCTTAGAAATCTACAAATCCACAAAGCTTTGCCTGCCACTGCCACAAAAAAAGAAAAATCTCCCACCCCCGCACAGCTGGTGGAGCATGCCACAAGAGCCATGGAAGGGATTCATGCGTCTTCCAGCCACTTTCTTCTTTAGGTCACAGTGCCATATAACCTGAGTGTTTAAGGGCAGAAGTGGTACAGGACACAAGGAAAATTTTCTCCTTCCTGAAAAAAGAACAGGAGCACTTTGGCACCTTAGAGACTAACAAATTTATTTGAGCATAAGCTTTCATGGGCTACAGCCCAATTCATTGGATGCATAGACTGGAATGGGTGGCTGTAGCCCATGAAAGCTTATGCTCAAATATATTTGTTAGTCTCTAAGGTGCTACAAGTGCTCCTGTTCTTTTTGTGGATACAGACTAACACAGCTGCTGCTCTGAAACCTTTCTCCTTCCTGGTTCATCTGTCAGCAACTGTGTGCCGTGGCACCTGCTCTGGGACTCGTCAATTCACTGTTACTCATTGGAGTATCCTCAGAGGTGGGGGTCCAGATCCCAAGATTCCAAACTGCCTTGCTTTAAGCTCCACCGTAGCATGTGAACATGCATGTAACAGATTCACCTCAAAGTAATGAGCTCCCTTCACACGGATGTTCTCTGCTGGGTAGAGTATTGAGACCCTTTCACTAGTCTAGAGACAATCTCTTTAGCGCAGGGCTGAGGAGCGTATGACCCTTGCAATGCTGCTACTCCCTGGGTCTGTGCTATAGGTTTTATTTCATGAATACTGGTTTTGCTCCCAGTTCCACAGTAGAACCTTTAAGACACAAAGGCCCAGGGTTAGCTGTTAGAAAAGGGAGAGCAAAAACCCCATGTGGTATAGACAGGAATGGGGGCTTCTCATGCCTTCATCTGGCTGGCCATATCAGGACAACCAACGTCATTATTAGGAAGTCCCTTCTTCGGCCCCACTGGTCTGTCCCTGTTCTTTGGCACGTTGGATAGACACATGAAGCCAACAGTTCCATCCTGAGCTGAGAATGAGATGTCTCCATCATGTGCCCTGCCAGGCTTGGCTGGTGGAGATGGTCTTACACTTAGTAACCTATGGACCACCCATCCTGCAATGCCCCTCAACAAAATACCGAAGTAAAGTGAAGAAGAGAGGACAGCTCATAGAGGACCAAGTGGAATGCGAGTGAAAGGTCATGTGGGAGCATGTGAGGACAACAGATAGGAAAGATCGCTAATAAACGTGAGAGATGTAGTGCAGGAAAGAAGCTCAGGTTTTTTAACTTGGTGCAATTAATTACTTTTGTTGCTGGAAATAAAAACCTGCTCTTGGTGGGGAAACTTGACAGGGTTTCTTTATGCTTAATGTTCGCTGAGCCATCTTTTCTGTCTCACTTACCTGATGTGGAACATATACCGGAATCAGAGTGACAGTGAATAAATCACTAGCTTTGCTTGGCTTCTTTGAAAAATTAATTTAGGTGCCCAAAATTTCTCATAGTGTATCTTTTCTCATTGCTGCCTTCTTGCCAGCCTGAGAGGGCTGCAGGCTATTCTAAATGGAAAGCTGTAACAAATCCATGGCTGCATTCATACAGGCAGCATGGGAGAGAATGTGTGTGCTTCTGATGTCAAAGTAAATGGCCCCACCTCTTGAGCTAAAGCAAAAGTATCTGACTTAGGAGCCCAAGTCCCAAGCCCCTAAGTCACATAGGCACTTTGAAAAATGTACCCATTCTCCCTGAGTTATCAGATCTATCAGGTCTGATTATTTCTGTTTTCCTCCAGCCACTAGATGGCAGCACTGTCACAAACACTTGAGCTGGTACGCTGTTTCATTCAGCAGAGGTAAACGTCATTATCAGTCCATGGATGAGACAATTGCACATTGTCTAGAACTGTTTATTTCAATGCACATGGGTTACACCACAGAGGAATGCTCATTGTTAGCAGAGGTGCAATTCTTTTTAAAAGCTGAGCCGATCTTTCTGACTAAGAACCATTCTTAGGTGTAGAACTGCTGCTTAGACGTCACTCGCACGTAAGCAAGCCAAACGCCTATGAAAGCCTATGGCCACATACATGCAGACTCTTCGGTCATCAGCTGGGATCAAATCTAGCACCAAAAGCACACGTCTTTACCACTTGAGCTAAAGGGTAATTTGTTGTAGGTATAAGTCACAGGCTGTTACAGCCACTGGCGCCACCTGCTAGCTGGTGATATGATCACATGCACTATATCAGCACATTACACCTTCCAACATATACACAGGCACTAGCCAGTGCATACCACACTAGACAAACCTAATTGTGGGTTTCCTAAGAGCTATAACTAAATGATACTCCTGAGGGCATTCTGCTCCAAAAAATTAAAAATTCTGCACACAATATTTTAAAATTCTGCAAAATTTGTTTGTCAAATAAATGTGAGGCTCCTGCATGGCATTGGAGAGCACAGGCCACTGGCTATACAGAGGTGGGGGATAACTGTGCAGTTCCCACCGGGACAGGGACTCAATAGTGAGGCTGCACCCAACCCTGACAAAGTGCAAGGACTGGGCCTGCCCCTCTATGCTAGGTGCACCAGTTGTGGGCAGGCAGGCTCAGCAAGGCAGGATCCAAGTGTGAAGGGGCTTAATGTGGGGGGATCCAAGTGTTTGTTGAGAGTGTTCTGTGTGGGACAATCTGAGTGTGGGCAGCTCAGTGGGGGTATGGGTTGGGGGGTTCTGGGAGCGACAGTAATGGAACTCTGCAGGGGAGTCCATGTGAAGGTGGTTGGGGCTCAGCACGGGGGTCTGGATGCAGGGAGAACAGCACTTGGCAGGGGCATCTAGGTGAGCAGTGTGAGGATCCAGATGCTGCGGTAGTGATCTATGTGCAGCTGGGTTCGGGTCCGTAAGGTAGGGATCCAGGTGTGAGGGGCTTGTCGAGGTGGTACAGGTGCACTGGGGCTCATCGGGGGGGTCTGCATGCAGTGGGGTGAGGATGCACAGGGGTTGGGTTTATGGGAGAGCAACTCCCTGTACAGGGATCCCTCCCCCTGAAGCTGAGGCATGATGGGTGTAGGAAGTGTGCGTGTGTGTGTGGGGGGGAATTTGCAGAGCTTCCTACAGCTGAGGGAGGGTCTGATGCAGCCCCGGATGCCGTGCAGAGGAAGAGGAAGTCCCATCCTCCCCAGCTCAGCTGGGACTAGCAGCTGAGCCCAACACATGGTAGGAGCCACCAGCCAGGTCTTCCACAGTCCTGCCCTCTGCCCCACACTGATTTACCTATCTGCCAGCTGCCCTGGGCACCTAAAACCTACTGCTTGGGAGGGTCACATGACCACTCTTGTGTCTTCTCTTTGCTGATATATATATATATGGAGATATATTTATCTCATAGAGCTGGAAGGAATCACGAAAGGTCATCGAGTCCAGTCCCCTGTCTTCACTAGCAGGACTAAGTACTGATTTTGCCCCAGATCCCTAGGTAGCCCCCTCAAGGGTTGAACTCACAACCTTGGGTTTAGCAGGCCAATGCTCAAAACACTGAGTTATTCCTCCCCCCATCAGAGAATCATTTTTCTGTGGGGAAGCAAAGAAATCTTTGGGAAATACAAAATTTGTGCATGCGCAGTAGTGCAGAATTCCCCCAGGAGTAAAATGAGTAGCCCCAGTCTAGATGCTCAAAGATATTTAGATGCTATTTTCCTTAGCTGTAATAGTTGTACTAGGGTTCACAGTCTTCTTGTGGGTCTCTCTTCACTAGGAAGTGATACAATCCTATATTTCAGCAGGCCTGATCCCATCCAAACAAAGGCTGTAACGGCCTCACGCCAGCTCATACCATTACAAGACTTGCCTGCCCATCTGTGTCTCTTGAGCTGCAATTTGATTATGATTCTGCTCCCCACCCCCAGTCAAACTAACTGCAATAAATGGGCTGGATCTGTTGGCTATGCTACAGCCAGGTGTTTGAAGCAGAGGCTAGAGAGAACAAAAATAGGTCAAATTTGCTGATGAGAGATGAGTAAATAACAACTGCTGTTCCAGGGAGCTTTTGTTCTCTATAAAAGAAACGCTGGTACCTTCACAGAATTGTCGCCTCTCATTCCAGATGAAGCTTTGCCTGTGTTGCATTTTTCAAAGTTTCAGAGATTAATACAAAAGGAGAGAGGGCTGGGGAGTGGATTTTAAAAGAACAACAACAGCACAAGCTCATGGAAATATGCAGCTGAGGGAATGAATGCCTGATTAATGGAACCAATCAACAAACAATGGAGTGTGTTTTATTGAAAAGGCTCTCCTTGCTAGTGTCTGCATGGGATGGATTGACAATGTGGTACTGCTTTATATTGGCCTTTTTTTTGCAAGTACTATATGAAAGTGGCTAATAATAGGATAGAGAACATTTTCAAGGTGTGTTTTATTACCCACTTATATCTGATGCTTGCCAAAAAAGAAAATCTGACTATTTGGGAGCCCATTTTACACTAGTGGCAGGGAATAGGAATTAGGCCAGCTAATATGCTATACAGTGGGGAAATACTGTAAGTTACTGTATTTAAATGCAACGCATGGGTTTGACAGAACGTTTGTCCCAAAGCAGCAATGTGTATTTCAATTGGTAAGTCACTTAATGCCTCTGTGCCCTCACTTGTGAAACAAGCATAATACTTATTTATGGGTTGTATTTAACTGTGTAATTGCTATGTATTTGTTTTCTGTCATGCCTTTAAATAATATCACCCAGTTCTTTCATAGCACTTTTCAACTGTAGATCTCAACGTACTTTTACAAAGCATCATTATCTCCATTTTACATGTGGGGAAACTGAGGCACAGGACAGCGACATGCCTTGCTCCAAGTCCCCAGTCAGGCTAGTGGCAGACATAGGAATATAACCTGGGTCTCCCAAGTCCCAGTCTAGGGTGCTAAGTACTGGCTCACACTATCTCCAATAAATGAATGGAAACTTAGCAGAAACTGTCCATTGCTCGTGCTTATGGGATGACCTCTAACCATAGCAGCTGTGTGGTGTGTGTTTGTGAGAGACAGAGAGAGAGACAGAGAGAGAGAGAGAGTCACATAGCCTGGGTTTGCTCTCAGCCCCAACCAGAGCCACTTGCGTAGGTACAGGCTTTTCCATAGAATACAAGGCAGCTCTGGTATCTAACAATCCTTTTATTGCCTCATTTGAATGTAAGGGTTTCCTCAGTATGATAGACTCATAGACTCTAGGACTGGAAGGGATCTCGAGAGATCATCGAGTCCAGTCCCCTGCCCTCATGGCAGGACCAAATACTGTCTAGACCATCCCTAATAGACATTTATCTAACCTACTCTTAAATATCTCCAGAGATGGAGATTCCACAACTTCCCTAGGCAATCTATTCCAGTGTTTAACTACCCTGACAGTTAGGAACTTTTTCCTAATGTCCAACCTAAATCTCCCTTGCTGCAGTTTAAGCCCATTGCTTCTTGTTCTATCATTGGAGTCTAAGGTGAACAAGTTTTCTCCCTCCTCCTGATGACACCCTGTTAGATACCTGAAAACTGCTATCATGTCCCCTCTCAGTCTTCTCTTTTCCAAACTAAACAAACCCAATTCCTTCAGCCTTCCTTCATAGGTCATGTTCTCAAGACCTTTAATCATTCTTGTTGCTCTTCTCTGGACCCTCTCCAGTTTCTCCACATCTTTCTTGAAATGCGGTGCCCAGAACTGGACACAATACTCCTGCTGAGGCCTAACCAGTGCAGAGTAAAGCGGAAGAATGACTTCTCGTGTCTTGTTTACAACACACCTGTTAATGCATCCCAAAATCATGTTTGCTTTTTTTGCAACAGTATCACACTGTTGACTCATATTAAGCTTGTGGTCCACTATGACCCCTAGATCTCTTTCTGCCATACTCCTTCCTAGACAGTCTCTTCCCATTCTGTATGTGTGAAACTGATTGTTCCTTCCTAAGTGGAGCACTTTGCATTTATCTTTATTGAACTTCATCCTGTTTACCTCAGACCATTTCTCCAATTTGTCCAGATCATTTTGAATTTTGACCCTGTCCTCCAAAGCAGTTGCAATCCCTCCCAGTTTGGTATCGTCTGCAAACTTAATAAGCGTACTTTCTATGCCAACATCTAAATCGTTGATGAAGATATTGAACAGAACCGGTCCCAAAACAGACCCCTGCGGAACCCCACTTGTTATACCTTTCCAGCAGGATTGGGAGCCATTAACAACTACTCTCTGAGTACGGTTATCCAGCCAGTTATGCACCCACCTTATAGTAGCCCATCTAAATTGTACTTTCCTAGTTTATCCATAAGGATATCATGCGAGACTGTATCAAATGCCTTACTAAAGTCTAGGTATATCACATCCACCTCTTCTCCCTTATCCACAAGGCTCATTATCCTATCAAAGAACGCTATCAGATTAGTTTGACACGATTTGTTCTTTACAAATCCATGCTGGCTATTCCCTATCACCTTACCACCTTCCAAGTGTTTGCAGATGATTTCTTTGATTACCTGCTCCATTATCTTCCCTGGCACAGAAGTTAAACTAACTGGTCTGTAGTTTCCTGGGTTGTTTTTATTTCCCTTTTTATAGATGGGCACTATATTTGCCCCCTTCCAGTCTTCTGGAATCTCCCCCGTCTCCCATGATTTCCCAAAGATAATAGCTAGAAGCTCAGATACCTCTTCTATTAACTCCTTGAGTATTCTAGGATGCATTTCATCAGGCCCTGGTGACTTTCAGGCATCTAACTTTTCTAAGTGATTTTTTACTTGCTCTTTCCTTATTTTCTCTTCTAAACCTACCCTCTTCCCGTAAGCATTCACTATACTAGACATTCCTTCAGACTTCTCAGTGAAGACCGAAACAAAGAAGTCATTAAGCATCTCTGCCATTTCCAAGTCTCCCGTTACTGTTTCCCCCTCCTCATTGAGCAGTGGGCCTACCCTGTCCTTAGTCTTCCTCTTGCTTCTAATGTATTGATAAAAAGTCTTCTTGTTTCCCTTTATTCCCATAGCTAGTTTGAGTTCATTTTGTGCCTTTGCTTTTCTAATCTTGCCTCTGCATTCCTGTGTTATTTGCCTATATTCATCCTTCGTGATCTGACCTAGTTTCCATTTTTTATATGACGCCTTTTTATTTTGTAGGTCACGCAAGATCTCAAGGGTAAGCCAAGGTGGTCTTTTGCCACATTTTCTATCTTTCCTAACCATCGGAATAACTTGCTTTTGGGCCCTTAATAGCGTCCCTTTGAAAAACTGCCAACTTTCCTCAGTTGTTTTTCCCCTCAGTCTTAATTCCCATGGGACCTTGCCTATCAGCTCTCTGAGCTTACCAAAATCCGCCTTCCTGAAATCCATTGTCTCTATTCTGCTGTACTCCCTTCTACCCTTCCTTAGAATTGCAAATTCTATGATTTCATGATCACTTTCACCCAAGCTTCCTTCTACTTTCAAATTCTCAACAAGTTCCTCCCTATTTGTTAAAATCATGCTGAGCTACAGCTTACCACCTCTTCTCTAAGGTTGCCAATCTCCTAAGAAATATTAAAATGCAAACATGAGAATTACAAGAAAGATAACCTCAAGATTGGAACCTGCCCCAATAACAGAAAATCCAACCTGTCTTCACTGCTGCTGGGATGATGCAAGGTACAGAGATCACGGGCATTGTCTGGCAGTGGATGTGCCAAACGCAGTCATGTTGTAGACAGGAAACTGAGCACATAAAATGTGGGGAATGTGAAAAAGAGCGATAGCAGGTAACATACTGAGATATGTAATGGTCTAGATTCTGATCTTGCTTACTCCAGTGCAAGTCGGGGGGAGTGCCACTGAAGTCAATGGTGTTAACTGGTATGAAAAGAGAATCGGGGAGTGTGGAGTAGACAGGAGCTTTCCCAGCCTCCCAAGTATCATTCTGCTAATGTGCACAATAGGTGGTGTGGCCCAGTGAATAGAGCAGCAGACTGGGGCTTTATTCCCGGTTTTACCACTGGCCTGCTGCGTGACCATGAGCAAGTCACATTGCTGCTCTGTGCCTCAGTTTCCCAATCTGCAAAATGTGGACAGTGGCACTGATGTCCTTGGTAAAGTGCTTTGAGATTTACTGATAAAAAGGGCTTCGTAAAAACTGTGTGTTATTAATGCAGTCCTTAAGCTACCACAATCCCCTAGTCCGGTCAGTGACCCTCCCACCCAACTCCACCAATGCCCCTCAGTATTTACAGCATCCCCTGCTATTCCAGTCCTGCCCACTCCCCTCTCAAACTCCATCGATGCCCCTCAATCTTGCCCTGCAGTACCACCTGCTATTCCAGTCCTGGACCCCGACACTGCAATGCCATTAAACCCTCTTCTAACCCACATCACCCACTGTGTCGGATCTCCCATTAGCAGAGATTGCCAACCATGCTGAGTTGTGCACATGCAGGTAACAATCCCAGCCCTCTCATATACTATGCCTCCTAGACACATGCAAGCCCATTAAGACTAATGAAATTGGGGAAGCCTAATTCCCCATGCAGATGAACTTGGGGGAGAGGGGAATAAATTTCTCAACATGCAGAATGTTGAGACTCTGGCATCAACAATTCTGCTGAAAAAGCCAGCCTCATTCCTGTCCTGTAAACAAGTTCGAAAGTATGCATAATAATAAAAAAGCCACCTCATTTTTCTTGCAGAACCATTATATTGTTTTATTATTTTTCTAGTCACAGTGCCAATAATAAATTACATTAGCCAAGATGTTGCCATTTATTATACTATTTAGACAGACGCATCGCTGTGCTGGTTTTGCATTAGTGCTGCATAACCCGAGGCTGGCTTTTGCTGATCACTTTGGAATCACGAACATGTATCTTACATATGGTGAAAAATAAATGCCATCCCTGAAACACGAAGGCCATCCAAACTCATAGGGCGCTAGAAGGGTGGACTCGCTGTCTAGCATCTGTCTGACAGGCCTACACAGTGGCATTATTAGAGGAACAGGAATAAATGATCATTGGGTCAAAGTCTTGAGGTTCCAGACTGTATTTCTCCTCCAACAGCCAACTCAGTCAGGAAACAGGGTTCTAGTGGTAGCCGTGTAGTCTGCATCAGTAAATAATGGAGTGGAGAGTACAATGATAAAATCTACAGAAGACACGAAGCTGGGAGGTGCTGTAAGCACTTTGGAGGGCAGGATTTGAATTCAAAACAACTTTGACAAATTGGAGAACTGGTCTGAATTCAACAAGACGAAATTCAATAAACGCAAGTGCAGGCTGGGGACCAACTGGCTAAGCAGCAGTTCTGCAGAAAAGGACCTGGAGATTGCAGCGGACGAGAAGCTGGATATGAGTCAACAGTGTGCCCTTGTTGCCAAGAAGGCTAACAGCATATTGGGCTGTATTAGTTCGAGTGTTGCCAGCAGATTGAGGAAGTGTTTATTCCCCTCTATTTGGCACTGGTGAGGCCACATCTGGAGTATTGCATCTAGTTTTGGGCCTCTCGCTACAGAAAGGATGTGGACAAATTGGAAAGAGTCCAGCGAAGGGCAACAAAAATGATTAGGGGGCTGGAGCACATGACTTATGAGGAGAGGCTGAGGGAGCTAGGAGGGTGGTGAAACACTGGTTACCTAGGGAGGTGGTGGAATCTCCATCTTTAGAGGTTTTTAAGGCCCAGCTTGACAAAGCCCTGGCTGGGATGATTTAGTTGGGGTTGGTCCTGCTTTGAGCAGGGGGTTGGACTAGATGACTTCCTGAGGTCTCTTTCAACCCTAATCTTCTATGATTCTATGATAGTACTTCCCTTAGGAAAGAAAAATCAAATGTACAACTGTAAAATGGAGAATAACTGGCTAGGTGGTCATACTGCTAAAAACGATCTGCAGATTATTGTGGATCACAAGTTGAATACGAGTCAACAACATGATGCAGTTGCAAAAAAGACTAATATCATTCTGGGGTGTGTTAACAGGAGTGTCATATGTAAGACACAGAGAGGCAGTTGTCCCTCTCTACTTTGCACAGGTGAGGCCTCATCTGGAGTACTCTCTCTATTCTGGACACCATACTTTAGGAAAGGTTAGGCTTAGGCTTAAGTTAAGGGTAGTTAAATTCTGGAACAGGCTTCCAAGGGAGGTTGTGGATTTCTCATCACTGGAGGTTTTTAACAGCAGATTGGACAAACACCTGTCTGGGCCAGTCTAATTTGACTTGGTCCTGCCTTGGTGCAGGGGGCTGGACTCTATGACCTCTCAAGCTCCCTTCCAGCCTGATATTACTATAATTCTATGAGGTAGGTAGGTATTATCCACATTTTACAGATGGGCAAAGTGAAGATCAACAGGGGAAGAGGCTTGCCCAAGGGCACATACCTTGCAGCAAAAGTGACTAGAAACCAAGGATGTGGGGGGGATAAGTCCTCAGCTCCTGCTCTAACCACTAGGCCACAGAGCACTGAGTCTTGTTGCACCTCTGTACTACTGCAAGGGGATCTCAGGGCACACTCCTACTGGGAGCATGTGAGGGGATCCTTCTTTTAATGTACTGCAATTTTATTAACCACTTAGAGTTCACTTTTTTTCTATGTCCAGCCCCGGCCAGGCTGTCCTGCAAGAGAAAGGTGCTGATACAGCCAAGATAGATGCAATAATAAATTGCAGTAGTAAGAGTGCACTCAGGGCCTGGTTGATGCATCTGAGGGAAAGAGAATCATATGGTTGAAGAGAAGAGTAATTGTAGTGGAAATACAAAAATCACTTCACTGAGCCTGTTTCATTCAGTCTCTCATGCTCTTGTAAATCAGTACCACTGGCAGCAATTTATTCTGAAACAACAACAGTTCGGAACAGGGAGGAAAATGAAATAATTGTGTTTTGACCAGCTTGAGACAATTCCTCTGTACATAGATACATATTTATAAACACAGGTGTTGAGTGTAAAGGCATTTCATCAAATTCATTATCTATCTCCATATATCCATCAGAATCAATAGCTGGTGGAGGGTAGGAGGAGTTTTTCCTTTAAAACTTTGGCAGGAATTTGACACTCTCATATATTACTCAGAGAACCGAAAATGATATGAGAGTGCTGCAGAGAAATGGCTAGGCAAAATCCCCCTGCAACTCTCCAACAGTGCACCCCAGTGCCAGACCCATGCTAGTCCGGTCACAGTCCTCTGAATGTATCCCTCAATCCTGGCCTATACTAACCCCTGCTGTTGCGGTCTGTCCACTCCCCATCACCAGCGCTGCCAATGCCCCTGCTAGTCCAGTCCTGGCCCCATGCAGCCGTGCACCTATCTGCCGCTACCAATGCTACTGCACATACACTGCTAATTATACTCATGCTAGGTCAAAGAGAGCAAGCATGCATATGCGTACGTGAGCAGGGGAACCATACCGATAGCTCGTAGTGAAGATGTAATCGGTCAATGCACCTTTCGAGACATCGCTCTATGAATCTATGCAGTGGAGGTTTGGTTTGTCGGGTTTTCCCAATCCATGCTGCAACTGGCCTTGTGTACCACCTTGCCTCATCAAGGGGGGAGACCATGGTGCATTGTAGAAAATGTAGTCTGACCACCTACGAAGTGTATGTTATGTGCCTTAGCTATGTAACTTGCTCTGCTCAGTCATTTCATTTTTTATCTGCAATAACCCTGCTACACCCCCCAACCTCGCTCTGTGAATGTCACTCAATCCTGATCTGCAGCAGTTCTTCCTATTAAGTAGTAGTTCTGGCCTTAACCCAGAATTTCCTAGTGAATTCACTAAATGCATATCTTTAACATTAGCCTAACAGCAGCAAAGAATCCTGTGGCACCTTATAGACTAACAGACGTTTTGGAGCATGAGCTTTCGTGGGTGAATACTCACTTCGTCAGATTAGCCTATCTCCAGGGCCATTTCAGCCCTTGACCACACCATAACTGAGAGGGTACAGCACTGGCTTAAAGCCACCTTTCTCCCCATTCCCCCGGCTGTGTCTGGGGCTACGCCTATTAGCCTAACAGTTTGTCTGTATTTATTACGTAATCAGAGCAATGAAAACCATTCTGTATGGGAACTGAGCCTGAAGAATGCAGTCCCAGAGATCTCCCATCTCGGCTCCTGAGAAAGGCTGTGGAACAGCCAAGGAAGAGACTGCCCATAGAGACTAGTGCGTAGAGCCCAAAGAATGCTGAGAGAGGCCTCTGGAGTTCAGTCAGCGCCATAGGAATACTCCTGTTGTACAGTGACCAGTAAAGCTCACAGTTTGTATATCTCACTGTACAGTCTGAGACTTCATTTTCACATTAGAAACTCCCAGAGTGAAAGCAACAACTGTGTAACGGGAGTGTGCACTGGTGGGAGGTAAATACCCTGCACTGCACAAAGTACAGGCAACACCACTGAAGCCCCTCTTCTGCAGGCTTAAACAGTGCACTGGCCCTGTACTGCCCCTCTGCAAAGGGGTGAATTCCCCCTGTGGCGTAGTGATGGGGCTGGAAGGGAGTGTTGGTGGGAGTAGCGAGTGGAGCGTTGCTGTGGCTGTCCTTGTGAGGTTCACTGGCATGAGAGGAAGACATGAAAAGCCAGGAATCACTGGCTAACATTCTCTGCCTGTGTTGTGCAGGAGGTCAGACTAGATGACCATAACAGTCAGGGATTTGAATCTATGCTATGGGCCTGTTAGCTATAAACCCCCTTATCTGGCTGGAAGAGAATTCCTCCAGCACAAGAACTGCATAAACCTGGCATAGGCTGCCTTCCACAGGCCCTACTGTAGGTGTGACAGGCTGCAAGGCTGCCACAACATACAGTATCTCCTGTGCTTCGTCATCTCCAGGGCCATTTCAGCCCTTGACCATACCATAACCGAGAGGGTACAGCACTGGCTTAAAGCCACCTTTCTCCCCATTCCCCTGGCTGTGTCTGGGGTACACCTACACTACAGGCTAGGAGTGTGATTTCACTGCTCGTGTACACACACTGCGCTAGCTCTCATTGAGCCCATGCAATTATAATTAGCTATGTAGCTGCAGTGTCATGGGTAGCACTAGCAGAGGCATGGCTGAGCCATGCCAAGTACAAAGCCACCTGAAACTGGTGGGTACATACTCAGCACAGCTGAGCCATGCCTCTGCTTCCCATGCTAGTGTGGCTACATTACTATTTATACTCAGTGAGAGCTAGCGTAAGTGTACATAAGCGGAGGAATGACACCCCTAGCTAATAGTGTAGTGTGCACAGAGCAATGTGACTTACCCAACATCACAAAATGAGTTGGAAGCAGGAACAGAATCCAGTCCTGAGTCCCAGAACATCATCCTAGCTACAGAGCCACATTACCAAATATGGCAGTGTGTTAATACTTGATCATCACACACGGACACAAAGGCTTTGAAATATTTTTTTTCTATCAAGTCTGTGGAGTGTTTAGTTTATGATTTCAGTTTCCATGAGACTTTTAATCCCCAGATTCTGTTGTTTGCCATTTTCTGCTCAGATGTGGCATGCTGAAGAGACACACACACACTGTGCTCTCTCTCATGGAGAATCCAAGCCTCTGGCCTAGATCATCCTGGTTCACCCTTATCAATAAATGGTTATATTATTAATTATTATTTTGTAAAGATATTAACACCATTGTTTCTCCAGCTTCCCCACAACAGCAGTTTGCAGCAGCTGATGCTGCAGGAAGTTACATGGTACATATAAGCAGGTGATATTCATCTAGGAGAAACCACTAATATAATTAGCCAGACTGGGCTGGCAATTTGCTACCAGCTGCACTTGTGCAGACTGGATGGAGAAAGGCAGCCCATTGTCTCTTTTCTAACCTGCTTGTTTTATGTTCACTTTGTTTTGGCTATCAACTGAATACACTCAAGGGTAAGGACCCCCCAGGGACCTGTGATAGTTACTACCGCAAACATAACATCTATATTTGTTGCCACGGCAATGGCTAATAACATTATAATGGAACATGGGGTCCTTTGCAGCAGCACATGGCAGACTGATACATCTGCAAAGGTATACAAGTTGGAGGGAGAAAAATAAACCCACCTTTCCCGGCTGCTACAGGGGTTATGGGGTTTTCGTGTGTGTGTGTGTCTGTGTGTGTGTCCCCAGAGACTGGTATTTTGGTAAGGTGACCAATGAGCAAATTTTATATTCCAGCCCGACTGCTGGCAGCAATAATGGCAGATAAACCCAGTAAGACTGAAGTGTGGGATTTCTGAGGTCTTAATACATAGAGAAAATTACAGTTCAGGACAATATGATTTCTCTCCTAGCTGTCAAGATCATCTAAGTTCTGTGGCATGCAAAAGTCTTCAAGATGACCTTTCCCAAACAGAAGCGAGAGTTGCGAAGCCTATTACTGAGCATAAGCCAATTTTCTTTGTAAGTGTAAGTGGCAATTTTCCTCCTAAATACATTACAGTGGAAGGTAAATGGCTATAAACAGAAAGTAGTGTTCTCTCTCCCCTACAAGAGCTCTCCGAGTGCTGTTTGTGAGATATGATCTTAAAACACACCCTTGTGGGACATCAGTAGCACAGAATATTGATTTGGTGTCATGTGGTGATTTTCATGCACACTTTTTATAGAAAAAAGAATGAGATGGGATACGGGGGGAAGACTCTTTTAAAACACCTTAAACAGCGGCTTTAATAGGCACTGAGAAATGAGGATTGGTATATTTTGTTATTAGGTGCATCGATAGAACCAAGTTAAATTATAAAGCATCTGGCAAAAGTTCCAATGGCCACATCCTGTGACTAGCCAGAGACACTGATACTCAGCTCAGCTGTTGCATTTGACAATAGAACATGATTCGTGCTCCAGGCTGGATAGCAGGCAGGAGGAAAACAGCAATTTGGCCCCCTCGCTTCATTCCAGCCAACAGAGTTGGGCCAATGCAAGGTGGAGTGGGAAGGGAGTGACTGAGACCTGCATCCCTCCAGCTGGTCATAGAACCAGAGAAATATCAAGCTGGAAAGGACCTTGAGAAGTTATCATCAAGTCCAGCCCCTGCACTGAGGCAGGACCAAGTGAACGAAGACTATCCCTGACAGATGTTTGTCTTCGGCACAATGCGGACTGGAACAACAACTGGGATGCTCGGGGCCCACCCTGCCACCTCACCAGCCCCTGCAGGAAAAGGTTCAAAATCACATGCTTGCTCTAGGAGAAGTTATTCCACTGTCCCAGGCTGGGAATGATGACAGCAATGAAGGATTCTCTCATTACAACCCACATCTAATATTCCCATGTATTGTCTAATGAGCAGAAACCAGGAGACAATGTGGAATCTCCCCTTTCTGATTAAAATCCCTTAATTACACTCATCTTTATAATAAGCAAAAGATTTTCTGTGCTGATCTTCCCAATGGTCCATCTAGTCCAGCATACTGCCTGCAGCAATGGCACGTTATCTCCAGATAACCCAACAAAAGGCACAGTAATATAATACACCTCAGAGGATCTAATCCTGTTTATCTACATTTTTGGATTGGCATTTCTGTTCATTAGGAACATGCTGTGTATAAGGACCATCCATCTTCATTTGAAACCCACCCTTTCTATTATATGCAATTATTTCTCACTGCGGCTTGCATGCTAGAGGTGGTTACTAAAAAGCAAGTGTTTCTACAGGAAGATACATCAGGTCTCTTGCTTTTTATTATTTGCATTACTGTACAAAGCACTCAGCTCAGGACTATTGTGCTAGGCATTCTCCAAACACAGAGCCAGGAATAGAAGCTAGGTCTTTGTGACTTTGGAGTGAAAAGGACCTTCTGAGTCACTGAGTCAAGTCCTCCAGTATTCCAGGCAACCCAGTCATATTCAAAAATAATTCATTACAAGTTTTCTGTCAGGAAATACAGTTCACTAAACCAAATTTTTCATTCATTAAATCATACACATTTAGGTAAAAATTGATTGAAAAACATTTTGAAAACATCAATGTGTCCTATTCTGACATTTTCAGAAAGAAAAGTTTTGATTTTTCATTTTGAAATGACTATTCATTTCAGAATATAAGTGGTGAAACAGAAACTAAATGTGTCTTTCAACTGGCCCTAAATGAATTTTTTTTCAGAATGTCGCTTTACAAAAAAAATTCAAAATTTTGGCTTTTCATTGTGATTTGAGAGGACTTTTTTCTCAAATTCACGAAATGTTTGACAAGATGGAAAATCTGTTTTCAACTCTAACTGTCTTCTGTCCTGCGTCCCACTCCAATACCTCACCCTTCCGCCCACATTGCCTTGCTACAGAGAGGAATATCTGGAAACCCAGATTCTCAGCTGGAGTAGCCCTACTGAAGTCAATAGAACTGCACTGATACACTCCAGCTGAGCATCTGTCCCATAGTGAATAGCCAAGATACACCTAGATATTAGAGTTGGTCAGATACTGGTCAGTTCAGTTCTCCCTTGTCAGAGCCTTGTAAAATCCTGAACTTCCTAGGGCTTCAAAGCTGGTCTATCTTGATTTGGTTGGATAGATTTGTTCAATAGCAAGTGTATGTAATCAGCATCAGACAGACGTAACAGTGACAGGGACTAGTTGGAACTGGAGACTTCATGGATATTCCATAGACTGGCATTTTCTAATACTTAATAAATTTGCAAACCACGAAGCTAGCTCATGAATTCTTTGCAGTCAGGATTCCCTAGATGTCGTACATGGGGAATGCTCCCAGCTAGGACACAGATATTTCCATGGAAGTGGTTCTTGGCCCTTTCCAATTATTGAAAGCAAGGCCTGTTGTAATAATTGCTACTACAAATCTACTCTAATTGTGAGCTCAACTGTATAGAGTATGCAAAAGTTAGTAAAATGTCACAATAACCTATAACAACAAATGTTTATAGGAAAAAGTATGAAAGGGAGACAGAAAAATGGAATTAACTGGAACAAAAGGGCCTCCTAATATAACTCAAAGACTGTGTTAAATCATGTTTGGAAAAAAGAGAACATATGGAACCGGAAATTAATGAACCAAAACTGGTCTATCAGATATTAGGCAGTATTAGCAGACAAAATAATAAGGGAATGGGCTATTTCACCTACTATTCCTTTTGTGGGTCCTTAAAGAAACAGACTTCTGGGGGATGGGGGAGGAACATGAAAGAACAGATGGAGAGAAAGAAGAACAGAGAGACGGCAAACTTCACTATCAAGACTGCTGCTCCCACCATTGCCTGGGACCCCAGACCTTCTTCATTGTAATCTTGAGAGCTGTCCTGACCAGACCCAGCCAGTGAGAGGGATCCAGTTCACATCAGCACCCCTATCAGCTCCAGCTGAATCCCAAATGCCCGGAGATGAAACAGGACTGGATGTTAACAGCACCAGCAACAAAAGCAACTCCAGTTCATCTCAGCTCACTTTCCCCCAAAGGGCAGTCTGATACCATCTAAGAGACTGCCAAACTAGGGGGGTCTCCTTCTAAAATCTCTCTCCAGCTAATAGGAAAGGGAACAAGAAGTGTTGCTAAAATAAAAGCCTTACTTAATATTTTACTTTTCAAAGGCTTTAACTGATTTTCCTTCTTTTCTGTATCTTTAATAAAAGGTTAGAGGTTTTTTTTAAATGGTACTAAGCAGTCTGAGGTCTCTCTGTATACCAAACCCCAGACCTTGTTTAACACTGGACAGTGACTGAGTTACGTTAACACCTTTGGCATATTTATTTCATGTAAATTAATATAACAGGCCTCTCTGAATCCCTTCATTCAGCCTGGACCCTCTTCCATTTAGCAACATGGCAAGAGCAAGGTGGCCGTGACATGCTGACAATCATTCATTATGTCCTGGGGAGTCACAACCCCAACACTGAAAACCCCAGATCTACTATACGTACGGTCATTAAGAAGCCACTCTTTTGTTTTTAGTATTCAGATCCTCAGCTGGTCTAAATGGGATCGCTCCACTGAAGTCAATTTGCATAAGTTAAGTATCTGGCCCACAATTTTTAACAGAACAATATATTTTATTCCTTGAGTAACCTGTGCCATCATTAGCCCAATCATTAATTAACCTCTTCACCCACTCAAACAACAATATCCAATCACAACAAAACATGTCATGAAGGACAAAGCAAACAAACTCCCGCCCCCAAACAATACTTGTTAATTAGCTCAGCATCTCACAGGGCTAAGAGCCAATGTAGCTATGAAGAAGGACCTGTATTCTCTGGTCCACGTCTGTCATTTTGTGCCATTTAGGTGGTGCAAAGTGGCCAGATGTTCACTGTGGCTACCCAAAAACTCCGCTTGTGGAGTGGAGCTATCCTTATTAATTATTATAATAATAATTAGTAACACTAGTAATTTGTGTTGCCGTAGTACCTAAGAGCCTCAGTCATGGACAAGGACCCCACTGTACAAGGTGCTATACAAGCAAACTTGCACTAGCTTCCCCCTAACTTTGCATACAGTTTGTGAGGGTAGCAGGAATACAGGGTGGGCCAATTTTCCATGTCACTTACAGATCTT
Source organism: Gopherus flavomarginatus (assembly GCF_025201925.1). NCBI lineage: Eukaryota > Metazoa > Chordata > Testudines > Testudinidae > Gopherus > Gopherus flavomarginatus. Next base: position 13,977,790 of record NC_066629.1, read on the forward strand.
ATGCCAGTGGGTTAAGTTAAGGCAGCCCCGCAGCTGCTCTAACTTACACTAGGGCTTGGCAGTGTAGGGACAGGGTGCCTGATAGCCCCCTGTTCACCTGTGCTGATGCTGAGCTAAACTATGTCGTGGAAGAGAGTTCAGCACAAGGTTTGTTAGATCAGACCCGGTGTTCATATTGCAAACTAATGGTCTGTCTACACTGCAATCAGAGGCATGACTGCTGCATGTGTAGATGCATCTGAGCCAACTCGGATTAGTTAGATCAAAATAATAATAGCAGGGAAGCTGCAGCAGTCCAGGTTGTACAACCATGCCTTGGACTCTGGGTACGTACACACAAGCAGTTAGCCGAAGCTGTGGCAGCTTCACTGCTAGTGTCATTCATGCTATCTAGATCAAAGCTAAGTCAGGTATGTTTACACTTGCTGCAGTCCACACCTCTGACTGCAGTGTAGACAGACATTAGCTGTGACACGTTCAGAAACTGTGGCTTCTGTGTGACAGAAATAAGTTTCGTGAACTCTCCTCGAAAATATTTTGCTTTGTGCATTTTCTCCTTTATCTTTGTTGTGATAAACATCACCTTAAAAAAAAACCAATATTTTTTAATCCATAGCAACAGCTGTATTTAAACACAGGAGGGAAAAGATAATCACTTATCAGGGAATCATGTTCACACTTGAGGAAAAAAGATAATTCACATTTCCTCTAATTTGTCTTCAATGACACACGTTTGCTAGAGACTGAAGCTCCAAATGTTTTCCAACCTTGGCCACATTTGTGGAGTGAAATTGATTTTCACTGTTAAATGTTTTCTTTTGACCTTTTAATCTTTCTGGCCTTATTTACTCCTTTAGTCAGTCTGATGATTGCAACCTACTGTTAATATTTCCTTGTGCTAAAGGAAAAGTGGAGGGATTAGTCATAAAAACTTTGTTAGTTAATAGATTAATATTTTAAAAATTAAAGGTAGAATATTCAAAAGCATTTCGCATTGGCCTATCTCTGCACCCATTGAAGTCAATGGGCGCCTTTAAAAATGAAACTGTTGTTTGAAACACTTGTCATGGTCTCACCAGCTCCATAACTGTGACTTTGTATCTCAATGGATGCTGCCATTACTTATCAATAGTTCCCAGCAAAAAAAATTACTCTAGTGATGTAGAATAGAGTGCAGGAAATTCAGCTCTGATTGAAATGCATAAAAAAAAAAGCCAAAAGAGTGTCAAAATTGTTTGAAGGATAAAAAAATTTTAAACCACTAGTTAATTACACTGCTAAATTAAGCAAAGCCTTGACAAATAAATATAGAATTTGCCTTACAACAAACTTGACCTCCATGTTTTCCCATGCACTAAGGGCCATTCCAACAAAGCACTTATTAAACATGTATTTGAATTTAAGCATGTGCTTAAGTGCTTTGCTGGATGGGACCACAAACTGGAGGTGACTTCCCTAAGTTCTATTCTGTACCATGAAACAATCAAGAAAGCAGCTTCCTATCTGATTGCAATTCTTTTTGTTTTTCATTATATTGTACACAATACTTTTATAAGGGTTTACTCCCTTTGTACTTGGCTGAAATTATTAGCATCTTTTTTATAGTACTTTACAGTCAGTCTTTAATAAAGAGAAATACAGACATAGGGTATGATCTCTATTATGGAAAGTACCTCACTTTCCCTAATGTTCAGGAGCATGGCACTCATCATATGACCCGGGTAGCCTGCTGACAACAATAGCCAGCATTAAACCCTTTAATGTCCCTAGTCAATTATAAAATGCAACAGTATAGGAGTAAATTTCCCTCCAGCCAGCCACACACATTCCTTGTGCAGCCTGAAGCATGACTGGTTTGCCTTAGAACACTATCTTACCCTGCACAATCACAGATAACACTTAGCAATTATACAGCAATTTGCATCTGCAACACTTAATCCTCACAAAATCCCTGCAAAATATGTCACTTAGCATGATCCCTATCTGAGAGATGGGGGACACTGGGGCACAGAGGTTACAGGTCACCGAGTATCCTCAATTCCCATTGATAATATCATTGTCAATATCAGAACTGTCCACACCTTTGTCACAATAGAACCAGCACTCAGCACCCTCCAGGGGGCACTGGCACACTGCAGGATCAAGACATTAGTGACCTGAGCAGTGTCATCCACTGAGCCACTGGCAGAGCTAAGAGCTTGTCTATACACAAAAGCTGTACTGCTTCAACTAGACTGGCAAAATTACATCTTTAGAACCCTTCCAAACCTCCACCCTTGGTGCAGGCACAGTTACATCAGTATAAAGGTGCTTTATACCAATAGAACATATTCCCCAAGCTATACTGGTATAAAGCTACTTGCAGCTAGCAAGAGATATTATGAGTAACAAGAAGGGTTTCTTCACGTATGTTAGCAACAAGAAGTGGTCAAGGAAAGTGTGGGCCCCTTACTAAATGAGGGAAGCAACCTAATGACAAAGGATGTGGAAAAAGCTAATGCTCAATGCTTGTTTTGCCTCTGTCTTCGCGAACAAGGTCAGCTCCCAGACTACTGCACTGGGTAGAACAGCATAGGGAGGAGGTGACCAGCCCTCTGTGGAAAAAGAAGTGGTTCAGGACTATTTAGAAAAGCTGGACGAGCACAAGTCCCTGGGGCCGGATGCGCTACATTCGAGGATGCTAAAGGAGTTGGCGGATGTGATCGCAGAGCCATTGGCCATTATCTTTGAAAACTCATGGCAATTGGGGGAGATCCCGGATGACTGGAAAAAGGCTAATGTAGTGCTCATCTTAAAAAAAGGGAAGGAGGAGGATCCAGGGAACTACAGGCCTGTCAGCCTCACCTCAGTCCCTGGAAAAATCATGGAGCAGGTCCTCAAGGAATCAATTCTGAAACACTTACAGGAGAGGAAAGTGATCAGGAACAGTCAGCATGGAATCACCAAGGGCAAGTCGTGCCTGACTAACCTAATTGCCTTATAATGATGAGATAACTGGCTCTGTGGATGCGGGGAAAGCAGTGGACGTGTTATTCCTTGACTTTAGCAAAGCTTTTGATATGGTTTCCCACAGTATTCTTGCCAGCAAGTTAAAGTAGTATGGGCTGGATGAATGGATTATAAACTGAATAGAAAGCTGGCTAGATCGTCGGGCTCAACGGGTAGTGATCAATGGCTCCATGTCTAGTTGGCAGCCGGTATCAAGTGGAGTGCCCCAAGGGTCAGCCCTGGGACCGGTTTTGTTCAATATTTTCATTAATGATCTGGAGGATGCCATAGACTGCATCCTCAGCAAGTTTGCAGATGATACTAAACTGCGAGGAGCAGTAGATATGCTGGAGGGTAGAGATAGGATACAGAGGGACCTAAACAAATTAGAGGATTGGCCAAAAGAGATCTGATGAGGCTCAACAAGGACAAGTGCAGAGTCCTGCACTTAGGATGGAAGAATCCCATGCACTGCTACAGACTAGGGACCGAATGGCTAGGCAGTAGTTCTGCAGAAAACGATCTGGGGATTACAGTGGATGAAAAACTGGATATGAATCAAAAGTGTGCCCTTGTTGACAAGAAGGCTAATGGCATTGGGGCTGTATAAGTAGGGGCATTGCCAGCAGATCGAGGGACGTGATCATTCCCCTCTATTTGGCATTGGTGAGGCCTCATCTGGAGTACTGTATCCAGTTTTGGGCCCCACACTACAAGAAGGATGTGGAAAAATTGAAAAGAGTTCAGCGGAGAGCAACAAAAATGATTAGGAAGCTGGAGCACATGACTTATGAGGAGAGGCTGAGGGAACTGGGATTGTTTAGTCTGCAGAAGAGAAGAATAAGGGGGGATTTGATCGCTGCTTTCAACTACCTGAAAGGGGGTTCCAAAGAGGATGGCTCTAGACTGTTCTCAGTGGTACCTGATGACAGAACAAGGAGTAATGGTCTCAAGTTTCAGTGGGGGAGATTTACATTGGATATTAGGAAAAACTTTTTCACTCAGAGAGTGGTGAAGCAGTGGAAAGGGTTACCTAGGGAGGTGGTGGAATCTCCTTCCTTAGAGGTTTTTAAGGTCAGGCTTGACAAAGCCCTGGCTGGGATGATTTAGTTGGGGTTGGTCCTGCTTTGAGCAGGGGGTTGGACTAGATGACCTCCTGAGGTCCCTTCCAACCCTGATATTCTATGATTCTATGAAAGCACTCCCCCAGCAATATAACTGCATCCATATTTGGGATTGTATCAATATAACTATTTTGGTTTAAAAAGATCACACTCTTAACCAAAACAGCTATTCTCATGCAAAATCTGCAGACCAATTTTAGGGCACCACACCATATCCTCAGTTGGTGTCATTGAGATCAGCTCCACTAAAGCCGATGGAACTGCTGCAAATCACACCAGCGGAGGGTCTGGTGCTATCATACTGAAGATCCTGACTCCCAGTCTTGCGGTTAATCTACTAGGCCAGCTGCCACTCTGAGATGTTAGGACTGTTAAAGCCTCAGTCCCGTAGTTCTTCTCAGCAACCCCCCCCGGACTCTTCAATAGATTTTTCTGCACTCTGTGACCTCAGGCACCTTATTCTGCAGGTTGGCAATCTGCTGAACACACAGGTATTTTAGGTTTATTTGCCTTTACTTATAAATCAATTTTAACTATAACAATGACATCAGCCACAAAACTGAGCCAAACTGCATGGCCCATTCTTCTCACCCACTAAGTATCGCAAATTAAACAGTGAATTGTATTGCAGTTGGGGTATTGTCATGCAAACGAAGAAAAACAACTTGCTTTCCAATTTCCTCATGCAAATATAAACTGAATTGTTGAGACAGAGAATATATTTTGTCATTGCAGTGGTTCAGCAGAAGATAAGAGGCATTGCAAAATTTCTGCATTTTGTAAGCTGGCAGGTTATTGAATAAATAAATAAATAAAGACACCCAGCAAAGCCATATGTTTAAATAACATTCAGAGGAAACCGCCAAGATTAGCACAGCAGGTCCAGAATTTAATCACCCTTTTAGTCCTTATACTTTTTTGCATATGCCATACACTTTGTGGCTTACTTCTCTTCAAAACAAAATGCTTCAATACTAGTATTTTTCTAAGGAAGGGAAAAAAACCAAGCAACTCAGCTTTCATGAGCAATCCTACTATAATACACCTTTGTGCTTGTATGAAACAAATAGGACCCCATAATCTTTTCCCCCACATCACTATGCACAAATATTGTACTACTTTAACCATACCAGTATAATTAAAGTTGTACCACCCCTTCTAGTTACTCTGGTATAAAAGTGAGTTTTTGTGGTATTGCTGCTATTCCCATAGTAGAAGACAAAGCACCTTTATAACTGGGTCCATACAGGAGTTGAACCAGTATAGCTATTTGTTAAAAAATATAAATTAAAAAAAATTACGCCTCTAACCAACATTGTTATACAGGTACAAGGAATGTGTGTAGACCAGGCGTAACCATGCTGCACTCGACAGAAAAACTTATGCAGAGATTCACCTGGGCCAGAAGAAGTATCACCCAGTAACACTTTGCTGATCCTATGCATTCACTGTTTTCTGTCCTCGGGACTAAATTAAAGCTCAGGGCACAAAAGGTTGGACTCTCCTCCCAATCTTCCTAAGTGCTTCATCGCCACAACTTTACTTCTCAATTTTTCCCTTTTATTCCAGATCCAAGTATGACTCTGATCATAACTGAATTACCTCTATGACCACATGGCTAAGGTATGAAGGCTGCACTATCTGGCCCACTATAGAACATCTTCATTTTGTACCTTTCAGCACTGTGCTGCTGAAGACTGCAGGCTCCTTCAAGGAAGACAGTTGAAAAGCACTAAGAGTCTATCGCTTCTACTCGTGTTTTGGTCTTGCACAGGCTCTGCTTGTACCAGGTGCTCTTCACCCAGAAGCTGGTCTCCTGCAGGCATTGTGACCTCCTTGTAATGGCATCTGTGGAGTTGGAGACATGCAGCTGGATGTCATCATCATCCTGTTGTTGACAGCATAGCTGTGTCAACACCCCACCTCTCCAAGCAACCTGATGTACAAATTGAAGAGCACAGAGGATGAGAGAGTGTCCAGTAGGTTTCCACAGGTGACAGCAATTAGGAAAAAATGAGCAGGTCCTTTCTGGGTCCTGCTGAAGAGGAATGATTGGAGTCATTACAGAGCTGCATTGTTTACTCTAGCTATGATGTGGCAGTGGATCAACAAAACCCCACAGTTGATTGTGTCAAAGGCTGCAGAGGAGTTAAGTAGTATGAGCACTGAGATTTGATCTACATCCATTGATTGCCACATCTCTTAGTGCTACTAGGTCTGTCTCTGGACTGTGCCCTGGGCAGGAGCCTGACTGTGAAGCATCCAAGATGTTGGCAGGTGTCATGTTGTTTAAGTGTGGTTATCACTATGACTCTTCTCTATGATTTAGCCTAGGAAGTACGTGGTTGGAGGTGAGCTGCTAGCTGGAGAGGGGTTCTGCAGAGTAAAGGAATGAAATGGAACAAAGGAAAAAAGTTAAGACTAAATACTAGGAAAAAAATCTTAAAACTGAGATGTATTAACCTAGAAAGGTAAGCCCCAGTGCTGGACACAGTTAAATAAACTGGCCAAAGACCTGCAGAATATATCATGTGATGAATCCATTCTGGTAGTAGTATGTTGGAAACTTTAGCAGGGTCCCCATGAGGTGGACCAGATGGGAGCTTCAAAGTTCAGCCCTGGTTCTCAAGTTTCTCAAAGCTTGAGGATGTCCAGATCCAGGGGTATAAGGCCTTGATCCCTAAATTCCCATCTCTCAGTAATTAAGGGAACTAGAGAAATGGATTCAGAGCTACTAGAAAGGGGCTCTTTTCCTAGCCATCAAATTTACTTCTTCCTTTCTACTGCTGTTCTCATTCCAGCACCTCACGAATGAATTCAATCAACTCCAATTTACCCAGCGTGGCTGGCAGGAGTCATAATGCTCATCTCCTGTCTCTTGTCAGGGGCTAGGTGCAAGAGTGTCTCCCTTCCTTCATTGTATGCTCAGATGCTTTGATGTGTTCTGTCTCTAGAAATAGGGTCCTGTCACTCTTAATAATAGCCCTATTAGATTTGGTGGGAGCGAGCTAACACTAAGTCACTGACCATACCAGGCTGGAAGAGAAATGGAGTGGAAGGAAGATTTCTGCAGAGCAGCTGTCAGCGCCATTCATTTGCCAGAGACTAGAAGCATGTAATTCACAACTTCGGTAAGCTGGGGAAGTTACCATTTGAAAGTTGTTGCTCTGCAGTGGCTTGACAGTCTAACAATACAAAATAAATCTCCTATTCATGCCACTCTGGCAAGACTGAATCCTTGGAATGTGCCGCAGCAGCCGAAAGCAGTGATAAGTTCTTGTTACAATGCTGTAACTTACAGCAGCTGAGCGCGCTGCTCTCATTACCATACATTATCTTACTGCACACACAGGAAACCTTTCCAGTGGACTTTGCTATCACCGAGCCTTTATTCCCCTTCAGTGTTAAAGCTGAACATACTTCGTGTAAGCCCAAAGCCTGAGCAGACCCTCTGATATCTCTGGTTTTGAAGTGTCTCGGAGCTGCAGCATTTTTGCCAGCTATTTGGCTGTTGGATTGGAGTCTGAAACATTTGTAAAAGCTTTAAAAATGAACAACGCCTTCCTGTCTTGTATCAGACAGGACAAAGCGCTATGGCATCTGGCCAGCCAACATGGAACTGGGCTTCATAACAGAAAATGGGCTTCTGGGAAAGGAGGAGTCGTAGCAGCTGAGAAAATGAACAGTTGCATCAGGGAAAGAACAGCAATAAGAAGACAATTCACAGGCTCTGGATGATAGACACCAAATTAATCAAAGGGGATGGGTGGGGAACAGCACTCCATGTATCACTGGGATCTTGGCTGTGCCACCGCAGAAGAAAGAGGACAACAAGACATCTTCATTTTGGCTGCTCATGAGCCATGAGAGAGATGTAGCGTGTGCGTGCACACATGCATGTGCACTTACACACAAATAAACAAGGACACAAATAATCATCCTGTTAGACAAGCCTCACCTACTGCCTTTTACTCATAGACTCAGACTTTAGGGTCAGAAGGGACCAATATGATCATCTAGTCTGACCTCCTGCACAAAGCAGGCCACAGAACCCTACCCACCCACTTCTATAACAAACCCCTAACCTATGTCCGAGTTATTGAAGTCTTCAAATTGTGGTTTGAAGACCTCAAGCTGCAGAGAATCCACCAGCAAGTGACCCATGCCCCACGCTGCAGAGGAAGGCGAAAAACCTCCAGGGCTTCTGCCAATCTGCACCAGAGGAAAATTCCTTCCCGACCCCAAATATGGCGATCAGCTAAACCCTGAGCATGTGGGCAAAACTCACCAGCCAGCACTCAGGAAAGAATTCTCTGCAGTAACTCAGATCCCATCCCATCCAACTTCCCATCATAGACCAATGTGCATACTTATCTGCTGATAATCAAAGATCAATTGCCAAAATTAAGCTATCCCATCATACCATCCCTTCCATAAACTTATCAAGCTTAGTCTTAAAGCCAGATATGTCTTTTGCCCCCACTACTCCCCTTGGAAGGCTGTTCCAGAACTTCACTCCTCTAACGGTTAGAAACCTTCGTCTAATTTCAAGTCTAAACTTCCTAATGTCCAGTTTATACCCATTTGTTCTTGTGTCTACATTGGTACTAAGCTTAAATAATTCCTCTCCCTCCCTAATATTAATCCCTCTGATATATTTATAAAGAGCAAGCATATCCCCCTGCAGCCTTCTTTTGGATAGGCTAAACAAGCCAAGCTCTTTGAGTCTCCTTTCATAAGGCAGGTTTTCCATTCCTCGGATCATCCTAGTAGCCCGTCTCTGAACCTGTTCCAGTTTGAATTCATCCTTCTTAAACATGGGAGACCAGAACTGCACACAGTATTCCAGATGAGGTCTCATCAGTGCCTTATATAACGGTACTAACACCTCCTTATCTTTGCTGGAAATACCTCGCCTGATGCATCCTAAAATCGCATTAGCTTTTTTAACGGCCATATCACATTGGCGGCTCATAGTCATCCTGTTATCAACCAATACTCCAAGGTCCTTCTCCTCCTCTGTTGCTTCCAACTGATGTGTCCCCAATGTATATCTAAAATTCTTATTATTAATCCCTAAGTGCATGACCTTGCACTTTTCACTATTAAATTTCATCCTATTACTATTATTCCAGTTTACAAGGTCATCCAGATCTTCCTGTATGATATCCCGGTCCTTCTCTGTGTTAGCAATACCCTCCAGCTTTGTGTCATCCGCAAACTTTATTAGAACATTCCTGCTTTTTGTGCCAAGGTCAGTAATAAAAAGGTTAAATAAGATTGGTCCCAAAACCGATCCACTAGTAACCTCCTTCCAGCCTGACAGTTCACTCTTCAGTACGACCTGTTGTAGTCTCCTCTTTAACCAGTTCCTTATCCACCTTTCAATTCTCATATTGATCCCCATCTTTTCCAATTTAACTAATAGTTCCCCATGTGGAACCGTGTCAAATGCCTTACTGAAATCGAGGTAAATTAGATCTACTGCATTTCCTTTGTCTAAATAATCTGTCACCTTCTCAAAGAAGGAGATCAGGTTGGTTTGGCACGATCTACCTTTAGTAAAACCATGTTGTAACTTGTCCCAATTACCATTGACCTCAATGTCCTTAACTACTTTCTCCTTCAAAATTTTTTCCAAGACCTTACATACTACAGATGTCAAACTAACAGGCCTATAGTTACTCGGATCACTTTTTTTCCCTTTCTTAAAGTTAGGAACTATGTTAGCAATTCTCCAATTGTACAGTACAACCCCTGAGTTTACCGATTCATTAAAAATTCTTGCTAACGGGCTTGCAATTTCATGCGCCAGTTCCTTTAATATTCTTGGATGTAGATTATCTGGGCCCTCCGATTTTGTCCCATTAAGCTGTTCAAGTTTGGCTTCTACCTCAGATGTGGTAATATCCACCTCCATATCCTCATTCCCGTTTGTCATCCTTCCATTATCCCTAAGCTCCTCATTAGTCTTATTAAAGACTGAGGCAAAGTACTTATTTAGATATTGGGCCATGCCTAGGTTATCCTTAACCTCCATTCCATCCTCAGTGTTTAGCGGTCCCATTTCTTCTTTCTTTGTTTTCTTCTTATTTATATGGCTATAGAATCTTTTACTATTGGTTTTAATTCCCTTTGCAAGGTCCAACTCTACATGGCTTTTAGCCTTTCTCACTTTATCCCTACATGTTCTGACCACACTAAGGTAGCTTTCCTTGCTAATCCTACCCTTCTTCCACTCCTTGTAGGCTTTCTGCTTTTTCTTAATCACCTCTCTGAGATGCTTGCTCATCCAGCTTGGTCTACAACTCCTGCCTATGGTTTTTTTCCCCTTTCTTGGGATGCAGGCTTCTGATAGTTTCTGCAGCTGCGACTTAAAGTAATTCCAGGCCTGGCTGCCCCACAGTCCTCAAGAGTTGGCGCAAGCATGAGTAACCAACGATCAAGGCACTGTGGCCCAGGGGATGGGGGGAAATGGACTGGGACCCCCCGCCAAGTCTGAGGGGTCAAGCTTTTGCTGAGTGAACTCAGGCGAGTCACTTAGCCTCCCTGTGCCGCAGTCAGCCTATCTATAAAATGGGGGTGATACTGACCCTCCTTTGTAAAGTGCTTTGAGATCTTGGGAAGAAAGGCACTTGGCTAAGAGCCAGGTATTACCATAACTGATTCCTTGACGGAAGCATTTTTAGCCTGCTGTTGATTTTGGAAAGGTACTATAGACTTTGGAAGGGCTGAGGGAATCCTCAACACTACTCCATTGATGTCAGGGGAGCTATCCTGCTTTACATCAGCCGAGGATCTGACCTGGGGTCTAATACAGACATTTTCAATAGCTTAAGTATCAGAGGAGTAGCCGTGTTAGTCTGGATCTGTAAAAGCAGCAAAGAATCCTGTGGCACCTTATAGACTAACAGACATTTTGGAGCATGAGCTTTCGTGGGTGAATACCCACTTCGTCAGATGCATGTAGTGGAAATTTCCAGGGGGAGGTATATATATGCAAGAAAGCTAGGGATAATGAGGTTAGTTCAATCAGGGAGGATGAAGCCCTGTTCAAGCAGTTGAGGTGTGAAAACCAAGGGAGGAGAAACTGGTTCTGTAGTTGGCAAGCCATTCATAGTCTTTGTTTAATCCTGAGCTGACGGTGTCAAATTTGCAGATGAACTGAAGCTCAGCAGTTTCTCTTTGAAGTCTGGTCCTGAAGTTTTTTTGCTGCAGGATGGCCACCTTAAGGTCTGCTATAGTGTGGCCAGAAAGGTTAAAGTGTTCTCCTACAGGTTTTTGTATATTGCCATTCCTAATATCTGATTTATGTCCATTTATCCTTTTCCGTAGACTGTCCAGTTTGGCCGATGTACATAGCAGAGGAGTATTGCTGGCATATGATGGCATATATTACATTGGTGGACGTGCAGGTGAATGAACCGGTGATGGTGTGGCTGTTCTGGTTAGGTCCTGTGATGGTGTCGCTGGTGTAGATATGTGGGTAGAGTTGGCATCGAGGTTTGTTGGATGGATTGGTTCCTGAGCTAGAGTTACTATGGTGCGGTGTGCAGTTACTGGTGAGGATATGTTTCAGGTTGGCAGGTTGTCTGTGGGCGAGGACTGGCCTGCCACCCAAGGCCTGTGAAAGTGTGGGGTCACTGTCCAGGATGGGTTGTAGATCCCTGATGATGCGTTAGAGGGGTTTTAGCTGGGGACTGTATGTGATGGCCAGTGGAGTCCTGTTGGTTTCTTTCAACAGCTTGTTTCACATACATAAGTTTAGCCATGGAGACTTTACAGAAAAAAAAAATGTTGCCTGCTAAAAACTGGCTCTGGCTTCCTTAGCTGAGAAAGCTGCTCTTGCCAAGGATGTTATCCTGAAGCCCCCAAGTGAAAACATCCACTTTTGCCAAACAAATGAGCTCGATTTGTTATGGGAACTGTGTGCATCGTCTCTCGGCAGAGACAGCAACTAGCGTGAAGGGTACAGGAGTGATTTCCATGCAAAACCAGAGGATTTGATTGTAAAAGACTGAAAGCATTATATTCAGCAGCCTGATAAAGCAACTCTGCATCTTCCACTGTGCAGCATATTTTAGCATTATTTTCCCCAGGGTGAAATTCATTGCAAGTAAAAACTCTGACATTCCCAGATATCCCTGGAGACCGAAGTCCTCTATTTATTACCACACGGTACAACTTGGGCAGTGCATAGCCAGTTTTCCCCACAGTGCCCTGCTGATGTTTCCCAATTCCCATGCACAGGAATCAAAGAAATTATATGGAAAAGATCTACTCAGTCCCCAGGTCCATTCCTCAGCCCCAGCCAGTGCAGGACTGCTCCCTACAGTACTTTGTGGGCTAATTTTGAATGTACAGTGGATGTATGTCAAAGATTAATGAAGCATTTTTAAGGCTGCCAAAGCACAAGGGGTGTTGTGAAGGGTGAAAGTGCAAATTAGCAAAACACCAGGAAAAAGGATGGACCGTGGTTTGTGTGTGCGCAAAATCCACCATCAACCTTGTCTTTTGAGCAACCCCAGCTGGTCTCCATGAGCAGTTCAGAGCTTGACTTCTCTGCTACAGAAAACTGGGCACCAGTAGTTATTGTGGCTTTGTGATGCTGACACTTACCCACCATGAACTATAAAGAGATTTTCAGCTTATTCCCACAAGCCATCAACCAACTATCTGATAGTGGCTACCCGTTAACCCAGCGGGACCTGTTGTATTAATTAGATGGAATGAATGGGCCAAAGGTGTTAACATAACCCAATCACTGTTGAATAGTAAACAGTGTAATACCACCTTGGGGGTTTGGTATACAGAGACCTCAGCCTGCTTACTGCCATGGCAAACACACCATTAAAAATCCTTTTAACATTTTATTAAAGGGACTGGAAAAAAGGAAAAACAGTTGAAGCTTTGAAATGTAACGTATTAAGTAAGGATTTCGTGGTAACAACATTTTCACTTATGAGGAAAGGCTGAGGGAACTGAGCTTATTTAATCTGCAGAAGAGAAGAGTGAGGGGGGATTTGATAGCAGCCTTCAACTACCTCAAAGGGGGTTCCAAAGAGGATGGAGGTAAGATGTTCCAAAGAGGCTAGAACTAAGGGGGAGGGATAGCTCAGTGGTTTGAGCATCAGCCTGCTAAACCTAGGGTTGTGAGTTCAGCTCCTGAGGGGGCCATTTAGGGACTTCAGGTGAAAGTCTGTCTGGGGATTAGTCCTCCTTTGAGCAGAAGGGTAGACTAGATAACCTCCTGAGATCTCTTCCAACCCTCATATTCTATGATTCTCAGTGGGGGCAAATGACAGAACAAGGAGCAACGGTCTGAAATTACAGTGGGGGAGGTCTAGATTGGACATTAGGAAAAACTTTTTCACTAGAAGGGTGGTGAAGCACTATAATGGGTTACCTCAGGAAGTGGTGGAATCTCCATCCTTAGAGGTTTTTAAGGCCCAGCTTGACAAAGCCCTGGCTGGGATGATTTAGTGGGTGTTGGTCCTGCTTTGAGCAGGGGGTTCAACTAGATGACCTCCTCAAGTCTCATCCAACCCTAATCTTCTATGATTCTTGTTCCCTCTCTCTTTAGCTGGAGAGAATTTCAAAAGGAAATAAAACCTTTTGAGTCTCTTAGAGGGTATCAAAGATGTTACTATCTGTCATTTTAGGGGAAAAGAGAAGTGAGCTGAGATGGGCTGGACCTATTGTTGTTGTTGCTGCTGTTGAAGTCCAATAGCATTTCAGCCCAGGTAGTGGCTGGAGCTGATAGGAGTGGCGATCTCACATGGATCCCTTTCTCTGTCCCAGTCTGGTCAGGACATCCCTTGCGATCAGGACAAATATTGTCCAGGGTCCCAGGAGATGGTGGGAGTGGCAACCTTGTGAAGTTCACTCCAGTATCCTCCAGCTGTTCTTCCTGTCCATTCTTCTTTCTTTCCATCTGTTCTTTCATATCCTACCCCCAGTCTCTTACTTTAAGGATCCAAAACAGGGAACTGTGGGTGGAATAGTCCATTCCCACATTATTTTGTCCACCAATTAGACCTAGTTTCCAACCCAACAATTTTGGTTAATTAATTTCTGGTTTTATATTTTCTGTTTTTACCAAGCTCGATTTCAACACTGTCCTTGAGTTACATCAGGTGGCCTTTCTGTTTAGTCTAAGGGCTTGTCTACGCTGCACCAGTGCTGTTGTGATGCTCAGTGAAGACGGTAACTATGCCAACTGGAGAGGTGCTCTGGGCGGTGTAGGTACTCCACCTCCCTCAGAGGCAATAGCTATGTCAAGGGGAGAATTGTTTTTTCGACCTAGTGTAGTCTACATTGGGAACTGGGTCAGTATAGCTGTGTCTCTCGGGGATGTGGATTTTTCACACCTAGTGAAACTTCTAGTGTAGACCAGACCTAATTCAGTCTCTCTCTCTTTTGTACCTTTTCCCATCACCATTTGTTGTTATTGAGAATTGTGACTTTTTATGAACTTTCATGTAATTTTTAACGCTGAGCTCACAGTTAGAGTAAACAGACGTAAGCATGTGCTTAAGAGACTTTTCCTGAGCCACAGTGGCAGAGTCTTGTGCTTGGGCAGGATTGGAAACATCATGAGAAAATATCAAACTCTTGTGTGATTCCAACCCTGCCTAAAACCAAAGTGTGGTTAAGTGAGGAAGCTGTAAAAGGGAATGCACTGCACAACTTCACCAACTTTTACACACCAAAACAAAAGAACAAAGTTTCCAGTTACAATTTGGTGCAAGCGTTGGAGGAAAAGATTCAAGTTGGCTGTTATTTCACTTGAACTGAGTTTCTCATCCCTTAGTTAGGGGAACAGCACATGGATGGTAAGCCTGAATATATTCCTACAATTGGATGCATTTAAGTAGGTGTCATCCTTAAGCATTTCTTGACAGGCGCTTGGAAACATAATGGGATGTGGATTCTATTTCCTTTCTCTTTCTGAAAGGCAAAGCTCTGTTTTGAAAAGAATATGCTAGTTTTTAAAGCTGTTTTGTTAGAATGAATGATAATGTAGTCAACACAAGGGCCTCATCCCCCTTGAAGTATGCATGTGTTTAATTCCCATTCACCTTAACACATACTTGTCAACCTGGCAAATAAACCTTACACATGCCTTGCTTGAAAGTGTCTTGCTGGAGATTTTCGTCCCAGAGAGAAGCCAGGGAAGAAGTGAATGATATTCTCCTCTACTGACTAACAACAAGGTGGACATGAGACCTACCACTAGACTAGAGCTAACTAATTGAACTCCTATTTAACTCAAGTGCTAGAGGCTTTGAGAGCTGAAATACCAGCTTTCTAGTTCAATCACTGAAACAGGTTCTGTTCACAAAATTTGTGCTCAGTTCCTTGGTCTGCCACAGGCTTCCTGTATGACTGTGGTAAGTCACTTAGTCTCTCCATGCCTCAGTTTTCCATCTGTAAAATGGGAAGATAAATGGATTAAGAATGTGTAAGTACCTTAGATAGATTCTTCTCTCTGTGAGATTTTGACTGAATGCATCCCTATATTCACACCATACACACTATTGTAATAATCTTTGTACAAAATATGCCCTGTGAGGTATCATTTGAACACTAATAACCCACTAGTCAATAATATTATGATGAAATGTGTGTACCAATATTAAATGTAAAGTTATGAACATACACTGAAATCATAACTGAAGTGTGTTTACCAGACAGGGCTGGGGAGTTGGTAAACTTCTTTTTTCAAAGACAAAGGAAGCTGTCGGGGGAGGGATAGCTCAGTGGTTTGAGCATCGGCCTGCTAAACCCAGGGTTGTGAGCTCAATCCTTGAGGGGGCCATTTAGGGAACTTGGGTAAAACACTGTCTGGAGATTGGTCCTTCTTTGAGCAGGGGGGTGTGACTAGATGATCTCCTGAGGTCCCTTCCAACCCTGATATTCTATGACACCTGGCCAGGTGTCATCAAAGCTGATGACCATTGCCTTTCAAGTAGCCATTCTTTAGCAAGAAAAGGGGCAGGAACAAACACATCTGAATCTTAGCAAACCTCCCTCCTCCCAGGCTCCATGTCGCCTTGCTCTCAGCTGGGAAGAACTTTATCAAGGGATTACTCTCAGGAAGAGGCATTTCAAAGTGTGTCTGAACTATAAAAGTGAGAGGAAAAAACACACCAAGTTAGCTCTCACTATCCATCTCTCCTGAATTTAATAAGACAAAAGAATTCAGCTTATTGACTTCAGGATGGATCCTGACCTGAAGATTGGCCAATAACACCATGGGAAACATGTAATAAGAATTTCACCTTTAGCCAAGCCTAGTTTGTAAAGTTTTCATACTAGGAAGCATTTATTCTTTATTTTTCTTGTAACCATTTCTGATTTTAATGCCTTGATACTTGCACTCAACATCTCTCTCTTCATAGTTAAATAAACATTTTTGTTCCTTGATTAAAATTAATCCAGTATTGTGAACTGTATGTGTAACTCCCTATTTGCCAAGTTGTTGTATATTGTTCCTTTACAGGGGCAACAGACCTTATTATTTGAGCTGTCCAGGAAGTGGCTGGGCAGTGCAGTACAGAATACACACTTTCTGGGGGAGGGGGGGAAATCCAGGACTGGAAGTATGTTGGGCATCACCCTGCATGTGGTAACCAACTCTAGTGGAAGCCAGAGTGTGACTGGAGTGTGCTGGCAGGCTGCAGTCACACACACACACACACACACACACACACTAGGTGTGACTGGAAGGCAGTTTGTAAGCAGTCCAGATGGGAGCTACAGCAGCAAGGCACACAAGGTTGCAGGGCCAGAGTGACAGTCCCCCATGCATAGAATCAAAGAACATTAGGGTTGGAAGAGACCTCAGGAGGTCATCTAGTCCAATCCCTTGCTCAAAGCAGGACCAACACTAACTAAATCATCCCAGCCAGGGCTTTGTCAAGCTGGGCCTTAAAAACCTCTAAGGATGGAGATTCCACCATCTCCCGAGGTAACCTATTCCAGTGCTTTACCACACTCCTAGTGAAATAGTGTTTCCTAATATCCAACCTAGACCTCCCCCTACTGCAACTTGAGATTTGCTCCTTGTTCTGTTATCTGCCACCGCTGAGAAAAGCCAAGCTCCCTCCTCTTTGGAACACCCTTTCAGGTAGTTGAAGGCTGCTATCAAATCCCTCGTCACTCTTCTCTTCTGTAGACTAAATAAGCCCAGTTCCCTAAGCCTCTCCTGATAAGTCATGTGCCCCAGCCCCCTAATAACTTTTGTTGCCCTCTGCTGGACTCCCTCCAATTTGTGCACATCCTTTCTATAGTGGGGAGCTCAAAACTGGACGTAGTACTTCAGATGTGGCCTCACCAGCGCCGAAAAGAAGGAAATAATCACTTCCCTTGATCTGCTGGCAATGCTCCTACTAATGCAGCCCAATATGCTATTAGTCTTCTTGTCAACAAGGGCACACTGTTGATTCATATCCAGCTTCTCGTCCACTGATATCTCCAGGTCTTTTTCTGCAGAGCTGCCGCTTAGCCAGTTGGTCCCCAGCCTGTAGCAGTGCATGAGATTCTTCCGTCCTAAGTGGAGGACTCTGCTCTTGTCCCTGTTGAACCTCACCTGATTTCTTTTGGCCCAATCTTCCAATTTGGCTAGGTCACTCTGGACCCTATCCCTACCCTCCAGCATATCACCTCTCCCCCCAGATTAGTGTCATCTGCAAACTCGCTGAGGGTGCAATCCATCCCATCATCCAGTTCATTAATGAAGATGTTAAACATAACCAGCCTCAGGACCGACCCCTGGGACACTCTGCTTGACACCAGCAGCCAACTAGACATCGAGTCATTGATCACTACCAATTGAGCCTGATGATCTAACCAGTTTCTATCCACTGTTCTGGAATGCACCTGAAATATCATAGAGATGTGTATAAAAATTGTGCCTCTTGCACATGGATTCGTTATAGCATCTGGGCCATACCTAACATACAACCCACTGACAGATTGAGAAACAAGTATGTCTCATGGTTAAGAGATTATACCGGGATCAATTCTGTTGTTTCAGTTTCTCCATTTCATTAGCTATGGATCAGTATGTATCAAGCCCCATTTTCCAAGAGCCAGACTTGTAAACAAGAGGTCATTACCGAAGCAGAACTACAAGCGTTCAGAAATAGTTGTGGGATCAGAATGTGATTAATACATTTCAAAATATTTCAGCTACTTATGTTAGTTGGACAAAGGCTTTTGAAAAGTCCTGTGGAGGAGGAATGGATCTTCCAAATTCCTAGGGCTCTGCAGTCCTGTCTGACAGGCAACAGGTAGGACATTATCATGGGTGTGCCTAATTTTAATTACACACACACATACACACACAGATTGATTCACCTGAATTGATGCTCAACAAGTTTCCAATTTTTCTTTTAAATTTCAATGCAAAATGACAGTTTTTAACAAAATATTTGAAAAAATTTCCCTTTAATTCTGCCCCATCAGTGGCAGAGTCAGGAAAAGAAGCCAGGAGTCCTGGCTCCAACATCTAAGCTCTGACCTCTAGATACGCTTCCTAAGGAAATCAGTGGTGGCATGTGGATCCTTCCACCTCTAGATCACCAGTTTACATCCAGCCAGGTCAGAAAGGACTTAAAATCATTGCCAGCTGATGGCTCTTTCATTGCTTATGTTGGCTATTCAAATTGCCCAACATGGCCTCAGTGAATAAATGTCCATATCACAAAACATATAACTGACAGACAATACAGAACATGGGGTCTCAACTCTGGGGTTATGACCCCAATGCAGGTCACCGACAGGTTTCAGGAGGTCAACATAACCCTCCCTTTCTTTATAGCAGTGATTCTCAACCTATTTCTCATTGTGGGCCACATATGCAGCTCTCTGTATGTTAGGAGGCCCACATCCACACAATATATGTATACTACCTGTATGGCCCTGAGGATGTCACATGGACCACAGCTGCGTGCTGATTGGGTCACAAGATGCCCTTAGGCCACAGGTTGAGATACACTGCTTTATGCTAGATAGGAAGAAGGGACCCTGAAATTTTGTCTCATAACAGGGAAACATGCTATGACAAAGACTGAGAATGGCTGATCTACACATAAACACATCTTTTCCCGCTCAGAGCAACAGGAAAGTGAAGGTTTGAATGAACCAGTGGAGCAAATAACCAAAGCCAAAATATGATCCAAATTCTAGACCAGCACCTAAAATCCCACTAGACAACTCACTGGGAAGAACAAACCACAGCCAACTACAAGATGAACTGTTACAGCTCTGTGCACAGAACATCTGCCCCAGCAGGTAGCGCATCGCTCTGACATGTGCAAAATCAAGGCAGACAGACCCTCTCCAAATAAAGCACCTGTAACCCCAAACTAGAGGTGGAAGTTGACATTAAGCCATCTGAACCCAGAGAGGAGTGACTGTGACCTTAGTGTGACAGAGGAGAGACTGAGACAGGGAGATCTTTCTGATTCATTGTCCCAGTAGGATGGAATCTGAGAAAGATGTGTCCTCGTATTATCAGGGACCATAAAGACATCTCATCACAAAGTCACAAGGAAAAACTGAGGCCAACCCTGGGAGAAAGAGAGATGGTGTTGCTCTAGAGAGCAAGCCAAGGAATTAAGAGCAGACACTAATGGCAATGGACACAGGGGATCAAAATCCAAATGCAGCCTGTTACCACATCCTAGTGGGTCATGCCTCATCCTGATAGTCATCTGAGGGTTCATCTGGCAACGTCTGTACAGCTTTTTATGCCAAGGAAGTCTAATTGGCTGAACTGGAATTAAAGTCTTGTTGAGCCATGGAGATTGACCTGCCCTCTGACCATCTGAAATGGCCTCTTGAGGACCATTGGCTGGATGGCTTAGGAGGAGCTAAAATTTGCACATATAGTTTTGAATAATCGAGGACATCAACCCTGTGGCTGCCAATCCAACTTCTTTCATGGTCACTAAAATTCATCTGGAAAAGGGGGAAAAAAAGAGGTATTTTAATTGGAGACTACAACATTCCTTGTAAAACAGAGAGAAAGATTGAGAAGGGGAATGGAGAGAGCAGTTTTGATATCTGAATGCTAATGACTCCGTGGCATCCCCATTTGTTATGTATCTGCTTTCGAAATGTCATGGTTGACTCTAGTGGTAATTACTGAATTTCAACATTTATAGAAAACGGCACATACAGTACGGCTATAATTGCCCAGTTGGATATTTATGAAGAATCTTGTTTTTTTCCCATTGATAATTACCAATTTATTTTTGCATTTATCACTAGAGCTAGTTGTTAAAAAAGCAGAACGCAGGTAAACAACAAAAACCAATGTAGATTTTTCATTATAATTCAAAAAATACATTATCACGTTGATCTTAAAATGACAAACTACTGCCTCTTGCAGAAAAGCACGGTCACAAAGCAGTGGCAACATTTAGCATTGCTGTACACTACAGTACAATAGGTTTCCACCAGGTGATTGCTGTGCAATAAACACTACTGCACTGCATTTACAGGTAAATCAATACATAACCCAGCTTTTTCCAGCTGTGATGATGAGACCACAAAGATTCATGAGGTTTGGTCTGGTTCAGATACACCTCTACCTCGATATAATGCTGTCCTTGGGAGCCAAAAAATCTTACCATGTTATAGGTGAAACTATGTTATACTGAACTTGCTTTGATCCACCGGAGTGCACAGCTCCACTCTCCCTGAGCGCTCCTTTACCACATTATATCCAAATTTGTGTTATATCAGGTGGCGTTATATCGAGATAGCGGTGTATTAACTCCAAAGTGGGGATAGCTATTCATACTATCTGAACCTACTGAGTCTGTGGGTTTTGAGGAACAAGTTGTCTTGGAAGACTTTGGATATTTCCTGCTTGTCTCCCTGTCAGAAATATTATAGGAACAGCCTCTCGCACAGCTTTTCTGCACACTTTCAGGACAAAGGGTCTAGATGTATGGAACAGGGCTACAAACTGGAGATCTCTGGAGCTCTGCTTCCATCTCTGCCAATGACTGAACTCATTAATATTTTACATCTATATAGCCCTTTATAAACATTGTCAATTCACCCCTTCTGGAAAGAGATGGAGAAAATGAGGCAAGGAGGGGTGATGGGACTTGTCCAAGGTCACCAAGCAGGCCAGTATCAGGACAGGGATGCATTAATATTATTTTTTTGCTTGGCATATATATCTCCTGCAGTCAGCGGCTGGCATCCAAAGCAGGTATGTAGACCACAACACAAAATTAATATCCAGCTTTCAAACAGCCCAAGGTTCAGAGGGTTTCAAATCTGGGATTTTGGTTCTTCTCCATCTCTAATCAAAAGCACACATAAAGAAAACATAATTGCTTAATGGGAGAGCGGGTTGTTTTAGAAGAGGGGGAGAAGGTAAACATGGTGGTATATAATTAAAGGAGCAAAGAAAGAAGGCTAGCAAGGAAGAATCACCCAGCATTTAAACTAATAGTAAAGAAAAAGTCCATTATATATACACAGCAGATAAGTGGATACAGTGAGTTAGCCTACATAAGAACAACAGAGGGAAATTGGAGGCAGAGGAGGATAAGGAGCTGACACTGACACTATCAACAACATTTACTTTTGCATTTGTCTTTGCAAACGAGGAGGATGAGGATTTGCCCTAAGTCAGGGACCAGATCTCCATGGAGAAAAAATGAGGAATTACGGAGTGTGAGGATAAATGAGAAATAGTCAATCAAAGCTTAGAGGAACTTAAAAGTGACATAAAAGCATTAGGGTCCAGGTGACAATCTGCACACATGGGACTTAAAGTACATCAGGTAGTAGTGACAAGGCAGGAGACTTTGTTCAGTCTCAGAGATGCCTCTTAAAATGGTCTGGGGAAAGAACATTGAGGGATGAGGATGGGTGGACTGGAAGAAACATGCAAGAGGCACCAGGCATTTCACAAGGAAGCTGGTTGGTGTGGACTATCTGTCCTGGTTTCACAGGTTAAAGAGATCTGGCTAGTTTGGCAAAGTCACCAAAGACTATGTTTTCATAAATGTCCACTAATTTGGGGTGCCCTGTTATTTGGGTGCTCATGCTGAAATTCCTTGCGCCTGATATTCAGGAGAGCTGAGCACCTACCACTCCCATTGACTTCATCTCTGAAAAATCAGACACTAGGTGTCTCCATCTGGGGCTAGGGTTGCCAGTTTTGGTTGGACATATTCATGAATGTTTCATCACATGACAATCTTTAATTCAAGATTAATCTTTAATTCCTGGAGACTCCAGGACAATCCTGGAGGCTTGGCAACCCTACCTGGGGCCTCAAACACAGAAGCACTCAAAATTAGAGGATGCTTTGGAAAGTGGGGGCATAAACCTGTTTTTCAAAAGTTAAGCCCTTGTTCAGGGTCCATCTTGATTCAGGATTGAACTTAGTTAAAGTCTTAAGTCTCATTGGAGTTATAGGGATGTCTTACCGAATCGAGATCTTGATGCATATCTGGGATGTGCAGACACAGCAGGTGAGTCAGCTGCCCATCAGCTGTGAAAAGAGTATTTATTTGGAAGCCAATTTTTAAGGGAAAGAAAAGACTTGAAAGTGTCTAGGTTGATTAAGGAGAGTCCACATGATCTCAGGGAAGGGAGATCAATCCTTATTAACTTGTTAGAATTCTTTGGAGAGATTACTAGCTTGGTAGACAAGTGAGATGCAATTGGCATGAGTATCTCAGATGGGCAGGGAGCATTTGACAAAGTTCAGCATGTGAGGATAATATTAATGGCAAGGACTGGAAGTCACTGAAAAAGAAGAAAGTGAGCCAGTTAGCTACAAGGTGTGTGGGGGACAGGGGAAGGATAGTGAGAATATATTGCATGGAAAAGGGATCTGTCCAGGAACGGCATATAAGGATCCAAAGCAGAGCGACAGGCCAGGCTAGTGGATTGGGTAATCAAAGGAAAAAGATTATATTCTATCCCAGTTCTGCTACTAACTTGGGTAAATCCTCTTTGCCTCAAATTTAATCTCTCTGTGCCTTATTTTCTCACATCTATTTAACTGGGATCTTACTGGGCCTAGATTTTTAAAAGGGACTAGTGATTTAGAGGACTCTAATTTGGGGGATCCCAACCTGGGACATTTTAAAGTGTCCAGAAAGCACTGAACAATCGAATGCTGTGAAAATCAGACACCTGTAATTTCTCTCATGTTGGTCACCCAAAAATGACTGGTCACTTTTCAGAGTCCACCACGGTAGTAAAGTCCCTTTTAAAAAGTGTTTTGAAATCTATAGCTAGAGATGGAGCACAGCAGAAATGCAAAGCAGAGATTTATTGATATAAATAGGTGAAAGTGAGCAGTGCAATATAATTTACTGAAATTTTCTTTTCTATACTATAATACCACACTAACATTACTGTAGTGTTTGGGGCTTGCATTGTAGGATATTGTAGCAATTTTTAATGAGCCTATGCTAACAAACAATAAGTAAGGTAAAAGCTCTGGTAAAGCTACGACCAGACAGACTCAGAAAGCCTTGAGGGTTTTAAGAAAGAGCAGGAGAATCAATCACAGAAGCACATGGTCAAATCTCAATGTCCTTGTTTGAATGTGACTTTCTGAAGTCGCTGGACCTGAGGAAGGCTGATATATTTGGCCCATAGGTAGTAGTGGTGAAGAAGAATTCTCCGTCCCCATTAAGGACTGCTTTTAGGTGGTTGGGCTGCCTCAGATCAGATAGCAAATGGCCATCTCTTATCAGCCCCACGACCTACAACCAAAACTTTTGCTGCCCAGCATGGCCACCCTGTTCTCTTTGTACAGTAGAGCTAGCCTTCCTCCAGCTAATGCAGTATTGTTCCCTTTACTACATTTTCCAGGTGTTTGTCTTACCCAGATCTTAGGCAATGAGATGCCCTCATGAAATCAGTCAATCTTCTTATTCTTTCCCTTATCCCCACATCATCGGGGGTTGAACTGTCATGCAAGAACCTGCCATCTTTGTCTGTCCAAGGCAGTGCTAAGGCCTACCCGCTAACCATCCATTGCTTCCTTGGATTTCCTCAGGATCTCTTTCCCACCACCCTCTCCTGCCATGCTATCTTTACCAGGACCTCTTCATTCATCCTGAGCACCAACTCCTGATCCCATTGAAGTCAACGGTAAAATGGCCAGTGAATTAATGGGGTCCACTGGCTCTAACACAATCTATCTCACTGATGGGAAGAGAGTAGTTAGGGTACTATGTGGGGAGGAGAAGATTCTTGTTGCTAATGCCTCTTGTCTTGGTATCACCAGTGTTGTATTGCTACTACAGGAGAGGGAGGCAAAGAGAATATTTGGAAATATGATAATCGAATAACATTGCAGAAAGTTAATATCACTTAGCCGTCATTAAGAACAAACATTATCCATATTCAGCAGTGTAACAGGATAATGAGGTGTGCAGAGAAGGAGTCTGGGAGCCTGCCAGCTTGTGGGAGGATGCCATTTCCTCTAATTTTTCATTGGCCGAATTGATAGATGGTGTTTCCAGGCTCTCTCCCAATTAAACAGGGTTATATCAATCCTGATTAAAAGAAACGTCACCAATCTCCTCAAGTAACCCAAGTGGCACATGCTCTGATTGCAATAGAATAGCTTGGACTCAAAGCCCTACTCTCCCATAGCTAATGCACAGCACTATCAGACTTGGTGGCATTGGCCAGATGCACCAAGATCCATGTGTGTAACTCTCCATGCCATGAGAAAAGAGCCTGTCCCTCAGATTCACACCCCTGCATAGACCACTGCAGAGAGTGAACACATGTCTTGCCTTCTTCAGAGATGCGTGTTACCACAGACCTTTCCTCAGTCAAAGGGATGGTGTTCCAGCCAGGGTCCCTCATCAGATATCTCCCACATGAAAGAGACAATTTACAGACAATTTACAGACCACAACCCCACTGAGGATAGAATATACGCTCCCACCAGGACTATGCTGAACTTACATTTCTTGTACATGGGTGTCTAGATACCAAAACAATAGCCTCTAGATTAGCCAAATCTGTGGCAGACTCACTATCCTAGAGCATCTCCTCAGGATGAGACCCATCACTGCAGCTCCTCTGCCTCACCCTTGTCCTCTGGTGGTCTAGGCAGTGACGTGGCTTTCTGGCCGGATCATACTAAGAGCCGCACCCCTTCCAAGGCAACAACATGCAACTCAAAAGAACAAAGTCTCCCAACCCTGCCCGGCTCAATCCTCTGCAAGTCCTTCACCCATTTCCCAGGCTCTGCGGAGTTCTTCCTCACTTCATTAGAGAGTGTGGCCTCCCAGGGCTTTCTCCCTGGAGACCTGGTGGCTCCTGAGCAGCTGACCCTCAGGGCTTCTTCCCTGGATTCTCTTCCCCCAGGCCTGTTTTAGGATCCTGCAGTCTTTCCTTTATATAAACCACAAAGTCTGGATCACCCCAACTGGGTCTAATCCTTAATTATCTGCCTGCTAGTCAGATGCCACAGAATGGGCTAATTGGGCTCTCTGTACACCCCATCACAAGTTCTTTGCTCTAATGTCCCATGGGATAAATGATGCCAATACATTGGAACAACCTGGAACTCTTTTTTTTTTTAGTCCCTTACGCATTTCACCAGTGAATCCATCCCTTCCAGGGTTATGAAGTCCAACAGGACCTCATCCAAATGCTGTCTCCACACAGTTTCAGCCCCAACTCAGGCTCTCTGTGCCACTAAAGCAGTGGTTGGCAGGGGAACCTGGGCCTGCCCGCTACACTGGGTTCCAGGCCAGGGACCCTACAACCAGCAGCCCTGGTCTGCTCAGTCCCCATCCCTGTTTCCCTGGGCTCCTTCCTGCCCAGCCTCTCTTTTTTTTGTTTATGGGTTTACCACTGGAGCTCTCTCTACTCCCCGTGGCTACTTCACCCCTTCACTCCTTGCTCCAAGGCAGAATCCCATAGTTTATTTGCCCCCTGGACTTCTTTCTTGTCCCTGCTGGCTTCCCTCTCCCCAGAGACTGACTGCAGCCTCTTTCCCCTGCATCCCTCTCCTATTCTCAGCTTCTTGGCTTTATATCTCTGGTGAGGCTTCACTCTCAGTGAACCCTGGCCCTCCTCTCAGATGAGGCCAGATGACCTAATTGGCCCTTGTTAAGCCTGTCCAGGCTGGTGTGGGTGCATACCTCACCACATGCCACCTTTCACCCAGAAGCACAGGAAAGTGGTGGGAAATGTTAGCAAGACTCTTGTTTTCATATTCTCTGGTGTAAGTCAAAAAAACGAAACAATTTTTACCAGATTTTTTTTTGGCTGGAGTGATTCTGATTATAAAAATGTTCCGGGTATTAACAGGAAAGACCTTGGGCTTTAGGCAGGGGGAAAAGGACTAGGCAACATTTTTCAGAGAAAGGAGTTACTTGGCACTCACAGGACCTATCTCCTGCATGAAGGCACAGAAAACTTGTTTGAAGGCCAATGGGACATTCATTTGGTAGTGTCTGAGTCTGGTTCTTACAGGAACAAGTGTCCACCTCCCCAAAATAGTATGTAATCTAGTGCCACCACGTCTCTATGACCAAGAGTTTAGGAAGATTCCAACTGGACATTTGCATAGATGAGGAGAAAATCTGGAGTCAGAACAGTTGATGCTAAAAATAAAAAAAAAGTTTGGAAGGAAGATAAAACCTCAGATTTTGGGCCTTAAATTGATCTCTATTAAGGATCAAGAAGAGACCTTTGCAGGAGTGGGGAAGAGGAGGGGGGGCGAAGGGTGCCAAATTATCCCACCTCTGCTAAAGGAGGGGTTTCTTGCACCTTTCTTTGAAGCAACTGATGCTGGCCACTATCAGTACTGGACTACATGGACCTTGAGTCTGAGCCAGTCTGGCAATGCCTATGTAGCATCACAGCTGATACCAACTGGCATTGTTGCTAGTAATCTCAGCAGAGAGGGTTAAGAATTGAACAGACCATGGAGTCTGAACACCAGGCTGCTCCCCTGCTATGGCTCCCAGCCTGGACAAGGAGTATAAGGGTAGTATCCCAGGATATATTGATGCTGGAGACAAGGTCAGTTTCAGTATGAAATTATTATTTTTTTTTAAAAAGGAAGAAAAATGATTTGAAATGAGAAGAAAATACCCTCCTGCCTCCTGTGTTAATACATGGAGGTAAAATGTTTGTCCCATGTTATATGACTCCACGTCATCCACCCTTTCTGCAATTAGCTTTGGGAAAGATTTGGCCAGGATGTGCAGCAGTGAATAGCTGGTGCGGGCCTCCTCTGAGAATACCTGCAGGTAATATTTTTTTGTTTAATATCTGCACTTCTCTAAAAATAAGATCAACTTGACATTGATTAAAACTGAAAAACCCCACTAGCCCAGCTCTCCATGTGCTTGGCTCCAGGGCCCCTTGATCAAATTGTTTTCCTTTCCCATGCTGATCCTCATGAACTCCTCTGCTCAGCTTGCTTCACCCGTGGGCGACAGGGCTGGAAATGGAAGCACAGGTTTCCCCTTGGCACCAAACTGTCAGAACCTACTCCACGAACATTGTTTCTGCTCCTGCTCCACATGTGTTAAGACAGAGCTTTGGAGAGGGAAACACAAAAGACATATTTCCCCTTTGTGAGCCAAATTTCTTGTGCTTCATTTAAATGGAGAGAAGGAAGAAAACTCTGAATATAATGAGAATGGGATGACTGACTCACTGGATCAGACCAGTGATCCAGCTAGACCAGTATCCAGTCTCTGGGACAGCCAGTACCAGATGTTTCAAAGGCAGGTGCAAGGAACCCTGAACTGGACAATCATGGACTAACCTTCCCATCAGGGATACTGCTACCTGACCCTCCATCAATTAGCAGGTGGCTGAAGCATGAAAGCTTATATCCATCTGAAATGCACTGTTTGGCCTATCTAGTGTAATTGCCAGTATTCTCTTTAACCATAAAAGCCTTTGTTTAACTCTAAGACTTCTACCCCCAAAAAACTTTTCAACCATTGTTAGCACTAGTGGGAGCACTAGAAAGGGCACTAGGGTATAAACACGCCAACACAGGCTCACAGAATGCTTAATTACTATGATAAAAGCATAAAGGCCCCCACCCCAGTTATACTGGGTATTATGCAAACATGAAAGCCACCCTCTTGGTTGACACTGCAGGAACCGAACCAGGGAGGTCTAGAGCTAGAAAACTGAACTCCTACAGTGTGAACTAAAGAGTCCAGGTCTGTATCATAGGGCATAAAGGGGCCTGTAACACACTCATTTGTGGGCTAGACAACCACATAGAAACAGTTCCTTCCCCGGACAGCTAACAGTTTAAACAGGAACAGAAAATAGGAAGGATCGTCTAGTGGTTAGGACATTGCTCTGTAGTAGATTCCCTGTGGGGGCAAGTCACTTCACCTCTCTGCGTCTGTTCCCCACCTGTCACATGGGGCTACGAGCACCACACAATCTCATAGGGTACTGGGAGGACAAAAATACTCTTAGGTGCCCAGATACCAAAGTAATAGGTCTCAGCTGAGTACCATAGAAAGGAAGATGTATTAGCTGACGTTGCACATAGCGGGACCGATACACAAGAGTTTAATTGATTTGCCCAAGGTCTCATAGGGAGTCAGTAGCAGAGCAATGAACTGAGTCCCAAATCCAGTGCCTTCCTCACTTCTTCTCAGCCATTGTACGGTAGTAAAGCTTTTTATTTTATATTTTTACTATTATTATTAATGCTGCATAAAGTCTATTACCCTCCAAAATTCCCAGATCCCCACACTCTCCCAGTAAGAATCCAGGAGGGACACATCAGCTTTCACTGTGTCCTTCATAAATTGGAAAAACTCCATCAAGTACTTCATTAAGTTCTTTTTCTTTTGAGGCTGAACAGCCTTTGGTCGTAAAAGAGGTGAGTAGCTGCAACAGTTGCTGTTTTATTAGCTCAGGCTTCCAGTTTTTCTTTCAGGGGGAAGAGGAGAAGAAATAATGCATTTTGCAGCCTCTGGAAATCAAATTACTTTGTGGCTTGTGTGCAAAGCCCGTTCATGAATTAACAACCTCTTGCTAATCACTCCTAGCTGATATTTATCACAGGTACATTTTACAAGATGAAGCCTGTCACGGTGCTGGCAGACGGTCACCAAGTCCCACCAGCAGCTGCAAATATTCATTAATAATCTTTTGTTGTTGTTTTGTTCTGGCTCTGGACTGCCACTTCCCATCCTCTTGCTTGGTAAGTCTGGAACAGGATCATTATCGAGCGGCGTGTGCAAAAGGCAGCTAAGAAATTTTAAATGAAACCAGATGTTGAGAAATGCTATTATCCAGTGCGTGCCACAATAAAAAGCATTAACATTTCTAAGTGACGGGCCCTGGAAAATTGGACAATGAAGGCGACGCATTTACAATTAAGCTGACGGACTTCTCTGCAGGCAGCCTGGGATTCTACAAATGGCTGGTGATGGTCTAGGGCAGTTTCAACCCAAGGTACCGGGGGGGGGGGGTATGTAAAAGACGGTTACTCACCTTGTAACTGGTGTTCTTCGAGATGTGTTGCTCATATCCATTCCAGGTAGGTGTGCGCACTGCGTGTGCACGTTTTCCGGAAACTTTTTTACCCTAGCAACTCCAGTGGGCCGGCAGGTCAACCCCTAGAGTGGCGCCACTATGGCACTTGATATATACCCCTGCCGGCCCGCCCGCTCCTCAGTTCCTTCTTGCCGGCTGCTCCGACAGTGGGGAAGGAGGGCGGGTGTGGAATGGATGTGAGCAACACATCTCGAAGAACACCAGTTACAAGGTGAGTAACCGTCTTTTCTTCTTCGAGTGATTGCTCATATCCATTCCAGGTAGGTGAATCCCAAGCTTTACCTAGGCAGTGGGGTCGGAGTGAGAAGTCGCGGCCTGGAGCACTGCAGAGCCAAAGGCCACATCATCTCTGGACTGCTGAACCAGGGCGTAATGGGAAGCGAATGTGTGGACCGATGACCAGGTCGCCGCCCTACAAATCTCTTGGATCGGCACGCGGGCAAGGAAAGCCAGCGATGACGCCTGTGCTCTGGTGGAGTGAGCAGTCACACGGCCTGTCGGAACGTGGGCCAGGTCATAACAGGTCCTGATACAGGAGGTAACCCAGGAAGATATCCTCTGCGAGGAAATCGGTAGACCCTTGACCCGGTCCGCTACCACCACGAATAACTGGGGGGACTTGCGGAATGGTGTGGTCCTGTCCGCATAAAATGCTAGCGCCCGACGGACATCTAGCGAGTGGAGCTGTTGCTCCCTGCGGGACGAATGGGGCTTTGGGAAAAAGACGGGGAGGAAGATCTCCTGGTTAATGTGGAAAGCTGAGACCACCTTGGGAAGAAAGGCAGGGTGTGGTCTCAGCTGCACCTTGTCTTTATGGAAGACCGTATACGGGGGATCTACTGTGAGGGCCCGTAGTTCCGACACCCGTCTAGCTGAAGTGATGGCCACTAGGAAGGCGGTCTTCCATGAGAGATAGAGCAGGGAGCAAGTAGCTAACGGCTCAAATGGAGGACCCATGAGCCGAGATAGGACCAGGTTGAGATCCCATGAAGGGGCAGGAGGGCGGATCTGTGGATAGAGACGTTCCAGTCCCTTCAGGAACCTCGCCACCATAGGGTGGGAGAAGACGGAATGTCCGTCCCCTCCAGGATGAAACGTGGAGATAGCCGCTAGGTGAACCCGAAGGGACGACAACGCCAGACCCTGGGCCTTGAGGGACCAGATGTAGTCCAGAATAGTGGTGATGGGACTCTCCATAGGGAGAAGACCTTTCTCCGAACACCAACAGGAGAAACGCTTCCACTTAGCCGAGTAAGTAGCCCTGGTGGAAGGCTTTCTACTGCCCAGGAGAACCTCCCGAACCGGGGTAGAGCAGCGTAATTCGAAGCCTGTCAACCACGCAGGAGCCATGCTGTAAGGTGCAGAGACCAAAGGTCCGGGTGACAGAGCCTGCCATGGTCCTGGGTGATCAGGTCCGGATGAAGGGGCAGGGCAACTGGGTTGGCTACTGAGAGGTCCAGCAACATGGGGTACCAATGTTGTCTGGCTCATGCTGGAGCTATCAGAATCACATGAGCTCTGTCTCTGCGCACCTTGAGGAGGACCCTGTGTATCAGCGGAACGGGAGGGAAAGCGTAAAACAGGTGGGTCGCCCATGGGATCAGGAAGGCATCCGCTATAGACTCGGGCTCCCGACCCTGAAAGGAGCAGAATGTTCGACATTTCCTGTTCTCCCTGGACGCGAAGAGGTCCATCCGGGGACGACCCCACCTCTTGAAGAGTGAGAGGGCGACATCTGGGCGGAGGGACCACTCGTGCGAGCGGAAGGACCTGCTCAGTCGACCCGCTAGAGTGTTTCATACTCCCGGGAGATAGGAGGCGGAAAGGTGAACGGCATGAGCTATACAAAACTCCCAGAGACGCATCGCCTCGAGACATAGGGGAGAGGACCTGGTGCCGCCCTGCTTGTTGATGTAGAACATGGTCGTCGTGTTGTCGGTGAACACCGCGACACAACGACCTTGAAGGTGATGGACGAACGCTTGACAACCAAGACGGACCGCTCTCAACTCCCGTATGTCGATGTGAAGGTCCAGCTCCTGAGGGGTCCACAGACCCTAGTTCTTCGGGCGCTGCAGTGCGCCCCCCAGCCCAGATCTGAGGCGTCCGTAGTCAGGGATGCCGAGGGCTGGGGCGGATGGAACAGGAGCCCCGCACAGACTACATACTGGTCCAGCCACCACCGAAGGGAGTCCAGTACCCTTTGGGGAACGGTGACAACTGTGTCCAACGAATGTCTGGCCTGCCGGTACTGCGCGATGAGCCATGATTGAAGAGGCCTCATGCGGAGTCGGGCATAAGCTGTCACGAACGTATAGGCCGCCATATGTCCCAGGAGGGCCAGACATGTTCTTAGAGAGGTCAGCAGGGCCGCCTGCAAGCGCAGAATGATGGCCGACAGCGACTGGAACCTGGGCAAGGGTAGCAAGGCCCTGGATAGGGTAGAGTCCAGAACGGCCCCGATGAACTCTATCCTCTGCGTGGGGAGCAGAGTAGACTTGTCCATGTTGATCACGAGGCCTAGGGCAGCAAAGAGACTGCTGATCCTGTGGACGTGGTCGCGGACCTGCAGCTCCGATGTGCCCCGGATCAGCCAGTCGTCAAGGTAGGGGAACACGTGAATGCGGCCGCGCTGAAGGTATGCGACGACGACTGCCATGCATTTCGTGAACACCCTCGGGGCCGTAGAGAGGCCAAACGAGAGGACCGCAAATTGATAATGTTGGCGGTTGACCACAAAGCGGAGGAAATGCCTGTGCTGGGGGAATATGGTGATATGGAAGTAAGCGTCCTGCATGTCGAGGGCGGCATACCAGTCTCCGGGATCCAGGGATGGGATGATGGTTCCAAGGGATACCGTACGGAACTTCAACTTTACCATATACTTGTTGAGTTCCCGCAGGTCGAGGATAGGCCTGAGGCCCCCCTTGGACTTGGGGATTAGAAAGTAGCGGGAATAAAACCCCTTGCCCTTCTCGCTCTCTGGAACCTCCTCTATGGCTCCCTTGACGAGGAGCGTCTGCACCTCCTGACGGAGGAATTGCTCGTGAGAGGGGTCCCTGAAGAGGGACAAGGGTGGTGGGTGGGAGGGGGGGGGCGATGAAAACTGCAGGCGATAACCGGCCTGCACAGTGCGCAAGACCCAACGGTCCGATGTTATTTGGGTTCACGCCGGGAGGAAAAATGAAAGACGGTTGGAAAACTGCGGGGAAGGATCCGGAGGGGAAACTGGTACTGCGCCCTCGGGCGCACCTTCAAAATGAAGGCTTGGGTCCAGGAGGGGCCTTGGTGGAGCCGTGGTTTTGCCCCGTTTGGCAACCCGACTGTCTGCGTCGGTTGTTCCTGCCGCGGCGCCTAGTGAGGCCTGCCACGGACGGAACTGAGGATACGGCCGACGCTGCTGTTGTTGGTTCTGCTGCCGGAATGGCCTGTGCTGTGTCGCAGGCATATGCATCCCCAAAGACCATATTATGACCCTATTGTCTTTAAGGTCCTTTAGTCTGGGGTCTGTCTTAGCAGAAAACAGGCCCTGGCCTTCGAAGGGGAGGTCCTGGATAGTATGCTGGAGCTCTGGCGGAAGGCCAGAGACCTGAAGCCAGGAAATGCGGCGCACCGTAAGCCCCGAGGCAAGGGTCCGAGCGGCCGAGTCCGCAGCATCTAAGGAGGCTTGTAGCGAGATCCTCGCTACCTTTTTGCCCTCATCCAGAATGGTGGTAAACTCCTGACGGGCGTCCTGCGGTAACAGCTCTGCAAATTTTCCCGCCACTACCCAAGAGTTAAAGGAGTAGCGGCTAAGGAGGGCCTGCTGGTTCGAGACCCTGAGCTGTAGTGCCCCCGCTGAATAGACCTTGCGGCCCAGGAGGTCCATCTGCCTCGCCTCCTTAGACTTGGGCGCCGGGGCCTCTTGACCATGGCGCTCCCTGTCGTTCACCGACTGGACCACAAGGGAGCAGGGTGTCGGGTGAACGTGCAGGTATTCAAAGCCCTTCGAGGGAGCCATGTACTTCCTTTCCACTCCTTGAGCGGTCGGAGGGAGGGAGGCTGGTGACTGCCAGATAGTAGCGGCGTTGGCCTGAATAGTCTGGATGAAAGGCAGGGCCACTCTGGTGGGCGCATCGGCGGAGAGGATGCTCACCACAGGGTCCTCTATTTCAGAGACCTCCTCTGCTTGAATGTCCAGGTTTTGTGCCACGTGTCGGAGGAGGTCCTGGTGTGCCCTAAGATCTAGAGGGGGAGGGCTGGAGGACGAGGTACCCGCCACTGCCTCATCAGGGGAAGACGACGAGGAAACCCCTGGCAACAGAGCGTCCATGGGGGGTTCTGTCTGGGGCAGCACCTCCGTCACTGGAGGGAGCTCTGGGTCCTGGTGGCTGGACCTGTCTTCTGCTTCCGGGGAGGGAGGGGGTCTAGACACCATTGCCTCTGGTGGCCTGAGTTCCGCCGCAGGGCGGGGAGTGATATGTTGCGGACCGTGGGCTTGGCGGTACCCCCATGGGGTCCAAAACCCCCACTGTTGAGGCCCTCGTTCCTGAAGTGGAGGGTCCTGAAACAGGGCCAAGTGTCTGTCCTGGCCCAGCGTATAGGCGCTCTCTGCCTGAGAGGACACGGATGGTTCCCTTGAAGGCCACGGAGGTGCTGAGCCAGTTTGATAGACTTCTCTATATGCCGACGCCGACGATCTCCTCGGTGCCGAGGATTGGTACCGCGAGCCGTACCGGTGCCGGGATCAGGACCGGGAACGGCGTGGTAGTCGGTGCCGGGATCCAGATCGGGATCTGCCTCGAGGTCGGTGCCGAGAGTGGGACCGCGATCTTTGTTCAGCGCAGTGCCGGGATGGCAGTGGGGACCAGGACGTGCCACCGACGTGGTGCCGGGAGGTCAACCGGGATCGGAACCTACCACCGGCTCGGTGCCGGGAGGTCGACCAAGGAGCTGAACGCCGAAGTGAACGGCTCCTAGAGTCTCGGTGCCGATGGTAAGAGGAGCCAGACCGGGACCGTGCAGATGCTGATCGGCACCGCGAGTGCGACCGGTACCACCGAGCAAACGGTGCCGGGACTGCGAACGGCGCCCCGAGCGTGAGCGTTCACGTCTCCGGGGCGATCGGTGCCTGGACTCCGGAGACAGCGCTCTCAGCATCGGTTTGCCTCTGGAGGTTACCCGTCCCGGGGGTGCCGTGGTTTGAGGCTGCGATGGCTCCGTGAGCGCTATCAAATCCCATGCCGAGGCAAAGGTCTCTGGCGTACATGGGACTAACAGCTCGACCCCTGATTTCAAGGGGGAGCTAGGAGGGGCTGGACTTGACGGACCTTCTGGACCCGGAGTCGACAGCAGCCCTGCAGGCGGTGCCGTGGTCAAGGTAGGTGCCGGGCGTTCCACTCGAGCCTGCCTAGATGGTGTTGCAGACATCGAGGGTCTTGGATCTGCTCCCAGTGCTGGGGAGTCTTGCCGGTGCCAGCGCGGTCCGGTGCCGGAGTAGAAGTGGCCGATTGCGCCGCCGGTACCGGAATCAGTGCCGCTTCCATTAGGAGAGCGCGGAGTCTTTGATCCCTCTCCTTCTTTGTGCGAGGCTTAAAGGCCTTGCATATACGACACTTCTCAATGAGGTGCGATTCCCCCAGGCACTTGAGGCACACGTCGTGGGGATCGCTAGTCGGGATCAGCTTCTTGCATGCCGAGCACTGCTTGAAGCCCGGCGAACCAGGCATGAGCCCGGTGCCGGGCGCCGGGAAGGGCAACGGCCCACCCACGAACAAGTTATACAGCTATATACAATAAACAACTAACTAATATACTACTTTAAACTGTCTATAAAACCATTTACAACTACAACAGTGTACAAGAGAGCTAGGTACATGGAGGACAGCAAGCCGCACTCCACAGTTCCAGCAACCGACATGGCGGTAAGAAGGAACTGAGGAGCGGGCAGGCCGGCAGGGGTATATATCAAGTGCCATAGTGGCGCCACTCTAGGGGGCGACCTGCCGGCCCACTGGAGTTGCTAGGGTAAAAAAGTTTCTGGCAAACGTGGACGCACGGCGCGCACACCTACCTGGAATGGATATGAGCAATCACTCGAAGAAGAACGAGATACACTGCTGCCAGCTGCATTCATTGTCCACCAGCTGCCTGGATGCCAAGCTAACTAAGTGCAGAAGCTGAAGTTTGAGAGCCCTTGAAATTATTATTTCCTCCACTGTCTGCAGTGCTTTGTGCCAACACACAGCTGCCAGGGAGCTCCCTGCAGGCAGACTAAGTCCACCAAAATAGATCCTCAACTCCAACCCCTGCAGTGAAGGGTTGGGATTGAATTCCTCAGATCTGACCTTGGCCCCTGTGGCTTTTGTACCAGGACAGACCTATGGAGGAGGAGAGAGCCCATGGGGAAAAGCTATTAAAGGGTTAACCCAGAAGGGGCTCCCACTTATATCAAACATCTCTCCTGAAATATTACAGGAAGCCTCATGGCAGAAGGGGGAAAAAAGACTGCAGAGTGCACATTTCTTCTGCCTCCATATTCCAATCTGCAGTACAGCATTAGGAGGCACACAGCACATACGTATGCCAGCCAGATGGACCATCTGAGCACATGGGAGCTGAGAAGCAGAGGATGCCAACACCAGATGTGACAGCCATCCTCTTGGGTGACCCCAGGGATTGAAACAAGGACCCCCAGAGATAAAAGATGAGCTATTAGATCTAGAGGAGGCAGCTCTGGTGTGAAGGGCTGTAACAAAGCATAGCCTCAGTGGATGAGGAAAGTTTAACACATACTGACGAATGGATCACCCGATGAGCTGTGCGATCCAAGGCTATGCACACCCAGCCAAGCTTTCTGACTAATGAATATCAAACATTCACGGTTTGGGCTGGCATCTAGTAAGGAGCCAAGATTTCAGATGCTTCTCTAGGCTACCTGTCTAGGCACTTATTCAGCCATAAGCACCATTGCATGCGAGTTCCACACAATTGATAATAGATTTTCTCCTCTATAAGACCATAAACTAGGATCCCCATTCTACAGATTGGAATCTGAGGAACAGGATAGAAAAAAGCTGTGAGTGAGCTGAGAACTGAACCAGCTCTACTGAATTACAAGCCACTGCTCTAGCCACCAGCCCATTCTCCCTCCCAGCTCCTTGGAGGCTGCTTTGGCTTTAGACTAGGCTCTCCTGCTGGATTTCTGATTGATCCATTATTTCTGTGGGCCCAGATCATCAGCTGGTGTAAACTGGCATTGGTCCTCTGTGGAGTGATACAGATTGTCCCCACTTGAGGAACTGGTGCAACCAGAATTGTTCTCAGAGTGTTTTGGCATCTCAGGGTTTTATTCCTGGCTGGAATATGCATGAAAATAATAATAAAAATATGTAGGGAAAGGGAAGCTAAGGCCACCCGATGTCCATTCACAATGGTTAGGCAGATTTTGCTGGATATTGGATCTGTATCCAAAGGCTTTTCTCTAGTAAAGGGCTGAATCAAATGGACTTTGGGGAAAGCCTGGATCTGAGCTTTGTAGCTCGGACTCCTCCTAACCCTGTCAGCAGGTCTCCACTGCTGAAGGCTTTGCTGTTTGCTACAAGAGAGAGCCTTCATGCAACGGATCAATTCTTTTATCAGGTCAACTCTCTGTTCTCCCCTCAGTGCTCTGGAAGTTCATGCTTTCAATAGGCTGCATTCCTTTATGGTGTGCTTTATTATTAAGGCTTTCACTGTATTTCTTTGTGTGTGTTTTGTAGCTGGTGGATGGAGCAGCATCACTTTTAACAGAGATTTGTTCGAGTGGCCTCAACTGCAATACCCTGAACAAGCTCTGTTAAGAGTCTAAATTAAACCAAGCAAAGCCTGGAAATTCAGAGTTTAAAGCCACCACATCACCTTTAAATCAAATTAATGTTTCTGTGTGCAGCCAGGTACAGTCTCTTCCCACTGCTGTTATTCTGATAATAGGATCATTCAAAAGGGCTCTTATCAAGTCTCCTGGATGCTCTGTTCTGATGGTTTCAAACAGAAACAATTTGTCACACCGCACCCTTCCCTTCAAAA
Source organism: Gopherus flavomarginatus (assembly GCF_025201925.1). Taxonomy (NCBI): domain Eukaryota; kingdom Metazoa; phylum Chordata; order Testudines; family Testudinidae; genus Gopherus; species Gopherus flavomarginatus. The sequence goes on from NC_066629.1 coordinate 14,015,523, forward strand.
CAGTGGCAAGAAAGTACTTTCCCCTCCACGAGCACTTGCTCTGGGGACCTGGGTTTGTGCAATTCGTGTGATGGTGCACATCAGAGGGGGCAGCTGTATTCTATAGAAATGCATCTCTGAAAGTACTGCCTGGGCCAATGGGAAGTGTATTCCCCAAGACACATAATTGTTAACAGCTTAGAGACCCCCACCGTGTAATGCTGAAGTAAACAGACCTTGACTGATGTAGGAAGGAATGGAATCTTCCTCACAACTGATGGGTAAGGCACAGCCCAACAGTGCAGCTGCTCTGCAGCCCAGCATGGGGCTTTTAGCTAGTGAACCCAGGATTTTGTGGGCCCATGTCCCATGCCCTGCCCCTCAACCTTGTCACTTTTCATCCCTCTCTGCCATGACGACTTCCAACATTCCACATCTCTCCGGAGAGCCCCATTTGATCAGTTTTTCAGTAGCACCTTACAGGCCCTAATTGAAATCACAGGGGGACTTGTGCTAGGTGCTGGACAAACACATAGTAAGAGAGTATCCCTGCCCAGGGAGAGCTTGCAGTGTAAACAGACAAGAGATGCTATAGCTCAAACAGAAGTTACGTCCTTGATCCAGAATCTATTGGGTGAGGCTCTCTGCCCCGTAGGTTAGACTAGATGACCAGAGTGCCCCCATCTTACCTTAAAATTGATCAATCTATGAAGAAAAGTGACGGGTGACAGGGAAAAAGTCACAGAAAGAGGAAGTGACCTGCCAAGGACACACAGCAAAGCATCAAATAGAGTCCAGGTGTCCTGGATCTTAGTCTGGTGCCCTATCCTGTAGGCCAAGGTACTTTCCCCCTCTTTTCTTTCATATCAGCCAGCCACAAAAGTGTTTCCTCTCCACTCACATTTTAAAGATGTGGAAACTGTGGCAGAGAGAGAGACAGAGGTGACTAGCCCTAGGTCACACCAGGCAATCAGTGGTAGAAATGGGACCAAAACTCAGGTCTCCTGAGTCCCATGCTTGTGCCTTCACCACTCTATTCTAAGCCAGCTGGTGCACTTGTGATCATTGTTAGAAGGGCTGGTTGGAGCGGGTTCTGTTGACATTTCAATCAAATTTCAAATTCTGCAATTCAAAAAAATAATCAGGAACTTTGTATGCGTGTGAGAAATGACCCCCTCCTCCCACCCGCCACCCCTATCCCCAGGTAAACAGCTGGCTGAAATTCCTTGACTTCTGAATGTCTACAGGCAGGGGGAGAAGAAGGGGTGGGTAAGTCACAACATATTTTCCCTTTGTCTTCTAATAGCCCTAGCAAGTGCTTTGTGCTGCGCAGATGGCAGGTGCTGCAGAAGTGTTATGAAACAGGCTCTCCAAGGAGCTCTCCATGGTGCTAAACCAGAATTTCTGTTTCCTACTATAATAATAGACCTACTCAGCTTATACAGGTCTTGATCTGCAAGGCATGGGCAACCCTGAACTCCAGGTGAACTCCTTGCTGAATCAGTGCTGCAGTTCTCCTCATGTTAATTCATCTTCATGCCTCTGTTTTATAGAGTAAGTGTTAATATTCCGATTTTACAGATGGGGAACCAGGCAGGGAGGTTAATTAATTTCCCCAAGGCCACACATGGATTTAAGTGTCAACTTAGGAGGCCCCAACTCCTAGTTTTGGGCACACACCCGAGGAAGGGCAGAGCACTTGAAAGAGATGGTGAGCTTCCTGCTCTTTAAAGTCTTGATTGGTGGAAGACTGGAATTAGAGATGTAACACATAGACACACACAATTATATATAACTTAGATTGGAAGCTCTTTGGAATCATCTTTCTTCTCTATGTTTGTACAGCACCTAGCACAGTGGGGTGGTGGTCCATGACTGGAGCTCTACGGTGCTACAGCAATACAAATAACCAATAATTATAATAGCCATATTTTAGAAAGAAAAAAAGAGAGAGAGAGAGGAAAGCTCAGTCTTAGTTGCCCATTTTGTCTTTGGTCCTGTCTGCTGTTTTTTCTAACAAGGGGACCAGTTGGTTACAATTGCAATGGTGAGTTTTGCAAGATGCATGTGTGTCACCTGGGGATAAGTCTGAGACTTGTCAAACTCATGTCACCCATCATCAGTCACTAGGGGTAAAATACACCTCCGTGCAGAGAACCAGCATAAGACTTTTATGGCACTTCACTCCCATGGATGAATTTTATCCTAGGTCACTACTAACCTGGTATGGCAAGCATTTTGTTGTTGCAAAACGTGCACACACCCCCCACACACACTCCAGAACCAATGATTGACATAAACACCCAACATTAAAGCTGATCACTCAAAATTGTTTTGTGTCATGCAGAATTCCAATGGTTTATGCTGTTGTTCCCGCACACCCTCTCACACTACCTCCTTCCCCAAATTGCCTCCTACTATTTTTCTATACAGATGGTAATAATAAAAATAACCACGTGGACAATCCTGAGGCTGAAAATCAATAAGAAGACAATGACTCCAGTGACTGGAATGAAGGAGAAAGATGATTAATGAAATAAACGTCCCCACCAACATGTTTTAAATTAATCCACAGAAGCAATTTAAAAAGCTGATCCTGTCGTCACGTTTAAAATACATCTGTTTCTTCTTCTTCATTTTTTTGTTTTTAAATTTCTAGGTTTAACACACATACACACACACACATACACACCTTCTTGGGTTCAGAGCAGGAACTTGTAGAAAGAAAAATCTATTGAGACACAGAACTGAAGTAACTCCAATGACAGAGTGCCCCATTTAGAAAATTCCTAATAAATCATCAAAAACAACTGCTGCCCCAATATCGCATCTGACAAATGGAAAATAAATTGTGCCAACTCCATGGAAGCCAGAATGGCCCAGTTCAATATTTTCTCCCTAGTACATTCATAGGTGAGGGGGAATCTTAAAAACAAACACACGCATCTGATTGACTGTCTGTTCCTTCCAAATATATCTATAAATAAAGCAAAGACTGAGTTCAGTGATCCTATATAAGCACACGTCTTTTACTTTATATATTTGTGTGTGTACGATCCTTGCTGACATCTGTGCCTCTCCTATTGTTCAAAAACACTATTAAAAATTCTATTTTTAAGTAAAATACTTTGAGAAAACCATTTAGAAACTCTCCAATTTTGTATATTAAAACTGGAGGATGGATGGATGGATAACTTCATTTTAATTGTGGTCAGAATCTAACTTCTTATTACAGGCACATCTATTGTTGAGTGCGTGCATATACATAATTGTGTAACATTATTAGTATCATAGTTTTACAGTTATCTGTCATTACTATTTATCATTTGTATGACTGTAGCACTTAGAGGCCGCATTTGAGATCACAGCCCAACTCTGTTAAGCACTGTTCACACATATAACAAGAATAAAGTCCTCTAGTCAACACTTCCATCCACAGTCCCTACCCCACTGGCTTCCAGTCCAGTCTCCCTATCTGAGCTCCTTGTCCAACCTCAGTGTTTTCCCCCTCTCTCCAGCTCCCTGTCTCTTTGCCAGGCCAGTCCCAGTTTCCCAATCCCCAGCTCCTCATCCAATCTCAGTCTCTCCCACACCTATTGGCTTCCAATCCCCACTTCCATTTCCCTCCTGAGTCCTATTCTTCTTTTCCAGCCAGTCACACTTCTCTCTCCATTTCTCACAGTTTCTTTGCCCAGCCAGTCCCAGTCTCCCCTTCCAACTCCCAGTCTCTTTGCCTAAGTAGTTTCAATCTTCACCCCACTCCAATTCCCAGTCCCCCCACCCCTGCTCTCAGTTCTTCTGGCCAGACCCAGACCCAACACAGCTCCATAGCATCCCAGAGCTGCAATGTTGGGAACATCCTGCTTCAACCCCATATGGAAGCATGTCCAGTGCAGAGAAAACTTTTGGAGAATTTGTCTGCTAAAACCTAAGATGTCTCAACTGAGCATGTGTGAAATGTCATTTTTTAAAAGCTTACAACCTGGCCAAATTTGAGCAGATTTTCACAAGGATAGCAAAAGGCCCATCCTTGGCACAAAAGGTACACCCTGCACCAAACCAAGGGGCACTAGAAACTTTTCAAAGAAAAGGTCTTCAGAATTTTGAGAGAGACAAGGTGAGTAAAGTAATATCTTTCATTTTATTTAATATTTTTGCATCTTTGATTTTTAACGTGGACAAAACAACATGTAGGTCCCCTAGCCTTGTTCTCAGAAAGAGATGAGCCATTTTGACTGAAATGTTCCAAAATAATTGAGCCTGACATTGAAAATTCCAGCCCTGACCACTAAAATTTGGCAAAGTTATAAGTAGCTGAAAACAGGGTTTATGGTTGGAAGTGTCAGAAAACCTTAATAATAAGGGGTGCTATCAAGCCTACCTATAAAACAGACCTGTATACAAAGAGATGCACGCTATTTTATGCATGCAGGAACAGTCTAGGTGTGCATATTTACCTCATGCTATAGATGCATTCATGCTTTATATATATTATATACAGATAAATTCTAACTTGAACCAGATAACAGGCAAGCTGCCCTACTGCCCTACTGCAAGAGTTACTGCATTCTGGCCAAGACTAGTCCTATTGCATATTTCATCTCTTAGGGATAACTGCTGCAAGGAGCTGTGCATAGGGTCATTTGCCTGCATGGGGCATCACAAGGGCTGCTGTGTTTTGCAAGCCATGCCTCCTTTAGCCTTTGTCCATAACACACTATGCCCCTTATGGAGGACCAGTGGAGTGGTTTATCCCAGGAGGTAGTCTGGGCTGCCAGCTCCCTCCTTATGCCCAGAGCCTCTTGGAGAATTCATCCCCTTAGCTCTATTTAATTCTCAGAAATATTACCTGGGAGTGAGTGTAAATGGGATTTTTGCAGGCAGTGAATTTTCCATCTTATCAGCTGTCAAGGTGTGTGGGGGAGAATATACAGCTGCAATAAGGGGAGGGAGTGGGGCTATGCCATCCACAAATAAAGAGAAACTGAGCCAGTTTGACATTATAAAGTTTGAAGGCCCTCAGGCAACCCAGGTTCGACAAATTCCCCTCTCGGATCCATCCCCATTCTGATCCCTGCCTCTCTCTTGCTCTCCTCCGCCACTAAGTGCATCCAGCCAGCACCGCTGCTGTGCGTGAAGCAGAGGGTTTCTTTCCCTTTCCTGCTTTAGTTTTTTGTCATCCTGGTATGGCAGAGAGCAGGGCTGACAGTGGGAAGTGACAGCAACTTGGGGACTGTTATACTTTTTGGTTGTCATTGCTCTGAACGGTGCCAAGCCAGCCCGGGCTGCAAGAGGAGAGATCATGCAAAGTTGCAAGATGGTGTCTATAAATACTGTCTGGTTGTTTATCTATGGCTCTGTGAACAGAGCTAAGGCATCAATGCCACTGACAAACCCAGGAGAGGGCTGCAAGGCAAACACTTGAGGTGAGGAGAAAAACTTGGGAAGCCTGATTCTCCTCTCTTCTATGCTGGGAGGACTCCACTTATTTCAGCGGCGTGACTCCCAATATACAGCAGCATGAGGGCTGTGTCAGGTCCTGTCCTCGGCTACTTGTGAAATATGCCAGCAATACCAACCCTTCTGGAAGGGCTAAGATATCAGAAGACAAGGTCTGATCCTGAAATCCCCTGTGCAGATGTAAGGGCTCAGTCCTGCAAGGTGTGGAGCACTTGAGCCCAATTCAACAAACAGCACTTAAGCACATGCTGAACTTTAAGAACGTGTACCCACTGACTTCCATGGGGGTAGATCGAGGCTATGGTGCTCATCTGGGATGGAGCATGACAGACAAAGTAACTTCATTCAGATCAATGGAATTACACTGTTATAAAGGAGAACAGAATCCAGCTTGCAGGGGAGTTGACATTCAGGATTAGACCCTTACTCCATCTAGTCCTTCGCCAACCAGTGGCCAACACCAGAGGCTTCAGAGAAAGATTAAAAAGCCCATAACACAGCTGGCCAGATGTGCAATGCTGCAGATATGAGGGTCTAGGCCAGTCTTTTCTAATATACTCGCAACCACTATTACTTCTGGGGTTTGAAATTCTGGAGCCCTTTCTATATCTAGGTACAATATACACCATTAAATCTCTCACAGGTCCTTATCAGTGGAAGGAGCAGAACCCAGGAGCCCTGACTCTGACCTGGTCTGTTTTTCAGATCACATCCCTTCCATAAAGGCCAAGATTAAACAGCTGTGAAAGATTCTGTGGTGCATCAGAATGGACGTTGCTATGCCATGACATGTGAGTATGCATTATCTAATCCATCACATAGAGGAGAGAGGACTGTTCCAGGAGCTCTAGTATGGAACCAGTCCAGATCCAAACAAAACCAGTGGTAAAACTCCCAGTGACTTCAGTAAAACAAGATCAAGCCCTTAGAAGAGGATTGTGAGTCACCGCTGCAAATGTTGCCAGCAAAAGGACTTCCGAATAACTATGGCTCACACCTAAGAAATTGGGTTCCATGGTGACCCTGTTAAAAAGATGTGCCTCTTCCATTATAGGAACCATAGTTCTGAATCAGTGCATCCCAAGCAACAATCCTTTGCAATTGTATTTGTCTCTTTACTCAGGGTAAGAAATTAGTTATCTCCCTAAAACAAGCAGGCAGTTTCAAATGCAGTATTTGTGTAATTTGCATGCCTCAATAATGTTTTATTTATTATGCTGCTTATAAGCTAAAATGTACATGCACGCTCCTGCAAATTTAGGTAAATTATGAATAAATTAAATCTTATCTAAATAAACAAGTGTCTTTTTTAACAGAAATGCAAGCTGTCATGAATATTTAAGTGGACAAGGATAAATCCTCTTCATACAGTGTTACTTCAAAGAGGATTTTCTCGCGTCCTGATTTTTAGTTATAGGAAAAGACTAGGGGGGTGGGGGGACTTAGGCCCCACTATTATCTGGGGGAAACTATCATTGAGAAATCTGGCACTGCAGAACTGGGAAGCAAGAACACTTTTCTGGGTATCTGTCCAAGTAATTTTCTGCAAACTTGGAGGAATCTGTGCAAGCCCCCAGGTGAGTTTTGTAGGAAGGGAGTTTGGTTAAAAGATCAGGAGAGTTGGGACAGACATCGTGTGTGGTGGGGTGAGGTTGAAGGCAGGAGAGTCAGAGATGGAAACTTTCAGGGTAGGGTTGCAATGAATGCAATATTTATCTGTGTATTTTTGTGACAAGTGTGTTCAGTGGCTAGACAGAGGCACTGATGGGCTCTGTTCATGACTCTCCACTGGATTGACTTGTAACACTGGGCAAGTTGCTGAACTTCTGAGTCTCGCTTTCCATATCTGAGAAGTGGAGATAACGATGAAAATTAGAGTTTGGAGAAGACCTGTTAGACCATTCCCTTGCCAGAGCACCACTGTTCCTTACAGTACCTCTATAAGTGGTTAGTCAAGCACTTACCTATAACATCAAGGCATGGTGAGGGTTAATTAACAGAATATCTGTAAACGGCTCTGAGATCCTTGGAGAGAAGGAGCTATAGGAGAAAGTATTGTTACCAGCAGGAAATAAACCCTAGATTATCTCTCATCTAGAATTGGATGTTTCTTAAAAATATCCCTTCAGTACTGCAGTAGGCCTGATTAAACCCTGTCTGGTGCATTAATGAAGCTACATAAGTTGTCCGGAGAAAAGGAGACATGAGGCACAGCAGCAACTTTAGTTTAATAATTTCTAGCCCATCTCTCAGCACTCACTGTCTTTAGTGTGAGAAATCCAGCTCCTCTCACCACAACCTCCAAAATATCTCTGCAGAAAAGGGGGGAATGTTGAGGTGGGAAAAAATGATTTCCAAAATTCAGACAGTGAGCAAAACGTCATTAGGTAATTGTGATTATCAACCTATAAATTGATGAATGTAGTGAAATTAAGTCATCACTCACCCCTGCTACAGGGCATATTCTGTTAGCAGTGCTCAGGGGTTGGCTGGGCGATCCCAATTACTTTGTTTAAGAGAATGAGCCAGCTAATTATCACATACATTAATTGGACTGCATAGACCCCTTTAATCAGAAGGAGAACTTGATCACTTAGCTGATTGTCACAGGATGAAAAGCCTTTTACCCCTAGGGTCAAATCGATTCTGGATCAATAATGACCAGAAGCCATTAGCCTTCTGATGGCTGTGCACTGGCCACTATGAAAGATTTTTGGTGGTCTCAGTCAAACTCCCAGACAAAATGGTTTCCACATAAAAACAAGTGCCTCAATGGATGCCATGTTCACAGGCACCTGTGAAGGATCTAAGGTGGGTAAGATGGAGAGAAAAGACAGTTACCTTTTTCCGTAACTGATGTTCTTTGAGATGTGTTGCTTATGTCTATTCCACAATAGGTATGCGTGCTCGCCAAATGCACTGGTGCCGGAAGTTTTTCCCCTAGCAGTACCCGTAGGGGAATGCCCCTAGAAACTCCTGGAGTGACGCTTCCATGGTGTGGTATAAGGAGCACTGCACACTCCCCCCACCCTCAGTTCCTTCTTGCCAGACAACTCCGATAGATGGGAAGGAGGGCAGGATGTTGAATAGACATGAGCAACTCATCTTGAAGAACACCAGTTATGGAAAAGGTAACTGTCTTTCCTTCTTCAAGTGATTGCTCACGTGTATTCCACAATAGGTGATTCCAAACTTTATCTGTTGGAGGTGGGTAGGAGCTCACAAATTCTCAGGATGGAACACAGCCCTGCCGAACCCAGCGTCCTCCCTGGTTTGGGAGATGATTGCATAATGTGAGGTAAAAGTGTGAACTGAAGACCACGTAGCATCCCTACAAATGTCCTGGATGGGGCCATGGGCCAAAAAGGCAGCCAACAAGGTCTGCGCCCTAGTAGAGCGGGCCCTCACAATTTACGGCAGGGGAAATCCCGCCCGGCCATAACAGGTACGGATGCATGATATGATCCAGTTGGAGAGCCACTGAGTGGAGATCAACTAACCCTTCATGCGTTCAACCAAGGCGACGAACAGCTGCAAGGACTTTCTGAATGGTTTTATCTGTTCCATTTTCTGACCAGATCTACTTAAATCTTCTATCCTGAGTCCCATTGCAATGCCCTGCTCACTACCGCCTTGCTATATGATAGATAAACCAGATCCGTCACAGCTATAAGTCAGAGGAACTGCACTGATGTTAACGGAGCTCTGCTAATTCACACAGATCTGATCTTGCAGCTCCTTTGAAGTCAATGGATAAAGGCCAGCCTGCACAAGATGAGCAGTCGCAACCAGGCTCCAGTCCTCTAAATCCAGTACTTCCTTTAATTCACGTCTACTAATGATGTGCTTATGGGCATTTGTCAGTTTCTCCAATTAGTGTTCTGAGTATCTCATTTTTATGTGTCCACAAGTGACCTTGTGTTTGTGTCATGGAAGTCATGGAAGTTAGCCAAATGGGCCCCCGTGACTCACTGGTGTCACACTGGAGTTCTGTGTACTGAGCAACTGTGCATTGCAGTTGTATCATTTAAACGTGTGTAACATGCACTGTTATAATTAATGCATGTGTTATTAGGAGATAATGTCTGCACCAAATGACTATATGGTGCAGAAACAGGTGCCATTTGGGAATGGTAAAATGCCGACGCAACACTGAGCGACTTAATGAATCTCAAAAGCCATTTGCTGGAAGTGTACCCTGGTACCAAAGACATTAGTGCTGTGCACTGCTGAGAGAACAACTCCCACCAAGGACAACCAATGCGGGAAAGCTTCCTATCTGGGAAGATTTGGAACTGTCATCACCCTCCCAGCAGGGGGCGATGTGGGGGTAGACATTTAGGGTTGCAGTCTATGCTGTGGCTAAACATCAGGGCTGTCAGTCTGAGGCTTTTCTCCATTACCAAATTCACTAAACATACATAAATATTTATAAAATGTGTTTTTTTGTATCTATAGAGCAGTGATAGTCAGACCTCAGTGGTTCAGGAGCCAAAGTAGCGATCAACATTACCCAAAAGAGCCACTGTAATGTAAATTCATTGTTTCATTTACTATGATTTAGCTGGCGTTGGTTCTGCTTTGAGCAAGGGACTGGACTAGATCATTGGTTCCCAAACTAGGGCTGCCGCTTGTTCAGGGAAAGCCTCTGACAGGCTAGGCCAGTTTGTTTACCTGCCATGTGTGCAGGTTCAGCCGATCACGGCTTCCACTGGCCATGGTTCACCGCTTTAGGCCAATGGGAGCTGCAAGAAGGGCGGACAGCAAGTCCCTCAGCCCGCGCCGCTTCCTATGGCCCTCATTGGCCTGGAGTGGCAAACCACTGCCAGTGGGAGCCACATAAGCGGCAGGTAAACAAACCAGCTCAGCCCACCAGGGGCTTTCCCTGAACAAGCGGTGGCCCTAGTTTGAGAACCACTAGACTAGATGACCTCCTGAGGTCTCTTCCAACCCTAATATTCTATGATTCTATAGTACTATATATTCATATTTACACAGTCTGAAGGACAATATTTAGTTTTTATATATTTATATATTAATCTCACAACAAATAAGTTAATAACTTAGTGCAAGTTGATAGCTTAACTGGTAATAACATTGTAAAAGCATCCCGATTGGTTAATAACAGACTGGTTAATAATTAAATCACACAGTGTTTTAATATCACGTGCTGCAAAGAGCCACAGGAGACAATGGAGCCATGTTCTGGAGCCACTTCTCTGACTTCAGTGAAGCCACTCCAGATTTACAACCCAGACCTGACTCAGAACCATAAAGTCAACATGCTTGATGTTCTTATGAGATGGTATTTGAAAAAGTGGAAAGCACAAACCCATTCACCTCTTACTTACATTTCAGAACTGACCTGGCCCCATTTGCTAATTGCCAGAGTAAGCCCAGTCCAGGAAGTTTGGATCCAAACTTTCTCAACGTTTGGGAGAGTTTGGCTCTAGGGGCTTGGTCTGGGTCTGTCTCTGCTGTTTATCAGAGACATTCTATTTGTATGAGGGAATAGCTTTTTCTCTCTCTTTATTTAAATAATTCCACAATGCCCAGTGGTGAGTGCTTCGGAAACAATAAGGAATTTATCCTTCCAGCAGCACCAGGAGGCTGGGAATTATCCACATTTTACAGATGGGAAACCAAGACACAGTGGGCCAGATTGTCAAAGGGATTTATGCACCTAAAAATACAAATAGGCTCCTCATAGGATCTGCATAAACACCTAAGAGGGTTGTGAACTCTGCACCACCTAGCTCCCATTAAAATCAATGTGATTTGAGTGCCTAACCCGTTGAAAATTCCACCAGGTGTCTGAATGCTTTTGAAAATCTGGCCCAGAGAGAAAAAGTGCAAGATTGCATATCCCTTAATCATGCTTATGAGTGACTAGTCCCATAAATAGCCCCCCTGAAGCCGAGAGGTCTGATCAAGAGAATAGAAACATGTTCATCAGTGCTTTGCCTGAAATCACACAGAAAACAGGCGGTAGAGCTGATAACTGAAGCCAGATCACCTTGGCTACTTGTCCAGCATTTACGCCACTAACCAACCTTCCTTCCACTTCACCAGCCTGTCCCAGCTACTCTTCCTACTAGGCTCTGTAATGAGACAGCATATTCGTTCCCTTGTCAACATGCTTTGTTATTACACACCCAAGAAGATGACTTTGCTGTAAGATGGAGCAGGAGAAGGCAATGGGTGACAGGAGTTGAAAAAGAAAGAAAAAATCCTATTCAAACCACAGTGTTCTGAAAAAAAACGCCAAGGGGCGGCAGAAAATGCCTGGCCGAATGAATTGATGCTCCCGCCTCCTCTTTTTTTCTTTTTTAAACAAATGTTCTCTTCTTTCAGGTGTGTTCCAATGTGAAAGTAAAAGAGGAGGGAGAAAAAAAAAAGAGAGAAATTCTTCTTTAAGGTATATTGCTTGTCAGATTTTAGCCTTTAAATCAAAGCAATTTTTGGAGTCATGCTAGAGCAAAGAGGCTTATGAAATTGGTACAATTGGATTTTTTTTCCCTTTTGGTGCATTCATATAACTTACAAAAGGTGGAATGTGTTATTTTCTCAGGTTGAGACATCGGGTACCAAGACCAGAGCCTCTCAGTCTGACTCCACTGAAGTTAACAGAGCTTTACTCCAAGTAGGAACTCAGGTGAAACTATTCATACTTTGGATTCTATAGTCCCCCCTCTCCACAGAATCTGGGCATCTGGCATACACTAATGAATGTCTCTCCAAAGAGCCCCTGGGTGGTTGGGAAGCATCATTATCCCCATTTTACAGATGAAGAAACTGAGCTGGTCTCTGTAGAAACACTCAGGGCATGTCTATATTTAAAATGCTGCAGTGATGCAGCTGCGCTGCTGTAGCACTTTAATGAAGATGCTCTAAGCCGATGGGAGAGCACTCTCCCATTGGCATGGTTAATCCATCTCCCCAAAAGGTGGCAGCTATGTTGACAGGAGATGCTCTCCCGCCACCCAGTGCTGTCTACCTATGGGGTTAGGGCAGTATAACTGCATTGCTCAAGGGTGTGGATTTTTCACACCCCTGAGGGATACAGTTATACCAGTATAGGTCTGTAGTGTAGACCAGATTTGAGGAATGTTAATCTAAATTAAAGATGTGAATTTGAAGTGCATTAGTTAAACTGCATTAAACTCCTGTGTAAACACCCTCATTGCGATATGCCTACACTACAAGTGCTGCAGCTACACTGCTGTAGCACTGCAGTGTAGACACTTACTAAGGGCTCTTAGTGACAGAAGGGCTCTTTCCTTCATTCTAATAACTCCCCTCCCCCAAAGAGCAGTAGCTAGGCCAACAGGAGATTTCTTCTGTTGACTTCGCTGCATCTCCAATGGGAGCTCTTTTTGAGAACCCAGGCCTAAGTGACTGATCCTAGGCCACACAAACATTAAGGGGGTGAACCCACATTCCCAGATCTGCAGCACAAGAACACCCTGCCACAGAAGCTGAGCTGATAACAGGTGTTTAAACTGAGAATGCAACATGTGCCGATGGGAGGGCATAAAAAGGACAAGGCACTGGGCTGTGCTTGCAGGGAATGTGACTGCATGCAAAAGTGTCTGAGCACGCACAATTGCTCATCTCACATACACAGTCACAAATGGTACGTGTGTGTGATTCATGAACATAGTTAACTCTTTGCAACTTTCCGAATGCATATTCTGCAGTCACACAATGAAAAGGTGCCGACACTGGAAGAAGTAGCCCCATCTACTCCATTTCCACCTGGAGGAGATTTTTTTTTTCTTTTTATCAGTTGGCAATTTCCATCCATAAATCCCAAGGAAATGAAGTCTGATAATGAAAGTGCTGACACAACCATAGCAATAGAGTGGTACCGTCAGGAGCGGTGGAATGGGTCTCTCAGGAAAGCAGTTTAGATCGTTCCTTCTTATCCGTTTTTGTCCCCCGTGACATTTAATCAATCAAGCTAAGCTGGGAGCGGGCTCTGAGAAAATTCTTAAAGATGCCTTCCATTTACTCATTGCTGCCATGAAAAACAAATTTAAGCAGTAGGGAGGGAGGGCAAGGGAAAACGAATGAAATAGGTTAAGAGGGGGAAATGAGCAACCCAAATAAGAATAGCCTTTATTTAAAAATAGCTACTTGAGAAGTCTAATCACAGAGCACTCAGCTGTGAGGTCTATCCATTATCAAGAGACTGACAACACATACTAGTAGCCAGTCTGGGAACTTTACTTAATAAATCAAAGCTGACAAGCTCTCCCAAACTGATATAAAAAGGCTCTTTAATGTCTGTGACCTGCATAAGTTTTATTCATTTTACTTTCTGAAATAATAGATGAATAGCAATTGAAAACAATTTACTCTCCTCAAGTGGGAGCCATATGTCTTTATTTTTCAAGAGGGGTAGAAAGGTTGGGGCTGAAGAAGCAATTCCCTGAGCATGAGACCACATGGAAGACGGGCTATATGAAGATTCCAGATGTGAGGAGGGTAGGGCTGTAAATGAGTACATCCTCCTGGGTGGGCAGGGGCAAACTGATGCATTTATATGCAAGCAGGGCTATACCAAGTACATCTGTGAGAAAGAATGGCTTGATGGTAAAAGAACTGGACTCAGGAGATCCAGGTTCAATTCTTGGCTCTTCCAGACTTCATCTGGCTAAGTTAGCTAGTCTTTCTACTTTCCCAGGGATGGTTAGACTACCCTACCACTGAGGGACATTGTGATGTGCTCCCACAGAAGGATGAGAGCAATGTAGCTTGTCTCTTTCACCAACAGAAGTTGGTTCAATAAAATACATTACCTCATCCACCTCCTCTCTCTTTCATGCTGATACCTAGGTAGACTGATAGAAAGTCACCAGCTCTGAGTAGTTCATTGCCTTAGGAAATCTCACTTTCTCTCCAATCATCTATTGGAAGAACTTCTACCTGACAGCCACCATATTTACATTTCTACATAATCTAAACTGCAATAAAGATGTCATTCCTTCCCCAAAGAGAAGAATCCTTGGATGTTTTCCTCACTCAGTTCAGGGTACGTATGTGTGTGAGGAATAGGCTAGGAATGTTAATTTTAGCTTCCTAAATATCATCAAATGTGTACCCTTAACTTCTAGAGATGGGTCTTTCTGATCTACAGAGTCCCTACACCATGTAGGCCCCAAACTCACCGCTTCTGAGGGTTTGGCTTTGCTAACAAACAAAAATAAGATCACAACATTTCATTAAAACCATCTCCCTTGATGCGGCTGCTCCTAGGGCTCCTCCCTCAACCCTGCTTAGCACACACCTTAGATCCTCTTCCCAGAGACCCATTTACCCAACCTTATATCCAGGTGAGGTAATGAACTACCTGCTTCAATGAGTCACTTAACCCTTGCTTAGCATGCTAAGCAGCTACTAACAGGATGGGTTGTTCCCTGTTCGAGGGTCTGAATTACACCCCTGGATCTGCACATTGTAGAGCTTTATAGATGTTTGATTTCAGATTTGAACTTCACTGATGATCTTTTGTGTGTTCAGCTCAGAATCAAAACCCTGGATCCAAACATGCTCATAGTTTTTGGATGTGGATTCAAATCTGCAACTCTACCTGCTCTTTGGTAACCAGCCTTTGCTAATTTCACATGGAAATTCATTACCTGCACTAACACAGTCTGTTAATGTGACAGAATGTATCCATGTCCACATCCTACGTACTATTGTAATCATTTTTGTACAAAGTATGCCTGTGAGGTATGATTTGAAAACTCATAATTTGCTGGTCATTATTGTCCTGGTTAAATATCAGAGGGGTAGCCATGTTAGTCTGGATCTGTAAAAGCAGCAAAGAATCCTGTGGCACCTTATAGACTAACAGCCGTTTTGGAGCATGAGCTTTCGTGGGTGAATACCCACTTCATCAGATGCATGCATCTGACGAAGTGGGTATTGACCCACGAAAGCTCATGCTCCAAAACGGCTGTTAGTTTATAAGGTGCCACAGGATTCTTTGCTGGTTAAATATGTGTGGCAACCTTGTCTGTGAAGTTATAAAATACTCCTGTATAGTGTTATTAACACATCCTAAAACCAACAGCCTTACCCAAACAGAAGTTGGCAAACATATCTGTCCTAAACAAAGGAATGTGTACTCTGCTTAATTTGCACTGAAGCAGTAAACAGAGTCATTAAGTGGTAAGGGAAACTAAGAAATCTCAAACAGGTGAGGAAAAAACAGCAAGGAATATCCTTCCACACAGATTGTGTGTTTCGTGGTGCCCAGCTGGACACGTTTTTCAAGGAGACTGAAACTATAAAAATGAGGGACAAGCACCCCAACGCACCCCCCTCTCTCTCCCTGCCAATTGTCTTCCCTGTACCTGAAGCAACAAGGGAAGTCTTCACTGGATTCTGGGAGAGGGGTCCTGACATACAGAGTTTGGCCAGAAAGATTGCTGAAAGCATGTGGTAAGAAACTTTGCTTGAATCTGATATAGTTTGTTTGTTAAGCTAGATATTAGTTTCAGAGTAGCAACCGTGTTAGTCTATATCCGCAAAAAGAACAGGGGTACTTGTGGAACCTTAGAGACTAACAAATTTGTTAGTCTCTAAGGTGCTACAAGTACTGTTGTTCTTTTTGCTAGATATTAGTAAGTATTTTATATTTGTTTTTCTTATAACCATTTCTGACTTGTATGCCTCATTACTTGTACTCACTTAAAATCTCTCTCTTTGTAGTTAATAAACTTGTTTTATCGTTTTATCTAATCCAGTGTGTATAAATTGAAGTGTCTGGGAAAATGCACTTGGGGTGACAAGCTGTATGCATATTATTCTTTTAAAGACATAACGGACTTAATATAATTTGTATTGTCCAGGAGATGGCTGGGCAGTACAGGCCAAATATTTCTAAGGAAAAATCTAAGACTGGAAGTGTGTTGGAGTCACCCTGCAGCGTAACCAAGGCTAGTGACAGCCAGAGTGTTACCCAAGTGTGGCCGGCAGGCTGCAGTTACACCCAGACACTCAGGGTAGGGTTTGCATGCTGGGAGTCTCTTTGTAAGTGGTCCAGATGGGACCTACTTCAGCAAGGCATTGAAAGGCACCCAAGGTTACAGCTGTTCATTAGTCTGGATTGTACTTTGGTATGTCACAGTTAACCACTCTCATTGTGTGAAGAAAGCGCTCTCCCACTCGAAGCGCTCTCCCCCAATGATTCCAAGTGGCCTTGGGAAATTGTCAGACTCTGCTCAGGAATCCCTGCTAATGGGCATCTCTCACTCTCTTTGGAAAGGGGCTTTTACATTCAGCCTTTTCATAAGGGATTCTACAAAGTTCCTATGAAAGGGGAACTGAACTTTAGCTGAAGTGATAAGAGTTTCCGGGGCACAGATAATTCCAGGCACACCCCAAAAGGCCTGCATTGTAAATGAAGACACTCCATCTAATTAGGGGCATTATTCTTAGGAAAGACTTAGCAAGCACTGCTTTAAAGTTAGTAGAAACCCCTTGGCAACATGAACTAACAGTACCTCTGGCATTGTTGTTTGTTTATAAAAAAGTTTTTCAACTGCTATCATTTCTGATCAAATTATGTATATTGCACAATGGCAAAAAGGAGGTTTAAACTGCTCCATATGCGTGTCTGCTCCTACCTCAGCTCTCGGCTTTCAGGAGAAATAAGGTTTGATCTTTTCAAATGTAAATTAAGCAATTTGCAAAATATGTATTTTGGCATATAGGCAAGTTGGCGTTAAAAACAAACTGGGGGTTTATTGAGTTCCATGAACCACCATCTAACAGAGTTATCAGAGGCCCATAATTTTCAGCTTTAATGAGAAGGAACGCTTTTCACTTACGGTAACAACAGCCGCTCTCCTATGGTTTGAGCCAGTCATCCTTTCCCCATCGCTTCCTGGCAGGCTGGGATCAGCAGGAATAGAAAGTCAGAGGCTTGTTTCCAAAGGTCTGACCCACCAAATCCCATTGAAATGAACAGAAGCTTTTCAATTGATTTCAGAGGGTATTGGATCAGTTCCTGGATGCAGGAGGTTGGGGTGGCTGGTTGGCATTAAATAGGAATCTTCACCTAAAACTCTAATCAAGCCAAAACTGAACTCTCTTTTGAGGTTCGAAAAGAAAATTGTGGATAATTTTATATTCCATATTATTTTTCTGTGGCTTTCTGCAAGCTTTAACTCTGGGAGCAACAGTGCTAAAATGCTGACTGCAGTACTTTTCATCTGCACAGCACCTATAAATGTTAATTAACCCCCCTCCTCTACACCTCAGAGAGAAACTGTCATACCTGTTTAACAATCAAGAAAGCAGAGGCAGGAAGGAATTTGCCCAGGACTAAGGTATGTCAGCACTGCAATAAAACACCTGCAATGTCAGCTGACTCAGACTAGCAGGTTTGGGAGCTATACAATTGCAAGTGTAGACATCCAGGCTTGGGCTGGAATCAAGGCTCTGTGAACTGCCACCCATCATGGGGTCCCAGAGCTCTGATATCTCCCCTGCAATTTTAGAGCCCCACAGCCCAAGTCCAAGTCAGATAACACAGGCCAACAATGGGTGTTTGACTGCAGTGTAGACATACCCCCACTGACCATCTGAGGATCTCAACACCTAACCAACTGACTCTCACAGAATCTCTCCTAGGTAGGTGTCATTCCCTTCATGTTACAGATGGGGAACATCTGGCACAGAGAAGTTCCAAGACTTGCTCAAGGCAGTAGCAGGGCTAGAAAAAGACATTCGGAGTCCTAACTTTCAGTCCCTTGCTGTAACCAGTGGTTGTAATGGTTACATCGAAAATTATGTCCAAATGACTCCTCATTGCTCTTGACAATGAGTTTTGATGTCCCCTATTCCCACCACGCCACCCTACCCTGATTTGCCAAGGACGGAATTCTTGCCTCATCACTAGAGAGTCACTGCACTTAGTTCTTTACAGAAACTCCTACTGGAGGTTTAAAGAGATTTGTCATAAGCTCGAAAGGGAATCCTGCCTAGTCTTCGGATGGAAAAAAATGGCTGTTGTGCATACAAGATGCTCTGAGGGAGAGTCCCAGTGTCAGAGCCTCCACCCCCCCCGAGAAGTGGTCCACAGCCATTTCTGCTACAGTACTGACGTATACAAGGGTAGCTCAGAGGAATCCAAAAATGTTTCCCCACTGCTAGCCCTTGTGGAGAGAGGGAAGTTATACTTTTCCCCTCTACTAGTGCTACGAGGACAGGTGGTAGGGGATGATGAGTCAGGCACGACAGTGTGGCTTGGTTTAAACAGTTGTATGCTGTTACCAACGAGACACGGGTGAGGTAAAATCTCGTACTGGACCAACCTCCACAGGTGAAGGAGACAAGCTTTTGAGCTTACACAGGCTCTTCTTCAGGTCTGGGAAAGGTCTGAGAGCTCTGTGGAGCTCGAAAACTTGTCTCTTTACCTACAGAAGTTAATCTAATAAAAGACATTACCTCCCCTATAGGATGACCAGATGTCCCAATTTTATAGGGACAATC
This sequence comes from Gopherus flavomarginatus, assembly GCF_025201925.1. NCBI lineage: Eukaryota > Metazoa > Chordata > Testudines > Testudinidae > Gopherus > Gopherus flavomarginatus. Next base: position 14,034,471 of record NC_066629.1, read on the forward strand.
CCGATATTTGGGGATTTTTCTTATATAGCCGCCTGTTACCCCCTCACCCCCATCCCAATTTTTCACACTTGCTGTCTGGTCACCCTACTCCCCTACCTTGTCTCTCTAATATCCTGGGACTGACACGACTACAACAACACTGCAAATTGCTAACAGAGGCACTTTCCATCTCATCACAAAAGGGATCCATTTTAGCAGCTGCAAATGGGGTTCTAGGGTTCTGCTGTTCAGTGACTCTACCAGCTCCATCCTACTTCCTGGATCGTTTGATCTCTTGGCTCTGACCTCAAATAAAATCAGCGTAATCAGGGGAAGAAAAGCAAAGGCAGAGGTGTTATGCACTGGTGGACCTGCTAGATGGATATGGCGCACTGCTTGTGTTTCAGGGATAAACTGCCTCCCCATTGAACTGCAGACAGGAAATTGGGCTGCCTGATGACAGCTGAAATGCAGAGCTTTATTAAACACAATACCAGGAGGTACTGTATCTCCTAAACCATCTCAATTACTGAGTTATTTATAGGAGCGGATTACAGCCTTCCTCCGGTGACGTGCTACTCAGATGGAAGGCACTGGCTTTCCCTCTGGTGAGTGCTCCAGGCACTCGCAGCCATACAGCACACAGTGACGTTGCTGACTGGAAAATTAGCTGCAACTGCAGACTTGAATGGCCTGGCTGGGAGTCTCTGAATAGCTTATGCATCCCATGGGGACCTAAGGCGAAAGATCAAAGCAAGGAACACTCAACTCCACACTGCATCTAGCAGAGACCATCAACACTGCCAGCACCAGACTCTCTATAGGGGTACGGAGAGGAGAAGCCATCCACTGTTTCTCCAGCGCCAGCCAGCAGCGGGCATCACACCTCCTTTGGGGCAGAGTGGCAACTCCCAATGTCTGCACTCTCAATGTCTGCAGGAGGCACCATCTTTCCTGGGAGCTTCATCTGTCTCTGACCGTTCCCATCTTGGAGTTTCAGCTGTAGGCTCCAGTCCAGTCCTTCCCCAGCAATTGGCTTACAAGGAAACAGAGCCATGCACCAGGCTTGCTAACCAGCTTGAGACACCAGGTTGGTCTGCTGTACAGGACACATTTTATTTCTCCTTCACGCAGTCTGCTCACACCTGGTGCAAGTGCCTTTCCCTCTGCACCCCACACTACCTGGCACAGCCTCTGTAATCTCTTCATGTCATGGATGCCACAACAGCCCTTTCAAAATCAGAGCTAAAAACTCATCCTCCTTTCCCTTCCACCCTTCGCTGCCTGTACAAGAGCTGTGGGGCAAGAAGCATTAGAACGCACACTGCAAAGCTCAACTGCAACCTGGTGCGTCTACTGCATCTTCCACCCAAAGATTCTGAGGCACTCCAGAGAAAGGCACCATTGTCCCCACTAAATACATGGGGAACCCAAGCCACAGAGAGGCTGAGCGCCAAGTCCAGGGTCACACAGGAACTCAGATATAGCTATTATAAAAGAGGTTTTGCTAGAAAGTGCATTTTTAGCTCATTGGTGACATGTGGCTTCGTAAAAAGTGCCATGGAGAGAATCAGGCAGACACGGCCAGGGAGGGAAGGAGATCAGCAGGTAAGGTTTTGAGGATGGAGATTCAGTGGCTCAGCAGAGGGGAGGATTTCTAAATAAGGAAGCTGAGCAAAAATGGAAGAGCTCCTGACACCATCATCCCTTGCAAGGCAGAATCTCAGAGAGGGGCAGGGATGATGCCAAGATTAGAGGAGCAACTCAGAATTGCTGAGAGGCTGGGGGTTATGGAGACAGGAAAAGAGAGGACCCAAACATCTGTGTAATGCCATAATTTTGATCCAATGAGCTTAAAGCTAAATCATGTATAGAAGGAATGGGAAGGGGAAAGGCCCAGGAGCTAAACTCTGGGGTAATGTCAGGGGAGATAAGTTGGAGACCCTCAGACTGCCTTAGGCTTATGTACCCCCATCTTCTCATGTGAAAAGGGGAATAAGATGAGGGAACACAGGCTATGTCCATTCTACAAGCACTACAGCAGCACAGTTTCAGTGCTGTCGGCCACTGAGCAATGGTAGCTAGCTTGATGGAAAAATTCTTCCACTGAACCAGTAATGTCTAGACAGGAGTTAGGTTGGCCTAACTATGGTGCTCAGAGGTATGGTTTTTTTCACATAACCGAATGGAGTAGCTATGATGACCTAAATTTTAAGATTAGACCAAGCTTTATGCCCTGAGGAGCCAGACAGAGGTGCAAGGAGCTGCAGCTTGTGAAAGAGAGGTGAGGCTAATAGTCTTATACTCTCCTATCAGATGCTTTCCTTGCTGCCCTCTTCTCACCTGTCCCTTCTGTGCTAGCCCAACCTGGGCTCCATTAGACTCTCTGGATGACATTGAGAAGGTATGTGTAAGGGGTGTGTCCGTAAGTTACTCGTTCCCAACAGGGTGTGACTGGTGAGACTAATCAGGAGGAAAAGGGGTGAGCAACACAGACAGACACAGACACGTGGATGTGTCTATGGCACAATTGAGAGAGCCCATGAAAAGTCCAGACCTCAGGAGAGCAGGTATAGATGGCTAGGGAGCCAGTCAGAGTGATGGAGCACAGAGAAAGGGGATGTGCCATTCCTGGAGCGAGTCACCCAGCAGCAGTTTTCTTTCAGAAGTGATCACCATTTTCAGGCTGGATGAGGTAACAGCCTGGCTTAATTCCACACCACTAAGATCCTTAAGGTCAGATGTGAACCATCAGGACTACGGAGAGCTGCTGGCACTGTGAACTTATACACACGGGAAGCTATTTTAAGCAGGCCCCATTAGCATTGCCCTGGATACTCCCAGATCTCTTCAATAGTAAAATGAATATCAATAAAGCATTAATGAGTGATTTTCCCAGCTCCACGGAGTCTTACTGGAAATAAAACCTGACATCTCTTATGGCATTGACGACCTCTCATTTACCAGCTCATGCACGCTGACAGATAACCAATAGTATCTGCCTTCCACTTGCCTCCCGAAATAGATGGATTTCTCCTGGGTTGTTAAGCCATGTCTGGGTTTCAGCTCACATTTTAGACAGTCTCCAAAGGCTTTGAATCCTGGCAAAGGAATATTCAAGCCCTGTCCGTTTTTGCTATCTAGAGAGATGGCTAATGCTCGCTGACTGAAGTCCTGGAATGCAAGGGCAGAAGTCAGACCAAGGCAGTTCTGTCACAGGTGGAAAGGGGACCATAGATAAACAAGTATTGTGGCCTACTGAACTCCACCACCTTGGAGGTCTAATTTTGCTCACTGCATATTGTTACAGTCTGTGCTGCCTATGTCTTCTGCACTGGCAGTGAATGGTGGTTACTACAGCTCACAGGGCTGTGTGGCAAAATCCATTTGCATAGCCAGAGAGTAGCCTGCCATGATCTCCCAAACCTGTGTGGAACCCTACATCTCAATACACGCAACTTACCGGACACTTAGTTTGATTCTGCTCTCCAAATTTCCCCCCACTCACCTCACTCTTTCTTTAACCCTCCCCATGTTGCTCTTCAATAATAGCAAAGAATGGCTCCAGTGGACCCGATGCACAATAAAGCACAGGAAAATCAACAGGTGAAACCCTTGTATATCAAAGTCAATGGGAGTTTTGCTGTTGGCTTCAATGGGACCTGGATTTCATCCCACGCACCAAAGCTGAGCCAACACCAGGGAGTGGCTGTTACCCCAAGCATGCGTGTAGAATGGAAGAACTGGGAGCAAGATGCCAAATATCACGTTGAATATAAAACAGGGGTAGGCAACCTATGGCACGGGTGCCGAAGGCGGCACGGGAGCTGATTTTCAGTGGCACTCACACTGCCCAGGTCCTGGCCACCAGTCCAGGGGGCTCTGCATTATAATTTAATTTTAAATGAGGCTTCTTAAACATTCTGAAACCTTATTTACTTTACATACAACGATAGTTTAGTTATATATTATAGACTTATAGAAAGAGACCTTCTAAAAAGGTTTAAAATGTATTATTGGCACGCGAAACCTTCAATTAAAGTGAATAAACGAAGACTCGGCACAGTACTTCTGAAAGGTTGCTGACCCCTGATATAGAACAAGTGAAGCAACAGACAAAGAATTAAGAACATCGAGTGCAGACTACAAGTCCTGAGAACTTGGATAATTGTCTTATCAGCCAAGACCAAAAACCCATCTGCCAAAAAGCATTTGAAGACTAAGCAGGCTCTCAGGCTATGGGTGACCCAAGCCCACAGTAATCAGGGCTTTACCAAGAAGTGTGAAACATGCAGGTTGTTTTATCTCTGCACATTGCTGAACCCCAGGCATTGCCAGTTACTCATGCTTCTAGTGAAAACTTTAGCTTTCCTCCAGCCCACAGCACCACCGCCTACTTCTATGGGGTGATGTTGTGAAGGGAAAAAAGTCCTTCTCCAACACTTCAGGGTAGTAACTTCTCGTGGTTATGCAAGAAAGGCTGATCTTAGGGCTATGGCACTGTTGGCAGTCAAGGCATAACCCAGGCTGGCTGTGCAGGTCAAGCTTTCTTGACTTGGGGGTGGGGGGGAAGACATGTATAACCCATACCAACTCACTGTGCCACTTTTACCGCTCTAGTGGTTAGAGTGCAGACAGCAGTTTCTGATTCTGGTAGTAGATTTAGCTCTGGAGGTCACAGGTTCAATCCCTTTTTCTAGGGAAGTCACAACAAAGAGATCTGGGCTCTGCTCCTGCCTCTGTCATACGTTTCCTCTGTGACCTGGGGCAAGTCACCTTAGCCCCTCCGTACATTAGTCTCCCCTTCTGTAAAATGGGGATGATGATAGATTCCAGGCCTCAGCAATTGACAGGAGAGTCATTTACTCAGTTTTCGTGTGTATTCTCAGCTGAAAGAATGTACAGAGTACATTTTATTATGAAGAACTTGCAGGCCTAGAACTGATATTGGAAATAAGGCATTTGTACTTAGCAGATTCCTTTCATCTTTCCCATTTTCACTCCCCTAGCTCCTTCTATCCAGAAATCTCAAAGCTCTGATACATAAGAGACATGTAAAAATAATTTCACTAGCAAGTGACATGGAGTCAGCTCTGGGGGAAAGCCCAGCAGTGGTTTAAGAGCATACAGAAACACCAAACAGCTGAATACAAGAAGTGAGGAAGATTATTTTTTTTCCCATTGGAAATGCATGGAGATAGAATGTAATTGCATTCTGAGTTGGAATTGGGCCAAAACATTGCTTCATTCCAGACACAGGAACAAGTACCTCAACCACCCCAGCAGAGGAGTCCATGAAAGTCTCCAATCCAAGCATAAACTCTTTGCTTGGGAGTTACGAAACGATTGCAGGACAAAGTGTTATAAGCACAAAAGTGGTATGGGCGTCCTAAAAACAACAGGGAAAAGGCCTTAGGTTTTGATGGAATCCTTGATCATGTTTTTTCTTTAACTGAAACTATTGACTGTGTATGAAATGTTTCTTTGACTCAAATGTGTCAGCTTGAGTTGAGGAGGGATGGGGAGCGGGTTAAGGGGGAACCATAGGGAACTAAGAAAGGAAAAAATGGGATGATGGTGATTTTCATCTTTGGGAGTCGAAGGTTTCTGACCTCTGAGCTTTCCAGGCTGTATCATTAGAGTCCAGAAGAGAGATTTCCCAGTGCACTGTAGAGCCTCTACCTGCTCCCAGAGATTTTTCATTTCATACATCATTTACAATCATACATTTTCATTTACATACATCTGCATGAGTTGTTGTTTCCTGGACAGTCAGGCATCTTGGGCCTGGGTTTCCCAGCCACATCCCAACTTGAAGTGACAGCACAGAAGCTGCAGATCTTCAGCACTAAAAAGGGAAGGAAAACCATGGACTGGATCCTTAACTAGTGTAAACTGGAGCAGCTCTACCAGAGTCAATAGAACTGCATCCACTTATACCAGCTAAAGACCTGGCCTGATATCTTTTGTTGCAGTTAGAACGCTCTATCTACCATTCCTAAACTTTCCTGATGCCCTACTTGAATTATTAATACATAGGCCTGGCCTACACAGAGAGGTGTGCCAGTTTAGCCAGTGCAACTTTGCACTTGGACCCTCTTATGTTATTGTAAACTGCCTTGCACTGGTGAATGTAAATCAAATATGAGTCAGGTTTAAACTGATGTCAAGTGGCCACACCCAACGTGGCACTGATTTAACCAATTTGGTGCAACCTGACACCTGTAGTGAAAATGGGGCAATTGTGAGCAGACCAGCCCTTCGTCCAAATATTATTCTTCATTAAAAGCGGGTCAGTACCATCATCACCATTTTATAGATGGTGAAACTAAGGCAGAGAGAGAGGAAGATGTCCATTTTCAAAAGTGGCCTCTAATTTTGTGTGCCTCCATTTCTTGTTGTCCAGATGTAGGCATGGAGAGGCAAGTTCCCACAGGCACTGAGAACCCACAACTTCAAAGGATGTCAACCTCTGTAGATAAAGTGGAAGGTTTCTCAGGGATGGTCCAGACTGGGGGGGGGGGGGAAATCGATCTCAGATACGCAACTTCAGCTACGTGAATAACGTAGCTGAAGTCAAATATCTAAGATCGGATTACTCACCCGTCCAGACGGCGCGGGATCGATGTTCGCGGCTCTCCGTGTCGATTCCGGACTCCGTTGGGGTTGATGGAGTTCCGGAATCGATATAAGCGCGCTCAGGGATCGATATATCGCATCTAGATTAGACGCGATATATCGATCCCCGAGCAATCGATTTTAACCGGCCGATATGGCGGGTAGTCTGGACGTAAGTTCAGGCTGGGTGCCCAAAGTTGGGAGTCACTTCTGAAAATGTGGCCTGACACAATTTGCTCATTACCCCACACTGAGTCAACAGCAGAGCCAGGAGCAGGAACTTCATCTCCAATGTCCCAGTGCACTGCACCACCCTCTGTCCCAAAACTATTTCACTAACCAAGAAATCATAGTTAAACTACTTCAATGGCCCACACACCATGTCCTTCTACCAATATCCTATACCTAAATCAGAGTAGCAAACAAGGTTCTGGGGAAAAATTTCAAAAACACCTAAATGAGGAATCAAAGTCCCATTTTCAAAAAAAAAACTAAAAAAAACTGGGGCACTGTGGCCAGATTTTCAAAAGAGCTCACAACCCAACATGCTTAGCTTTTTTGAAAATTGGGCCACTTATTGTGGTGCCTGAGTGATAAGTCCTCTTGAAGATCTTGTTCTTAGAAGCCTACGTCTCAGTGAGTTTCAATAAGACATAGGCTCTTACGTGCCTAAATCACTTTGGAAAGAGACAAGCTGCTAAATCACTGATGGCTTGTCTAAACAGGGATACTCAGGAAAATTAATCTGAATTAACAGAAGATGTGTGAAATTAAAGTGGATCAACTGAACTGCATTAAACCCCTGTGTGGGCAAATTTATTCAGAATTAAATTAGCTTAGTTCACTTTAGGCTTGTCTACAGGAGCTAGTGGACTAGATTAAAGCAGTCTAACAAACAGCTAACACAGGTCAGCAGGGTGCACAGGGAGAGTCAGATTGCAGCAGACGAGCGTGGGACAGATTCACACCCAGTTTGTGGTCTAATTGTGTAGACCGTCCCAAACTGAATTAAACTAAACTGAATAAGGCCACTTAAATTCTTAATGAGTGTCCCAACAGAGTTTTAATGCAGATCAACTTAGCCACTTTTATATATACCATTTTCGTTAATTCAGATTCATTTTCCTGCGTGTCCCTGTGTGGACCTTAGGCACTTTTGAAAGGGTCACCCACTGTAACTATACTTTGAGAATTGCCTTCAGTCACTGCCAACCAAGAGGAGAAAATTTCATCCTCCCTGTCTCAATTCCCCATCCAGTCTCCCATCTGTAGGCTTCCTTCATCCAAGGAAAGTCAACAATGTTATGGCTCTTTTTATAGGAAGAAAACAACTTGCTGGAAACGCTAGCTGAGGCGTGAGGTTCATATAAAACAGTTTCAGCTCATTGCAATTCTGGGTCCTATATGCTGAACGTCTTCTGGAACCCCAAAGAGCCACACATGCCAGCACGGGCAAGCCAACAATTGAGCAGACAGATGTTTGCTTCACCTTACTAACAGTTTAGCTAACAGCCTTCCATCTATCGGAACCCATCATCCAGGAAGCTGCTGGCAATTTAATGAGCATATAAAAACTATTGCTTATCCATACATCTCTTGCTGTTAAACAGGAGGAAAAGGGCGGGGCAAATCCTAGGAGACGCTGCTATAGCCAGCATTGGCACAAAACCTTGGCTTCAGAGTTGCCTTCCAATTCCAGAGTCCATGGAAAATTCGAAAGCGAAGAACAGATAAGCCTTTTTTACTTCCAAGTCATTGGTTCAAACCAGAAGGCCAGTATGGACTAGGTGTTGTTAACACCAATGGCTACTTAGCAACAAAACACTATGGGAAATGAGCTGGTGGCTTCACTCTTCTTCTTAGGGTCTGTGTGCTAGGGTGTTCACCCCACACTATCCTGGGAAGGGTTAATGAGGCTGAGAAGAGGCCAATTAAGCACACTGAACAAAAAAAACGAAAATGTAAGAATAACCATACCCGGTCAGACTAATGGTCCACCTAGCCCAGTATCCTGTCTTCCAACAGTGGCCAACAACAGGTGCTTCAGAGAGAATGAACAGAACAGGTAATCATCAAGTGATCCAACAGGTAATCATCAAGGCAAGTCATACTTAAGGGGAATTAGGCAGCTGAAATAACTCCAGACTGATGATGGAGCCCAGCAGAGAAGGAACAGGCATGGCTAGTATAAAACCAGGAAGCTGGCAGCAGACGAGGGCTGCAGTGAGGGAGTCTGTAGCCACTCACTGGATGTTAGTGAGAGAGAGAGAGAAGGAAGGAAGGAAGGAAGGAAGGAAGGAAACTCCATGAGAGAGTAGACCAGTCTCTAAAGGAGGGGCTTGTCCCGAAGGCCTGAGAGAGGTGGAGTAGGAAAAGGCTCAGGGAAACAGAAGCAAGATGGCATGTTGTAGACCTTGGCTGCTGAGCTGAGGGCCCCTAAGCTGGAACCTGAGCAGGCCAAGGTTTCCCTACTAGCCACTGGGAAAGTGGCATAGTCTGAGCAGTGAATGGGAAGGCTTTTGGAGACAGTTTGTATGGAGAGCCTTTGATACTCCTGGAAGGGGAAAACACATAGTGACGTAGCCAGAGGCCCAAGCCACGAAGAGAGAGCACTTGACTTGCAGAGAAAGAGATGGCAGGGTCCACGAATGAGTGACAGAAGGTGGTGCTGGACCTGGAATTACTGATCCCCAGAGCAGACAGAAAGAGATGACCTAGCATTGAGAGGTACCCCATTACAGTCTGGCTTCAGTGCAGAGTTAATTTAGGCTCTTACACAACAACCTGTGAGGCAGGGCAGTGTTCTTATCCCCATTGTACAGATGTGGAAGTGAGGCACAGAGAGGCTAAGTGACATGCCCCAGCTCCCAAACTAACTTCAACAACTAAACAAGCTATGTTTAAGCATGTGCTTAAGTGCTGTGCTAATTGAGACCTTCCTGATTGTAGGATTAAGCTCTGTTGGGTGATCTTAAGTGGGCTACATGGAGGAGGTGTTAGTAGAAATGAGATGAATGCTGCAAAAAGTAAAAGGTGAACTTCTTGTATATCAGCATAACAGTCTTAATTACCCTGCATAAAGGGTAATCACCTCTCTCCAGTTGTTCTCAACTGCAACCCAAATCAGCCCAGGAATGCCTGCTTTCAGCGCATGTAAGCATCCTGCCTAATAATCACCTGGCTAGAAAATTAAAGCTAGAAAGCTTTGTCAATGAATAAGCATTCCAAAACAGTGAATTAATACATTTCCACTGAATCCACAATAGATACATCTTTGTTAAGCCACACAATTTTGAGATAAATTGTAGCTTTTTAGAACTGCACTGTCAAAAGGAGAATATATCACTAACGAGCATATACAGAGTTCAAAAGTACATATAATAATATAATTAAGATAGTTTGACAAGAATGTTTTTTAAAAGAGTAAAATATCTACAGGTATAATGGCTTCATAAAGTCTGTCAGATTTACTTCTGCTGTGAAGAAATTTAAAATGTTTTACTTTAATGCAATGCAAATTAAGCCAAGGATATTCATATAACACAGCCCTGAAATAAAAAAGGTGGAAAGAGAGAAAAGAATAAGAAGTCAAAAACAGGCCAAACAAGACATTCAGCTTTCCAAGTGACTCGGCTGATAGATCAAACAAACAGATTGTGGAGGGATGTTTACTGAACAAGCCAATTTCAGATGGGTTTCTTTCCCAAAACCTGTAGGAAGGTAAGCTAAATTAATGTTACTCACTATATATTTTTCTTCTTATTCAAAAGCTCCTGATACAATATTTAAGTGAGAGCAATTTTTTTGTAATTGGTGTGTGGAAAATGGTGTTCTCTTTTCCAGTGTGCTAAAATGTTAGAAAGAAAGGGATGAGAGAAATCAGAACTTGCAGAAGTTTAATCAGTACCTTCTCCTCCCAACCATTGTTCAAGAAGAACCATCACAGGCCCTAATCTGAGCCTGCCATAGTAACAAGCCCCTATGGGTCATTTGCAAAGTTTCAACGCAGAACTTCAGCACCGCAACACAGAATGCTACCACTTAAATGTCTAAGGAGTCCCTGTAAGGGTAGCTACCAACATTGAAAGGCAGAACTAATGGAGCATGTTATAGAAGAGGCACACACACTGTGCTCTCCTGCTCACACGTACACATGAAGACAAGGCTTATTTTTTCCCCTTCATTGAAAGTTTCTCATTCTGAGAGTACAGGATGGTTCTTTGAGTACAGAAAATACATCATTACCTGATTGCCACATTCAAGTCAATGTTTTTATTTTTGAAGTCTGAAAAAAGTGTAATAAAACCCTTTCTCCAGTTTATTAATTATTTTATTAATATTATTATTATTATTTTATTCACTGTATTGTGGAAATGCCCAGGAGCCCTAGCCATGGACCAGGACTTCATTGTGTTAAGCACTGTACAAATAAAACAAAAAGACAGGTCCCTGCACCCATTTAAATCAATGTTTTCCAAGCTTCTGGAAGGGACAGGAGTCAAAGTATCAATAATAAATAATAAAATACTTTAAAATTTTTAAAGTCCCTTCCTTCCAATGGATACCTCTTCAGCAGGGAAGTATTATCCCCATTTAATAGAAAGGGAAACTGAGGCACAGCGTGGCAAGATGAGTTGTCTACAATCACACAGTGAATCTGTAGCAAAGCCAAGGATAGAAGCATATCTCTTGCCTCTTTTGGTTTAAACTTAGGTCCAAAGTTAGTATCCAAATCAGGGAACCATCCTTCCTTTCTTTCACGGCTCACCCCTGATTACATGGATCAGAGGTTGGTGGCTGACCTGTGATTCTTGCCTCTATCTTGCTTCGCACCATCTAACACAGTATGAGATATGAAGCTGTTTCCAACAGACAGGGAGGGAATGCATGTGTCCCTGCACCAGGTGTCAGCAGCCATAGCAAGGAGGCATTCTAAGTCACCAGAAACAAAGATGTCAAGAGTCTATGGGGAAAAGTGCTGGGACAGAAAATCAAGACATTTTTGAGTCTATGCCAGGTGGAAAACAAAACTGAGCTGATGAAATCTGCTCTCACATCAGGTGTGGAAAGGGCTCCCTCTGTTAGCTCACCAAAGAATCCCTTGGCTGGTACTCCAACCTGGCTTAGCTTTGCCAGTTACAGGGTAACACTGATTGTCCCAGAGATATGTGTGTGTGCATATCTTCTCTGTCTTCAGAAACAACTCTCTTAACTAGGAACCTTGGCAAATCCAAGGGTTGAAGAATGAGAGGGAGTGTTGAGCGAGCCACTGGGTGTTAACATCCTGTGGTCCTATTCCCAGGAACGAGTGGGTGAAGCCTCTGGTCTGTGTTCAGCAGCAGACAGACCAGATGACCACAATGGTCCCTTTTGGCCTTACAATCTAGGGATTTATGTTGCCTCGCTTGAATCCCTTCTGTGCTTCAATTTTTCATGTGCAAAGCGGGTGGAATAGTAGTTGCCTTCCCCCCACGGCTGCAGAGGATACATTAATGGTTTGCAAGGTGCTCTAAAGTTCTTTGGAGAGATGCTTCTCTACAAGCAAACAGTATTGAACTTCATCTACAGAAAGCCAGGGACTCCGGCATCTGTAAAGTGAGCACAGTCCTGGAAAGACAAAATCCCACCAGGTGACAGAGGGGGAGCACCATCGAATGGAATAACACTAAATTCCATCACAAGAATATTCCTGCTCCACACATCAGCAGGAATGTTAAGTGCAATACTATCCAATGCATGCTATACTCCTTCTTTGTCTTTGTCTCTTTCTTGGGATCAGCGTGCAATTCACAGTAAGATATTAGATGCAACGCTTTTTCTTCTATCAGATTATTAAGATACTAACAAAGGATTTATCAAAAAGAGATCAGAAATATACTATTTATGTCCAAGGGTCTTTTCTGCTGAGCGCTCAGTCTGACAGCACGTTCTATGAGGGTTAAAGCTAAGAAATGCTTTCCTGTATTTCAGCCTTTATTGGCAATCCATTCTCATTAAACCTAATGCATTTGTCTTCATAATGTGTACTTCACAATTACAATATCAGAGAGTTTGTATCTACATAATAAAAATGATCTATAGAATGATACAAGGGGAAAACATCGTAATGTAATGTGGTTATTAATGAAGCACCTGGGATGTGGTGGAATGCTATTTTCACAGGGCACTCTGCACCCTACACTGCAGGCCATTATAAAGAGTGGGAGGGCTAGGAGGCCTTGGTACACAGGGAAGGGATAGGAGGAGATACTGAACTTAAATTGACGGTTGCCCCAGTGACAGGTGGAAGGAGATTCACATGACAGTGGTAATCATGTCTCTGCTAGGGCTGTCTGCAGGCATTGAATCTGTGTCATTGGGGTCTAACAGAGTCAGTTGCTAGTGCTTTACCAAAAGGAGCAGGTGTGGTAGCTTAGCTGCCATATAAAACTGCAAATAGATGAACAGGAGGTTGCATGCTCCCTCTAAGCTGGGAAGCTGATCTGGATCTTCAGGCATTCCAATCCTATACAGATCACCACTTGCAACAAACACGGGCTACCTGTGGGGATTGAACCTAGAACCTCTACAGCTCATGTGTGTCTACTACTGGTATTAGAAGACCAGATCCATTAGCTCACAGCCAGTAGCAAACTCATACATCTCCATCCATGGTGCAGCTACTAGAAGGTGACAGAGTCACCCCATTAGTGTGGGTAGCATTGGTTGAATTTAGGGGAGGGACTTTGCAAACGTGATGCTCTGGGTCTGACCCTGCAAAATGGATATTAAAGTGGAATAAGCCATGTCTTCTGTTCAACAGCTCAGCTCTTCAGATAAAATTTACCTGTCACCCAGTACCTCTGGGAGAGAGAGACCTCCCATCCCATCCAACAGAGCCGATAAAACCAGCAGATGGGCTCCTCCAGCCTCCCTTTGCCCTGGGTTTGGTGTGCATAGTATATGGGTGCCTGCCCTGCCACGTGATGTGTGAGGTGTATCCTTGAAGGGCCATACTGTCTAGTGTATTAGGTATACCTGGAACACAGACATCTTCTGCAATACTAGACGGCCCTAAAAAGTCCCAATTGTTCCGCTGGGGATGCACGGGAGTCTCTGCTCTGCCATATCAATGCCTGAAATACAACCAACAGGTTGAATTAAAAATATCAGGTAGATCCCCATGGCAAAAGAGGCAACGCAGAGCTGTGAAGTGGTGTGCCCAAGGTCATACAGAACATCAGTGGCGGGTAAGGAGCAGAAACCACGAGGAAAATAGGAGTCCTGCAGGATGTATGCAACATGAGATGGCTTAACAAGAACATAGGCTGAGTGCTTTTGCTATGGACTGCCAGAGAACCTATTCCCTGCTCAAGCTAGAAGAGATCCCTCTGTTCATCAAACTGACTCCTTGCTGCAACAGGAACTGCTCACCATGCATCAACTGCAGAGGCAGGGTAAAGCCTTTAAACATCTGTCTGATTTAATTCTTTTGTGTCTCACATAGGCAGGATTCAGAGGATCACCAAGGGATTAATTAAGCTGGTACTAGGCAAAATTACAAGGTGTGAGGATAAATAAAAGGGAGAGGTTACCATGGCCAACAAGGGCATTTTGATCCACAAAGGGGGAGGAAAAAAAACATTAGCAAAAGGCCAGTAAGAGTAGAACTAGTGCACTCAATAGGAAGCTGCTGCAGATGTTCAGAACAAGAGACAGTCAAGAGGTGCCAATCAGGCACAGGAATGTGTGCACCATAAATAAATAAATTAAATAAATTATTCAAAAGGACCTCAGCAAAACTGAAGTTAAACCTGAGTGAGTGCACTAGGGTGCAATGAAACCCTGTCCCCTGTCCTTGAGTCTTCACCCCAAACTCAGACCAAATCAGGGGCCTTTTGTGGACTTGTGTGTATTAATGAGTCTCTGTGATTCTGAGTCCCTTGCCTGGGACCGGATGTGAAAGGCATCAATACCATGACTATCACTCTGACCTGATGAGGAATCTCATGAAAGAGCCTGCGCTTGAGAGCATTTCAGCACAACTTTGCAAACCAAAAAGGATGGGCTGAACCTTTGGGGGATGTGTGAAACAAGGCAGAACCACCTGCCTTCACCTGACACACTGATCTGAAATGGCTGCTTTCTGCAGCCTTCACAGATAGAATATATACCAGATTCCTGTTGGCATCCGATTCACACCCTCTAGGAGCTTTACCAAGGTAGGTGAGTATCAATAAATTTCTTTTACAGATGGAGAAACAGATAGAGCAGAGTAGTGAACTGTTCAAGGTCAGAAAGAGTTAGTGGCAGAGTCAGAAACAGAACCCAAGAGGCCTGAACCCACCATGAGGGCTTTTTCATTCTACCAGGTAGCTACTTCCCCTCCACCACTCACTTCCCTGCAAAAAATGAAATCTCCCTTACAAATTCTGTTGTTAATCTAGCTGCGTTACTATTTCTCCAGGAGGGGAGAA
Organism: Gopherus flavomarginatus; assembly: GCF_025201925.1. Classification (NCBI taxonomy): domain Eukaryota; kingdom Metazoa; phylum Chordata; order Testudines; family Testudinidae; genus Gopherus; species Gopherus flavomarginatus. The sequence goes on from NC_066629.1 coordinate 14,049,524, forward strand.
CTGTTCACTCTTTTATTACTGAAAAATGTGTTTAAAAAAGTCAAAAAAACCCCTCTCTTTTGTAAGAAAGATGAAAAAAATCAAAAAAGAGGATGAAAGAGCATGACAAAAGCATTTTAAACCATTTATTTCTGTCCAGTGTTGCGTCTCTATAAAGCTTTCACAGAAACCCATATTTAAATGTAAGGCATGAGACAATGAAAAGACAAAGGGAAATCTTGTACCTGCTGTGACCCAGTAAATGGCTGCAGTGGGATAAATGATGTCAGGGCTGTTTAACCCCAGGATTAGCAGGTATGTGCAGAGTAGGCTCCGATACTGCAAGTAGCGATATGCCCTTTGAAGTTTGTACCCAGGTGCAGGGGTATTCTTCAGGGAGCCAGCTACATGACTGGGGCCTTGCTCAAATGCATCCTAAAACTCTATGCTCCCAGGTAGGATGCATCACATCATTTCTAGGAGGAGGTTTGGAAGCTTTGCATCAAAGAACCCTGGCATGGAGATGTTTTCACTCACTGCTCTTATACCAAGTCAGATAGAGTTTGTTCTCTCTTTCTCAGATGGACATAAAGAGCTAAAGCCCAGAAAGTTGTCCTCCATGAAAGAAGAGAAAGCAGAAGGTTAAATGAGACACTGGAAAAAAAGTCTATGCGTCATAATTACTGTGCCTTTATTTCCCCACCCAGCACTAATGACCTTTTTCAGTGACAGAGCCAGGTCAGCTGTGTCCCAAATGGCAATCATAAGAGAGGGTCTGGTACAGGGCACTGCTTGGCCTCCCTGGACAGTACTCTCCCCTCTTCAACTCTTTTGAGCTCAGCCTCATACAGGATTGGCCCTGGAGTCCTTCACTTTGTCATTGGCGCATGTCCGGGGGAATTAATGTATCCCAGCTGCTCTAAAGGTAGAATACCAGATCTAATTTCTGTATATAGGACACAAGCCTATAATCATAATAATACAGATGTTGAATACAGATGTTCTGTGTACGAGCCAGAGTACATCCTGTTAATATATTTGTTCAGTCCAGTGTTAAAGCTGACCTAATACCAATCTCCTTAGAGGATTAATATACACTAACATCATATTATCAAACCATTAAACACACTTGGAAATACATGCCACCCTGTCCATCTTTAATGCTTCTTATTATTGAAGTCACCATCTGAACAAGGTCAGCAGCATTCATCTCGCCCCACTCCTAACAGTATCACACATGGGGCTGCTTAATCCAGCCAGCACTGATCCCTTGATAAACCCGTGGGATAACCCCAGCATGGCAAATTCAGGGCTTTGTACAAAGGGGGCTGCCCAGCTGGGACAGGGAAAGTGAATGGATGTGCTTGGACTGGGACAACTGAAAGGTACTGGAACTGCTGTGGTTTTGCAATGCAGGAATGGGAGTCTCATCAGACAGCCCATAACCCCAGCTCTGTGGGAGCTGCCAGCATGTCTCTGCAGCTAGGCTTGTGAGGCTGGACAGAGGAACAAATGTGGACAGTGGATTCACTCAGCCATTTCACCCCATGGAGCATGGCAGCCTACCATGTTAGCACCTCCACTACCCTGGACTAACACTGGGCTGGGGGGAAGGGCCAGGAAGGTTTCCCATCATTCCCCATGCAACTCTTTGCACTAAGCCATTCTGTAAGGAGGGGAGAGGATATATCCTGGGGAATTTGGCAGAAGCTTGCCTACTTGAAGAACAAAATCCTATTGAAAGGCAGTAAATGGAAAATGGGAAGCGATGGCCATTAACACTGGCTTGGTCCATCTTCATTGTACGCTCCACCTTTACAGAAGAAAGAGGACACCCACCTCATGGCAATGGATGCAGACTTTATGCTCCAAGTCCCTGCTGACAAGCCCTGGTAAATGGAGCTGTTGTGAATCACGTGAAAACCAGCCCTGAACATTTTCCCATTCACAAGGACACATTAAATAATCTGGATCAATGGATGAACACTATGCTGCAGAAGTGCCAGAGGATGCTGTTCCAGCTCCCCAGAGAAGTGCCAGCACAGCATCCTGGAGTGTTCTGGCAGGACTCAAGAACTGGTCTGGATGGAACAATTTTCAGCCTATAAGCGTGTAGACAAACCTTTCCTTTCAACTCTTTGTGGCATGCGACTGGTCACCTAAAGTCATATAGTATAGCTTTTTGCTCCCAGATTGGACATCTGACATTTTCAAAGAGGACATTTGTGACTACTGAATGATACGCTTTTGGGTCTGAATTTAGAGATGATTAACGATCCCTCAAACCCCAAGCTGGGATGCTTCATGTGATTAGTGCACATTTCCACCACCTATTCCCCGACCAGGCAGATGACAGACGAACTCTAAATATCACAACCATACAGATACTACATTTACTGGTGAAAAATGTTCACAAGTTGTTTTTTGCAACATTCAGCCAGTTCTATGGGATAAAAAACTTTTCCACTATGGATTTGGTGTTCCGTTCAACTCTATGCATGTTGGCAAAAGCCACCAACATTAAACACCTTCTCTCATCAGTGCCCACTAGTGGGGACAGAACCTGTACCCCACAATTCCAAAGTGTGGGCACATACCACATAAGCTAAAGTGATAGGGGTAGTCGGTTGCAGGTTCTTATTCTCTAGGTGAGCCAGCCAGGGATGTGGCATACTTGGCTGGCATCTTTGATAACCTGAGAGACCAGTATTGGTAATATTAAAGCAATCGTTTAATTGACCACTTGTATCCATCCTTACCATTATATATATAATTTTTTTCTACCTCTTATTCAAGTCTTCAAGACCTGTCTTGCAAGGCCTATTGACTGATGATCAGTGAGATCCCCTCTCCCCCATACTTGGCTCTGAAGGAAAAAAAACATTTGGAATTATTTGTATTCTGCTGTATAATACCTCTTTCAGTGCCACATCTGAAGAGTCCTTTACAAGCAAGGAAATAGCTGATATTTTAGAGACTGCAGTGAGGCACTTCAGCTCAGCTCTCTTTATTGTAAAATTAGATGTCATTATGAAAAGCACTGATATCAATATAAGTGCAAAAGGGCCCTTCTGTTAAAGCAGAAACCCGACTTAACAATATTCTATTTTTTCTAGTCATCAGAAACGTTGCTTGATAGCTTAGCCAATATAATGCACAGCATATTTACACTGAGCATTAAATAACGATTATGCAAAACGTACTTCACTCCAATATCCAAGCATATTTATGGAAAGCTAAATTACATTGCCAACTTTATTTCATCCCAAGAAAGCCCCATGGGGAAAGGATCTTGTGCATCTTTAAGAGCAAGTGTAAACTTTTCAAGAGAGAAAGAAACCATTGGTCCAGAGATGTGCATTGTACCTGGGTAAATCACAGTGCAATTACACAGTAAAGTTTTCCTTGATGAGGCAATGATGTGATGACATGTCATTACTTTTTCAATGCTGCACTGTGTGTTTATTAAAATGTTAATGCAAGCATAATAACAGGCTGTATGTTTGTGCCGAGAATGTCAGAGCCTTCCAGATGTCAATCACAGCTGAAAATAAAATAGCAAATAAGCAACCAGGCTTGATGGCGCAACTGACAGCCAATACGCGGGCAACTGACAAGCAGGCGGCTTCCCTTTCCCCAGGCGCTTTATCGCTGTAATGCACCTAATAGGAGAGAGATTTCTTTCATTAATCCAAATGGAATCGGCTGGCAACAAGCAGAATAAACCAGACATATCAGTGTACAGAGGGACTCTGTTAACAGGAAGGTTAGTAGGCAAAGTTGGATGGGCTATTAATTTCTCCTTTGCCCACTCACTCTCTGCAGACCATGCGGGATATCTCACTAATCTGCTGCCATTAGGGCCTGAGTTTGATCTTGTTTCTGTTGGTGTAAAACTGAAGTAACTGCACCGAGGTCAATGGAATGGCACTGGTTTGAATGTGGATCTCAGGTTACGCTCCCAGGCTTGTGCTAGCTTGCATCTCCCAAGCCATGGGTGACCTCTAACCCACTAGCAACCTTGCATTGCTTTGACACCCCCCCTCCCAGGCTGGTATGCAGTTGTGAGACTAAGATTTGGAGCAGTCTGGATTCTGACATGTTTGAGAGAATACTATTGAATGGAAGGTCAACAAGGCTTGAGCACCAGTGCCTACTATAGAGGCTCCTTGTTTGGCATAGTGGTTAGCACACTAACCTGGAACTGTGGACAGCTGGGTTCCAGCCATAGCTCTTCTACTGGGTGAACTTGGCAAGTCAATGCCCTATCCCATCCCTCAGTTTCCCCATCCATAAAATAATCATTCTTTCTTGGTAAAGAGCTTTGAGATTTACTGGGGACAAATACTATTTAAGAACATGGTATTGTTATTAATGGCAAAAGGGAGTGCCTGGAATAGCAGACAATATTGGTATGGATGCCAGTGGTTGGGACACACTGCTCTAACTCACACTTGTAGGCAAACAAAGGCACAGGCACACATGAACCAATAACTATGCAGTGAGTCACTGAGAAGCTACAAAAAGGCAAAGGATGCCCAGTCCTGGCCCTTCAAAAATCCTCATGCTCTGCCAGGGGATTTCTATGAAAGGGCATCAGGGATACGTTCAATAGTTTAGACCAGTGGGTGAGTGCCGTGCTGGAGAAGAACTGGTAAAAAGATTCCCCATTTATGTGACAGCAAGAATTCAAAGATCCAGGTCTCATCAATAGCATACAGAGGCAAGAAGATATTACTTTGTAACATCCATAGCCTCAATGCTACTGTGTCACCCAGACTGTAGTTATAGCATGTGCCTTTCTTTTGCCACTGCCCTGTCCATCACTTTGTCATTAGAGAACAAGTGCTAAAAGGTCAGGTTACTAGGGCTGGACAAACATTTTCTATGAAAACTGTTTTTGGATAGAAAATTGGGTTTGTGGAGAAACTATTTTTTAATTTTTTTAAAGAAAAAAGAAAAAAAGTCTCCTTCCTGCAGAAAATTAATTTTTCATCAAAGAAACAAATCACCAAAACCTAAAACATTTTAATTACAAAACTATGTCTTGGTTCCTCATGGAAACTGTAGTTCACTTTGCTGTTGTCCCCATTCTCCTGTATGGACTAGGCTCCCTGGCTGGATTACATCTCCTGTGAGCGGAGACAGTGGTGCATCATGGGAAATACAGACTGACTAGAGAGCCCAGCTGATAGAAGAAAATGAGGAGCATGGGGCAGACCAACTACATCTCCCATGAGGCACCAAATCAATACTCCCAATTTGAAATCTTTCAGGCAAATTTTTTGGCATTTGAATTTTTGCTGAAAAATCAACACTTTCTGGGGAAAACAAAACATTTTTTGACCAGCTCGTCTGACTACAAAATGGAGGGAGTGGCGTGGCTGCGTGGATGTAAAGCGCACAGATGTTCATATGCAAAAATAATCATTTCCATGCAATATATTAGTTCAGGTACTGGGTGTACAAATAAGGAAATCCATTAAGTTCCCAGAAGCCTAAACCAGTGAGCTAATTAACTGGACAACTGGACAGTGGATTTTAAGGAGACATAGTGGCAAAGTAAGGTGGAGATAGTGACAAAATATAAAGAGTTGTCTGGCCTTAGCAAAGCCCTCTGCAGTGTGAGAAGATAATCTATAAGAATGTAACAACTGTATTGGGCACCAACACATCGGAGACAGTAAGAATCTTAGAAAAAACAGCTGACGGTTGCTTGGCAACTGGCATGCCAAAAGGTTTTCAAAGTAAGCAATAGGCTCAGGCTAGCATATGGAAAGTTTAACATTACAAGGGGTTTATGATCATAGCCTTGTCTCCAATGTAAGGAGAAAGAGAGAGCGATTTAAAAAAAACAAACATTTTAAATGCTGTGGGCCCAAAGCGGCCCTCAGATCCATGTGTGCAGCTTTGACCAAAGGCACAAGAAGTGGAACATGCATATCAGAGGTGGGAATGGGGCCCTTGTGAGTACATTATGCATGGATTCAGACTGAAAATATTCTGCACAGAGTAGACAGCATGGTCCAATGGGTAGTGCACTAGCCTCAGAGCTACAAAACTGGAGTTCTAAGCCCAACTCTGCCCTTAGACCTCGGGCAAGCTACCATGTCTCTACTTCCCAACTGGTAAAACAGGGATAAGAATGCTCTTTTGTAAAGTGCTTTAAGATATACAGATGAATGGCTAATGATATGTATTATTATTATTATTCTTGTAAATACACAAGTCTGCCAGGAAGAGAGGCCTGAACTGTGTAAAATTCAAAACCACACCCATAATTTCATGACGTGTTTTATAGAAAACGAGTGAGCTACACAGTGCTCCGTACAACATCTGAAATAATCCAGTTTGTTACTTCCCTTGAGGTGGAACCTTTAGCATGAGCCAGAATACTCTGGCTCAAATTGTGGGAAGTCAGCATGGGGAGTGGGGAGAAGGTATAAAAAACCACCTAAATCACAGTGGTTGCTTAGGCTGAGTCCACACTAAGCCGAAGTGAGAAGACACTAGCTCAGATCCTCAAAAGGTATTTAGGGAGTTAGGCCTCTAAATTCCTTTTTGGATCTGGGTCACCATCTAAACACAGGTTCTATCAGGGTTTGGACAGGTTTTCTGGATGGGGTGAAAGCACAGCAGATTCTAACACACCTAGGCTTTTTTCATCCCACTGAGGCCAGCATCAACGGTGTTCTTTAGCTCTGTCCCCAGGGTAGATGTAAAGCCTTGAACCTCTGTGAGCTGCGCTCCCAGGGGACATCATAGCAGTTGCAAGCAGCAGTGGTGCTAGAGAACAAAGCATTCTGGATTAGGAGAAGGTCTCCAGTGCTGTCAGAACCAACTGCCACTTCTTTAGGAGCTGGGCCCTCTAGTTAGGGTACATGGTTCTGATGTGTGGCTGATCTGGGAAAGGTTCATAACAAAACCCCAAATGCATCTGGGTTTGGCATTTGCTCCCTGTATTCTACAATCTTATTGGAGAAACAGATTCTGGACAGGGCTCATTTATTATTTTTAGGTGGAACATGAAGATTGGGTGTGCAATTTTAGCCTGCAATGGAGGCAAAAAGTTGTTTGGGCTGACTTGTGCTTTTGGGTCTCATTCAGTGTCCAAGAGAATTCAGGGGGTGCAAGCCCTGTGAGAGGAGGAGGCATTCTGAGGTTTTTCTGCAAATCAGGGAGCCAGAGCACAGATCAGGTTGCCCCATTTATGTTTGTAAACACACGAGATAAAAAGCAGGCACAGCATGGGCTGCAATGAAAAGCAAAGCATGAAGTTTTGGAAACCTAGCAGAAAGGGGAGAGCAGACACAGAGGTTTGTTTAATTAGATGCATTTAAGAGCTTTGAAGACATCTAAGGCAACAGTAACACTCTGCACTTTGGCAGTGCTTTTCATCCGAGCATTTCGAAGGGCTTTGCAAAAATGGGGATTGTGATCCCCAGTTTGCAAATAGGGAAACTGAGTCACAAAGAGGGGGAAGGATTTCCCCAAGGTCTCTTAAGCCTATTGCTGGATCAGCATTTAAGCACATTGCTGAATCAGGCCCACATGGACTTCGTGGCAGAGCACAACCTAGACCCCAGGACTCCCACTACCTTGCTAAAATTAGTAAGAGATACTGCCTTAGCTTCTTGTAGGTGGGAAGTCAGCTAGATAAGGATGGGAGTAGGGAGAGACAAGAGCTCAGACAAGGAGAAGATACAAAGAAAGTATGTTAGAGTTCAGTGGGAAAATCAGCAATGGAGGACACCCGCTGATGTATTATTATTGATTCTCTGTATTGTGGTAGCACCTAGGAGCCCCAGACATGGACCAGAACTCCTTACTGCTTGGTGCTTTACAAACACAGAGCAAATAGATGATCCCAGCTCCAAAGAGCTGACAAGAGATGAAGATAACAGACTGACCGGGAGTCCAGTGAGACGATATTGGTCAGAATGACAGGCAGGGCCCACAGCATATCAAGGGCCACACCACAGTCAAGTTTGCTGCAGACGTAACGGCAAAGGAGAGTTTTAAAGAGGGATGGGAAGTAGGTTTGCAGACCTTGGCAGGGAGCTCCACCCAAACACAATGAGCAGTGTCTGAGAAAGCACCCAGGGACTTCTCTGAAAACATCACTAGTGGGCAACAGAGACTGACATCACGGGCTGCTAGGAGGAGGGAGCATCCATCTCGATAGTGAGTCAGAGTGAGTAGTTCAGGTGGGGACAGGCCCTTAAGGGAAATTAGATCAGTTCAGCAACTGGTAGCTATGAGAGGAAAGTGTAGTCCAGACAGATACTGGGAGAATGGACATTGCTTTAACCTCCCTTCATAAAGCTGCTGACAGAAAGGGTGAGAAGAGCATATAAATAAGGGTCTGACAATGGAAAGACCAGTGATAATGTGTTCAGTGTTTTGAGGGTGGAAATTTCTGGAGTTAAACCTGACTCCCTTACCCCAAAGCCCCGCGAGGTAGTTAGGTTGGGAAGTATTATCCCCAATTTATGTGCTTGGGCAGGGAAACTGATGCCGAAAGGTTAAAGGCCACAATGTGAAGCCTTTATTCCTATCAGAGTGCAATTACTCATGCATGTACTCCCCCTGGTTGCCAGGGATGAGTAAGGGTGAGTAAAGACTCCACAATCTGGGTGCAGATGTCTTGAGATGGACTAGCCAGTAAGTCAGTGGCAGCGCTGCGATCAGTCCACTAAGCTCCCTCCGATAGCCTGGGTGGGTAGAGGGGAAAGAAATAGCTTTAGATGCTGTTTAAAACCATCATTTCAAGAGGAAGATCCCTCTGATTCCTGCACATCACAAGGAAGAGAGAATTTCCCAACAATCAAAAGGCCACATCCCAGCTAAGTGCTGTTAAACAGAACCATAAAAACATAACCGACTTGAGATCCTCAAAACAGCTATCAATTTCTGTGGCACTTGAGCAAGTACAGTACTTAAACCAATAAGAAAAATGGCAGCGCTTAAGTACCTTCCATGGCAAGTGGCTTAATCTGTAGGAAGGAGAACAAAGAAACGGCCACCGACAGGTCTGGCTTAGGCTGAATGCTGCCACACTATGCTTTCTCCTTCCAGTTTGGGGAAAGTTTTGAAAAAGACGGTTTAATTTTTCTTAGTCCAATGAGAAAACTGCTTCACAAAGCAGTTGACCTTCAAGGGCTGATGATGACAGCTGATTTCACTGATGATGGGTAATTGCAACTCAAATCAGTGTAAAAGAGACACATTGGGAATATAAAAAGCTCACCCTTTCCCCCTCTGCCCACCACAAATTATTTGACTACAGGCCTAGATAATCTTTTGCCCTGATTTCTTCTGCATTTAGTCCCCATGCTCATCCCTGTAGCAGCTGAAAAATGAATCCTAACATTTTTTTGCCGAAAGGCTTCAGAGCAGACAACAAATGGAGCGTCATTTGGACATTGACATGGAACTTACAAGACTGGAAGAATACACTGCAGTCTGCCAAAGTACGTCATTGTCATTACTACCACTGGAGCATCTGATTTAATGTGTGGAATGCTACTTAAGTGGTTTCTTGGAGGCTCAGCCTGGTTGCCATGGGTCAAAATAAAGGATATGAGTTCATCAGATGAGTCCTTACATCAACTTCTGAAAGGTCACAGGGGCTAAAAAGGGAGCAAACATCTCATAGCACTTGCTTCCCCCTCTGAAAGGATCTTGCTTGTACAAGACTGACTTGGGTTCCTTATGGTGCAAAACGTATTTATATTTCGGAGCAGCTCTCAAGAGCAGGTGTTAGATAATTCAGTAATTAGTATGCACATCTAACTCCACTGCAGCCTCTGTTGATCTCTCAATTACAGTTAGCTGGGTCCTCTGAAGTTTGCAGTAGTTAATTAGAGCATTATTGAACAGCCGGGCTTTGCAGCCAAGCTTCATAATCAGATGACAGCTCAGTCCCATGTACTTAGAATCGGGTTAGTCCTTGGCTCACGCATATCAAGCTTGAATTGGTGATGCCAGGAGCCAACCCTGATGCCTCTTACACCACTGCAAATCAGGAACATCTCCCATTGAGGTCACTGGTGTAAATCCCATGTGTGAGACAATAAGCAGGACAGCGCCATTTACTCTTCTGCTGAGTATGCTCTGTAACAGGAATATATTTGGAGCATTAAAGGCAGTGCTGGAGAAGTTCCTCAGGTTAATATTAGGCCTGGGAAATGCACACCAAATACAGTTCACAGCGCTGCAGGTGAAACGTAGTTCCTCCCGAATGCAAACTTCTATCCACCTGCATCAAGATTAGGTTGATGTCTTTGTAGTAGCCAGAAGTCCTCTCTCACCCTTCGGTCCTGCGGCTGTTACATTTTATGTTCTACACTCAATCTGTGCTCAACTATCCCATTGACAGCTGTGGGAGAACGAGAACTGAATATACAGTAGGGTTCTGCCCTGCGACTACAGAATCCAGGGTGTGGATCTGAGAGAAGGATTTCACCCCTGGCATAGCCAAAACTGGTGAGGACACTGAATGGAAGCCATCAAATCCTTTGTACCGACTCATTTGGTTTGAGTGGTGTTCGACTCACGTGGCCAACAGCACTCACTATTGTAGCTCCGCTCTTGCTAGAGAAGTTACAGGACTCTTATGATGCATCTAAAGGGGATTCTTTTTTGAGGCTTCTGGACACAGACCCTGTAGTTGGCTGCACCTTTCCAGCTCCCAGATTAGCTAGCTATGACCTGTACTGGCTAGAGTCTTGGACGTGTCCAGAATAGTATGGGATTGCAGCTGATTAACTGGAGAAGACTTAAACCCCTTTACTGTGTAAGGTGAGCAACGGGCCCTGAGTCGGGAAGGTTTCACGCAGGAGGTGAACGCACCTCACAGTGTGCAGAGTCTGGTTACTGACAAAGTCTGGCCATTGTGAACCTCAACTGTGTCTCATGCAAGTGTTATGCTGCAGTATTCTCTGCAGCATTGGGCTCCTGACCATGGGTTCTTCTGGGCTGACGTGAACAGTGTGAGGACAGGAGGCGGCCTAAGCTCTCCTCCCAGCTTTCATGTTAAGTGTAAACGTGGAGAGAAACACACAAAAGCAAGGAAGATGGTTACAGAAGAGTGAGAGGAAAATAAAGATGCCTTGGTGTTTGTACAACACCTACCACAGTGGGGTTCCAGTCTATGGGTTAGATCCATAGACACTGCTACAATACTACTAATCCATGGAGCCTCTAAACAATTCTTTAAACAGTAGATAACAGGGAGCACACAGATGGAAACAAGAACAGAGGCTTCTTTTCTATCTAGCCGCTGACCTTCTTTGGGATGGGAAATCCCCACGTCTTTCGGAGGCAAGTGCGGGCTCCTTGGCCCAGCGGCAAAAACCATGATGACAGAGTGAATTTAACATGTTGGAAGGAGGGTGGGGTGAGGATAACCATACTTCCCTACCCACTGGTGAGGAATCCACAGATGAATACTATGGAGACAAGTGGCTAGGGCATCATGCTGGGAGCCAGGAGCTCTAGTCCCAGCTCTACCACTGACTTGCTCAGTGGCCTCAAGCAAATGTCTCTGAGCCTCTAGTCTCCATAATAAGATGTCAGGATTGTCGCTTGGAGCCTAGGATGTCTGCCGAGTCAATGTGTCACAATGGAAACAGCTACAAGCATGGTTGAGAGCTCTTTTTGATCAAAGTGTCACCAGGCTGAATCGTCACTGGGATTTGTCATCTGTTACCATCCAGTTTTTAACTTCTCTTCCATTTTGACTTTACAAATTACACCCATGTGGTGCACAACTATAGTAAGGCATTCGTGGGCTGTGCTACTTTGGCCTAAATTACAGTGCTGGGTTAGTGCTGGGTGATGGCGGTGGCATGTGATATACAGGAGGTCATCCTCATTGATCCGGTGGTCCCTTCTGGCTTTGCACTCCATGACTCTATTTATGCCATACCAAGAGTCCTAGAACACTGTGACATCAAAGATCACTAAACCAATCACCACCCTTACTCTACAGCTAATTTGCGTACAATAATTTCATTGTTTGTAGGAGGGAGACTGCACAGAGGGTGGATTACTTAGTCCAAGCGCCACTCACATAAATCAGCACAACCCCCACGCACAATAACCACACATACACACAACCACCCACTACAGGACCCCCCTCATTTACCAGTTGGGCAAACAAACAACAAATCTTCCAGGACTCTCACTCTGTGTATCACTTGGAAGCCTAGGATGTCTTGTGAGTCAGTGTGACATGACAGAAACAGCTACAAGCATGGTAGAGAGCTTTTTGTTCAGACTATTACCAGGTTCACTCATCACTGGGATTGGCCATCTGTTACCTTCCATTTTTAAATTCTCAGCCATTTGTTTTTTTTATGTTTTACAAATTATGCCTATACAACAGCATGGGCTTTCACCTAGTTAGACTGTAAGCAGAAAGCAATGAGGACTCTTGTTGCTGGTCGTCTTCTCTACCTGGTCTTCTGGACTTAAAACAGGGACCCTGTCTTCGTTTGGGCACTAGGCACTATGGGAACACAACTCATACTATACACAACCAAGGTAGAGAAGATGACCAGCAACAAGAGTCCTCATTGCTTTCTGCACAAAGCCCATTTGCTAGTCATACCCCCAGGCAGGGTGGAGCAAAGGGCGGGAATGCACTCGGAGCTAAGACAGGACGCAATGCTAGGGATGTTAAATATAGAAGAGGACACACCTGGGAAAACAAAGGTATGGACGACAATGCTGAGCTAGTTAGAATTCCTCTGCATGTCTCACTGACAAATTGCACCCGGCAGCTCGAAAACAGTTACCATTAAATAATTGAGGGTGTCATGTCATCTCCAATGTTTGAAATCTGATTTTCAGAAACTCATGATAATTGCTGAAGTACAGCTTAGCATTTATTCTATAAATATTAGAGAGAGTGCATGCGTACATCATTTTAAGTCCAGAAGACAAGCCTGTCTTGTTAGCTGAATTTTGAGGAAGCACGTTTAAGAATATATGAGGAAGAGAAGGAGGCACAATGGAATATGCTCAAAACCAGACAACTCAGGCATGTGTCCTTGCTGCAACGTTGGCTGCTAGCTTTCCCCAAAACCTCATGCAGGTCTATTTGATTTTAGCCACAGTGGTGGGAGAACAAGTTCGGGTGTAATGCAAATACCCCAGAAACTTTGTCCAAAGGCAGATTTCTTTTGCGATTCTATGCATCTTAGTGGCGTGGCTACAATGGCACAAATGGTGCAGTTATGCCAGGGCTGAGAAGGTTACAAGGCCCAACCAGACGGTGCCGTACTCCAGCAATTCACGTGGTACCCTGGCTCGCAATGCCACTCTTTCCAATTTGGCCCCTCTGTCAGAAGCATGGGCCAAATATGAGTGATGAGTAGTGTTGCGCCCAGGCACATCTGGGTTGCTGTGCCACTCAGGTTTGACCTAGCTATCCCTCTGTCAGGATGGGGGCATGGCCAGGTGAATCTTGAGTGAGTAGTACTGCAACTTGGCATATGGATTCACAGCGCCAATGATCACTCAGATTTGGCCCAGGAACAGAGTGCTGAGCAGGGGGTGGGGGTTCAGTGAGTGGCTAGGAACGGGCTGGGGGGCAAGTAGTTGGGGGACCATCAGGTGAGCAGGGAGTGTTGGGATTGGCAGGGTGAGGTCCTGGGGTAAGTAGGAAATGCTGGGAAATGGTGGAGTGCACTGTGGGTGCTGTGGAGGGAATGGAGGATGTTGGAGCACAGTGGGGTAGATGGGGAATCAGGATGTTGGGACTAAGCAAAATTTTGGAGTGGGAATTGGGAAGGGGGCCCCTAACCTATTTTTGCACCATAGTAGTAGCGGCCCTTGTTATGCCATTGAATCTCTGTTTGAGATTGAGGGTCTGTTGACACAGCAGTTAGGAGGTGCGACTGCAGCATGTGTAGACTTTAATCTGCCTAGTTTGCTAAAAGTAGTAGCGAAGCCATGGCTGCTAGAGTGTGTACTGAGGGTCCCGGCTGGGCTAGTGTTCAGAAGGGCTACTCAATGCTGCCCCATCTTCATTGCTATTTTTAGTGATCTTGCTAGATCCAGGCTAACTTGGGTATGTCTACACGTGCTGCAATCACAACTCCCAACTGCTCTGTAGACAGACCCTACACCGGTGCCATTAGGGAGGCTTACTGTTCTTTGTCAATTTCAGGGCCTGTCTTGAAAAGAGCCAATTTATCCTGAATGGAGCCTAAAAATGCAGCAGAGGAGGAAAAATAAAGCAGTGAGGTAAACAAAGTCTTCCAAACCTCATCAAACATTCTGTCAGAGTTTGATGTGAGTTCAAGGTTGCTTCTTCATGTATCAACACAGCTCTGCCTTCCCTGCGATCAAGTGGAGAGTGTACTCGGTCCACTGTTACGCTCTCAGACTCTCTCGGCTAGGGAGTGCCATTAGAATGGTCAAATGAGCCATACGGCAAATTAGGGGCTTCGACATCTCATATCAAAAGGGAGCATGTCCTTAAGTGGCTTCATTGCTGACCTGCGTATGGAGGTGGATTCTATTGCAGCCTGCAAGGGGGGCTCAGGAAAAAGGCATAAACAAAAAGGCACTTTTGAGAAATTAAGAAAGCAATTTAAAAGTGGGTAATTAGATCTCCTTTTTGCGCGGCACTGAGAAAATTAAATTACTTTTTTATGAAGGTGTGTGCATCAGCTCAGAGAAGTATTGTAGCGACAGATTATTTTTCAAATAAATTCTTTTTTTTTTCCCTTCATCTCCCCCTCTCGATTCCCCTGGTCTCCGTTCCCTGTGCATCCAAGGAAGTAGCACTTTTAGCCTTCAGCTGTGGCAGGCGTTCATCTCCAATAATTGCATTTGCTGCATAAATTGCAGTGACGTGAGGAATAAAATTAGTTTAAAATGAACCCAAATGGCAATCTCAAGCAAATATCAGATAGAGGACCCAATTTGTCCTCGTTTTACGAACAGGCCAGGAGCAGGGACAAGCCAGCTCGGCATTTAAAATGACAGCGTTAAAAAAGAGGGGTAATTTAAAAGAGGGATGGGGGTTCATTTGGGAGGATGGAGTGGTCTAGAGCTGTTCTGAGCTAGGGTCATCATTGGTACGTCTTCAAGCCAGGGCAGATAGGAACCCACTACAGAGGCACAGCATTCAGCACAGAGGGCAGGCAGACAAGACCAGGGCATGAGGAGCTCTGAAAGGTTTGTGCTGGTCGGCTGGAAGGGAGGAGGGGTGAGAGGTAGCACCACAGTTACACCAGGACAGCTGTTTAGGAAGACATTGATGGGTTCCAAAAAGAATCCCCCTCAGGCTGCCTTTGCTGGTGAAGCTACCTACATACTGTTGATCAAAGGATCTGTAGGACTTTGGGGGTATGTTTATACAGCATTTTGGAGTGAGCAGGAGTAAGCCTCCTAGCCTGAGTCAACAGACTTGGGCTACACAGTGCTTGCACCAGCGCTCTAAGAATACCCGTACAGACAGCACTCTGAAGTTGTGGCTCGGACTGGAGTTCAGACACTGAAGTCTAGGGAGAGGAGTGCGCTGGGAGACTCCCTTCTGCTCACTTCGAAACGCTGCATAGACATACCCTGAGGGACTGAACTAGAGGGCAGGGTCCTCAGAGTTCACTTGGCAATGCAGAGGGCAAACCTATGATGTGGCTTTGCTGGTGGGTTGGGCACTCATGCTCAGCATCAAACAGATCACCTTATTTGGGGTTGGGAAGGAATTTTCCCTCAGGCCAGATTGGCAGGTTCCTTGGGTTTTTTCATCTTCCCCTGCAATGTGGGCTGCAGGTCACTTGCTAGGATCAGCTCTCATCTAACCATTACCCTGCTATTTCAATTGTTCTCTGCCTGTGGCATGTCCTGAGGGCTGTAATACTTCAGTCTAATGCCAGTTATTGGGCTCAATACAGGGGTAAGAGGGTGGAATTAGTGGCCTGTGATATGCAAGAGATCAGCCTGGAAGATCTGGTGGTCTCTTCTGATCTCACTATGACTCTGTGGGCGTGGGGAAGCATCATCATGGACATCCGCACAGGACTTGGGGTGCTCAGACAGGTCCCTAAGGGAGGGGGAGTAAAGTCATAGCCTTGTGATTGGAAATCATGAGAAACGGATTCTACTTCTAGCTCCTCATATGGTCCACACACATTTCCTCACCCTCCCTTCCTTGGAAACTGTTAAAAATCCCACAGCAAGCAAGCCTGTATGTCCATTTCTGCTTTTATCATCTTCTGCTTCTAGCTCCTCCTTATTGGATTTTCGAGCTGTTTTTGCTGACTTTATTTAATGAGGTTTATTGTTTGCTCTGCATAATTTTCAAAAGCATGTCACCCACTTGGAGATTGCTGTCAGATCTCCAGTCTAAAGAAGGGGGGGAGGGTCCTTTGAAGCTAACTTCATTAATTCAGCATCTAGTTTCCACATTTAACAGTGCACGTGTTTGAAGCACACAGAAGCCACTGTGGAAACATCTAAGTTGATTACCACGATACTGCATATTAGAAAGAACCATTATAAAATCACTAGGCTTGCCTTCCTTCCCTGCTTTGTAACTTCTCTCCAGATATCAAAAAAAACAATCTGGAATATCAAAATATCAGCACCCAGCTCTGATAATGACTTCCTAGGGCTTGAGACAACACAGAACAAAGATTTAATTTTAATTATTAACAGTTCAGTTTTCCCCATCCCTGGTTATTGCAATAGACAAAACACTTGGGAAGGGGAGGGTGCAACAAGTAGAATAGTAAAAGCATTTCTAAATCACTGCTTGCCATATTTAGAGCCTGAGTGTTTGTTGCTTCTGATAGGGAGCTATTGTCTTGGATTGTATTAATTCTTGCTTTTGTTTTACTTGTTTGTAATTACCTTACCTTTACTTGAATATTCAGTACATACCTCCCTATTACTTATACCTTTGTAGTAGCCCTGTCATGCATCTAGCTCCCTTCCCATCATGTCTGTTCTCTCTCTTTTTCTCCATTTCAAGCCTCTGCCTGGTGTTATATTTAGAACATTGTTCACTTGCAAGGTGAGATGAAGACAAAATTGTTCTCTTTGTAAAACCAGTTATAAATTATCCACATACACAAAAGAGCGGCTCCGTTACCTCCTGTCAGCATAGCTGCCAACAAAAAAATACCCGGTACCCCATCAAACTTGTTCTCTGCTGATTCATATAGGAAGTTTATCAAGATCCTTAGCTCTGAATGCCCTTTTGGCATCAGAGACAGGATACTGGGCATCTTGAAGGATTCCATGGCCAATGCCCAAATAGTCCCAGATCTTGATGTTTTGCTCTCATTTATTTGTGAAACTATTGATCATTGGTGATAAGAGCAAGTGGACAGCTTGATGCCAAATCAGTAACTAGAGCCTCGTTCCAACCTGTACTTGTGTGTGAATTAGTCCTTTGGTAATTCTGGTAATTGCCACTGTTTTGTGTTTTGCTCCATCCTATCACAACTGTTTTTAGCCAGTCAATGGACTTTAATACTCTGCTAATTTCCCTTCATTGTCTAATACACATGAAGGACTCTGGGGAACCTTACAGACACTGAAAATATCTTTAACAGTCAGATAGATTAAAATAAAATCCCACTGAGGTAAGTAAGTTACCACCACCCATTATCCTAGTCAATTTCAATTCTTTTAAAAAATGGAGGCAAGGGTTAGTCTTGATGGTACCTGGTATCAATCATGCATTTATTTTATACAACTCAGCAATACATAGCAATTAGCAGAGGTAACTCTAATTAGGTTTTCCATTGGAAAGCGAGTCCCTCTCAACTTAAGTCATAACATTTCAAGCTTCTAATGATTGCAAGGTCATTTTGGTATTCCTTGTAAGAGCCTTGACGCTAATGAATACATTTGATATGCATGGGAACGTCACATGTTTTCCCTTTGTGGTTATTAGCTCTTATCGGTGGACACTTTGCTTCGATTGTTACTGAATGCAGTGGGGCCTAAGAGAAGCAACCTAAACACCCAGATTAATTGTGGCAAGGTGCAGTCTTCAGTGAAGTGAGGCCTGGTGATAAGCCCTTGCTGTTATGCCACGGGTGGACGGTGTGCTTGTTTAAAAGGATTAGTTTTAGATTAGAACAGCATGAGCCTCCAGAAGGCTGAAAACTTGAATTTCCTTTGTGTTCCAGATAGGAAAAGTGGGAAATCAACTGGCTTATCACCAGCTTATTGCAGCTCCTGTGTCTATGCATCATATGTGACATAATCTCTTCGCAAAACAGTGCAGCATCATACTAGACACGGATGGAACTTTTTACAAGTCCGAAACAGACATTTCATTTCCCTCCGGTTTCCCTGCCTATGAATGAAGAGACAGATAAATGAGGATGATGAGATTTAGTGAAGACAATGGATTTTAAAAGTCAAACCAATATACATGAAATTCTCATATTAATATGGATGAATAGCAAAAATAAAATAAATTTCTAAGGACCCTGATTCTGCCAGCCTTGCTTACATTCAAATCCTAAAGCAGTCCCATTGGCATGAGTGGCCCTGCCTACAGAGGAAACTATTGCTTGTGTGTAAATGTTTGTTTTTTAGGACGCAGCATGGCCTTGCTGACAGAGACACTGGACTGAGACTCCAGTGGCCGAAGTTCTGATGCTGTTGTTGGGTGATCTTGTGCTCTTTCTCAGCTCCTTTAAAATGCTTTAAAATCTCCAGATGAAAAGAGCTAGCTATTATTATTACTACTCAACATGAGTAGTGCTGGCAGCACTGGACCCTATGTGAATAAAAATTTCTTTTCCCATTTGTTCCCTGGAACTCTAATCCTCCTTGGTAATTTAACCAGGAAAATTCCATCTTTGGAGAGAGGGCATTACAGAGATTTGCCATACTGCCTCAGACCATTGATCAACCAAGCCCACTATCCTCCCTCCAGTAGCCAATGAGGCAGCCAGCTGTGCAGTGTTCTACATGCGAGCAGTGAGATCTTGGAAATTCCCTCATTTTTGTCTCCAGAAATGCAAGATCTGTAGCCTTCCATTGGCATTATGGGAGAGAGGAGTGGAAGCAGATAAATTAAATCTGGAAGAGCTGGCTGAAGGTATGAGCAGCAGCTGGCAATATTTATGTTTCAGTAACTGACAGCATCCCACAATATGATATTGAAATTAGGTTTGTCGCTCAACAGCAAGAGGAATCCATCCTACAAGTCCTATATATCAATATTTGCAATAACTAGGGAGCTTTGCATTTGTTGGTAGTAACCACTATTTCCCTTCTCACACTGGGCAATGCTTAATCTGCATCTCCTAAGTAGTGCACAGAATGACCCCTAGTCCTTATTTGTCAATAAACTGGCTTACCGCATATGATCATTTCTGGCTCCAAAAATTGTAAAAGCCAAGTGGCAGAGGCCTGTGATTTTAGTGCTGAATGCCCTAGCTTTGATATCTGTGAGTCTACGGTGGGTTACACAGCAAAAACAACAGGTCAGAGGCTTTGTGAATCATAGGTGGCTGCTGGTCACATGCCTCATGGAGAGGTCCACAAAGTGCAAAAGTTGAACGTGTATATCTGGAGCTCTAACATGGGTTTCCATGAATAGATCATTGGTCTGCCAATACACAATTTACTAACAACAGAAACCCAAAAGAGCTAAATGTGAGGGATAAAATGGTTCACTACCAACTAGTTTGCCCAGTTCTGACTGTAAGATATAATATAATGTAAGAACTAGGGGTCACCAAATGAAATTAATGGGCAGCAGGTTTAAAACAAATAAAAGGAAGTTCTTCTTCACATAGCGTACAGTCAACTTGTGGAACTCTTTCCCTGAGGAGATTGTGAAGGCTAGGATGATAAGAGTTTAAAAGAGAACAGGATACATTCATGTCCAGGATGGTTAAGAAATGGTGTCCTAGCCTCTGTTTGACAGAAGGTGGTGATGGACGGCAGGAGAGAGATCACTTGATCATTACCTGTTAGGTTCACTCCTTCTGGGGCACCTGGCATTGGCCACTGTCGGTAGACAGGATACTGGGCTGGATGGACCTTTGGTCTGACCCGGTACGGTCATTCTTATGTTCTTAAGCTCCTTGGGGCAGGGACTGTGGTGGTGATTTTCAAAGCAGCCTAGGGGATTTACGCAACCTTCTTTCCATTAAAAAAAATAATAATAATAGAAGGTTAGTGTCTAAATTCCCTAGACTGCTTTGAACAACCTCAACCTGTGCCTTTCCAGCAGGTCTCATACCACACAGCAAGCACTGGAATAATACCACCAGTTGGATTTTGATAATCAAAGAGTGCCCTTTGTGAACCACTGACCAATGAGGAGTTCAGAGGCTGTAGCATTGCCTGTCACTTGGGCTGAATGCTTTGAAGAGAAGATACTGCGCTCGATTTGTTGGCTGAGCGAACAGTGCATTCTCATGCTCAGATAATGCAGAAATAAAGTGCATTTGTAACAGACAACAAAAGGATTATCCCCCATCCATTTCAAAGCACCCTTCATTCCACTCAGGGATTACATTTTCCTTTACTTATCTTGCAAATGGTTTTTTATAAGAGCACATGGCTTATGGCAAATACCAAAATGTGACTGGGACAATGAAAGCATGTATTCCCAGAGAGAGATTCCATTCACTCATATACACTCACTGCTATAATCTAGTCTGACTAAGAGGCGGCACAAACTTTTGAAGATCAGAGACCCTTAACAGGTCAACTTTAAAACAACGGCTGAATTTACAAAAAAAAAAAAATGGCAGTGAGAGGCGTTAGCAATAGCAAACTTTCAGCATTCACATTTACTCATTAGCTGATAACAATACCTGTTTTTCTATAGCATCTGTATGGCGAGAACCTCTAAGCGCTACAGAAAAATCAGTTCCATCCAGATTCACAATGCCATGTGAATCCTGGAAAGAAACATCTCCACCAGACCTCTGAGGCCTCGTCAACATGGGAAAGGGGTAGGTTCTTTCCTTGGTACAACTAAAGGTGTGAATTTCACCCAGTATTGTTACACTGGGATGACCCCCATATGGCCCACTCAGTCCAGTATAAAAGGTCGCTTTCTTCAGCTTAGTTTATGTCACTTAAGAAGGAGGTTAAGAAACTGAAAAACAACAAACATTCTTACACCAGAATAAGTGTCGATCCCAGGGCTCACACTGGTACAACCACAGTGGTATAACTGGTCAAACTTTCCAGCACAGAGAAGGCATGAGGCAGTGGGATAGTTGCCATGAGGACATCATGAGTCATGCTTGTGTTATTTAATGCTAGACTGGATGCCACAAGATAACTGCCCAGGCCAGCCCCTCTGAGTCAGTAGTTTCAATCTGAGAATGGTTATCTTCTGACAGGCCCATGTGAAATGACTTTGATGGGTCTTGGTTTGGTTCCCGGTGGGGAGATGTTTTCATTTGGGGGCACGATTTTCATGAACTGGCTCCTTCTGGAATACCCTCAGCAGTAACCCAGGACTGCACATGCCATGGAGCTGAATTGTCACCCTCATGGGTGGACCCTCCAGGCTACATTGTGTATTGAGAGTGGAAGTTTTTTCCACTGTTACCCACTACTGTCCATGTTTTGTGGGTGAAAAGAGGGGTGCAGTCAGAGTCCAGGGGTCTCATGCTGGCATCTTCCATCCACCCCACATCCACAGACAAGGAATTTAAAATAAACAGAAAATAAGGTGGACTTGGGGAGATAGGGAGCAGCCTGCCAGTGGCAGGAGAGGGGTGTAACAGAGGATGGCTATCCTGTGGGCATCTGCCATCTGAAGTGCCTGTGATTCTGGGAGGGCTGTGAGTGATTCAGAGGTCTCTGGAGAAGCAACTCACAGGCCTAGGAGAAAGAACCTCTTGTGTGGCTTTGACGGGGCTAGAAAGCAAACAGAAAACACTTCCCCATGAATCCACATTGCTGCTCGGGGGTGTTTTACAGGCAGTGACCATAAAGTTCAGCCTGGATGTCGTTTTTCAGTAATGGCCCTCAGCATTTATTTTAGTTGCAGAAGGGCAGGGGATGGATAAACCAGCACAACAGTGAAGGAAAATAGTTGGGTGATAGAGGGAAAGAACAAATACCCAGGAAAAGAAGGAAGGGTGTATACATCTTCTTGGACTCTGAATAGAAAGGGTCTCTAAACAGCAGCAATGCATCTCACTAAACGTAACAGATGGACTTATGTCCAAGAATTCATAGTTGGGCCCAAGAAATTAGGAGGATTTGGTAACCTGCAGCCCCACTGCTGAAACCTTTGATTCTGCTGATGAACCAGTTTTCACCGGGGGGTTTCGGGAAGAGAACAGGGCCTATCAGATTGCTGGGTTCTTACCGCTCCCTCCTTCCTGACCCTTCTTGTAAAAATGTGATTGGCTGCTCTCACTCCCCATTGCCTTATCCAAAAACTTCTCAAGGTGGCTGAGGGGGGAGAGAGAACACTGCCCACCTACAGCAGCAGCTTTGATTGGCTGCCTTCCCCATAAGGCAGGGAAGTGGGGAAGGCAGCCAATGAGAGGGGAATTTCCCCCAGGCAGTCCGAAAATTGTGTGAAGGTCGGGGCTTCTCCTGTCATCGAGATCCTGGCTCCAGCGGGGCCCAAATAAAATGTTATCATGAGAGATGAAAACACTGTTGCTTTTCCTAACTGAATCACCGATGTCTAACCCCCTATTGCCTTAACAGCTTGGTAGAGCAGGTCCCTGTACCCCAACCATAACAGTAGGTTGTAATTTGGTGGCGGTGTGGCTATAAGTAGTAGTGTGAACACATGATCATTGCTAGTTGCAGAATGGCACTCTTTTCTATGGAAAATTTAGACAAATTAAAATAATTTCATTTCCTTTGAAATTTTCAGTGGAAAAAAATTGACTTTTCATCCAACACCCAAACACATTTCAGGAAAAATTGCAAATTTTTGTTTTCAGGTCTCCAATGAAATTTTTTTTTTTTTTTTTTGTGGAAAGCAGCTGCTTTCCATTAAAATTTCCATTTAGTCAAAAACACAATGTTCCTTCAAAAAGAAGTTTTGATAGAAAATATTTGACCAGCCCTACTCTCTACTGCTTTTCATAATAGGGAGAAGTACAACTTCACCAAGAACTGTCCTGACAATCAACACCAATTCCTAATTGTTTATTCACCTATGCTGACAAGTCTGATTTCTATGTGGAGCTACTTATCTATTTAACTGTGCTTCATATTGCGACATCCTGGGTTGTATACATGTGCAACATTACTCTTTGGCTGAAGGAAGGTACCGTCTATTTAACTTGCCCAGAGGTATATTAGCTCCCTTTAGTGCCAAGCAGCTAGAGGAAAAGGCCAAAGCCTTTGTACAACAGCTCAACTTTGTGAGTTCGATTCCTGGTGCTGCATGCATCTGGCTAGCTATTATGTGTTTCTGAGGCCAAAAATCATTACAATGAGTCACTGCAGTGACACTCAACATTGTCATTGTTTATAACAAGTCTGAATCTTTAGTAGATCACATGAGAATCATAAATGCAGCCCTCAGCTGGCATGCAATTGGCCCCATTTGACTTGGCATCGATCATTTATGTTGATCTGGGTTCTTCTGTTTTGTTTATGCAACTACTTGCATTAGCATAAATAGCAACACGTTTTTTAATGGATTGAAAGGTTTGGAGAAAAAAAAATCAAGGCAATATGACCAGAATCTGCCAAATCGATGCATCTTATGGGCAATTATATATTGCTTTAATTAATACTTGTAGAGTGCTTTGGAAATATAATTAGCATCCAGAACTCCAAAGAGGTAGGTATATATCATTAACTGTGTTTTACAGAGCCCCAGACCTGACTGTCATGTGGACTAGTAGACATTGAAATCATAGCAGCCATACATAGGTTCCAAGGGCTGCTATGGGGCTATTGTTCTGTGTCACTACAGAAGACCATGATTTGAATCGATCTTGGGATTAAAACTGTAAAATAATATCTAAAGAAACCTGAAACCAGGCAAAACTCACCTTGATTCTGGTACAAGCCCAAAGTCAGGTCACATTTATGAGCCTTTTAACACACTTGGCCTGACTTTCACTCAGTTCTGTGGCAAGTGATGGTTTGGGTCAAAACCATGCAGAACTTGGTGATTTATGTTTCTGACCTAACCTGAGCTTTGCTTTGGATTGCGGAAGTCTCTGGGAGGAGTTAGGTGCAAACCCATGAGCAGCTTCGGAAACCAGTGAAAGGGATCATTCACGTCCCCTGAGAATGTCTATCCAGAGTTGCAGTTGAGAAGCACAGGTAATGAGAGCAGGACACTTAGCCTTGTTCTGAGTGGATGCTGCTCCCCACTATCAGAAAGCCCCTGAAGAACTGGGAATGAGTGGCCGGCTTAGGGATAGAGTAACCAGATGGCAAGTGTGAAAAATCGACAAGGGGGTGGGGGAGTAATAGGTGCCTATATAAAACAAAGCCCCAAATATCGGGACTGTCCCTATAAAATCAGAACATCTGGTCACCCTGTCTGGGGTGTCCCAGCACTGGCATGGCAGAAGCATTTGAAAGAGCAGCAGTGAAAATCCTGCTCAGCACCAGCATCGTGCCCAGCTCCATTCCATATCAAAGCTCCTAGCTTTCAAGAATTTATGTTACAATCATTAAGTCTATGGTCCGCTAGGTCACTAGAATCAGTTATGTGCAGGGCCAGGCCTAGGTACCAATAAACCCTGCCGCCACAGTGGATCTCAGTATTGACTAGAAATGAGGTTTTCGAGTGCATGCAGCTTTCATAACTGGGGGGAACGTTGCAAGCACCCTTTCTCATCTGGAAGTCTGGGGTTTACCCTGGTTTTCTTGCTAGGTCAATTTGGATTGATGACCACAGTTCTGACTGTAGTAAAATCAGATTCACTTAAAGAATGATGGGGTGGTAATCATGGAGCCCTCTTGCTTAGAAACAATAGAAACGAGGCCCAAAGGCAGCCTGTGTGTCTCGCACCAACCTCCTGCATTGTTTGATGCCACATAAAAAGGCATTTGCAGTGCATGTTCTTTTCAGAAAGTGGATAATTTGTGTAGTTCTCAGTGTTCTTTGGAGTCATTGCTAGTTCCAGCTGCAGCACATGTGCCAGCAAAAATCCATTTAATCCCCATCAAGAGACACTTATTGGACCTCTGCTGAAAATTGATTCTGTAGTTCTGGCTCTGGCAGATCTGGTTACAGGGCATGGGGGGAGGTTGCCCCAACTCACAGGGGGAAATGCAATTCAAGTAAAAAGGGAGACTAAAATGCAGGAGATTTTGGTTCAGTTAATCTGCCGTTGCCTCCCGTTATTATCTTGGGCAAGCCATATAGTCTCTCCGTGCCTCAGTTTCCCATCAATTGTTGTTACCATTAAATGTTTGTGAGGAACTGAGAGGCTCTGGGGGTGGGGACTTCTATCTTAAGATTTTATCCAGCCACCCAGTGCTGTAGCATCTGAGCCCCTTCAATAGGCATG
The DNA here is from genome assembly GCF_025201925.1 of Gopherus flavomarginatus. NCBI lineage: Eukaryota > Metazoa > Chordata > Testudines > Testudinidae > Gopherus > Gopherus flavomarginatus. Next base: position 14,074,969 of record NC_066629.1, read on the forward strand.
TAAAGTGTCAACATAATTTTAAAAAAGGTTACTCTTAATCTTGAATTTAGGATTAACCCACTAGGGAGCTCTGCAAAGCATGACTCATCCAAGCATGGACTGAATTGTATATTGAGTTGTCTAACAGGAAGTGCTGTTGAAAGCCAGTGGCAAACTTCCCCGGAATTCAGTGGAGCAGGATCACCCCTAATTGAGGAAAGCATTGGCACGTAGGAAAGATGATGGTGTCCCGTCAAATGTCTTAGCCTGCAGCTACCACTGCATAGCAGGGTGTCTAGATAGGAAGGCTCATTTTTTATGTACATATGAAGAATTTAGTAGGAGTAGCCAGAGTGACATCATCAAAGCTCTTGGAAATTATTGACTACCAGTCATGCGTTGTACTCATATTGGCCAGCAGGGGAAGTCAAAGGACTCGAACGCTGCATGGAAACCAGATTCTAACTGCAGAAATGCTATGGACTCAGTGTGGGACCTTGACTGAGTCCTTGAAGAGAGGCTTCTATCAGTCCAGCTAAAGTTTTGGGTGGGAACAAAAATCAGTACTTCATTGACAATCACACAGTATTTTAATGCTCAGAGGTCCAGCCAGCCCGTACAGTCTGCAGAACACCAGGAAGTGGAAATTTGGACAGATGACTAGGGAAGAGTATAAAAATATTGCTCGAGCATGCAGGGGTGTTGCAGCTAGCAAGGGATATGAAGGGTAACAAGAAGAGTTTCTATAGGTATGTTAGCAACAGGAAGATGATCAGGGAAAGTGTGGGACCCTTAATGAATGGGGGAGGCAACCTAGTGACACATGACATGGAAAAAGCTGAAGTACTCAATGCTTTTTTTGCCTCGGTCTTCACAGACAAGGTCAGCTCCCAGACTGCTGCACTGGGCAACACAGTATGGGGAGGAGATGAGCAGCCCTCGGTGGTGAAAGAACAAGTTAAGAACTATTTAGAAAAGTTGGACATACACAAGTCCATGGGACTGGATGCAATGCATCCGAGGGTGCTGAGGGAGTTGCCTGATGTGATTGCAGAACCATTGGCCATTATCTCTGAAACTTCGTGGCAATCGAGGGTGGTCCTGGACGATTGGAAAAAAGCAAATATTGTGCCCATATTTAAAAAAGCGAAGGAGGAGGAGGATCCAGGGAATTATAGACCAGTCAGCTTCACTTCAGTACCCAGCAAAATCATGGAGCAGGTCCTCAAGGAATCCATTTTGAAGCACTTGGAGAAGATGAAGGTGATCAGGAACAGTCCTTGGTGAATCCATGTTGACAAGTCATGCTTAAGCAACCTGATTACCTTCTATGATGAGATAACTGGCTTTGTGGATATGGGGAAAGCGGTGGATGTGATATATCTTGATTTTAGCAAAGCTTTTGATATGGTTTCCCACAGTATTCTTGCCAGCAACTTAAAGAAGTATGGATTGGATGGACGGACTATAAAGGTGGATAGAAAGCTGGCTAGATTGTCAGGTTCAACGGTAGTGATCAATGGCTTCATGTCTAGTTGGCAGCCAGTATCAAATACAGTGCCCCAGGGGTCTGTCTGGGGGCAGGTTTTGTTCATCTTTACTAATGAACTGGATGCTGGGATGGATTTTACCTTCAGCAAGTTTGTGGATGACACTAAGCTGGGGGGAAAGGTAGATATGCTGGAGGGTACAGATAGGATCCAGAGTGACCTAGACAAATTAGAGAATTGGGCCAAAAGAAATCTGATGAGGTTCAACAAGGACAAGAGCAGACTCCTGCACTTAGGACGGAAGAATCCCTTGCACTGCTACAGGCTGGAGACAACTGACTAAGCGGCAGTTCTGCAGAAAAGGACCTGAGGATTACAGTGGATGAGAAGCCGTATATCAGTCAGTAGTGTGCCCTTGTTGCCAAGAAGACCAATGGCATATTGGGCTGTATAAGTAGGAGCACTGCCAGAAGATGGAGGGAAGTGATTATTCCCCTCTATTCAGCACTGGTGAGGCCACACTCGGAGTATTGCGTCCAGTTTTGGTCCCCCCACTACAGAAGGGATGTGGACAAATTGGAGCGAGTCCAGCAGAGGGTAACAAAAATTATTAGGGGGCTGAGGCACATAACTTATGAGGAGAGGCTAACAAAACTGGGGTTATTTAGTCTGCAGAAGAGAAGAGTGATGGGGGATTTGATAGCAGCCTTCAACTACCTGAAAGGGGGTTCCAAAGAGGATGAATCTAGGCTGTTCTCAGTGGTGGCAGATGACAGAACAAGCAGCAATGGTCTCAAATTGCAGTGGGGGAGGTCTAGGTTGGATATTAGGAAACACTATTTCACTAGGAGGGTGGTAAAGCACTGGAATGGGTTGCCTTGGGAGGTGGGGGAATCTCCATCCTTACAGGTTATTAAGGGCTGGCTTGATAAAACCCTGGCTGGGATGATTTACTTGGTGTTGGTCCTGCTTTGAGCAGGGGATTGGACTAGATGACCTCCTGAGGTCTCTTCCAACCCTAATATTCTATGATTCTATGAATGGGGAGGTGCGGGGGAGAAAGAATGGCAAGCACCACCAATAGCAGCGATGCCAAGATATTAGCAGGGGACGTGAATACAAAGCCAGCTTTCAACTCCAAACTATCCCTCCCTTCTCCAAAGGGTTAAAAAATAATGAAATGATTATTTCTTTATAAGTACTGGACTTCTGAGGCCTGTTTTGTTTTTCCTTCCCCCAGTTTGAGGTGGGGAGGGGAGGGAGGAGGAAAAGAGATTTAAGATAATAGCCCTATTCTCTTCAGAATAAATTAAGCTCAGAGATAGAGAATCCCATTACTAATGCCTTTCAGCAAAGCCCAGGCAGTCTTTTAAAGTCAAACTTTAAAGCATAATGTGCACTGATCTCACTGAAATCTTTCCTGTAATGATATTTAAGTGATGGGCAAGTGTATCAATGGGTTCAGGCAAAGTATTGATTGTGTATCTTCAGAGGGATGGAGCCACTGCAGAGTGCTTTGGCAGACTGAACGCATGATGTTTATTTAAAGGATACTGTGTTGGGGTGGGGGGAGGGCAAAATCCTAACCATAGATGCAAGTAACTAATTATTCTAGAGAGTCATTGAAGAAAAGAAAGAAAGAAAGAAGAGAAACAACGCAAAGGATGCGCCTCAAGGAGCAGAATATGGGACACAAGGCACCTGCATGTGATGGGAGAGAGTTTTGCCCTCACACATTCTGCACATGCATCCCAAATGCAATTTAATATTCTTTTCAAATTCCCCCTTTTTTTTCTTTTATTGAAAGAAGAAAGCTAACAAAGGAGCAGTCCTCACATTCCCTTGAAAAAAACGGGACTTCTTGACTGCACTGATGGCGAAGGGGAGTTGCTTTTGAAAGCCACCACTGCTGGTTTGTCTGTTTCAAAAAAACCTTTTTTCATCCACTTGTCAACAAGAGGAATGGCTTATCTGTTAGAGGCTCCATGCCAAAGGTGCTGTGGGAACAGATAGGAGTATTCAGGCATTGTTCTCTTGGGCTCAGCAAGGCCTAAGCCCAGCCTGCAGGTGCTCTACCTAGATACTTATAGGTCCCTCGTTACTGAGTATTTATCTACCAACCACTCCTGTGAGGTACAGCAGTGCTGTTATCCCTAGAGTCCAGATGGGAAACTAAGGCACAAAGGAACTAAGTGTCCAAGGGCATACAGGAAGTCTGGAGTGGAGCAGGAAACTGAACTGGGGTATCCAGGCTAGCTCCCTAACCACTTGACCATCCTTCCTTTTAAAGGGTAGGAACAGAGCAGGTATCCAGGATATCAGCACTACTGAAGGGTGACCCTGGATTTGCATGTCAGTTCTGTTAGTGCCACCAATGGAATATTGCTGGGTAGAGCTGATAACAGTTTTTTGCAGGCAAAACAGAACTGTCTGCTGGAGCCATGAAGTTCCAAGTAACTATGGTGGGCAGCACAGTGACAAAAGGAAAATGTCCAGGTGGCCAGAGATTTGTTATAATACCACCTTATAATTGCTTCATATACAGCTCCTATCACCCTGAAGGATCACGAAAACAAGTGACATGTTCACCACTAAGATGCAGGTGCCTCTGGTGGGGAAGAAATTCCTGTACAAAATATGCCCAGAAGTGGAGGCAATAGTCAGAACTGGCTTGTATGTGTACAGGAGTATTGCTTCCTTTCTGCTCCTGGGGCCCTCTGCTATGAAATTCATGAAGCGCTTCAATTCCATTCCATAGAGGAGAGTATACAGTATGCCAGTGGCTGCTATGCCCTGGGCAGTACTGCATACATCTCCCCTGCTATGGGATATATACCTGCTTCCGTTCCCATACACTATCTATGCCAGAACATACAGCTTCCATTGTGTATATGGCCTATTACCTTACCCAGCTCTCTTGAAGACCTGACCTGAATCTAAGATACCTAGAGCCTTAAGCTGTCAAGTCAGTTCAGGGACAATCCCTCCATCAATGCAGGATGCGCAGAGAACACCTGGGGATGCTAGCGGGACAAATGGTGATGGAGCAATACCAGATGCAGTCTGCATTAGCACGGCTGAGGATCTAAATGCCACGCACAGGGCTCAGTGAACCTTCTGAGCAGAGGCATGCATTGTGCTAGCATCTAAGAGCACAGGGGATTTATGGAAAAGGCCCTAGCTATTGGAGTAGCCCATCAATCTGTTGTATTGTCAAGGTAGCAGTCAAATCAGAGTCCTTGGAGAACGGAGAGGGAAGGAAGATCCCCTCTGTCTTCCAGAATGGAACTGCTGCCTCTGAGTCTAGTCCACTAACTAATCCTGAAATTGCAAACCCCACCACCACCCCACAACTAAACACAAGGTGAGGATGGGGTAGGAGACGAGAACAGACTGGAGCATGCCAATGAAAATTAATGGAGGGGAGGGGAAATGGGTGGATAATTATTTCAGAGCTACAGAGTAAAGGGTTTGGGACTTGTGAAGATGCAGCATCACTTTTTAAAAAAAGCTCTCATCTTTACTGCAAACTAGATGCAAGCTTGGGATGTGGATTTTAGACCAGGCGTCAGGTCCAGCCTTCAAACCTCTTGCCCTCTCAAATTTCACAGGGGCTGGGATTTGGAGTTCTAGATTAGCATGTTATAGACATAGCCTCTAATTTAGAAATTCTGATTTAGTTTGACATCCAGATTCTGGGGGCAGTATTCAGACCCGGGAATTCCAGTTCTGGGTGATCATTACTGAACACAGGGGTCCAAATGTGCAAAAGGGCACACACATTTCCATGCAAACTTAAGATATTAGGGTGTGCAACACCAGTGCACACAGTTGGGGTGTTTCCATGCATTCATTGGTTTGTACGTATGCAACTATAACTTGTGCAAAATGACCAATGCACATGCATGTATCACTTATTTTCCCCCATATATATTAGGCATGTTTACATGTGCAAACACTTAGGGCAAAGAGTAAAGTGGTCGGGAAATTTTCAACGAAACCTTTTTTTTTTATGGGGAAATGCCAGTTTGTCACAATTAGGACTTTTTGTGGAAATGTCCCAACAAAAAATTCATTGGGAAGGCTTCTTGGGATGTAACTTCTGGCCAAAAGTAGAAACAAAAAGAAAGACCCTAGAAAAGACCAAAAAGCCCAATGGTTAGGGTACATACTAGGACACAAATCACAGCAGGGACTTCAATCTGAATCTGCCCTTGTGACGAGTTCCCAATGCAAGATAAGTAAAATAAACCCTACCCCGTGACTATTCCAACAGGTATGCAAAACAGTTAGCCATCAGGCTGTAAAGTCTCATCTTGATTAGCAATTTTGATTTTATTGTTATCTTGCTAACTGATTGTCAATTAATATAGGTATTAGCATATACAACTGTTTTAGTTGACAAGACCAGGGACAAGATTTACTCCGATTTGAGTGAGACCAAAAGATGAAACAAACTCAGTCAAAACTTTTGCGCATCACGCAGTCTTTAGGGGAACACTACAAATTGTTTCAGTTTGATTCCAAACTGGTACTTTTCTTGCTCAAAAAACTTTCACGCACAGTAGCAAATCCTGTGGAGGAAGCCAGACTGTGCTGTGAATTGGGAATGAAAGCCTGGCACGTGGTTTCATGTTTGGTAATAAAAGTTCCACAGAGCTCTATTCTCTAGCCAGAATAATTATCCCCAAGCAGACTAAAGTGTCCCATAGAGCCCCCCGCTCCCCTTCTATAAATATGCTTTTGACTTAAGGAATTATTATAAAAAAAATTCTGGAAGCCTTACAGTCATCTACTGTGCATTTAAAGGGAAAACAAAGTCCCTTTTGCAATTACCGTTCCCTAAGAACTTTAGACTCCACATTTTTTCGGTTAACAATGTGGGGATCATAGTTACACATTTATTAAGAAGAGGCCACTTACATTCATCTCCGCACAGATACAGTGTCTGTGGCTGTGTTTAATTAAAGATTAAAGCAGAGGAATTGAATAACTGGGGCTGCTAATGAATTGGGAAGCTCAGCAAAGCAAAGAGAGCTGAAGATTTCTCAGCTTTGTTTTGGCTCTTCCCCCACCACCTCTCCATTGCTGCATCCCACCTCTTTGCTCAACAATTGGTTGGTTGACTGGCTAGAGTTGAATAGCACCAGCAGTTTATTACCCTCTGTGGTCTAAGTGAAAACAGAAAGTTATAACAGACTTCATCCGGGGCAGGCAGTTTCTTTAGAGACTTCCTGCATCTGAAGACACCTTGTCAACAGGATTTACAGGGAGCTTAGTACTTCAGAGTCTTTTGAAGTTATACATGGCAAGACTGAGATTGGTCAAGCCACCAACAGCCTCTACACTTGCTTCAGTGGTGAAAACCTAGCTCATAGATATCACTTAACCGCAGCGATAAGCAAACTAAGTTTGGGTGATGTGACATGTCCACCACCTCCTGAACTCAACAAGTTTGAAGGTTTTAACAAGTTCATTCAGCTTTCACACACCCCACTGTTATTCACGCCTTGGACTGTCCATTCTTCTGGCTGGGATTGGAAGCTTGAGGGTCAGGATGCCACAGCAAAGGCTGCCTTTGTAGCTTTTTATAAAGGAAAGATGGGTACAGTGATTTGGGCACTAGCCTGGGATCTGGATTCAATTTCCTGCTCTGCCACAGACTTATGAGTCAGTTAGGCCTTGTCGCCACTAGGAAACAAGCTATGTTCTTACCTCTGCTTAGTTAACAAGATAAAACCTCATAAAAACAAGGCACTTGTAGTTTTAACAAGTGTTAGCAGGTCAAGGTGACTCTTAAGCTCTTGCGTAGTCCTTTCCTCACCTACTTTCACGTGTAAGAACTGCAGATTGCCTTGTCTTCAATAGGATTTTACCACAAGTTAGCTAGCATGAGATAAGAACACACCTTTTTGCCTAGGGAAGAAGACATGCTTAGCTGCTCTGTGCCTCAGTTTCCCCATGTATAATGGATATAACAACACTACCCTACCTCACAGCAGTATTTAGAAGATAACAACATTGAAGATTGAGAGGTGCTCAGACATTACAATAATGGAAGCCACCTAACTACCTAAAAAAAGATATGGAAGCAAGCGGTGCTGGAAATCTCACCAGGAAACACTTTCCCCAGGACAAGACAGGGAATTAACAAACATAGCCTCTATCTGCCAGGGTTCTTGGGTATCCTCCCCCTAAATGTGTCACTGCTACATCACAGAGAAGTGCTATTTCTCTGTACTCATCTCAGTGGGCTAGCTTCCTACCCAAAGTCGACCGAGGCCTCTTCAGAATGACTCCACAAGCTAACCCTGGAGAATATTTAAAAAGCGGCCACCGACACATGCATTTTTGGACAGCTGGTACAGTGCAACCGCCATAAAAGAATTTAATCTTTTAATAAAACTCTGTTATTGTTATGTTTCTAGACATTTGCTGTTGTCCTAAAGAGCCGCTCACAACAAGCTCTGCTTGAATTTACGGCTTCTGTGTGGCCAGAATTCTCCTCTCAGATGCATGCATGATTAGCTGCTACGGGAGCCATGCACAAGCATTTGTTGGAATAATTTTGCTCTTGGGCTGCAGAAAAATAATTAGAGACTTACTACGATGACAATGTGCAGACCTATGCCCTGGAAAGCCAACTTTCCATGGTTTTACCCCCATCATTAATAGTAAAATTACATAAATTATAAATTATAATAATATATTTGGAAAGGTTTCCTCCATCTTGTAGTTCTGAGAATCAAATATAGACTGTCTGCATGGCTATATGAAGGAAATCAATCTTCAATCCATCCTGCTGTGTCTCTTCTGATTAGCACATGAGACTACAAAGGAGGAAGCCTGGATTATAATCCCTACATACTTCTCGCATGACACTGGACAGATGACCCCACCTCTTTGTGCTTGAGTTTCATCAGTGGGTTTAATACATAACCTCACAGCGGTGCCACGAGGCTTAATCCAAGAGTGATTTGAAACACTTTCAAATCCTTCCATACAAAGTGCTATATGAAATTGTTTATAAGAAAGGGCAGGAATACTTGTAAAAAGAACCAGTCTCCTTTTTTTCCTCCACTGTAACTCCCATTGTTAGCCCTGCGTCACCACTACTGTGGTGGGATTTAATGGAAGGAAACGTTATCTAATTGTTAAAGTAGGGCCTTGACTCAGGACTCTTGGGTTCCACTTGCTTTCACTGGCTTGCTGCTCTTCTGCTGGCTTGTTGCATTACCTTGGGCAGGTTGCAATGTCCCTGTGTACCTGCCTGTAAAACGGCTGTCCGCGCAAGCTAATCTTGCAGAACAAATAAATTTAGGTCCTCGGTGCTCAGCATAGTGAACGTTCATAAAGTACTTTGAGATCTTAGGATAGACAGTGCTATGTTAGGGTACTGCACTATTTATGCTGCTCCCCGATAGCAGAGGAGAGCTTTACCTTTTACAGAATGCTACTAGAAGGAAGATAAAATATTTAAGGTGATTTTTATCGGTTGGCCACTGTTCGTTGGCTGATACATTTCAAGCCTCATTTGGTACAAAATTGAAATGGTTTAAGTCAACTTTCAAGGTAAATGTCTGCATTTTTATGGCCAAAGGCCCCAACTTGTTATTTGCTTCTGTGCTGTTGGTTAAATTGAGCTTTGTATATTTACTCCATCAACCTAACGTCTAATCAGACTGATTGCTGGCGGGGATAACATGGCTGGAAAAATAGGTCTTTTGCTGAGACAACAACAGGGTAACAGACTTTCGGTCACAAAGTCTCTCATAAATAAGAGGTCATATCTAATAACGTTTGCTTAAAACTTCTTAGTGGAGCTGCTGTTCTCAGATGCTGCTGGCTGTTTAGTCTCAGCTTTAAATAGTGTGTGTGTGTGTGTGTGTGTGTGTGTATTTGCTGTGGGGGAAGGAAAATAATCCATCCTTTTAAACCATCATCTGCTCCATCACGGAACACATCACACCCCCTTCACACACATGGAGAGATTGGTGGATACTGAAAGGATAGTGAGTGCTGAACATCTGGAGGGAAGGGAGAGGAAGATGGAATTTATTCCAGAGAGCGACAAGGAAAATCTCATCATGCAAAGCCTTGTACTGCTGGAACTGCCCTACCAGACTGCAATCCCAGGAGAGGGGAAAACAGGTTTATTCTAGGTGGTTTGCTGGAAAACAGCTATCAGCTGTAATGAGTCAGAGATAGCTTTGGTAATGCAGGCCAGAGGCTGATGTTCCATTGGGTGGCTGGGAGCTCACTGGCATTATGGATGAACTGTAAACAACAGGAGCTTAGATTTAGAGCCTTGTCTTTCTTGGAAATGCAGAGTAACATGAAATAAAATTAAAAAAAAATTATAAAGCAAAGCTTTTCCCATCAGGCTTGGGAGATTCAGCAGCCAATGGAGCATATGGGACCACTTATGCCATACAGAGCACGTCAATCAATGGCAGGTGCTATGTGAGTCACGTGCATGCATGGCGTATGCAGAGTGGGCGTGCTGGGGTGTGGGGCTGGGCACGGGTCAGCGGGAGGATTTGGCAGCAACACAGAGTGTGTGACAGACACAAAAGGAGGGCCCTGACACTGCCGTTCTCCCACCTCCCATGGAAGGGAAGGTAATGAGGGGGCCTGGGCTGGTCCCCATGGGAGAGGAGTGAGGGTGGGCATTGGATATTGAGGTGGGGTGTGTCCAGGGCTCTGAGGAGGGCAGGGTGGATAAAACAAAACAAAATTCCTGCAAAACAAAAAAAATATTAAAAATAAAAAGGATGTCACAGGGCTCAAGTTATGTTTCTATAGCATTCCTCCCCCGCCGCCTCCCCATCTACTTTAGGCTCAATGTTTCTGTGGTGGGATTATGACAGCCTTGCAACAGAGGCAGCATAATTCTATCCAAATGAGGTGGTCTTCTCCCACTCCATTTCTGTCTCTCCACCTTGCAGCCTTTCCCCCTCATCGTCCTCCTTCCTGCGGAGAGTTCCTGGGACACGGGGGTGGCATGGATGGGTCACATCAGCCTGCTGGTGGGTTTGTCTAGACGTGCAGTCCCTATGGACCATAGTTGTCTTGGTGGTTGCAGATGGATACGCAGTCGCCATAATAACCTGTTTCTAAAGCATTGCAGGGCTCCGTGCAATGCCCATAGAAGTCAATGGGAGTCTACTGACTTCAGCTGGAGTTAAATCAGGACCCTATAGACTTTGTAGACTAAACACTAGGACTTGGAATTCAATGCAGGAAGCCCCTGGAGATCATGGGGCACTGCTGTGTTGTCTTCATTGCTCAGTAAACAGATTCCTGTATGCTCCATGGGACAATTGCCTTCAGACCCAGGCAGGGGGAATTGCAGTAACCTGGTCAGAAGCTAGCTAGAATATGGATCCCAGTAGCTAGGCCCTTCCCTGAAAGAAAAGGATTGGGTTCCTGGCCAGCAAAAGCCAAGAAACCATCACTTGTTGCAGAGGGTTCCAAGGCTCAGCAGGGAGTCTAAAGTGAGACCATGTCCAAAATTCTACCAAGAGGAATCAGCACCCAGCACTGGAATGAAGCCACCTCTGGGGTGGGAGGCAGCAGATATATAGAGAGCACAGAGCAACAGCCTAGGCTGAGAATTGACTAGGACTACTGCCTGCAGTTTGAAACTGGGCAGGGGGGGAAATTTTAAGGAAACAAATGTCATGACTTGACATAGAATGAATCAGAGCAGACACCCAGTGTTATTGCCCTAGCACTTGTTTTCTAACCAGAGATATTTTATTTTTATGACTGTTTCCTAGTAGACATGACTTGCTTGGCCTCTTAGACAAAGATCAAGCTTTTTAATATCACATGAGAAACATGAACTCCCATATTGGCCTCTCAAGGGAGTGTAGGATGCTATTTAGTGCTTTATGCAGGCACTGGCTGAGCTCCCAGCCAGTGGCATTAACAAGAGAGAAGGGAGCAGAGATGTTGAAGTGTTAACAGTCTTAACACCTAGCTCATATATAATATTTATCAAAGTGCATTATCCTCATTTCACAGATTGAGAAACTGAGGCACAGAGAGAAGCAACTTATGTGAGTTCACTCAGGTGGCCAGCAGCAGACCTGGGAACAGGGTCTCCTCAGTCCCAGTGCATTGCTCTATCAACTAGGAAACACTGCTTCCTTTACAAACAGGGCCATAGCCAGCCATCAGACCACACTTGGCTGGGTGCAATGGCTCACAGTGGTATGGGGGAGGCAAGAGAGCTAAGTCAATCTCCCAATGCAAGCGTGTAAATGTCAGTAAGCAGCATGGAGATGAAATGGGCCTGACAGACGGAGCCATCCTGGTTTTTGTTTGTCTTCAGAGTTGTCAGTTCAGGTCTCCAGGTCAGAAATCATTTTATCTGCTAAACCATACGCTTTGTAGAACAAAACGCCTGGCAGACTTCAAGACATATGTATTTTAAGGTGCACAATATCATGCTGAACATCTCTAGATACTTGCTTCCTATTTATTATTACCACGTAGTGGAAAAGGTTTCACTTCTCTATGCCTCGCCTGTAGTTTGTGAATTACCTTCAGAAAGAATCCCAGAGTTTTCCTCTCTAATTTTATCATTTTTACATATGTTTCTAAAATTCTAATACATAAAAAAGGAAGTAATCTTCCCTTCCACAATTAAGGTATTTATTATATGCATAAACAGCTATCAAGAAATAACCATGCTGGACTTTCAGTTACAGCAAAATAACTCTGGCACATGAGCTTTTGTAAGTGCCAACCTGGCTGATGATGGTTATAAAGCTTTACAATTGCTAGCTAGTTAACTCTCGACACACACAAAGAAGGTGGGTGAGGGACAGAACGAGTAACACTTTGCCAGATAAATGTGGTTGAACACAGTACATGTTTAACAGTACAACAGCAACACGACATAACAGATTAGAATGAGGAGTCAGGAATTGACCAGCTAAAATGCAGAAGGAATTTCTGTTAGAGTTGGAATTTGGCCCAACTATCTGGATTTTCCATTGAGTCTTCAACATACACAATGGGTCAAATACCAAAAGACAGTATACCATGCTGAGGCATTGGCTCCCGACTGACTTAAGAAAGAAAGCCTCCAACCTTTCCCACAGCACTAACATGGTCCTTGGTGCTGTCCCATTTGTGTTGTACCATTTGCTTCCTTCCAGTCTTTGGCAGGATGAACTATAGCAGCCTCATACGGCCCTATTTGGACCAGATTTTCTGAAGAGTTTAGCCCGCTAGGTGCTGATCTCCCTTGAAAATCTGGTGCCAGTTGTGGGTGCTGAGCACTTGACAAGCTGGCCCTTGCAGTGAAAAGAAAATGCTGTGCAAGGAAGGAGAGAGATAGAAAAGACAGAAGGGAGCCCAGACCATGGCCAAATGGGGTATGTAGGCTTCCCTTTGCACCTCAGGGGATGATTCGTCCATTTCTGAACTAGATGACCTTTTGTGCTCACTAGAGGATATTGACATGCGCGAGCGTGCACACACACACACACACACACACAGCTGCACAGATGGAGCATGGGTCACCGGCAAGGTACAAGGGAGCATATCTGGTACAGGCTCCCTAAAACCCAGAGAGGGGACATCCAAAGCTGGGCTGTTTGCTTTGCAAATATTTCAGGGATCACAGGAAGGAGAGTCACATTTCTGTCGAGAGGAAGAGAGAAAGGGGAGTTCTCAGCCTAGGTTATGCATGCAACAAATTTAAGTATTACACCAAAGCCAGATGCTGAGCTTTCTTCACATCAAGATGTCATTGGGTTCAACTGGCTTTTACACTAAGCAGGGCAGAGAGAGAATCATGTTAACTCCACAGGAAGACTTCACCTGAAAATGCTCGGGAAAATTTAGAGCAGGCTTCATTTATGCATGGTCCTGTGTGGAACACACAGCAGAGCCAGGTAGCAGCAAGGGGTGAGTGTTCCAAGCTGAACACACAACCCTTTGGTGTCTTTTATTTCATTCCAAGCCTAGAAGGCCTAAGAGCCTATAGCCTGATGTTGCTTCGTGCCTCTGCGGGCAGCTGATAATCATTATCAGCATCTCATAATTTTGTCCCCCCAAAATAAAAAACACGAAAAGCAATCCACCACTCTCAATAGCCCGACATGCAAGCAGCAACTTCCAGATGTCATGTTAACAGTCATTTATTATAGTGCTCAAAATAATGCCAGGGTGGATCAGCCTATGTAACTCATCGCCAAGCTTCAGGGTCATGGGCTCAAAGCACTGCAGGTTTGGGCCCGCCTAAACAAGTGCTTTTGAGATGCAGTCGCCTGAGAAAATGTAATGTTGTACGGCGTGTGCCACTCTAATTTATTTAGATGTAATCAGAGATCCCTAACACCAGAGCCCAGGCAGGCCATGTCACCATAAAACACAACCAGAGCCAGATCCTCAGCTGACATCCACTGAAGCTAGGCCAGCGGAGGAGCTGACCCCAAGGCCATAAAAACAGTAGCAAGAGCAAACCAGCAGCCAATCCCAAACACACGTGACAAGGGCACGACAAGTAGGGGCTGCACCATCTCCTTATCACTCTGACTGCGTTGCCAGCATCCAGCTGGTGCGATACCTTGAGAAAGCCACTATGCACAAACCCATTTGACGCCATTTCCCCCTCTCCCTGCCAGAGCCTAGCCTCAGGCACACAGCCCTGACTGGATCATGTTCAGTAAAACAACTCTTTTTCTGAAGTGAGAGCACAGGACACATCTGGAAGCTGAGACTCTGAATCACATACTCAGCCAGACTGCGATATTCAGTTGACTGCTGCAAAATGTCCTGTAGACTTTCAAAATGCACTCGGTGCGTGCGTGCATCATCCTGACCGAGAACACCCCAGGCTACAACTGCTGCTGCTTCTCCTAGGGCTTGATGCGGGATGCCAGCAGAGCAGTGAACACGACACTGACACGGCCTGCTGCTTATTAGCGACTGTTGAATGCATATGTCTTTGAAGCAAGTTGTGCCCAGGCCTCACAGAGAAGCAGAGGAATTTCGGCACACACACACTCTGCTGTGCTGACACATGTCCCACTCTCCTGGTGCCCCTACACCCAGATTTAATTTATAGCAACCCATAAACACTTCTTGCCTGCGACAAGGACAATGTGACCAGCAGAGTGGCTGTGTGCTCTCAAATCCATCGGTGAGCAGAGATGTCCTCAGAACTCTGACAGCAGAAGGCCACTCGAAGCAATATTTGCAGTTATTATGGACAGAGCTTAGCTGGAAGGACACAGGCAGTGGTTGGCTATTGATTTCTCTCCACTTAAAGTATGCAAAGTCTCACTCTCTCTGGAAAGGGCTTGGGGAAGAGGGGACAACTAGCGCTTGCCTCAGATTGGAGGCTGGGTGGCTGATTGAGGAGTCAAGGCAGGTCCTCAGTAGGACAGATGAAAAATGTTCCATTGAAATTGGTTTTTTTGATAGAAAATTGGGGGGTTGACTAAGTTTTTTGTTGTTTCAAACAATGTCTGTTTCGGGGGGGCAGGGGAAATCAATTTTATGTCAAAAAAGCATTCACCCAAAACTCAAAAAGATTTTGGTCAAAAATGTGAAATGGTTTGGATATGCCACCTCAGTGCCTCAGGGGAGTTGCAGTCAGGGTGCATTTGATTTAAATCAAATTGATTTAAATCTTGATTTTTAAATCATGATTTAAATCACTAGTCAGGAAGACTCGATTTAATCATGGATTTCTACATAAAAGTGCATTCTTGTTGGTAGTTATAACCTTAATACATATTCTTCACAGTTCAGAGACAGATATAGGTTTCATTTGTAGAAGGTACACACTATACATTTTTAAAGTGCTTTATTTTGAAAAACTTTTGAGATTAGTTTTACAGCTGTATCGTAAAAAGAATGTTTGTTTGGTTATTTCATTTACCAAAGTTAATTGAAGCAGATATTTATGAAGTCATTGGGAGGTGAACTATTTCCAATTCAACAGGTTCATCATTAATATTTGGAGGATTTTCTTGTCATGCTCTATTAGGAGATCATCATCAGACAATTTAAATTGTTTTATTTAACTATTTCTCACCTCTACATATTATTTATTTAAAAATGTTTTTGCTGGTAACAAGCATGTTTTCTCTGGAGACACAAATCCACAGTTTGAGAACTGCAAAACAAAGCATCTCTGATGGTATCTTCTAGACTGAGCACAGAGTCCCATTGGGTAGATAGAAAGATTAAGTTAAATACTCTATACAGAAGCCCCTGGAACTCATAAGATTGGGTCCCTAATCCATGAACTATTGGAACTCATTTATAAAAAACTTTTCTTAAACATTATATGAATATATTGTCTCATACTATAGAATTAGAATTTATAATCCTTATTCCATGATGAGATAGCTTTGAGCTATAAAGTATCTTAATTAAAACAATCTTTAGATGGGCTTTTTTCCTCAAAAAGCATTTTATCAAAAAATTCTATTTAAATAAAAATAAACCAATTTTTCATTTATTTATTTTTTTAATCATTGATTTTTATCCACCCTGGTTGCAGTGTGGTTGCTTCATGTCCCAGTTCTTCTCTATGGACTGGACTCATCGCTGGACCACATCTCCTATGATGCTCCACAGTCATGGACTCACAGCATGTATCACCTCCTCTAACAAAGACTGGTGAACCATGAAAGATGTAGTCTGACTAGGGAGCCCAGCCTGTAAAGGAGACTGGGAGCAGAAGGTGTCCAAACTACAACTCCCATGAAGCATCTCAGAACCATATCAGAATTGAAATATTTTGATTTTGGGGTGAAGTATTTCATTTTATTGCCCAGAACTCAACATTTTCAGTGGAAAAAACCTGATTAAAACATTTTCCCCCATTCTCATCTAAATTTCCAGAGAGAAAAAGTTCATTTTCTGCCCATCTCTACTCCTCACAGTGAGACATTTAAGACTGCATAACGTTTTTCCAGTCTAAGCCTGTTTTAAGTGCTTTCAGATTTTGGGCTGAAATTTTCCAAACTTGTTTCCCCCCGCCCCTAGAGATGCCTTTTTTCCTCCCAGGGGAAATCTGTACATAAATAGAATGACCACTTTTGAGTTAGGGGGAGGGGTCCATTTCCTCTTCCTTATAAAACAATCCTTGCAATCCTTTTATTTTTATTTTTTGCAAGAGCCAAAATGGCTGAGGTTTGACAGCTGAAATGTAACACAGAGCAAGCCCTGAGGATGAGCAGCATATGGAGCCAATTTCCTCCAGAGGCAGGCGAACTGGACTAAGCTAACTTTGAAGTCACACACAGAACCTGCCCAATGTTAAGTGCGTGCTAAACTCATGAAGGGTCATTAGAGTTGAAACCTGTTCACACTGGCCATTTTAAATGTGGTTCATTTTAAACAATATTCATGGTCTTGTGACTCCCTGGAGCTTTCTGGCCTACTTGTCCCAAGTCTGCCCTAGAGTGCACAGGAATTGGGCTCCCTCCAAAAGACCCCCTAAGGTGCGCTGGAAGGAACCTTTAACTCCTAGACTAGCTGTGACTAGCCTGAACGTTACCATAGCTGAAACTCTGACAGAGATTCATAGGCAGCAGCTAGGTCTCAGTTGGGAGCCTCTCCTTGTACATGTGAGAGTTCATCTGAACTAATGATAAGAGGAGAATTAGTCAGGGTGGCAAATGGCCATTGGCATACAGGCACCACACTGCATTTCCATGCAGGAGAAGCAATTCTGGGCAACAGCTTATGGCTCCACTGCTTCTGAAGCCACCAGTCCATGGGTTTGTTCTTGGGTCGCCCAAGATTTGGGGTGGTTTCAAGGATGCTATATTTTTGCCTCTTTACAGCCTTTATGTGCTGACATCATTTTAACTAATTACCAGCTTGCCTTCCCTCTACTGCTGTCATACCCTCCTAATGGATGGCCCATTAGGATCTGGGATACTCACAGGCTGTATATCTGGATCTTGTAGCATATCTACAGTGGCATGAAGCTGAATTTAATATGGTCTTTTATCTTGGAGGCATCTGGGTCTAGCGGCTGCAGAATTTCACTTTCAGATTCTGCAGCAGACAGAGTAGAACAATTTTGCAGATGTCAGGATGCTGCTCCCTGGCCAGAGTTCTTGCAGTGCATAGAGCTTTGGTACAAAAGTCTGTGAAATTCTCCTGGTGTACAGTTTTGTTACTAACTCAAACCTTTGGCCAAATCAATGTTCAAAATTTCTTCTGCCTTGTGGGGAAGCTGGTGCTTGAGCTATGGTTATGACTACACGCAAACTCACTCTCCGGGAGGAAGAATCGGCTTGTGGTTAAGGTACGAGATGGATTAAGGTACGAGATGGAGTGCAAAAAAGCTCGATTCAATTCCCAGCTTTGCCATGGATTTGCTTTGTGATCCTGCGCAAGTCATTTGAGGCTCCCTGCACCTTATTTTCTGCTCAAAAAAAAAAAAAAAAAAAAAAAAAGGAGGGGGGCGGGCAAGGCTTCAGTCCTACCTCACTTGAAGTGCCATGAAGGTAAATTTGTGAGGCACCCTATTACTACAGTGACTGGGTTCCCAGACATACCTAGATGAGGACTTTTAATTTAAGATTTTAGATTCATTTGAATTTGAAACTCAAGAGGCTGCTATCCCATTTAAACCAGCATTCTACCTTATCCCTCAAAACCATCTATCCCTCTCCGCCACCTCATCCTTCCTGGGAAGACACTAATGGGGTGGGAAAGCAGCCACATCTTCCCCTGTGGAAGAGAAGATGTGTAACAGAGACCCAAATCCACAGAGGCACTTGGATGTTGCAATGTGTACCTTTCAGGCACCTCACCTCTCAGTGGATTCCACAACCCCTATTCAATGCATGGGGAGAGATAGGCAGCTAAGAAGGGGATCCATGAAAGCCATCATGTGAGGCAGGGAGCTGGTTAATAGCAGATATCAAGGAGAGGAGCGTGTCCTAAGACCAGCCATACTCATGGAGTTAGGTGCCTACCTGTGAACACTTTCCTTGAGTCAGGTGCCTGAGCTGATTTCTGCCAGAACTGCAGGGGCACACACCTAATTCCACACAAGATTCCTAGCAGGCAGGAAGTGAAGGGGGAGTCAGTGGCCAAAGTCCTTTTGTAGGTCTGGGCTAGAGGGCTTTGATAGGAGAGGTGCAGAGCCATCTCCACTTACTTTCCATAGAACAAAAGAAAGAGAAATAAAATAATCCACCAGCTCCAGGCAGAGTCTATGCGAAAACAGGAACCGAAGGATGCAGTGACATGGTCTAATTAAAAAGACCTAATGGAAATTTTTAATTCCATCCTTAGAAAAATAGCCCATGCATCTGCTGGTGAAAGCTCCATATGGCCTTCTCTGGTTTTATGCCACTTAGATGAAATGAGCACCCTGATATTCAAATTCCCCACTCATTAAATTGCCTCAGGGCCTCTCCAGCCATCAGTGTAAATGGCAAGGATGATGCATTAAAACTGCCATTTCTCCAGAATAGGAACTGTTCCAACTTGGACACAGGGGAAGGAGCGGAGTCAATAGGGAAAAGGAGGGGAACATCTGCTAGACACACACACTTCAGAAATATCTGACACCCCCCCAAAAAGCGTTTGGCTGCCTTTGCCTACCAAAACAAAGGCTGAGAGGGGATCTGATGGTTTTCTAACTACATTGGTGGGTAAACACCAAGAAGAACTATTGAATCTCAAGGACAATACTGGCACAAGAACAAATGCGTATGAACTGGCCATGAATTTAGGCTGGAAATCAGAAGATTTCCACACATCAGTGGAGTGAGATTTTGAAACAGTCTCCCAAAAAGTTTCTTGCCTTTGTCTAAGTAGTTTTAAGATGGAGCTTGACAAGTTTATGAATGGGATTCCATGATAGGGTTGCCTACGATAAACAGGGGACAGGTGGTCCCTTTCAGTGCTACGATTTACGTCCATATGTTGATCTGAAAGGCAACTGTGAGCATGCTAAAGCCAGGGCATCCTGAGGAGAACCGAGGAAATGGAAACAATGACCAAATGGAGACCAAGGATCTGAAACTTCCCAAACCCAGGTAAGAAGCTCAATGACTGCAAAACCCACCTTACCCAGTTGTCTACGTTAGCATTTGTTCTCTTGTTGTAACTTCAGTCAATAGACTGTGCCAGTTAACTAACACTAATTGGCATTGTCTGTGCTATTCTGGATGCTCTTCCACAGTGAGCCAAGCCCTTTGGTATGTTACTAGATTAGGCAGCACTGGTGCACCAATGCAGTGGGCCTACATTAGGCGGCAGAGAAATGTTTTTGATACAACAGATTTCCCATCAGAAAATGCAGAAATTGTGAAATGAAAACATTTTTCAGGAATGAAATTTCCACCTGGAGAAGTCAAAATAATTCATTTTAGCTTTCTCATTTCATTCTGATAAGGTTAAAATATTTCTTTACAACTTGCATATTATAATATTAAATTCATTATGCGTAATATTAAGACATTTTGTAGTATAATGTTTGGACATTATCAAAAGAAAAACACATCAATGTTTCTGAACTGATGTTTTTCAGAATTTCTGTGGTGAATTTTAACATTTTGACTTTCTGTTTTGATTCTGAACAAAAGCAAATGTCAAAATGTCAGGATTTCCCAAACAGAAATTCCGCTTTCTGACTGGCTCTATTTGGAGGTTTGCAATGCAGTAGCTAAATGATGTCATTACACTGGTGCCAATTTTCTTAATTAAGATAAGGCCAGAGATTACCAGGGTGAGGGATGCCCTCATTAAAATGTAGGTAGCCAGAGAGCTACCATGTTTGACAGAAGTTTGTCTAGTCAGTGGGTCCCAAGCCACCAGTGGATTGAAGAAAGGACCGAGCCTAGCCCTCCAATCTCCCCTTAAGGCCACCTTGGCACACAGGGTCACAGCATCACTGCGGTTTGTCCCACATGCATTGCTGTCATGATGGAGGAGTGGCTGGGCCAAACCTGAGAGTTGCTGCAACCCCACACACTAGGTCACAGCACCACTTAAAGCAACTTGGCCTGGCTGCCCCTCAGTAAGACAGAGGGGCGGCTGGGCCAAACCTGGGTGGCAGTGAGACACTGTGTGCTAGGTTGTAATGCCCAGAGCTGGAAGCTGGGCCCAGCCCCATGGGACAGGCGCCACCTCTGTGGGGTATATGGGGAGTCTCGCTCATATGGGGAGTCTTGCTCTCCAATTCCTCTCCCCCCAAAAAAAACTGGGCCTCCAATCCACACTAGACCAGGATTAGGGTAGTGGTGCCAAGGCAAAGGATGCATCTATGTAATGTTGAGTAGCAGAAAAAGAAAAAAATGGTGGGTCATCACCATTTAGGAACCACTGATCTACTCCATCCTCAAATGCCTCAGTCCCACGTAGTCCTTAGCACCTTGCACACAAACCGGCAAAAGCCTCGTGCAAAATGGTTCAGTGGTTAGTGCAGCACTCTAGTACTTGGGAGACCTGGGCTCAAGGCCATGCTCTGCTACAGACTTCCTGTGTGACCTTGGGTGAGACCCACAGCTGCTCTGTGTCTTAGCTCCCCACTTGTACAGTGGGTCTAATGCAGCAGACTTGTGTGGCAGGACAGTGCTGAAGATAAATACATTGCAGACTGGGAGATGCTCAGATATTGTCATTGGGGCCAGATAAGTACCATAGAGAAGAGAAAGAAATGGTCACTTTATTCATTTGTTTATAACAGAAAAAGACTCAGAACAATAAACTAAAAGTCAGTAAAATTTCAGTTTCCGTTCCCTGCCAAATTGCTCGGATCCAGGGTTCCCTTCCCCACCACTCATCTGTTTTTCACCATTCTTGTTTAAAAAGGATACATAAAGCATCCACTCCTTCCCGACCCCACCCGCATACTAATTATCACCCTCTTCTTTCGCTCCACTTCGCACTGTGGCATGAGGAAGAGTCCGTGGGGACTTGTGCGATAATAGATCCCAGTGATAACAACTGCCACAGGCTGTTAGTTATAATTGCACATACTGTTCTATCATGATAACTAACCAGGGCCAGCCACTATGCATGGGGCACCAGGGGGTCAATTCACAGGAGATTTGGAGAGAAGAGTTTCACACCCTTTCCACCTTCTGGGCATTTCAGAAAGAGATTCAGGTGTAGCCTTGGCTCTGTACACCTTGGTCACTTGGTGGGGGACCCCCAGCAATTTTGCCTGACATAAGTAATAATGCAATATGTACGGGTGTATGCACCACTGCGGTCTTCTTGATAGAATCAGACCTGCTCTGGGATTAGCAATTATGTCAACCACAAGCAAGCAAATAAACAAACAAACAAACAAAGCCTAGCTCTCAATTAGCGCTTTTCATCAGTAGATCTCAAAGTGCCTTATCAGGCAGGTCAATATCATTATCCTCATTGTACAGATGGGGGTACTGAGGCACAGAGGGGGAAAATGACTTGCTCAATGTAATGCAGCACCAGCGATGGGAACCAAAACTCCTGTCTTCCAGTCCAGTGCTCTAGCCGCTAGACCATACTGTCTCTGGAAGCTAAAGAACTAGCAAACACTATGAGGCTATATGCTGGTAACAGGTTGGGGAAGGGATAGCTCAGTGGTTTGAGCATTGGCCTGCTAAACCCAGGCTTGTGAGTTCAATCCTTGGGAGGGCCACTTAGGGATCTGGGACAAAATCAGTACTTAGTCCTGCTAGTAAAGGCAGGGAGCTGGACTTTTCAGGGTCCCCTGCAGCTCTATAAAATAGGTATATCTCCATATATTATTATTATTCTTCACCTTATCTGGTAGAAGCTAGTATTTCTGAGCCAAAAAATGCTGAGTTATATAGTCCCAAATGCCACATCACTGCTGTCTGACTACCAACCATGTTGTCTCACTGCATGCAGCAGCATCCCCCCCAGATCCCTAACCAAGCCCTGGAAAAAGTCCAGAGAACTCTGTCCTGGGATAGGAACTGGGCTCAGTGCAGGCTGACAGTAGTATGGGAGTTGAGTCAGGGGTGGGTGCAGACCCATATAGTGGCACCTGATCAGCAGAGCTTACAGTTTATGCAAGTGACTTCAGAGGATCAGCTCTTTGGACTGAAGGAGCTCCTGGGAACATATTTCTTACAATAGCCCCTCCTTTTCGATTCGTTTCTCCCCCTCTCCAGCTACTGAAGCCTGCAGCTTAGCCAGACAGAGGTTTCCCTTTATCGCACCTTGAAGAGATGCTGCCTGCACTGGCCTCAATGAGGGGCCACATATGCTGCTGATCCAGGGTACCCCAAAGGACTGTGTCAGAAGGGACTGCAAATTGGGGTTTGCCCTCCAGCTGCATGGGAATATGGGGCAGAGCAGAGATTCACAGATATCCGGAGTTCCCTCAGAACTAAGGACCTGATGATTTGCAGAACAGCTGAGCAGCCACTCTCCCAATGGAAACTGCAGATATTTAGCACCTCTGAAAGCCAAGTTCAGGGTCCCCTCTTCTCCTGGCCACATCACTCTATAAATTCAGATGAGGCTGGACTTAGATTCTTCCCAACACACAAGCTACTGCAAGCCTTTCCCATCCCTCTTCTGCCTGAGGCTGTTACGACTCTGAGTCTCTCACTTTCATGTTGGAATGAAAATATCATGATGTACAAATTATCACTTTATAATTAATTACGCAGAATAACTAAAGTGAACATGACTTTGGTGTTATGACAGCTTTGAAATCTACCACTTTTTACCTTAATAAGTAATGAGTCTCCACTCGCTGGGTGCCTGTTTAAAACAGTCTAAGGTTACCGAAACAAAAAAGGAGATTTAAACAAATTCATCTATGTTAGAGCTGTAAGGATCTCTGTAATTTGGGCTGATGGGGGCGGGGGGAAAGAAGAGGGACTGACTAGAATGAATTAAAAATAAAAGAATAGGAAAGATGGCTGAAACCATCTTGTTTAGAGCCAGCACCTCCCAAATCCACCCAATTTAACCCAGCCAAGGTCAGCCTGAGCCACACAGCTCAGCCCATGGAACCCAAGGGTACGTCTACACCGCAATTAAACAGCCCCCCTTAGCCTGAGTCCCATGAGTCTGAGTCAGCTGCATTGGTATCTAATTGCAATGTAGACATATCCTAAGGTGTTCCAGTGCAGGATTCTGGAGCAGGCCCTGTTTCCAGCATATATCCCCATGCAACGTAAGCGCTGGCCAAACGTGACTATGTACCATTCTGCATCCGTTCGACAGAGGACAGCCACCTATTTTCACTCCACTTACTGGGCTGAGAGCCCTGTAGCTCAAGTGGTAGAGGCCAGTGGGCTAGAACTAGGGGCCCTGAGTTCAGCCGCTGGCGATGACCCACCCAGAGGGTTATCATAGCACCACCTTTGACAGGAGAGAAGGTTGATGAAGGTAACAGCTAGTGTACTTATATGGCCCCATTACTGATTTTGAGGGGTTCAGATATTACAGTAATGTACTTATCCTCACAACACCCTTAAGGCAGGCAGGCATTCCCATTTGGCAGATGGGAAAATGAGACCAGGAAACAGCGTCACCCAAGATCACAGCACACATCTGGGGTTGGGGTGGAGAGTCAAACCCAGGTCCCAGGTCAGCCCACTGGACCATCCTTCCTCTCTAAATCTAAAAAGATTATGGTGTCTGGGAGTCAAGTGATATACGGCAACCTATGGCAGCTTCCATATCACCTTATGTTTTAATATTAAGGTGTCAGGATGGTTATTTTAAGTTCCTATTGGCTCCCGGTGGCCATGAGCCAGGTGGGATGGATTGTCACCACCATTCTCACACCACACTGGACTGGAAGGAAAGGCTGTCAAAGAACATGTCCAGACAATCAAAGCCAGGCTCCAGAAGGCATTCACATCTCAGTGTGTAACAATCTCCCAGGGCCTCATTTTCCAGGGGTAGAGGAGGGAAGACTTGCCCTACCTCCCAGGGAAGTGCTTTGAGATCCTCAGATGAACATCTTTCTAGATGCGCCAAGTTTTGTTATTACTGTATCATTGGTCCAAGGACAGATGCCACCAAATGCAGCTACCTCCCTGTTTATCAGCTGGATCAATCATTTAAATCACTCTTGCTAAGCTGGCATGGTTGGCCCTGAAAGCAAAAGCCTAGTTTACAGATCTGCAGTTGAGGGTCTACCTTGGCAGCCCGAACTATGATGGGGAACAGCAATTAGAGTAATTAGCAACAAGTTCCTCAATGTCAATCTGCCAGGGAAGGCAGGCAGTAGAGCAGCAGAACACCTGTGCCACAGGCTGCCCTGAATTAGTGACTGTCAGCTCCAGGACTGTGTTTTCCCCAGCTGTTCTCACTGCAATATGCCACCCGCTGTAAAAAGTCTGACAAGCATTCCGGTTGGCCTTGTCCTCAAATAGAAAGTGGATCTACGCAAGAAGTTACGCAAATCTAGGGGAAATATCTGAACGGAGACACTGAACTTACCAAGATTCACCTATCACTGGTTCTGGTGTCTAGCAGTGTAAAGCTAATTTTAGGTCATCCAACCCTGGGGGAAAAAATCCCTTGGAAAAAAAACACACAACATGCCTGGACAGTTTGTGCTACCAAATAACAGTCAGACTAGCGATGCAGTGCCTCAGGTATCCACAAGGTGCTAAATGGCTGATGTGTAGAATTTTAGCACCCTTTACAAACGGACAGGTTCCAACAGAAAGACTGTTAATTGAGCTCTTTCTCTCGCAAACATCTCTTGCCTTCTTTATAGGAAGGGGAAAAAATCCAATCATTTTCCAGAAGCTGTCTGGGCCAGGCTCCAGTGTGTTAGATGGGCTTCTGCCAAAGCCACTTGGCACAAACCAATCTCCAGCTACCTAAGTCCACAAAGCCAGTGAGCATCCTACATTTCTGAGAGCAAAAGATGCTGGACTTTCAATGTGACTGAGGATGCTAAGTTGCTTTGACATCTAAACACCCTTGAGGCTCTGGGCCATAAGCACTAACATTTTTTGCCCTTTCACTCACATACATAGAGACAAACATATTACAGAAGCGAGCACCAAGAGGACACTATCAAGGATCAGAGGTCCAGATCAGGGCCTCATTGCGCTTGGTCTTGTAATAGATATTTAAGTTCCAAAGAGTCTGCAATCACACATCAAAGCGCATGTTCACAGCATGAGCTCTTGGGAGCATGGGTCATCTCTGTGACATGTTTCTGCAGCACCTAGAGCAGTGGGGCTGAAGACTTCTGTGCTACCACAATGAAAACAGATGTATTATTAATTACTAGATACAACAGGAGAACCAGAGAAATAAAAAGGGGAGGGAAGGGTATGGATGACTCATAGACTTTAAGGTCAGAAGGGACCATTATGATCATCTAGTCTGACCTTGTGCACAATGCAGGCCACAGAATCTCACCCACCCACTCCTATAACAACCCCCTAACCTATGTCTGAGTTATTTAAGTTCTCAAATCGTGGTTTAAAGACCTCAAGGTGCAGAGACTCCTCCAGCAAGTGACTCGTGTCCCATGCTGCAGAGGAAGGTGAAAAACCTCCAGGGCCTCTGCCAATCTGCCCTGGAGGAAAATTCCTTCCTGACTCCAAATATGGCGATCAGTTAAACCCTGAGCATATGGGCAAGACTCACCATATAGTAACAGTGAAATAAACAAGTACTGTGCAGTAAGCACTGGCCAAAGAATGACAAAGGCGGTAGGAGAGGGATAGCTCAGTGGTTTGAGCATTAGCCTGCTAAACCCAGGTTTGTGAGTTCAATCCTTGAGAGGGCCATTTAGAGACCTGGGGTTAAAAAAAAAAAGTCTGGGGATTTGTCCTGCTTTGAGCAGGGGGTTGGACAAGATGACATCCTGAGATTCCTTCCAACCCTGATATTCTATAATTCAGTGTCAGCTGGCAGGGTTATACAGACATCTGGGCATACTTATCATATATGAACAAACAATATATATGCACATTTTTGAATACATACAAATCAGGAACTAGTCCACAGGAAAATCACTGACTGTTCCTGCCCTTCAATGCCACCTCTTCTTTCCATTATCCATCACAAAGCCTCCTGCCCCTTCCCCCTACTGCACCATAGCACCAACAGGGCAATCTCAGCCACGTAGCGCTAACAAAGTACCCCATGCATAGCTAGCTTCTGACAGTGCAACTTAGCAGTTTGAAACAAGGTGAGGAGGCAGCATCACATGAGCAGTCAATACTCCATGGTCCAGAAGCCAGCACTTTACGGACCAGGGTCTGAGAACCACTGCTCTAATGAAAACACCTGACTATTATATAGATAGGGCCCTACCAAATTCACAGCCATGAACAACACATCACAGACCGTGAAATCTGGTTTCCACCCATGAAATCTGGCCTATTGTGTGCTTTTACTCTGTACTATACAGATTTCACAGGGGAAGAGTAGCCTCTCTCAAATTGGGGGCCCTGACCCAAAAGGGAGTTGCGGGGGGTGGCAAGGTTATTTTAGGGGGTCACAGTACTGCCACCCTTACTTCTGTACTGCCTTCAGAGTGTGGCAGCCAGAGAGCAGTGGCTGCTGACTGAAGGCCCAGCCCTGTAGGCAACAGCACAGAAGTAAGGGTCGCAATACCATACCACTTTTGCGCTGGTGCTGGCAGCCGTTTTGCCTTCAGAGCTGGGATCCCAGCCTGCAGCTGCCGTTCGCCAGATGCCTAGCTCTGAAGGCAGCACTGCCCTCAGCAGTACTGCAACCCCACTTACAATAAATCTTGTGACCCCCCCCCCAACTCCTTTTTTGGGTCAGGACCCCTACAGTTACAACACTCTGAAATGTCAGAAATCTATTATTTTAAAAATCCTATAACTGTGAAATTGACCAAAATGGACTGTGAATTTGGTAGGGCCTTCATCTAGATATAGCTTTCCAGCCATAGGTCTCAGCATCACTCCTTATTTTACAGATAAGATGACTGAAGTGCAGGGAGGTGAAGTGATTTGACCCCCCAATCACCCAGAAATCCAGCAGCAGAACTGGGAGTAGAACCCAGCTCTGCTGATCCCCAATCCAGTGCTCTGTCTACTAGGCCATTGGTCCCTTAGCCAGGTCTTTACAACATCAAGACTTCTTTCCTCTTCTTCTGCCCATATGCCTGCTTTGTAGCAGTAAACATCCTTGTTGGGGGCTATGGATGTCCTTCGGAAGGCCAGGCTCACCCTGCAACTCGGCTGAACACATCACAATTCAGGCAAGTGATTGAAAGTTCATCCCTACTGGTCCTTTCTTGCAGGGTTTGATGCTCATGTGATTAGCACACACGTGTCTGTACCAGATGGGTGAGGAAAGGCATCTACATTGGCGGGCAAGGCCGCAGTCTCTCATTCGGGCTATATCATGCTGAGCATCTGCTAGTCTCTGTCCTGCCTGGAGTGAGACGGCCCATTAGCGGAGGCTGGGGGGAAGCTTTGGCGGATAGTCAGATTATATGGATATGAAGTTTTAGGATGCCTGCCTGCAGCAGATCGGTGGGATTTAGGGATTAAGAGGAGAGGATTGTCAGATTCGAGCAGGGATCAGTGTGAAGATTGAAGTTGAGAGCAGATGTCACTGATTTCCCAGCTTCCACATCTTCCCCCTGTTCCCCATGAATGTTATCCACTCGCAAAGTCAATGATTTCCCATCGTCCCTTTTTTCCATCTGCTGGCTTGGCTGCACACGTGCTGGCCGCATCCCAAATCCACAGCCAGAAACTGAGTTAACGTGAAAATTTAAAGGCATATATCTGGTTACCTCTGCTCATTGCTTTCCCTTTTGCTCTCTGTTATAGGCGCTGTCCATCACTGCCCGCCCGCTCCAACCCTTTGCTTTCAACTGCACTTTGGTTTCCCTTGGCAGTGTGATCTTCCACTTCCCCCACCCCTCCCTCCTCCCTCTGAGTCCATGTCCTAAATTACACCCTATGACTCTGCCTGTGTCTATGCTGCAATCAGAGGTGTGACTGTAGCTCAGGTAGGCAGCCCCACGCTAGCTTTAATCTAGCTAGCATGTCTAAAAACAGCTGTGAAGACGCTGCGGCATAGACCCCAGCCTGGGCTTGGAATGGTCTGCCTGCCTTAGGTGCAATAATACTTCTGATGGCAGGGCAGAGAGACCCTCTGCTGGTGACAACTGGGCTCTCCTGTCATCAGAGGATAGCTCTGGATGGGATCTGGACAGCCTTTTAGCTAGGGGAAGAGGTCTTTATCCAGGCCAATAATATCTTTATATTAGTAGGTATAATAATCTTTTGTTCTTGTTGCCACTTAAGTCTAAGTATGTCAAAGCACTCTTTACATGCATCAGTTAAGTCTCTGTCTGCTCAGGGCAGGAGTAATCATCAGCATTTTTCAGATAAGGAAACTGGGGTACCTGTCAAGTGATTTATGCAGAGTCACATAAAGCCAGGAACAGAACAGGACTCCTATCTTCCTGCGCTAACTGACTTACTGACTCTCGGCTAGAAAGTATTACATATTAAACTGAGAGAGACCATGCATCTCAGTCGACAGGACACAGCTGTAACTCACAAACCTGGGTTCGATGCCTAGTTCTGTGGCATGACCTTTCAGACATGGCCCTCCCCTGCCTCTCCCACCCTCGCTTTGTCTTGTCTTGTCTATTCAGACGGTGAGCTCTTTGGTGCAATGGCTCACTACATATTTGCACTGTCTAGTGTAATGTGGCCCTGGTCATGGTAGAGGCCTCTGTGGGCTACAGTAATAGAAATTCTAATAAATATATTATGTTGTTTGAATGCGTGTGTTTATTTTGAAATTATCAACTGGCAAAGGCCTCGTGTGTGAGGGACTTCACCAAAGCACCGTCTCTTAATGCAAACTACTTGCGTGACTTTCATAACCTGGCATGGCTAGTGCAGCCTGCAGAGTTGGGCCTAATTAGCAGTGAACTGAAAGCATTTTGAAAGGAACAGGGGCTGCCGCTTTCAAGGCAGGACTGAGCTAGCAGGCACACATGGGGTTACTGTACTAGCCTTTATCATCCGGGTTCAAAGCCCGTTTGGAACATAAACAAAAGCACCTTCACACTAACACAAGTATTTGTCAACATCTCAGAAAAAGTCCGGCACACGTTGCCGAAAGTTCAGGACTGGAGGAGCAAAGGGGAAGGAGGGAGAATTTCAGTACTGAGGGGCACTGTCAGAGCAGTGGAGAGGACTGGAATAGTGGTGAGCTGTGGGTCAGTATTGAGGGGTACTGGCAGAACAGGGGCACAGGACTGGAATAGCAGGGGATACTACCTGGCCTTAATCCAGCACTATACGCTTATACATTTCTCACCCTTTTTTGGATCAAAATTAAGAAAATTTTCACATATCAGAACATTTCAACTAGCTACTCACATTGCACTATAAAGTGCTGAGTACCTTGGGTCGGACTGTCAAAGGAGCCTAAGGGAAGCTGGAACCTAACTCCCTTAGGTTCTTTTGAAAGTCCCAGCTCTTGACTCTATGGGAGAGAGGAATGCTCGGTACCCTACCAGAACAGCCCCTAATATTTAACGGCATCACATAACAATTGACATGCAAGATGACAATGTCACATAAAAATCCCTGAGACCAATGATTCCCTACTACCACCCTACTTTAAAAAAAGACAATTCAAGGGGGAGAAAGGAAAAAAAATTGTGCGTGTGTTGCTTATACAGTAGACAAGATTTAATAGACAGAAGATACAGAGTCTTATCAGCACAACTCATACTTGATAGTGCAATGGAGGGCATCATACATTAGCTTGCTTTGACCTGCAGGGCCCTCAGCTGGAATTTTCTCTACCACACTGACATTATGTTGTTTAGATGCTATGCACATCGTGCTTGCATGGAAACATGCTGACACTTTGGAGGCTTCTGAATACAGACAGGGAGAGTGAGTGGAAAAAAAGATGTTAGGGTCGAAATGTTTCTCTAATAGTTATAGATTTAATTCTGAGGGTTTGGAGCGAAAAAAGGAAAAAAAATAAAACAAAAAGCAGTTTACCACATTGGGTTGCTTTCCCTTTCTATTCTGTGCTGCTGTTTCCTTGCCCTCCCACCCCTTTCTCTACATAAAGGGCTAAGAGAGGATCTAGCTAAAACCATAGACAATTTGGCCTAGACTGGGTTCCAAGGTTCTTGCAAGAAGGAATCAATTAAAATAGGAGCTTTCGACGCACCAGGTGAATTATCTTCCCATCCTCCCAAGTGTCCAAAACATTCTAAATGCTGCAATGATGGGACTGAAATATCTGATGTCAATGGCCAAAAGATAGGGGAGTTTACATTTTAGTATTCCTTGGATTATTTTGGGTCCCCTAAATTTTGTACTTTCCAGTTGTACTTGGGGTTAGGAAGACATTTCCCTCCGTCACCCCCACCATGAGCAGGTGGATTGCCATTCCTGGGAAGTTGGAGTGTTCTTGCACCTTCCCCTGCTTCTGGTTTTTGTTGGAGACAGGCCATTGGTCTGATCCAAAGATCTCAAAGGACTTTCAAACACAGTTGAGTGAAAATCAGGATTCCCAGCTCCCAAGAAATTCCAATATTTCAACACTTGTTTCAGCCAAAATCAAAACATCAATGTGTGAACTTCTTGTCCCACCAAAAAATTCAGTTTGGAAATGTCAAAATGATTCATTTCAAGTCAGTTCAATATTTAACTGCATCTGCTTAAGATGCATCCTGGGAGTTGTAATTCCCATGCCTCATGCTTCCTTTCTTTCTGATGAGCTGGTCTCCTCAGCCAGACTACACCTCCCATGATGCACCACACTTACAAGATTTTGGGATACATCATGCAGCTCTTTCAGTGGGGTGATATGGGAGATGCAGTCCGGGCAAGGAGCTTGGCCCATAGGAGAAAACAGGGGTTTGAAGCACCTGAACTACAGCTCCCATGAAGCGCTGTGGTGCCCTAGAGAGATGTATTTTAATGTCAAACTGAGGAAATGTTTAAAAAAATTTACAAATTCCTGACCAGCTCTACTTTCAAATGGCAACTAAGTCTTGTATCATCCCAATAAGGTAGATACAGAGCCACTTGTGAAACATAGGTCAATGCTCACAGCACCTTTGCAGTAGTAGGTGATTTTGTAAGGCCCTCCCATGCTACTGCAGTGAGATAAATGGAGAAACTAAACCAAAGAACTGATGTGGCCAGCCCAAGCAACAGGAGTAATAGTAGAACCCAAGAGCCCAGAGACTCTTGGTTTATCAGACAACATTTCTTCTCCTGAATCCCCACACTTTATGTACCGCCAATGCCAAGCAGTCTCAAACCATGAGTCAGGCCCCAAACAGTCATGAAATTGGCTAAAAAAAAATCCTGTTATTTTAAGAAATAAGTTACAGTTCTCTTTGCTTTTGGGGTTACATTGTCAAACTTTTCTCTGCAAATACGAGCACTAGACATGGTTTATAAATAAAAGCTCAGATTCACAGAAGTCACATGACTCCAGGAGCTGGGGTTTTATTGAAAAACACCAATATGACAAGAATTGGCAATGCTGCATCTCTCATCCTTCCCCAGCTCTCCTCTCAGCTTATCATGGGGGGGGGGGGGCTTTCTGTCCGTATTCCACCCTGCTATGTGCTCACATGAACTGAATCCAGACTCTAGGTACTGCCCTTTCCATTTGTGCATGGAACAGCCTCTAATCTGTGCTGTGAAGCAAAGGTACAGAGAGCTCAATGCACTGTGGAACTCTGTGACAACTCCCCTAGACGTCCCCAAACTGCATTGCCCTTGGAGAGATGCTGGAGTGTTTGCACACCTGGCTGGATTCCTTAAATCCCCTTGGCAAACTCATCTGTAATAAAGCTGACCCACACCCTCATTAGCGCACTAGTCTGAGACTTGCGAGATCCAGGGTCAAGACCCTGGTCCACCCAAGCCTTCCTTTGTAACCCATCTTCACAATGTGGATCATGGCACTGCCCTACCTCCATGGGGTGCGGGAGGATAAATACATCAAAGATTGTGAGGCACTCGGATATTGAGAGTTGGGCCATAGATATCTAGATCTGCATACAGACCCCACAGTTATCAGCAGGGATTGAGACTTACACCTTCATCACCAAAAAACAGCAGCCTTCACCCTCTGAGCTAGTGGGGAACTGCACACGATGGATAATTACTAGGCTATATGGGCCACTGGGTTCAACGATTATAGAGGTGGATAGTGAGTTATTGCATAGGTTCCTGGATTTTAAGGCCAGCAGGGACTAGACTACTGGATCATAAAGCAGAACATTAAATAGTTATTTTGCCTTTGGGCAAACAGGTATGGTGTAGGTGGAAAATTTGGTCTTTTAGATGTTCAACTAGAAGAAGATGAGTTTGAGGGAGTAGCGTTATACTGAGAGTGGTTCCACTTTCAATTATTTTAATAAGAAATGTTGACATTTCAACGCACTTCTTAAACAATGATTTTTCAGCCATTTAGTGTTTGCAGAAAGAAGTTAGAAAGCAGATGCTAACTGTTCTCTCGCTATAACTTTATTCGTTACAAGTCTTACCTTTCTGTAATCATTAAGAAAGAAAAGTAAGCAAGCATGTTTCCTATTAATTTCTTATTGATTGATTGCCAGGCAGAATTGACAGCTTGTGTATATACCAGTCTCCTACAGTTGTAACATAAATTAAGCTTCCGCATCTGCAATTTTTGTTAATGATTAAATGAGATTAGCTTCCACTACTCCACAACCACCAGTTTGTAAGTAAAGGGAAAAGACATCAGTGACTGAGACTGGCAGAGGACAAGCTTGATCCTGTGGGGTACTGAGCAGAACTGTCCCATGAGAATTTTAGAGATTCTGAAAGTTTTTGCCATCCCAACTCGGGACAAAAAGTCAAAATCTTGAAAATTTTCACAAACTGAAATTAAAAAAAAAATAATTCATTTGATAACTGCAAAAGTGTTCCGTTTTTATTTCAACCTTTTTTACTTTAAGTTTTTTAGTCTAAATTTAGAAACAAACCCGTTTCAACAAAAAAAAATATGGACATTTCAACAATTTTGAAACTTTTATTTCCAAAAATTTGTCCAGTCAGGAAAGTTGTAGAAACTTACCACTTTGTGACATTTCGGTTTCAATGAAGCAGCACTTTTGGTGATTCACGACCAGTTCTAGTGCTGAGATCCCTGGAGTCTCACCAATTTCAGTGAGTATTAAGGGTGCTCAGTCGCTTGCAGGATTAGACCCTCACCACGGAATCCATCCAAAACTTTGAGACCCTGAACTGTTGGAGCATGGGCAGTACTACCATACTGCACCAGCGGAGACCAGAAGCATGGTCTAGTTTCTAGTGGACATGGCAACAGAATGGGAAGCCCTGGGCTCCATTCTTAGCTCTGCTATAGGACCTTGGGCAAGTCATTTGCTCGCTATTTTCTCTCCCACCTCTTGGGGCAGGGACTGTATATTATAGAAGTCTGTATATGGCATTTAGCACCATGGGCCTCTGATTTTGTTTGGGACCTCTTGTTGCCATTGTAACACAAACAGCAGCAGTAAAGCCTTCTTTAAAATAAAAATATTCTGTGCATTCCCTCTGTATATGAAAAAGAAATCTATTCAGTTTCTTTTTTTCTCCCCTACTAATCGTTCCTCACATTTATCTAAAAGCAGTTCCTTGCTGTAAAACTGATGCCTCTGAAACTTGGGTTGTTTTTTTCTCTCTTTTTCTCTTCACACATCTTAGTCTCTTTATTTAATTTATTTATTTTAAATATAGATATAGATGTTTTTTACGCAACCACCAGAAAAAAAACAAAACCAAATTTCTCCATTAAGGATTTTTTTTTGGAATTTCAGCATCACTTTATGTAACGCCATCTGACATTTACAAAGCTGCAAAACGGGGGATAGTAATTGCATCGTCAGGTGCGTAGATCACTGGCTGCCCCTCCTCCATCACCCTCTCTGCCTTATCAGACCCCAGGGGGCGGCAAGTGGGGAGGAATTAATTTGCCAATTTCTTCCAGTTGCTTTCAGCATCGGTTATTGTATCCTCGCCACTTCCCGGTTTATTTAAGGCATCCCTCTTCTGTCCTACCATCCCAGCTTCTGTAGGACAATTCATCATTCAGAATAACCACCCAATTTGCTCTCCGGATAGATTTTGAGTTTGGTTTTTATTCCAGATCTTACAAAACTCTGGATGCGTTACTGTGGCAACTGGGAAAAGCTTAGCAAGCTCATGAATGAAATTCATTGTGACTCTTCCAGAGATGTTACCCCACCCACCACTGCAAAATCTTAGTGTTCAGCTGCTTGCCAGCCACTTGATTGCTGCACTTACACACACCCCTATCCTGTGCCTTTGCTATATTATCCCTAATTCCAGCAGTAAGAGGCCATTAGGGAGACCCCCATCTAGCAACCTAATCTAAAGTTATTATCTATACTGAAGTAATGCCTAGGGGTTCTAGTCATGGACCAGGACCCCATTGCATTAAACACTGTACAAACTCAGAACAAAAATAATAATGTCAAACTCTTATTGAGCACTTTTCATCAGTGGATCTCAAAGCTACTTACAAAGACAGCATCACTGACCCCACCTTATGCATGGGGAAACTGAGGCACATAGTTGGGCAGTGACTTACCCAGTGTCACCTAACAGCCAAGCTAGAATGCACGTCTCCTGAGTGGCAATCCACTGCTTTATCTACCAGGACACATTCTAGGGCAAAGCCCCAAACAGGTTACCGTAAGTGTAAGACAAGAGCCAACAGGTGGCTACAGACAAAGGAACACAAGGAATCAGAGAGACAGTTTTGGTCAACATGATGGTTTGAGCACACCAGCTGTCTCATCAGTGTCAGGCTTTATAATTATAACATTATGTTTCTCTCTTGTACGAACAAAAAGGTCACCCCTGCACTTTCCTTCTGAAGGGACTTATTTCAGGTTCAGGAAAACAAAGAGAAGCAATGTCCCCAGAGGCGAGCACAGGGTGCATGACTCCTTTAAAAGTCTGTATCAATCAAGAACAAAATGGCTGCCATATGCCCCACACTAGAAGCGTTCTTAGAAAGTTGGTGTGATACACACCCTTGAACTACACCAGGCACCTAGCAATAGCTCACAGCACTGCCTCCTGCCACCAGATAGGCAAGGAGGCACCTTCCATTTAAAGGTTCAATACACCAAACTACAGAGAACCATATCATGTCCCTTCCCAGTACATTTCACCAATACCCCCCAGTACTTTGGACAGTCGTAGACAGAACTGCAGAGATATGGAAATGAAGAGTGAGAGTTAACTAAGAAAGAGATAATTTTCCAAAGCTCACAAAGGTTGGGCGTGAGGCAGATGCACTTCTTGTTCTCCAGACCCCGCCCCCCCAGCCCTAAACTTAACAAGTAATAGGTTAGTCATTATTAGGCAAGCTGCACTGTAATTTGTCCCCTCTTAACAAGCACAAGGGGACTTGAGTCTTATAGTCAACATATAACCAAAGGAAACCTATTGAGGAGAGCTGGCTGGAAAACTTAAGATGAAAACAAAATTTTAATATTAAACGGAAACTAAAATTGTCATGAATTTTTCTCTAGTTTCAGTGATTTTTAACTTAATTTTAATTGAAATAATAGCTAAAAAGATGCCTATCAGAGGCTCTAGGCCTCCTAGCAGACCATTAACAATACAAATAAATCTAAGCAGCATTACAATAAGTTCAATAAGATGAATGATCAACTCAGCTCAGCCAGCCATCTTCAAAAAGTTCTTTCTACCTCTCCAAAATCTAGTAAGCATACCCCTAAGGCTTCTCCAAAAGCCCTATGAAACAGATGTCTATTGAAAATTCTGTTTGAGCTAGGAATAGATTCACTGACCAGATATCTAGGATTAATGGCGCATGCCCTCAGAGCTAGTAAATGAATCTTCTGAGAAGATCTCTTGTGATTAGTGGAAGATGTTGCAGATCAAGTACACGTGCCTTTGACAGGCATGAAACCAGCAGACCTGTGCAAAGGACAAAATTTCTGTTTTGTGAAGTGTTTTGAGGTTTTGACATCTGGCTTCATCTCAAATTGAAACAAAAACTAAACTTTTCAAAATTATTCACAAAAGAAAATTCCCAAAAGAATTAGTTTTAGGTCAATGAAAACATTCAGAAGCCAGACTTTTTTAAAATTGTGCTCAATTTTTAAATTTTGAAAAATTTCTCAACAAAAAAAGTCATTTCAAATTGAAAATTCAAAATGACTAATTCGGAAAGAGTTCCAGTTGGATGTCTTAACATTGTCAGAACTCCCCCTCCCCTCCCCTCCCTGATTTTCTTCCAAAATAATCCTTCAAAATCAGCAGGACTGTGCAAAGCATTAAGATTTTGCCAGAACCACATATCCTGATGGATTAGGTTTCTACTGAAATTTCTCCCATCAGCCCTGTGTACAACCCATATTAACCCAGGGTGCAGCTCTGTCTCCCTTTAGAGTGACTGGAGCATGTAAGAGAGAGTCAAGTGTACAGTATTTCTGCCTCCCAGCTCTTTTAGTTCAGGCAGTAAAGACTCCCTCTTTTACACCCAGAGATCGGAAAGTTCAACTATCGGAAGTGACCAATGATGGGGTGTCAATACAGAGTTGGTGTGGACACAATGCATGTTGGAATCATTGGTGCTGTTTGCTGCAAGGAAATCTGCCTGTATAAGGAAACTGTTCAGTTTAAGATATTTGCACCTGTTTTCTCACAACATCACAATGGTTGCTGACTGGCAGATGAAGCAGAGATTCCACAGACTAAGTGGGCCATGGTGGGCCAAGCGTCCTTCCAGGTCAGGATTAAGGCACATTCAAGGGGACAGCTTGCCCTGCTACTGACTTTGCTGTATTATGTACCAGATAAAGTAGGGAATTCATCCTCTGGGGTGGTTAACGAACCACATTTTTGCCATCACTGAATATTTCCTTTTTTAATTGGGCCAGTGAGCTCTACAACTTTTCCCCAAACGGGTGACCACTGATCTTGCATGAAGTGCTGCACATCCCTGGAAAGCAGAGGATTCTCCGTATATCAACTATATGGGGAAAGCGCAACATTCAACAGTCTATTAGCAGCCAATGAAGAGAGGCCTGCTCATGTGACAGTCTATGAAAAGGTTTATGAGTTGCAACCATTGTGTGTCCCTCCTGCAGGTGGAACATGCCTTCTTGGCCATCATGCTGTAGATTCGCACTTCAGGGAGGATTTATGAGGATGCCTGGGGACTGCAGCTCAGGCTACAGCATTAATCAGCCAGGTGGGCGCCAGACTTGTCACATCCAATCCCGATCCAT
Organism: Gopherus flavomarginatus; assembly: GCF_025201925.1. NCBI lineage: Eukaryota > Metazoa > Chordata > Testudines > Testudinidae > Gopherus > Gopherus flavomarginatus. The sequence continues at coordinate 14,112,703 of NC_066629.1, forward strand.
AGTTTTGTGAAAAGAGGCAGCAGGAAGGAGATGTCAGGCATTCCCAGGGCTTGGAGTGAGCCATTAATTGCAAACTGTATAAAAGAATAAAGCCATGCGCTCAGAACCAAAAAAGGTAGCATTGTTCATCTCCATCAGGCACAAATGGGCTGCTCAACCTTTAAGAGCTTAATTAGTTTCTTTGTTTTTGGAAAGAACTATTGGGTGATGCACTCACTTGGGGAAGGGGCAGCTAGAGCGTGATGGATGGGCTGTTTCTATGGGCCCAGGATTCCAATCCTTCAGTCTCAACCTCTTGGCATCTCCTCACGCACAGCTGTATTAGTGCAGGCCTGCTGGCACAGTTGGTTTCCAACATCTTTCAGTTTTACCGCTTCTGTAAGCACAGCCACCCTCTTACCTCACATTCTGGTGATGAGATCACCATCAGCTAAAGGGTTGTCTTAAGGACTACTGGCCAACACATTGCCCTGGGCCAGCTGTTGGAAACCTGCAGTATGTGTGCCAAAGGCGAGACATGAGCTAATTTCTACTGGCACGCTGCTACCAGCTGAGGTCCCGGATGCTGGCCCCACTCAGCCCGCTGCCAGCCTGGGTGAACGGAACCTCCAACCGACAGCAGGCTGAGTGGGGCCAGTGGCCAGGACCCCAGCTAGCAGGAGCCGGTGGATGAAACCCCAGACCAGCAGTGGGCTGAGCCACTCAGCCTGCCGCCAGTCTGGGGTTCTGTCTGTCGACTCCACTAGGCCTGCTGCCGATCTGGAGTTCCGGCCTCCAGCCCCTTGCCAGCCATGGTCTTGGCCACTGGCCCCACTCAGCCCGCTGCCGCCCTGAGTGAACGGAAGTGGCTGAGTGGGGCCGGAGGCCGGGATCCCGGCTGGCAGGAGCCGGTGGATGGAACCCCAGATCAGCAGCGGACTGAGCCACTGAGCTGCTGGTCTGGGGTTCCGGCCGCCAGCCCCTTGACAGTCGGGGTCTTGGCCATCGACCCCGCTCAGCCTGCTGCTGGCCTGGGATACCAGCCGCCAGCCCTGCTCACCTCACTGCTGGTCTGGGGTTCCAGCTGCCTGGCCCCCTGCCAGCCAGGGTCCAAACCTCCAGCCCTGATCAGCCCTCCTGCCAGGCTGGGGTACCAGCAGCCAGCCCAGGGCTCTGCTCCTGGCCTGGTCCCAGCACTCTACAGCCGTTATCAAAAATTACACTACAATAAACTTAAAAAACCCCTTTGTTTGTATATTTCAGTAATTGTTAAAACATGAATAATGTTAATAAATACATAGGTTTGATCAAACAAAGTAGTTGTACTTATGTGCCTGTGCTTAAATTGTGTTTTCAATTATTTACCTTCTAAAAAAAAATCTTGCATGTCTCACACCTCCAGAAAGGGCATTTTGTACCCTCAGGGGGTTGTACACCCCAGGTTAAGAACCACTGCATTAAACTGATAAGATCTGTGTTTTAATTTAATTTTAAATGAAGCTTCTTAAACATTTTAGAAACCTTGTTTACTTTACGTACAACAACAGTTTAGTTAAAGAATATAGACTTATAGAGAGAGAGCTTCTAAAAATGTTAAAATGTATTACCGGCATGCGAAACCTTAAATTAGAATGACTAAATGAAGACTCAGCACGCCACTTCTGAAAGGTTGCAGACCCCTGCTCTGGGCCATAATCAACCCTCCCTCTTGCCACAGAACTTGTGCTGATGCTAGCAAAAGCTCCACATGCAGAATGAGGGTCTAATGCTGCCCCTATTGAGTAGTGGTATGAAGAGAACAGCTAGTGAGGTACTTGTGGGTAAGGGTTGGGATAAGAAGAGAGCTTATGGGTATACACAAAGGCACAATGCAGGGGGCATACAGGAGGTCTCCAAGTTGACATTTGCTCCCCCAGTTATCCAGAGGAATCCTGTTTTACATAGTGGGAATAACCTAGCATAACTCTTGGCAAACATTACCCATCTCGGGAATTTCTAAGATGTTTATACATGCCCTGATACTGACTTTTTAAAATGGCAACCACTCTTTGTCTTTTGTTTTGCACTCAAATTTGCCCTCCCAGAGCAAAGACAAGCTGGCCAGTTTTCAAAACTAGACCATCTAAGTCAGGGCCTTTGTAGATTACTCAGATCTATTGATGAAAAGAGCTAAATAAGAGCTAAAAGCAGCAAAGAATCCTGTGGCACCTTATAGACTAACAGACGTTTTGGAGCATGAGCTTTCGTGGGTAAATACCCACTTCCTCAGATGCAAATAAGAGCTAGGTGTTATTACAAAAGAGCAGGTATTACCCAAATAGTCGATGAAAGACTAAGGCAAGAAACACTTATGGGAATACTATTACTTCATACTTCCATGGTTCTTTACACCTAAGATCTCATAGCACTTTACAAACACCGACATGGACATGGACATACTGAGTGGTTAAAACGATTTGTTCCCAGTCACATGGCAAGTCTGTGGCAGAAGCAGGAACAGAAGTTAGGAAATCTGGCTCCTGGCCCCTTGCGCTCTTCACTAGTGCACACATTTATAAAAAGGAATCCATCATCATGAGGTTCACTGCACTTCTTGGGCCAGATCCATAGCAGGTCTAAATGGGCACAGCCCTACTGAAGTCAAAGGAGCTGCCCCAATTTACACCAGCTAACAATCTGCCCTTTTACCCTTGTGCCGTTCATTCTCACCTCTTTGTTCCTGCCATGCTACCAGAGATGTATGTAGCATGGTGCATTTGGTCATGATTTTTCTTCCTACCCATCTATGCCTCTAATTAGCTTTCTGCTATTAATGGCAAAGTTTTCATACATTCCAAAGTCTGAAGGGACCATTTTGCTCCTTACAGACCATCTAGTCCGACCTCCCGTATAACACAGGCCAGAGAACTTCCCCAAAATAATTCCTAGAGCACTTCTTTTAGAAAAAAACATCCAATATCGATTGAAAAATGGTCAGTGATGGAAAATCCACCACGGATCCTTGGAGGCACCCAAATGGCTGAACAAAGCATTTGCAACAAAAGCTCCTTCCCCCCTCCCCCACAATTCCTTACAAACTCAAACCTCAGATAAGCTTTTACTTAAGTTTGCAGACCTGTCCAACAATCTTGGGCCACAGTAGGTCAAAATCATGCAAAATTCCTGGTTTTGAGGGGACGCTGAGTTTCATTTTGATCTTCTGCCTTAGTTCAAACACACAAAAAAATCAGGAAGGGTGCAGGGATCAAAACGGACAGATATACTCATGAAATCCTGGAAGCCATGTTCCTAATTCTCAAGACCGGAGTTCCTTACATTGTTTTGTCTCCTGTCTAATTCCTCATAACTTGTTCAACACCAAGATCCCTTTCCTCTTAAATAAAAATAATATGGAGCTTTTTTTTATTCCAGCAGGGCTCTAGATAATAAAAAGATTTATAATTAAGCCAGTATATTTCCTTTTGCTACGCTGCCCTGGATTATGAGAGAGTATATTTATATGCAATTATGAAATGAATAGTATTTCTTACCCGAGTGAAGCTTTAAAAGTCATTATGAATCCATTAACTCAGCAGACCTTACAAAAGGCCTTCTCTGCTCTGGATTTATTTTAATTTAAAGCAGCTAGGAAACTTTCCCCCTCCTGTTTTTTAAACCCTCCTTTGCTGCAGTAAGATGATTTGTGAGGGGATGGGGAGAGAAATAACTATATATCAAACTTGGCTCTGCAGTGTAGACCCAACTCTCTGCTAATATAAATGGGCAAATTGAAATCAATGGAGCTTTGACCATTTTAGGAACCTAGAATGCAGATAGGTACATCTGGCAGGATGCCACACTGCCACCTCTAATCAGGTGAGATTTTTAATCAGTGCACGTGATCTTGACTGTCACTTGTGAAAGACACCTCCAGAAACCCAGTGTCCACTAACACCAGACCAGGACAATAATTTAGTGCCCGAAGTCTCCCTGCTCTATTCACTGCTTCTTGCAATGCATTTAGAAGTGAGCAGTGGGGAGATGGAGAGGGTGGGATCTCCTAATCAAGTGCTAGCCAGGCCCAACCTTTCTTAGCTTACAAGTTCTGACATAGCTACACTGTGAGCAGATACAGATGCACACACCTCCACAGGGCTGGGGAGATTGTGATGACAAGAACATACTTCAAACTCCAACAGCCATGTGCATTGATCACACAAATGGCTTATTTTGGATTGCCAGGCCTGTGGAAAAGAGAGAGTCTTCCTCCTCACCCCCTTCTTTAGAGATATAAATCACAAAGGACTTACTGGGCTGACATTCCAGCCTTGCTCCATCTGTATTATAGCTCAACAAGAAGGAACTCTCTCAGTGGCCTTAACGGCAAGTCATAAGGTAGAAGGAATGACAGTCGCCCAACGAAGTCTTCTGCGTCACTGGCAATCCTTCACAGTTTCTTCGCTCCGCACTGTGTGAGAATGGTTCATTCTGCTCATCTTAAAAGCAAAATCCATCTTCAAATCACAAAAGGCTCTTCAGAGAGAAGAGAGGTCAGACTAGATGATCAGATTGGTCCCTTCTGACCTATGAGTCTATGTCGGCAGCCAAGTGCAGCAACATCCCATTGGTCACTTTAAAAGAGGTTGGGAGGAACAGGAACAGAACTTCTCCCCTGTTGCTAGCTAAAAAAATTCCATTGGCCAGGATCTCTCTTTCCTTCTCCCAGCTTGGATCAACTCCAGAGGAAGACTTGAACTGGCCTCTCACATGCTGCATCTGTCACTCCCCTCTTTTCTGATCCTGTTCCATCTAACTCCCACTAAAGTCAATGGAAAGGCTACAAGCGGAGCTGGACTGGGCCCCCCAGAGAGAGAGAGAGAGAGCGAGAGAGAGAGAGAGAGAGAGAGCGCGAGAGAGAGAGAGAGAGCACGAGCGCTTTGAATTTCACCCCTCCATCAGTTCCCCACAGCAGTCTTGGTCTCAGGTTTGCTGGAAAGAAAGAGAAAATTCTAAGCAGTCCCTTTGCTTGTTCTCCCTCATCTGCCCTTGTTTCATGCAGAGGCAAGTTAGCAGCTGTTCAAACACGGATGACACAAAACGGTCCTGCAAACAACAGCCACTCCATTGCTTGCTTCTAGATTGTAACCTGCACTGAACATTGCTGAAGCCTAGGTCATTTAAGCACAGATCAACTCAGAGGTGACTAAATGGGGCTGCGCTCATGTTAGGCTTCTGGTACATCCAGATCTCTCCTGAAGAATCATGTTCTAATACAGTATTATGCCTAGTTTTGTAGACTCCAGAGGGTTGGACAAGACCTAATGGTTTACAGAAGCAGCCAGGTGTTTGGCTGCCCACCCACATGGAAGCCCAACTCCAAACCCATTTGAGAATCACCCATCGCAATCTCCAGTGGTCCATCTAAAGTCAACTTGGGGCCGTTTTCTTACTCCAAACACACTATTCAACTGACAAAGAGCTCTGTGAATCAGTCACTGATACCAACCATACTCAGCCAACACGATTGCCTCCAGAAGACTCAGATTCATCCTACACAAGATTCATTGTTTGTATTACAGTAGCGACAAGAGGTCCCAACAGAGATCAAGGCCCTGTTGCACCGGACAGTATATAGTCACATGGTAAGGGTGTGTCTACAATGGAGCTCAGGTAGGTGTACACATGCTAGCTTTGATCCAGCGAATGCACTAAAAATAGCAATGTAGCCACAGCAGCCCAGGTGGCAGGAAAGGGCCACCCCATGTATAATCCTGTCTGAAACGCTAGGTACAACCTCAGGTGACTAGCCTCTCCCCCAAGCCAGGTTATACTGCTATTTTTAAACAATCTCCCTCGATCAAAACTAGCACATGCACATCTATCCAAGCTGAAAATTACAGCTGCCCACTCCAGTGCATCCTAAGATATGGCCCCTACCTCAAATCTCAATATACAGAAGCAAAGGTGGGGAAGAAAGGGGTATTATCCCCATTTTTGCACATCTGGTTACTTGCTTCAGTTCCCAGGTAACACCTGTACCAGAGGCAAGAATTGAGCTCAGATGTTCCAAAATGCAGTCCACACCCTTAACCCAAGAGCCATCCTTCTCTTAAGGGAGAGGGGCAAAAATCCACACAGCTGCCATCTCCCAAACACCTCTCCCAGTGGCCAGGATTCCGCACAGCTTCCTTACTCGACATATGCAACTGTGCACTTACAGGGAGCAGCTCCTTCCCTCACAGGCTCTCAGAGCACTTTGCCAACACAAAGGAATTAAGCCGCCTCATCCCTGTGAGTTGGGATATCACTATCCACAATTTGCCAGCAAGCGATGAGAGATACCCAAGGCCAGAGAGAGAGTGTCACTGGCAGAGCTGTGAACCAAACCCAGGTCTCCTAATTTCCAGTCACACGCTTTAATCACTAGACAACACTCCCTCTGCCAGGATCTGCACGTGGGATTGAGGCCTTGGCTCATCAGCATTGTTAGAGGGCTAGTGTTTCCACTAGTGATGATAAATTAAGATGGTGCCCACTGGTGCAGAGCTGGGTAGGGAGCCAACCTTCGGGCACTCACCTCCCTAGTGTTTAAAGGCACCTGCTGACGGAACATCATCCTCTGCACCAGACTGCATGAATCAGACTCCTTCCAACTGTGCTGGGATTTCCCCTTCAGCACATGCCTCCACAGCTGCTAATCCATAACTACCATTCATTAGCAGTACACAGCTTGCACGTGGGAGAGGGATGTCAGATAGGGCGACCAGACAAAATGTGAAAAAATCGGGACAGGGTGCAGGGTAAGAGACACCTTTATAAAAAATATAAATAATCCCCGAATATCAGGATTGTCCCTATAAAATCAGGACATCTGTTCACCCCAATGTCAGATACTAGCTCAGAGGCTGTTTAAACTGCCCCACTTCTCCCAGCCCTCTTACTGCTCTTCCACAATGATTCATACTCCCTCTCACTCTCTCCCCCAGTATCCTACCTGGGGCGTGTCACTCTGGCATTCTCAGGCACTCATCTCCCTGCTGTCTACTCCAATCAGAGGCCTGTGAGTGCTTTCAATTCTCAGACAAATTAAATCTCCCTGACAGACTCGATCTGCCTAGAGTTCTCCATTACGCTTTCGCTTTCAGTTGGGCCTGCTAGTGACAAACTTGCTTTGACATCTTCACTGTTTCTCAGTCTCATTTTCTGTACGATCTCTCACTCTGTCATGCCATGTGATTTTTTCTCTGACAAACCCATTTTGATCCCCTCCCTGCTTCCCGATCTCTGCAATCTACGAGCCTTTTGGGACTAGACAACTGGTTTATTAACTAAGGGGAAAAAAAGAATTGGAGCAAGACTGCCGTTTGAAAACTCACCTCTCTGGATTTAATTTGGGAGAGGCAGTTGCAGTCAGTTTCATTATACGTGCCTCTTTGCCCTGACACATTCCAGCTCATTGTCTTCACCAGAAGAGAATTTGTCCTGTTTTGCAGGATCAGGTATTAAGCCCTGGGCTTTTGCTACCATTTTAATCTCCGCTTGCAATTTACAAAAGCTTTGGCTAAGGGTGAAAGGTTCTGCATTTCATTAAGGTGCCTCACAGGGACTCCAGCTAACCTGCATCACTAGGCACTACCTTGACACAGTACAATGGTTGCATTTTAGAAAAGTTCACTCCATTCTTAAAATATTACCACTTCCAACAGTTTCCCCCCATACTAGCTACAGGGAGCAGCATTCAAACCTGTACTATCCCTATGTCTACAACAAACTTTAATGCAGCCACAGGAATTCATTCAATGGTCATCACCACAAATGGGCAAACAGCAGGTTCAGTGGGGAAAGAGGGTCATTTTTTTTTATTAAGGCAAAGTTACAATAAAACATTAACATACTATATCATATTACTTATTCAGGGTGAAATTAATATCCAAGAACCTGGCTATAGATTTTGGGGTTTGCTGGCAATTTAAAAAAAAATGGTTTGAGGTTGGATTAAACTTTATTTTGACCACCCAAAAAAAAATCAAAATATTTTGTTTCAGTTCCATCATTTTAAAATGTTTTTGATTTTTGAATGATAAAATTAAAGACAACTTTTAAATAAAAAAATTGTTTTGAACTGAAATGTTTCAGTTAAAAAATGTGGAAACAAAGTTAAGATTTTTTTTAAAGTTTTTTTCCCCTTGACCAAAAGAGTTTGGTGAAACAGACATGAATTCATCTTCTGCCTATCCCAGTTGTTTTAACATCCCATCTACATCCCTTAATCACTTCAGTTTTAGAAGTAAAGTGGATAGGAACCAATTAGAATTGGGTAAGTACTGCATATAGCTCTTCCATAGCACTTTTCACCCATCAATCTCACAGCACTTTACAAGGAAAAGCAAGCAATGTTCTCCCCATTCCATGGGAGGGGAAAAGTTATGTACAGAGATGGGAAATCACCGTAGGTCAGTGGTAAGGCTGGCAATAAAACCCAGATAGCCCAGTGCACTATCCACTAGACCACCCTGCCTCACAAATAGCATTGAATAACTGTTTGCATGAATACTCAACGATTAGCTATTTTCATGTGTGACTGCACCAGCACATGAATAAAGGTCTTTGTGTGCAAACTATAGTGTCTCTTATTCATGGCTCTCTCATTTTAAAAGAGTTTCACGCATCTGATCAGGGTGCAGAATCAATTCTATGTGATTTACAATCACACATCACAAACAGTGAATGTTAAAAAAGAGTGATCTGTTTGCCAACAACCCACAGAGCCATGATAAATCATGTTGCAGCTCCCCCTACCTTGCCCTGTGCCAAAGGAAAAAACTGCTTCCCTACTGGCTCTCCTCTTAAGTTGCATGCCATGTATGCAATGGTTGGGACTTTGGGAAGGCAAATTCTTGAGTTCAGTCACTAAAGTCCAGGACAATTGGTCCCCTCCTCCAATCACTCAAGACAATCAATCCCCAATTCTCACCACCTTATCAAAAGCAGTACAGAGTCCTACAGGTTAAAACTAATTAAAAGGCACTGTGCAATTGATTTTACATCTATTACATTACACTTAAACCTCAGTACCATCACAGATGTTTTATTAATCAATTTAAACAAAACACAGTAACCACTGCAAATAGATTTATGAGACAACAAATCTATTAATGAAACATTATTTGACTGTCAAAGGCATATGTAAGTTCTCACAGTGATACAGTACAAATCTGCATCCTTTACAGTTCATCACTGCTAAACCTATTTGCTTATTAAGAAATAGGTTGGGCTCAAAAATTGATCACTTAATTTTTTTCAATCTGGTGCATAAAACAGTCAAGAGAGATGCAGCAAGGCTGGAAATCCTGCTATTAAGAAGGCTGTAGGTTAATACAACAAGCAAATTTTAAATGTAATTTGCTTTTCATTTGGAATGCCAACGAAGTCTTGGCATTAAGCAGGTTTGCGTAAAGGAGAGGAGACTAAACAGGAGTGAAACTGATGAACCATTATGTTGGAGACAGTTTTCATTTTGACTACGGCCATACATCAACACAGGGTTACGGCACGTGGAGTGGCAGACGTGGAAGGGGAGTGTTAAATCAAAAATCAAAAGCAGCAGCTTTTCAGTAGAGTTGTCATCATGGGTCATCAGCAGGAACTGAACCCAGCAACTCCAGTTCCAGAGCACAAGCCTTTCCTGCTTGAGCCAAAAGCATAATGCAATTAACTAATGCCAGTTGAGAGCTTAACTGCAGGTCAGTGGAAAGGTTGAGACTAGAACTCAGGTGCTCCAATTCCCAGCATGGTGTCTTAGCCACTCAGCACCACTGCTTCCAAACAGCAGTAACTGTTTGCATGACTACTCAGGGATGCTCTAGTGGCTGGTCTCTTTATGGCCCAGCCACTAGATAGGAGGTTGGCACTCCAGCCCACTATGCCACAATTTACCAAAAAAGATACAGAAACATTTCTCTTGACCTTAAACATTGTTTTAAATTTGGAGCATAAGATTAACCCAGATTCCTTGTGCACCCACCACTGGGGTATATGGGCACCGAGTGCAAGACTGAAAAGTCTCTATGTTGTCCAAACAAAGACTATCTCCTCTGTTGAACATTTGATAGGGTCATGTTCTATTCATTTTCTCAATCTGGAAATATCTAGGAAGACAGCAGAAAGCACCCCTTTAAAATCCCTGTGCTGTCTCTGAGAAAGACAAGACACAGAGATGGTGCATTCATTGGTCCTGAATCCTTTAAAAGGCCATAAGGTAAGTACCATCAGTGCACTGACATGGTAAATGAATGCAGCAGGCTAAATTCATTCCTAATGTAACTCCACTCAACTCAGAGGAATTACAACCCGGAGGAACAGGCCCCTGTGTTTAGAAATGGCTGCGAACAGCCTTGATAATTAGAATTTCTCTTACTGATTAGAAACACTACCCTGTAGACACAATATTTTATATAATTAAGCAACATTTTCATTTCACCCAGGAATATCCAAGCCTTTACAAAGATTTAATTCTACATTACCACTGTGAGAGAAACACATTATCCGCATTTTATATAGAGATACAGTAAGGCACAAAGATTGACATGGCCAACATAACCTGGAAAATCAGTGGCAGAACCAGGAACAGAGTCTAGAGGTCCTGGGATCTAGCCTCACAACAAACAGTGGCTTTGGGGCTACATATGTTATGTAGGACCTACCGTATCTTAACTTCTGCCAAGCTAGCCAGACATGGAACCACTAGTTCATGTTTACAAAGCAGGTTTTTTGTTTTGTTTTTTAAATTGCAAGAAAAGAAATGTGGTTTCTAGGCTCTTAAGAGGGTTTTACAAAGAAGGGAGAATACAACTAAAAGGAATCCAAACTATTTTAAAAAGCATCTCATCTAGTATTTATCTACTGCTCGACAGTCTTCCTAAATATAAATGCAAGGGGATGGTAATGTGTATTTTAGACACATAATTTAAAGTGTTACTGAAATTTCTTTACACACAGAAGATCAGCCTCCGAGATCAAAGGCTGATGTATCTAGCGACTAACTGTGACAAAAGAGGGAGATTTCTAACAGTGAATTACAGTGTTAGACAAATTGAGCTCATCTTCCCCCAAGAACATTCTCCTTGGCACTTTGAGTGGAAAGTTTGTTCTATATAGGCCACTTTCCAAACAAAATGCTATTCATGGAGTGATACCACTTTCAGGAGAGCGTGGTGCTTTAAAGAACTAAAGGAGGAGGATGGTTATATACACAAGCAGCAGGCACAATGTAACAACTCCACCCTCTTTTGCAGTCAGCAGGCCATCATTTAGGGAGACCCTCTGTGGAGACATTAGGCAGACCAGGCTGCGCTACTCAGGGCTTGTCTACACTTGAAATGCCACAGTGTAAAAGCTGCGCCGGTGTAACACTTCAGTGTGGACACTACCTATACCAACAGAAGGGGATTTCCCATTGGTTGAGTTAATCCACCACCTCAAAAGGCAGCAACTAGGGTGACAGAAGAATTCTTCTGTTGATCTAGCGCTGTCTACATGGGGCCTTAGGTTGGTTTAACTACACTACTCAGAGGTTTGAATTATTCACACCCCGGACCAATGTAGTTAAACCAACCTAATTTTCTAGTGTTGACCAGACTTCAATCTGGGTGCTAGACAGAACCACAGAGTCTGTCCCTTGCCCAACCGTCTGAACAAACAATAAAATCTACATGATATTCATTACAGTCAAGTACTGTCTCTTCTCTCCCACTAGAGACCTTCCCCACCGTGTTGTGTGTGTCTGTGACTAGCCCTCACTTTCAGGTGCCTCCCGCATCTTCCCTAGACAGGTTCAGTCTGCCTCAGGGTGACTCCCCATTAGGGTTCCCAATTTTGGTTGGACATATTTCTGGAGGTTTCATCACATCACAATCTTTAATTAAAGATTAATCTAATTCCTGGAGACTCCAAGACAATCCCGGAGGATTGAGAACCCTACTCCCCATCAGCGAGAAGGAATTCTGCAAAGGGTCATTTGCAGGTAAGAGACTTGCAATCCCAAGGTCCAGCGGTGGCACATTCAGACCTCTGTTGCTGGTCTGAAATATGCCAAAGAACACCACCATGCATCCTTTATGAGACGACATGACACGCTGGAGGCATCCCTTCTCATGGAGGGAAACGGGTTGCTTTGGAAGCTCAGCAGCAGCATCCAATTGGGGTGAGGTTCACCCTATCTTGGAGGCAGAGACCCTCCAAAGCCCCACAGTGGACAATGGAGACACACAGGACAGCGGAACCTTTGGAGGCAAAGAGGTTCTCCCTCTCCCATCCCGATATTCTGCTGGGCAATGGCAAGCTTGCTGTACTTGCTATCCCTGCCCCCTACGCTGCAGGGTGCCCTGGAGCAACCAGACCACAAGGAGATCAGCTTGGTGCACTGATGCCAAAGTGGCATTAACTCACTCGTTACTGAGTGGCAAACTTCACCAAGGGGCAACACCATGCAGGGAACTGTGATCCCCTGGCTATCTGAGTCGCCCGCATTTTGCAGGGAGCCTTGATCACGCACAGCGCTGCCAGACCAACTTTCACAGCCTCTGGGGGAGGCAGTTCATCCTACCTCCCTACAGATGCATCAGTCACTTTGGCAGTTTGCCAAGCAAGTGCCAGTGAGTGCAATTCTCATTCCCACAGTGCTGGGGAAAGACATCGGGGAACTGACATGGGTCACAATGGGAGTGTGTGTAAGGAGAGAGACGCACTGAATTCAGTGGCAATATTTTAGTAGCCGCCTCTGACACAGCCAAGGGAAAGCTGCCTTCACACAGACACACACACACAAGCCCCCTGCCCTTACCGGAGATCTTACAGCTCTCCAGTGGTTTTTAATTAATATCCTCTGCCCCGGAATGGTCCGGAGGCGGGGAGGGGGAGGCTGGATAACATTAACAGATTTATTTCACACTGGGAGAGGGTGCTAAGGAGGGAAAGAGCTCAGGTATCCTAAGAAACTCCTCACTAATACAAATGCAGGTTGCCTATTGCTTGCTGGTTTCAGAGCAAAATCATCCCAAGTTTCAAGAGATGCCAAGGCCACAGAGAGGCCCCTGCCTGACCCAGAGCATCAAGGCATCAGCCACGTCCCACCCTCTCACTCCACTGCCTTTCACTTTATTTGCCTTTGGAAATGATTTTGTGCCCCCCTTCACTGACACCCCTCACTCACAATGCCCGCCTCCATTCCTCTGTCAGTTCGCATCTACCTACCCCCTTCATTCCCTTCCCATCGCTGTATCTCTCTCTTTGGGTTAGCATTCCTAACATCAGAATCATTCCATCTGACAAAGTCTCCACTCGTCCGCGTCTTCCTGTCTCCTTGCATGTCTGTCAGGCCCTTTTCCACATGTCTAAGCATTTCAGTGACATATGGTTCCGGGGGGGGAGCAAAAGGGGATCGTCACTCAAACGAGGAAGATGACAAAAAAAAAAATCACTAGCGACAGGGCTGAATTCAGTGCATAAGGGAGGGTGCCATGAAAAAGATTGGCCATGAAGGATCATCCCATCGTTATACTAATGATGACTTTTAGTGGCGACAGAGAGAACATTCCCCTTTGTGAGGGCCAACCAGCTCTCCAGCCCCACCCTTCGCAGCATCATTAGTTTGTCTAATTTCATTTTCAGCACTTTCCCACTATGCTGGCTCAATCGGCTTCCTGTCTGCCCAGTAGAGCAAGTTGCACCTTTAGAGCATATTCGACTGCTTCAAGCCTCCACTGAATGGGGGAGCATTTTCTTTTAGAGTTAATTGATTCCAAGGCCAGAAGGGACCATTGCGATCATCTACTCTGACCTCTTGAACACAGACCAGAGAACGTCCCCACAATGAATTTAGCTAATATTTGAATTTGTGAAAATCTTATTCATAGTAGTTGCACACACGTGTGTATGTTGACTTGGGCCTCCAATTTAAAAAGAACTTGGTCCTCAGTGTTTAGATTTTATGGACTGAAATCAATCCTTTGAAGTAATGTTTTCAAGTCATACAGCTACCAGTGATGTTAATTGGCACCTCAAACCTAGCAACCTGCATTCTCCTTCCTTTCTCATTTCCTTTCCTTCTTCCAGCTGCCACTCTGCCCAGATCAATCGGTTGCTACGTTTCAGAGCCTTGCCCTAGGAAACATGGTAATTGATTATAACATTTCATTTGCAGGATGTTATTTTATTGGCATGGATTGGACCAAGTGGTAATACATATGGCACATGTGTATTTCCCAGGTTGGAGATTGACAATTAATATCTAATTATTTTATGATTCAAGCCCATAGGAAGTGCATTTTGCACATGATTCAAGCCCGCTGGGCAGTCTGTTTTTTGTAGCCAAGCCCTGGCTGCTGAGTAGTTACTCATGTGGCATCATCTTCTCTGCAATCTGCATAGCCGTGCAATGCTGGGCTATAATCATGTCAGATCTTGCTAGATAAGGAAGTGGGAGCCGGCTCATTACTTGGGTGGGGAATACAGTAGTGTTCTCAGAGTCATTTTATTAATCGCTTATAAGGCACATTTCATCAGCAGATATCAGAGCAGTTACAAAGGAGCCTTGTGCTGTACTGAAATGCAGGTGCTCCCCCAAAAGCCTTTTGGTCCCTAGTGCTCAGACTGCAGCTGTCCATCTAAATCACAGAGGGGTAGTGCCCAATCCCTGCACAACCATAAATGAAATGTCTGCTCTCAATACCCACATGGGGCAGAAGAGCATTATGTCCATTTTACAGATGTACAGAGATCTGGAGGTCTGCAACTGTTTGGTGCATGGACAGAAACATGTTGGTCCATCCAGGACCGCTCACAAATACCAAAGCCACTAAATAAGAGACAGTGCTGGGGAAAAAAGAAGGACAAAAGTTACAACCATAAAAAGCAACCCACAAACAAGATACCTTTGCAGTCTATGTTCTCCACCTCCTGGAACACAGTAATCGTGAAAGCAAATAAATCAATAACAAATGCCTTAAAATAAAAGACGGCTCATTTGTCAGATGAAAAGAGAGGAGCTGTCCAGAGAGTGTTATGTGAATTTATCAGGGAAATCTGTTGAGCTGTGCACATTTTTTTTTTTTTTAGCAGGATGCTTCATCTGGAATGGTCTTCCACCTGAATCTGTACACTGATCAAAGAAACACAAAGAAAAAATAACCCCTCTCTTTAAACCCAAAATATACTGTCTATAGGCTGATTTATCGCACACAGCCAAGGCCAGGATTTTGAAAGATGGCCAGCACTCTCTGCCCTCGGCTCCTCCAGCGACAACACATCACACACTCCTTCCAGTCCACTGAGTATTAAAGCAATACAGCAATTGCCGAGCTCTCTGCTCAATCAGACCTACCCATACCCGGATGGGATTTTCCAAAGGGCCCGGTGTTGGGCTAACTCTGATTGTACTAATGTCAAATTGACAGAGGGAACAGAATTAAGCTAGTGCTGAGCAATTCTGCAAATCCCAACCTTACTTGTGGGTATTTTTCAAACTTTAATGCTGGGTGAAACTCGAAAAAGCTTCTGCATGTCACCAGGAAGGAGAACCCAGCAAGTTGTTGCCTGATCTAAATTCTAAACTGCTTTGAGTTTGCCAAGTCATGCCGGAGGTCTTGTGAGAACTCACACAGTCTAAGTATTTCAGCACTAGCATTGGCTTGGATGCAAGGCCCAAGCTTCTGGGCATAAGCCTCTTACAGACATGGTCTAGAACTTTTCCTATTGGTGAGTTATTTCCTAATTGTCTACTCTGGGGTTTCTTGCCTCTTCCTCTAAAGCAGTGGTTCTCAAAGTTTTGTACTGGTGACCCCTTTCACACAGCAAGCCTCTGAATGTGACCCTCCCTTATAAATTAAAAACACTTTTTTATATATTTAACACCATTCTAAATACTGGAGGCAAAGCAGGGTCTGGAGTGGAGGCTGACTGCTCGTGACCCCCCCATGTAATAACCTCGCAACCTGACCCCCAGTTTGAGAACCCCTGCTCTAAAGCATCTGGTACTAGCTACTGTCAGACACAGGTCACAAGCATAAAGGGACCTCTGGGCTGAAGTGGGCAAGCATTTGTATGTTCCATGCTCAGAGAAGTCACATAACCACGGGACTCACACAAGTGATGACCATGCGTGACTGACAGTTCAATGCAGTATATAAATACGTTTCACATGAAGGTGTATATACTCACTAGGACTGAATGATTGCTTCTTCAAGGCTGCAGGTGAAGGTCTGCTATGAAAATAATAATAGTAAATACTATGCATTTCTAGAGCAACTCAAACCTTCACCTGAGCAACTCTAACTGCACTGCAGATATAAACTAAACTACAGTGACTAAGCCTCACAATAGGAAAGGAGAGCACAAAGTTCACTCCACCCAATGCAGAAGAGTGGGTAGAATGCAGCAGGTGTTTCACAGCACAAAGTCAACAATGACAGGATAAGGAGGAAAACAGTAGGTACAGGTGAAATTTGATTAACGCCTTTGCTCTACCAGATTGTGCTTTCAATTTCAATTTCACCTAGGGCAGCGCTCCCTAAGTGGTTCAGTATTGATTCAGAGGGAAGCATGCCAGCTACTGAGTTCCCATTCAGGCACAACCAGACCAAAATGTGCTTAGCTTGGGATAACAAAATCTATTGCAGGGGTGAGCTCATTACTCTAGAGCAGCGGTTCTCAAACTGAGTAGGGCCTCCAAAGTGGGTTGCAACCCCATTTTAATGGGGTCGCTAGGGCTGGCTTACATTTGCTGGGATCCAGGGCTGAAGCCTGAGCCCCCACCATCCAGGGCCAAAGCCCAGGCCTCAGAGCTTTACCCCTGAGTGGCAGGGCTCAGGTTATAGGCTCCCTGCCTGGGGCTGAAGTCCTTGGTTTTCAGCTTTGGGACCCCCAGGGCAGCAGAGCTCGGGTGGGATTAGGCTTCAGTTCTCTCTCCTGGGGTGGTGTAGTAATTTTGTTGCACTGCTTCCAAGGCCACAAGTGAAGTGTGAAGTGGCAGTGCCTTCACCAGCACTGGACAGCAGATGGAACAGTGAAGAAGTCTTAGTACAGCACCATGTATGGGGAGGGGAAGATAGCAATAGTGCCCCAGAGGCTGTGGGCAGGCGAAAGTGAGATCACAAAAGGGGAAGTTTAGGATGATGCCTCAGAGATCTCATACTCCCACTCTCTGGAGTCCTTAGCCTGTTTGGTTAGATGTGGATTTCACAGGGCATGTTGCAGAACACACAACACTCCCATCCCAAAGAGCTTGCAGTCTGCCAGCTGCGTGGTTTGTACTGCAGGCAGCAGCTCTGGGATTGGGATGTACCTCAGGAAGCAGTGGCTAGAGGGGGACACTACAGCTGCTGTACCATAGCGTTTCTGTATGGCTACAGTGTGAGATTGTAGGAGAGAGAGAGGTGACACAGATAGTGTAGCGCTGCAGGGGATGGCATGGGGCGGGCGGGGGGGTTGTATGCAAAGAAGAGTTTTCACATGGCATCAGCATAAGTCAGCATAGCTGGGTCTAGGGCCAGCTATGTTTGGTTGTTGACTTAGCAAACAGACTCCAATTCCCCCTTTGGATGGAGTGATTGGGTTTCAGATAAGGCATGAAATCCCCCAGGCATTCCTTGGAAGGGGCCCATTAGCAGTCACAGATAAACCGCAAGAAAGAGGCATTTCTAAGTAAAATAGTGATGGAGCTCTAACCAAGATGTTATAGTCAGGCTCTGTGCTTCTAAAGAGCTACTGACTTGTACTGAGGTGATCAGCATGATTTATTGACCAAAGAAGGGAATATTGACCAACGTGAAGGCCTGGTCAATACTGAATCCAAGGGATAATAAATTTAAATGGCAACCAGAAACAGTCTCTCTATATCTGGATTTTCTTCAATGTGCCAAGCACATATGATACAATTTGGGTATGTTCCCACAATCCAGTGGTCAGGTAGGGACTGCACAGCAATCATAGAATCATGGCATCATAGAAATATGAGTCTGGAAGGGACCTCGAGAGGTCATCAAGTCCAGCCCTCTGCACTGAGGCAGGACCAAGTAAACCTAGACCATCCCTGACAGGTGTTTGTCCAACCTGTTCTTAAAAGCCTCCAATGATGGAGATTCCATAACCTCCCTTGGAAGCCTATTCCAGATCTTAACTACCCTTATAAGAATGTTTTTTCTACTATCTAACCTAAATCTCCCTTGCTGCAGATTAAACTCATTGCTTCTAGTTCTACCTTCAGTGGGCTTGAAGAGCAATTGATCAAATCCTCTTTCTAACATCCCTTAACATATTTCAAGATTATCAAGTCCCCTCTCAGTCTTCTTGTCTCCAGACTCAACATGCCCAGATTTTGTAACCTTTACTCACAGGTCAGGTTTGCTGAACTATCGTTTTTCTTGCTCTCCCCTGGACTCTCTCCAATTTGTCCACATCTTTCCTAAAGCGTGGCACCCAGAACTGGACACAGTACTCCAGCTGAGACCTCACCAGTGCCAAGCAGAGGATGACAATTACCTCTTATGTCTTACATGCAACACACCTGTTAATGCACCCCAGAATATTCGCTTTTTTCACAAGTGCATCACATTGCGGACTCACATTCGATTTGTGATCTACTATAATTCCCAGATCCTTTTCAGCAGTACTACCACACACAGCCAGTTAGTACACATTTTGTAGTTGTGCATTTGATTATTCCTTCCTAAGTATAATACTTTGCACGTCTTTATGGAATTTCATCTTGTTGATTTCAGGACAATTCTCTAATTTGTCAATTTTGAATTCTAATCCTGTCCTCCAAAGTGCTTGTCACTGCTCACAGCTTGGTGTCATCCACAAATTTTATAAGCATACCCTCCACTCCATTATCCAAGTAATTAATGAAAATACTGAATAGTACTGGATCCAGGATTGAGCCCTGAGGGACCCCACAGTATACACCCTCCCAGTTTGACAGCAAATCATTGATTACTACTTTTTAAGCGAAGTCTTTCAACCAGCTGTGCATCCACCTAACAGTAATTTCACCCATACCACATTTCCCTAGTTTGTTTATGAGAATGTCATGTGAGGCTGTCAAAAGCCTCACTAAAAATCAAGATAGATCATGTCTACAGATTTCCCCCAAAATTGCTATGCACCACACCATGGCTATTCAGAAATTCATAGTGACAGATTTCAGATCCTGCTGTTCCACAAGCATAAGTCCCTCCTGTGTGAGAATCACCATTAGCTACTAACAGCACAGAGCATAAGACACAAAGCTAATCAATGCCAATTTCCTCCTGTGGAGGACAGGCCACTAATACATGGTAGCAAATTGATTGCAGCAAAAAATTCAGCTGACCCAATGATCATCATAGTAATAATCATTCCATCCCATCACCTTTGGAAGAGGGCTTGGGGACTATAATGGCATTGCAGCATGACCTGAAGGTTAAACTGAGGCTATGGTGGGTCAGGACGTGCATGGAGGAGGTATATTTTAATAGAGTGCCCTCTCTCCCTTAGCTTGAGAACACTGCACACAGCCCCACCAGAGAAACACATTTAAGAAACAAAGAGTCCTGTGGCACCTCTTTGTTGCTTTTTACAGATCCAGACTAACACGGCTACCCCTCTGATACCTGACACCTAAGGAGTAAGTTCTGCTGTCTCCAGTGGGATCTCAAATGTCAAATTAAGCCTAATGAAAGATTCAGGATAATATTTTCAAAAGCTAGTAAGTCCCAAGACATTTCTGAAAATAGGACTGGAATGCTTCTGAAAATTCCACCCTCAATCTCCACACACATTCCATGTGGTACATCTTAGGTGTTTGCATTGAAAACATGGGGCAACTCCAAGTCTGGCAGGGCCCTGCAACAGACTGGACCAGATCATCCTTTCCTGCTTACTCTATCATTCTCTGGCTGCACGATGCAACACGTTCCACATGACTTGCAAGCTGACATGTGACTGCTCTAACCCAGTCAGCACAGGAGGTCACAGATCAACTATGCCAGCCCAGGACTGTGGGATCAAAGACAGCAAACTATAGCTGAGGCCAACACCTGGTCATGCAATTGCTTTCAACCAACGAGGAACAGTTTATGGAGACAGCACTGCAAATAGAGCAGATCTTACACTTGGCAGGTGTGATGCAGTAGGGACTGTCTGTGTGGGGAGTGGGAGAGCAGGGGAGGACTTTAGGGGATGGACGATGCCAGAGCCTGTAACCTGAGCTAGGTAAGGGAGGGGAAAGGTCAACACCTATGCCCGGGAAGGGGACAAAGGAAGGGAGTGGCAGGAGGGAAGCAGTTTGAGTTTGGGCTGGGGGCTGTGTGGGCGGAATTCAGGGTATCCTAGCTAGGATCCAAGCACCCTGAAAGCCCAGAAGGACTCGGTGGAGGGGTCCTGACTGTGCCTGCAAGCTCTGCTGTAACCTGTGTTCCTGTTGTCCAATAAACCTTCTGTTTTACTGGCTGGCTGAGAGTCACTGTGGGTCCCAGGAAGAGGGGTGCAGGGCCGGACTCCCCCACACTCCGTGACAACTGGTGGCAGCGGCGGGAGATACTGCACCCCGTGGACGGCGCTTCCTGCAGTAAGTGACTGGGGAGCAGTAAAACGAAGGGGTGGTTAACCCCTGGGAGTGTGTGCCCAGTGAGAAGGACTTTGCAGTGACAGGGTCCCCCGGGGGATTGCAGCGAGCGGTCCCAGGGGCGGAGGAGTCGGCAGCTCGACCCTGGCAGAGAGGTGGTGACCTCAAGAAGGGCTGGTGCACTAGGGGTCCCCCTGGAAACCGTGGGGAGCGGCGAGCACCCCGGCCTGTGAGTGGCCAGCAGGAAGATGTATGCCAAGCGGCGCAAGTGTGACCTGGTGGAGCTGTGCAAGCAGAGGGGGCTGCACCCAGGGAGACGCACCAAGGACCAGCTGATTGCCCAGCTGGAGGAGGGAGACCGCATGAATGAACGGAGCCCTGTCTCTGAGGGAAGCAGCCGAGCAGATGCAGCGCAGGCACCAGTGTCTGTCCCCGCTGGGAGTGGTCAGCCAGCGGACGAGGGCTTCCCGAGACCCCCCCTTCCTAGGCGTAGAGGAAGGGCGGGGAGGAGCCCAGTGTATACCGAGGGCACCGTGACACCCCCGGCCAGCAGGGGATCTGCCCGGCGAAGCCCACCCCCCAGCAGGGGATCCTCCCGGCAACGCTCGGCATCCGTGGAGCGGATGCGGCTGGAATATGAAAGGGAGCTGAGACGGGAGGAGCTCGAGTTAAAGAGGCGAGAGCTGGAGGAGAAGGCGAAACAGCGTGAACATGAGGAGAACCAGCGTAAACATGAGGAGAACCAGCGTAAACATGAGGAGAACCAGCGTAAACATGAGGAGAACCAGCGTAAACATGAGGAGAACCAGCGCCAGCGTGAGTGGGAGGAGAAGGAGAAACAGCGTAAACATGAGCTGGACCTGGCCCGGCTGAGGAGCAGTGAGGCTCCGGCTGCGGTGAGTGAGGGGGGACCCAAGCCTACAAAGAGCTTTGATAAGCACTTGCTGCCCCGGCGTAAGGTGGGGGAGGACATAGATACCTTCCTGACGGCCTTTGAGAATGCCTGCGAGCTGCACAGGGTTGACCCTGCAGACAGGATCGCAGTTCTCACCCCCTTACTGGACTCCACAGCCGTGGAGGTGTACAGCCGACTGAAAGGGGCGGAGGCAGGGGACTACGAACTGTTCAAACAGGCCCTGCTCCGCGAGTTTGGGCTGACTCCTGAGATGTACCGGAAAAAGTTCCGGAGCCAGCGTAAAACCCGTGAGATCACATACCTACAACTGGTCAACCGGGCGCAGGGGTATGCCCGCAAGTGGACAGCTGGGGCCCAAACTAAAGAGGACCTGCTTGACCTATTCATACTGGAACACCTGTACGAGCAGTGCCCGTCCGACCTGAGGCTGTGGTTGATGGACCAGAAGCCGGAGAACCCGCAGCATGCAGGCCAGCTGGCCGACCAATTTGTGGACAGTCGGGCAGGGGATGGCAGGGAGGAGTCTCGAAGGAGCAGGCCTGCCTCAACGCAGAGAGAGAGTCAACATGGGACCTCCCAAAGGGGGCCTATGGAGAACCCCCCCAAAAGGGGAACATCCAGCGGCAGGTCCCTCCGACCCACTCAAGGGGACCCACGAGATATGGGCTGCTATCGCTGTGGCCAACGAGGTCACATACGGGCCCAGTGCCCCAAGCTCAGGGACAGACCAAGCAGACCCAACCCGCAGAGGGTGGACTGGGTAAAAACCCAATCGGAGGAGGGGCTACATTCCCAGGAAAGGGGGGTTGGCAACATACCACCTATGGATGCTCCCGGTTCCGGGTTTTTGGTTTACCGGGTGGGCGCGGGGCTGCCCCTCCGGAAAGAGTGCATTGTTTCCCTGGAAGTGGATGGGAGGAAGGTCACTGGGTACTGGGACACGGGCGCAGAGGTGACGCTGGCCCGGCCCGAGGTGGTGGCCTCAGATCGGATGGTGCCCGACACCTACCTGACCCTGATGGGCGTGGGCGGGACCCCATTCAAGGTACCCGTGGCAAGGGTACACCTGAAATGGGGGGCCAAGGAGGGCCCCAAAGATGTGGGGGTACACCAATATTTGCCCACGGACGTGTTAATGGGAGGGGACCTTGAGGACTGGCCTAGTAACACCCAGAGTGCCCTGGTCGTGACTCGTAGTCAGAGTCGGCAAATGGCACTGCACCCCGAAAACGGGGAAGGTACTCGACCTGAGGTGCAGGACCCTAACTCAGGGAGCGGGGAACGCCCAGGGGCACGGTGCAGAGAGGCTGCGGCCTCAGACCCAGCCAGCAAGAGAGAGCCGGTCCCCATCCCTGTCCCAGCTGCTGAGTTCCAGGCCGAGTTGCAGAAAGATCCCTCCTTGCGGAAGCACAGGGACCGGGCTGACCTTAGTGCGGTACAGACCATGAGGAGAGGTTGCAAGGAGAGGTTCCTGTGGGAGAAGGGGTTCCTGTACCGAGAATGGGCTCCCCCAGGGGAAGTAGAGTCATGGGGGATCAGGAGGCAGCTGGTGGTTCCCCAGAAGTTCCGTCACAAGCTGTTGTACCTGGCCCATGACATCCCTCTCGCAGGGCACCAGGGAATCCGGCGCACCAGGCAGAGGCTGCTACAGAACTTTTACTGGCCTGGGGTCTTTACCCATGTCCGACAGTACTGCCAATCCTGTGACCCCTGCCAGAGGGTGGGGAAGGCCCGGGACAAGGGGAAAGCGGCTTTGAGGCCTTTACCCATCATAGAAGAACCTTTCCAGAAGGTGGCCATGGACATAGTGGGACCTCTCAGCAAGATGACCCGGTCAGGGAAGAAATACATCCTGGTGGTGGTGGATTTTGCCACTCGCTACCCTGAGGCGGTGGCCTTGTCCTCTATCGAAGCAGACACAGTGGCAGACGCGCTGCTGACAATTTTCAGCCGGGTGGGGTTCCCCAAGGAGGTCTTAACGGACCAGGGGTCCAACTTCATGTCGGCCCTGCTCCGGTCCTTATGGCAGAAATGTGGGGTCCAGCACAACTGGGCCTCAGCGTATCACCCCCAGTCCAACGGGCTGGTAGAAAGGTTCAACGGGATGCTGAAGATGATGCTAAAAACATTTATGAACCAGCATCCGCAAGATTGGGACAAGTACTTACCTCACCTGCTGTTTGCGTACAGGGAGGTACCCCAGGAATCTACCGGGTTTTCACCTTTCGAACTGTTGTATGGAAGGCGGGTGAGGGGGGCCCCTAGACCTGATGAGGGACGAATGGGAGGGGAAGGCCTCTCCCGAGGGAGAGTCAGTGGTGGAGTATGTCCTGACCTTCCGGGAAAGACTGGCCGAGCTCATGGGCCTGGCCAGGGAGAATCTGGCCCGAGCCCAGAGGAGGCAGAAGGTCTGGTATGACCGCACAGCACGAGCCCGTGCCTTCGCCACCGGGGATCAGGTGATGGTTCTTATCCCCGTGAGGAGAAACAAACTCCAGGCCGCCTGGGAAGGGCCCTTCAAGGTTATCAAGCAACTGAATGAGGTAAACTATGTGGTGGAGCTGTCAAACCGGGCACATCACCGTCGGGTGTACCATGTGAACATGATGAAACCATACTATGACAGGGGGAATGTGGTGTTGGCCGTGTGTGGACATTGGGAGGGGCAGGGAGATGACCCCTTAGTGGATCTATTCCCTGGGACAAAAGCTGGTTCCCCCCTGGAGGCAATTCCCCTCTCTGAGCAACTGACCCCGGGCCAGCACGCTGAGATCAGAGGGGTGCTGCATCTGTACCGACAGCTGTTTTCCAACCAGCCTGGACGCACTAATTTGACTGTCCACCGGGTGGAGACCGGGTCACACCCCCCTATAAGATGCTCCCCTTTTCGGGTCACTGGTAAAACTGCCCAGGATCTTGAAAGAGAGGTCAGGGACATGCTGGCTTTGGGGGTGATCCAGCCGTCTTCCAGCCCTTGGGCCTCGCCAGTAGTGCTGGTTCCCAAGAAGGATGGGTCAATCCGGTTCTGTGTGGACTATCGAAAGCTCAATGCCATCACCGTATCTGATGCCTACCCTATGCCCAGGCCTGACGAGCTCCTAGACAAGCTGGGAGGTGCACGGTACCTCACCACTATGGATCTTACCAAAGGCTACTGGCAAGTGCCGCTGGACGCAGATGCCAGGCTGAAATCGGCCTTTATCACCCCTCTGGGGCTCTATGAGTTTTTGACCCTGCCCTTCGGCCTCAAGGGAGCGCCGGCCACCTTCCAGCACCTGGTGGATCAGCTACTGAGGGGGATGGAGAGTTTTGCCGTGGCGTATATTGACGACATCTGTGTCTTCAGCCAGACCTGGGAGGACCACGTGTCCCAGGTTAAAGAAGTCCTGGACCGACTCCAAAAGGCTGGGTTAACAGTAAAGGCTGAGAAGTGCAAGGTGGGGATGGCTGAAGTATCTTACCTGGGCCATCGGGTGGGGAGCGGCTGCCTGAAGCCAGAACCAGCCAAGGTGGAGGTGATCAGAGACTGGCCTGCTCCCCAAACCAAAAAGCAGGTCCAGGCCTTTATTGGGATGGCGGGGTACTATCGAAGGTTCGTGCCCCACTTCAGTGCCATAGCCGGCCCCATCACTGAACTGTGCAAAAAGGGGAAGCCAGACAAGGTGATCTGGACTGAGCAGTGCCAGGAGGCTTTCCGGGCGCTGAAGGAGGCTCTGGTTAGCGACCCAGTTCTGGCAAACCCAGATTTTGACAAACCCTTTATGGTGTTCACCGATGCCTCAGACACAGGACTGGGGGCGGTGTTAATGCAGGAGGATGAAAAGGGGGAGAGACACCCTATCGTGTACCTGAGTAAGAAGCTGCTACCCCGGGAACAAAGCTACGCGGCCATCGAGAAGGAATGCCTGGCCATGGTGTGGGCCCTTAAGAAGCTAGAGCCATATCTCTTTGGGCGACACTTCACCGTGTACACCGACCACTCTCCCCTGACCTGGCTGCACCAGATGAAAGGAGCCAACGCCAAGCTCCTGAGGTGGAGCCTGCTCCTGCAGGACTATGACATGGACGTGGTCCATGTGAAGGGAAGTGCCAACCTGATAGCAGATGCGTTGTCCCGGAGAGGGGACCCTGAACTTCCCCAGGTCACTGGGCAGAGTGACCCCGCTCAGTTCAGTCTCGAAGGGGGGAGAGATGTGATGCAGTAGGGACTGTCTGTGTGGGGAGTGGGAGAGCAGGGGAGGACTTTAGGGGATGGACGATGCCAGAGCCTGTAACCTGAGCTAGGTAAGGGAGGGGAAAGGTCAACACCTATGCCCGGGAAGGGGACAAAGGAAGGGAGTGGCAGGAGGGAAGCAGTTTGAGTTTGGGCTGGGGGCTGTGTGGGCGGAATTCAGGGTATCCTAGCTAGGATCCAAGCACCCTGAAAGCCCAGAAGGACTCGGTGGAGGGGTCCTGACTGTGCCTGCAAGCTCTGCTGTAACCTGTGTTCCTGTTGTCCAATAAACCTTCTGTTTTACTGGCTGGCTGAGAGTCACTGTGGGTCCCAGGAAGAGGGGTGCAGGGCCGGACTCCCCCACACTCCGTGACAGCAGGCACATGTGGTGCCAATCCAACTCCCACCATACTCCCTTCAGATTATCCATAAGATGCAACCATCTCCTGCCTGCCTGCAACCCTTTCCCCTGTTCATGAAGATCCAGATATTCTGTTGCCCACAGGGTATATGATCACTGAGCAGGATGCAGGGGATGGAAATTGAAGCCTTTATTACCTGCTATGTCCCCCTTGTGCTGGTGGCAGAGCCAGGTGGGACCATGGGCAGGATGCACAGTATGAGGCTCACATGGGGCTGTATTAAGGGCATAAGCCAAAGGCTGCCGTGTCATGAGAAGCAAGTGGCACAATTTGACAGGACTGCAGAAGGATAATTTGACTGACAATACAGAATAGACAAATGAAAGTGTTTCAGGCTTTAATATTTAATCATGCAAAATGAAAAGTGAGTGAGCGAGCGAGACTGAGGATCTAGGATGCAGATGAAAAGATCTGTCTCACATCAGATGCTCTGCAGATCACAGGCTCCTGGCCCCCAGGGACCTTGACAAGCCAGGCACTCCTCTGCAGCAAGCCATCATCTTGGGTGCACTGATTGTGTGTTGTGCATTGTACACCCAGGCTCCTTTCGCCCCTGCGCCATACTTTCCCCCTGTAAAAATGTGCTATAGGCACCTTACACTTATCTTGGTCTTTGAAGAAGAAAGGGGGAGCAAGGAGCTCCCTAATATGTAGCATGGGGCAGAAGGAGAGGGGATCATCTGCTCACACGCCCTTACTAGACCCACTCTGAATCATGCATATTGTTTTGAGGGGGAAGTGTGGTCTAGTGGGCAAAGTGAGGACTACAAGTCAAAGCACCCAGTTCTGCGCTGAGCCGGTGTGGTTGTGGGTGAACTAATGAATCTGTTTCTGCTTCCCCGCACCCTCTCTGTAAGGCAGGGCCAATAACCACCCCAGGGTAAAAATACATGCAAGTGTAACATATTTGTGAAATGTGTGCCTCATGTTCCCTCTGAGGGCTAATCCACATGGAAGAAAGCCTATCACTGCTGGCAGTTGGTGTGACTGCTTCTCTAGGTCTTTTGGGTCCGACAGTACTAGGTTGAAACCCAACTGAGAACCTCTGGTGGGAGAGATTACATAGAGAGGAGAGACCTCCTAAGAAACAGTGGTTTGAATTTGGGCTTCTCTTTATTCTGTCCAAGCTAGTTTGTCCATTGCTGACAGGAACACACCTGTCTTTGGAGGTAGCCTGGGAGAATAGAATTACCACCACCAGTTGCACTCACACCCTTTTTGTCCACTTCTGAAAGATTATGCAATTGCAGACTAAGCCTATAAAGGAGCCACTGTTTCAGCTAGGGAATAGCCTAATCTAATGTGCATAAACTCTGCAATTTGTATTACATCCTTGCATATGGTCCACTGTCACATGGAAAATTAAAGGGAGGCCAGCTCCATCAATATCACACCATGAACAATGCCGATGTCTCTGCTGGATTATCACAGCTAGCAAGAATGGTTCAACATCCAGCTAGAACAAAGGAAAGGTGTTAATGGAATAGCCATAACAGACAGGACTGTTGCATATTAAAAGGGTTCTGTTTTACAAAGAATAGAGAAACTGATCCATAGAAATAAAGATTCACCAAGACTCAAATATAGGTTCCCCCATATGATGCATGTGTAATGATGAGATTCCATTAGGCTAAGCTAGGCTCTAGACCAGCACATCTGTTTAGGAAAGCCACAAATCAGCAATATCTTTTAAATACCAGTGAGGACTAAGGAGGATTTTCTCCCATTCCCTTAATTAACTCATTAGTCTCTCCCCCTTACCTACATAGAAAGAAAAAAAAAAAAGGAGACCCATCTGTACAGGAGCAGATATGGTGACCTTACTGCTGTGGTTTCCCTGGAGAATGAGAGCACACACTAGTCATCAAGGAGTAGTAGCTTGTAATCACTGTTTTTGTTTTAAAAAGAAGGATTACCGTTACCTTTTTTTGTATTCTGGCGTAGGGCTGTAGTAGAGGAGTACTGCAGACTTGTTGGAAGAGTACTTTTATATAACCTTTTTCCATCCAGAATACAAACTGCTAAGGGAGGTATTCACAAGCAACAGAAGATGGTGCTTACAGAAGTTCTGTGCGCTGGAGACACAGCCTGTCATACCCTGACTGATCCAATGGATTAGGTGCTAAGTAGAGACCTGGGCTGAAGTCCCTACTCTGACACATACTCCCTGTGTGAGTGTGGGCAAATGTCAGTCTCTGTGCCTTAG
The DNA here is from genome assembly GCF_025201925.1 of Gopherus flavomarginatus. Lineage (NCBI taxonomy): Eukaryota > Metazoa > Chordata > Testudines > Testudinidae > Gopherus > Gopherus flavomarginatus. Next base: position 14,141,017 of record NC_066629.1, read on the forward strand.
TTTCCCTATTTGTAAAAGGGAATAACGGCAGTACCCTATTCTCCATGGGAGTTTAGGATAAATACATTACAGACCAAAGTGCTCAGATACTATGGCAATAGGCGCCGTTTAAGATCCTAAGATGCATACTGACTTGCACCCAACTAGACCCAGTGATTTGCAGATGTATGAGAATTACCCAATACAGCAGCAAAGTTGGGAGCAGGTGTCCAACCACAGTCTCAACTTCTGCAAATAGTTAGCGTCAGTGCTGTGTATGGCTCATGCTTCAGTTAGATGCAAACTAGCCATCTTGGCTTTCACATATGACAATTGCCGTGTGATTTCTGTCTCATTAAGCTCTAAAATGTAAAACAAATGGGGCTTATGCAGCTGCTGCTCGATGTTCACTTGCACAGTGTCAAGACTTGTGACTTTTTAATGGCCCTGCATTCTCATCAGTGTCTAAAGAGGCCTGTCTTCATTTGGTTTTTGAGGGTGAGAACAGAACATTTGACTATTTGCATTCCAACATCAAACACTGCACAGGGAAGAGACAGTGTTGTCTAGAGCAATGGTTTTCAACCTTTTTTCAATTTGCAGACCCTTAAAATATTTCAACTGGAGGTGCAAACTCCTTTGGAAATCTTAGACATAGCTCGTGGACCCCAAGGGCATCTTGCATAAGGCGCTCCTGTGCCTCAGTTTAGCCAGCTGTCAGGGGTGGCTAATACTTACAAATTTGTGCAAACACATGCAGTTTCCCACCCTTCGAACTAGCACAGCGGTTCTCAAACTTTAGCAATCCAAGGCCCCCCATTTTCATTTAAAAAAATTTGTGGACCCCCAAGCACCCTGCTCAGCCCCAAGCCCTTCAGGGCTTTAGCAATCCAAGGCCCCCCATTTTCATTTAAAAAAATTTGTGGACCCCACCCCACCCCTGCTCCACCCGTGCCCCTCCTCTTCCATGGCTCTTTCTGCCCCCTCCTCTGAGCATGCCCCATCCCCGCTCCTCCCCCTCCCTCCTGCGCGCTCCTGAATAGCTCTGTTCCCCAGTGTGCAGGAGGCACTGGGAGAGAGCGGGAGAAGTTGATTAGCAGGGCTGGTGGCCCCAGACATGATTCCACCCCCTCCCCCGAGCACACTCCATCCTCATTCTTCCCCCTCCCTCCCAGGGCCTCCTTCATGCCAGGGAACAGCTGTTCTGCGGCATGCAGGAGGTGCTGGGAGGGAGGAGGAGGAGTTGATCAGCGGGACCCATGGACCCACAAACCCATCTGAAAAACACTGAACTAGCACATTTGCACATGCGTAATACAGTGTATATGCATTGCCAGGTGTGGAAAGCTACATGCAGAGAAATGTAGGGTGGGCAAAACTGTGGCCAGATGTTTTGGGGGCATTTTTGAAAGCATGGCCATTAGCACTGAAGTTTTGGAATTTTTGTCCAATACGCAACACGTGAATATAAAGGAAAAAAATGATTACAATACACGTGTTTTAATAATGCTTTAATAGAGCACACTGTGAAGTTATTGCATAACTTCTGGTAAAGGAAGCTAGTAAGAGGCACAGATATTTAGTTTGGCCAACAGGAGAACATTAGCTGCACAGAGGTCAAGTTTGGAACTAGATTTGAATCCAAGTTTCAGCACAGTTGTGTGAATCCAAGGTTTAGACCCATCACTCATAATATAGAAGAAATACCCTCTGATCTTCTAATTTACTTCAGGGATTCTTCCAAGCACAAAGGGGGTTGCATTAGACCAATAACAGCTAAAGCCATGCCACTGCTCACTGAGCTTCTTAAAGCCAAATAAAAGGAAGGAAGTCACCAGTGTTTGCATTTCAAGCTATGCTGGGTGTGGTTTTGCCACCTACTGGGCTCTCAAGTTTTTCTTTGATACTAAGGTTACGTCCAGACTACCCACCAGATCGGCAGGTAGCGATTGATCTATTGGGGATCGATATATCGCGTCTCGTCTAGATGTGATATATTGATCCTCGAATGCGCTCCTGTCAACTCCGGAATTCCACCAGGGTGAGCAGTGGAAGCAGAGTCAACGGGGGAGCCGCAGCCATCGATCCCGCGGTGTGAGGACGGGAGGTAAGTCGAAATAAGATACGTCAACTTCACTTACGCTATTCCTGTAGCTGAAGTTGCATATCTTACATCAACCCCTCCGCCTCGTGTAGACCAGGCCTAAAAGAGAAACACTCCAGGTGCTGGGGAGAACAGCTCCCTTTACTACGTTGCAAAGCAATTTAGCCTCACCTCAAGCAAACACCCCTGCAGAGTGCAGCAAAGATGAACAGTTTGAGCTCCAAAGGAATGCAGGCACATAAGTATTTACAGAGCTCTGCTGCTAAGCAAACAAGCACAGCTATCCCCATGCAGCCCCTGCAGTGATGGCTGGTTTGTTCCCCTCCCCAGTCTGGACATAATTACAGTAATTAAGCCTCACTCTGCAGCTGCATGAGCCAGGAGGTTTGCTGAGCTAAAGGCACTCACCTGCTAAGCCCCGGACATTTGCTTGCTGTTCAAGAGCATGGCACAGTGATGCTCAGGAGCTTTGCCATGCTGGTCAGGTGCAGCCAACATGCTGGTTGTGTGGTGTACATAAATCTCATTACAACTGTGTACAGCACAACAACAATACAGCATTGACTGCCAGGTGTCCTCTCTCCACCCCCCACACACGCACCTGTGATGGTTGTTCTTTATCTCAAATCCCCATTTGCAACTGGGAACCCATTCTGCTGGGTTGGGTGTCGTGAGGCTGGTGAGTGTTATGAAAAGCTTCTGACACTAACAGTGGAGGGAAAAGCAGAAGTAGAAAACGCAATTTCTCTTGGTAGGATAAAGCAGGACATTATTCAACAAAGCCCAGCTCTGGGAGCAGACACAGAGAATCTCACACAAAGTAACAAACTCCCACTGATGCCATTGTTAAGCCTGCAGAGTAGAATTTTTTCTGGAATAAAAGCAGCGTCTGCAACAGTTATTTATCACCATGCAAACATTTTTCCTTCTCCTTTCATTGTTAGCGCAATACAGACCACATGCGTCTCTGACAAGGAGAGGAAAAAAGACGGGATCAAGAAAGGCCAAGATTAATTTGGATTCATATAGATAAAACCCAAGTAATCAATTTTTAAATTTAATATTAAAGTTATAAGTCACCTTTGACTATACTGAAATATAAACTAGTGCATATAAGCAGCCTGAGCAACATTACATTAGCTGTTAAAGCAAAACAGCTCCCTCATCAACTTACAATGCTCTAAAAAAACCTCATAACTGCATTCAGGACTGATTCGATGGCAACTCATTCTCCTGGGACAATGAGTTCTGCCCCACCTCCTGCTGCCATTTTGGATGCCTTTGTTTCTGGGCCGTTCTTCAGCTGTGCCAGTGACAAACTCAGACACAGCAAAAGGGGGGAGGGCAGGGGAAACTAGCGTGGAAAGACTGGAAGCTAGCCACGTCTCAAATGCGTGCAATGCATTGGCACATGCACACATACACACTCCTGCATTGGGCAGCTGGAATTTGATGCATTATTCTCTCTCTCGATAACAAAAGAGATGACTTCCAAGAACCAGCACTCAACAGGACCTGGTCTCCATCTACTCTTCTCAACCTAAGGTTTAAATACATACAATTTTTAGAACACTGACTATGGAAGTTTCACTTCTTTCCTGGCCAACAGAAGAGGGAAAAACAAGACACCTGTCTAGAGATGTACCACAATGGCATAAACACAGAGCCCTACTCTGCCATGGCAGAACTCACAGAAGTCCCACTGAAGCAAATGGAAGTCAAGGTGTATGAAATATCAAGGCCCAGGTTCAAGACTTCCCAGTGGGTCATTAGAAGGTAGCCACTGGAAATAATGGCCACTGGGCTCCAGCCGAGACATGGCATATAATACATCTGTAGAAAGCGGAACAAGGTAATAGAGGCTGAGCAGGTACCATGTTGACATCAGCTTGCACTAAAGTAACAAAAAGGTTTGAACTGAAGCTGGTTTGGCTATTTCATAAGTGGACAGTCTTATTTCAGACTCAAGTGGCTCGAGACAGTAACAAATTGACTTCAGCTAAATTGACATTACCCCTTGCACAGTGAATTCAGCATGGTGCAAGGAAATGTTCAGACAAGTAACATGTTTTTCAAAATTCAAACATGGATCTGGGTCAGAATTTCACCACCAACTCCATCACTATCATGGGATGGATTGAAAACCTGAATCCTTAGGCCCAAATATGGATCTAGTTTTCTTCTGCAGCCTAGGCTCATCTCCATATTCTTTATGAAACAATTTTTCTTCTATCAAGGAAGTGGGAAGGAAGGGAACTTCCCAGATCTGTCCACAACCCAACCTGATCCCAGCATGCTCCTCCCACATTGAAGTTTCCAATGTGCAGCAGAGGGAGAAAGCATGTAAGGGCCACCATCTTGGTCAGCACACTGGGGATTGAACCAGTAACTTCCAGAGCTAATAGTATAAGGTGCTACAGTGTGACCTAAAGAGCCCAGGCTCCCAAACTGGGGCTCTAACAGACTCACATCCACAGTGTATCAGTCACCTGGGTGACCAATAACCCACATTCACCAATGGGATACATGTGCTTCTTTCCAGGGCATCGCCACCAGCCTGGGAAGGTTTGAAATAAATAAATAAAAGGCATATCTCGTAAATATTCAAATCTACTCAAGCCCCCAATTTCAATTTAAATTCTATGCATATGATCAGACAGTAAAATGCAAATGTATACAAATGTCCCCATAGGAAGAAACAAACGGGAGCTCTGCATAATGGGATTAGGATCGGATTGCTTCCAGTCGAGGATGACGGTACCAAGGGCTTTTGTTTGAATGCATCAACAGCATAACTTTATTGGATGCCAGTTGCACAGCAGTGAGCTTTTGCTACAAACTGCCTTGAAAGGGCTGTTATCTCCTGCAGGATGCTGCTGGGAATGGGGAGAGGGGATCTGACAGCCTGGCACTGACAGCTTCTGGGGAAGGACAGCTTGACATAGGCGGGATGGGTACAGGATGACTCTGCATAGGCCAAGTAAACTGCTTTTGGGGGCGGGGGAGGGTCAATGAGTGGTGAGAGATGGGGCGGAGGTCACACCAATAGCCTTATGGCTATTTAGCCAGACTCTGCAGGTTTGGGGTCTCAGTCTGGACTCCAAGAGATGCCCTTGCTCCACAACCCGCATCTCCCAACAGCCTTCCTCCCCCTCACATTTGTAAGATCTTCACAATGTCTCCCATCCACTGCTGTTCAGGCCCCCTGCACCCTCTTCTTCATCCTCAGTGGCTGGCAAGTGTTACTGTCCCCCTCAATCCAGAAGGGGGTGTTTGAGGGGAAAAAGGAAGCACCTGACCCTAATACAGACCCACATCACAGCAAGAACTAGGAAGATTACAGCTAGGACCCTCCCGAGAGCCCATGGGGTAGGCAGCCACCAAGCAATGCCCCGCTTCTCCCTCCAAACCACAAGCGGCGTAGGGAGGTGCCCCTGGTCCCATAAGGCGCTGACATGGAACAGGCAACTTCACACACACACACACACACACACACACACACACACACACACACACACACACACACACACACTCCTAATCTCTACAGACAGGCAAGGGCCCCCTTGGCCTGGAGAAGAGAGAATGGAAGCAGTGCAAGGTAACAGTGTCAACTCAGGTTGGAGGAGGCTCCACAGCATAAGACCTAGGCTCAAGTCACCAGCACAGAGATTCATGGTCTGGGGTCTGAGCTCTAGCTCTCCGTCAGCCTGACAGCTCGTCAGGATCCCAGGGGTCTCTTCTCAACTTTGCGACCAACTCTCCACCAGTCCTCGAGGCACCCGTGCCTCAGCTTCCCCACTTCTGCAGTGGAGGTAAGACTTGCCTCCCTCTCAGATTAAGAGATCTGCAGACAAATCTCTGAGAGCTCAGCAGCCACAAACTGGCACTTCCCAGTTAGGTCCAAAATCAAGAGGCCAGCTCCTCCGAAAGGCTCTGTGTGCTGAATGCTGGGCTGTATCAACAACCTGACCAGAACCATGGGCGCAGAACACTTGAACGGCTGCGCCCACGCGTATGCAAAATGCTTGGAGCACATCTGAGAGGCACTGTGTCTATTGCTGGGTGTGTGAAATTCTCTAGCCATCATTTATTGTATTCATTTTCATTTTAAGTGAATATCTGCTTTCAACGAGTGCTTCCTGCAAGGGGCGTGCCTCACTCAGAGCGCTTATTTTGCTTCCCTTCATTATTAGATTAGGAGCCACTGAAGTTTAACTAACAGTATTTAAGAGATACTGGTACAGAACCGTTCTGCAACTGCTAATCCACCTCAGCCCCTGACAAGTTCTTAAGTATGTGGATCTCTTAGCCACTGTGACCTACCACCACTTGTCTCCTATCCCACCACTGACCCACTCCAAGCAAGGGAATGTTTGGACATCCCTTATACGCCCTGCAGATGTATTCTCCTTACACATCTCCCCTGCATACCATCTCTCTTAGGTACGGATAAGGTCCCTCGTCACTGCAAAATCTGAGCATCTCACAATCTTTAATACATGCCTCCTCATACACCTCTGAGGTAGGACCCATTGTACAGATAGGGAAGTGAAACACAAAGTGGCTAAGGCAGGGGTGGGCAAACTATGGCCCATGGGCTGGATCCGGCCCACCAACCATTTTAAGCCAGCTCTCGAGTTCCCACTGGGGAGCAGGGTCTGAGGCTTGCCCCACTCCAGTGCTCCAGCTGGGGCGCAGGGTTGGAGGTTGCGCCACATGGCTCCCAGAAACCGCAGCATGGCCCCACGCTGTCTCCTACGTGCTCCAGTGGCCCCTCCAGTGCTCCAATGGGAACTGCAGGGGCAGTGCTTGCAGACAGGGCAGCATGCAGAGCCACCTGGCCGTGCCTCTGCGTAGGAGCCAGAGAAGAGCTCAACAGGACCTGTCGCTGCTTCCGGGAGCTACTTGAGGTAAGCACCACCTGGAGCCTGCACCTGAGTCTCTCTCGACGCCCCAAACCCCTGCCCTGATCTCCCTCCCACCCTCCAAACCCCTCAATTCCAGCCTGGAGCACCCTCATGCACCCCAAACCTCTCATCCCCAGCCCCACCCCAGAGCCTGCACTCTCAGCCAGAGCCCTCTCCCCTTCCTGCCTGCCACACAATTTCTATTCCGAGGTGCGGCCTTTGGGCCAAAAAGTTTGCCCACCCTGGGCTAAGAAACTGGCCCAAGGTCACACAGGAAACCTGTGGCAAAGCAGGGAATTCAATCCAGGCCTCCAGAGCACCAGACAAGTGCCCTAATCGCTGGGCCACCTTTCCCAGGCCATTCAGTGATAAAGTGTATTTGCAGATTTGCCTTGCTAGGGAATCTTCCCAGCTGTGCCCTAGAAGAAATCCCCCTCAGGCACCAATGTTACTCCTCCTGGTGAGCTCTCTCCCCAGCATGCTCACTTGCTGCCTGCTCAGCCTTCCGCCAACGCAGTGAAGTCATAACTATAATGATACTATTATATTTTGTTCATTATGCCTCATTTTTATTGCATGGCCTCATTAAGTTAAGAAGCCTCCGTGTTTAACTGCATCTCTTAGCCTCTACATGGGGACTCTGGCCCACATTCATCATCAATCACTTTATTAAAAACACAGGACAAAAATTACTATTAAGCACATTTACTGCCCATCAATCTAGTCAACTGCCTCTCAGGGCCTCTCTCTACCTGCTCAATGCACTGGGGCCAGATGAACGTCACTGGCACCTTTTTAATCTTTTGAATTTTCCAATACTTATGAGTGGATTAAGGGTTCTTTTAGAGAAAAGCAAATGGGAGAGACAGATGCCTGGTTTCTTTCTCTTACGATGCATGCAAGAAAGAAAACCATATACAAATCGAAGGAAATAAACTGTCAAAGAATAAAGCCTTATGGTATTGGATCAATGGCAAGATAATTTACAGAACTCTAGAACAGTTACAGAAACCAACTGATACAGCTGCAGAATTATTATATTGTAATAAACCTGTGGCCTACTATAAACATTATGATATCTCTACGCTGCAGACAATGGTTATTTAAAAGTTCATAGCAGCAGCAGGGATAGAGCTCATCTCCGCTCTTGAACTAAGGAGAATCTACTTTAGTTAGCAGAGTAGAGTGTATGACACAGAGTTTATCAGCTCCAGTTCCATCCACTAGAGGGCAACAATGCACATTAGTCAATTAATTGCAATAGAATGCTGTATTGCACATATGACCATCTCTACAACAGAGAAACGTGAAAGTTGCAAAGTCAGAATGAAACAGGGTTTGGGGAAAGGGATAGCTCAGTGGTTTGAGCACTAGCCTACTAAACCCAGGGTTGTGAGTTCAATCCTTGAGGGGGCCACTTAGGGATCTGGGGCAAAATTAGTCCTTGATCCTGCTAGTGAAGGCAGGGGGCTGAACTCAATGACCTTTCAGGGTCCCTTCCAGCTCTATGAGATAGGTATATCTCCACATATTAGGGTTCCAGTGGGGTTTCCACATCAAAATATTTCCCCTGGAAGGAAATTCATTTTCCCCATCAGGTATGATCAGAAGTGACTTGTCCAAGGTCACTGTACAATGGGATTTGGCCTTATTTCCATTTTGGGAAGTTTCCAATGAGCTTGGAAAAACTCAAGCCACAGGGATGAATAAGCTGTCTGCGGAAATCCATTTCCCAGCTGAAAGGCTGCTGTGATCTCCAATGCAAAGGCAAGAAGAAAGGTGTCCAGCTATTTGGTAGATGTATGCAGACTCTCATTTTTCCTATGCATAGTATAAGTTTATCTTGTTTTTTCCCCTTTTCCAAATCCGTTTTGTTTGGGTGAGATTTTCCATTATGGGGGGAGAGGGAACCCAAAGCACGAGCATTTGGGAGGTCAAAAATGGTACAGAGATACGGCAAAGAGATAAGAGAAAATGTAGCAAGTGCCTCCCACCTTGTTATGGTCCGAGTCTCCTGCTGAAATACGGGAAGATGGTGAATTAAAAAGGGAAGGTGTTTAGGAAGAACTGTATGTCTTAAACACCAAGACCTGAATGCCTAGCTATTTTCTCTTCTAGCTGACCGATTTGATCGAACAGGGCTTTGAAGATTTCAAAGGACGCCATGTTTCCTAGTTTATCATAAGAGTATATCTTAAACCAATGTTATCATTTTAAGCATGACCAGAAAGAGACAGGAATCTGCAGACAATTTCTGGCATGGAAGATAGATGCTCAAACAAGAGGAAAAAGCATGCAAGTTAACATAAGCCGCCCCCACCTTGCATCCAGCCTAGAGTTAATCATCACAGAACTGTGGCATCTCATGACATTTTTACTATCAGAGCAGTGACAGAAAGGATGTTTCTGATCTCCGGGAAAGCTTCCTCCCAGGAACGCAGAATATCTACAACCCTGACACAGATCTGCCAATAACAGCTCAACATCTCTCTAAGGGGAGAGGAACGTACATCCTTCGAGGGATCCACTGCTGCAGCCCCAGCCATTGATATATTCTTGTTAGAGATTCACATTCTGTATTTGCAGTGACAGGCATGACAGATTGATCACTGATGACCAGCTGGGTTGAAATTTGTCACTGTGCATTGGGACAGGAGCACCAGTCCTCTGCACTAGTTGAGCCTACAAGGGAGGGCACGTATGTATCTAGCATATTGATTAGCCCCCTTTGGGGGGTCATTTCTTTAAAAAGGCTAAGGCCCCAATCCTGCAAAGACTTATGCTCCTGTTTAATTGTATGCACTATCAGCATTTGAAGTCACTGGATCGGCACCATGTAACATGAATGTCTGCAGAAAAAGGGTCCGAGGACAGAGTGAGCCATGGAGACTGTTTCCCTTCTCCATTGTAGAGAGCATTTCCCCATAGGTTCCCGCTGAGGCACAATGGCAGGGGAAGCCAATTCCCTGATTGTAGATCAAGGAATTCCACCTTTAAGGCTGTCTGGCACTTTTCATATTAACAATATTAAATATAAAGGAATGGTGCTCCCTCCACCCCCCCTGAAGAAAGTCACCAAAAGCACATAATCTGCCAAAAGGAAGCAGGCATCTCAGATCAAAATTTAATGTGCTAATTTCAGACACACCCACTGCTTTATTATTCCCCAAACTCTCCCTGCACACCCACTGCTTTATTATTCCCCAAACTCTCCCTGCACACAGACCAAAGCATGCCCAGGCAGCGACAGACTTTGTGATCAGGAGGACAAAGTGCTGTGAACAACAGAGCCTAATTTTAGCATCTGTTTGTTCTGCTTCTTCAACACGTAAAGTGGGGGGTGGGAAGAGAAAGGACTGGACTGACTGCTCCCAGCTTATTAAAGACATAACCAGGAGCGGGGCAGAAAAGCGTTAAATCACACTCTGGGATTAGCACATGAAGGAGGAAGAAAAATAACAACCCAGCAGGCACCGCTGGCCGGCAATGCCAGCTTGTAATGTGGGTTGCTGAAGGTTACTGTGCTCCCCTCTGACATATGCTGCCAGCTCTCTACCTCCCTCCCCTTCACCAGGAGACCCAGGCACATTCATCATTAGTCACCAGGAATTGGTAGTCTAGGAACAGCATGGACTGTGTTCCCCCACCTTCCCCAGTTCTTATTCAGCAAGGCCACGACTCATCTGCGCGGCAACCCCCTGACCCAGCCAGATCTTGCTTCCCCTTTGCTCCACCAGTAGGGGTCGCACTGGAGTCTACCCCTCCCCACCTCTCCATTGATAGCAGCACTGGACCTTGCCGACCTTGACTCAGGGAGGGGAATCTAGCCTTAAGTACCCTGCATACAACTCTCATATGATTTGCCAACATACGCTCCCTTATAAACATGTGGGAGCTCAGATTCTCCACTCCCCAATAGCCTAAGATCACCTCTCTCTACAGCACAGAGCTGCACACGGGGTTAAGCACCAATATCCCTCCCCCCCTACAAGCCTCTAGCTCTGTCCTCAGCCTTCCAAGAGAGTCGAAACCCCAACAAGCTGGCTGTGAGCCCAAAGGGACCACAGTGAGTCTGCTCCTGCCTCTCTCAGGGAGCCCTGTACCGGCAGCATGGCTCTCTTCCATGCAAGCGCTGCTGCTGCCACCACCAGGCTGAATTTAAAAGCGAGGAGGAGCTGCAGCTCTCAGCCTCTGCCAGATGACCTGGTTTACTATTCAAAATACCTGGGTATTTTTACCTCCACACACACCTCTGTCTGTGGTTTTAATTTTTAAACCCTCCTCCCAAAGTCTACAGGCTCTTTTCTTAGCATTGCAAAAGCATTAGCTCAGCGAGGTAAGATTATAAGTTAAACAGAATCTTTCACTGTTTTAATTGGCAGCAAATGCCCCGATAGTGACTGATAGGACCCTAATCAGGATACACTGCTGGAGTCAGCTAGGACTGGAGAGGACAGTCACTAGACTGCAGGGGAACAACTCCAGAGGTGGGTTAGCTATCCTGGCAGGGCTTTCTCATCTGACTTCTGTGGATTTTGTCGTCTGTAGCTATTTCTGTGCCGCAGGGAGGATGCAGGCAAAGTGAAGACTGCAGGCAGCTCCTTTCCAGTTAGAGAGAGAGAAGTGGTTTTGCAACTTTGAGAATGCAAAGATGTCAAGACCAATCCCACACCTTGCTCTGTGATTTTTCCCCAGCTCATAGATGACACACGGCCTGCCACATACTGACCAAGACGCAGCGGCCGGTAACATTGGTGGGTGAATGACAGAGATGCAAAGTGAGGAGCAGCAAGGAGCTGTGATGGGTTCTTCCTACATGGGCAGCCTGGGAGTAGGGTTGGGCTCTGGGTGTCTGTCAAATGTCATCTCAATTTATTGGCCAGGTTTTAGAACCTCCTCCTCAAAGGAGATACACATGGGATCTCCTAGTCCCACACTTGCTAGGTACAGAGAAGCTTCTATTCAAGCAGCTGAAGCCAGCTCCGAGATACAAATAGATGCTGGAAGGGAGACTGTATGTACACTTTACCACAGCAGGCCTATCTTATTCAAGTTGCACAACAGCAGAGATAAGCCAGGGGAAAGACCCACATCTCAGCTGCTTTTGGGGAGCCTGGATCCAGAGTCAGATTTTTGGTTGTATAGACCGGACTCTGCCCGCCAAATACACGTTCAACACAAATCAGTAAGCAACTTGATTCGGATCTCTGTGAATCATTTTCACGTCACAACTGGATTTGGTGGCGTGACTCCTGATTTACAATGCTGAAAAAATAGGGATCCGCCATAAGTTCTGGTGTCCTAGGCAAAGCCTCAGGAGGATTTACATCCATTAATTAAAGGTTATAACTAATAAAGCTAATACAGGATTATCAGACTTTGTACTATGAGGCATAGGTCTGGAAGGCCAAGGGGGCAGGCCCCACGTGTCACACCTTCCTCTGAAGAATCAGGATGCTAGATTTCAAGGACCTCTGGGCTGCTCCCTTCAGTTCCTCTGCTCCTCCACTGACCCAGCATGGCACTATCAGCAGCAACTGCCAAATCACCACATAAGAGGACAGCAGCCAATGGGCTTTCATTGAAAACAGGAAGCCTCCGAGATGTTTGCCACCTGGCCACTCATAAGAGCAGCAGGGGCAGCTGACTCTGGCCCAAAGCAATCATCACTGGTTCAGAACCTTCTCAGCCATCCCTTTCACCTGCATCTAAGGACATCTGCTCTCTGACCTCTTAACTCCTGCTCTCCTTGTACCAGATCACTCCACATCAGTCAGGACACCTGCTCCCCCACTCTCACTATAGCTTTGGTCTCAATTTGCACTGTAGTTTCCTAGGTGCTACACAACTGCATCTTTAGAGGAACCTGGAATCTCCTGAACACCAACCCTTCCTTTGGTCCTTCACTCCACACCTTTCCCTCCCTTATTGACTCCCCTTAGAGGTATCTGCTCAAATGCTCTCGCCAATGCATTTTTATCCCCTCCTACCCTTTCTCTGCAGTCCAAAAGCAGGACAGCCATGTGCCTAAAGGAATCCGACTCTCACGAGACAGCCTAGCTCTTTGTACCTCACCTCCCCTCAACCCACAGCCATCCTCCCATGCAGTGAATGTAATCCAACCCCTAAGGTAAGGAAATAGCTCCTTACAATAGGGGGCTGTAAAGGCAGCCCCCAAGGTGCCCAAAGGCCACTCCTGTCTTGCACACTGTTATCCAGAAGTAAGTGCTGCCCAAGCCTCATTCACTTGGACCTGGTAAAGAACAGGAATTGATCACTCGAGTTCACCGGCAGGTCCTGGTGCAGGCTAGCACCCTGCGAGCCTTGTACATCACACAGTGTTCTCAGCGCAATGGGCTTTTCATCTGGTCTCCTATTCGAACAATATCTTGGTCCGGTGACATCTGTTGCGTTAGTGACCATGCTACAGGCCTCAGCCCATCCTTCTTGGAAGATTATATTTAAAATCCACCAGCCAGCCTGTGGTGAAGTCACTAGCCACAGCCCAGCTAGCAATACAAAGCTGGAGTGGATGAGATTGTAGCACCACCTACAAAGAGACAGCACTCACTGGCCATATTTTAGGCCAGTGTAGGTCACACCAACTCTCAGCCCCTCTCAACTAAGCAGGGGACAGGAACATCCCAAGGGGCAGAATTCTGGCAGCATATTTATGACCAGGGTGAAAGCTTTGTCCTTGCTGGTGGAGAACTGAGTGTGTATGTCAAGAATACTCCCACAGGGGAAAGACCAAATCCTTGAGTTTCACCCACTTGGCAATTTGAGGTGAGGGGGGCGGCAAGAGAAGCAGCTGGATTTTGCTGTGAAAATAGCTTTTCTTTGGCCACCTCCTGAAATGAATTATGGCTTGCCAGAACGGTGACTGATCAGCCTCCTACCCCAATTTTAAGTCCCCATCACCTTGTGCTGCACCCTTCTGAAAAGTAGCGTGGCTCCCCCTACCCCCCAAAAGTGGCTACTTCAAGCTGCCCTCTTGCTGCAGGAAACCATGAGTAGCAAAGTAATCCCACCACTGTGATACCCAGGTAGGCCATTATGTGAGTTCAGCTGTCTTAACTTGTTACTGAGTATACAAGCGGTGCTGACATTTATTTAATCCTCATAGTACTGTTGACTGTGTACTTACGGAAACATCGCATGCTTATGGGAGACATTTGTTTCCAAGCAGCTTATGCTAAATTGCAATGGTATAAAGGAAACACTTATCCAATATTGACATTTACTGACTCCTGGCAGTATACCGCCTGAATACTCATTTATACCACTGGAGAGGAAAAAAAGAAATGGAAAGAATCCAGGCCTTTCACTTCTGATCTCTTTTCAGGAGTTGAGCAATGTTGAGCTAATGACAAAAATGGAAAGTTATGTGCCCAGAACAGCAGGGGTGGACGGAAGAGCCTCGCAACTTTTCACCAGTTCATGATCACTTCCTTCTTCAGGGAAGGATTATCATCTTGGGTTCATGGCACAAAGCTTTGATCCCCTCCCACCTGAGAGTACCCAGGAGAAAGGCCATCAGTTATGAAATAATTTTTTAGTCTGTATTTTTAGACTGTAGTTATTAAGATCTCTCATGCCTTGCTGTATGAATTCCAGACCCGACCCTAAACATGCCATTCCTGCAGGATATTTGTATATCCTCACACAGGAACACAGCGTTATTCAATGAAATTCATCCTGCACAATAGGTGGAATTTTCAGCCGCTAAGGTATCAGGCCAAATCAATCCCTAGTGTAGTTCCACTGACTTCAATGCAGTAATACAAGGGATGAATCTTCCCTTTACTGTATAGAAAACTACTGCAACAAACCCAACCCCACAAAGTTTTCCTTGCACACAGAGGTTAATTATCCATTGTGTGAACATACTCCACTGAACACTGTTCCCAGTTACTTTATACAGCGAGGCATCTATTATTCTCAGCTGAAGACCTGATTGGGTCACATTACTGTTAATGAATGGCAGTTATGTGAATGCCCTTTTAAAAGCAAGTCCTATGATATTCTAGAGCTACAGCAGGCTTTGGGGTTACTGCTGTAGTTTTCTTCTTATGCGGGGGTGCTGAATGAACAAATTAAGATGAGGTCTTATCCTACAGCTGGTGGCTGAATCTAACTAAATGAATCTTCTACCTCCTACTAATAATGTGACATTTAAAGAGAGCCAGCAAGTGCACAATCAACTGCTAAACGGTGTATGGAAAGCATGTTTTAAATTTTGACTAATGCTGTACAGTAAGAGGCAGATCCATCCCTCATGTAACTATGGAACTAGGAGTTCTTTAGAAAGCTCTCCCTCCTCTGCTTTTGGGGTTGGTAATGTCACTTTGCTGATCATCTTTAAATGGACATTGTTGGATCAAACTGGAAACAGTGTATGTCTGGTAAAGTCTACATCTACATCATAGCCGATCCTCCGCAGTCTTTGCGACCCAAACACTGCAGCATCAGGTAAGCGCAGCAGAAGCCAAATGTAAGAGACAATAAAACAAAAAAAGTGAATCTGACTAACCTGTTTTCTATTTGTGCAAATAGAGACAAACAAGGAAACCTGAGCCATCAATGATGAAAAGCATATTGGATATTAAAAAAAATATTTGTGATTCAATAATGTACAACATGGATTCTCCACCTGGTGGTTGTGGGCAGGTTTCAGAGTCCCAACCAAACTCCTCCCGCCTTTACAGAGGAGAGAAAAACCCAGAACACATTTTATACTGCAATATGGGAAAAGATTGGGAGCTACTGCTTTAAGGTGTTAGCACCACAGGTCAGGATTTTCTATATATATTTTTTTATCTGACCGACCTCCCTTTAAAGTAACAGTGAGGCATCCAGGAAACAAGAGACAAAAGTAATGACACCTGCCTGAGATGGACTGCACCATGTAAGATGTGTTCTGCACTGTACCCTGCCCTGAGACCTCTGCATAACCTTAGCGCAGGGAGACCAGTTACAGATGCAGCATTCACCTCGAGACATGAGCCATTACTTGGAATTCCCTTGCTATGTGAAAGTAATGAGGGTCTCAATGAAAGGTCAGTGACCCCTTTTTATGACTGAATTCAGCTGGTGGAAGAGATCTAGCTTAAAAAAAGGCATCTTTGGTCCTCTACTAAATCTCACTGCAGACCCTACCAATGGATTACTACCACCTACTCATTTGTTTGTACAAACCCAATCATCAAAATCATGTAGAAGCAGACTGGACAAAGCACAGGAGAGCAATGATGCTTCATTAGCGCCTTGGATGACCCAGCAGCCCTTTTCCATCTCTAACATGGAATTGATTCTAGTTTCCCCCCAATCTAGTCTTGCCTTGTGTTCCCAGGACAAGCACCTTAACAGCAGGATTTCCCATCCTCTGTCATTATAAGCAGTTACTTCTTGTTGCACTGTTAATGACTGAAAAATAATCCCCTCCTCATTTAGCACTGGTTACAGCCTATGAGGTCACCTCATTCTCCAAAACCTGATGCACTCATTTCCCTTTACTTCTCCATAAACATCTCTGGAGAATGGAAATTACTTGCCCTGCACGGGGAATACCACCGAACATACCAGCAAGCCCCCCTATAAAGGCTCTCTCAACTCCCTGCAGGGCAAGAGGACTATGGATAGAGTCCAGAACTTGTGTTTTCGGAACTTTTCAGCAAAGGCTCCTTCTCTGGATCCTCTCCAGTTTGTGGCATCAAGGTTCATGCTGCATGCACCACCCCAGATGTGTCCCCCCAAAAAAAACCCAATATACAGAGGGGAATGGTTAACTCACCAGCCCTACGTGTAAATCTATTTATACAACCCCGGAGGTTCACCTTTCTTTTGTATCAGCACCATTCTGCAAGCTTCTGGTCCACTCACCGTCACACATCAATCCTGTTCTCTTCCATCATAGCATTACAGGCAGAGGATTGGGTAAGTGCCTCAACTGGGTATTCCCAGCCCTTTGCTGTACCTGGATTTGGCCTGATTTCCCTTCTCAGCTTAACCTCACAAATTCATTGCCCTTGTCACCTGTGGTCTGATGACCAGTCATGGTAACGTTCACACACTGCAAATAATAAAGTGCCCCGGGGCAAAGGGTCCTGGTTTGATTTTAAAGAGTCCTTTGCAAGGACTGCAATCTCTTCAAAGCAGGGCAGAGGGAGAAAAGCTCTGTACAGTGCCTACAGAGACTGGAGTTTACCATTCCAATAGCAGATAGCCAGAGATCCATAGGCAAATAGGACACTTCAGACTCTTGAGGGCAAGGGCTATTTTCTGTTCTGACAACAGCCAGATAGATATTTCATTGGCATCTGTCTAGTTACTCTAGATTTACACCAGGGTAACTGAGATCAGAACGCGGCCAAAGGACATGCCCCACAGAGCTTACAGGAACACAGACGCAAGACACTGGCACAACAGTTCCAATGAAGTGGCACCTATGCCAGATCACTTCTGCAGAGGAAAGTTTCCTGTCGGGGCATGGATTATGGAGGCACTTGAAAGATGGAAGAGAAGTAGACATCTGTTCCAGGTGGACAGGGATGACGTCAAAAGAGGTACTAAGCCAATAGGTGGGTAAACCAAGGCAACAATGAGAAGAGTGGCTAAGGAGCACTCCCGTGCCAGGGCCTAGACTGGTGTCCAGGGAGGTTGGCGTGATTTGCCATATCCCCTCCTTGGAAGTTGGTTAGATCATAACAAGATTGTAGGGCTCACACTGCTGGTTCCCTTACATTTATAAATGCTCCTCTACAATGACTGAGCTGGTGCCTGGCTCTAGGAGACCACACAACACAACCCAAGCCTTGTTTTAAAGCTAAGTTGCAGACCTCCATCTGTTTGTTGTTGTTTCGTTGCACCAGGCCACGATTCATGGGACCCACCCTAGATGGATTTAACACAGAAGATTCATGGGCTCTCACTGTGAATTCTACTCGAGTGCAGAGCATGTTTGGGATTTGGCTGTGAAGGATCGGACATACGGCAAGGGGCTTCCATGTTGTTATTTGTTTCTTCCAACCTCAGCTCTTTTGGGTGAAAGGGGAAAATAATTGGACATTAAAAAAAGAAAAAATGAAGTGAGTTTCATGTTTGTGGATGACAACAAAGGGCATAACACATCCCCCCCCAGCAGGAGGTAAATTTCACAGTGATTTCATCCTGGTTTCCACCAGGAACTATGATACTGAGGACTTAGGAATAACAGCAACACCAGGAAAAAACAACCAACCAACCAATCACCACACAAAAACAACCCAAAGAGACTCCACAACAGCCAGTGTTTTGCGTGTAAACTTTCAGAGCCAGAAGACAGGGATTTGCTGGGGAATCAGAGAGTTAAAAAACAACAACAACAACACAGGAAGGACATTTGTTCTCTACAGACCTTAAGAGACATTTGCTCTGACCCAAAAGCATCGCTATCAGTTACAGGAGAGATCATCCTCCTTCATTATTCTGTAATACCTCTCAATGCTGAAAGGGGATACGTGGGGTGGGGCCCCAGTGGATTAGATACTGGACATTTACATGTGGAGATCTGCTTGAAATCTGGCTTTGTAGAGTGAGTCTCAAAATTATTCCATTAAGAGACTTTAAAAGGGTCTACAGGAAAGCAGAAGTGTGTTAGTAGGTTCACCTCCTAAAGGAGAGACACACTTTGCACTGTGAAATCCTAGCACGGGGAGGTCAAATTGATCTCTGGTCAGCCAAGCCATAATATGAATCGAAATCAGCCCAACGCAATGCGCTCAACCCCCAGGACATGGAACACATGGGAAGTATGGTCACTGTTAGAGCACATTGTATGGTCATCCTCAGAAGCCCAATGTTGTTCAGCATCATTTCCCAGGACAGCAGCAAACCAGCCTGCCACCAAGATGCATGGGGTCAACTTAGGACAAATCCTTGGGCTGAAATCCAATGACCTTACCTGGAGAAGAATCAGTTATCGGAGGTTCTCATGCAAGGCCCATGCCTAAGTTAAATGTTCCATGCACGATTCTTGCATCATACATACGTGATCCTTGCCAGTCTGCTGTTATTGACTTGAGGGAGTAGGTGTCCCGAGTGTGCTATTCACACAGTTCCATTTGGGTCAAATTCACCCTTCGTGTAAGTGAACAAAACTCCACTGACTTCCCTGGACTCGCAGTTGCATAGACCATGGGTAGGTCTGGCTCAATGACTTCACTGGGTCTACCTGTGTAAGTGAGGCAAGTGGGATTCGCCTGTGAGCTCCCTCCTGCATGAGATGTTACTGCCCTATGGGTGCACACCATCTGCATCCGTCAACATGCCACTTGTATGACCCAACAACCCAAGTGGCACTCTTAAGATCATGGGTGCATATGCTATTGAAATCAATGGCACCACGATGGCACTGTGCCCAGGAGTGCATAAGCACTACCAGCCCAGATGTGCAGTCAGAATGGGGAATTTCAAGTAGGGGAAGCACCAATGTGTCGTGGAAATACATTTCAGCTCCTAGATCTGTGCTGCCCCTTCCTCAGCAGCCAGACAGATTGGAGAGGGGCTAGAACAAGACACACACCAGGAGGCTAGCAGCCCGGCTGCTGGCTGTCATGTTTCTCAGGCACAGCAAGCAACAGCTACATGGCAATGAATTTATCCTTCTTACCGTAGGAACCAGCCCGTGTGCAATGTTAGCTGTGCTGCCATGTAACCCAACATGAATTTGCAAGGTACCAGAGGCGCATTCCCAACAGGTCACCGCAGAGAAGGCGATCAACTAGACCACACAGCAAAGAGCCAAGACGCGGACCTATACAGCAGCTTTCAAACAGCAAGGCTCATTAAAAAGTCCTAATTAAAAACAATGCCTGGGAAGTGTGTGTGTGGGGGGGGGAGCGAGGCCCTTCTGGAGCTGAAAGGCAAACTTCTGCAGCTTTGCAAGCAAATTGCCATTTGACCTGCAGGGAGTGGAGAAGCTCAGGGGGCATGGGAAGAGACACTACAAGGAAAAGCCAGGCTGCCAAATTGCTCATATACCTGAACCTGCCACTGCCCCAGTGTACCAGGAGAGCTCAGATTTTTCTGCCTGAAATTGACATGGCAGACATGGTGGGTTTCTTTTGAGCAGAACGAAGCCACCTTCTATTGCAAACATGGCTCTCCCCTTAGCACCGTCAGTGGTAACAGGGGGTTAGGGGGCCCCCAGCAACATGTCTGGCCCACAGCTCAGAAGAGAAAGCAACAAGTAGGCTGCTGTGGAGCGCCATGCCTCCAACCAGGGGTTGGGAGGTGGGGGAAACAGCCACCCCTTACAAGCTACACTCTCCCCCTAAAAGTTTCACCCTTCATTTCATCAACAGATGGACTCGTGGGTGGTTTCTTTTAACTACCCCATGCCCTGCCCTGCATGTATGCCTTCATGTGACACAGCTAACACCTGACATTAGTATTCTGAGAGGGCACAAGCAACCTCAATTCTTTAAGCAAAACCCTCCGTTTTCCACAGGTGACTGGCAACAGCTTTGCCCCAGCAACACAGCTCTGAAATAACACTCCCACCCCGACGCCTGGGACTGGCTGCTCAATATCAAAGTTGTGTGGGAAATTCCTCTAGACTGCCCGGCTCTCTCCGGCTTTGGAAACATACCGCCAAAAGGGAGCGCCGAATCCCCTCTACCCGAACCATGGGGACCCACATGCGCTAATCTAAGGCACCTCTTTCCATCACAAAACACGCTGCAATTGCAACTCCCCCAGTCAAGGCGCTCTCCCCCAACCGAAACAAGGCAAAACGACCAATCAAGGCTCAAAAACCTTGCAAAACAAACAAAGCCCTCATTGGGGGTCTAATGGAGAAGGGGGGAGAGGAGTTCAGAGCAGTGTTTACACACAAACGAGCTAATTAACATAGCTGGAGCAGAAAGAACTAATTTGCATGTTAAACATTTTTTTAAGGCGAGCTGCCTTGAGAGACAGCAAAACTCCACAATGCACTTGCCAGCGAAGGACCCTTTCCCAGATATGAGCGCATCCTCCTGGCCAAACCCAGGGGCTCACCTGGCTTGATCTCCCCAACAGGAGAGCCAGCACCCCTGCTTTGCCACCATCCCCGACCTGCCTGCCCACCCTACTTTGAAACTCAGGAACCGCCGTGTCCTACCTTGGCTGAGCAGCAAGAAGCAGAGGAGCAGCAGGTCTGCCTGGAAAGCTTTCATTCCTTAGAGTTTGTCGGCGGGGAGCGAGCAGGAATCTGGGGCTGCAGCTTCTCCGGCGCCTGCAATCCTTCTCTCCCTCAATTTCAGCAGCCGGCTGCGATGGAGTTGCGCTGAGCCGCCTCTGCTTGTCTGGCTCCTGGCAGCTCCATCCTCAGTCTCAGCACCCCAGCTACACAGCCTCCTCTACAGGAGCTCCTCCCACAGCAGTCAGGGACTTGACTGACAGAGCAAATCTTTTCTACACAGGCTGGAGGGAGAGTAATAATTAAAGAGGGAATACTTGTTAAAAATGAAAAAGGCTGGTTAGTCTTTCCTCTCCTCCCTCTAGAGAATGTGCTGCTTTCATCCGACACAAGCTCAGGCAGCCGGGCTCCGTGTCTTTTCACGGGAGAACATTTCTGATTTTACAGGAGCAAAGTTGATTAATAATTTTCGTTCCTGCTGCATGGAAGTAGGGAACACTGTGCGCTCGCAAAGCAACGGGGGGAGGAATTTTGTGCAGGGAGAGAGAGCTCTATAGGAAGAACTTAGGCTGCGTGGAACATATGCAACTCTCCATGTGCTAAATTGCAATGGAGCAGATGAGATTTTTTTCTTCTTTGCTCTAGAAAGGTTTCCCACCCCACCTCTGGGTTCCAGCACTGGGCTGCTACTCTCTGCTAAGAGGCACCACCCATGGCAAAAGAAATAGCAATGCAACTAAGTGACTTTCCTCTCTTGCAGCCCCTCTTTTTTGTGTGAGGGGAGAGCTTGTACCAGTGGCTTTTGGAAACACTTGCAGGTGAACATCCCACTATTCGCTCAGGTGAAGAAGCTCATCTGCTTTTCCCCCACTCGACAGTCCTTTTGCTCCCACTAAACTATTCCATCCTTTAGCTGCCAGCCTCTGGGCAGCTGCCATCCATGGGGAAATGGATGGCTCTGTGCAGACGGGATCATACAGTACAACTCAAGAACAGTTATCTTCATGGTCCATGCAACCTGGCTGAAGGACTTTGGTTAGATTCAGGGCTAACTCTGTGCTTCAAGGAGTGGCTATAGCATAGCTGGTATGGAAACGATGTCTCACTTCACTCAGAGCTCCACTTAATTCTTATGGAAGCCAATGGCTGTCTTTCCCCATTGGCTTCCTTAGGAGCTGAGTTGAGCAGTACAGTCCCTAACCATGCTAGGTTGCACTAGGTTTGAACATAGTTCCAACTAGCGTAGCTGGTGTAAAGAATACAAACCTTCAGGGCATGACAGCCAGTAATTGACAGGGGTTAGGAAGGAACTTCCCCTACAAACTGGTTATTTCAGAAGTGTCCACTTCAGGCTTTTTGCAGCTGGCCGGGCAGAGGCAGGATTTCAGTATAAATGGGCCTCTGATGTGCTACAGCAATTGCTGTGTCCCCAGGCACAGAAGTCGATAGGATTCTATCTCGGTGGGATTTAGCTCACCAGAAGGTAATCTAAATTCCATCCAGGTAGAATCCTATCCTAAACTGTTGCTGTGCACCATTAAACCACCTGCTGTGTTCCACCCCAGAGGTGCATCTGTCTCTCAGCTGCAGGCTGAGTGATTTCTGTGCATCGGAATCCTTCAGCAAAAGAGGTGCTAAGGGAATGTAACATTTTCTGCTTCAGAGTCATTCCACATAAAGATTTGATTCATTGGTAACAATTGTCCTGTTTCCCCTTGCTATATTTACTAGCAGGGTGCAAGACAGTCAATCCATACAGGAACTGTATTATGTAGCTCTAGGGAGTTGTGTGACCATTTGTATAAAAGATGCTGCACAAAGTATAATTGTTTGATTGACGCTAGTGAATCACCACCACTGTTTCCTAAGGGAATATAGTAGCATATCTATAGCTATTAGCTATCTTACCAAACAGATGTGCACCATGACCCTCAGATCAAAGCAAATAGAGCTCAGAACCTCCTACTCCTGAGGCACAGGCCTCTCACACTTGACAGATTCTCCACTACCTCAGCACTATAGGGCTTATGACATACAGTTAAGCTGCTCTTTGATTTTATCAAGTAGAGGGCATTAGTGCACCCAGTGGCCAGGTCAGTAAGGATGGTGGATGACACTTGCTTTGAGCAACCAGAAGTTTTTGCTTAATTGCACTCACCCAAAGGCATCTCGCCCTTGTGTTGACTGGATTGTTGCAAAACAACTGAAGAGCATGAATGCAGGCAGGCAAACCAGGCCTAGAGGGCTGTGTCTCACCCACCTGCTAGAGGTGAAGAGAAACAAAGCAGCTTCCAGAACTCATATCCCTCTGTGCTAAACAATCAAATGGTGCTCCCCCACAAGCTCTGGCTAACAGAGGCAAGACTGCTCCCTCCTCTGCAATATTCTACATGTGATGGTCAGGTTTAACTTCCTCAGACTTAGGGGCAAGGGATCTGAGCAATGTTTCCCATATAATTCCACCTCTAGGACTCACAGGAATCACATATGAGGCAGGAGGAGCTTTATTTTTCCCAGGTTGGTTCCCTCCACCCTGGGAGGTACTGCAAAGCAGAAATGCAGAAGCAGTTTTGTTTTCATCGTGGAACATGTTGCTCATCTCTGCACTGGGAATGGTGGTGCTGATGGAGGAGATGCCAGGCAGCTAGAGCAGGACAACACACACCTGTCTAATCCAGGGGCAGGGGCTTTCAGGGCTGACCACTCACAGCTGCTAGAGAAGCTACACAGAGGTGACAGCACAGTTAGATACCCAGTCCCACAGCCTCACTTCATATACTCAGGACTCCCATCCCCACAGAGAAGCCAGGGGAAAGGCTTAGGGGAGGGCTGTATTGTAGAGATCACACTCTCCCTCCTACCAAAAAAAAAAATCCCTTCCATCCACAGAAGCAATTTGCCCCACCAGCCACAGGGACAAGCATCAAAGTCCCTTTGAGCCAGGCATCAAGAGAGTACAGGCTGGGGGAAAGAGCCATTCTAGCCTTCTTAAGAGGTAAACAGCCTCTGGGCCACATGAAACCCAGTAAAGACACCTATGCTCAGCACTCACATCAGGCACTTGCTTTTAGCCAGGGGAAACAAAGCAAACAAAGAAACACATCATACTGGGGCACCAGTATCAGCCCTCATGCTACAAGCCAAACAACTAAAGCCTTGCACCAGCACTTCCCTAGATAGATGAGATTAGGGAGAAAACAAAAAAAAACCCACTCCTCTCCTCTCCTTTCCCAGGGACACAAAAGCACTTCACCCCCAGCTTTGCAGCACTCTGCTTCCTTTTCATGACTTCCCTCAATTGGAAGACAGGGCTCCAAACCCTAGCAGCAGAACAAGCCACAGCTGCCAGCCCTTCAGTGCGGCCAGGCAGTCTTTGATTACTAGTTCCCGCCTTTCTGCCCACTGAAGGGACTGAACCCCTTTCCTGGTTCACACCAGGACTGCACCCCATCACAGACCCCTGTGATTGATAATGAGCGTGAAAATATTATCTAACATTTCTATAGCATTTATTGTCCAGAAAGAGAGTGGGATCTTAAACACCTTTGCAATAGCAACTAAAAGGAAACATAAACCATACCCAGGGATGTCACTCCTTACTGCTGATTGGCGGCCACCTCTGGGGTGGAATGCAGCAGCTTTTAGGCAACACACAGCTACACTGTACAATGATTAAAGACAGGAAGTGAGGAAAAATTCTGTATCCATTTGAAATTGCAAGGGGGCACTTGGGGGCACTGAATGTAATTATAAAATGAGCATTATACAGTAATTATGGCTTTGAAATCTAATTACTTACAGCTGTGCCTTTGTGCTTAAAGGTGAACTTCAAAGGGAAATGGCAGAGTTCTCCTAGGGTTTATACTGATATCTGCAGAAAATCACCAACAGCCAGGCAACAGAGTCTGGCTATGTGCAAATTTGCATCAGTTTCATTCAACTGGTGCAAATCTCTCTGGGGATGCATGGACGCTGATTTAGCTGGCACCTCTCTGTTTACAAGCTAAGCCGACAGAAGCCAGTTTAAATTGATTTATGAACTATTGATTTATCTACACACTAAGTGGCACCAATTTAACTAAATCAGTTTAGAATCATACTTTTAGTTAAATTGGCATAGAGCTGTATTTGTGTATAGGCCTGGCCTAAAATAGGCATCATCAGTATGTTATCATATAACAAGGACAACTCTTTGTTTTCTTCTTAAGCCTTGTGACTACCAGACCTGCTGAGACTCTGCCAATGCCATGCACCATATGCATATCCCTGATGGTATCACAGTAACCAGGGTTCCTTGTGACACACAGTCATCATGTAGAAGGTTGGGATTTTCTTTTCACTTGAGTTCATGATTTTGCAACAATTCTCCACCTTCCTCCTCCCAAAAGCATGAAATTATTTTCTAGCAGAATTATTAACTTTGTTCCTGTTCTCAAGTGCAGCAGGGGCCACAAAGCACTGGGCTAGGAATAAGGAGATGTGGAACCTAATAATCCATTGTATGCATACAACCCACACTAGAGTTTGTGTGAGACCAGCTAATGGGATAATTAGGTCTTGGGGGTCTGTTCCTGTTTCTGCCACTGGCTTGCTGGGAAACCACGGGCACGTCACTTAACTTCCCTGTGTCTCTGTTTCTTCTGTACAGTTCACGACCTGTAAAACAGGAATAAGTATACTGATTGGAACTGCCTGGAAAATAGTATTTTCTGTGACAAATTTCAAAATAACATTACAAAGGATTCATTTTTCAATTTATGTGTGTGGAAATTTTCTTTTTTTGACAAACTGAAAATTTTTTTTTCCTTCATTTTTTCATCCGCAAACCAGGAAAACATCAAATTCCAGGAAAAGGCCATGCACTGGGTTGTTTTTTTGTAAAATTCCACATCATGAGACCATCAGTTCACCACCTCCACTGGTGTGAGCGGTGGGAGCCCTAGTGAAGACAGGACACAAACTCCTCTAGGCATTTTAACGACTGTGTCATCTAGCCCTGCAAAGTGAAAAGGGGATGTAGAGAGTAGTTAAACTTGCACAGGTTTGAAATGTCAAATAAAACCCGAGCAGCGTTGAACCACATGGAGTGAAATGTCTGAATGACTTGGACACAATTCTTGCAAGTGGAAGACAGGAGGTTCTAAATGGTGCTAGTTACTGGTAGAAGGTAGAAAGTCAAAAGATGAGTGACTTTAACCAGCTGAGAGGAGACATAATCACCTGGAAATGAGCTGCCAGGAGTCATATTGTTCTTATGAAATGGAACAAAACCACATAAAAACAAGGAACCCAAGAACCCATTAGAGCCGTGGAGACAAATTTTGCTTTCGGTTATGGTGGTGTGAAGCAGCAAAACTTGCTGGAGTTCCCCTCAAATTTACATGGGCAAATGAGAGTGGAATTTGGCCCATGTCTGTGAAATTATCAAGGGTTGATCAGCAAACTCCAGTGAGTCCTGAATTCTAAAGCTGCTTTTGGCCCAATTCTTTGCTCACAAAAGATTGGTCTAGCAGAGCTGGTGCAGGATGGAAGGTCATTGGCAGAACAATGTGCGAAGGCATCAGGATTACAGAGCCCCAGGACACCATGGAATGCAAGACTCTCTTTGTTTCTTGTTTATCAGACTCTTACGTCCTTGCTGTACAGCTGCTAGGGGCTATTCTGAGCAGTGGCTCTAAACATTTGCAGCTAGCACCGCATTCCCCCCAAACATGAGCGGACAGTCAGGTCTTTGGAAGGTCAAGATTGGAAGATCACAGAATGTGGCGGCCCCAGGGCCAATCAAAGTGGGGCCCAGGAGGGCCATTTGGCCTGGGTGTCAAGCTCAAATTTAGCTACTTGTTAATTTTTTGGCACTTGACAAGTTTCACAACTTGTTTTTATGCGCATCCCTATCCGACCAAAATGTGACACGCTCTCTCAGCTTAGAGCTGCAAATAAGAAATGTGATTTGGTAAAAGACATACCGGTAATTTTTTTTTAACTGATATAGATTTTGTCATATTAAAGAGTTATAAATGTTCATAAATATTAATAAAAATATATCAGATCAGATGGCACAAGATTAGATCGTGATGAACATGTCCTCTCAGATCAGCTAATTATATAAACAAACTAATACTAGTGGCTGGTGGTGGATCAAGTGTGTGTTGAAAGGTAGAGAATTGTTACATGTTAGTGTCTTTATAGTTTTAGGTCTAGTTGACCAAGGAATTATTTATGTGTGAGCATTCCTCATTATTATCTTCATACGGTAGCTAAAAGAGTGATTGGTTGGTTGGTTGAGCTCTATCTTGGTAGTCTGGCCATCATCATGGGCTTTCGTAGTCTATAGGCCCTGATTCAAGGTGAAAAATTGTGAAGACGATCTTGTACAATGAGTTTTGTGAGGACACATGTTTGAAATTTTTGGACATTATCCCTCTGCCTGTACCCATGTCTTGTGTTTATTATATATATGTCATCCCTTTGTCTTCAACTCAGCCTGTTATATTATACCTTGTGTGCTTGAGTTTTGATTCAGTGATAAGTATAATAACCTGTCTGACTGTTTCATTTTGTATTCTTAATTAGTATTCCTTATTTTAAGTCTTTTCAGCATTTGTGTACCATTCAGCGTTTGTGTACATGTTTACAGTAGAAGATTTCAAATGTAGATAAGCTACTTATTAACAATAGAATATTTCAGGTGTGGATAGGTTACATATTGACTAGATAGATCACTATGAAAAGGAGATTTGAAAGTGGTGCAAGCCAGAGACGGGGAAAACAACTGAGTGAAGCAGCAGCTAAGAGCTCAAAGCCAATAACTTCATTTCTCAAATCACTGGAAAACACACCTTTCCCAACAAACAATGCTACAAATAATTAAAACACTGCAACTGCAACAGGTGACATTTCAATGCCAATACCTGAACATAAGGACAGCAGTCAAGAAGGAGATGTGCCAACAATAACAGATGCAGCAGAACATCCTGTGTATGATCAAGAAACTCAACAGCAACAGCAAGATGTAGATCTTACGCAGCAAGAGCAATTCATGATTACTACAGGCCTGACTGTGACTGACACTGGAATTATTGAAAAGAGCAATGCTGCCCAGATGAAATCTTTTCTTCAAATTAGTCATTTTTAAATTCCAAGAAACATTCCATGAGATGCTGATAATCATGCTTTCCCTACTCATCTGCTGACAAAAACGCTTCCAAATGCCGAGACTTCACAAGAGACTGGTTATGCTGGAGTATAGTAAAACAATCTCTGTATTGTGCACCCTGCTTCATTTTGAACTAAAGTGCTGCAAATGCATCTGTTCTCTCTGATCAATCAGGATGGAGCATCGACAGAGGTTGGAAGAAGTTGAAAGACTGAAATCACCACATGAGAGTTTGTCACACAAAGAAAACTATGTTGCATGGAAATCAGCCAGTAAGGCAGCATCAGCTGAAAGTTCAGTTGAGAATTTACTCTTAACTGAACTCTCTACAGAAACTAATAACTGGAAAACTTCTTGAGCACATCCTGAATGTCATCCTTTTTCTTTCTGGGCAGGGATTGGCTTTTTTTGGTTCAAGTCAATGTATTGGTGATCTTACAAATAGAAACTTTCTAGGCATAGTTGAGCTTCTCAGCAGATATGACCCACTTTTATCAGAGCATGTTAAACGTGTTCAAGAATCACAAGAGAGTCAAGAGTGCTCACCATGCTTAATATCAACTATGACATTGCATGAAAGATAGATTTTTCCTCAATAATTAGTGCATTTGCACAGAAAAAGTCTAGAAAAGCATTTGTTAAATTAAAAAAAATGTTCAAATTATGTCATACTCTTTTTTTGGTGCTTTACTCTGTTTTCATGTGTCATCATTTTTCATTTTTATTATGGCTAGGGGCCTCAAAAGCTGGAAGTGGCTCGGGCCTCTCTGGATCTCTGAGAGAGCCTGGGTGGCCCAGGACTGCAGAGCTGTGCAGAGGGAGGGGTAGGGACAGTGTGGGGCTGGGGCTGACCTGCAATGATACACCTGTGATAGTGGGGAACCTTGCACACCCACAGAGTCCCATCATCTTCCGTCAGTGCAATTCTCCTTGCAGGATTGGAACCTAATAGTGCAATTTCATCAATTAATGTAGCAGAGAGATTTTGCATTAAATCCGGGCCAGGATGAAGTCAATTGGAGTTTTGCCATTGGCTTCAATGAGAACAAGATGTCATCTTAGATCGTCTCCCGGACAAGCAATGGGCACATTGTAATATCCACCTCCACGTGCTCTCAGACAGCTGGACTGGTCACGCAGGGGCACCAGATGGCAAAGCCCTCCTTTCAGCAAATAGTTCCTTATTGCCCTTCTTGGTCATGTGTCTAATCTGTCTCCTTGGCTGCTGATGGCCAGAGGAGAGAATTCGGTCTGTGTGTGTGTGTGTGTGTGTGTGTGTGTGTGTGTGTGTGTGTGTGTGTGTGTGTGTGTGTGTGTGTGTGTGTGTGTGTGTGTGTGTGTGTGTGTGTGTGTGTGTGTGTGTGTGTCCTACAATGATGAATATGATAGATGCAAAATATCAGAAGACGGCAAAAGCAGGCGCTTTTCTATATATATAAAAAAGAGTGAGATTGGCAAGAAATGGGGCCTAAAAGGCAGGACTGCTTGAGCCTAGGTAGATTTTGTTGTTGTCTATTTTTAAGCACATGGAAGGGAGAAGGGGGAAGTCATACATTTCTCTGCTATGGTTTGTAAAATGTTTTTCTCACCATTTAAAAATGTGTTTGCCAAGTGATGGGTGTTCAAAGGAAGCAGTGTAGTCTAGTGGTTAAGACACAAAACTGGGGCTCAAGAAATCTGGCTTAATTTCTCTGCAACAGGCAGGCTCCTGCGTGACCATGGACAAATCAGTTAGGCCCAGATCTGCTGGAAGTGAGGAGCCTAAATATCTTTCAGAATCTGTGCCTCAGTCTCCCCATCTGTCAGATAGGGATAATGATGCTTGTCAAGTTAGAATGTAATTCCCCATAGCAGCAGCTGTCTCTTCCTGTGCACGTGTGCAGCACAGGAAGAAACACCCCTGATACTGTGGGGCCCAGCCATTGCTGTAATGTTTAGAAGAGGAATACCTCTGGGACACTTTGCAGTCTCCTGAAAGTTGACAAACGTTCATGGTATGAAAAAAAAGTATATGTGTTTCCTTGAGAGTTTGTGGAAAACAATAACAAATTGCATTCAAATAAACACCCATTGCTGTGATCAAAGTTTACAACGCTAGGGTTTAAAATTAATCAATGAATGACATGAAATTCATAGATAATAGAAGTACTAAAAGTGATTAGTGCTTTGGGTGTGCTGAGGTGAAACTTTCAATCTATGAGGTGCATTCTGGCAGGAACATATCACAAAACCCTTGGCAAGCATGGGGTGATGATAGGACATGGACAACATATTGGGCTCGGTGGAGTACTGAATAATAAATAAATGCTTGTCATCCAAAGGTCTCAAAGCACTTTATGAAGGTGGGTCAGTGGCATTACCTTAATTGTATAGATGGCAAAACTTTGTAACAAAAAAGGGAAGTGACTTGTGCAAGGCCATCCAGCAGATCAGTGATAGAGAATCCAAGTCACTTAGCTCCTCGTTTGGGATCCCATCCACCAGGCTACACTACTAGCCTTAGTAACTAAATTCAGCTCTCAGGGAATACAGAGAACAGCTCAAGAAGAGCTAAATCTCAGCAGAAGGGAGAGCTGCACAGAGTTGGTCTGGGCTTGTTTCTGGTTATTGTCTAGTGAAGATGTAATCACCATACCCTAAATCCTCATGCAGGAAATTCTGAGAGGGGAAAATCCCACTAAGTAAAAGATGTGTGCTCCTCGCTGAAAGTCCACCAGCTCCCAAGCTGGGCTATGAGCTATTCTGTTGCTGGGCCATGACACCTTCCTAAAATCCATGGAGAAGCTGCTCCAATGGAACCTTAGAGACCCATTCCAAGGCAGGGGCAAGCAGCTAAAGGCTGGGGGATCAGATTTCCAAAGGTATTTAGACACCTGGAGATGCAGATAGGCGCCTAGTGGGATTTTCAGAAGTGCCCAAGGCACCTTTCTGTACATTCAGCCATGTAAATACCTTTGCCAGTCTGGCCCTTTGTCCTCATAGATATGTGCATATACCACAACCCCAATGATAGCCCTGCCTTCACCCTTCTGGTCCCAGCAGGAACCATCTGCAGATGTAGTGCTGCCAAGAAGACTGTCTACATTACTGCTGCTTTGGCAGCATATGCTACAGTTCATTTGTAAAGCACATGTGGAGCAATCATACATTTGGCCCTATATGAAAAGGTGTCCTTTCTAACAAACTAGGGGCAAATCCTGACCTGAACACAGGGCATAAGTCAGTTTGCAATTGACTTTCAAATGCTGTCGGCCTCCTGGTGCCCTGACTGAACTGTGAAGATACACAGAGCCAGGGTGAAGCTGGCTCTGTGTCTTGACAGTATTCCCTTGTTTGTAACATCAGAGTTGTATTTCACCTGGAGGGACTTACCCTTAATGTGCACCATTTGTTCCTGAATCCTGTGCAGTCTGGGCTTGGGATGCGTATTGGTTTTGTAGCTGGTACCCTCTGTAGGTCCTGCACCTATGGGTGCTATCGGCTGGTACCGGTTCTCTTTCCTCTGCACTGCAATGATCTTGTCGCCTCCAACTTTGTCCAAACTTATTCTTTCTTGCCAGTAGATGGACACAACCTATTGTGATCACTGATATTTCCAGGAGGCTGAGTCATGCCCTAGCCTGGTGAATTGGATATGAGGGCTTTCCAGGAGTTAGAAGCAGCCCCAGCAGCATACAGGGAGGCAGACAGGGAAAGAGCAGAGGAGAGCAGCTCATACAATGGAGCCCTCAGTTCAGCAGGAGTGTGGAGATGTTTCTCGCTTCACAGGACACTTGAATGCTCTGCCTGGCTCATTTGCATGGCAGCGCCCAGCTTGCTTTTTCCAGCTAAGAGCTGTTTCACAGCAGTGCTGGCAACACTCTGGGAGGCCCCAGTTGTGCGGTGGAGCTCTGGGCGCATCCTGAATGTTTCCACATTCTGGAGGGTACTTTGTGTTCTGAGGACCCATTAAAAGGATCCCTAAGTGCTAGGGGTGGAGGGATAGAGATGCATTGGCTTTCAGAACCCACTGAAAGGGGGCCCAGGCCAATGGGCACACTGAGTTCTGAGGATATGCCGGAACGGCTGAACGTGCTAGCGAGTGCAGGGAGATTCGGCTGGCGCAGTGGCTAGTTTGGGCTGTGCATATGGGTACACAGAACTCCATGCATGCACGGCAGGAGCCTGTGCCATACTCATGAGCCCATGGGATTTAGGGCAGGTACTCAACTTTCAATGGTGCAACGTGCTCGGAGGTGCCAGGAGGCCTGAGCAGGGTGGCAGTACACCTAGAGTTATCTGTGTCCCCTGGGTGACTATGTACTCATGCTGCTGACAATGCCTATTTTTGATGTATCCATTTTGGTTCAATGAGTGTTGCCTAATCTAGTGTGGGCACCTTTCCCAACACATTCTTCCAGCAGCTCTTCCAAACAGGCAGGAGATAACTAATGTGATAAAGTGGCCACATTCATCTGAGCAAAAAATGCTTTATATGTTCCTAGGGTCTTCGCATCCCCCAGCAGTCACCAGAGGGACCCTGCCGGGCTTCCCTGATGCATATGAGAGTCCAAGAGCAAGGCAGGGACATTTGTGCTTTTGCCAACAGGTAGGCACAGCAGTCGCTGGTACCATATGCAAATATGGCAATAAATGCCTTTTGAAAAGCCTGGAGGTGAACAGAGCTCCCAGCAGCCTGGGTACCCAAAGCATGAGATGCATTTTCAGAACTTCTGCCCCATTTGATGTCTGCTGTGAAAATGCTCCTGATCTGAAGAGCAACCTGCACAGAATGCTCCAATTCCCTGCTGCACGTCCCAGTAGATGCCCCCTTTGAAAACCACCCTGACAAAGGCCAGTAAACCAGATAACAGGGTGCAACTGAGCTCTCTCTACTGCGTGGACAGCTGCCAAAAAATCTCTGCTTGTGGCACCTGATAAGCTCTCCTACAGCAGTTCTAGGAACAATACAGGGAGAGATACGCAGACCCTAGAAACACAGGCACCGTGAGAGAAACGCTTTGAGACTTCCAGGGTAAAATACAATAAAAGAGCTTTGATGATATTTTATTTCATGTAAGCATGGCAAGAATGCTTAGCGTCCCACTCCTGGCTGTGAGCTCATCCTGTCTCAGAAACGAAGCAACATTGGGCCAGGTCATTTCTTGCATGGGTGGCCTCCAGGGACAGTTCAAGGTGCTGGTGATGTGCATGATATAAAAATGGAGGTAGGCAAGAAGTGGGGTTCAGCATGTGCCACTCTTCCCTATGCATCACTATCAGAATCAATGCTTCGGGATGGTATTGGAGGATAGCCCCGCCCCTTGTTGTCAGTTTTTCTCTCCAAAATAAAGATATTAAATATGCTGTCCTGGACACATTTCTAGTGTAAACGTAAGATGGTTCTAAGTGAGGAGTTCCCACAGTTTCACATACATGCTCATCTCAAGAGACATAACACTACATCAGTAGCACCTGTGAATCCCATGATATGGTGCCGAGTTGAGCCCGGGAAAGGATCTGAGCAGAGAGGAGGGGCTGGAAGGGGTTGTTAGTCTGGAGCTGGCTGAGGGCAGATGTGGGGGTCTGGCTCACTGCCCCCAGAATGGACCCGGCCAAGGGGTCCGGTTCGCTGTACCTACAAGCTCTGTTTTAGACCTTGTTCCTGTCATCGAATAAACCCCTGTTTTACTGGCTGGCTGAGAGTCACGTCTGACTGCAAAGTGGGGGTGCAGGACCCTGTGGCTTCCCCAGGACCCCGCTGGGGTGGGCTCGCTGTGGGAAGCTCACGGAGGGGCAGAGGATGCTGAATGCTCCAAGGAGAGACCCAGGAGGTGAAGAAGTGTGAGTTTCTTGCCCTGAACAAGTCTGCTCCAAGGGAGAGGAGGGTCCCCAAAGTCCTGACTGGCTTGGTGGGGAGCAGTTCCAGAGCATTGCCTGATGACTCCGTGACACCTCCCAGTCCACACTCCCTGGCACGCGTATGCACACACACACAAAATCTGTCCTGGATCTGCCTGTGACTCAAAGTATAAGTGCCAAAATATTAACAGAACAGTTTTTCTCAGGGCTATCCTCGATCTATCTGGGAGCCGAAGGTAAAAGAAGTGCTATAAGAAAGCCTGTTCTTATAAGATTTCCAGCTCCAGTTCTGCAGACCCAGGAGGTCCTGGTAGATCTGGCTATCTTATGTATGAGCATCTGAACTTCCAGTAATGAATTAGAGGTGACTTAAGGGTCCAGGAATTGTTTACTGACATGCCTGTCCTGCACCTAACACAGTAGGGGCCTGATCCTGATTTTGGGATTTGGGCACCGCTGCAATATACACAATTAATAATAAATATATTTGCCTCTTGTAAAAATTCAAACATAGATTTGAAATGTCCCAGTGGTTGGATCTGCAATTCTTTTAATTGCAACAGAATTAGATCTCTGAACCTTTAGAGGTTCACCTGTCACTGAAAAACAACAAAAAAACCCAAAATCCTTACTATCCCTCATAGTAGAGAAGAGTCAGGACTCAGCTGGACAGAATATAAAGAAGAATTCTCATTAAGGGTGCTGAATGCAGACAGACCCTGTGGTTCTCTCTAGTTCAGTAGCCCTTAACTAAAGCTGGGCCAAGAATGGATTTTTTTGGTGTGTTGGCAATTTTGAAAAGACAGAAAAGAATATGTTTGGGGTCAGACTGAAAATGAAAAACATTGAAATTTTTAGTGAATTCAAAAGTAAAAAAAGATAATTTCAGGTTGAATGAAACATTTTGTTTTGACAAAATCGAAGCATTTTATTGTGATTTTGACACCTTTTAAAATGTTTCTGAATGTTTTAAATTAACACTAAAGGAACTGAAAATAAAGTTGTTTCAAACAAAAAACAAATCAAAATGTTTTGTTTTAAAAATGTCAAAATGAAACGTTTAGATTTTTGTGGAATGTTTTTGTTTACTTTTTGTTATGAAACAATTAGACAAAATCAACATGAATTCCCCAAATCTTTCAGTGTTGCCGAATCTGCAATTTTCAACAAAAACATTTTTGGCTGAAAAATTACTCCCAGCTCTACATTGGACCCAGTGTCATAATGCTGAGTCTCTGTAAATCCTGGTCTGGATTTGGCAGTCAAGGAAGGGACTGCTGGCTGTATTGCTGCTGGAAGATGAAGGAGTCTAGAATGGTTGAAAAAGAGCATTTGTATAAAAACAACAAATCTCATTTCTACTTGATTGGCGCTTTAATTAGGCCCAGATCCTTTGGCTACCACTGCAATCAGACTGGAGAAGAATGGGAAGATTTTACACCATTATATTTATCTCAAGATTACAAGATTTTTAAAAATTATTTAAAAAAATCCTTGTAAATATGGTGAAGAGAGCGATAATGTCTGGGCTTGGAGAAAGCACTGCTTTTTGATTGTGGCATGAGGCTTAATCTTACTATGTGAACAAGGAATTGCTATGTAAGAAAAATAGAGAAAAGTCCTCTTTCCCAAAAGTCCTGTCAGTAACATGGCAAGGATTCTGCAGCGTGCAAGTTAGCCTTGAATATAAGAATTACAGTGAAAAAGAAAGCAAACGTCCATGGTATTTTTACAAGGCAATTGCCCTCTTTTCTCTCTTTTACTGCATTAGTTTGTATGGAGGCTGTAACTTTGGCTAACAGTTACCAGCCATGGGTGAATCTCAGGAGGTCTGATTCAGAAAAGCATTACTGGTAAATAATAAGACCAAAGTACAATTGTTGGGACCTAGATCTAGTTGTAGATTCACATTTAAAATGCTGAATGGAGGATTCTGATCAGGCAGAAATTTACACTCAGGTGGACATGAGGACACAAGGTAGGAGAATAAAAGGCCCAGTGCGAACACGACTAAGACCATGTCTGTACTACAGACTTCTGCCAGCTGTGTCAGTCAGTGATCATACAGGTGCCTTATACACTCATTCTCCTTTTGGGCCAGACTACATATCCCATGATGCACCAAACCCAGGGACTCCTATGATGTACCCCTTTATCAAGAGGAGTGAAAGTATTGTACCATGGGAGATGTAATCTAGCCAGAGAGCCTGGCCCATAGAGGAAAATGAGCACATAAAAACCTATTTTCTGACCATTCTAATCACGGCTTTTTGAAGGGGAAGAAGCTGGCTTTCTTTTCTCCACACATTATGTGGGTCCTGGAGAACTGGGCATAAGAGTAAGACTTGGATAAACTGATAAGAATCATACTGGAGCAGTCACTCAGCATCAACAAAACCCAGAACACAGTTTCTATAAAGCTGGGTTAATTGATTCCCCCTCCATTCATTTTCTATTTGCAGCTGCCTCTGGCCTGACCCCAGAAATGCCATAAGAGAGTTTGTTCTGGCAAGATTTCTAGCTCAGGATTGGCAGTCCCAAGAAGTTGGGAGGAGCTTCCAAGCTCTTAGATACTTAGCTGAACTCCCAGTTCCCCTGATACTCACCATGCAGCTGTTCAGAAGTTTACTAGAGCTTTTACTCTGAACCTGAGTGGTTGAGACATTTCACCTTGCCAACAGGATTTCATGGAAGAATTCTGGCACTTCCTGGCTTGGACTAGTTGGAAGCATGGTGAAAGCAGCTTCCTAGTATTTCAGTACTTTTGTTCCAGGCTAGAACCAGGAAGAGTTTGAGTGTGCACTGATGTGCCCACAGCACATACGTACGTACATGTGTGTACATGGGCACATGCACACATGCGCACATGTATGACTGAGACCAGTGAAGATTCTTTACTATCTGTATGTAAAAGTGACTAGGGGTACCAGGCAAAGATCAGAGCCATATGTTACTAAGAAAATGTTTAGCTCTGGTGGTGTTGGTGAGAAGCTTGAAAACCTGACCCAGCTGCCCCCTCAAGGCTCAGAAACCAGACGGCAGATAAAAATAAGACAAAATCTATTATTTAAAAATCTTATGATTTCATGCTAATCTTGTGATTTTGGGGGGCCCCCTGATACCTGATTTGTGAATGTTCAGGGTAAGCAATACTGTGGATCTTCTTCCTTGTTTTTAAACCAAACCAAACGTAGTGGAGTCCTTCACCATTCTTATTGGAATTCATTATGTGTGATCAAGGTGGATTATTGGCTCCGAGGGGAATGCACAGTCGATACATTGCTCTGCCTCCCTAAGGGTCACAGACTGCTACCTTCAGCTCAGGGATTGTTTTAATGCCCGCAAAGGCAAACTGTAACTACTGTCATCTGGGGCTGATCAGTCACTGTCCCCCTCCCTTCCCAAAAGCCAGCAGTGCTGACTCAGCATTGCTGGTGTTGACAATGAGTTCCAAGGGGACAAATCAATGCAAAAAAGATAGGCACGGGGATATGGGGTTTGGAAATATAGACAAAGCAGGCTCTTGCCCCTGCACCTACCCCCATGGTTACTTTACATGGGGAAGCAGTGTAGACTAGTGGTTATCATGAAGGCATCAGAGTTAGAACTCCTGGGTTCTATCCTCTGCCACAGACTCATTATTTAACCACAAGGAACTCCCTTTACTTCTTGGTGCCTCAGTTTACTCATCTGCACAACGCGCAATCTAACTTGCTTCCCTAGAGTGGTTTGACACCCGCTTGGTTAATGTGCCTGAAGTGTTATGAAGCTCTCCAGAGGCTGAGAATCTGTAATAATTACACTGTATTTGGACTCGTAGGAGCCCCTGTGCATTGCATTCAGTATTTTTTTGTGTGATGAAAGGCAAGCATTTGAGTGTCTGAAAAGTGCTGTGGCCTGTGAGGAAACAGCTCCATCCCCTGCCGGCCCACCCTCTCCTCTGCCTCTCAGAACAGAAGTCAAAGCACAGGGAAGTCCTGCTCTTTGCATGTATAATTGTCAGCAACAGAGTCTGTCACATGGCAAAACAGCTGCATTACCCAGCACTCCTTGGTTAGGCGTGACATCTCTTAATTTACTGCAAAACACCTCTTGTCTCAGGAGAGTCAAGGCGATGTTTTGTTATGTGCAATTACACCATGCCCATGATCCTACCAGGCCTTGTTATCTTTCCCCAGGACAATTACAGGCCGTTCTCCAGGAGGCGAAGTACTGGTGGTGCAGGCGGGGTGGGGGATGAGGGGGGTGAGATCACTCAGGGGCAAATTGCACGTTTCTCTGCAAAGATCCCACAGTGCAGAGGAACCTTGTTGCTTGGGTAAGTTCTTGGGCTACAGCTACAAAGTGATGAAAGTGATACCAGGGAGATCAACAAGTCTAGGTGAATAGGCAAAGCAGGTTCAGTGAGGTTGATCAGGGGCCAGGGCCAGGACTTTTCTGAGCATGGATCTCTTGAGTTAGGCACCTAACTCACTTGAGTAGTTTTCAGGGCGTCAGCTGCTCCCACTGAAATCAGCACCTTTGTAGATCAGGCTATTTTACTTAGGCTCCAAATTATGGAGTTAGGGGCTGCAAGCAAGCACCTTTCCCAGCCTACTCTACAAATGCACCCCAACCCTGCAAAAAGGCCCTCACAGCTTAAGACAAGGGAGCTAGGATCTGGGACCATAGAAAAATCAGGAACCCCCCCCCCCACCCCCCGCTGCAGTGTCAGGCCTACTATGTTTTTAAAATGACAACACACTCCAACTCAACACTGAGCATGCCCAGTTCACGAAAGCGTTGGGCTAAACTGGCAGAGCATGCTCAGCAGGTTGTGCCATCTTCATCCTCCCTGATCTGTCCCGCAAGGTGTAAATTTTTCCCTGTGCAGGATAGATTTTGTCCTAGCCTGGGTCACGTTAAGCACAGCACCAATGGGTTTTAGCTAGTTTCAATTACAGTCATTAAAACTTTTGCTCACACCAGCCGAGCCTTTCCAAAAGCCATGCCTGACAGCCCATTAGAGCTCGGTTATTTATAGCAGGGAATGTTAATTTTATGGGATCACAGACCAATGATTCAATGCTAGGCTTTACTGAAAGGAATCATTCAGGGGACTGAGTGCTCACTGACACAAGCACCTACTCTGCAACCTCCAGAAGAAAAGGCTCGAGTCACTCATGAATATATATAGGTACAAAGATAGCAACAGAGAGAGACAGAGAATCCTGAGATGACTGGCTGGTCCATAGCCCATGACCCTTTGCATGACTGATGATCCTTTTTTCCTGGCCAGTGCTATACATGAGGTCAGACTAGATGATCAAATGGTCCCTTGAACTCAATGAAACTCTTTCCTTGTGGCATTGTCAGGGAGTGGAACATAGGCAGTGAGGCCTAGTGGTCAGAGCAGGAGTCAGTAGCCACCTGCCAGAGCGAAAGGTCACAGCTGGAGTCAGAGGCAGATCAGAGCTGAGAGTCAAAAACAGGTTACCTGCAGCGAGGCAAGGAAGGAGCAGGGGTCAGTCCAGAACTGGGGCTGGGGACAAGCTGGCAAAGACTATTTTAGCCCTGGGCAAATTCTTTGAGCACTTATTGAATGGCTGCTGCTGATGTACTTAAGAGCAGGTCTGCTA
This sequence comes from Gopherus flavomarginatus, assembly GCF_025201925.1. Taxonomy (NCBI): domain Eukaryota; kingdom Metazoa; phylum Chordata; order Testudines; family Testudinidae; genus Gopherus; species Gopherus flavomarginatus. Next base: position 14,180,783 of record NC_066629.1, read on the forward strand.
ATCCCCTCAGCCAACTGGGCAGCTTGGTCTATCAGGTGGCTGATATGGAGCCAAGCTGCACTCATTAGATTGCATGGGGTTAGGTTAGCTACTGGGCCCTTACTCCTGACAGGCAGCCCTGGACCTGCTTGGCATGAATTAGAGCAACCTAAGGACGACCCTAACATATGCTTTGCAGAGTATTCCAGTTGCATCCCTTCCTTCCTCCCACCCACCCCCACCCTATGACATGTCCCCCACATCAGGGGATGGGGGCATGGCCAGTATAGAATGCTAATGCCAGATCTACCCCAGCCAGCAGGGCCTCCTGCACAGGGTGTAATCTCAGGGCCTCCTTTCACTATCTCCAAGATCCTTTGTACTCCCACAGCTGTGTGAAGTGGCCTCAGCATAATTGAGGATCAGGACCTGGATCATCAAAGCACTTTCCAAACTGGAACTAAGTTTTGCATTCTACAGTCCTTCTCCCTGGATTATTGCCCTCCCGTCCTTTCCCCTGGAATCAATGCAGCATTGTGGGATTTTTCTAAGACCTGATTTCCTGGCAAGTGTGACCCATCCATACTGCAGTCATCAGGGTGATACAAAAAGGAATAAGACCTAAAGAAAGCTCAGAGTTCGGTGCAGCTCTTTTTGCAGCAGCAGCAGAACCCAGAAGTGGTTTGTGTGTAGCATATTGGTTCCTTCTCCGAGATCACTGGTGTGTCCTCAGGGAAGGGGAGTTTGTTCTTTGGTGCCATCCCTCTGTCTTTGCTTCTGGCCTTCCCTGCATCTTTTTTTCTGTCCCCTTCTCCGCACCCATCTCCCTTTCCCATCACGTAGCTGAGCCAGACAGCAACACCGGACAGCAACAGTGTTGAGGAGATCTGTCCTCAGCCTGAGAATGCTGCTGGCTCTGAGTTCTCTTGAAACTGAAGATGGTGAAGGACAAGGCAAATGCAGAAGGCATTCTATTGATAACTCACGTGAATGAGAGCTCATTTAACATAAAGGTGAGCTACATATAGTACATTGCAGATTGATACTGGCCCTGCATCACTATGTAATGAAACTCACTTCAATGGCCTCCCGCCTCTGCCAAATGGCAGGTGCAGCAAGGAGAGAGCTGAGCTCAGGAAAACCCAGGAGGAGATGATTCCAGGAGTTTTCAAAAGGATGAGCTGGCATTTGGCCAGGACCAGAGGGGAGTCTAAAGTAAAACCAAATGTTCCCAGCTATCATGGATGATGAGGGTAACATCCCTACTCTTGCAAAACCAACTAAGCCGTCTGGTCAATGTTTCATCCAACAGAGCACTGACAGCACTGCCTAGCCTCAAGTTGAGGCTTTGCTTTGATACTGACACTTACTGAATGGCCAATGGTTCTTTTCCTGCAATACCTGGGTTTCCTGTGGGCTCTTCCAGGCCTGGACAAGTTGCTTGGATCGTGAGACAGGCTGAGATCCCAGCCAAAAGTGCTGTTGCTGTGGGCATTTAAATAACTGTTTCCTGTGCTTTCCCTCTAGTTCAAGTTGTTTTTCTGAGCTGTCTAGGTGCCTGGTTGTGTGAAGGGTTTGCTCATTATTTATTTCCCTGTAAAGTGCTTTGAGGCCCTTTGTATGAAAGATGCTATAGAAAAAAGGAATTGAATTGGAATTGTGAAGTTCTGAGTGTGAAACCCTCTTGGCAAAAGAATTGGAAGGAGAGAGAGAATGAGAGGGTAAAGCAAATGACACACATGCAGAGCAAGGATCACAGACCAGCTTCTCTGTCTCAATTTAGGGCCTGATCCAAAGACCATTGAAATCAGAGGGACCCTTCGTGCTGATTTTCATGTCCTTAATGGTTTTCAGATTTCCAGTGGCACTGCAGTCAGGGTGGGTATGTTTGCTGGGGGTAATCACAAACTCTCCAATCTGTTTTCTGTTGTCAGAGAACTGCATGTTCTCTGCCTGGTCCCCAGTCCTCCTTGTCATGCCACTGGCTAGGGGAAGTCCAATGCTGGCAACAGCAGGTATAGGTTGCAGGTCAGGCTGTAGGTTTATCGGTGAAGACCCAGGACTGGAAAAGCAGGGGGTAAGGCAAGGTTGGATCAAGGTGCATTAGCAGAGGTGGGAGTGGGTGGCAGGACTGGTCAGTGGGAGGAGCCCCACCAGGAAACAGAGGGTTGATCTGCCTTAGCTGCATTCTTAGAGCTGTGGGGGACGTAGCCTGCCCACTTGATTGCTGTGACGGTATTCAGGGCTGCCCATTTTTTGGCATCAGGAAGGAGAGACACTTCAGGTTTGTTTTGAATGAGCACAGGTTCTCAGGGTGGCTTGGCAGCTCTTCAGGCTTTTGATGACTCCCTGGGAGTGGAGTTTCTATGTGCCTCAGGGGTGGGAGCCTGAAAGCTTTCCCTTTCCTTCCCCAGCTAATTTGGGGTGGCTGCAGGTGGTCCTGTACATTGCAGCTTCCCCACACAGCTCTTTCTAGTGCAGTGACTCTCCTCTCTCACCTGCCAGCTGACACTCAGCAGTGCAGTGGGAACAGCAGCACAGGTGGGGCAGGGGGAAGCAGGAGCCATTCAATACAACAGCCCATGGAAATTAGTCCACCAGCTGATGCTTGGTTGGTGTTTGATGGTCCCATTACAGCTGCTATTCTGGTGGGCGACGTGCATGGCCGCAGAGGAGAACTCTGCAAATTCAGCTCTGAACTGTTGGCCAGCCTTCTTTCTTTCCATCAGAATACAGGCAACAGACCTATGCAGCCCTGGCACACAGCTAGGAAATCAGGTGCAATTCATTCCACCCTGCTCCCCGTGGGCTCACACGGAAAGGCAATTACCAGCTCTTTATCACTCATTTCTTAAAGGCTATTTCTTCCCCTCTACACACATACACACCTATAGCCAAGGCTGTTTCTAGGCTATTTTCTCCACTGCATGCTGTGGCTGAGCACTGCCAGGAGCAGCATTTAGCAGAACCAGGTAGCGGGCCCAGTGGTAACTCCAAAGACAGCTCTGAAATAGACTTATTATGCCAGGAGAATGTGTCTGCTCAGGGTTAACTGTAACCGAGGCCAGAAGCAGCCAGTCCTAGCAGGACCCCGGCTGATTCCTTTTCATACACAATCAGGCCTCAGAGAGGGGATGAGGAGCTGCTGGGCTATTGCAGGTCATTATCCTAGGGTTGGGGAGGAAGGAGCAAGACTCTAGGAAACTGCTGTTTGTTATTTTCTGTTTTTAGAAATATTCTATGGCTGAAATCAGCAAAAACTAGCGCAGCAGCTGGGAGGCATTGGGCTGCTGTCCTTCCTGCCCCCCAGCACTGTCTCAGCCAATCTCCCCCTGCCTCCAGCCTGTCATTGTCCTGCTGAGTAAAGGTGGAAGATGGTAGAGGGGTCAGACAGGCACCAAAGATTCTGGATGCCTCTCTGAGCATCTTGGGCTGGCAACCAGGCTCCCACATCAGATGTAGGGCTGGATTGTGCCCATTAACAATAGTAATACCTAGCTACTATTTAGTGCTTTTCATCCCATCTTCACCATGCTTTCCAAAGGAGGTCAGTGTCATTATCCCTGTTTTACATAGGGGAAACTGAGGCACAGAGGAAGTGGTTTGTCAAGTCACCCAGCAAAATAAATAGCACAGGTGCTAATTGAACCCATGTCTTCTGAGTTTCAGGCCAATGCCCTAATCTATGCTGCCTCAGCTATGCACTTGTCCCTCTGGGAGGACTTGTCCCTAAGGAGAGCAGCCCTCTCCTCAACTCCATAAATAGGAGCAGCATGTCCTCACCTCCATTGTTAGGCAGCTCTGTTGATCAATGTGTGTGAGGGGGCAGGATTGTAGGTTCCCCATTTCCCTTGGGAGTGGCTCATACACTAAGGAGCCCTAACCAGCAGTAATCTGAGTGCTCAGGACTGTAGCATATCTAGCTCCTGTGCAGGAGTGCAAATAGGTAGGGTGGAATGCCCTGCTGAACCTCTCCCAAGTCACTGTAAGTCTGCCCAGTGCAGCTCTGATCCACATGCACAAACCCCATCGATAGAGGGTGTGAGAGAGTCCCTTGGTCCTGTTAACATTTCACACTGGCCTCTCTAAGGCCTCTAACATTTCACCTGCCCATGAGATCTGGCCCCCGATTAGGTTTTGGTGCACTGATGATAGAGGTGTGAAGGTCTGCTTGCCCCATAAATGAGTCCCTGAGGCAAAACCAAGAATCTCACAGGAAATAGAAATGCAAATCCCATTATCAGTGGGTTTATCCAGGCTGTCCCAGATTCTGAGATACTTGGCTTTATCTGGGACCCCATTGAATTCGTGTACAATGTTATCACCTGCTGAAAGCCAGCAATATGTTCAGCACAGCATAGATGGATGGGAGCTGGACTCACAGATCAAGTGCAGCAGATGGCCAGTGGTGTTTAGCAGCTATACAGAGTCATATTCATCATGTTTTCAGGTGTCAGCTGTTCCTTGCCACCTACTGCTTCTTGCACTGGTGACAAGTGAACTGTCTAGCAGGGGTCAGATTCAATTTTGCTTCTGTTGATAACTGTCTTGTAAGCATTTCACATTGTCTATTTATCCATCTGTCCATCCAAGCTGGCTGAATAGTAAAGAAACTTTAATTCACAAATATTTTTGTGAATAAACAAATGTGTGTTTGCTCTGATTTGGAGGTCAGTCTAGATGATCTGATTGTCATGGCATAAATCCCCACTCTGAACCTTAGCCTCCAAAAGATGGGGTACCAGCATGAATCCCCCTAAGCTTAATTACCAGCTTAGATCTTGTAGTGCTTCCACCAACCAGGACTTGCAGTGCCTGGTATACTCTAGTCCCCCAAAACCTTCTCAGAGGACCCCAAGACCCAGACCCCCTGGATCTTACACAAGGAAAGTAAACTCTTTCCCGCCCCTGTTGCCTCTCCCAAGCTTTCCCTCCCTGGGTTACCCTGGAAGATCACTGTGATTCAAACTCCTTGAATCTAAAAACAGAGGAGTGCACCTTTCCCCCTCCTCAAGAGGTAATAGATTCAAGCTCTGAATCTAAAACAAAGGGATTCCAGCTTTCCCCACTCCCTGTCTCCCACCAATTCCCTGGTGAGTACAGACTCAATTCCCTTGAGCCTCAACAAGGGGAAAAAAAAATCAGGTCTTAAAAAGAAAAAACTTTTAATAAAAGAAAAAAGTAAAGTTGTCTCCGTAATTCAGATGGTAAATGTTACAGGGTCTTTCAGCTTATAGACACTAGAGAGGAGCCTTCCCCCCAGCACAAATACACATTAAACTCATTCCAGCAAAATACACATTTGCAAATAAAGAAAACAATCAAAAAGACTAAACTGCCTTCTACTGCTACTTACTGTTTGAATAGAAAATTAGAGAGCCTGTAGGTACATCTGGTTACCCTCTCAGAGCCCAGAGAGAACAACAGACAAAAGAAAACACACAAAGATTTCCCTCCACCGAGATTTGAAAGTATCTTGTCTCCTGATTGGTCCTGTGGTCAGGTGTTCCAGGTTCACTGTTTGTAACTCTTTACAGGTAAGAGACATTTACCCTTAATTATCTGTTTAAGACAATGATGATCTGTCTGACCTTAAAATCTGTGAACCTATGAATGGTGAGGTTTTATTATTCCTTATTGGGAATATTCAATCATTGGGCATTAAAGTGATTGCAACCTCTGCAAGTTTAATGGATTTTTTAGCACAAAATCAACATCAGAAAGTACATGGTTCCCTATTTGTTATTCTCCTGTTTACAACATTTCCTCAGACAATTATGGAGCAGAAATAACACCATGTGAATGTAGGTGACCAATCACATTAGTGTATAGCAAATAGTCATAGTGAACAGCAACAATGTAGAGTCTGTAATTGTTAGCTGAGTGCAATCCCGTAATGGGCCCATCCACTGAAACCAGTACGGACTCATGAGCAAAATTCACATTGAGTATTATTTTGAAAGAATAGTTTGACTGTCTCTAGTTACTGCCAACTGAAATAATAATATATAGGCCCAATTCCCTCCTAGTGTCTTGCACATGTACAGAGCAAACATAAAACTACTTTTTGATTTGGCAATTCACTTCAGAGAAGAGCCATGAGAATGACCAAAGGAATGGAAAATATGACAGTGAATGACTCCAGGAGCTCAACTGATTTATCTTAACAAAGAGAAGGTTAGAGGTTACATGGTCACAGTGTATAAGTACATACATGGGGGACAGAGATTTGACTAAGGGCTCTTCAGTCTAGCATAGAAAAGCATAGCAAACATCCAATGGCTAAAAAACAAAGTAATTAAAGACAATTTTTAACAATGAGAGTCATTAACACATGGCAGTTTTTATATCAAGACTGGATGTGCTCTCATTCAAACAGGAATTAACTCAAGGATGTTCTCTCACTTGTGTTATATAGGTGGTATGACAAACTTCCTCTTCTACCTTGGTGGGTCCTGCACTTATTGGCAGATTTGCTCACCTCAGTGATCTCCCCCACAGCCTGGATCAACTCCTCCTGTGTCTGATCAGGAGTTGGGAGGTTTGGGGGGAACCCAGGCCCACCCTATACTCCAGGTTCCAGCCCAGGGCCCTATGGATTTGCAGCTGCCTATTGCGCTTCTTCTAACAGCTGTGTGACAACTACACCTCCCTGGGCTACTTCCCCAAGGCCTCCTCCAAACCCCTTCTTTATCTTCACCACAGGACCTTCCTCCTGGTGTCTGATAACACTTGTACTCTTTAGTCCTCCAGCGGCACACCCTCTCAGTGCTTGCTTGCTTGCTTGCTTGCTCTTGCTCTTGCTCTTGCTCTTGCTCTTGCTCTTGCTCTTGCTCTTGCTCTTGCTCTTGCTCTTGCTCTTGCTCTTGCTCTCGCTCTCGCTCTCGCTCTCGCTCTCACCCTCCTCTGGCTTCTCCCCCATCTGACTGGGAGAGAGCTCCTTTTAAAACCCAGGTGCCCTGATTAGCCTGCCTTGATTGGCTGCAGGTGTTCTAATCAGCCTGTCTGCCTTAATTGGTTCTAGCAAGTTCCTGACTACTCTAGTGCTAGTGCAGACCCTGCTCTGGTCACTCAGGGAACAGAAAACTACTCACCCAGTGACCAGTATATTTGCCCCCTACCAGACTCCTGCACCCTGGCCAAACTGGCCATCTACAACACCAGGGAGAGGAGGTTGGCCGACGGGATTTCCTGCGACTGTAGGGCCTATTTCCGTTCCTCTGTCTGCTCACGCATCCGGGCAGAGTTCCTCTGGGCGGCGTCCACTGGCTCCCTTGACGCCTTCGAGGAGCAGTGGGCGTTGTCCGGGGTTCTCTGCTCGGTGTCCCCATCGGGTACCCTTCGTTTAGCCCTATGACCTCACTCCCGATCCTGTTTTTTTCATTAGTTGTCCCCCGTAATTATTTGGTGTCCCAGACCTGTGGGTCCTCCCCTTAGGCTGGGGGGAGGCCCTTTAGAAGTGGGCGGGCTTCACCCGCCCACCCCCGCTGGATGCCAATAGGACCAGTATATTTGCCCTCTACCAGACACCTGCACCCTGGCCAAACTGGCCATCTACAACACCAGGGAGAGGAGGTTGGCCGCCGGGATTTCCTGCTACTGTAGGGCCTATTTCCATTCCTCCGTCTGTTCACGCATCCGGGCAGAGTTCCTATGGGCGGCGTCCACTGGCTCCCTTGACGCCTTCGAGGAGCAGTGGGCCTTGTCCGGGGTTCTCTGCTCGGTGTCCCCATCTGGTTCCCTTTGTTTAGCCCTATGACCTCACTCCCAATCCTGTTTTTTCATTAGTTGTCTCTCGTAATTACTTGGTGTCCTAGACCTGTGGGTCCTCCCCTTAGGCTGGGGGGAGGCCCTTTAGTAGTGGGCGGGCTTTGCCCGCCCACCCCCGCTGGATGCCAATAGGACCAGACTCCTGCACCCCACTGGCCTGGGTCTGTCACAGTGGTCAGACTATATGATCACAAAGGTCCCTTCCAGGTTTATAATGTATGAATTCCCCTACATGGGCCTCAGTTTGCCCATCTGTAAAGCAGGGATAATGCTATTTAGTTAATCTCCTTTATAAAGCACTTTGAGATTTATGGATGAAATTTGCTTTTTATTATTACTATTATTATTATTGGACCCTAAGTTTATTTGGCTTCAGTGGGAGATTTGTAGGAGTAATGATGGAAGAAACTAAAAAAAGGACTTGGGGACAAATTTTCAAAGGTATTTAGGTGCCTAAAGATGCAGATAGGCACTTACTTGGATTTTTGAAAGCACCTAGGCACCTAACTCCTGTTTGTTTCAATGGGAGTTTGGCACATTTGAAAACCCCAGTAAGTTGCCTGTCTGCATCATTAGGTGCCTAAATACCTTTGAAAATCTTGCCCTTGGCCCATTAATATTGAATGATGAGGTTTTCCCTTATACTAGAAAGGGGAATGCAATGAAAAAGAAGGATCAAATTAGAAGTGCAAATGCCCACCCACTCCTAATCCCCTTGCTGGTTTTCCCTGTTGTTCTTTTAAAGGTTTTGTCCACATTAAGCTGGAAGCATAATTCCATTGGCATGGGCCACTTCACCTCTTCCACTGTACCTGCTACTAAACCCCTCTCCTGATATTCCCTTTGATGACTTCTCTTCAGCTGCTGCAGAAAAGAAATGCTCGTATCAGCAAACAGATGGCGGCTGAGGCATGTAGCATAAAATATATTTATCACGGCAAACAGCTGTAGCCCATTTCATTTTGAAGATTTCTATTAAAAGTTCTCTGGAGCTACAAGCTGCTCCGACTTTGCAGTTGGAATAAAGCTGAGGGGACAAATGGCTTTTTTTCAGAGCATTTCTTTGCTCTCCCTTAGCTCCTTTTTTGAAGGCCCAAGGAAAGAACAGCCTGGCTCTGTTCACAATGCTGAGACTGGCTCTGATGTGGTTGAGGAAGGGGGAGCACAACACTTGGAATGCTGGTGGTAACACAGTATCGGCCAGTGGCCCACAAGTATGCATGATGGCATTCTGACTGGCTGATTTTTAATGGGCATGGATAACCTTGTTCTTATGGTGGGATCATTCCCATCTATGCCTGCTACATCCCTTATCACACATGCTGTCCAACCACAGGAATGAGTCACATTCAGTCTGAGGTTAAAGATGGCTTCCACCCAGTGTTCAATTTGTGCCAGGGCTTGCCAGGGCTGATCCCTTGCACCCCTAGGCTTAGCAATGTATAACCCCAGCACTTCTGGGCTTGCTGCATCAATTATCAATGTAAAAAACTGCTTGAGCCCCAGCACCTAATTGCTTGAGTCCTGACACCAAGGAAATCTTCCATGATGGAGGTTGCAGAGGTAGAGAGCAGCTCAATATCTCATCTGATGGGGAGAACCACAGGCATCCAGGGCTAGCTGCTGGGAAAACTTTCAACAGAACCATTTGCCATTGGAGACTCCAGTCCCATCAAAGCTGAAATGTTTTGCAAAATCATGTCAACTTCCCTGAAATTTCATGTAGGAGAAAAAAAGGAGGGGAAATGTACCGGAAATAAAGAAATGACATTTTTGGAATGAAATGTTTTGATTTTTCCTTTTAAAATGACTTTGTTTCAATTTGTTTTTGCATTTTGTATAATAGCATATATCAAAATGTTTCAGTTTTGTCAAAACAAAATGTTTCAATTGACCTAAAACTTTTTTTCAGATTTTTTTTTTGAGAAAATCATAAATTTGTTTTTTCACCCCCTAATTGTAACAAAAAGAAATTTCAAAATCCTCTGCAAAATGGAGTGTCCATTCTCTGCCTTGCTGGAATCAGGACGATCCAAAAAGTGGGTTCTGCTGGCTGAAAAGAAGGAGTGGCCAGGGAAGCCAAAGAACTCATCCACAACCTCAGCCAGAGGCACCTGCTATGGATACTCCTGGCCACAAGCTAAAGCTGCCCTGAGGGCCGGAGACAACACAAGCTGTGATCTGTCAGGGTGAGCCATCCCCCACCAAGACACAGGGAGAAGTGTAATTTACATCTGTATGAATGTGGCCAAGAAACTATAAATTTCTGCTGGAGCTGGAATGGTCATGATTCTTAGCACTCACGTAGTGACTTTCATCCATAGATCTCAAAGCACTTTACAGTGCCAGGTAAGTCTCATTATCCCATGCTGCACATGGGAAAACTGAAGCAGAAAGGAGGGACATGACTCATTCATGGTCCAACAGTGAGTATGTGAATGAGTTAGGAATGGAACAGAACCCATGAATCCTGCCTCCTACCTTATGCTTTAATCACTTAACAGTGGAATTGTCAGCTATTAAGGGCTGTGGTGGCAACGTCACAAACCCATAATTTGACAATGGAACTCATTGCCACAGGATTTCATTGAGGCCAAAACTTAGCAAGATTCAAAAAACGATTGGACATTTATACTCAGGGGAGGCTCCAAGCAGTAGCACGCCAAGCGCGTGCCTGGGGCGGCAAGCCACGGGGGGCGCTCTGCCGGTCGCCGCGAGGGCAGCAGGCAGGTCACCTTCAGCGGCATGCCTGCAGAGGGTCCGCTGGTCCCGCAGCTTCACCATGCTTGGGGCGGCAAAATACCTAGAGCCGCCCCTGTATATATGGATAAGAAGGTCCAAAGTTCTCAGAGTATCAGAGGGGTAGCCATGTTAGTCTGGATCTGTAAAAAGCGACAGAATCCTGTGGCACATTATAGACTAACAGAAGTATTGGAGCATAAGCTTTCATGGGTGAATACCCACTTTGTAAGACGAATACCCACAAAAACTTATGCTCCAATACTTCTATTAGTCTATAAGGTGCCACAGGACTCTTTATCGCTTTTTAAAGTAATGATAGTCAATGCTAATATACAATTTGGAAGAGAGATTAAACCTCATAATTCAGGGCTAAAACTATTCTCTAATTGCTAGAGGTCTGGAGGTTTCTTGCACCTCCCTCTGAAGCATCTTGTGCTGGCCACTGTCAGAGAGAGGATGCTGGACTGGATAGACCTTGGCTCTGAACGAGTCTGGGAGTTCCTGTGTTGCTGTGATAAGGTTTAAATGCTCAGCCTTGGAAAATGGTATTTATCTTCGATGCAGGAATCATCAGGGATCTCAGATTTTGTCTGAATCCAGTCAAAGTACCCCTGCCTGAAATAGTCAGCTCAAAGACCCCAAGCTAGTAATGACTTTGTTCTATGGGATGAGTGAGTTCTTCAAAGTGGATCATATTGTAAATGTTTTGTGCACCCAAAGGGGAAGATTTGAGTCAGTGAATGCCTAGTGCCTAGACACCACGTGCACTGGGATCATAGTGGGGGTTCTGTGATCCCACACTGGCATAGCTGTCCTGAGCCTCCATGCTAACCCCGTCCCCTGAAAAAACGGATCTCTGTTTCTGTCTTTTCATGTGTGGATGGTGCTTAGCTCAACTGCTGGCTGCCCAGACACATCCCGGAAGCACCCTGCTGTCAGTGAAGGGGTTGTGGGGCATGTTTGGGAATAGGATGGGAGCAGTCAGTAACAGAAACATCCCTGACACAGAGCAAAGTGGGAGGAAAGGTATGGGACAAGCTAGTGGTTTGCATCGCCATGCACCCCAAACTTTCCCCTCCATCCAGATCCACTAGCTTTTCTCCACAAGGCAGTATGCTCCATTTTTTCCATACAGGCTACGGTTACCATACAAAGCCCAAGACGCCAAATCCATCTCTGGCTCTTTCAGCCAGGAGGCTGTGGAATTTCAGTCTGGGTTTTCTGAAATGGCCATAAAAAATTTACAGAGTGTGCAACTTTTTCGTCTCTCTAAAAAAAATAATCCTCTTATTACACAGGATCACAGGCAGCATATGCAGCAAATAAAATATTCCTGGCAGCATGTCCTTTTTAACTGAATGCAGTTTCCCCGGCCAACTCCTGTATCTTGCCTCCCAAATTCAGGCTTCTATTTTGAGCCCAGTGAGCAGTGGGATGAGAAGTTTGCCCTAAAAATGTGCTCAGCAGACTGGGGATGCCATATGTGCACCAAGCTATGAGGATCTTGTCGCCAACCCACTGACAAGGAAGCTGCTAGTGAGCTTTAACTTTGGGGATGGAAGTTTGCATTAATCAGGAGCCACAGAATCAAGCCTTGGAGTCACTGGTGGCAGGAATCCCAGCAGCAGGTTTGCATGGTGAGCTAGCTCACTAGGGAAGCAGGGTAGGCCACTGGATGGAATGCAAGGCTAGCGCTCTGGAGCTCTGGGTGTCACGCTGAGCCCTGATGCAGCATGAGCCTGGGCAAGTCATTTCTCTCTCTGAACAATGAGGGCACAGCTACTGCCCTCCTTTGTACAGCTGGTAAAAAGCACTACAGCAGAGCTCAGTTCTATTGTGAGGGCTAGATCATCACTAGCCCTTGGCTTCTGTGCAAGCAAATATGGGGGATGCAAGATGTCTCCCTTATGCCATAGATTGCAGCATCAAAAGAAAAACAGGATGTGCACATCTGCTATGTCAGCCCACCCTACCCAACTGGGTGAGATAGGAACTCCCTTGGGCTGTGGCTTCTCCCGCCAGCCAGCAGAGCTGCACCTGAGTGCTGGGTTAGGTAGATGGCATTGGGTGTAGCAGTTTACTTCCTCCTCACATGTGAAGCAGGAGTGAGATAGGGAGGCAGATCTGGACTTCCCCTATCACACTCTGCTGCTCCTGGGGGGCAGCTGCCCCTTGCTGAGGGAAGAGGGCAAAGCTTGAGCCTAGGCATTTGTGCGCCCTACTCGAGCACCTCCCAAGCATCCATCGATGCATGGTCACAACCCCTCAGGAACCATCTTGTATAGGTGGCGAAGCAGGCACAGAGACAGTGAGGGATTTGCCAAAAGGCACCCATGGGAGGGTTGCACCAATGGCTAAAAATCGAGTGTAGATAAGGCCTGAGTCCCTGCTGCCTAGCACCTAGGTGGTGTAAAATGGTCTCAATCCAGATTGGCAGCATTTGATACTAGCTTTGCCCTCTCTTTGAACAGGTATAACTGATGACACGTGGGGCAAGGCAGGGGACAATCAGAACTGGAATGTTCATGAACCTCCTGCCCCCATTCTTGTAAATGGAAACTCTCACCATGATTTACCCCTTTTCACTGGTTGCTTGATGCAGGAGGTACAGCTTGTGTAGGTTCTATCTCCCTCCTGCTCCATGTGAAGGTTTCCCCTCAGGCCTTAGGGTACATCTGCACTGCAATCATGGGTTGCGACTGCAGCTGGAATGGGCATACCCAGGCCAGCTTTAATCTAGCTAGCTTGGGTACCAGTCTAGTGAAGCTATGGCCTTGAGACCTGCAGAGCTGGCTGTACAAGCCTGCCTGGAACCCCAGGGCAAACCCGTGTTGAAGGTCATGGTGCCACAGCATCGTTGCTCCCGAGCTGGCTAGATTAAAGCTAGCTCAAGTATATCTGTTTGCTGCCATCACACCTGTGACTGAAGTGCAGACATACCCTGCGTGTGATGCTTAGACCCTCCCTTGACCTGGGATATGACATGCTAACACAGTAGCCAGAAAAAGTTTACTACAGACCTTAATCCTTCTCCACAGGCATCTAAATAGCACCTTGGCTCCCTATTATCTCATTACTTCTCCTGTAAACAGCTCTGTTCCTTGAAAGACGCACCCCAGTGCGCTGCTGTAGTGTGTGCCCGCTGGAACCCAGGAGGCATTAGGTCACCTAGACACTTGAGGAAAACAAGGCTGCTGCTCCCTTTGGAGAATGGTCTCTTAGCAGCAGCCACTGGGCCTTTTCATTCCCTGTCTGCAGAGGACAACAGCTCTGTTCGGCAAGTGTCATCCCAGTGCTTGGATGATGATAGTGTAATTAGGCTGATCAGTTTCAATTTGCCACCTCCACACAGCATGGATCTGGAGAGAGAAAGAAAGACCCTCCTTTCCCTGGGAATCCAACCTGTGTATTCCCAGCCAAACTCACTTTACCAGTTACCCACCCTGATTAATCATATTATATATATATACACAAATAAAAATACAAAAAAACAAAACCAAAAACACCCGAGATCATGGTGGGAAGAAATACCCCACCTTCATTCCATCTTTCTTACTACAGGATCATTTACCTCTAACTCAAGGAGTGAATGTTATTCGCTGCACTTGGGTTGTGGCATGGCCAGAGTTTCCAGCAATTACACAGTGTGCGATAGGGCCCCTGTGTGCTCATTGTTGTGGCACACATGGTTTATGGTGAGGAAATGACTCTAGACCATAGCACTGCAGATCCTGTAACATCAGATTGGCACAGGGCACTTGCAACATGCCCTGAAACAAACAAGAGATGCAGATGCTGAGCACCAATACGGGTTAGACCTAGAGAGATTAGGCAGGGAAAGTGTTCAGCTGGAGACATCTGGAAAAGTCTACAAAATGCATGATGGGATATTAAGATACGTAGCAGGATGGGAACTGATGAGTGGTCAGCCTTCTAGACTCTGAAGCATCATGTTTAAGGGTCTCGAGACAAATGCATTTGTACAGTGCCTTTTACGTGAGGTTCTCAGAGCATTGTACAGACGTTAACATCTTCACAGGAAGCTTAGATTCCCAATTCTTGTTATCCCCATTCTAGAGATGAGAAAACAAACACCGATGAAGACCTAAATGTTCATGTATTCACTAAATTTGGACCAACTTGGGCTAACGAGGGCCTGAATTTCAAAGGTGCTGAGCATCCACAACTCTGCATGAAGTCAGTGGAAAATGCAGGCACTCAGCACCATACAGAAGCAAGCCTTAGATATTTCAGGGAGGGAGGCACCCAAAAATGGAGACACCAGATTTAACAGATGTTTTTGCCCAAAGCCACCCAGCTCATCAGAGAGAGCGCTGGGCGCAGAACCCAGAACTTCAGCTCTGGGAGAGAAGGGGGACTTTGTTGTGTCTGTTGGAGCAAGCCCCGCTGAGACTATTTGTTGCACTGAGTGGAAGAAGTGAGAGGAAACCTCACGAGTAGAAATTCCCAGTCCCATGCAAGAGTAACCCCAGGTTTGCAAGTTGACTGAGCAGACTGGGCACAAGGATAGGTGCGCAGAAAGGAGTCACATGTTCCTAAGATGCAGGAAACAGGCAGGAAAAAGAAGACAAAGGGGGAGGAAGAGAAATCAGAAAAGTGAAGTAGCAGCTGGAGACAGAAAGAAAAAAGGAGGCAGGGTAACAGGAAAGGTGCAAGAACTCTCTCCCTCCCCTTTGCTTCTGCAAAAACACAAAAAGAACTTCACCACAGAAGAGAGCAGCAATGCCTCAGTGGCCACTTTGAAGGCTCTTTACCAGGGAAAAGAGCTCTGAGCTTTGGTTTAAATACAGCCTTTAAATCTGGGAGTCCTATTCCCCGTGGCCACACTGGGCGAGATTCTGGCCGAGTGGTGCCTCCTGAGATACTAGGCAGTTGCAGGAGCCAAAATGGCCCCAGGTGCAAATCAGAGCAGGCCCTGGGTTCGGACATTCACAAGGACAAGCAATATTTGTGTTGCCTCCATGCTGTTCTTGAGATTCCATCATTGTCTTGTGGCCCCTAAACACATCCGGAGCAGAGTAGAGGGACCATGCTTTTAAGGCATGATCCCGCCTAAAGGTTCTCCTTATGTTGTGCTGATCTGAGCCAAGGAAGGACTGGTCTGGGCCCATCCCCTGCACATGGCTGTGAGGTAGAGGGCCCAAGAAGCCTTCCCCACACCCAGTGCAGATCTCTACTGACAGAAGAGACAAGATTTTGGCTGTACTGAATACAAAAGGGGATTATTTACCTTGTGGGTCTCTCTGTCTCCCAGGCTGAAGGTATGTCTACACAGCACACCACTGGTGGCGGCGTGTGGGGTATATGTAGCTACGGGCCATGGAGAAAAATCAGCAACATCCACACTGTGGTGTGTAGCTACACAGGACAGTGAAAGGCTCGGGCAGTTTTCTCATTGCTGGAGCCTTTCCCTGCAGTGGGCTGAATACAATCCACCTGGGAAATGGTAGCTATGCTGGGGCCTGTTGCAGCTAGCAGGTTAGCTTCCCCAAATGGGGCAGAGAAGGACAAAGCCATGGCCCTGCCAGCTCTCCATCCTAGACTGTGGAGCAATCCGTGCACAGAAGGAAACTGCAATTCCTTCAGTGCTCCTTCTGCAGCATGGCCCCAGTGCCCCCTAACCCAATGCTGGCCACAACTTGGTTGTAACATGAGCCCTTCAACCAGCAAAATGACCAACCACAAGTCATGCCCTGACACCAAATTCCTGTGCTCCTATCGGGATATAAAGGGATCAAGGAATTCATGTAGCCATCCGCCTTCAAGTAGAAACAGCCAAGTGGGCTCTCCACTGGGGCAAACAAACTGATCTAAGGGACCCTAACTACAAAGCAACTGCTCACTCCTGCCTAGCAGTACAGATCCAGGCAAGGAGTTCCATTTGCATTGGGCTGAGGAGGCCCTGCAGATGGTTCAGAGATAGCACCTCTGAGGATTTGCCGGGTTTTGAATAAAGATTTCTGGGAGTGAGAGGAATGCCCCTGCAGCCTTGCCTCAGGCTCCCCTGGTTCAGCATTTGCCTCAAGCAGCATTTCAGATGAGCCAGCCTGGGACATATTGCTCACCCCGTGGAAGAAGAAGGTGGAAAAGGAGCAGTGATCAGCAAGCGGCTGCCCTCAGGGCCTGCCACCTACAGCGCCTCACAGGGTGCTTACAACAGCTCTCAGCATCTGGCCTCCTTAGCTGGCAGCTTGCAGACTCCCAGCTCCTCAGAGTAGATGCTATGCATAAAAGCCCCTTAAAACATGTGAAGGTTTTTGTCATGCTCAGTTGTGGACTAACCAGTTCCCAATCAAGGTGACTCTAGCCCTTAAAGAGCCCCTCAGGAGCCAAGGTCACATATTGGGTATACAACTTGTTTGCAAGGCAATGCAGTGAGGCCTTAAGGTCCAGGAGAGTTTCTTTGTAGTGGTGAGCCTGTGAGACCTGGCTCATGATCCCAGCTGGAGATCTGGTGCGAGTCCTTGCTGCTAAGTGACTTTTGCCCTCAAATGAAGCACAACCTGGTGCTTTCAGCTGAGTTTTATTTATGTATGTTGATTTCTAAAACACCAAGAAGCCTCCACCTGAGACCTGTAGGTGCCTTCGAGAACCAACACCTCCCTCCCATTTCATACCATGAAATCGCCAGGCAGCAGAGAGGCCAACTCTGATTCCTCTTCCCCCTCGACATCACCCCAATGGCATTTGCTTCTTCAGCTGCTAGGGAGCTCTGCTGCATGCCCTGGAGGGCTACAGATTCAGACTGTGTGGGTCCAGTTCAAGAACCTCAGGGGAGGAAGGTCTTAAGTGGTTCTCAACCTTCCCAGAAGACTGTACCCCTTTCAGGAGTCTGATTTGTCTTGCATACCCCAAGTTTCACCTCACTTGAAAACTATTTGTTTACAAAATCAGACATAATAATACAAAAGTGTCACAGCACACTGTTACTGAAAAAATTGCTTACTTTCTCATTTTTACCGTGTAATTATAAAATAAAATCGACAAATATAAATATTGTACTTACATTTCAGTGTATAGTATATAGAACAGTATAAACAAGTCATTGTCTGTATGAAATTTTAGTTTGTGCTGACTTCACTAGTACTTTTTACGTAGCCTGTTGTAAAACTACACAAATATCTAGATGAGTTGATGTAACCCCTGGAAGACCTCTGAGTACTCCCAGGGATACATATACCCCTGTTTGAGAATTAGTCTCCTAAGCCACTTTGGGCTTTTTGGACGGATTGTACAGAACCAAATCCCCAGTGCAAATCTGGGCTCCAAATCTGATCTCTTTCTTCAAGCTGACAGAACCTCGGTCCCGGCCTACCACAAGGAAATTCTCAGCTGTGTGACTAAATCATTGTAGTTATCTTGGTGCAAACTTTCAATGGAGTTGCATTGCATGGGGCAGGGCAGATTTTCTGACAGTGCTGTTTACTTCAACATGTTACTGGGTCAGCGTGCATTGGTATTAGAGATTTTGTTTTCTCCTGTGGAAAATTGACTTTTTGCCCCAAAACCTCAAACTCAAAAACCAGAGTGTTTGTGGCCAAAAACCTGAATACATTCAGCCAAAAACAAACCCTGCCAAAAACCAACCAACCAAAAAAAAGTCAGTTGGGAGAGGAGGGTGTTGATTTTTCTGTGAAAACAGTTAAAATTGACTGCAGAGAGCAGATACTTTATGTGGAAATTGTTGCTTTGTTGAAAACCCAAATTTTCCATTGAAAAATACTTTGGACAGAAGATTTTCAATGTGCCCAGATTGGAGCCATTCCTACTCTGCATTGAGCTAACCTATCTGCATTTGGAATTTACACCAAGGTAACAGCATGGTTGGAGATAGCTGTACTCATGAGAATTCCTTTTGTGTAGATAGCGCCTTAGTTTTAACCTACACAACTAAACACGAAGAAAGCAGGGTAGCACGAATCTGTGCAGCCCAGGCAGCTCTTTCTAGAAATACATTAACCACACCACAAACCACTCAGTATCCCTTGTGCCCTGACAGCTTGTCACAGATTCATCGGGCAATTCTCTGGAACTACACCATATGAAGCCAATCCTCTCTCTGAGCATAGTGTCGCCAGGGCAAGAAGCTTACACGGCTTTGACCTTCCTGGATCTGAACTTGGAGCATTCAGCATCCCCTTCCACACAGTTGGGCCCTGCACCCCAACTCTGCAGTCAGACGTGATTCTCACCCAGCACGTAGAACAGAAGGTTTATTATTCAACAAGAACACAGCGTAGAACAGAACTTGTTAGCACAGAAATCAGTGACTTTCAGCCAAGTCCATCTTGGGAAATCCTGGCCCAGAAGCCCTGGACTCCCCCTCTTCCATTCCCTCTCCCAAGCAGATTGCCAGCTTCCAATGACCTGACCTCCGACACCCCCATTGCTCCTCCTCCTTGTCTTTGTCTCACTTCCTGGGCAAAGAGTCACCTGGTCATCACCTGGTTGCATCCCCCTCTTGGGTGTCTGTTTACAAAGGGCACCGGTCGTAGCCTCACCTGCCCAGAGGTCTCAGCCAAAGTCACAAACCCCTAGTCCCTCCACTGAGGTATTGGTGCAGCACACAGGGAAATTGAGGCACACATAATATTCATGCAAAACAGTAAAACTCACATAGGCTCACTTACAACATAATAAGGGAAAATCCCCACTTCGTCACAGAGCCACATATAAACAACCATGTTCTCAGACCAATTCCATGCTGTGGCCGAAGGAGATGAAGCACAGAAGACACAGCACAAGGGGATGAGGGACCATACCAATGCTGAGCTTTTGTGGGGGCTCTAATGTCTCCCAGCATAATTTAGAACAGCCCGATGGCTTTCTAAGTTATGGCAACCTCCCTGGCATCATTTACGACTTGCACTGGGCAGAATTGTTATAGCTCCAACCCCTCCCACCTCCATCATGCCTCCCACTAGAGCAGCCCTCTTTTAATTCTTTTGGGGGTAATTCCATGGCTCAGCAAAAAAAACCAGCAAAAAAATACTATAGCATTTGTAAAAGTCTCCAGCCTTTGTCATTCAAAGGGGAGCTGCAATTTAGAGCTGTCTGGAGGGCAACAATTTCATTTCCCAACCATTTTTGAGGTTTCACAATTTGTTTTAGTTTTTGTTTGTGTAAAAACCTGCATATTGGAATGAAAACCGAAGCTTCCAATGTTTTTCTGAATCAGAATTTTGTCAGAACTGCTGTTTCTGGATTAAAAACTTGAACTTTTAAATTCTGGTCTCTCTCCTGTCTGGTTAGAAGTGGCCAGAGAACCAAGGACCTAAAAAAATTGGCCAGGGTGGGAAATGCTTTTTCCCCTCCTGGGAATATTTTTGAGAGTTTTAAAAAAAATGTCCTGTCCCAAACTAGGACAAAAAGTTGAATTCTCTAAAAGTTTTGCAAACCACAAAACTCAAAATATGTTTGGTTTGGGTCAATCCAAGTGTTTTGTTTCATTTATTTTGAAAAGTTTCATTTTTATTTTGATTTTTAATTTCATTTTTCATCAAATGACCTTACCTTTCTTAGTGAAAAGTCCTCTTGAATCAGAAATCTGGAATTTTTTGTTTTGAAAATGTCCAAATGAAATGTTTCACTAATTTCAAAGCCTTCCCCCCTTTCATCAGTTTAAGTTGGGAGATTCATGAAAACTGACCCTGTTTCATGAACAGTTTTGGTTTCAATGTTGAAAAATTCCCAACCAACTCTACTTCCACAGCCTGTGTGGGAGATCCTGGCCAAGCCGTGTAGTCTTTCTGTATCTCAGTTTCCCTAGTGGTAATAGCAGGACCCTGCCATAAAGGGGGGTTTGAAGGGTAAATGCATTGAAAATTATGAGGTGCTCAGATACTATGGTAGTGCAAGAGTAATAGACAGACTGCCTCCTACCGTAACCCATACTGGGCCTGGGTCCCGGAGGCAGCAGCCCTGGCAGGTGATCCCAAAAGGGACATTCCCCTGGCCTAGCTGTCGGAGCCAGGCCTCAGCTGGTAGATGGTGTCAGCAGTGCCGGGCTCCTGCGAGTTTCTCTCCTGGCTGGCCGGGCGTGCTAACATCAGCGTGCAGGAGACATGCGGGGCTGCTCTCGGGGCCCCCCTTTTAGCAATCGCGGGGCGCAGACTTTGTGTGGGCAGCGGAAGCCCGCTGAGGAGGCGCTTCCCTCACGTGCTTCCAGCACATTCCTCTTCAGAATGCTGGGGAGCCCTCAAGGTCCCTCAGGCAGACACAGTGCCAGGACCCTTGGCTCCATGGCGCCTACTAAATGGGACCCTTCCGTCTCTCTCGCATGCACTGTAACATCAAGCCTCTCAAGCTCACAGCTAAGGCTGACAATCTGTCACAATAAGGTGGCCGTTGGTTCAATAAAAGATATTACCTCACCCCTGCCTTGTCTCTACACTAAGACTGGTTCACGGGAGCCGGACTTATCAAGACAATGATCTGGGATGCTGCTCAGTCAATATAGTTTTTCGGAATGGTGACTAAATATTTCTGTCTAAGAGGCTTAGGAGCTGTTCTGTGAGCAAAGAGACGCATTTCTGGTGCTGCCCAAGGGAGCTCTTCTTTAGAAAAGTGCTGTGATTTCAGAGCTTAAGGTTCTAGTCTCCACTCTCCGGGTGTTTGTGCTGCATATTGGTGGCTGCAGAACGTGGGGAGTTCACAGACTATGCGCTTTACCTCTCAAGCTCGTTATAGATTGCTGTGTAGATTCTCACAACAGCACCAGCTAGTCACTGTTGCTTTTTAGTCTCATAAGAGTGAGGCATGGTGAAGTTTAACAGGGGAAATCCCTGAGTCACTGAGCTAAGAGGATCTTTTTGAATGGGTAATTCTCCTTCCAGAAATGTACTCCCAGCACGCTGCTCCCTGTGCAGCTTGCCAGATTTGACAAGCAGGTTAATGAAACAGTGGCAGAGACACTCAGTCACTGATAACCCAGGGAAAGCGGCAATTCATCAAGTGCTGGGCTGTGCCCTTGGCCCTGATCCTGCAGTCCTTTTACACATGTGAGAAGTCTTGCTGACTTCAGGGACTTTGTTGGGTACAAGCAGCAGGATGAGGCCTGAAATGTCCTATTGTGCTCCACTGGTGTCTAACACATGAACCCATCTCTCATCGACTTGGTTTCTTTGTCCCAGACCCACACAATTGCTCGGGCACCTAACTCCCACTTTAGTTACTTAAGTTCAAAATTTAGGCGTTACTGAAATTCTCAGAAAAAAACACCCACTCTCCCACCACCTAACTCTGGGGGTACCTAAAATCTCTTGGCACCTACATTTCTGCTGCTTGTACCTCTGGGCATGCACACTGCTGCCTTGGTCCTGGTGGCTCAGGCCTGTGTCCACCCTACGCCTGAGTGGGATCCTCAGACCACATGAAACTAGATGTTCCCTGACCTAGCTCACCTGCAATGTCTGATCACACCTCACAGACCCCCCCCTCTGCCTGAAGTCAAGAAGGGAGGCTGAACAGGGGCTTTCCACCTATCAAGTAAATACCCTAACCACTAGGTATGGGGGCTCTTTCAACCTCTCCTGTTGGAGCTGTTCCACTGTGCAAAAATAATTAAACATGCATTGGGTTCCAGCAAGTATGTGAATGAGTCTACTGTCTTGTGGTCAGGGCACTCACCTGGAAGGCAGGAAACCCCTGTTTGAATGTCTTTTCCTCATCCCACAGAGTGGGGAATTGAACCAGGGTCTGCCATATGCAGAGTGAGGGTGCTAACTACTGAGCTAAAGGTTATAAAGGAAATCCCCTGCACATGCCATTTGTGTGGAATTAGAAGTGTACTGGCATTATTTTTGCAGGACCCAGCTTCGGTGCCTCCTCTCTAGGAGACGGTTCCTGGCTGTGAATCCCAAGTAGAGATAGGCACCTCACTCTGTGAGAGGGGCAGGACTTAGGACACAACCTGCTCTTCAGCATCTGCTTCTGGCTAGCTTATGTGGATCCTTCCCTAGCATGCTAGCCTTTGTGGATCCCATTCTTAGGCACCATTCTCTCCCTAGTGCATTATATAGGTGAGCCTGGGTGCCTACCTCCAGGTTTGTGGATTCCACTGGGTGCTCAGGCACCTTAAGTGTTCCATCTGCTAACTTTTAAGTGGCAATCCCTTTGTGGATTCGGGCCTCTGCTCCTCTTTGTCTCCAGCCCTCCTGTCTCATCGAGCTCTGCCTTGTCCCTTTCCTTTCATGCAGTCACACCACTAGTAGTGAGAACCTTCTCCTCTCCAACCACTGCCACCAGGAACCTCTTGTATTCCTTCTTCTCCTTACTCTCAACTCTCCATCCTGTGGTTGTGTCATTTACTTTTTAATTGCATTCTCAATGGATATGAGGATGCTTTATATCAAATATACTTATTTAAAAAATACAGACTCTTTCACTGGGTTGACTAGACAATTAATTTTCATGTTCTCACTGAGCTAGACTCTTGAAATTTGACACACTCAGTCATTAAGAGTTATTGTGCTCAAAGATTTTCCTCATTCCCAAAATTTGACCTTTTCCTACTAGTTTTGGAATTCAAATCCTGACATCTGGGTCACTCTTTCACAATGGGCCAGAAAAAAAAATCCCAAAATTTGCGATAAGACATTCCAATCATGGTTTAGAAAAAAAATGACATGAATTTATTTGGCGAGGCAGCACTCACGAAGGTCTCTAACCTGAAGAGATTAAAGACATCTAAGATCATCAGTTCTATTCAGTCCATTTTAGCCAAACAAATTGTCAAACGTAAGCAATAGACCCACAATCACAGACGATAGCCATGTACATCCACTGACAAGTACGCGGATGTCAGCTAATTTCAAACAAAATTGTATAGTATCTTATAACTAGGCATGGCAGAATTCATTTTTTTCTAGAATTTCAATGGATAATATCAATGTTTATTTTAAGCTTTTTTCCAATTTCTATTGTTTGCATTTTTCACAGTTGTGCAAAATTATGGAGCAGGGCAGACAATTATGTCATGACAGTAGATATTGTGATTCAAGGTTAAAGCTTTATAAACTTATAACACTGATTGTCAACATCAGACATCAAAATATACAAAACAAATATCCTTAAATCAAACTAAGTTCTCAAGCAGCATTTTTCTTTCTTCGTCTATCTGTACATTTCAGTTATTACCACTAGAAATGTTTTTTCATCAGTATGTGTTTGTCTGGTGGAATTGGCATTTCATGACATTCATCAATACAAATCTAAACCTTCCAAGCCTATGTATAATGACTCGGTCTCCGAGTGAACTGCAAGGCCTGCTTCCTTAACTTATTGGATAGAAAGTGCTTCTTGTAGCCAACTAAGACCCTGCATTTGAATGAAGCAAAGAATGCTGATGCCTCTACTAATGTGTTGCGAGTGTGTGTATAAACGCATGGATCATTACAGGGTCATGTCTGGAGCGACTTATCACATGCGCAATGTGCCTCAGGTGGCTCGTGACCACTGGATTCATCACTGAATTTGGTCTGCTGATTGAATCATTAGCTTCCCCAGCCCAGCCCAGGTACTGACGGGAACGCTGGTATGAAGTTAAAGGCTTTCACTTACCCTAAAGGGTGAGAATGTGTGTGTGTGCACGTATGTGCAGTAGACCAGCCTTTTGGAGTGCACAAGGTAACATGGTTTCTTTTCTATGTCTAATTAGGTCAATCGGAAGCTTAGCTGGTTCCTTCAGCACAGTTGAGTTAGGAAGATAGGAGTCCCCTCCTACCTGAATTGGCACTTCTATGCCAATCACCTGGACAGGATTGGGACAGAAAAGCTCACCCAATCCATGCACAACTTCTCAGAGCTACGGATGGCTTCTGAGGCCTTGCCTCATGCTCCTTTTCCAGATCAGGGACAGATTTAAAACTGATGTTTAACAAAAGTTTTCCAAAACACAACAGGGCTGCCCAGAGGATTTAGAGGGCCTGGGGCAAAGCAATTTCGGGGGCCCCTTCCATAAAAAAAGTTGCAATACTATAAAATACTATATTCTTGCCCCACTCCCCTGGTCCAGGGCAGCCCTGAAAAACAAACACACACAGCTTAAATAAGCCCCACTGAGGCGGAGTAGGGGCACACCAAACTTAGCTGCTGCAACCACTCCCTGTACTCCAGAGTGGTCCTTTGACATCCTTGCCAAAGCTACACTTCTGCAAGTGACAGGGTGAAGGAAAATAACCCAGATTTTCTTTTAAAAGTGCTACATATACTTTGGATTGGTCCAGAACAGCCTCTGTATTCAGCAACTGGCATCGCAGCACCAGGGCAAACCCCAAGGCGAGCCATAATTCAGGCTCCAAGCAGGAATGAGATAAACCGCGTAAACTGCAGCTTTCCTTGTTTTCCTGTGGGGAAACATCCGAGCTGCTATACCAGTGACTGGCTGCTGATGGCTGAATCCCAAGAATGGGCAAAAACTTACATAACCACCAGTGTCCTGAACATACCCCTTCTTGTTTATGGGGCCGCTGGGTAACTCCCACCCTCCTGGCTGAGAAATAGGGATGTTTCCAGCCAGAGAGGACAGCCTCATGGAACACCTCCACCGCAGGCTCGCAGCCCTATTGCTGTTATACACAAGTGTTGTTATGATTGTTCTGTGTTGTGTAGCAGTTTCCTATTCCTCTCCTCAACACTGCCCTCAGCACTTGCTATTCTGAATTTCTTTCTCCAGCTCACTGACGTTCTAGCATCACTGAAATCAGTGAACTTGCAGCTGTAACTTAGCACACCCCTTGTTTTCCTCAGGAAGACAAAAACAGCACCTGTGTAATTATGACATTTTGCAGATAATTTTAACCGTAAGTCATAATTCGGAAACAACAACCCCCCACGCACCCCACCTCAGCATAGAGAGCTGATTCTTGGCACCTTGAACTTGCTGTCAAACATGCTAGCAGAAATAAAGAGGTGCTAATACAATAGAGCCTAGGAAGAGAAAATAAGATTAAAGGCGACATTTGAGATTTTTTCAGGCTTCTGGGGAGGAGAAAAAAGTAGAACAAGGTTTAGCTGCCAGCAAAAGCTGACAGACAGAAGCTCGGGGGTTGTTAAAATAAGAGCCCTCATTATTTCATGCTGGTTAATGAAAGCAAGCTTGGCGGGATCTTTAATTTGGCCTTGAAATTGAATTTATCTTTTGCTATTGGAGGAAAACTGTTGGCAGGCACTGGTCATGTCTTTTGTGCCTTGCAGTCCTTACTCCCTTGGAGGAGTGAGTGGGTCATGAATTTCCCGAAGCAGGAGGAGCAATATTTGTATATAGACTAGCAGGTCTTGTATGAATTCTGATAGATTTTAGCATCCAAATTGTCCCTTCTGTCATCTTGTCTTCTACATAACACGGGTCATAGAACTTCACCGAGTGACCTATTGAGGCCACTAATGTGTGTTTGGAGGCCTTTTCTGCAAGATATGCTTGAATCAGTCTGGATCTGAAGACTTCAAGACATGGAGAATCCATCATTTCCCTGGGTGGTTTGGTCTGGTGGTTAGTCACTCTGACTATTAAAAACCTGGGCTCAATGTCTAATTTGAATTAGTTTGACTTTAACTTCCAGCCATCAGTTCTTGGCACGTCTTTCTTTGCTAGATTAAAGAGCCATGGTAGCACCCATTAGTTTCTCCTCATGAAGATACTTAGCAAGTCACCTCTCCTTCTTCATTTTGGTACACTAAACACTTTGAGCTCATTAGGTATCTTACCTTACAGCATTTTTTCCAGCCTTGAATCATTCCTGTGACTCTTCTCTGCACCCTTTCCAGTTGTTCAACAACCGGCAGGTTGGAGCCAC
This sequence comes from Gopherus flavomarginatus, assembly GCF_025201925.1. Lineage (NCBI taxonomy): Eukaryota > Metazoa > Chordata > Testudines > Testudinidae > Gopherus > Gopherus flavomarginatus. The sequence goes on from NC_066629.1 coordinate 14,207,089, forward strand.
GTGCTATCCTGTGATGTATCACATAGTAACCCAGAAGGTAAAAGTTATCATCTGAATCACCACGGATTGCACAGTGAAGCTCTGGTCAGTGGTTAAGCACAAAGCCCTCTCAGTAGGGGTGTTGAGAGACAAACATGGAGCTCCAGGAGGACATTTTCACTGGTGCTTTTCGGAGTGGCGGCAGGCTCTCCTGCCTTGGAAATCCTTGATGACACTGGTGGTAAAAGGCAGGATCTTGAATCAGGGGTTGCCTGTGATGGCAGGGGGACGGAACTCCATGATCCAGGAACTCCCTTCCACTCCTAAATTCCCATGTCTGGGGATGGATTAAGACTTTGGGCCCAGCCAGGTCAAGGGAGGGGTGCGTACATGCCTACACGGCACTGGCCAGGAATATCTTGGATGCCTGTAACTCAGACATACCCCTCTGGGGCACAATCCCTCCCCTGCTTCCTCCTCAATCCTGGGATTAGTGATGTCACTGCTAGCCTACACCGGGAGTAAATAAATTTCTACCTCACCTGCAACATCCTCACACCGGCTGCTCTAGGGCGCTGGCTTTGCTGCACTGGCCAGAGTGCTGTGGGGAGGGCAGGGTCAAGGCCCTCCTATGCCCTACTTCTACCCACTCACCCCACCCACCAGGGGAGGTGGATTGGCAGAAGAAGGAGGCTGATCTCCTATCCACACTTCTGCTAGTGACCTGGGGAGCTCACGCAGAAGAGTACAGGGACATTTTACACTCCCTGCCTCCTCTTGGTGGGCACGTAGCCAAGATTGTGCCCATAGGACCTGATTTCCAGAGGTGCTGAGCACTAGCAACTCCTGTTGACTTTGAATGGAGCTGTGGGCCATCAGCATTTCAGAGGCATGGGGTTGTGGCGTTTGCAGAGTGGTCAGGAGACCCTTGGATGAAGGTTGCTGCAGCATTGCATTAGCCACAAATGAACACAAAGGGTCAGGAGGGCCTTTAGACTGAGAAACTGCAGAGGCAGAAGGGAGAGTAAGCCGCCTCTCCTGCCCCCACCTGGCTGCTAGACCTGGTCACACAGAAATAAGGAGCCATTGGGTGTCTGCTGCAGCAGGAAGGTGAGGAGTGAGTGGACATTTGGTTCCACCTCCCTTGATAGACAGGTCAGCTCAGCTGAGCCCAGGGGCGGCTCCAGGCATCAGCACACCAAGCGTGTGCTTGGGGCAGCAAGCCACTGGGGGCGCTCTGCTGGTCGCCGCGAGGGTGGCAGGCAGGCTGCCTTCGGCGGCGTGCCAGCAGAGGGTTTGCCGAAGCTGCGGGACCAGCGGACCCTCTGCAGGCAAGCGGCCGAAGGCAGCCTGCCTGCCGTGCTTGGGGCGGCAAAATACCTAGAGCCGCCCCTGGCTGAGCCACAGGGGGGGTTGCAATTTGCTGGAACAAGGGGGAAGCAGAGCAGGAGTTATGGCTTGGAGGGTCACCCATGAGGCATAGCAGCTCTGGGGCCCGCTCCTGGAGTCATGCATCTTGCATACTACCCTTTGCTCTGGGCTGGGCCTAAGGGAACAAAACTAGCCCAGGCTGCATGCTCTAATTACTCCAGGGATCCAGCCAACAACCCGTCTCCCTTCGCACAGGAACAAAGGAGTTAACATTCCCCACCCCAGGAGCCTCCTGGCAGGACCAGCTCTTTGCTTCATCTCATCCCAACCCCCTGCTGCAAATTGTTGCTTGCTAAAGGAGATACTTCATAGCGGTTAGGAAGCATTTCTTTCCCGTGCTGGCTGGAGCTGTTTTTCACTCAAGCTGCTAAGAGTATTTACAGTCCCATCATAGCTACTGGTAAGACGCGCTCCCCCCTCCCCCCGTCTGTCTCTCTTTTTCTTTCCCTGACACTTTTGTCGTGGTGACGGGCCCCAGTCCATGCAGAGATTAACACTGTGTTCAGCCAATGTCCATGCCTCGGAGGAGAAGAGCTAGCTGTTTATCTCTTGAAAGCAGTCGCTTTGGATTTGATCCCTTGGGGGATTTATTGGGGTGTCCTGAATCTGCTTCTGTCTCTTTTGGCCTCTCTCTTCATACACATTCACTCCTCTGTGCAGTGCACTATGGATGCAGGGACAGATGCCAGGGGCTGGGGATTTTGTATTTCTCCTCCAAACCAGAGCAATTCAGAAAGACCAGCGAGTGTGGCAGCATGACTGAGGCTCAGTACCCTGTAATCCTGCAGCTTGCAATCATTTCTCTTGGTCAGAGCAACTGGGCTCACTTTGCCGGGCCTCATGAGAGCATCCCCCTGGGTTCTGACCTGCACCTCTGGGATTTGTCACAATTGAATCCAAATGCTCACAACTACACTGAGCCAAAGTGGCCAGTTCGCCACTTCCCCCCGATTTTCAACATAAATCTATCTCCTAGATGGTAGGATATTTGGGGCAGGGTTTGTCTTTGTGCGGCTAGCACAATGGGGTCCTGGGCCATGCTTGGAGCTCCTAGCCACTATGACAACAAAGATTTGCACAAAGCTCAGCTGTGTATCTTCTTGGGAGGGTCAGGAACCCCCAAGCACCTGTCTGTGAGATACCCAGACCTTGGGGCACTACACACAGGGGGAAATCAGCCTTGCCCACGTGTTTACATTCTCCTGCGGTGGGCAGGTGGACAGCGAGGTGCTACTGCAATACAATGTGGGCACAGCACCTGCTCCACCCATCATGTCCCAACCAGCCCCACTGAGCCACCACTGGGAGTGTGGTGCCTTGCTACTGACACACTACAATGTGCTGTTGGCCTGTCCTAAGGGTAGGAGGGAGGGAACCATGACTTCCAAGAATGTTTGAGTCACAGTGTCTCTCTGGGGTGGCTTGCATATTTCCCTTTGCTTAGGGCTCAGGCTAAGGCACAATCTAACCTGAAAGAGTCACCAACCTGGCTGTTTCCAGTAGGCAATTAACCCCCAAACCATCCCTGGTGTAGCTTTGCAGTGAATGCTTAGTTCTGTTCTGCTCTATCAGCAGCTTTGCCAGCTCCAAGAGCTGAAAAAATCATGAGTCAGTGTCCTCCCCCACCAATCATGAGGTTGGCTTAAAGATTCATGAGCTTTTTTAAAAAATAAAACAAAACCAAACAGACAAACAAACAAAAAAAACCATGCTGGGTTCTTTTAATTCTTCTTCTGGTTTTTGAGCTTTAGAGTGCACTTGAGGCAGGTATTGATGATTTTCTCTGCACGGGATAGAAATTTACCTTAGAAAAACAAAACAAAAAAACGGACATCTGAAAGTCTCACAAAACGACATGACTCTAGGAGCTGGAACTTTAAGAAATTACTCAAATATTGCCAGACTTGCAAGCTGGCAACACTGCACCAGTCTGCTGACAGGATTGCTGGGTGGTTCTGTCCCATGTGTGATGAGAGTTGCTCTTTTTAACTTAAATTGTAAGGGCTTCGGGGCAGGGGCTGTCTTTTTGTTCTGCATTGGTACAGCGCTTGGCACAGTGAGGTCCCGGCCCATGCCTGGGGCTCCTAGGTGCTATCGCAATACAATTAACAACAACTTTGCAGTCAGACATCTTAGGAAGTGCATAAAAATTAATAATAATCCCCTCCACTGATTGTTTTGAAACAAGGACACCAATTATTTATCTTTTTCAAAAGAAAAAAAAATTATATGAATAATCATGTCAATGTGCACCAGTGTTTTCACAGCACCTTTCATGCCCTTCCAATGCCAGGCCCTTTACAGATCTAGTGAGTCACAGAATGAAATAAAGTCAACCAAAGTTGCAAGGGGGAATGCTCCCGCTCTGAAAGATGATTGGACGAGAGACGGGGAAATTCAGCCGTGTTCAGAGCCATAAGGCCTGGGCATCACTTAAGCTCTTTGCACAGGCAAATTTCACCATAACTGTGTACTACAGTATAAACAGCACCATGAACAAAACACTGACCGTTTATAGTTCTTCCTCTTACTTCCATGGTTCCTGTCCAGAGCCCTCGACTGATAGTCTCTTGTTATCACTCCTAACTGCTCATTAAAATGTGAGCCTGCAGGTCACGCAGGTTGTCTCAGTTATAATCTTGCGTCAATGGAAAGGCTGAGCTTTCTGTAATGATGCCCCTCAATTTCCACCTTTTTTTTTGCTGCTTACAGGGCCCAGCATTTGCAGCTGATCTGACCTGCTCTTCATTATCCATGAGAGCCACTCTATAAAGGTTCTGATACCGGGGCCAGGGAAGTGGCTGGCTCTGGGGACATGCAGTTGGACTTTACCCTCCTTGCTACTTCAGGTGAAGGCTTCTGTGGTGGTGACTGACAGTTGTTACTAGTGACACCTGCTGGGCAATACTTTCTAGGGGATAATATTGTCAGTCTCATTGGCAGCTTCAGCCGGAAAAACCTATCTGTGTAAGCACTGGTGAGGTCCCCAGTTGCTTCATTATCTGAGGCACAGATAGCCAAAGGTATTTAGGTGCCTAAATCCCACTGAAATCACTGGAAGTTGGGCACCTCAATATCTCTGAGGATGTGGATGTCAGTGCCTCCCATGTGTTTATGGATTTCTCCTGTAAGGTGGGGAAGCTTTATTATCCCCATTTTACAGATGGGGATAAAGTCACAAAGTGATCAAGATTTTCAAAAAGTGACTAGTATTTTAGGGAGCTTTAATTTCTTGGGGCCTGTGATGGGGTATACAGACCCTGCACTGGTAACAAAGGGGTTTAGCGGCTGCTCCAGACCTAGGCAGCCCCATCCTGCCACACCTGCATTCTCGAGAGGGGGAGCTCCAAAGGCCAGCAGAAGTGACTGACTTACACTCTGCGCTTCGGCTGCCTGAGGTCTGGCTGTAGCAACGTTGCCCAAAGGGAAGTGACTTGGTATTATCAGAAGGTCTGAGACTTCGATTCCAGTTATTTGAGGTCTTTACCCATTGTGAAAGGAGGGGACTGGCAGGAAGTGGCCCAGGAAGGCAGCAGTATAACACTTTGAGGTTCAGGGCTTAGCTCCCTATCACTAGACTCTGCACTGGAACCTGGTGGAGAGGGTGGGCCCAAGTCCCCCACCAACCCCTGGGGCACCAAAGGGCGGAAGTCCAATCTAGATGAAAGAAAGCTCTGAAGAGAGAAGGGTTAAGATCCCAAGACCCCAGCCTGGGGCGGGGAGCCCTTTGCTTTATCTCTATACCCCAGAAGGGGTGGACCTCAAATGTGTGGCCTCACTGGGAGGCGAGCAGAGAAGGACAGACCACTGCAGGACCAGAGCGGCTGGCAACAGGGGTGCCAGGAAAGAAAAGAACCTGCCCTGCTCTGCCTGACCAATGGTGGCATCTGAGCTCCTTAGCAGTGCCCAACTGGAACACCCTAAAGAAGGTGTTTTCAGCAGATAGTGGCTGCTCAGTACTTTCTGTAAATCAACTCTTTCTGGGGTCTCCTGCCAGGTACTCAAATGCACTAGTCAATTCTGAAAAATCTTGGCATAAGCCGCTTGCCCGAGGCCCCACAGGAACATTGCAGCACAGCTAGATCAGCAGCTGTATTGACCAAGAGTCAGGTTCTGGCCCAGAGATACTAATACTTTCTAGCTCATATTCCCTCATTAGATCTCAAAGTGCATTACAAAGGAGGTCGCTATTATGATCCCCATTTTATAGATGGGGAAACCGAGGTACAGAGTGCTGAGGAGGAGAAGCTTATTTACTTCTAGACATAGTACATTGCAGTCCGACAGTTGCCGCGGTTTGGTTGTGTTTCCCTGTGCTACAAATTGCTCCTTGGTTCAGGCCCAATGCTCCACTCACCACCATAGTGACGGTCTCATCTCAGCTGCGATATGTTCCATATATCGTGTCATTCTTACATTGCGGCTGTAGGGTTTTAAATGGGGTTTCCCCTGCTGAGTCACAATGTGATGTTGCTTTGGTAACTTCCGGAAGGTTCATGTATTTCTGTATAGCTTTGTGGATTCGTGGCAGTGTTTCCTAGAAGATAATGGCTGGCTGATGTTCTTTAATCACCATGGGAGAGTTCTGTGTTTATGTGTGAGCAACCACACTGTTTGGATCCATGGACACGCCCCACAAACGGGCGTGTCGAGACCTCCTGGCCCACATCCTTCCCAGCCGAGGTGCAGGCTGGTGGTGGAGCTCATTTGGCTGCTGCTTACCAAGCTCTGGAAAAAGCATGGCCTTGATGCCTGTTGGGAGGAGGTAGTGGCGTATGCATTCTGGAGGTGTCCACTTCCATGGCACGATCAAACTCTGCTTCCCATTTCCCTTAATGGGGTGTGACTTATCTATTCCGGTGCTCTTCAGAGATGCAGAGAGAATGGCAATTAGGGCTGCCTTTTTCTGCTGAGTTGTATTCTGCTTTTACAGCCCAGTGTCAGCAAGCCTCTTCGTCCCATCCCAGCTGCTGGCAAGCCCCAGCACTCCACTCACGCATTCACGTGCCTCCAGGAGAGATCAGGGTTAGGAAGACAGTTGGTAAGTTTCACTTTAGGCTGCAGTTCTCATAGGTGCCATGAAAGAGGCCGAGTGCAAAGATCCAAGTTCTGGTGACTGCAATGTGCTATGCTGGCAGGCAACCTCAGCTGCCCCTTCAGGGGCATAAATCTGGTTTGTTGGCTGAGTCTGCTCCCACTCCCATGGCACAAAGATCTATAGCCTCTTTTGCAAGGGAAGAGGCGGCTGAGCATTTGCAGCGTGCAGCACAGGTACCGTATTTCACAGCTGGCTGACTTGTAATGGGATTCTTTTATCCAAAGTTACTTTCCTGGATCCAGCTCTGATTAGCAGATGCAAATCCTGCCCTGCATGCTGATGTATCTGCTGTACAGGTCATCCCTCTCTCCATCTGTTGGCCTTCCAGACATGATGTACAGCTCTTTGGATCTCTAAGGGTATGTCTACACACTGTAATTAAACACGTGAGGCATGGGGCTTGGGCTAAGGGGCTGTTTAACTGTGGTGTAAACGTTCCGGCATGGACTGCAGCCAGAGCTCTGGGACCTTCCCACCTCGTAGTGTCCTAGAGCTCGAGCTCCAGCCTGAGCCCGAACATCTACACTACATTTAAACAGCCCCTTAGTCCAAGCCTTTGAGCCAAGTCAGCTGGCACAGGCCAAAGGCAGGTGTCTAATTGCAGTGTAGACAGACCTAAGGCAGGAGTTTGCAAAGGTTTATGTAGAGTGGGCCAGTAATAGAGAGTTTTGCTGGTAGCTTCCTGCCCATTCCTCCTCTCTCAGCCCCACCTCCCCTCTCATTCCTCATTGCCCAGCCCCTGGATTTGCCCCGGTACCACCGACCAAAGTGTTCCTCCCTACCCTTTGTACGGCATGGTCTGCACCTACTGCCTGCCTGGTTGCACCATCCCAAATGCAACTGCTTGATTCCTGAGCAGTACCTCCCCAACAATGTTTGTGTGTGTGGGGGGTGTCCTTAGAGATGAGAAGGACAATGGAAATGGATGTCCAATCCTGATGTCCAGTCCTGCCTCCCCAGGTGAAGAGCTGGACCAGTGTGGAGTTACCAGGTTTGACTGTCTATGCAGCAGCTTCTGTAAGATCAATGCCTTTGGGTTGTCTCAGCAGCCACTGATCTGGACAGTGCAAGTGTGGCTCCCAGGAGCAAAGAGTCAAGCCCTCATTGCCATATTCCCCTTGCTGCTAGGGCAGGACTTGGCAGCATGGCTGTCTGGATTGGGGAATTCTGCACCAAACCTCCATGCACATCTGCATCCAGTTGACCTCAGAGTCACAGGAGATCATCAGCACAAGGGCCTGCCAGGAATTCAGCATCTCCCTACAGCTTGGATCAGGTCAATCAGGACCACTCAGAGGGGCGGTAAGTGGGGCAATTTGCCCTAGGCCCTGGGCCCCACAGGGGCCCCAACAAGAATATAGTATTCTATAGTACTGCTACTTTCTTTTATGGAAGGGGCCCCCGAAATTGCTTTGCCCCAAGCCCCCTCAATCCTCTGGGCAGCCCTGAGGTCAATTGATGTCTCAGAGCTTATGGTTCCTCCACAGGAAATGAGCCTAGCACAATCAGTTAATGGGCTTTGATGGGAATGGCTGCTCTTGGAACACAGTGAGCCTGGGACCAGATCCTCAGCTGGTGGGAACTGATGTAGCTCTTTTGAAGTCAATAGACCAAGACCGATTTCATTCATCCAGTGATAGATTTTAGCCCTGATGGGACCATTGTGATCATCTAGTTGGACCTTTTGTACAACATGGGCCATAGAATTGTAGCCAGTGATTCCTGGATCTAGCCCAATCACCTGTGAACTCAATTTATACCAGCTGAGCATCTGGCCCCTGAGTTCTTCTGGATCACCAGTGCTTTTCACCAGTGCGACATCACTGGCGTTCCTCCTGATTTGCACCTGTGTAGTGCCAGCAGAACTAGGTCCCATCTGCGGAGATCCACTGAACTTTCCTCCGAATGGAATCCTGGAAACCTCCTGGACTATCCACTGTGGTGTTGTCAGACACAGTAAGCAGACTTGGGCCACCCGAGACCCAGAATTATGCTGAGTATTTCTGGGCTCATCTGGAGTGCACCACACTGATCTTTTGCCCCGCGAGCTGTGGTGGGCTGATAATCACAGCACATGATATTCTCATGCACGTTTTCACGTCCCATGATGAGAGACACTGGCTTGCAGTGGAGTGAGACACTGATACCAAGTCATCATGGATTTGATTAATTTTATAGCAGTGGCTGGGGGCCCCAACCAAGGTATATTACCTAGTATGGGCCCTTCACCAACACAATGAGACAGTCCCTACCTAATCTAAATGGGTAAGACAGACAGCAGGGGGACAGTGCTGTTAACCCCATTTTAAGATTGGAAACTGAGGCACAGAGATGGCAGGCCAGATTTTTAAAGGTCTACAGGCACCTAACTCCCATGGGAGTCAGTGAGTCGAATCAGCTATGAAATCACAAAGGCTAAGTTTGTCCCTCCGGAAAGTGGTATGAGCTGGGCGGAGCTCGAATGCAGTCTATGCTGCCGTACCCCAGGAATTTAGAGTGATTGATTAGGGTGGGTCACAGATAGGTTCAGAGCACAGTGAATCTGAGTCTATCAAAGGCCAAACCCCTTCATTTCACAGCAACACTCAGGATCCAGGTTAGCACTCATTTTTAATCCTTGTAATCCACTTCCACCCTGCTTGGTGCTCTTCTGTCCCCCTCGAGCGGTGTGCGTACAACGTACAGGGGCTGGTAAGTCAGCTACAATTCATGCTGACAGAGCTGGCTAGTTTAGCTCAGACAGCAGCAGCTCATGCTTTTAGATCTAAAAGTCCTAGGTCCGATGCCCGCTGCCGATGGCCCAGTCAGGGCCAGGAGATTAGGGGCTTTCTCCAAAACTGTTCTAGGGTTGCAGTGGAGGCAAGGCAGTACAAGGTGAAGACCAGAGCTGAGTTCAAACCAAAACCTGGAGCTGGACCCCAGTGAAGTTCAGATTTGGGCTCAAGTTTTGCTGCTCAGACTCATCTCTGTTCAAGGTTGGGCTGATTCCGATTCAACATCACAGTAACGCCACTTGGCACAATTCTCCTTTCAGTCACACAGCAATAACCTCACGGGTGCAATTTTCTACTTGGGACAATTAGTCAGGCTCCACTGAAGTCAGGGGGATAGAGCAGTATCCAAGTCAGTCATCGGGGTTATGCCTATGGTATTGCCCACTCTGAAGATTTTATTGTGTCTAGTGATATTTTTTGTTTTTCTTCAGTCTCCATCTCCTGGAGTCATGTGATTAGGTGAGATTTCAGTGCTCATTTGGAAACAAACAAAAAAAACACAACCCAAAAGTTTTTAGTCCTCTTAATTCAGAAGAAAAGCCTGGAAAGCTGAATCAGGTACCCACAGCTTCCAGAAAGATGACAAATTTATTCCCTCCCTCCTATTTATCACTTTAAAGAAATGTGATTTTCATCATTTTGCGGGCCTCGATTCATGCTCTTTGAATACTTGGAGGTTGGTGAGATTATGCTGATTTACACCAGCTGAAAAAGATCTGATCTAATGGAGTCATGCCTCTGTAACCCTGGTGTTCACTACAGGCTGATCAGGCTTCAGTGGCAATACTTCCACACTGACACCAGGTTCCAGGAGATCAGAATCCAGCCCAATGTGTTTACATAGAGGCTGAGTAGGTGGTGAGGTGAATTAGCACAGGCAGGGCAGATTCCCACTTAAACAAACCATCCACTTGCTAAAAGACAACAATGACTTAATACTTCCTAATTACCAGACCAAAGTAAAGCAATTACTCCTTATTTTCACATGATTATTAAGAATGGCTTAAAATGAGTAAACATTAAAAAAAAACCTACTTAGCAAATTTTCATTATCCAAACGAGGAATAAAGATATTTATAAGCAAAGGCAGCCCCTATATATAATGGAAAGACTTTACTCAGGAAATGAACGAATTAGTACTGTGCTTAATTGCAAGAAATTACTATCAGGTTACTACAAATTACTGGCAGGATGAACACTTTTTTTTTTAAAGTAAAAATTCCACTGACACATTTTATGCAACTGTAAATAATTAATTGTTTCCTTTGTTCCTGAGCAGAGGAAAGAAATGAAAGGAAAATACCAACAGATCCCATTGGCCAGAGCCATTATTTTTTTAAATTACTTCTTAATATCAGACTGTCTCCATGCAGCCATATCTTGCAATTGGCAGCATGCATTCAGTCATTCATACACTTCTCCTGAGGTTGCTGCATGAAGCAGCTATTTCAGGATGCTTGCAAGTGATTATTTCAGGAGCTGCTCGCTCAGTCTGTGTCCCAGCTGCCAGTTCCTGTGGCAGCCTGCGCAGTGAGCTGAGTACTGCTTTGCAGGCCTCCCAACTGTGCAGCACCCATGTAAGAAGTTGTTGCATTCAAGAGTGTGCCGGCAGATATTGCAGGGGGTAGTGCATGAGGTGAGCAGACACTTGTTGCAGGTGGCATTATGTGCAGTGTACATGCATTCATGGCAAGGGCAGTGCATGCAATCCATGTGCAGGTAGTTAGAGGTGGCAGAGCATGCAACAGGCATAAAGTGCAGAGGGTGCATCATTAATGAAGTTCTTGCAGATGGCAAATCCTCACAGGCACTGCAGCATATATATGGTTATTGCGAGTGGCAAAGCTTGCAGCATGCGTGAAGTTACAGCAGGTGCAGAGTATTCAAGCAGAATTGCAAGTTCTAAGGTGCCAAAGTTGACTTTAAAAGCATTTTAAGGGAATAAGACTTTTTAAATGTCACATTTTCTCTTGCCCACACACACATATATCACCATCCAACAAGTGCAACATCGCCAAGCCCAAGTATTCAAACATCATGAGGCAGGCCTCTCAAAAATCATGAAACTAGCTCAGAAGTCATGAGATTTTAAACAAAATACCTATTGATTCTTTTTATTTGCCTCTGGTGTGTGAGCCTTTAGGGTGCACTTGCTTCACATTTTCAAGATTCTCTTCCCATGCTCAAGGGTTAGATATTTAATTTAAGACAAAAAAGGGGGTGGTGGTGGTGGTAAGATTCTTATGCAAGCACCTGACTCCAGCAGCTGGGACTTTAAGAAAAGACACCACATATGCTGAGACTCCTGATGAAATCACAAGACTTGGCAACACTGCCACTGTATGACACTCAGACAGCCCCTTCCCTGTAAAGCTGATCTAAGCACATAAAGAACATGTGTGATTGTCAAAAGGTGGCCCCCTCTCATGGCATGAGGTCACTTTACAGGGCCTCTGCCATCAATCTTCCCCCTCTTCAGGACTCCCCACCCAGACCAGTCTCACAGGCCCTTCTGGCAGGGCTTTACTTATTGCCTCAAAACAACCAAAATGCATCTAAGAACATTAGATAATTGCTGTGCTGGCATTAGTCTCAGCTCTTACCTTAAAATAGTTCCTTCGCAACCTCTTGTTTAGCAATCAGTACAGTGCTTTCCCTTTTCTGCACTTCCTACAACTCTTTGTCACCTCACTGTTCTGCTTCCCGATAGTCATTATAAGGAATCAGCTGATCCCTTAAAGGAGCAAGTCACTCACTGGTCTATACTGGGGAAGAGGGTGTGGGGGGGATCGATCTAAGTTACGCAACTTCAGCTACATGAATAACGTAGCTGAAGTCGACGTACTTAGATCGGCTTACTGTGATGTCTTCACCACAGGGAGTCGACTGCCACCACTCCCTTGTCGACTCTGCTTGCGGCTCTCGCAGTGCTGGAGTATAGGCGTCGATGAGAGAGCACTTGGGAATTGATTTATCACGTCTAGAGTAGACGCAATAAATTGACCCCTGCTGGATCAATCTCTGCCCGCCAATCTGGCGGGTAGTGTAGACATACCCTCTGTTACAGTGATCGAAATATACATCAGCTTCACAGAATTCAATTTGTTTTACAGTTTTGACAGATAATGTCCAGGTTTATTTTTAAGCCTTTTTTTTAGTTTTTATCAATTTAAATGTTCACAGTTGTGCCACATTAGGGGGGAGGGTGTCAGACAGTAATTCTTTAAAGACAGTGGAGACTGAGATTCAAAAAGTTAAAGCTCTATAACCATTAAAACACACACGGTCAACATCACTTGTCATAATGCACAAAGTAAATATCCTTCCGTCAAACTCTAATAGGTTCTCAAGAGCGTTTGTTTTCATTTGTCTGTCTGTAACTGTTGATTATTATCAATGGAGATTTTTGGTCAGTTTGTGTGCATGTACAGTGAAAATAACTTTGGCCTCCATATACAATAACAATCAAATGCTCCTAAGCCAAAATATACACAACATGGAAAATTTCACCAGTGTTCCGCTACATGAGGATGTGCAACCCCTGCTCAGTGTCCTTTACTTCCTGCCAGATTTGATTTTCAGCCCCTTAGGTAAAATGGAGAAGGTGGACAGCCCAAATAAGGAGGGTGGACAGCTGACAGACTCCACAAATAAATCAAATTCCCCCGGTGGTGCATCTCACCCTGGCTTTGGGTTCACTAGCACCATACTCCCTAGATATTAGGACAGTAATAATTGCTGTTATTTTTTTTTCGCACTGCATCTGCATTTTATCGCTTTTGGAAGGTTGACCCTAAACCAGATGCCATGTTTCCCAAATCATGAATGCAGGGAACTCGGAGCATCTTTCTTAAATCTTGAAATTTCATGTGATCAAGATTAAGTTGTACTGATTCCCAATAATTCCTGATTTCAACCATGCTGAGAAAACCCTTTCAGAGTATGTGCTCGTATTTTTGTTTCTAAGTGGGGTGGGAAAAAGCATGGGGAATGCTGGGCAAACCCCAAAGAGCTGGCCAATCTAGTTCAGATCTAATAAGAACTGACCAAACAGAGAACAACATTCAGTACAATGAATTATTGTTTTCATTTCTGTCATTCAAATTAGGGTAGACGCTAGCCAGAACTGTTGATCTATCTAATCTAATACACTGCTTACCCATCCAATGAATACACTAATACTGTAATTACTTTGCAGCTATTTGGCCTTGTCCTTCCACCCCTCAAACTCTCTCTTATGCCCACAATGTCCAGGATAAAACACAGACGGAGATCAGCAAATTCCAGAGTAGAGGACCTCTCGCTGAGGACAGCCTGCTGGCAGCCCCTCTCATTTAAAACAAATTCCTCCCTGATCGCATCTGCAACGCTATGGCACACAGAGAGAGGCAGTACTCAGGTAGCAACATGCCAGAAACTTGCACTGCAGCCTCAGGGCACCCGCTATCTGCCCCTACCTGCCTGGCACTAGTGCAGACTTTGCTAGTTTGCTATTTCTGATCTTTAAATGGGACTCCCACAAGCTGAGTTTACTCAGCTTATTCCTAAAACAACTTGCTACATCTGCCGTGGGTTGTGGAACCTTCATTGGTGTTCCTGGCCATGGCAGACAAAAGACAAAAACGCTTCTCTCTGTGATGGACACAGACAAGCAGCGAACTCCAGTCAGACTGGGACACATTATTCCTCTCAGAGGGGAGGGTAGTTACTGGCATGGATGGAAGTTAATTTGACCCGTCCTCCTGGAGATGACATGGCTTTGTGGACTTAGCACAGGGCTAGGAGCTGAGAGCTGCTGGGTTTTGGACCTGGGGCTAAAAGTGTGGCCTTAAGCAAACTCCTCTGGATCTGCAGGTGCTTGTGTGTTATCTAGGACTGAGTAAGTCAGCATGCAGGTGACTCGATGAGATATTTAGCTGCCTGTGTGCAGAGCTTGGCATCTCATCTTGGGCAGCTGTGTCTGCAAAACTGGTCCCTAAATCTTGCCAGTTGCTTCCTCTGTAAAACAGGAATCATAATGGAAGATTGTTGAGAGGCTCCACCAGCTATTGGGTGTAGAGTCTGTTGGAACTCAAGTGAAAAAGGGCTACAAAAGCACATAGTAATTATTATTATTTGTTTAACTTATTATAGACATTTAATAGAACAAATCTAAATTTCCATGATGCTCCTGGAGTTAGAACTCTCTGCAAATTGTGGTAGTTGCACATGGTTATTTATTAGCTTTTGTCATTTAAAATATATATTATATAAATCACATAATGTACAGGGCGTGCTAACCTTGGGTCAGGGTGGGAATCTGGATTGCTCTCTTGACTGCATGAATCCAGGCCTTCTGGGGTCCCTCCTCTGGGAGAAGAGTGTGAGCTGTGCCCACGGCATGAGCGCCAGAGTCAGTCAGATTTGCTCAAGCATCCTGTCACCCATCATAGAATCATAGACTATCAGGGTTGGAAGGGACCACAGGAGATCATCTAGTCCAACGCCCTGCTCAAAGCAGGACCAACCCCAACTAAATCATCCTAGCCAGGGCTTTGTCAAGCCTGACCTTAAAAACCTCCAAGGAAGGAGATTCCACCACCTCCCTAGGTAAACCATTCCAGTGCTTCCATCCATCACTCATAAGAAGGCACTCTCATGCCCCGTATGAAACACGCCCTTGTCATAACATTCCCTCTCAGATCTGAACCTTAGAGTTCAAAAAATGAGATACTAGCACCTGAATCCTCTAAGCTTAATTACCATCTTAGATCTGATAGCACTGCCACCACCCAAAAATATAGTGTTTTGGGGCACTCTGACCTCCCCAACCTTCCCTGGGGACCCCAAGAACCCAGATCCCTTGGGTTCTTAAAACAAGGAGAAATAAACCATTCCCCCCACCTTTCCCCCTCTCAGAATTTCCCTCCCTGGGCTATCCTGAGAGATACTGATCTAACCTCTTAAATCACCATACAGAGAAGCATCTCCCTTCCCTTCCACAAAGAGGCAAACAGATTCAAGGAAAACAGAGAGAGATTCTATCTCTCCCCCCTCCCATCTCCCTCACCCGTCCTGGTGAGTTATCCCAATCCCCTGGAATAAAACAAGGGAAACAAGAAAAAAAATCAGTCAGGTTCTCTAAAAAGAAATCTTTTAATAAAAGAAAGGAAAAAGTAAAGAATTATCTCTGTAACTTCAAGATGTAAATATTACAGGGTCCTATAGCTTACAGACACCAGAAAGAGACTTTCCCCCCAGTACCAATACAAATCAAAAGATTCCCAGCAACTACACATATAAACATTAACCAACCAGATCCACAATTGCAAATAGAGTAAAACAATCAAAAAGCCTAAACTGCCTGTTTTTACTTACTATTTGAAAAGAAACTTAGAGAGCCTGTAGTAATGTCTGGTCTCTCTCAGACCCTCTGAGAGAAGAACACACAACGGACAAAGAACACACACAAAAGCTTCTCTCCACCCAAATTTAAAAGTATCTTGTCTTCTGATTGGTCTTCTGGTCAGGTGTCCAGTTCCCTGATTGTAACCCTTTACTGGTAGAAGAGACATTAACCCTTAACAATCTGTTTATGACAGCCCTGCAGGCATTTCTTAATTCATACTCCCAAGTATTGAGAGCTTTTATAAAGGTTAAGAGCTTCTGACACCCACCCACACACTCGCACAGAGGGCTGGTCTTCACTAGGGGGGGAATCGATCTAAGATACGCAACTTCAGCTACGTGAATAGCGTAGCTGAAGTCGAAGTATCTTAGATCGAGTTACCTACCGTCCTCACGGCGAGGGATTGACGTCCGCGGCTCCCCGTCGACTCCGCTACCACCGTTAGCGTTGGTGGAGTTCCAGAGTCGACAGGAGCTCGTTCGGGGATTGATATATCGCGTCTAGATGAGACGCAATATATCGATCCCTGAGAAATCGATTGCTACCCGCCGATATGGCGGGTAGTGAAGACGTAGCCTGAGTCTATCTTGATCTTTCAGACCCATTAATTCTCTACAGCTCTCTGGGCCTGCTGCCCAGGTGGTGTGCAAGGGGGTATCAGTTAGGTCCCATCATGCTCAGTTATGTCTACACATCAGCTGGGAGGGTGCTTCCCAGCACGGATAGACACATGCTAGCTCTGCTCTGCTCAGGCTAGCACACTAGTCGCCCGAGTACAAACCTACCACCCCTTGGGTAGATACTGGGGCAGCTAGCCCGAGCTGCTGTCACTGCTATTATGGACACACTGCTATTTTTAGTGTGCTAGCACATCTGTCTACCCATGCTGGGAATAACCCTTCCAGCTGCTGAGCAGACATACCATTAGACACCCCTTAGACCTATTTACTCCTGAATGATGTGGAAGGGAGCCTATATTGACATAACTTACATAGTAAGGTAGCATTGCTAACCCCAAGCATTTAAAAGTCATGAATCAAGCCCCATAAAATCATGAGGTTTTTTTTTTAAACATAATACATCTTCTGTTCTTTTCATTTGCCTTCTGGCTGCTGAGCCTTTTGGTTGCATATGGGTCACAGTTTCAAGCTTTCCTTTGCAACCGTGGGTATTTGAAACTTACTTTTTCTACCCACTGGAAACAGATTCTCACCTGATCACTTGACGCCAGTATCTGGAGCTTTAAGAATAACTATCTTGAGACTCACAATAAAATCACAAGCGTTTGCAACACTGCTAAGATGCCAGAACAAAGTATAAATTACATCATTGTAAAGACTTCTTCTAGATTTGCTTACACTCAGCTCTGAATTTGCCCACTAAACCCTTGCTAGTTGAACAGAAGTAGAGAATGACACTCAGGTTTGGGGAAGGATCTAGTTAGGTGTGACACCAAAGGCTCAGGAATACAAGCTCTGGCCAGGCTGCTCCCAGACCAACTCCAGAGGAATATTTCAGTGGAATAAAATATGTGTCCTTTAAGAAAGGAGATCAGCTTTCTGAACGCATTCCATTTAAGTGCAGATTGGGAATCATAGTTCCATTAAGTGGCCTCGGAGAAGGTACTGCAAAGCTGAAGAGATAATTTGCTGCAGAAGGAGGGAGTTTTCTTTGCTAATTTTGAGGTGTGGAGTGTCATTCCTCTCCCTGAACAATGACTTTTTTCTATCCTCTCACACTTTCTCTGTCTCTCCCTGGTTTTTTTGTAGAACACAAGCAAGTATCCTACTTCTTTAATTATGCAAGTCTGTGGAGCAGGCCAGGCCATGATCATCTTTTAAATGGAAATAGCACACACCCCTGCAGCTATCTGCTTCCTTGTATCTTCTGGCCAGATTCAGGCTTGATCATAATGAACCCAAGCCAGGATGAAAGGCCGAGGAGCTAGGAAATTAACAGGAGGAGCCAAAAACATTACAAAATAATAGTCAGGGAAAGAGATTTAAAAGGCCAGTGTCAAAACTTGCAGCTGGAAAATCCACCCTGTATCTCAATCTGCTCAAGGTTTGAATCTGGACCCACTCGTTGCCCACCCTTCAGGATCAGCAGCACTGCACTGAATTCTGCCATGCTGTCAAGATTTGTTTCAGACGGCCCTGGTCTTGGAAAGCAGCCAATGGCTAGGAGGGTCATCTCCACTATCTGCTTTATACGGAAGGTCTGATCCTGAAAAAACCCTTGCTCGTAGGAGTGACCCCACTGTCTTCAATGGGGTTAAAGGACAAGTGCAAGGATAATCCCTGGGGTAAAGGTTTACAGGATCGGGTTCTGCTGCAGTAAATTAACAAGAGACAATTCCTAGGGAGGCTGAGATTTTTACTGATTTCAAAGTGCTCTTCCCTCCTAGTTCAGCAATTCCACAGGGATCAGTCATTCCCCTGGCAGATACAGTCCTGTGAGTCAGGCTTAGCTTACCCCATCCATGCAATGTTCACCTTGTTGCCAAGGGACAGGAGGCACATCGGCTGAGTAAAGTCTGCAAGCATTGAGCCCCTTGGTAGCATTGTTTGTATCTTGCCAAGAGAAGAAGTGCTCCTTTGGAGCAGCAGCTGCTCTTTGAGATGCAACCCCTCTGTGCCCATCCTACATCAAATGGGCAAGGGCCTGCTTTCCAGAAGTATCCCCATTTGTCCTACATCATAAAAAGCAAGGCCAGGAAAATCCCTGGGGTAAAGGTCATGCTTCTTATCGCAAGAAAACAAGCGTTCAGTGTTATGAACTGTGAAGACAGCAGATTTCAGCTTAGCTCTTGTCTGGGAACCTTGCTGGAAGTGAAGTGGTTAGATTTTAGTACACAGCATCTCCCACTGTCTCAATACAGAGATGCTTTTCCATTGTTCCCACTAGGAGCTGCTGGGTGCCGAGGCCTTTTGAAAATCTGGCCCACTGTCATTCTTTGTCTTCCTCTTTCGGTAGATCTATGTAAAATCGCTTCATGGGGCTTGTCTGGACAGTTCCTTAGTTTTCGCCTTAAAGCAAAACTCAGCTGAAACTGACAAGTTTCACTTGTTTTTGTCCTGAACCACCTAGATCCATGAATTTTGTGTGGTTATGATGCAATACCATAACGTGGTCTCTGCATTGCATGAAACTTTTTCAACCGTCCATACACCTGTCGATGAATGGGATCTGCAGTTCAACTATGCAACAAACCCCCAAAGCTGGTGAGTTTGGGAACATAGGAAAATAGGGACTATCAAACAGAATCAGACCCGAAGTCCATCTAGCCCAATATCCTGTCTCTGATAGTTGCCAGCATGAGTCAAGAGGCTGTGTGGTCCAGAGTATAGGGTAGGGGAGTTGGAATCAGGCAACTGTGTCACTAGCCTGCTGTGTGTGACTTTAGGCAAATTGCCTCCTCTCCCTCCTCTCTCTGTCTGTCTTATCTAATTAGATGGTGAGCGCTTTGTGGCAGGAAGTGTTTTTGCTATGGATGCATACAGCACTTAGCACAGTGACTCCCTGATTTTGATTGGGGTCTCCAGGCCTGCCATAATAATAATAATAAAGCAGGTTCTTTAAAGGAAGGTACGCCTCCTGCAGTAGTAGCTATATCCTGCCCATGTGGAAAATGTCTTCCTAATTCCCTTTTTTTGGGGGGCAGGGGTGTCACATTTTCAAACTTTTCTGTGCTAGGGCTAGAAACTTGTTTTTTACATGAAAGCTGAGATTCTCACATCATCACCTGACTCCTGGAGCTGGGGCTTTAAGAAAGTCACCAAATAGCCTAAGGCTTGTGATAAAATTGTGACACTTGGCAGTACTTTAATTTAGTTGGGGATTGGTCCTGCTTTGAGCAGAGGGTTGGACTAGATGACCTCCTGAGGTCCCTGCCAACCCTGATATTCTATGATTCTATGATACTGATTGTACACCTACCCTGCATAGGTGGAAGTGGCTACGTAACAAAGCCCTAATAATACATAGCACTTTGTATCAGCACTTCACAAAGTGTCATTGTCTCCATTGTACAGAAGGGGAAACTGAGGCACAGAGTGGTGAAACAACTTGCCGAAGGTCACCCAGCCGGTCAGTATGAAAGCTGGGAATAGAATCTAGATCTCCTGTCCTGAGTCCCACTTTAGTGCTCAATTCACTAGACCATAATTTCTCCCCAGTGTGGATCGGGTTTAGTGTACACGGACCCCTTGAGGACTTTGCTCAATAAAAGGCACTATAGTAACACAAGGTATCATGGGACTCAGGTGGCAGAGGCTGGCATGAGGTCAGTATGCTGCAGGGTCCTAGACTTGCCTAGCTGTTAGCACAGATGGGATTCAGAGCCTAGCCCCTTCCCTACAAATAAGGCTTCTTCCACTAGACAAGCCAGAAAAGGGGTGTCCCACAGAGCCACCCTTCAAGCTTGTGGTGCTTTGTAGGTTCTCCAGGAACAGTCCTGGCTCAATTCCACCAGCCAGGAGAGATAAGGAAATACTAGACAGGAGAGCAAGGCACAATAGCAGCCTCTCTCTTCCCTTCCTATGCATGAGTCAGCAGCATCCTTGTTATGGAAGCAGGATCCTCTCAAAGAGCCATTTGCATTTCAGAGAGCTTCTGCTCTGCTCTGCCACTGATAGTGCTGAGCTTTTGTTTGCAAGGAGGCCTTTAGCGCTAGCTTGCAAAGCGGAGTGAGTGGAGAAAAGAGGCGAGCACCTGGCTGGTTTGATCCTTCCTTCCCTTTGCTATCAGCAGAATTCTTTGCTGGGAGGAGGCACTTCAGAATCTGGCTCGCAGAAAACAGGGCTAAGGAAAAAGGATGGGGCTGGCTGTATGTGGATATGTGTGTGGCCTCATGTAGGTTACAGCAGGGCCCTGAGAGCAGGAATTCTGGCTTCTATTCCCAGCAAGGGCACTATTTCATCAACTGTGGTGATGGGGGTTGTTTAACCTAGCTAGATAGCTTCATTATATGTCCGTGAGGTAGTTACTTCATCTCTAAGGGACTCAGTTTCCCCATTTGTGAAAAGGTTCTAAATCCCAGCAAGGGTTTGTGGTTCAGTCCATTTTAGGCACTTCTGCAGCCCCCTTGCAAGAGCATGTGAGCACCTTTAATATACTCCACAAGTACTGCTATCTACATTTTACAGAGGGGGGCACTGAGGTATAGAGAGAGAGAGAGAGAGAGAGAGTCAGTGGAAGACCAGGGACTTGAACTCAGAACACTCAAGCTTGTGCCCTAACCAATGGGTCATCCTGTCTCTTCTACGGGAGTAGGGGGCTCCAGCAAGGGGCCTCTTATATGGAGGATGCTACACGTGCTAAGCCCCGCTTGCACCACAGAAAGCTTCTGTATGGTGCAACCCTATGGGTCTTGCTCACTATCAGAGGGTACAGCATAAATATCCATATAAACCAGCTATCCTGTTGAGGAGCCAAGGGGCAAATCTCAAGGAAGCTGAGTCAGCTTTGCATCTTTTTGTTGTTGATAAATTGCATGCAGATCTCTCAAATGAAACCTTAAAAACAGAGCTGGACCTTTGGGATAAAAGATGCTATTTAAAGGTAAATGATTGTAATTCATTCACATTTATAAAATGCTTGGAGACCCCTCGGTACAATGCTAAGATATGCTAAACAGCAAGACCATAGAAAGCCTCATGCTTATGTCTCTGAGGATATTACAATTCTACACCCCAGCTCTGCTTTAGACTCACTGGGTGATCATATACCAGTTGCTCAATCTCTCTGTGCTATTTCCCCATCTGTAACATACTTCTTTATTCCTATCATTTGACCATCATGTCTGTTTAGAGCGTAGGAACTTCAGGAGAGGGTCATTTTCTTACTATATGTCTGTACACTGCTCAGCACACCGGGGTCCCGACCTCTACTGAGGCCTTTTTGTGCAACTGTGGCATAAACAAGAACAATAATGCAAGTTCCATTGGGCTGAATCTTAAGGTCCATTCTCAAGTTTTGGCTCAGTGAGAGCTCAGAATTTGGCCAGTTGGCCCAGTGCCTTTAGAGCGAGTTAGCTTGCGGAAGAAACTCAGAAAATGGTCTTTGATTTCAATGGAATTAAAGGGCACTTGATGGAGATGCAATCCTCTAGTCCTCAGCCTTCAGGTGCATCAAAACCCTAAACCTATTGGGGTAACATTTACTCCCATGTGGAAGCTCTGTCCAGAGGACTAGAGACAGTCAAGAATTTTTTGAGGAGTGACTGATAATTATGCCCCAAAAAAGGCTGCTTCATCAAAACTGAAACTGCCTGTGAAGCAGTGTCAGTTTCAGTGAATCTCCTGGCTTGAACATTTTTGGAAACAAATCTTTTGAAATTGTCCCACTTTGACATTTTTCGACCAGAAGTTTCGTTTTCCCAAGTCAAAACCACTTTTTGTTTCAACATTTTAGTAAATTTGGACTAAAAAAAAGGGTTAAAAAAGAGAAACAAAGAAAAGGTCAAAATCCAAACAAAATGTTTCAAAGTTATCCAAAAGAATCATTTCAATTTACTTGAACTGAATTTTATTTTGGTTGGTTGGTTTGTGAGAATTTTGGAGATTTCAACTTTTTGCTCCGATTCAAGACAGGGAAATGTTTCAAAATCTCAAACATTTTCACAGAATGGGAAAACCATTTCCCACCCAGCCCTCTACAGTACCCACTTAACTGACGCTTAGGCCTGGTAGAGAGTGAATGCTACCCACAAAGGTGGAGTGAGGGTAGTGTTTTCACAAAACATAACAAGAGCTGCATGAAATCTCTGGGCTTCTTTATTGACCATAATGTGCAACTCCATGCTCTGGGTGTCCCCAAGCCTCTGACTGCCAGGTGCTGGAACTGGATGATGAGGGATGGATCATTTGATAGTTGCCCTATTCTGTTCATTCCTTCTGAAGCATCAGGCATGGGCCATTGTCAGGAGTAGGGCCGGCTCCAGGCCCCAGCGCGCCAAGCGCGTGCTTGGGGCGGCATGCCACGGGGGGCGTTCTGCCGGTTGCTGGGAGGGCAGCAGGCGGCTCCAGTGGACCTCCCACAGGCGTGCCTGTGGAGGGTCTGCTGGTCCCGTGGCTCCTGTGGACCCTCCGCAGGGACACCTGTGGGAGGTCCTCCGGAGCCACAGGACCGGCGAGTGGCAGAGCGCCCCCTGCGGCGTGCCACTGTGTTTGGGACGGCGAAATGGCTAGAGCCAGCCCTGGTCAGGAGACAGGATCTTGGGCTAGATGGACCATTGGTCTGACCCACTATGGCCATTCTTGTGTTCTTAAGTCTTTTCTAATATCAGCTGCACTGAATAAATTGCATTGCAAGGGTGAAAAAAAAAGACATTTGCCTTGCAGTGAAAACACCCACAAGACTCCTCTTCAAGATTTCTGATTCCATTAAAACATCCCCCAAAACTCTCTTTTATGTGCTGTTTATAGATATATTATTTTAAAATATCTCATGATTAGGTCTGATCTGCTTAAAGGCTTTGATGAAATAGCCTTTGCTCTGCAGCTAGTGTAAGTTCATCATTTTCTATCACAAAATGTCTCGATGCCTGAGATAAACGCTAATGAAAATGTTATTTTAGCCTTAAGGACATAATGGCTCTTATTACTGGTATTTTTATTTTATGTTTTGACACACTCTGAGAGGCAAAGAATGCCACTTTTCTGCCCTCATCAAGTCCTCTCTGCTCCCCAGCCCATCCCCACCCCATGGTGAAACGTAGAGGGCAACTTGGAGAAATGATTCTCCTTTTAGTTGCTCATAAGTATATTTTTAAATACAAGGAAGGTCCCGAGAATTGTTGCTCCCAAGAAAATGGCACAAAATTCTTGATAGTGAAGATTTCAGAGTTGCTATTTCATTGCTGCTAGTCCAGGAATGGCTCAGTAATAATCATAGTTAGAGATGCTTAAATTATCGTTTTGTTCTCTGTTCATACAGTGCCTAGCACAACTGGGTCCTGGTCTGTGACTGGTGTTCCTAGACACCACTGCAATATAATAAATAATGATAACAATGTTTTCCTGATGTACACTGGTATAGCTTCATTGACTTCAGTATGTTTCAGTAAAGAATTGGGCCAAATTATCCATTTCATGTAGAATGCTTTCTTTCTTTCCAATTTCATGAGGATTTTATCTATTGAAAGAATCCATTGCATGGTTGATGCCACCAAATTTCAGCCTATGGGGAGTTTCCAAATTGCTTACTTTGTCTAATTGTGATTTTGTGTGTGCACTGTGTGACGGATCAACTACTTCACATGGTATTGTTTCTGTTCTGGCACTGGTTAGTTACATGGTATTGTTTCTGCTTCCTGATTGGTCACCGAAGCGACGTGGTAATTTTTTTGGCTGCTCACTGGATGATTGTTTTTTTGTGTTGTTTTTTTTAAATAGAATAAACAATTGATGAATGATCCAAGGGAGAATAAAGTCTGAACTCTGAATTACAAATATTTTGGAAGAATAATGATTTGTTTATACTAAAATTTATCCAAGCTTTGGGAGTGTTGAACATTTTCATGAATGAACGGGCAGTGGTCCAAATATTCCTGGACAGCAAATAATATGACTTTCAGATTAACAGCAGAGTGAATATGCTATGTTCATTCACAAAGCTCTTCTTGTTTTATTCAACTGATGCTAGTTATGTCGATGTTCTCTAATTTTCTTTCCCATCCCTGCAGCTCACACCAGGACTGAATCATTCTTACGTTAATGTGCTTGCAAGGAAAAATTTTAATTTATCAGAGAATTTTCCTATGGCAGCAATCGGTGGTGGTGGTGGATGAACCTCACTAATGGAGCTGGACCTCAATGAAGAGGTCCATGTCAGGGTCTGACTCTTCCATCAGTTTTAGCAATATTTGGGGTTGGGGTTCTGGTTCTGGCCCAGCTCAGAAGTGGGCGATTTAAGAGCCAGGGTTCTGAGCTAGGCGCATTTCTACTCAAAAGCTTTGGAGTAAAGCTGGTTAAAAAAATCCTGTGAAAATGTCAGTATGCTTTGTTTGAGATTTTTAATTTTTTTTTAAGATGAAAAAATCTGAAGCTAATTTTTTTCAATGAAAAGAAAATATTGGTTTGCCTTGGAAAATTTTCATTTCGGTGTAAATCAAGCACACGGGTTTCAGGGCAGTGGAGTCAGCCCCTTTGTTCAAAGGGAGGCAGTGTTGCTGAGTGGATAGAGCACTGTAGTGGGACCCTGGAGACGTGTTCTGCCTCTGCCCTGCTTGGTGACGTTTGGCGAATTGCATCCCTGCTCTGTGCCTCAGTTTCCCAATCTGCGAAATAGGGATAACCAGCCTCCTTTGTAAAGTGCTCTGAGATCTAATGATGAACAGGGGGCTTCTTTTGAACCTCTCAAAGGAGTTTGTTTCAAATTTAGGTTCAGTTTGAGATCTACCTGTTTTTCTGTTCAGGTTTCCATCCATCTGTTGGTCAGCTTAAGGCATTTATATAGCAGTAGACACCATAGCTTTGAGGCATGGAATTCTGGATGGTGGTTCATTGATCTGATCTTGGTTCATTTCCCTCACTGCTGAATCAGTTCTGGATTGAGTGTTTTCTGGACTTCAGCTGCTTAGGCCATTCAGTGGAACATGCTGTGACTCATTCTTGTTTGGAAGGAAGGAAGTGATCGCTAGAGCAGTCTTGCTTGACAAGGGCTCATGGGAGCATCTGTATTCCAGACAGGTGTGTTCAAAGCCTTGTGAAACTCCCCTTTAAATTTCCAGTTGATACTAACATCAAAAAGCTCAAAGCAAAGCTCAGAAAAGACATATTTTTACCTGGATGGGCCATATGTTGGTTCTCCATGGATTTGGTGCAAAACCACAAATTGATCCCTGGTTCCTCTGGGTCTGAGCCCAGATTTGCAGTGATCCCCTCCATGTATCTGGTCCGAGTTTCATCTTAGTAACAAAACTTGAAAGGTGGGGCTGATGATTTCAGGTTTCTCTCTGCTCCAGTGACAATATCACCCACAACGGTCCCCCTCCAGGCTTGCACTGAATCTGCATGTGCCTGGCCCCAAGGCGCCTGGCAGGAAGGATGGTGTCCAAGCAAGGCAGCTGTGCCAAGCAAGGTGGAAGATTAGAGGTTCCAAGAGGGAAGACAACTCTGGAATGAAGAGGTGGCAGGTAATAAAAAGACAAAAATACAGACATTAGAGGCCTAATGGCTGAGTAATAATAATAATAATACATTATGTCAACAGCGGTGACACAAGCAACACTTGGAGTATTTATAGTACTAACTAAACGACAGAACCAGGTGCCCCATTTTGACTCTGCACCACCTTCTCTGCTGGATTTTGTTTCTGCCTGAGGATTATTTTGGAAAGAGCTATTATTATCCGTGATTTATCACTCTGCACTAGGGGGAACTCTCACTTTCCACCGAGACAATCACTGAACCCTCACCGAGAGCCACTTAAAGGAACAGCAGCGTGTTTTCAGGCTGAGATTCAAGGGAGGCAATTTAACATTGGCTAATGAACTGGCACTGTTGGATGAGAATGTGAGAATCTCCACTTTGCTTGTAGTCGGTAGTTTCATCACTACTACATGTGCAATTTAATCCTCCCTAATTACTGAAGAATGAACTTGCAATGGTGAGTTGTTTTTGTGGAGAACTTTTCATGGAGGACGCTTCTGAAACTTTTCTTTCTTTCTCATCCAGTTTATTCTATTCCACTCTCATACCATATTCATCACCGTGGGATCACTACCCCACCCAGCCCAGTGCACAGTATGAAGTGTATTTATAGTACAGTAGAGCAAGGACAAAAAGCTAGGTAAGAGAGAGGGGAGGTTAGCAAAGTCTGAGACAATGAGAAACTCATTCAGGGGCCAAGAGATGGAGCTAGAATTGTTTTGTCCTCTTCCCTACATTGCCCAGTCCTATTTCCTGAAGCCTCCAGGGAACAGAGTTGCATGACAGTGCTTAACCACAATGATTGTGATTTCAACTTGTGGAACAAAACTCTAGTGGAAAACACAGACAAGGGATAATCTGGGTTCAGCAGCCCCCGTGCCAAGGACAGCCCAAGCCCCTGCTGTTTGATCGGCTTTAATTTCGTGGGAAATGCTGTTCTCTGGGTTACAGGATTTAATCTTCAATAATTAAGGAGGTGAAACATCTGCCACCCAGAGCACAGGGTGGAGACGACAGCCTGTGACAGATGAAGCTAAGGAGGCTGTTGTGTCCTCTGCAGAAGTCAGGTCAGTAGGCCTGAAGAATTCTGCTGCCCCAGAAGCTATACACACCCAGTGTCCTGTACCTGGCTCAGTTAGCCTGTAGAAAGAGCAAGGCCAGCATTTTGTATCAAGGGTCTGTCCATGAATAGCCAGGGGACAGCTTCAAAGTTATTAAAGCCAGTTGGTCGCTGGGGGAAGGGACCAGCCTGCCTACTCCGGAAAGGGAAACATTATTTTGCCCCTGAGGGAAGCAGCAGTGCGTGATTTCCTGCTTCTCCAGAGCAGTTCAGCAATGACCCCTTGGGATGTTTTGGGGATCACACAGACCAGTAAGGGGTTCTGTCACTGCCTGCTGTGTAATCATGGGATCCTTTGTGCTGTGCAGCTTTGGGTCAGAGCCCTGACACCAGCAGCCTGCCCACAAGCACAAAGTCTGACTCTGGCTTCCACCAGCCTTGCAAGGTGACACCGATCACCCATCCAGTCCCAAGTCTCCTCAAATCCATCCTCCCTGAGTTCTGAACCACCAGACACTTGAACGTTTCCTGTAGTTTGTTGCCCCCACAGGTGTGAAACCAGGTCCCCAGACACCAGCTCACTTTAGCACACATACTCCCCACAGTTTGCACAAGAGAGACCTGCTTGAGGGTAGAAATAAAGAAAAGGTTTATTTAATAGAAAAACCACAGATCCAGAGACTCACTAGCTGTATCCCAGCACCAGGAGAGCTGAGCAAACCGTTCCTAGCAAACAATTTATCAGAGGAATTAGGCCCTTTCTTTCCCCAGTCAGTATCCATGAGCAAAGGGGAAATGTGTGATTATGGGAGACTTCAACTTCCCGGATATAGACTGGAGGACGAGTGCTTGCAAGAATAATAGGGGTCAGATTTTTCTGGATGTGATAGCGGATGGATTTCTTCATCAAGTAGTTGAAGTATCTGCGAGGGGGGATGCCATTTTAGATTTGGTTTTGGTGAGCAGTGAGGACCTCATACAAGAAATGGTGGTAGGGGATAACCTTGGTTCGAGTGATCATGAGCTGATTCAGTTCAAACTAGATAGAAGGATAAACAAATGTAGATCTCGGATTAGGGTTTTCGACTTCTCGAGGGCTAATTTTAAAGAGTTAAGGAAATTAGTTAGGGAAGTGGATTGGACGGAGGAACTTGTGGATTTAAATGCGGAGGAGGCCTGGAATTACTTTAAGTCACAGCTGCGGAAATTGTCGGAAGCCTGCATCCCAAGAAAGGGGAAAAAGACCATGGGCAGGAGATGTAGGCCAAGATGGATGAGCAAGCAACTCAGAGAGGGGATTAGAAAAAAGCAGAAAGTTTACAGGGAGTAGAAGAAAGGCAGGATTAGCAAGGGAAGCTACCTTGGTGAGGTCAGAACATGTAGGGATAAAGTGAGGAAGGCTAAAAGCCGCATTGAACTGGACCTTGCAAAGGGAATCAAAACCAATAGTAAAAGGTTCTACAGCCACATAAATAAGAAGAAAACAAATAAAGAAGAAGTGGGGCCGCTATACACTGAGGATGGAATGGAGGTTAAGGATAACCTAGGCATGGCCCAATATCTAAATAAGTACTTTGCCTCAGTTTTTAATAAGACTAGTGAGGAGTTTAGCGATGATGGAGGGATGATAAACGGGAATGTGGATATGGAGGTGGATATTACCGCAACTGAGGTAGAGGCCAAACTTGAACAGCTTAATGGGACAAAATCGGAGGGCCCGGACAATCTCCATCCGAGGATATTAAACGAACTGGAGCGTGAAATTGCGAGCCCGTTAGCGAGAATTTTTAAGCAATCGATAAACTTGGGGGTTGTGCCGTATGACTGGAGGATTGCTAACGTAGTTCCTATTTTTAAGAAAGGGAATAAAAGTGATCTGGGTAATTATAGGCCTGTTAGCTTGACGTCTGTAGTATGTAAGGTCTTGGAAAAAATTTTAAGGGAGAAAGTAGTTAAGGACATAGAGGTCAATGGTAATTGGGACGAATTGCAACATGGATTTACTAAAGGTAGATCGTGCCAAACCAATCTGATCTCCTTCTTTGAGAAGGTGACGGATTACTTAGATAAAGGAAATGCGGTAGATATAATTTACCTAGATTTCAGTAAGGCGTTTGACACGGTTCCACATGGGGAACTGTTAGTTAAATTGGAAAAGATGGGGATGAATATGAAAGTTGTAAGGTGGATAAGGAACTGGTTAAAGGGGAGACTCCAGCAGGTTGTATTGAAGGGTGAACTGTCAGGCTGGAAGGAGGTCACTAGTGGAGTCCCTCAAGGATCGGTTTTGGGACCGATCTTATTTAACCTTTTTATTACTGACCTTGGCACAAAGAGCGGAAATGTGCTAATAAAGTTTGCGGATGACACAAAGCTGGGGGGTATTGCTAACACGGAGAAGGACAGGGATACTATTCAGGAAGATCTGGACCACCTTGTAAACTGGAGTAATAGTAATAGGATGAAATACAATAGTGAAAAGTGCAAGGTCATGCACTTAGGGATTAATAATAAGAATTTTAGATATATGTTGGGTACGCATCAGTTGGAAGCGACAGAGGAAGAGAAGGACCTTGGGGTATTGGTTGATAACAGGATGACTATGAGCCGCCAATGTGATACAGCTGTTAAAAAAGCAAATGCGATTTTAGGATGCATCAGGCGAGGTATTTCCAGCAAGCATAAGGAGGTGTTAGTACTGTTATATAAGGCGCTGATGAGACCCCATCTGGAATATTGTGTGCAGTTCTGGTGTCCCATGTTCAAGAAGGATGAATTCAAACTGGAACAGGTCCAGAGACGGGCTACTAGGATGATCCGAGGAATGGAAAACCTGCCTTAAGAAAGGAGACTCAAAGAGCTTGGCTTGTTTAGCCTGGCCAAAAGAAGGCTGCGGGGGGATATGCTTGCTCTATATAAATATATCAGGGGGGTTAACGTTAGGGAGGGAGAGGAATTATTTAAGTTTAGTACTAATGTAGGCACGAGGACGAATGGGTACAAACTGGATATAAGGAAGTTTAGACTTGAAATTAGACGAAGGTTTCTAACCATTAGGGGAGTGAAGTTCTGGAACAGTCTTCCGAGGGAAGTAGTGGGGGCAAAAGACTTTTCTGGCTTTAAGACTAAGCTTGATAAGTATATGGAGGGGATGTTATGATAGGATAGTTTAATTTGGGCAATTGATCTTGGATTATCACCAGATAAGTCTGCTCAATGGTCTGCGGGGAGATGTTGGATGGGATGGGAACTGAGTTACTGCAGAGAATTCCTTCTTGGGTGCTGGCTGGTGAGTCTTGCCCACATGCTCAGGGTTTAGCTGATCGCCATATTTGGGGTCGGGAAGGAATTTTCCTCCAAGGCGGATTGGCAAGGGCCCTGGAGGTTGTTCGCCTTCCCCTGCAGCGTGGGGCATGGGTCGCTTGCTGGTGGATTCTCTGCAGCTTGAGGTCTTCAAACCAATTTTGAGGATTTCAATAACTCAGTCCTGGGTTAGGAGTTGTTATAAAAGTGGATGGGTAGGGTTCTGTGGCCTGCCTTGTGCAGGAGGTCAGACTAGATGATCATATTGGTCCCTTCTGACCTATGAGTCTATGAGCAGGCTTTGGTTTTACTCATTTAGGCCCTAATTCAGCATTTAGGCACATGCCTAAACTCAAGCATATGGTTAAGTGCTTTGATGAACCCAGGCCCTTGGTCTGCATTCATGGTCATCTGATGAACGCCTCCAGTGAATATGTTTCAGCTCATGTGTTGTTCATCAGCTATTCATTTTGACTAGTGTTCATTATTTAGGATGTATTGCCTAAGTCATCTGGTGCTATTTCCTCTCCCTGATTGGACAATGGAAGTGCTATAAAGAGGGGTGAGTGCATACAGGGCAAATAGTGAGAGTATCATTCTTCACGAGTGAAAGTGGGCATTTGCACAAGTAATAATCCTTCCCTAAAGTCTGCATGAACAAAAACTCATTTGCATGAATGTTGGTGAAAAGCAAAGCTAGTGAGAAAACGGAGGAAAGAGATTTGCATTTCCATTTTCTCTTGAAGGTTCATTTTTCTTGAAATTTTCCAACCAGCTATAATGAAAAGTGAATAGAAAGTTGTGGTCCACTGAAAATGTTTTAAAATTGTGATGTATCACTTTAAATTCTCAGCACATTTCTCATCCTGCTTGCAGGCAGGGGGTTCTGTCTGTAGGGAAGTGTGCAATCAGAGGCAGTCTGCAACCAGCCTGCCTAGAGTTAGGTGGGATGAATTATGCCTCTGTTTTTAGGGAGCAGCCTGCTTTGTCTCTCTCTGTTTACAGATTCTTAGTGTTACCGTTCTGAATTCTAAAAAATAAAACAGCGTTACATTGCAACCACCCAACAAAATGTCTTTATCTTACTTCTCTCTTTGAATGCCATGAAATATAACAAAAGTCAATGGAGTTAGGCACCTAACTCACATAGGCAAGTTTGTAAATCCTACTAGGCACTTGTCTGCATCTATAGGTAGCTAAGTAAATACCTTTGTAAATCTGTTCCTAAAAGCCAAGAGATTCCAATCCCCATTGTGCAAACATATAACAGAAAGATAGACGCTGTCCCACATAGTTTACAATCCACATTCAAGACTAGAGACAACAGCTGGATACAACAAGGAGACGGAAGAGTGCAAATTAACAGTGCAACAGTCATGATCAGTGTGATGAGCAGCACTCACAGCACACTGGCTGCCTAACCATTGTGGGGATTTGTATATGCATCATAGCAAGAGGAGCGTTTTAATTTCAGAGGGAGAATGGAGCTAGCAGGAAGATCAGAGGGGAGAACATGCATAAGGCCATGGACATCATGAACCTAGCACCCCAAGTGCGTGTCTTGCTAGTGGCTTGCTCACACGTGTAATCTCTTTCTGTCTGATCAGCCTATCAATCATTTTAATGTATTTTCCCCTGTCAGTTTCTGAAGCCAGGGCTGAAGCAGCGGTTTCTAGGGAGCTGGATGTTTTACCTTTCTTTCCCCCCCCCCCCACCCCCCGCAGCATGCAGTGCCATTTTTAGCTTTTCAAATCCAGTTCCCAGCTCATTCCTGATGCTAACTGCCTCTTATCTGCTGTCCTTTCAGACTGCTGGACTGAGCGAATTGGGAAGCTCCCTTTCAACTAAATCAGTCCCCTCCCCCACAGCTTTTTTTTGTTTTTTTGGTGCTTGAGGTTCTGCTATACATTTCAAATCAGATTCTAGCTATAATATCCATAAGGCTTTTCCTTCTGTCTATGCTTTCAGGCTTTTTGTTACCCTTTGGTGGCTTCAGATAAAATGAAGTGACCTCTCCTCGTCTCTGATATGGGGCAGAAATGGGGGTTGGAAACATAATGCTTATAACTGTACTAAATATTTTGGAGCAAACAAATTGGCTTCTCTTTGTAGCTCCTTGTTTAATGCTCCAAACCTTGTATCCACAGCCAATAAACTTTTGTTTCATCCTTGATCCTTTAATACTTAATCCTCAATGGCTGTGCTTGCTGGGCCAATTTCTGATCTTATGGTTTCTTGGTGTGGGAAAATTGTTCTGGAATCAGGCATGGCAGATTTAAAGCACCATAGTTATTCTGCAATAGCTGTTCCAGTCAATTTCCCTCTGTATACACATCTGATGGGGTAAATCTAGAATAGCTTCATTAGTGAACCCACTCCCTTTGAAATCAGTGGAATTACTCCAGATTTACACTATTGTAACCAATGACTTTGACCTGTGTTACTTTATTATGGCTACAATTTGATCGGGTGGGAGTGAACTCCCATGGGTAGCACTTGTAGAATTTCAACCCATATGGGAGGAAATCTCTCAAGATCTGATATTCTCCCAAGTGTGCCCAAAGGGGAATGTTGATCCTTCCCAAGTGTGACCTAGTGTCAGGAGGCTGGGTGGCAGGTGGTCTGGCTCAGCGGTTAGCGCTGGAGGTCAGAACCCGAGTCAGAGTCTAAATGCCAGAGCCAAGGGAGGAGACAGAGTCAGAGCCAGGAAATGGACCAGAGGATCAGAACCAGACCCAGAGAAAGTAGGAGCAGGGGTGGTTCAGAGCCAGGAGAGAGCCTGGACCAGGACTGCTGTGCCTCTCACAGTAGAGAAGAGATTGGACTTGGCTGTCATGAATACCAAGAGGATTTTTCACTGAGGCTGCTGGATGCAAATAGATCCTGTGGTACATTCTGTCTTCTCCAGCTCCCAGGCTGCCTTATGTCACCGCTCACGATCGACTTGTCTGAACTAAGCAGCCCTGAGAAGGACTGCTGCCTACATTGTAGGGAAGCTGACTGGTGAGTAAGTCAAGTTGGCAGCTAGGGATGTCTGGACTTTGATGGAGATCCAGTGTATATTAGTGGGCACTTAGCATGGGTTCTACTACAAATAATGAACTGAAACAGATAATAAGGTTACAGAAGTCTCTCATTTGAAACCAAACTCTTGTCACAGACCTGTGCCTTCTCTCAAAGATGGTATTTAGCTGCATGACAAGTCTGAACTTTTGGAACCCATCAGACTTTGACTTGAAGGAGAAGACAAAAAAAAAAACCAGGATGTCCTAATGTAACGGGGAAAATACCGACATCACGGAAACAAGTTACTTACTGTCAGCCCTGTAATTTAAAAATGATTCAGTTGATTCTTCTGAAAGTTCCCAGAATAAATCACCTTTGTATGGAGACTGATCATGAGAAATTCAGCCTGGAAGGAATTCATTTGAGAAAATTGTAAGGGTACGAATTCCAGGGGCTGGAAAGAAAATGCTCCTGCAACTTTATCTAGAGAGTCACTTGGTCTGATCCTCAAAGGTGCTGAGCTCGTGAATTTCTCATTGATTCCAACAGGATTTTAGGAGGCTCATGCTTCTGAAAATCAGGCCACAGGCTGTATGCTGCATAAATCTTCAGTTTGTTACAGTGTCCTTACTAGATGCGGATGAAATTTCTTGAATGAAAAACAGCTCTTTTCACAAATGAATATTTTCCTAAAAAATTTTTGACTTTCTTGAAATTTTAAAACCCAGTGAAAAATCTTATTGATCACTTTTTCAATGTAGTTTGTCCTTTTGCCTTTGCACTTCCTGGAGTTTGGAGATTTTTTTGTTTTTCTATTGCTGGGTTTGATTGGTTGGCTTGGTCACAGGGCAGTTTTGTTTTCAAAATTAAATATTTTTTATTTCATAATTGAAAATTTTCATTTCCCAAAAGTCGTCTATGCTTTAATTGACAGGGTAGCTTGCTAGGGCTTGTCTGCATCCTGCTTGTTGGCTGATTAAACTTCAGAAACTGATATAATGCAATCAATAAACATTCCTCCCCACCCCCATTGTGGACAATTTTAATTCAATTTAGCTTATATAAAGCTCAAAAGAGCCATTTATCTGTTTGTGCATTTAATCTCTCTCTTCCTCTCTAGAATCCTGCACTGCTCACAGCAGAATGGGAACTGAAAAAATATAAACTGTACATATAATAATAATACCTACTTCTTATATAGTGCTTTGCATCAGTAGATCTCAAAGTGCCTTACAAAGGAGTATCATTATCCCCATTTTACAGATGGGGAAACTGAGGCACAGCACGAGGAAAAGAATTGCCAGGCTCACCCAACAGGCCAGTGGCAGAGCCAGAAAGAAAACACGTGTGTCATGGTGATCAGTGGAGATTTGTTAGTTTGGCAGCTAAGATCCCTGAATATTCCATACTCCAGCCCCTCAAAGCTCCTGCCTGCCAGCTGGCCTGTGTATGTGCCATCCCTGCAGAGTGGTTGAGCATGCTCCAGCCCAAGGCTGTGGGGCTGAGTACCACTTTCCCTGCAATTGCCCCTGCCAGCAGCCCAGATGCAAGCACTGTGAGCAGGGAATCTGTCTCTCCTGTGCTCTCAGTGCTCCCATTCCTGGTGCCCAAGGGAAGGAGGAAGCAGCCTGGCTGGAATGCAGAGGGGTGAGAAGTAGGGGTGGGGACTGGGCAGAGACAAGCTGGGGGGGGGAGCAGGGGAAAAGAGACAGGCTGTGGGAGGGGATATGGGTAGGGAGGCTGTGACTGGGATGGGTCCGATGAGGCAGAGGGAGGGGCAGAAACAGGCTGGGTGGTGGAGGATAGAGACAGGCTTGAGGGTGAGGAATGGGGCCAGAGGCATAGGGGCAGACAGGGAAAGAGGGGACTGTCTGCATTAGACTCTAGAACACGGTCCCTACCGGAACCTGAATCTCGGGAAACTCTAGTACTGCCGGTATCTCCTAGTTTTTGAGCACTTGGCTTTGCAACCTGAAGAATCTTTCAGTGTAGCTGCTTTTGTATATAATATATATTTTTAACTAAGGAAAGACATTGGCTAAAATATCCAAGCAGGAAGCTGAGCAAGAGCCAGCCCTCTCCCCATTGGGCAAATATAATCAGGCATGGGCAGGATGCTCTGTAATCCTCAGAGAAGCTGAACTTCAAAATCCCCACTCAAGTATCCAGGGTGGGAAGAAGAGTGTTGAGAAGCATGGGGCTTCCAGGCTCAGTCTGCTCCAGCAGCCTGTGCAGTAGAACAGCACGTGGTAATTTATTTCTATCCTCTACCTAGGCTGTGCAGATAGATGATAAAAATCAATTAGAGGAATCAAATCAAACAGAGGAGGAGAACAAAACCTTCAGCACCCACTTCAGAACTTCTCGAAATCTAAATTAATGTGTTCCTACCTCCTTACAAGGCAACTGTCTATTTCTCTGTCAGCCAAACCTGGTTAACCTCTGGGGATTGGGGAAGAGGGAGAAGGGTTCACCCTCTCCCAGACCTTTCGTGAGAAGTGGCACAGTTATCCAATTTCCATCTAATTGCGTTAACAAGGATGAATTAGGACTTTCATCAGCAGAGCAAGTGATCGGTTTGGAGTCAGCCATGGGCGACGGAGCCAGAGATTAAACAAAACTAGCATGTTAACGTCTAATAATACAACAGCGAGTGGAAATTAACCACAAGACAAATATGCCGGGCCGGCAACATTGGAGAGTTTGTTCTTGAAACATGATGTTATTTAAAAATGATGCTATTATTAGGGCCATCGAACTTAATTTCAAAGGCATAATAGAAAAGTAAATGTGCTGCCATTGTGCTTTTTAGGCAATTTCGAAAAAGTGGACGAGATCACTGTACGCTATTGAAATAACCACACTGGCTCAATTCCTCTTTGATATACATTAATTACCCAGAGCTTAGCTGAGCAATTCATTCCCAGACTGAGCTGTGCTGTACTCCTTTGCAGATTGTCATACGCTTTGGGCAATGGAAGTTAACACTCGGTCCACCCCTGCAACGTGCGATGGATTTGTTGTGTGGGCTGGGAAACCCCCAGTCTCAGTGTGGCACCCAGCCTTGGTGCATGGTACCTGCCCCGATAGACACCCGAGAGATATTCCCTCAGCTTCCCAGGCCAATAAAATGTCATTGAATTGAGCTGAATTGAAGTGACACTTCTTATGGACCTTGGTACAAACCTGGATCCTCAGCTGGTGTAAGTCAGAGCTGTGCATTGGAGATCTGGCCCTGCTATCCCTGTCCCTCGGGGACCTGACGCTGAGCAGTCTGTGGGTCTGGAATTCCAGCAGAAGTGCTCGCAGAGAGAGTGAGGCTTCCAGGAAATGGTGCATGTGTTATAGCAGGGCTGGTTGAGGCAAAGCTGCCGGGGCGACAGCTTCAGGACCTCTGAGGTGATCGGAGCCCCCATCCCATCGGGGACAGGGACAGCATTCTGCTTGTGCTTCCATGACACTGGCTGTGCTGCAGCGCAAGCTGCTTAGTGCCCTGTGAGAACTCCTCTCCCCCCAGGGATGGAGTAAGACCCTGATCCAAGTGCACTTAAGGCCGCCCGTTAGGCCTTGGCTCAGGTCCTAAACCGGGATCCATCCTGGCCCTGGGCTAAGAAGGGGCCTCGTGGTGAGATGAGGAGGGAGTGCATCAAGCAACAGATATCCCAGTCTGCATGATCCTGAGCTGAGTCTGTCATCAGCCCCAACATAAGCCGGTTGTTGGCCTGTGCTTGCTGGGGTTCTGGATTTGTCTGGCACTGTGGCACCTCAGCCAACCTTCTAGCCACACGACACAGAAGCCACCACCACCTGAAAGGTTGGGGACACGGAATGAGGAGGCAGGGCTCTTATTGCTCAGAAAGGTGAGGAGAGGTTACTTTTATATATGCAAGTTGTCAGGGACCAGAGAGACTGTGCCTTAAAGGCTCAAGTCCATATAGGCTCACCCATTAGGTGGCACTACAGACCTGCCAACAGTCCTGGGTTTTGCTCCCTGTGCATACCCAGCCAGGGTATGGCTGGTACAGAGAGGATTACAAGGCCATGGCCGCTCCTCTTCCTGTATCCCTGAGGGCCCTGTGGTGAGCAGGAGGCCGGCATGAGAGTCCATTCCCATGCATCTCACGCCATCAGTGGCACCAGTACAAAGTAGATGCAAGACACAATGTAACTGACTGCACAAGAGACTCACTCACAGCATGTGCAAATTAACAGCGAGGAAATCAAGGGTCTACCCTCTGCATGGTGGGGAGAGGTTATATGTTCCCAGCAGGGCCAGCTTTAGGCTAATTTGCCCGATTCCCAGGAATCAGGCCCCACACCTAAGAGGGCCCCGCACCAGGGCCCCACGTTAGGCACCTTTTAAATTTTTTTTCTTTACTCACCCGGCAGCGGCCTGCTCCGGGGTCTTCGGCAGCATTTCAGCAGTGGGGGGTCCGCTCAGTGGGTCTTTGGTGGCATTTCGGCGGCGGGAGGTCCTTCGATGCCACTGAAGACCCAGAGTGGACCCCCTGCTGCCAAAGTGCCGCTGAAGCCCCAGACCTCCGCCGGGTATTCGAATCGGGCCCTACAGTTAATAAAGCCGGCCCTGGTTCCCAGTGTGAGGTTGTCTTCAAGTTGGCACAAACAGTGGGATTCTGTTTAGCTAAAACCTCCATTTTGCTCATGAAATGCAATCTAATGATCGATACGAGCACTGAGCAGCAAAATCAAATTCCCCTTTATAGGGTGATGGGGTGGTTTTTTTGCAATAGTGATATCCTTTTACCTTTTATTAAGTTGCACAAAAATGATATCTTTAGTGCTCTAACCTCTCTTCCTGCACTTGAGGGAGTATTTTAGATGAGCAACCCTTTGTAGCTCTTTTCATCTGTAGATGTTGGGCCTCTGGAAGTAGTGCCCTCCCTGTTCTGAAGGGGAAAGAAGGCCCAGGGAGGTGAAGTGACTTGCAGGTCACATAGGGATTCAGTTCACTCTTCGTGGCAGGGGCTCTCTCTTTGTTATGTGTTTGGAAAGCACATAGCTCAACGAACCTGCGACTTCTGGAGGTTACAGCAGCACGAAGGACAATAGTTAGGAATAGCAGCAGGGCTGGGATAAGAACCCCTGGAGAGGTCCCTGGCCTCCATTATAGAAGGGTTCTGACTGGGTTAGGCTTAACTTTTAAAAGATAATATTAGCAATAATTGGATAATAGCAATGGCTGGTTTTAGGCCATTTTTTAGATTTTGATTTATTTAAATTTTCCAATTTGTGATAAATTAGTGCGGAGTCAACATTCACATGCTCAAATATGCACAAAAGAAATACACTTAAATGCTCATCAGGTCTCAAGTTCTCAGTTTCTTAC
Source organism: Gopherus flavomarginatus (assembly GCF_025201925.1). NCBI lineage: Eukaryota > Metazoa > Chordata > Testudines > Testudinidae > Gopherus > Gopherus flavomarginatus. The sequence continues at coordinate 14,245,629 of NC_066629.1, forward strand.
TTTGCCTAGCTGTAAATTGAGACGATTATTTATGGAAATATTTTTTGTTGGTTGCGTGTCTATGACAAGAATCAAATCTTTCTGAAGAGACTTATGCTGCTCTGAGAGCTGTCCCAGCTGGCACCAGGAGTTGCCTCTGAATAGGGAAGGAACAAGGGTTAGCCTTGCACCAGTGCTGGTTCTATCATAGGAATGAGGAGGGACAAGATTTCCTGACTGTGCTCTAAACTGGGAATGGGCAACAGGGGATGGATCACTTGATGATGACCTGTTCTGTTCATTCCCTCTGAAGCACTTAGGGTGACCAGACAGCAAATGTGAAAAATCAGGACAGGGGTGGGGAGTAATAGGAGCCTATATAAGAAAAAGACCCCAGAATCGGGACATCTGGTCACCCTAGAAGCACCTGGCATTGGCCACTGTCAGAAGACAGGATACTGGGCTAGATGGATCTTTGGTCTGACCCAGTATGGCCGTTCTAATGTTCTTATCTCCATGGTCCTCACTTTGGACTACATCTCCTTTATCCACTTTAACTCCGCTAGTGCGTGTTTGCCCAGCTCCGTGAGTGTACAACATTCACTGCAGAGAGCTAGGCCTGTAGGTCTCCACAAGCGGCAGTTTTTCAGAGCAATGCCAGGTATGTTGCAGTTACAAATCTTGCACGATATGTCTGCTACTCCAGCTTGAGGCGAGCTGCTTGCAATCCGCCACTCCAGCCTCGCTATACACCGAGAACCAGGGTCCGCAGTCATAAACAGGGAAAGAACTTGTCTCCACTTAAAACAGCACCTAGGGGCCAAATCCAGCCTGTGTGTCACTCAAGCCCCCTAATGGAATCCTTGCGGGTGGCATATGCTCCCGATGCTGGAGGTTTTCAATGGGTTTAAGGTAACTAGCATCATTCCTGGCTCCTCACTTCAAGAGGAAGAGCCAAAAGCCATTGGATGGAGCCTTTGAAGGTTTGATTCAGACCTTGCTCTGCTCCTTTTGGCTATGGCAGGTGAAAGCCTCTTGTAACCCACATGTCTCCAAACACTGGAGTGCTCCCTCCTTTTTGGTAGAGTGGGTGCTTGACAAAAGGCCTTGGAGGAAGTTTTGGGGAGAAGAGGACCGTGAACTCATGAGACTTGGGTTCAATTCTCAATTCAGCCATAAGCTTCCTGGATGCCCCACGGCATCTTACTTCTATCTCTCAGTATCCTGTGCTTTCAGAGCCTGCGTCCTGGGGGTGACAAACACCCACGGTGCCTATTGAAACCCCTGGAAGAAGCAGGTTCTCAGCATCTCTACAGATTGAGTCTGCATTCAAATTTGAAAAATTTGGATTTATTCCATATTTCTGAGGCCAAATGCCTCTCCCCCATGGGTGTAAATATAGAGTAACTCCATGGACATGGGTGGAGACTTGCTGTGTGTAGCCTGCTCCATGAATGTGAGGCTCAGGCTTCAGGGACTGGCCCAGCATGTGCTTGTGGCTGGCTTGCATGGCAGAAGCAGGCTGTTTCTGATATGATAGCGGAGCATAAGTCATTTCACACTTTCTAACCAATCAAGGAAAAACGTAGAACCATCCACCATCGCCTTCCTGGATCCAGGCCGTGAGGGTCTCAGAGGGCATCTGAAAGAAAAAAAACAGGATGCTTTCAAAGCACATCCTGTGTCCCATCCTTTATGTCTCTTCAGCAATGAAATGCATTCTTCCCTCGCTGCTCCATTCATCGCATATTAAATGGGACATGAAATTCCACCTCAGAAAACCCTAGAGATGGTTCTATTCACTGTCCTTTAAATAGAATTAAAATCGATCCAAGACATATCTGCAAACCTATTGAATTACATAGTCCACAACTGAGCTAAGGCTGGCCTTACAGGAGGAAATAAACCAGCCGAGAGCAGGAGTGACGTGGGTAGGACAGTATAGGGTGGCGCTCTCAATACGGAGTGGTGTGAATGTCTTGGGTCATTGCTCTGTATCATGTCATAAAGATTTAACCTATTGACTGAGGAATACGTTCAGTTAATTTCTGATTAACGCTGTGTGAGAGAGAGATGGGAGTGTACAGTATGTGTGTGGATGTCATGGTTGTGTACTGTCCATACGGGTGGCAGTATGAGAAAAGGTGTGGAGTATTTTGTGTGTGATTCTGTAGATTTGTGTATGGGGTGTGTGAGAAACAATGTGTGGGTGGGTGTGTTTTAGGCCTGCGTGAGGGCCTAACGAGGGGAGTGTCATTACACCCCCGTACATGTATGTGAGCAAGTTTGTGTGAGAGCATGTACAACATGTGAGATAGCATGATGAAAATGTGCACAGGTTGTGAAGGTATCTGTTGTGAATGTATACATGTGTATTAGTGATCTGTGTGTGGGTGTCCATGTGTATATGGGACCTAGATATGTGTGAGTGTTTTTATGTGAGAGCGTTGTTGAGCATAAGAGATGCATAGAGTGTATGTGTTGGGAAGTATGTGTGTGACTGTAGTATATGTGAGTTTATTTGTCCGTATGCATGCCAGAGAAAGTTTGTGTGCGCGCCTGGGTGGTGTATGTTAATATGTATGTGGATCAGGTATGTGTATCTCTGTAAGAGTGTGTTTGACAGCACGGTATGTATCAATATGTTTGTGAGACATAAACGTCTGTGAGTCTGTATGTGCACATGCATTCATGTTGGAGTGTGTCGTGTCTCTGAATTCGGGTGCTGTATGCCAGGGTGTGCGTGTAGACACACAGGCTTGTGTGTGTGTGCATGATGCAGCCATACAAGATCAGGAGAAACTGAAAACTGTAATCATTCTCCCACAAGCTTGGTGTTAAAGAGTTTCACTATTTTTTGTGCCATGCTAATCTACTGTGCTGGGCTGCAAACAGACCCCCATTAGTCTTGTTCTCGGAATGGAAAATGTATGTAATTGCTTAGTAATGCTTTTAAACTTTTGAATGGCATATATGCATATTGTGTATGTGCATCCAGCTATCTATCGGCCATCTAATGGGTTCCAGTGGGATATCGCGTTGTATTCCACAACTCAGGACTCCTGAAAACTCTTCAGTGCTTCGGGCATGAGTGGCATTTTAAAAGACTTTTCTTCATGAGTGGAATTAGCATGATACATCCCAATGGAACCTGTTAGCTATGCTAGTCAGACCCCTATGGACAAAAAATAATATGCATCCGTTTTGTTGGAAAAAAATGTCTTTAGGGCATTTGTACTATTCAAGGCTTCGTGATGCCATGGGACAAAGAGAGATAGTTTATCAGCTTCCCTTGCTGGCTAATGCCAAAAATATATACGTCACTTTCTGGTGTAAAAATGAACTGTAATAACCCCCGGTTGCCTTTCTTTATTGGGGAAGATGTGCCTGTCATGTCACTGGGTTATACTGTGATATTAACATTGCAAGCTGGTGGGCCCAGATCATTTTTACCCAGATTGTAACAAAGTTTGACATGCGGTCCATACAGCCACACACAGCATAGGGCCAGCTTCCCTGCTAGTGCACTGCAGATGCACCAGGGATGAATTTGACTCACGGGGTACAGGCAGGACAGGCTATAATGGGGATACCATGTTTGGACAGTGAGGATTGAAAAATGATTGCCACCTTCTGAAACTATTCTCTGCCAGTGTGGATGGGGCCTTTTATCTGTGTCAGCCAGTCCTAGTATCTCTCAGGTTTCCATGCAGGAGAATATCGCAAAGTGCAACACATCACATGAAATACACCCACAGTCAGGGCCATTGCAACCCATTAGTCGCCTAGGGTGCTAGCATTTGGGGGGCAGCCCTGGTTGTCGTCGGCATTTCGGCGGAGGAAGCTGGGGCAGGGGGGCGCGGGGAGGGCAGCCTGCAGCAAGTAAGTGGGGGTGGCACACAGGAGAGCTCCCCGCCCCAGCTCACCTCTGCTCCGCCTCCTCCCCTGAGCATGCTGCCCCGCTCTGCTTCTCCTGCCTCCCAGGCTTGCAGCGCCAAACAGCTGATTTCCACACAGGAGAGCTGGGGCGGGGAGCTGCTGCATGGCTCCCCGGGCTGGGGGGGAGCTGCCATGGGGGCACGACACAGGGTGTGGGGGGTGAGCTGCCGTGGGGGGGAGGGCACCTTAGGTGGGGGGAGGGCAGAGAGCTGCCACAGGGCTCGGGGGGGATGGGGACATGCAAGGTGGAAGTTTCACCTAGGGTGCAAAACATCCTTGCACCCACACTGCCCACAATCCTTTGCTCATGGAACTGAGGCAGAATGGGATGGGATTGGTACTTTCCTCCCACAATGTACTGGTACAAATAATACAAAGGTGGCTGTGCATATTTTTAATGAGAATTATTTTTTTTTTCAGTCCTCCCCAGCTATCCGCATTGCCAAGTTCAGGAGTTGAAACTAGTGTCCCAAAGCAGAGCTAGTTAAACGAACAAATGAGAAACATTTCACAAACATCTTTTTCAAAAGATTTTCCACCTTTTAGAAATTCAAAATTTGAAAACACAAATGAAAGTAAAATCTCAACTATTTCTAAAGTGGTTTGACAAACAAAGAGGGAAATTCATGTTGACATTTAGCCCAAAAAAATCCCAATTTCCCCCTCCCAAATTTGGTCAAGTTTTCTACATTTAAAAAGTTTCAAGTCACTTCACTCAGACTTTGGATGACCGGGTCCCCCTCTCCTTCCCACCCTGGAGAGGAGAAATCCCCACAACTCCCCTCCCTTATTATAAAAACAGCCCTTCATTAGTCCCCAGTCATAGACTCACACACTACAACTACACTGTGGGATTTGAGCCTAGTGCTGTGGGGTGATAGAATGTTTCATTTATGGAATCTCTGGTTGTGGGTGAGGGGGAAAGAACTCCCAGGGCTTCTTTGGAAGGGGCATGAAGAATTCCCCCTCCTCTTCAGCACTCTTCCTCTCTTTGGCAGACTAGTGTCACTCTTCTTTCTCCTGAAGGAAGAAAGGAGCCTGAATTTTATCTCCACTCCGCCATCCTGGACAGAGGGGTAGTAATAATCCCCCTGCTGCCTGGCACTGCCCAATAAAAGCTCTAGATGCTGGAAATATGGAATGGCTGGGCTAAGGACACCATAGTGGTTTAGGCCAGGGCAAGATGCTTTACTTAAGTAGAAGTTGCTGGGCTCAATACAGAAGTAACTGGAGGAAATTCTGTGACCTATGTTATACAAGAGGTCAGGGTAGATGATCTAGATGAGGCATGTTTAAAATCAGGACAGTGATGCTTTTACTCACTTTTGTAAATTGCCTTTTAAGGTTTACAGATGAAAAGCTCTGTATAAATGCCTGGTAAAACCAGCTGCCCCTTTTGCTCTCTTGAGTTCATAGGGACAAGGGGCAGACTCAGTACATGAGGTTAAAGGCCAAGCACAGGGTTGGATGGACAAGCATTCAACAGGTGAGCAGCATAGAGCATTAGAAGGGGGGAGAGATCGCTCAGTGGCTTGAGCATTGGCCTGCTAAACCCAGCACTGTAAATTCAATCCCTAGGGGGCCATTTAGGCATCTGGGGCAAAAATGTGTCAGGGATAGTACTTGGTCCTGCTGTGAAGGCAGGGGACTGAACTCAGCTCAATGACCTTTCAAGGTCCCTTCTAGTTCTATGAGATAGGTATATCTCCATGTTAAAAAAAGAAGTCATGCATGATTTTTCCATGAATGTATGCACACAACATAGTGGTGTTGTTAAATGTATATACTGGCACAACATAAATGAGTAAGGAACAACACTGCAAACATCTTGCTTGCTTTCTTAAAAAGAATATAAAACATGCCTGAATAACCCCTGGCCACTGTGTTATGCATCCTGATCTGTGTCCAGCTCACGGAGGATATGGTCTGTTACAGATGTTAGCTGGAGAAGCTGGCTGTTTAGCTTAAGCTGCAGAGACTCACTGTTTTAGCTCCAGAGGGTCCCCAATTCAGTTCCTTCTGTGAGCCATGTGATGGCTGTTGCGCCAGCCACTGAACTCTTGGTGCTGTCTACATTTACAGTCAATTAAAATACCACCCAGCAGCCCAATGCAATAAAAACATTAACACACCGGCCGATAAACCTGGCAGCAAACTCCAGCCCATGCCCTTGATTCTCCCCAGAAGTCCTATCAAACAGATGGTCTTTTTGCAGCATGACCTGAAGGGCAGAAAACATGAGCTATTTTGGACCAACAAGGATTCTGTGTTTCTTGGTAGAATCACGACTCAAATTTTTGTTTCTTTAATTTCACAGTGTTAGCACTGCAGTCACTGAAGGCCAGATTCTGCAGAAGTTAGGAAGCTGGGAACCCAGACATTGCCTGTCTGGATCATAGCAATGGATTAGCTACTCCAGCAGATTGTCTCTGACGCTGGCCAGTACCAGATGCTTCAGAAAGCAGGTGTAGGACCCTTTGCAGTCAGCAACTCTAGCCAAACTATTCAGAAGTTGGTTGTACCCTAGACATAAGAGGGCTCATTAATCCATCAAGCATTTTGAAGGGGGTAATTATTTAATCCTTGCTATTGTAGCTAGTTATCCACAGAATGGTCTGATCCATTTTTGAATCCTTATGAAATCTTGGTGAGCAAGGATGACCCGGTGAGTTGTGTGCTAGCCTGGGACTTGAAATACTTGGGGTCTGCTATGGACTTCGTCTGACCACTGGCATGTAATTATTCCTCCCTGTGCCTCAGTTCCCTGTCTGTAAATGGTGATCATAGCACTGCCCTACCCTACAGGGGCGGTGTGATCACAATCCTTAATGTGTTTGTCAACTGCTCAGAGATTATGGGTGATGGGGGTTGGATAAGTGTGATAGATAGGAGGATAGATACAGCTTGTGCAATGAGATTCCATAGGCTAACTACAGAACAACACTCCAGCAACTTTAGATTTGTACTGGCAAAACTGAGACCAGAACCTGTCCCTAAGGGATGTTTAAATGTAGATATGTTTCTGCCTAACCCTTTCTTTGATTCCTTCTAGCACATGCAGAAATGGTTCGATGAAAAGAAGCCGCTCAGATCAATAATTAAAGCTAGACAAATTGCAATATATGGGCTCTTTAAAAAGGATTTGTACCATGATTTTTTAACATTACCAGATTCTTAAAAAAAAATCATTAAATTTTCATATATAATTCAGTGTAGAGCACTTCTGTGTAGTACAAAACAGGTCTCCTTAACATTCAGAACTTGCCAACTGTTGGATAACTCTAATAAAGTCGATTGTTGCAACAGTACCCCACTGACATAGACTGATCTAAAAGGAATGGGAGCGGAATTAAATTCCCTGCACTGAAACCTGCACATTAGATTGCCAGAGCCGGGAAAGCTACACAGGAAGCAAGTTCTAGGGTATCATTATTTGCAAGGGGAGAGTGAAAGCAAAGTGTACACAGGTTCCTCTTATGTAGTTTAAACATCTGATCTGCTCCCCAGCTGCTGCTGCTATCTGGTGCAAATGGGCATTTAAGTGGATTGGAACGGAGGGGATGCTTAAACGGAGCCAGCCAAGGAGGAGGGGGAGTGGGCATGTGGGAGCTCTGTCTACCCAAACCAAGGAGAGAAGGAGGCTTTTAGCAAAGGACAGGGGGCCAACCCCCCACTGCAACCTCTTGATTTAACCCCTGGGTGCTCAAGTCTCTCACTTGAGACACAGGGCCTAATTGAGATCTCAGGAATACTGAATAAATCTGTAGTCATGTCAATGGAGTGTCCCCAGTTCCTGGGGTCTCTCCACTTAAGCCACTTGCATGCCCTCTAAATTGAGGGCATGGGTGGGAGCTGTCCGGCCCCAGATGTACATCAGAGCAGCCACCAAGGACTAGTGTAACCCACAGAAGCTTCCCACAGTCACCTAGGGGCTGCTCCATGGCCCAGAATAGCTAGAGTTTGGTTTCCTTCAGCCACACTCCTCTCCCTCCATATGCCCCTGGCTCACCCCTATGTTGGGGCTACAACATAGGTGGCACGAGGCCATTATGTCCGCCACAGTGCTTAAATGAGACTGAACTGTGCCTAGGCCTTGCGCTAGGTCCTCTGCACAGGGGCGAGTTTCAGCCTGTTTAAGCAAAATAGGATTATTATGTTATTAGTGTCAGGGACCACTTCTTGGCTGACATCACAGGGACTTTACAGGGTCAAGCCAAAATGTTAAACACTCACCCAGCCCAGACTGATAGGAGCCTTCTGAACCCAGCATACTGGCTTTAACAGGGGAAACTAATGAGGAAAAACTCAATATGTGGATTTTTTTCTCTATGAAAAGAGTTTTTGTTTTCACTCTTTCCTTCTTTCTTTCCAGTTTTGTTTTCATCTCCCAGAGACAAGTGGCTGTTCATCTTCTGTCTTATAAGGCTGAAATTTAGGACTGGCATGGCATCTAACAGCCAGGAGAGGGTAGGATACTAGGATGCAAATTACCCATCCATCAAGCTGTCAGACCTGAGAGGTAGCTTCTGAGCTTCCTCGGACCAGCGGGCATCAAATGCGTTTTAAGGAGAGGCAATCGGATGCCCTTCTGCCCTTGACTGAATCCTCTGATGGGCAGAGCTGACCAAGATTCAGAAAGGCCATTGGGAGAGTGAAGGGACATCCATAATGGAAATTGTTGGAGCAGACAGCCAATCTCCCAAATAAATCTTTCTGCAGTCCCTCAGTATCCAAGGCCCACTCTGGTTTCCAGTTTTGCTAACCTTTATCTCTCCTGCCACTAATACTTTGTGCATGTGACAGTTATGCCAATTTCCTGGACAAACTTTACTGAATTAAGTATTTTAGGTGTTCACTGTATGCAAATGTTTATGTATTATTGTGGAATTATATATGGAATTTACGTAGGAGAAAGACAGAATGAATGCAATCTGTGGGATGTACTGTGAGTTTTTAAAAGATTATGGTGAACAATGTAGCAGACACTAATGATCTTTGAGTGAATACATCTGAAGTGGAATTCCTAGCATGTACGTGGGAGAAAGGGATTGAAAACTCCCACCCAGGGACTCAGCCTTTGAAACTTCACCCTGATCACCTGCTGATCCTCTGTTACATGAAGACAGTTCAAAAACAAACTACATAAAGGAGTAAATGACTTACTCATTAGTGTGCTAGTTCCAAGGTGAAGCTGCGATGAATCTTGTGACCACAGGAAAACTCCTGGGTAGATTTTGAAGGACTGGTCACAGGCCAGAGGCTTTGTTGAAGCAGGAGGTGATCTCTGGTTATCTTCTTAGCATGTGGGCAGGTTCTTTTATTGTTCTTAAGATGTTTTTTCTGCAATGCTTTTGCCTTAAGAATAAATATGTTTGCTTTGAAAGAGCTGTGTAGTAGCTTAACTGGCAATTATACAGTTTACCATTGCTGAGGAGAAAAGTAAAGCAGGCTGGCTTAGGCAGCCTGACTTTGCTTTGGAGGTCACAGTATAGGTGGGGAACTGTGGAGTTTGGAAATACCTAAGTCAGGAGCGAGAAAGAGAGATATGGGTCTCTGCCCAAGAGAGAATGGCTGAGGAGCCTAGGGTGGCTGCCCTTGCTGAGGCATACAGGTGCAGCTTCCCTGAACTGCGAGAGTGCATAACACTCCTTTCATCCTAAAATAGATGATTTTATATATATATATATATATATATATATATATATATATATATATATATATATATATATATATATATTTATTTATTTCAGTTCAAACAACTTTGTTTCAAAATTTCCATTTTTTTAATGCTTTAAAAATGAAACATTTTGATTTTATTGAAACTTGTTTGACCCAAAACTTTTAAAAACTCTTCAATTTGCCATAAATTTCAAAAAAAAATTCTCTTTTTGTTTGAGCCAAAATTAGTTTTATTTTTCAGAATTTTCAGCAAACCAAAAAGTCTGTTATTTGCCCAGCTCCTAGATAAGTTAAGGCAGAGTTGTAACTAAAACAGAATAATATAGTCTTAATCCTTCCTCAAGTCTAATTACAATGGCACCTCTCTCATTGAGCCATTCCCAGTGTCTATTATTTGCTTGGGGGAAGAGGGGCAGAGTTAAGGTTGCTTCTTGGAAGGAAACTTTGTGTCTTCTGGTTTTCAGAGGTTTAAATTGAGCCACCTCCACATTCTGGAGGAGCACTGTTCAAATTTAACCATGAGTTAACAGAGTTTCAGAGTCATTCATAAATATCATCACATAGGAGCCTGTGTCTCAGGCTGGTTGAACGTTTCCCACCAAAACTTTTCAGATTCAGGTTGATAAAATTGAAGCTTACCATGGGAAAAATAAATTTCAATCAGCTGTACCTGCACCTCTTTTTTTAGGTAGACAGGTTAATCTGTGGTGATATTTATTTTCAAATCCCTGAACTTCAGGATAATGAAGATTTGGATGTGAACTTTGATCCTCTCTATTCACCCTGTGATGGGTTTGGGCCCTTTGCGGTGTCACCTGATGTGCTGAGACACTACTGAGCCTGTCTATGATGCCAGTCTGGGTTCTCTTTACCTGGCCTTGCAGGACTAGGCTCATAAACCTCTTCCAGTCAAGCACACAGGCAGGGCACCACCCAGCTGCACAGCGAGACAGAGATCTGCTCTGAAAAGATTCAGCATTAGGGGCTTGCTCCAACAGTCTGGTGCCCACTCTGTTCAAGGGGTACAAACCTAAAGGTTTTACGAAATTCACCCCTGCCTCAATGTGGAGGAAGATATGCACAACTCCTTGCCCCCATAACGGATTGGGACTCACCACATGGTGCCTCCTGCTGGTGACTCTGGGAATTAGTTCTGTCCAGTGGAGCACCCCCTCATTGTGATGTCCCATCTGTCATTCCGCCCTCAGCTGACATCTCTGGACTCACATTGCTCCCTGCTCAGCTGAGTCCTCTTAGAGGCCACTGCCCCTTAAGCCATCCACACCCCCTCCCAGGGGTTGGTGATCAGCAGTCTTACACCCCAGCCACCATGTCCACCCACACCCTCTGACTCTAGTCCCTCTTGTCAGAGATCTGGTGTAGTCTAAAATGGGCAGCTCCCTATGGCCAATGGCTGGGTGTACTGCAAGGGGGGAAGGGAGGGACCCAGGCCCACCCTTTACTCTGGGTCCTGGGCCAGGGACCCTCTGACAGCAGCCTTGCTGTCCTCCTTCTCTCCCCTCCTCTGTCTGCTTCCCCTACCGCACCTTGCACCCACTAGACCCTTCCCTTCTGGGCCAGCAGCCTGGCAGGCTAGAGCTCCCTGAGCCTGCCTAGCACTGCACTGTCCATGGTGCTAGTTTTCCCCACTTTGGAGACTGACCTTCCCATCCTGAAGACCTGAGACAGACTGCCTGTGCCTTTCCTGGTCAGCCTTCTTATAGGGCTGAGCCTGGCCCTGATTGGCTGTCTCCAAACTGGGCCCTGATTGGCTCACAATAAGCCCTTCTTTAATTTGCTCCCTGTCTGCACAGGCACCCTGGCTTGCTGCAGCCCAAACTCTCAGGAGTGGGGTAGTTTGCCCCACTACACGCCCTAGTTAGAAAGTATACAAACTGGGTTATATTATAAAAAAGCAAAAAACTGATTACAAAAGGTGAATTTTAAGTGAATATAAGAGAGAACAGACAGAACAAAGCAGATTATTGACCAAATAAAGCAAAATATGCAAGTTAAGCACAATATACTTAAGAAACAAGTTAGAAAATGTAATTTCTTACCCTATACGTTATTTTAGGCAGGTTGCAAAGTTTCTGCGGTTCAGAGTTCCAGTTATATTTTTTTCAGCCTGGACTCCGTCTCATTCTGGACTCCCCCCACCCTCTACCTGCTTTCCCTTCAGGTGGCTTTAGCAGTCTTTCTTCTTGGGCAGATAGGCCATGGAGAGGACGAGCCCTGTTTACCTTCCTCCCCACCCTTAAATAGAATTTATATAAGGCGGAAATCCTTTTTTCCCTCAAGCTTGACCCCCCCCTTCTCTTCCGGTGGAAAGTTATACAAAGTCCCAGGTAATGTTTACTATCAGGTGACAAGACCACCTGACTCTGTAGTATCACAGCATCCATGAGTCAGTGGCACTATGGAGTGACCTCAGGAAGGCCAAGATTTTCACAATCCATTGTCCTTGCTGATGGGTCATCAGCCCCGTCTGGCTTTTTTATTGTTGTACCTGAAGTGTTAGCAGTGGGCGTCACCCAAAGTAGCATAGCTGAAATACTGATACATAGTCAATATTCCTAACTTCAGGTACAGAAATGATACAGGCATACAAATTGGTTAATCACATTCAGTAAATTATAACCTTTCCAATGATAGCTTACAAGACTCATCTTGCATAAAGTACATCTCAGTCATGTCAGATTCATATCATAAGTATATTTTCATAAGGAATATGGAATGGAATGTCACACACCCTAGCCAAAACCCTGGATCAGAGCAGTTCCAAGATTTGGAAGAGTTCTGATCTAGATCAATCCATTATAAAGCCAGACATGATCACTATGATCATCTAGTCTGACCTCCTGTATAATATAGGCCATAGGACCGAATTAATCTTCTAGAGCAGAACTTTTAGAAAAGCATCCAATATTGATTTCAAAATTTCCAGTGATGGAGAATGCACCAAAACTATTGGTAAACTGTTCCAGTGGTTAATTACTCTTACTGTTAAACATGTTCACCTTATTTGTAGCCTGGATTTGTCTGCTTCCAGCCATTGATTCTTGGTATTTCTTTGTCTGCTAGATTGAAGAGCCTTCTGTTATGAAATTTCTATTTCCCTTGTAGGTACTTATAGATTGTGATCAAGTCACCTCTTAACCTTCTCTTTGTTGAGGCATACATGTTGAGCTCCTTGGGTCTATCACTCTAAAGCACAATTTACAATCCTCTAATCCTTTTTGTAGCGTTTCTCTGAACCTGTTCCAATATATCATCATCCTTCTTGATGTGAGGACTCCCAAACTGGATGCAAGATTCCAGTAGTGGTCACACCAATGCTAAATATAGAGGTCATTTACCCTCCCTACTCCTACTTGATTTTCCTCTGTTTATGCATCCAAGAGTAGCAATGGGAGCTCATGTTGTGCTGATTATCTGCCATACTCCCCAAGTACTTTTCAGAGTCCCCATGATAAGTATGGCCCACATTCATTATTCCTAGATATAAAACTTTACACTGCCCATATTAAACTGCCTATTGTTTGCTTGCATCAAACTTACAAGTGATCCAGATCTGTATCAGAGATTTGTCCTCTTCATTATTTACCACTCCTCCAATCTTTATCATCTGCAGACTGATGGATTTTGTTTTGAATTCCGGGTCACTGATAAAAATGTCGAAGAGCATAGCTCCAAGCACCAGTCTCTCTGGGATCCTACTAGAAACACACCTTCTCAATGATTTCCCATTTACGATTACATTCTGAGACTTGTCAGTTAGCCAGTTTTGAATCCATTTTATTGTGCCGTGCTGACTTTTTTATTGTTCTAGGTTTTTTTAAATCCTAAATGTTGTGCGATCTCAAGTCAAATGCCTCATGCACATGTCTATTACATCACAATTACCTTTATCGACCAAACTTGTAATCTCATCCTCAAATATACATCAATTAGTTTGACAAGATCTATTTTCCATAAACCCATGTTAATTGGCATTAATTATATTAACCTTCTTTAATTCTTTATGAAAAGAGTCTTGTATCAGCTGTTCCATTATTTTGCCCAGGATCGATGTCAGACTGACAGGCCGATAATTACTCAGCTCGTCCCGTTTACCCTTTTAAAATATTGACACAATATTAGCTTTCTTCCTGTACTCTGTAACTTCCCCTGTGCCCCAAGCCTTATTGAAAATCAACATCTAGATTTGACCCATATTGAACTGTGTGTCTCAGGCCCATGTCTCAGTACTATACCCTATGTTATGGCTGTGTATAAAAAAGACAGAAAGCTGCAATTGTCTTCCAAAATCCACAGAGTAAGGCAGTGAAGGAGGCAGCTGTAGAAGCCAGGTGCCTTGCCCCTCCTCACTCTATTTGTCTACGTGTCTTTTCTAACCGGTAGGAAAAAGACAAGCCCAGAGAGGAAGTATTTGAATCCAAAGGGTCCAACAGCAAGAGAGACGGGTTCTGAACTCATTCACAGCACTGTGATTCCACTGATTTCAATGGAGTTTAGTGCTGATTTACACCATGCAAGTCAGAGGAGGATCAGGCCCCGTGGGTTTAAAGAGAAGATCAGTAGGTTGCAGGTCCATAGGGCCTGGTGTGCCCTCCTACTAACCTGGCTGTGACACCCACCGAAGCCCAAAGTCAGGACTAGCGCCACTGAAATCAATGGAGTTACACCTGTGGCAAACCTGCGTGAGTGGGAGCAGCTTCGAGTTCATGGCCCCTTATGGAAAGGTGACTAATGGGGTCAGGCGGGGGGGGGGCATGGGAGAGTGGACTCACCAGTAGGGCGGCCTCTCGTGGCTTGATCAGGTAGAGCAGCATTTTCCGCTCTCAGGTCGATGGTCACCCTGGCCCAGCGATGGTGTCTCCTCATGACTCAGCAGGTCACAATTTACTCCCACCCTGGCTGGGATGACTAACATACGACTGACAGGCCGAAAATGCCCCAACACAAACCCGCCCTACTCTCAATGGCACTTAAGTCAGGCTTGTACACTCCTTTTCTCAGGGGGGTGAACAGATGCTTTTGCTCCAAAAATATTGCAAGCAGCCTGGGCAGTGCAGCAGTGGCAAGAGGGGCCTTGTTATGTGTACATGAGCCTATGTGAGTGGATAGCTTCCCTGGTTAAGAAGGGACAATTTATAAACACAATCCTGGTGCTGCTGTGACCTAGCCTGGCTGCAGTCTGTGTTCCATGCCCTGGCACTGGCTTTTGAGTGAGAAAACCTTAGTTCTATCCCTACCTCTGCCATTGAGCAGCTGTGTGATCTTGGGCAAGTCACTTCCACTCCCTATGCCTTGGTTTCTCCTCCCACTCTTTGAGTGCATTGGCTGTTTAGACTGTAAGCTCTTTGGAGCAGGGACTGTCTCCTATTTGTACATCACAAAGGAGCCCTGAGCTTTCATGGATTGCAAGTTCTGACCTCCTGTATATCATGGGCCATAGCATTTCACTCAGTTAACCCTGAATTGGGCCCAGCAATTGTGTCTGGCTAAAGTGTATCTGCCAGAAAGGCAACCAGTCTTGATCTGAAGACATCAAGAGATGGAAGGTCTGCCACTTCCATTGATAGTTTGCCCCAATGGTTAATCACCCTCACTGTTAAACGTGTGTTTTATTTCTGACTTTGTGTCTTCCTGAAACAAGCAGCAAACCCTGGAGGGGTCTCACCCTTGCATCATTGCATCATTGGAGGTAATGTGGTGTCTTCAAATACAAGCTGTTAAAAGAGGCCTTGTACTGTGTTTATCTCCAAACGTGTTCAGGGTCAAACTAAGTCATAGCCGCTGTAGGTCCATGCCTAGGACCCAAGCTTCTGGGGTCACATCATTAGGACATAACCTTATCTTAGCTTTCATTTCATAAACTAATCAACACTTTCCAGGCCACATGGTTGTAAAAAAAGCTTTGAAAATGCTGCCTGGTGCAGCAATGTCTGCACAATAGCTTTTGTGACAATAGCTCTCAGAAAGGGGAGCAATTCCATGCATCTCAATGGGATGATGCCTGTGTGCCCCACTACTCTGGTGGGCCCTGCCAGTACCACTCAGCGGGGCTCTATGTGGGGCAGGAGAGAGGTGCAGTGAGCTTCCTCACCCATTAGAGCAGATGCCCCCCAGATGCTGGGAAAGGGTGGGGGGCAGGCTCCTTGCTGAAAATTCTCCTT
Organism: Gopherus flavomarginatus; assembly: GCF_025201925.1. NCBI lineage: Eukaryota > Metazoa > Chordata > Testudines > Testudinidae > Gopherus > Gopherus flavomarginatus. The sequence continues at coordinate 14,261,408 of NC_066629.1, forward strand.
CTTCAGGGGTGAGAGGGTTCCACAGGGAGCTCCAGAAGCACTGTGTCCTGGTGTACCTAGGAGTTCAGACATGTAATTGCAGGGATGGCTCCTCCTTGCAATAATGTTTTGCCTTTTCCCAGCATTATCCATTCAAGAATCATAGAGTGCTTTGTGAACATTGCTGAACTGGTCCTCACTGCCCCATCTAAAGTATCTATCTTGCCAGGACATAGATGGGGAAACTGAGGCAGTCCCTCCTTCAAGATCACACTGGAAGCATACAGCAGAGCCAGGATCAGAACTCAGGATCTTTGACACCCAAGCCTCCCTCTTGGCCACATGACCATCTTTCCCCCTACACGAGCAGAGAGTGCTGTGCCAGCCTGAGCCTAGTCTTTACACTGAAGATCTCATTTCATGTCAGCTTTGCCTTATCCCCTTTCCAGCATCAATGGCATCTGCTGGAAAAGCAGTCAACTCTCCACCATCCCAGGGGCCAAATTGGCAACGATGTAGCTTATCATCCTTCCCTTTGTGAGTATTTTCCTTCCACATCCGTAGTGGGTGCTTTGGGATTTTTGATTTCCCCTGGAGGGCAGGGAGAGATGCCTAGAAGGGTCTTGGATCCTCGTTTTCATAGGATTGCGCTCCAGCCAGGAGAGCTTGGCTCTGTCTATGTGTTTGAAGGGAGCTTTACACACTAAGGGGATGGGACGGCAAAGAATGGCTGCAAAGCCCCTTTGTCTTTTCTCAGAATTGGAAGCGAGGAGGAAGTGAACTGAGTGATTGAAATCTCTTTTTGGAGAGCTTCTTTCCTCCCCCCACCCCTGCCGTTGCAGAGGATGAAGCCAGGGGGTTGCGTGCAAAGCAAAAAGAATGATTCCATCCCAGGCCTCAGCTGCATTTCTGGATACAACATAAAGGCTTGGCTGTTGTTGTTTTTTAAGCAATGAGGATTGGCTTCCTGCACTGCACAGACAGCTCTGTGGCCATAAGTGGGACTTCAGTGGTGCATAAGTCTTCACTAACCCCCTGCTGCAGGGTGGAGTTCATCCCACAGTACACAGCAGAGTCAAGCATTGCTTTTAGTTACTATTCTCTGTGACTTTTTTTCCTCTATATGATGATTTTTTTTAAGGTGGCAACACCACTCCGTGAGGGGACAGTTCAGGGGTTGTTTCTGCTCCATAGGTCAGATTATGCCCTCACTAGGGTGACCCCAAAGGGAAAATGGGACAGTGCACGGGGCTGGCCTGAGGCCCCCCTTCCTCCATGAGTGGTCCCCCAGCCCCCTGCCACCTGTGTGGGGCTGGCCTGAATCCCCCAGCTGCCTGTCCATGCATGGAGCCAGCCCGAGCCCCCGTGCTGCCCACCCATGTGGGGCTGACCCGGCCTGAGCTGCTCTCCTGAGCCCTCCCTCCTGCACAGGCCTGCCACAGCTGCTTGCCCACCCCTCTCCCCTGCACATTCCTTTGTGCCCCACTAGGGGTTGCACCCCACTTTTTTGATGATCAGTTGGCAAGAGCAAATGGGACAAATGTCCAGTTTTGCCAAAAAAGTCCAGACAGCTGGGACAGGGCATAAAAAAAAGGACTCTCCTGTCCAAAATAGGACATATGGCCACCCTAGCCCTTGCTTACACTGTCTTTACACACGTGTCCCCCTAGACTTAAGTTGATTTTCTCCTGACTAATGCTGCTGTAAACAAAAGCACAATTAGGGATGTTGTTTCATGAATGTAAGAACATAAGAACAACAAGTATCCTGCCTTCCGACAGTGGCCAATGCCAAGTGCCCCAGAGGGAATGAACAGAACAGGTAATGATCAAGTGATCCATCCCCTGCCTCCCGTTCCCAGCTTCTGGTAAACAGAGGCTAGGGGCACATCCATGAGACACATTAGTGTATGTTTCTGGGGCTATATACATGATTTATCTAGCTATCTAAGGTCCTTAAATAGCCCCATCACTAGAGTACCTGAGCATCTCAGAGTCTTTACCATATTTATCCTCACAACACCCCTGTGGGGTATGACAGTGCTGTTAGCCCCACTGTACAGATGAGGAACTGAGCCACAGAGAGGCTAAGTGACTTGCCCAAGGACACCTGGGCAGTCTGTGACAGATTAGGTCTCCCATGTCCCGAGCTAGTGCCCTGACCACAGAACCATTATTTGTCTTAATAGTGGTCACTAGTAACAGCAGAATCTCCTGGCCAGTCAGTCAGGTTCCAGCCACATTCTGGGAGCTGCAGCAAAGAAGGCTCTTAGCAAGGTAAGATGTCGTCAGGCTATTGGGGAAAGCTGGACGGTGAAGATGCTGTGTGTTCGATTTTGCAGTTATAAAGTCCATAGCTGGCAGGGATGATTCTGCCATTGGGGAGCCAGGGAACTTTGACACCTCGTCTTAATTCTTGGCCCGTTCCTGTACCTGCTTCTGCCATTGACCTCATGGGATCTTTGGCCTTAAATCTGCCCTGTGAATGGAAGTGTGGTGCTTTCCTGTTCCAAAGCTTTTCAAAGATTTATGGGCCAGCCAGCTGACTCCTGGCTGTCTGGTGGGGATCTGGGGAGCCCAGCCACCCACCAAGTGCACAGCTCAGGGAGCTGGCCAGCTAGGGGGATGGGAAACCTAGGGAGATGGGGTGCCTGGGCTTACAAGCTGGCGGGAAACCAGGCAGGCAGGCTGGCTGCCTGGTTTCCCCTGAAAGTGTCGATGGAATCAATATGTTCCAGCATGATTATGTGGAATCAGCATTTTTTGCTGAAAAGCAGTGTCGTCCGGAAATGTTCAACCAGCTCCACTCTCTCCTTTTGTTCCTTGCTTCTCTGTGCCTCAGTCCCCCACTTGTGCAATGGGGATAATATCACTGCCCCACCCAGGGCCGTCCTTAGGCATAGGCAGAATAGGCAGCCGCGTAGGGCCTCACACTGCAGGGGGGCACCACTCTCTAGGCAGCTCAGACAGTGTAGAAGCAGGGGTGCTGGGTCCTAGAGAGAGCCGAATGCAGCACAGTCTGAGGAATGGGATTGGCTGCTGGGGTCTCTGGGAAGGGGAGGGGGTGGGGGTTGGGAAAGGAGCTCACCTGTGAGTGTGACTCTTTCCCCCCAGCTGAGGTCAGGTGAGGCTGTGGCTCTGGAACCAGTATCCTTTGTTGTCCCCCATAGCATCCATTCTTCTCCCCCCCGCCCCATGGAGCACCCCCTCCTTTCTCCCTCCTCCCCAGGAGCACCCCTCTCTCTCTCCTCCCTCCCCTCCGTCAGGGCTGGGTTGGGTGAGGTGCTGCAGGGGAGGGGAGGCTGGCTGCTTGCTGAGGAATGAAAGTGAAAGTAACTCACTTCCTGGGCAGCGAGCCAGGATTGGAATGTCACACAGGGCTTGGCTGGGGTTAGCCAGATGTGTGAAAAATCAGGACTTGGGGTGGGGTTAGCAGATATCCCTATTTTATAGGGACAGTCCCAATTTTGGGGTCTTTTTCTTATATAGGCTCCTTTTACCCCTTCTCCCCCCACCCCCACTGCCTGTCCTGATTTTTCACACTTGCTGTCTGGTCACTCTAGGTGGGGGTGATTGGTGCCTATATAAGACAAAGCCCCAAATATCAGGACTGGCCCTATAAAGTCAGGACATCTGGATCTGGCCACCCTAGCTGGGAAGCGCCTTTCCCTGGGCTGGCAGCTGCCAGCGATCCATCTCATCTGGGGGGAGCTGCACAGGGCAAGATGAGCTGCTGTGGCTCCATGGGTGACCTGTCTGAGATCAGATGCTGTGCTAACTTCACCATGGTCCATAAGGCTGGTGGTGGTGCCCATTGGCGTGTGATTGCACCTGAGGGTTTGCTGCTTCTGTTGCCACTCTGCACCCCAAGAGGTGGATTTTGGGGTCTATTGCAGCTGTTGGACCAGCAGGTTGGAGGGTGAGCCAAGCATGAAAGCAGTACTGTGTTGCCATTTAGATTGTCATTTAACAACTTTGTTTGCCAAAAATTCTTGCTAACAATCCTGAATCCAATTTCAATATTTTTTTTAAAAAAAATCAATATCTTAGCCAAAAACAGAAAATTAAGTTGTTGACAATTATTAGTGACAGGTTTGGTTAAAGGCAGGGAATGGGCCAGTTTTCATCAGAGAAACAAAAAATGTTGACTGACTTTCATATAGCCTGTTACTCCTGGTAAGAACCCTCCAACAACTGTAATATGCTCATCTTCTTACTAGTGTATAAAGCAGGGGTCGGCAACCTACGGCACACGTGTCAAAGGTGGCAGGTGAGCTGATTTTTGATGGTATGCAGCAGCAGGCTGAGCGGCTCAGCCCATCTCTGCTCTGGGGTTCCGGCTGCTGCCCTATTGCCAGCTGGAATACCAGCCATCGGCCCCATTCAGCACCTGCTGCTGGCCTGGGGACCCCCAAGGAACCCCAGGCTGGCAGTGGTCTGAGCAGGCCAGTTGAACCACTCAACCTGCTGTCAGCCTGGGGTTCCATTCGCTCAGCTGGCAGCGGGCTGAGCGGGCTGGTGGCGGGCTGAGCAGGGCCGATGGAGGGTTGAGTGGCTCAGTCTGCTGCCAGTCTGGGGTGCCAGCAGCACTCAGCCTACTGCTACTCCAGGCTTCCGGCTGCCGGCCCCTTGCCAGTCAGGAGCTCAGCCGCCAGCCCCACTCTGCCTCCTGCCAGCCTGGGTGAGCAGAATCCCAGGCTGGTAGCGGGCTGAGGGGGGGTTGGCGGCCGGGATCCTGGCTGGCAGGAGTTGGTGGTCAGAACCCCAGACCAGCAGCGGGCTGAGCAGGGCTGGGATCCTTGTCTAGGGTTCCAGCCACCAGCCCGCTGCCAGTTTGGGGTTTCATTTACTCAGCTGGCAGTGGCCTGAGCAGGACCAGTGGCCAAGACCTCAGATAATAACAATAGTTTATTTATATAATATAGACATAGAGAGAAACCTTCTTGTGACGAACTGGGAATGTTCTTGATGTTTCCTCTGAATACTGTGTTGGTGCCTCAGTGTCCCCTGTGCAGTTCTTAAGTATCTAGGTGGTGGGATAAGGGCAGGTGATTACTGAAGAGCAAAGGGACAGTGCACCTAAATGCCTGGCACTCTGTCTCCTAGCAACTGATGGCCTGGGCCCCTTCTCTGCAAAGGTGCCAGCTGAAGGTGTTGGAGACAAAGGGATCAGGTGACCTCCTGGCCCGGGAAAGGGGCTGAGGAGAGAGGAGGGGCTGGGAGGGGTTGTTAGTCTGGAGCTGGCTGGGGTCAAGGAGTGAAGTGCAGACATGGGGAGTCTGGTTCACTGCCCCCCAGAATGGACCCGACCGAGGGGTCTGGTTCGCTGTATCTACAAGCTCTGTTTTAGACCTGTTCCTGTCATCGAATAAACCTCTGTTTTACTGGCTGGCTAAGAGTCACATCTGACTGCAAAGTGGGGGTGCAGGACCCGGTGGCTTCCCCAGGACCCCACTGAGGCGGGCTCACTGTGGGAAGCGCACGGAGGGGCAGAGGATGCTGAATGCTCCAAGGAGAGACCCAGGAGGTGAAGACGTGTGAGCTTCTTGCCCTGAACAAGTCTGCTCCAAGGGACAGGAGGCTCCCCAAAGTCCTGACTGGCTTTGTGGGGAGTAGTTCCAGAGCATCGCCCGGTGACTCCGTGACACTTCTACAAACATTAAAATGTATTACTGGCACGAGAAACCTTAAATTACAGTGAACTTGGCACACCACTTCTGAAAGGTTGCCAACTCCTGGTATAAAGTGACCATATGTTGTACTAAGATTCTCCTGCTTTTTTTTTTCCCTGTGAGTCAGTATAACTTTTGCCAGCCCAGAAGTTGGGCAGCCAATGTTTTACGTTTTCACAATGTTTTCTCCAACTTTCATAAAGTAAATACATAGTTAATATGAGTTTAAAAGGCCAGCGACACTTCTTTGTGAAGAATCTGTACAGCAGATCATTCCCATAGACGATCCAGAAAATAAATTTAAGGTTGAATTTTTTAATGTTGTGATGGATAAAGCAGTATCTGCTGTTGATGAAAGGCTTAATACCTTGCAAGTACACCATGAACAGTTTGGATTTTTGTATGACATAACTAAATTCAATGAAATAGGAAAACAAGAGCAACTAATGACAAAGTGCAAGAACCTAGAGAGCCTCCTGAAGCACGGTGATAGTTTTGATTTAAATGGACTTGAACTGTACGAAGAATTGAGTACACTGTCATCAATGTTACCACATGCAAAATCGGTGATGGACATTGTACAGTTTATTCATACCCGCAAACTTGTTGACATATATCCTAATGTGTATATTGCCACTCGTATTCTACTGACAATTCCTGTAACAGTAGCATCAGGAGAACGGAGTTTCTCAAAACTAAAGCTCATTAAAAACTATCTCCACTCTACCATGAGTCAGGAACGCTTAACTGGTCTTGCTATTCTTGCAATTGAACAAGACACGACTTTGTCTTTGTCATACGATGACATTATTACTGATTTTGCAGCCAAAAAAACCAGAAGGATTGCTTTTAATTAAAAACAAATCTTTGTTTCAATACCTTTTCATATAAATTTCCAATAAAATTTTGATAAATTAAAAAAAATATTATTTGCATCATTCTGTCATATCAGAATTTTTTCTATAGTGCTGCTTCTTTAGTGCTAGTCCATCAGCATTACAGTGTGCTTCATTAAGTTAAACTGGTTTTAATAACGTGAATGTGGCAAGTTTTCCAATACTGTAAGCTTATGTTTGTGTTGCTAAGAGCAGATCAGGCACAGGGGCACCAGTTTAATAATCTCGCCTAGGGCACCATAAATCCTAAGGCCGGCCCTGGCCCCACCTCGCAGGGAGGCTGTGGCGGCAAAGGAAGCAAAGAGCCGAGATGCTCAGATACAGCAGTGAGGGATGCTCAGGACAGCGAGCCTTCCTTTGCAATGCGCTGTGAGAGGCACACATGAAAGTGCAGTGTGAAAGCTCACTGTTTACTGTTTATATTCTTGTTTATATGGGTGTCTTTGATGATTCTGATGGTGTTTAAAGAGAGAGAGTACGATGCCCAGGGGCCTGTGCACCTGTAACGCCAAATGTACAGGTAGCCTATTATTGTTGTCGATTTTAGCTGAGCACAGACTATCCTGCAAAGTGTTTCCTGCCATTGCCTCAAGTGGGAGCTGGGCTATCCGCTAAACAGCTAATGATGTTTGGACTCTAGCATTAGAGGCAGAGGAGTGAACTCCCATCAAAGCCTCTAGATTTCTCTGTCTGTTTGAAAAGGCCCACAGCTAGGCCAAGACAGCCTGCCTTGTCTGTCTCCTTTGGCCAGGAGATTGTCAAAGGAACCTCCGCTCTGATCTACATGCAGTGCATCTCCTGGCCTTTCAAATGAGCTACTTCAGCTGCTCTTGATAACATAAAGCTGCTCAGCAGACGTAGCTGAGAGTGATACAATGCAAGTGGGAGGTATGAAAGGATTAAAAAAAGAATTGCTGGGGAGAGAAGATCTGATCAGAGCCAGTGCTGCACACACAGGAATGAGAATGACTTTGGGAAGGAGGGTTTTCCTTTCCCAATGAATCTCTGCTCTGCCTTTAAAGGGCAGATTCTCAAGGGCTGGCCTCCATTTCTGTTCCCACAGAGAATATGTAAAATGGAGCTTGGAAAGCATAATGGAGGGTGGGGGGAACATAGGTACCTGTGGTTATTTGCAGGCAAAGCCAGTATCCTCAGGGTGTCTAAGAGCCACGTGCCAGACATTAACTGCACCTTCAAAACTGTACCTACAAAATTGGGGGGTAGGGATAAATGGGGGCCAGCTGAGGAGAGCCTCATAAAAACCTGAAAAGCCACCATATTGTCCTGCAGATCTCTTAAAACTCACCTCCTAAGGACTCAACAATTATAGGTGGCAATTTTATGCCACCAATCACCTTTCTCATGGTCATCTTGTGCTTCCCTGGTCAGTTTGCTAAACGCATCTGTTGTCATTCACCTTATACATAGATTATAAGACCATCTTTCTGTTCTGTACTGTACGGCTCCTGGCACACTGGGGGCCTGGTTCATGATTGGGCCATCTAGTAAACCAATAATAATCAATAGTTGAAGTTGGTCACAGAACTAAGCTCTGAGGCAGGAGATCTTTCTCTCTCCCCAAAGCTCATCCCCACACAAAGGACTAAAAAAACTGAATCACCAGTTTTCCTTCAGAAAATACCATTTTGACGAAACCAAAATTTTTGTGAAATTGTATCAATTCTGTCAAAATTTTATTTAGAAAAAAACAGAAAAAAGTTTTGGGGTTTTGTTTCGCAATGACTTTTCATTTTGAATGGTACTATATAGAGGAAAATGGTCAAAATCTAAATGAAACTTGCAAATAAAGGCTAAATTCATTGGACAAACTATCCCTAGTGAATTATTCACTCTGCTCCATTTGCAAGGACAGACTTCAGTCCATGTTCATGGCTCATTGTGTGGTCTGTGTTTGATGCTGTACTCTTTGAGAAAGGACGGTCTCTTGACTAAAATACGGGGCAGGACATCTGAAGACATGGCTCTGTGATTTCTGGCTCTGTCTCAACCTTCTTCACCGGTGACCTCTGGAGAAAGTCCCTGGAGCCTACATTTTGAAATGTGGTATCTGAATTTGGGTTTGTTAATTTTCAGGTATCCAACTTCAGATCCCTTGGTCTTGATCTTCAAAAGTGCTAAGCAACCACAACTCAAGTTGAGGTCCCCGGGAGCTGTGGTGCTCAGCAGGTCTGAAAATCAGGCCTGCGTCTCTCAAGTCAAGAGCGCTAATGGAGGCACACAAAATCAGATGCCATTTTTGAAAAAAATTGGGCGTTAACCTTTCCGTATCTCAGTTTGCCCATCGATAAAGTGGGGATGATCATACTTACCTACCTATCAAGGTATTGTGAGGATGAATTCCTTAGTGTTTGTAAAGCACACAGAAGCCACTGGATAGAAGGTACTAAAAGAAACTATTACATTAATAATATCATGCCATCAATGTCTTGCGCAGCATCTGCCCACCCAGCTTTCCCAGCACAAAAGTCTCCTCTGCCATGCAGTCTCCTCACTTATACTGCCTCTCAGCCCGATAGCCAGCCTGTTCTTTTTCTCTCTTCCTTCTCTGATTGCCGGAGGTTTTGCAGGGTTGTCTTGTGTGTCAACTGCACAGCGCTTGGATACATCAGGAAAACACTTTGCAAATCGATAGGAACAGCAGAGCCTTGTTCTGGTGCCGATGCTCTGCTCTCTTTAATCTTCCCGGTGATAGTGTGATGAGAAGGAGGATGATAACACTAACAGTCTGAATCCTTTGTTCTTACTCAGCACCCTTCATCTGAGCTTCTGAAGACCATCTAGTAATTTATTACCTTCCACAGCACTCCTAGGAGTATTAGCCCCATTCCAGAAGATGGGAAAACTGAGGCACAAAGGTTACACAGCAAGTGAGCATTGCACTTGGTAATTGAACCCAGGAATCCTAATTCTCTTTCCCTGCTTTAGCTTCTGGGTGATGTTTCTGCCCAGAGGTTCCATCTTGCAAAGCTCTTGCGCATCTGAGCAGTCCCATTTATTTCATTGGGGCTATTCACTTGATTAAAGTCTGGCGTGTATGTACCTGGCTGTCACCTTGTGACCTCCCTGCTCCCAACACCACTCTCCTTCCTAGGATCCACTTGGGTGTGGTTCCCATGGGTTTCACTGTCATCGGTCTGTCAGGCTCACAGGCGCTTGGTTTATCTGCCCCAATGACTTCCACTCCAGTGCCCTTTCCAACACGCTCTCTAATATGGGCCTCTGGGGGTGCTCCCCCTCCCCCAAACAAATAGGGGACATTTCCAGGTCTTTCATCTGAAGCCATTTCCTCTTTTGCTTATGTCCCAAAGCCTGAGCTCTCCTCACTAATGACAGTAGGAGAAAGAGAGTGCTCTTGGAACATAAGTGACTCAGGACCCTGCACATCCTTGCAACTAATAGGCTAGTCCTGTCTCCCTCTCCCACAGCAGAACCAGAAGGCAGAACAATTCTAAATCTGTTGCCCCACTGCTGGCAATGGTGGGCCACTCACAATCTGATCCCCAACCTCCTCCTGCATGGAACCCTGAATTTGGATTCCCACCTCCACAACGGGGTGTCACTTTTACATCTCTTGCCCTCATTCTGGGAGCATCATGTCTGCAAGCGGCATGCAGGGTGCTTCTCTCATTGGCCTCAGGCCTCCTTGGGGATATGACAAGCCAGAACACATTACAGAGGGAATTCAGAATTATCTATCCCCAGCATCCACCTAATACATCGTGAGGGGAAAGGAAAAAGCTCTCCAGGCCCGCAGCAGCTCTGAAGCCAATATTTCTTATTCTGAGCCTGTGTTCCCGCTTGTCAGTTTGATTTCTTGATGCTTTAAAATCATTGGTATTCTCAGTTAGGCTACAGCGTCACGTCCATCACCCGTTACCACCAGGTCCCTGTGCTTCCTTTCCTTCTTTCTTGGCCTCTGAAATTTTCAAAAAATTAAAAAATTAAAATAAAAATACAATAATAATAATCTTTACATATTCTTATATGCTGCAACCTGGATTACATCCAGACCCTTTGTTACCTCTGTCATAACTTAGTCCCAGATTTGGACCTTAGCGTCCAAAATATGGGGGTTAGCATGAAAACCTCCAAGCTTAGTTACCAGCTTGGACCTGGTACTGCTGCCACCACCCAAAAAATTAGAGTGTTTTGGGGCACTCTGGTCCCCACAAAAACCTTCCCTGGGGACCCCAAGACCCAAATCCCTTCAGTCTCACAACAAAGGGAAATAAACCTTTTCCCTTCCCCCCCAGGTGCTCCTGGAGAGATACACAGAAGCAACCTCCGTGAATCTCAGCAGAGGGATTCCACCCTCCCCAGTTTCCAGCCTGGAAACACAAGCACTTCCCTCTTCACCCAGAGGGAATCCAAAATCAGGCTAGTATATCTAACACACACAGATTCCCCCCTGACTTCTTCCTCCCACCAATTCCCTGGTGAGCTGCAGACTCAATTCCCTGGAGTTCCTCACTAAAGAAAAAACTCCAACAGGTCTTAAAAGAAAGCTTTATATAAAAAAGAAAGAAAAATACATACAAATGGTCTCTCTGTATCAAGGTGACAAATACAGGGTCAATTGCTTAAAAGAAATATAAATAAACAGCCTTATTCAAAAAGAATACAATTCAAAGCACTCCAGCAACTATAGACCTGTAAATACAAAAGAACATATAAATCCCTATCTGATCTTTGGTACTTACAACTGGGAAACAGAAGATTAGAAAGCAGGAAATAGAAATCCCCTCATAGCTGAGAGAGCATACAGGCAGACAGAAGAACCAAGAACAAAGGACTCACACACAAACTTCCCTCCACCCAGAGTTGAAAAAATCCTGTTTCCTGATTGGTCCTCTGGTCAGGTGCTTCAAATACTTATTTCCAGGTGAAAGAGACGTTAACCCTTAGCTATCTGTTTATGACACGCCCCCCAAATTGCAGACAGTGGGGAAGCTCACTGGCGGCGATTTTCTCCTAGAACTTAAACTAAACAGATTAATACAACACATGCACCGTTACATATACCACTAAGTATATAACTAACAGACTTCTACAGTTTAAGAACACTTTTTAACTACTGGATTCTGGGAAACTCTCACGGGAGAGTGCATCCGCTACTTTGTTAGAAGCTCCTGAGATGTGCTGAATTTTAAAATCTAAATCTTGGAGAGCTAAACTACAAAGAAGAAGTTTATTGTTGTTCCCCTTGGCAGTATGAAGTCACTTTAGCGCAGCATGGTCAGTTTGTAGCTGGAACCGCCATCCCCAAACATATGGGCGTAGCTTTTCCAGGGCGTACACAATGGCGTAGCATTCCTTTTCACTGACTGACCAGTGAGTTTCCCTCTCAGACAGTTTCTTGCTGAGAAACACGACAGGATGGAAGTTGTGATCCGTTGCTTCCTGCATGAGAACTGCTCCTATACCACGCTCAGATGCATCCATGGTTACTAGGAATGGCTTGTCAAAGTCCGGGGCCCTGAGCACAGGGTCAGACATGAGCGTCGCCTTAAGTTGGGTAAAGGCCTTTTGACACTCATCAGTCCACTTAACTGCATTTGGCTGGGTGTTTTTGGTCAGGTCGGTCAGTGGGGCAGCGATTTGGCTGTAGTGTGGTACAAATCGCCTGTAGTACCCGGCCAAGTCTAAGAAGGATTGGAGCTGTTTCTTTGACCTTGGGACAGGCCACTTTTGAATAGCATTCACCTTGGCCTGTAGGGGGTTTATGGTTCCTCGACCCACCTGGTGCCCCAGGTAAGTCACTCTGTTTTGGCCTATTTGACACTTTTTGGCCTTAACAGTTAGTCCGGCCTGCCTGATGCTCTGAAAGACCTTTTCCAGGTGTAGTAGGTGTTTGGGCCAGGAGTCCGAAAAAATGGCCACATCATCGAGGTAGGCAACTGCATATTCTCCCAGTCCTGCTAGTAGACCATCTACCAGCCTCTGGAAGGTGGCGGGTGCATTTCAAAGGCCGAAAGGAAGGACATTGAATTAATACACCCCCGCATGGGTGACGAATGCTGACCTTTCCTTGGCAGGTTCATCTAGTGGTACTTGCCAGTACTCCTTGGTTAAGTCTATTGTAGAAAACCTCCAAGCTTAGTTACCAGCTTGGACCTGGTACTGCTGCCACCACCCAAAAAATTAGAGTGTTTTGGGGCACTCTGGTCCCCACAAAAACCTTCCCTGGGGACCCCAAGACCCAAATCCCTTCAGTCTCACAACAAAGGGAAATAAACCTTTTCCCTTCCCCCCTCCCCCAGGTGCTCCTGGAGAGATACACAGACGCAACCTCCGTGAATCTAAGCAGAGGGATTCCACCCTCCCCCGTTTCCAGCCTGGAAACACAAGCACTTCCCTCTTCACCCAGAGGGAATGCAAAGTCAGGCTAGTATATCTAACACACATAGATTCCCCCCTGACTTCTTCCTCCCACCAATTCCCTGGTGAGCTGCAGACTCAATTCCCTGGAGTTCCTCACTAAAGAAAAAACTCCAACAGGTCTTAAAAGAAAGCTTTATATAAAAAAGAAAGAAAAATACATACAAATGGTCTCTCTGTATCAAGGTGACAAATACAGGGTCAATTGCTTAAAAGAAATATGAATAAACAGCCTTATTCAAAAAGAATACAATTCAAAGCACTCCAGCAACTATAGACATGTAAATACAAAAGAACATATAAATCCCTATCTGATCTTTGGTACTTACAACTGGGAAACAGAAGATTAGAAAGCAGGAAATAGAAATCCCCTCATAGCTGAGAGAGCATACAGGCAGACAGAAGAACCAAGAACAAAGGACTCACACACAAACTTCCCTCCACCTAGAGTTGAAAAAATCCTGTTTCCTGATTGGTCCTCTGGTCAGATGCTTCAAATACTTATTTCCAGGTAAAAGAGACGTTAACCCTTAGCTATCTGTTTATGACAACCTCTCAGTTCCTACTGTACACATCCAGTATTGTTAAATCTACATCTCTGGGTGGTTGTTAGTATTTCTAGGGACAAGGAAGCTGGTCTGTCTGAAGAGAATGGGATTGTAACAAGTTATAATATTTGAGGAGGCTGCACAGAGGTGCAGAGCTGCTTTGCTGACTCATCCTGATGTTGATTTTTGGCACCCTACATAAAGATGCGGAGCTATTCTGCTGGCTCACCCTTGCAGCCAGAACAGGTGTGACCTATTTGCTCCAACCTGGGTTTAAGTATCTCAGAGACAGGGAGCTAGGGGCAGGGATAGAGGATGACCTGAAGTAAGTAACTCTTGAAACAGCCAAGCTTGGGAGAAAACACAGGCTGGGATTATGTTTGTTGTTGTTCGGGTTAAGAATAAATTAACTCCCAACCCAGGAAGAGGTAAGTTTGGACTTTGCCCAGTGTGTGTATCCTCTGTAAGGTGTAGAGTGGGTCCACTACCTGCTTAGAGGCAATTGTGCACTCCTCCAATCCTGGACCAGATGTGCTCTATGTCATGGAGTCACCGGGCGATGCTCTGGAACTGCTCCCCACCAAGCCAGTCAGGACTCTGGGGAGCCTCCTCTCCCTTGGAGCAGACTTGTTCAGGGCAAGAAGCTCACACAGCTTCACCTCCTGGGTCTCTCCTTGGAGCATTCAGCATCCTCTGCTCCTCTGTGCGCTTCCCACAGCGAGTCCACCCCAGCGGGGTCCTGGGGAAGCCACCGGGTTCTGCACCCCCACTTTGCAGTCAGACGTGACTCTCAGCCAGCCAGTAAAACAGAGGTTTATTCGATGACAGGAACAGGGTCTAAAACAGAGCTTGTAGATACAGTGAACCGGACCCCTCGGCTGGGTCCATTCTGGGGGGCAGTGAGCCAGACCCCCAGGTCTGCCCTCCACCCTTGACCCCAGCCAGCTCCAGACTAACAACCCCTCCCAGCCCCTCCTCTCTGCTCTGCCCCTTTCCCGGGCCAGGAGGTCACCTGATCCCTTTGTCTCCAACACCTTCAGCTGGCACCTTTGCAAAGGAGGGGCCCAGGCCATCAGTTGCTAAGAGACAGAGTGTCAGGCATTTAGGTGCACTGGCCCTTTGCTCTGCCAGATACTTAAGAACTGCCATGGGGACACTGAGGCACCAACACAGTATTCAGAGCAAACATTAAGAACATTCCCAGTTCGTCACATCTCTCCCCCCTTCGAGACCGAACTGAGCGAGGTCACTCCAGCCAGTGACCTGGGGAAGTTCGAACCCACCAAGGTTCCCATGGATGCCCCAGCATCTCTCCCATTCCTTGGTGTGAGTTACACCAGGACAGTCCAGTCTCACGCCCTCCCTTAGGTCGGGTGTGCTTGATGGCACTTGCAGGCCGCATGTGGGAAGGTTTATGCGGCTTGAACCCTTTTGCTATCCCCAATACCCCTGGGGTTCAAACTGGGACGGGGTCTTCTCCCAGCACTCTGGGCTGCAATTCGGGCTCCCTTGGTTAAGAGCCCCCATCTTGGCCTTTGCCAGCTCTGGGCTTGGGCAGCCGCTTCCCACTTTGTGGCCCAGACACAACACCTCTGCCGTCCCCACCTTACACTTTCCAGCTTTTACCGTCAGTCCCACCTCCTTGAGGCAGCCCAGCCTCCTCTTCACCTGGGACACCTGTTCCTCCCAGGTCTGGCTAAAGATGCACATGTTATCAGTGTCTGCCCAGGCCAAGTTCTCCATCGCCCTTTGCTTCTCTAGAGTCTCCCCAGGCCTAGGCATGGGGTCAGCATCAGACACTGTGATGGCTTTAAGCTTCTCACAGCCCCCACAAAACCAGATCATCCTGTCTCCCTTGGGGATCAGCCCCACAGGTGAGGCCCATGGGCTGTAAAACGGCTGGATCCCATCTAAAGCCAGCATGTCCCTGACCTCTCTCTCCAGGATCTGGGCTGCTTTCCCAGTGACTCTGAACGGGGAACACCTGATGGGGAGATTGTCTCCCACCTCAGGGAAGAGATCCCCCAGGGGGTCTTCCCCCTTCTCCTCCCAATCCTTCCTTTCCGGGTCCAGGGGTCCCCTCACTCTCCTCCCATCCAGCAGCTCGAACGGGAAGAACCCTGTGGATTCCTGGGGCACCACCAGCCGCCTTCCGATTCCCCCCAGTTCTACTTCTCCTTGGGGAGCCCATTCCCGGTACAGGAATCCCTTCTCTTGCAGGACTCTGTCCCTGCAGCCTTCCCCAAGGGGGTTTGCAGCGCTGTGGCCAGCAAGTTCCCTCATCTTCTCCAAGAGGGATCCCTCTGCAGCTCGGTCTGGGATTCAGCCGCTGGGGCAGGGAGTGGGACCTGCTCCCTCTCGCTGGCTGGACCTGGGGTCACAGCCCCCCTGAGCCCTGTCCCTGGTAGCTCCCTTCCTGCTGTGTAATCACTTCCCAGCAGCACGTCTGGACCAGGCAAACCTGTTTGGCAGCTGCCCTGCCCTGCCTGGGTGTCCCTGCACTCAGCTGGGGTCTCAGCTCCCCCCGTGCTCAGCGCTGTCCTTGCTGTCCCAGAGGGGGCAGGCAGCGAGCTCTCTGCTCTGGTCACAGCATCAGAGCCAGTGGGAGCTCCAGTGTGCAGGGGCGCGGGGAGCATCTCTCCCTCCCCCTCAGCCCCAGGGGGCTGGTTACAGGTAGGCAGGTATCCTGAGCCCTGCAGCCCCTCCCCCCTGCCAGCCAGGTCATTTGCATTTTCACTGACTATTTCCATCCTAGCCAATTGGTTCCCTGGATTTGAATTAAAACCCTCGGCCATTACAGGAGCGGGGCCTGGATCCTGTCCCACGGGGAGACAGTCACCCCCCAACAGGGCCTCCCAGCCGATATCCTGGAGAACCCCAACATCCAGCCAGCCTGACCCCTCCTGGGTCTGCACAGGGATCTGGGCCATAGACAGGGCGAGGGGCTTCACCCCAGGGAACTTCACCCAGGTCCCACAGTCCCTCAGCATCTGGGGCTGCACCACCACAGTTCTCTCTGTCCCAGGGTCTCGCCCCCACAGGCGTGTTTCCCCACTGACCCCTGGGCAGCCCCCTATGTCTCTCTGTTCCACCATCACCAGTCCACGCTGCTGCTGCTTCTCATGCAGCTTTTCCTCGGGCTCTTGCTTTCTCTCACGGTCCTCTCGCTCTCTCGGGCTCTGCTCCCATCCCATCCTTCTCCAATCTCCTGATGGGGAACCCAATCGTGAAGACCCTCGTCTGACTGGGGACCAGACTCCCGGGGATGCCTGGCTGATGCTCCAGCTGCTCTCAGATCCTCTTGTAGCCCCATCTGGGCCAGGAATCTGCTCCTCAGAGCGGTGCTTCTCCTCCAACTGCACGATTAACTGTGCCTTGGTGAATTTCCCCATGCGTAACCCTCTCTTTGTGCACAGGATCACAATGTCCTTCTCAAGGAGATGGTGATAGGCCATCACTTCACCGTTCCCAAGTGGCTCTGGACTCACAGGCCTGTGTGCTCTTGGCTCCCCCATGGTTTCCAGGAAGAACCCCTGATGTGCCAGCCCTTGACGTGATCACCACCTCTTTGCCAGGGTCGAGCTGCAGACTCCTCCACCCCTGGGACTGCTCCTGCAATCCCCCGGGGAACCGTGCTACTGCAAAAATCCTTCTCTCTCCCAGGGTCGAGCGGCAAGCTCCTCCGCCCCTGAGACGGCTCGCTGCAGTCCTCAGGGGGACCCCGTTACTCCAACAGTCCTTCTCGCTGGTCACACACTCCCAGAGGTTAACTGCCCCCTGAAACCGTCCCTCTCTGAGCCTTCAGCATGCCTGGTCCTCATTATCCCTCCTCTGTTTTACTGCTCCCCAGTCACTTACAGCAAGCAGCGCCATTCACGGGGTGCAGTATGTCCCGCCGCTGCCACCAGTTGTCACGGAGTCACCGGGCGATGCTCTGGAACTGCTCCCCACCAAGCCAGTCAGGACTTTGGGGAGCCTCCTCTCCCTTGGAGCAGACTTGTTCAGGGCAAGAAGCTCACACAGCTTCACCTCCTGGGTCTCTCCTTGGAGCATTCAGCATCCTCTGCCCCTCCGTGCGCTTCCCACAGCGAGTCCACCCCAACGGGGTCCTGGGGAAGCCACCGGGTTCTGCACCCCCACTTTGCAGTCAGACGTGACTCTCAGCCAGCCAGTAAAACAGAGGTTTATTCGATGACAGGAACAGGGTCTAAAACAGAGCTTGTAGATACGGTGAACCGGACCCCTCGGCTGGGTCCATTCTGGGGGGCAGTGAGCCAGACCCCCAGGTCTGCCCTCCACCCTTGACCCCAGCCAGCTCCAGACTCACAACCCCTCCCAGCCCCTCCTCTCTGCTCAGCCCCTTTCCCGGGCCAGGAGGTCACCTGATCCCTTTGTCTCCAACACCTTCAGCTGGCACCTTTGCAGAGGAGGGGCCCAGGCCATCAGTTGCTAAGAGACAGAGTGTCAGGCATTTAGGTGCACTGGCCCTTTGCTCTGCCAGATACTTAAGAACTGCCATGGGGACACTGAGGCACCAACACAGTATTCAGAGCAAACATTAAGAACATTCCCAGTTCGTCACACTCTATGCCAGTTTTTTGTATAAGTTTCTCACCTCACTAGTCCAAACTGCCTCCTACTACCCCACACAACTAGCTCAGAAGCCTAGGGAAGTTGTGGGTATCTAAAAGAGGCTGAAATTTGGCTCCACATCTTTCAGTTGTTTCAGAAGTAGAAACAAAGTGAAAATGGGATCATGAACACTAATCTCTGCTCCCCAGTGCCTTCTCCAACTCAGGGCTTGTCTACATCACAAAGTTGCAGCGCTGGTGAGGGGGTTACAGCGCTGCAACTTAGGAGGTGTACACATCTGCAGGGCATCACCAGAGCTGCAACTCCCTGTTTGCAGCGCTGGCCGTACTCCCGTTTTGTCTCGGGTGTAGAGGATCCAGCGCTGGTGATCCAGCGCTGGTAATCAAGTGTAGACACTTACCAGCGCTTTTCTTGACCTCCGTGGAATAAGCAGGTATCCCAGCATACCTGAGGAAGCCTCTCTGGTAATCAAGCAGGTATCCTTCCCCGCGGTTTGCTCCGGTGTTCTCCGAATCCCCCCTCAAGCGGGTCTCCTTCCCCGCGGTTTGCAGGGGGGTTCGGGGAACGCGAGAGCAAACCGCGGGGAAGCAGGTCTCCTTCCCCGGTTTGGTCTCGCGTTCCCCGAACCCCCGTGCAAGCAGGTCTCCTTCCCCGGTTTGGTCTCGCGTTCCCCGAACCCCCGTGCAAGCAGGTCTCCTTCCCCGGTTTGCTCTCGCGTTCCCCGAACCCCCGAGCAAGCAGGTCTCCTTCCCCGCGGTTTGCAGGGGGGTTCGGGGAACGCGAGAGCAAACCGCGGGGAAGCAGGTCTCCTTCCCCGGTTTGCTCTCGCGTTCCCCGAACCCCCCTTGAAGCCGCCCAACAGCGCTGCAGTGTGGCCACATCTAACACCACTTGCAGCGCTGGTTGCTGTAAGTGTGGCCACTCTGCAGCGCTGGCCCTATACAGCTGTACTAATACAGCTGGAACAACCAGCGCTGCAAAATTGTAGATGTAGACATACCCTCAGTCCCACATGTTTGATAAACACTGACAGAATTAGGAGCGGCCCTGTCAAACAGCAGATACTCTACAATATGTGACCTGAATGTGTTTTTGGTGTGAATGAGGCTCTCAGACTGTACAAGCCTAATACAGTGGGAGATAAAGTTTCTAAGAAGCTATAATATGATTTTTCAATCCTGTTACTAAGATATTATGGAAAGTGATTAATAATCCAGCATCCTATCGTAGCACAGCAAGGTTCGGTAGGAGAAGATTGTTAATGCAATAAAGCAAACCCCTGAATAGATATGAGGAGGAAAGATTTTTTTCTCCCCAGTGCCAGGATTCGTTCAATATAAGGGACCAGACCCTCAGCAGGTGTAAATCAGCAAAGCCCAGTTGAGTTCAATAGAACTACACTAATTTGCATTACCTGGGCATCTGGCCCATTGACTTCAGTGGCGATATATCGATGTGCACCAGCTGGGGTGCTGGCCCAGTAGCTTCAATAGAATAATGTTGATTTACACCGTCTAGGGATTTGGCTCAATGTTTTTTAAGATCATTTGACATATCACCATAAAAACTGGGGGAGTTTGCTACGTTCCCCACTGGAGAAGTCTCATTGTAGAGAAATCCTTAATATTGTGAGACACAGTCTAGACCTGGGATTGCTGGAAGAGTGTGGAATAATCTCAAGGGTTGTGGATGACAAGTGGATGCCACTGACACTAAAATCCCAACTTTATAGAACAATGCTGTCTGGTACAGAAACATGGGTGATAGAGCTGCCAGGTTCTGTGCCTACAGATGTTTGAGATGAGACGTCTTCACGCCATAAGAAGAATTACATGAAGAAACATTGAATCTTAGGACTGGAAGGGACCTTGAGAGGCCTTCTAGTCCAGTCCTCTGCACCAAATCAGGCTAAGTAGTGTCTAGGTAATACTTAGTTGTCTAGAGAGACAGATTTAAAAATGAAAGGATTAGGATGGAATTCAAAGTCTGTGATGTGGCTGACAAAATCCAGGAAGGAGAAGATGAATGGAGGGGACCTGGTGAAGATAATGTGGCAGGAACAGGTGATAGGAAAGGGACTCTGAGGAAACGAGGAAGCAATGGATGGATCACATCAAAGAGGATGCTGAGCAGGTGGACGTTAGTGCTGCCTTGGACAGAGGAAGATGCTAGATGCTGGTGTGACAACCTGATCCAAGCTGATGGGACAAGAGGGAAAAAGAAGTTTAGCAATGTTGTAGGTGCCCCTATCACCCTCTTGTGTTCAGTAAAGGGCCACAGACAGGGGCAAGAGGCGTCACTGTAGCTTGGTAAGCCCTTGCTGCCCAAAAGACCCTTTGAGACCACTGGGATTGGGGCTGGTTCTTCTCTCACTCACTTATACTGCAGTAAATTGGAAGCAGTTCTCTGGTAAAACCGGTGCAATCATGTGACATCTGCCATCTTGGTCATCAAACTGCAGTGGAAGCATAAGTCTTGACAGTGAGAGAGCCTGGCCCTTCAGATGAGAGCGGTGACAGACCCCGTCCCCTGTGTGTCAAACACAGAGAGGACATGTGGCACACATGGCTTTGTCTTTTGCTCTTTGCATGGCAAAGGTACTCCTGAAGGAATCACATGGGCACAGTAGCTGTGTTTACTGACTAGATGTAATACGGAAAGCCTTGCTACATATCACCGCTCAGGGTTCTGAAACACAGAACGCAGTAAGCCCCACTAGAACAGTGGTTCTCACACTGGGGTCTGCGGACCCTGGAGGTCTCTGAGGGTATTGCAGGGGTTCTGCGAGTCAAGCCCGGTTGATCAACTCCTCCCCCTCCCTCCCAGTGCCTCCTGCATGCTGTGGAACAGCTGTTCTGCAGTGTGCAGGATGCACCGAGAGGGATGGGGAAAAACGGGGATGGGGCGCACTTGGGTGAGGAGGTACAAAGAGGCAGGGAAGAGGAAGGCAGGGGTGGAACAGGGGTGGGATGGGGACTTGGGGAAGGGGTGGAGTGGAGGCAGGGCCTGGGGCTGAGTGGGGGTTGAGCACCCCTGGGGAAAATTAGAAGCCGGCTTGGGGGTCCTCGAAAAAAGTTAAATCAAAATGAGGGGCCTCGGGTTGCTAAAGTTTGAGAACCGCTGCACTAGAGGACTCACCAGCTATGGAAAGGGATCCTACCCAATCCCTATACACTATGTACACAGGGCTAGTGCAACCATTTAGGCAACCTAGGTGGTCGCCTAGGGCACTGGAATTTGGGGGGCATAATTTTCTTTGGCAGCGACCGCGGTGGCTGGATCTTCGGCTGCCCCAGTCTCCGCCGGCATTTAGGCAGAGGGAGCTGGGGCAGGGTCTCCTGCAGCAAATAAGGGGCGGGGGGGGGTGGCACTCAGGGGAAATCTCTGCCTCAGCTCACCCCTGCCCTGCCTCCTCCTCGAGCACGCCGTGGCTGCTTCACTTCTCCCTTCTCCCGGGCTTGCGGCGCCAATCAGCTTAGGCGCCGCAAGCCTGAGGGGCGGGAGAAGTGAAGCAGTGACGGGGTGCTCGTGCACGGAGCAGGGGTGAGTTGGGAGTGGGGGGGTGCCTCAGGGCGAAGGGGGGGAGCTGCTGCAGAGGAGGCGCCTCAGGGCGGGGGGGATCCAGGAGGCTGCAAGGTGGAAGTTTCGCCTTGGGCCCTGTACGTACACTGACCAGGGAGGTGCATACTACCAGAGGAAGCTCAGCCCAAGTGTCTGAGGCCCACTGTTCTTGGCGTTCCTGCTAGGATGGTGGCATGATTGGAGGAATAACTGAGCGTTTCAAATCCAAATGCCTGCCCCTGTCAGCTTAGAGCAATTTGGAGGTGAATATCTGGTTCTCTGCCCTTTTAAAGAAAACATATCCCAACTGTTGGCCTAATGCTCAGGGGCCAGATCCTCAGCGGGTGGAAATGGGTGCAGTTCCAATGAAGCCATTGCAAAACAAGTTTGAACCTGGTCCTAGGAGTTTTTAAAAGGGAGCGGGATACCCCATTCGGAGGATCAAATTTAACATCACAGTGCCCTTTCCCCACCCCCCAGCTAGGGGAGAGCATTGCCCACCAGTGATCTCCCTCCCCATGTTCCCAAAATATTGACACAGCCCATCTGTCTCAAGCCAATAATTTCCCCCAAATATCTCAGCTCCTGTGTGATTCTGCACAAGGCTCTGGAGAGGTGCTCTATAGAAGTTAATGAAGAGAGAGAGACACACACACACATACTTCAGGCTTGATTTGGACTCATGTATTATTAGAGTTAACAATGATGTCCAATTAAGAGCGATCCATTGCAAATCTGCAGCAGTAATTTAAAGCAGCAAAAATAAGCGGTGAGTCATCTTGGACATTTTCCGAAAAATTAATAGAAGTGATTTTTTATGCTTTAATTGCACATTGTTTTTTAATGAGGGAAAGACTTGAATGGATATCAGATCCTCAAAGAGCTGATTCTGCAAGCAATGCTGTCTACTATCTCTGGTCTGCAAGAAGCCTCCCATCCCAGCCAATGATGACCTGGTTTCAGTTATTCATGGCTTCATCATCTCTTGGCTGGACTGCAGCAATGCAGTAGACCTGGGCATGAAGCTGTCATGGATCCACAGGATTGGTGCTAACTCCCAGCTTTGGAACAGTCTCTTGGAGAAACCCCTTCACTATGGTCTGTTTCTTCAGGGCCCCATCACCTCTTTAGACTGAACGTCTGGCGTTCAGCTCTCCTGCTTTGCACTGTGAGCCCAATTGAGACAGACCCCTGCAAGAGACATGAGCATTCTCCAGGGATTAATGCACCTCAGCAAGCATTTGCAGTGCCATTCAAACAGTACTGTCAAAACTGTCTGGTTTTAGTCACCTGGCACACAGCATACGAAGTCCGTACGTTACCAAAGAGAACTGAAGGTTAAAGTATAGATCTTTCTGGCTAGCCCAGAGCCCTGCCAAGCTGTAGTGAATCCATGTTAAAGCTCTGTGTCTCTCTCATTCTGACCTCCTTGGTCAGTTCCCCAGGGAGAGCCTTGACTTTTATCCTCCCACCTTCCTAGTCCTTTGTCCTTGAGCTTGGGGATTTTGCTCAGCTTCCCTGCTGAGAGATGGGGAAATCTTCCTCCTTCTGGGTCATTTGTTTCCAGGTATTAATGTCTTGGTGATTGATTTTCCCATTGTCTTAGATTTTCCATTAACAGGGGGGAATCAGCCTTGGCCAGTCGTTTTTAATGACCCATTGAGGCTCAGATAAGTAGGCGACATTCATACCAATCTCTCCCAACCTGCCCTGAGAGCAGACGATCCTTTTATTCCTACTGGGTGACCATAAAAAATATAGGGGAAACTGAGGCACACAGTGGCATCATAAAAATATTACAGAAAATTCCCACTTTGTCACAGAAGCTGTCACTGCTTAGGAAACTCTTACTGGGACAGAACACTACAGAGAATTTCCTCCTCAACACTGGCTACCACAAGCGCATCACACCCACCCTCCGCTCCCTACACTGGCTTCCCATAGAATATTGTATCAAATTCACGATCTCGGTCCATATCTTCAAGGCACTCTAGTGCCTGGGCCCAGGGATCTAACAGATCAACTAACACTCCAGGATGAAGACCGTGGTCGACAGCTCTGTCAGAATGGGACTTTCTATAATAATGGTGACACTCATTTGTGCAGGGGACGGAGACTTCTTAGGGGCTGGTCTGAGACTGCGGTCAACACCTGAAGGAACTAAGGACCATCACAAACATGTCCACCTTCCATTCAAGTGCCGGGTGCGTTTCTTGGAACAGGATAGAAAGCTAAATATGGCTGCAACAGGCATAGTAAGGAAAGCTCGGGGCACTTCAGGACTGTGACTTTGCTACTTTTAGAAGTTGAGCAGGAGGTGATGTGGTCACTATGTGACTGAGTGACCCAAAGTGCTACATAAATGCTACTGAGGAAAAAGTGATCTTTCAGACTTCATGCTAGAAGGTGCTGCCATGTTGGAAGCTTAGACTCCTGAAAAGATGTGCTGTGTCTGGTGTAGCTAGATGATTGTGAAAACAGATGGCTTTATGCCCCCAACTTTGGGACAGTCAAAGGCTGTTTCAGCCCTAGAAAAGCCCAATTGTTTTAGGATCTGGCTGGAAAAGGCGAGCAGATGAGTGATCAGTGAAGGCCATAGGATGTTGCCCCAGCAAAGGCAATCATGAGTGTACATGTTCTTTGCCTCGGAGATGGGTAATTTGAGGGACCAAGGCATACATAAAAAGACCAGCCTTGCATCTAAATAACCTTAACTGTGCCCTGCAGCGACACTAAGCAATAACCATATGATTGTCCTTCAGGCATTTTAGGGTCCAAAGTCCCAGATTTGATTAACATGATTTTTCTTCTTTTTTTTTTTTTTAGCATTTAGCATCACTGCAGGGCAGAGTTAAGTCTGTTTGTGTGCCTTAACTGTGCATTCTTAGAGCTCAACATGTTGGTATTTCTCCTCAGTTCAACCTTAACTCTGAATTTCCTGGGTCTGTAGTGCTTGTTTTGGGGATAATTACAGCCTCCCCACAATGTTGTTTTCCCCTACCTTGCCGATCTGCCCTCTCAATCTTAATTCCATTTCAGTGTAGGCTTTTCCCTGGGAGCATGTGCTGTATTTATTTTTCCCTTCATTTATTTTCACTCCCCCCTTCTCTTTCCTCCTTTTTTTATATTCTAATGTATTTATTTTTCTCAACATGTACTATTTTTCAACTTATTATTTCACTTGATTCCCTTCCCCCTTCTCACCTTTACATCGCCTTATATACATAAACAGTTTCTGCTACATGTAATAAGAACCCAGCTACATTTGAGTTCAATGTTGAGTTCGGTCCCACTTGTGTCACATTACTGGGTTCAAAATGAGCCAAAGCAGGAAGCCCTGGTCTTCCTTTTGTTAGCAAAAATTCCTCCAGACCAAGGCACTACCTGCCCCAAAGGTCCTTGGACCTGTTTCTATTACAGACTAGGAAATAAAAATATGATGTGGTTGTCACCGTTCATCTATCCACCATGCTGTGGTGAATAATGCAAGGAAACATATATGTATTTATACAGCAAATGGGAAAACACATTTCTTAAGATGAATGAGGCTGTTTTCAAACTTGATGCACCCAATAAAATAACTGAGTATCAAGAGAGTGGTTTATTTTGAAGCCTATATGTGTCATAACATCAGCTCCCATGCAGGACTTCAAAATACATAAATCAGAAAGCAGAACAGAGGGGAATGGATAGGACAGGAGTAAACACTGGGCAGAGGTAAAAACAGGATACATTTATATAAAGCAAAGACAGAATGTGCATCTGCTGTTTCGTGGGTATTAATGCTTCAGATATAATTCAAAGACCATTCTTGTCCTATTAAAGTGCTCTGATAAGGCAAGATTTTGATCATGGGTTTCAAGGCTACAGCTGGGCAAATAACTGATTTTTTTCATCTCTAGCAATTTTGAAAATTAAAAAAAACCAAACATTTTGGATTGGACCAAACCCCAAAATTTTTGGTGAATTAAAAAGTAAAACAATTTTTTTTGCGTCAAATAAAACATTTTGTTTAATTTTTCAAGCATTTTTTTAACGTTTTGGATTTTTGAAATAAATAAAATTAAAAGAATTTTTTAAACAAAAAGTTTCTTTGAATTGAAACATTTAAACTTTTTTTGGATTTTTTTTTTGAAGTGAACAATTTGGCAAAACTGACAAAAGTAACATGAAGTTTTGGTGTTGCTGAATCTGCATTGTCCCCCCTGTCACGGACTCACAGATCGTGCCCACTCTTGGCCCTGTGTGGTCTGTGGGGGGTGCCCCTTTCAGTGAGACAGCCCTTCTCAGGGGTCCACTCTCTTTTGGAGTCAGGCCCCTCCACCTCCTGGAGCCGCGCCTCTCTGAGCCTTAGCACGTCTGTCTCTGCCGTGGGCCCCCTCTGGGAATCCATGCGCTCTGGACCCCCTGGGCCTCTTCACCCCTGAAGGGGCTGATGCAACCCTGTTCTCTAGACCAGAGTGACTCTCAGCTAGCATAAAACAGGAGGGTTTATTGAGAGTTGAACACAGCACAGGAAACGCTCAGGGCCTCAGGCCTGGCCTCTCACAATAACAGCACATCCCAGTCTCCCTGCATCCAGGTGGGCTCTGCCTGCTTCCCCTCGCCAGCCCCGAACCCCCCTGCTTCCCAGCTGGGCCTCTGATATCCCCAGCCTCAAGCCCCGCCTCTGTCCATTGTCTTCTCTCCAGGTAAACAGGGTCATAAACAGGAAGGTCTGAGTCCCCTCTCCTCGCAGCTCTCCTCTGGCTGGAACCTGCTGGTCAGGTCACCGTGGTACTCTTTCTGAAGACCATTGTCCTCCCACTGGCCAGAACCGGTTGTGTCTCCTGGGCCGGAGTCCCGAGTCCCTCTCCGGTCCTCTGTAACAATAACCTCCCTCTCCCCTCACCTCGTTAAACCAGTAACACCCAGGTACATTGAGTCCCATCCCCTGTGCATGCAAACCCTGGAAAAGACAGAAAACCTCAAGAAAAAACCCCCACTTTGTCAACCCCTCCAAAAAGTTTGGAGTGAAAAGTATCGCAAGCTGTATTGAAAAATCATTTTTTGGTCAAATTACTGTTTTGTTTTTGGGTTTGCAGTTTTCCAGTGAAAAACAGAACATTTCTGAGAATAAAAACACTTTATGAGAAAATTGTCATTATGCTGAATACCTAATATTCCATCCAAAAAATGTTGCGATGGATAATAGTCAACAAGCCCTAGTTTTCATACCTACATTTTGACCAGCTCTAAGAGGTGCACACTGCCTTAATATCGCCTGGTGATAGATTTCTTAGCATTTAGTATAGCATATAAGGGTGTGTCTACACTACAGTGGCTACCACGTTACATCTATGCTGTTGTAGTGTGTAGCACAAGTGTAGATGTTTCCTACATTGACGGAAGGGGTTTTTCTGTTGATGATGTTAACTAACTGCTACAAGAGTTAGCAGCTCTGTTGACCTAGCTGTGCCTATACGAGGGGTTAGGGCCCTCTATGTTGCACAGGGTGTGAAATTTGTCACCACCCTAAGCAATGTAACCAGGTCAATCTAAGTGTCAGGGGTAGACTCGGCCTGTGTCTTTACGGCACTCTGAGATCCTAGTGCAGGATTGTTGCTATTATTCATCTGTTCTATTATCCCATGAAGAAGCTAGGATGGAGCTCAAAGTACAAGGGCAGAGGGGATAGCTAGCTTCTAGGAATTTGAGGACTGAAAAGACCTGCTAGCTCCTAATCAGTGCAGGATTGCTCTCTGCACTGTTCATTTACTAGTGCTTTGCCCAGTTTAACAATGGGGCTTCTACCACTGCCTCTGGTTAGGGGCAGCAGGTGTAGCGATCAAACTGAAGGAAGCAGCTGAGCAAGAGTTTGAGAGAAACATAGGCAGGGAAGCACAAAGAGATTGTTCTGGGAGTGGAGCTGGCAGCTTAAACCATACAAAGTGTGGAATGTGGTTTTATAAATCACACATGCCACAGAATCCCTGAGGCGTTGGGATATATCTCTGGCTGATGGGGGTGCTGAGGGAATGATTATTCACTCATTCCTTGCATCGCGAGTGAGCGATGGAACCCGATGGATCATCCCTGTCCTCCGTGAAGCTAATTTCTCCATCTTCCATATTTCCAAGGCATGTTGGCCAAGCACTGTCTAGAGGTTCCTGGTGCAGTAACTGCCATAGGCAATAAAGCAGAGACTGGAGTTCATGGGTGGACTTCCCCCGTACACTGCACCTTATGTTGTTCATTACATCTGTTCAAAGTGGATGCGTAATACTATTGCTGGTAACATTTTAAGTGTACTTTGCATAAGTGTGAATGATGACGTGAGTGTGAGGCAGATCGGGCCAAAGAGGAGGGGAGGGAAAGAGATCAAGGGAATAAAATGAAGAGATATGAGAAAATAAGAAAAGAAGCACGAAAGGGGGGCTTGGGTAGGAGGGGAAGGGGTGATTAAGGGAGGCCGAGAAAGAAAAACAAAAAGGAGGTGAAAGATCAATAGAGCCGCTAGAAATGTTTTCACTGAAATATTTCATTGCCAAAAAATTGCTTGTTGTTCCAAATTATTGTTTTGGCAGAAAAACATTCATTTTGGTAGAAATGCTCTGTGTTTATCATGAAAAACACAGAAATTGATTTTTTTTTTTTGGTATCTGTTGTTTCAGGAAAAGAATTGAAACATTTTCATGGGAAATTTTGAAAAAAAACATATTAAAAACATCAGTGAAAAATCATTGGCATATTTTAGGCCAGTTCTAGTAACAAGGGAGAAAAAAATGGCCGGGGGAGAGTGTGAGAGTTTTTCATCACCCGGTCTGGGTCAGTAAAGAGGGAAAGTTTTTGATGTTTGATGGCCTGTGTGAAGCTAAAATGAGCAGGTGATCTTGGTCCATATACAGCAAATGCATGGCCGCCTCAGCAGAGACACTCAGATTTGACTAAGCCCAGGATGCTGGATTGCTCTTGCACCCTTAGGGTGGAGCTGATTAGTACTGGTCCGATGGTGCAGGGGGAAGGGAAGTTTGCCCTGTCTCTGACAGTGCTGCACTTGCTCTGGGGATAGAGAGAGTAAGCCAGGGCTGAGACTCCAGCACCTTTGCATGGGAGGTTATCTTGGCTGTGGGGCTTTCCTCTGCCCTTGTCCAGTCATGCGTCTCGGCAGAGTTCCACGGGGCAGCGGCCGCTGTGGCTCCCTTGACATCTTCCAGAGCAGTGTGCCTCCTGGGTTCCTCCGCTTGGTGCCGTCCCACTGCTGGGCCTCTGAGCTTGCCCCCTGCCCTGCATTTTTGCTTTGCCCTTTTGTAGTTGACCTTGTCTCCCTTTTGGCCCCGACCTTCTCACTAGAGTGTGGCCATTGCGGTTGCAGTGGGTGTGCCTTGCCAGGGGTTTCCCTCCAGCTGAGGGCAGGTAGACTCAACACCTTCCCTTGACAGAGAGAGAGAGTCAGGGAAAAGTGGAAAAACAAAAACAGATAATCACTGGGTCTAATTTTGCCATGTGCCAGTCGTGTGGGCTCTCAGTCCCCTCTGAAATCAGCAGGAGTTGAGAGTGCTCAGTGCCTGTTTTCTGGGTGTTCACTTGTCTTGGTGGCTTTGGCAATGAATGGCAGCTCCTGACGAGCAGCCACACGCCACTCAGGAAACATGGGGAAAGCAAAGAGAGAAATAAATCATCGCTGGATCCAGAAGAGGGAGTGTAGTGACGTGCAGCCGAGTAGCGATCCAGCTGGCAGGGAGCTGGAAGGGCTTCGCATAGTGCGAGAGAACAAAACAAGGAGGCAAGGGAGACTGGGGAGCCAGGAGGGAAACAGCCTGGTGGAATTCCTCGTGCCCATCAGCATCTTCCTGCCCACTAGCTCTGGTGAACAGAGAGAGTACAGAGGCCTCAGTATGACCTCAGGACTCCAGTACAGTTGTGCCCCCTGCCCCACTTCCCCATTCCTCTCATCAGTCCTGAGGGGATGGGGCCATGACCTGTTGGGGAGTGCAAGTAGAGGAGGGGATGTTGCCTGTTTGGAGGTGGGGCAGAGGCACTTACCTGTTGGCAGGACATCTCAGGCACCAGAGAGATGAAAAGGCAGAAGATGATCCTAAAGCAGAGGACAGGGGTGTTTAGGGAAATTAATGGAAATGTGCCCCGCGCGGGAGAGCCGGAGCTCGCAGTGTTATTCAGCGCATTCATCTTCTCTGCACTGACTTTTATCTTGGTCATGGTATCAGGATTTGCTAGTTACAACAGATTTGTCTTCCTCCAGATGTCTCACTTACAGGGAAGGCTTTATTCCCAATAATTTTTGGATGTTCTCTCCTCATGATTTATCTCTCTTAGGTAGTTATTTCATTTCTCCCAATTGTACATTTGCCTCTAAGAAACCTCCTATATCTTAGCGCTACCCCATCTCTCTCTAGCCCTAATTCATCTTCTTTTCTTCTTGATTTCTGTATTTGTCTTCTTCTCCCCATGTAGGTTTTACTCTCAGGATTTATCTCCATTATTCCTGAGATCCCCCTCAGAAACCAATGCTTTTGCTTTCCTCTTCTCGGTCATTTTGTTTAATATTTAACAGCATCTGTGTTTATAAAATTTCTCTCCAAGCTAGGCTTCGAGAGTTGGGAGGTGCAGGGTTAGAGCTGGCAAGCCCAGATGCCTGGGTTCTTATTGTGTCTCATCCACTGACTTATTGTGACACCCTAGGTAAGTCAGATAGGGATAGATTTCCTGAAGGTCAACCCCTCTCCCTTTTAGGCACCTCAGTCAGGGGCCAGAGTCCCTTGCAAGCAAGCATTTTGGACTCCGGTTTCTTCTGAAAATCCAGCCCTCAGGGCCTGTGGGTGCTCAGCATTTCTGAAAATTGAGGCCTCTCTGTACCTTCGTTTCTGCCTTTTGGCCAATAGAGATAACACACCGTGGTGAGGAATGTGGGGTAGGTACTGCGGTGAGGGTACTCACCACAGCACAGGGACATCTCAAGGTTTAATTCACTAACGTTAGGGAGTGCTTTGACACCTTTGGAGAAAAGGCCTTATAGAAAGGCAGAGTATGGTTCATATTTAGGCAGTGAAAGGACCCTGCTAAGACTGGGGGTTCTGTCATGGCAGAGGACTCCACAAATGCTCACTTGCTGTTGTGGCTTGTCTACCCATCAGCTCAGACTCACAAGGTGACATGCTCCCAGGACTACAAGAGATGCAACCTGCCAAAACACTGGCTGGTGATATGTGGTGGGGATAAAGGATGTGGCTAGGTCAGAATTTTTTGGTGGGGCCCTGCTCCTCAGTTTAAACTAAGGAGCTCATTGACAGTTCTCCTCAGTCCTCCACAATTGCTGCTGGCCTGTGGGAGCTTCCTTAAAGTTGTACTTTTTCTACTGCTGTAGTCTGGTGTACAGGAGCAGTGGCCCTGGCATGGGTCTCTCCTCCCAAAGAGCTCCTCTGTTAAATTAACAGCTGCTAGTGGTTCACAGATGAAGGTAAATGTATTTTGCTCTTATTTAATATTCTCATTGTTTGGAGCAGGACAGGTTCCCATGTCCCTCAGTGGAAGAAGCATGCTGAATTTCATACTGGATTGACAGTCATGGGCTTAAACTCCTCTCGTTATCCCCAGAACAGGAACAGAAGCAGTGCCAGGAGGGTGAACAATAATGTTCCAGCCAAACAGTTTCCTGATGGAAAATTGGGGTTTTCAACTAAACGAGCATTTTCATAGAAAGTTGCTGCTTTCCTCAAAAATCATTGGTGGGGAGGAGGTTGGAAAACCTGAAAACTGAAAAATATTGGTTGAAAATGGAAAATATTTCAATTCTCAGCAGTTTTAAGTCAAAACTTCTGGTTTCTGGCAGTTTGTGGCCAAAAATTGTTCTGATTTTTGGTAGAAAATTTTCAGTTTGGGGGAAACTTCCGCAAAAATAAAACAAATTTAAATGTTGTTGAAATTTTCCATGGATCCCCCTGTACTGACACATTTGCCAGCCAGTTCCGAATGCAAGCTTCACTACCTCTAACCCATTAAGGTGTCACAACATGGTCCTTGAAGGGTCATCTAGAGTGGCTAAGAGCTGGAAAGTCACCACACCCTGTTCAGCAGCCACTTAAAGACAGCCAGTCATGGTGAAGGCCTGAGTGATGCACTTGCTTGTCTGACGCAATCTGTACTCATTTATTTTTCTTCATTGATGATGGTGGAGCCTTGGAAGCAAAATCTACATGGAAGCTGTGGAGCAGCTGCTCCTTGTACATGCAGCAGCTGGAGCAGCCCATCTGGCTGTGTCAGCCCCATCGCTTACACCCTGTGACAGTGTCTTGGCCACAGTGACATGACGTTTTGTGTAATTTAAAGCATGGTATTTTTTCAGGAAAGTGCATTGGGGCAGAAGGAGAGGGAGAGGGGAAGGGAGGGAGGAAATGTATTGAAGAGAGAAAACAAAATCATTACCACATTTAATACACCCCAACCTGACCTGCCACAGACACTCAAGCCTTGTTTTTATCTTTTTAAGAGATTGCTTTGCTCTCTCGCTCTGGGAAATGATGCCACATCACTCCTCCTCCATCCTCTGTCACCTTCGTTCGTTTCCTATCCGTCTCGCAATGTAATTCAAAATTGCCCTCTGGGTAACTCTCCATAGACTCTGTCTGTTGCATTTCTCTGACCTTAAATCCACTCCTCCTCTCCACCTCCTACTTGTAATGTTCCTCCAAGTGAATGCCACTCCCGCTGAGTTTTACTTGGCCAATCTTGGCTTGGGGGGACAGTTCTGGCACCCCATGAGTGGGACTTGCAAGACCACTGAAATGTTCCCCCCATTTTTCTGTGGCTAGTGCAATGCTTCAGCATGAGATCATTCCCAAAGGTGTCATGGGATGATGCTGTACTGTGACTTGGGATGGGATGAAACTGTGTCCACAATGTCACAGTGCAACAGGATGACAGCATGATGCATTAAGTGGCTAAAAATGTATGTTTTCCATTTGCAGAGAGCAAGTACCTGGCTCCCTACTTCATCTTGAGCTCTTTCCTCCCCCCTCATTCCCCTTTGCCCAAGCTACTGTGGTGCTTTTAGACCTGAGAGGGTACCATTCTGTGGGAAATTCTGTGATTTTGAAAAAAAATCCATTTTGAAACAAAATGAGAATAAAACATTTTGAAATTTCCCATGAAACAAAATTCCTAAGGAAAAAAAAATCATCTGGAGTCATAGAATCATAGAAGATTAGGGTTGGAAGAGACCTCAGGAGGTATCTAGTCCAACCCCCTGCTCAAAGCAGGACCATCCCCAGCTAAATCATCAAACCATTTAATCTCCATAAGATCAAAACATATTGTTCCGATTTCAACCTTTAAAAAGTTTAACAATTTTTTTGGTATTAAAACAATGGATTTCATTTTGAAAAGTCATTTTGAAATGAAAAATCAAAAATGGAAATTAATTCCACTGGGAACAGCTAAACCCCATGCCCTTAGTGTCCCTAAACTCTGTTGCCAAAAGCTGGGGGTAGATGGCAGGGGATGGATCACTTGATGATTACCTGTTCTGTTCATTCCCTCTGAAGCACCTGGTGTTGGTCACTGTCAGAAGACAGGATACTGGGCTAGATGGACCTCTGGTCTGACGTAGTATGGCCGTTCTTATCAAAATGTTCCATTCCCAAAATGAAAAAATGGGACATGTTAACATTATCAAAAACTTCAATTCATTAGTTTCTAACAAAATATTGTCAAAAGCAACACTTTTTCTAAATATTTTGATTTAACCAAAAATGGGATTTTTCATCGAAAGAACATTTTGAAAAAACATTTTGGTCCAGTTATCGCTTGATCCTGCAAGGTGCTTATCATCCTGGCCCTGATCCAGCAAAGCACTTACATACATGCTTAACTTTTAATCATTGGGACTACTCATATGCTTAGAGTTAGGCAGGTACTTAAGTGCTCTGCTGGACCAAATCCAGAATGCTCAGCAGCAGCTTCCAGGATCAAGCCCTCATCTTAAAACCACAGCAGTGTCCTCAGAGTAGCTAACTGCACTGTCTGTCCTTCATGATCACTATCTGCTGCTGTAAATTGTAATCTTCATAGCTCAGTTTTGTCTCCCTATGTTCCCACGATAGCAGCCTCCACCAGTAACAGCTAAACCCCAAACCATGCAACATTCCTCGAGAGGCGGGGATGAAACTAGCTGCATTTTACGAGAGGCTTTGTGTGTCTGGATACCCTTGTGTTGAAATAAGAACACTTTTCACTCTACTGGACAGCATTTTCCCAGTGAAGGTCTCAAAGGGTTTTATGTGTGCTAACCCCACAAAAGCCCTGGGAGATAACTATTGTTATTCCCATTTTACAGATAGATGAAACTGAGTCGTTACAGTGTTGAAGTGACTTGCCCAGGTTCATACAGCAAGGGTATTATTGAGCCAGGAACTCTGATCTCTTGACCACTCCATTTGGGAGCTCTAACTCCACTTCCCCATTTTAAATCAAAGCAGATTTTTTTCTGGCTTTGGTTACTCATGGGGTTTCAGAGGTTGAGTTGTTTTCCTTTCATAATGAGACTGAAGGTTGCTCATCAGAAGGCAGGTCTTCTGGGCTGGAGGAGACTTCACAGACCCATATTCTACGCACACAGCTTAGTGACTTTGGGCAGTTTCACGATGAGTTTTGCCTTTGTCCTGCTGGATTCAAACTTAAAATGAAATACGTGGGGCCCTAGTCCTTGTTCTGTCCCTGTTTTCTTTGGTACAGGAAAAAGCAGAAGGGGTGGGGGTGAGGTGAGGTGAGGTGAGGTGGGGTAGGGGAGGAAATGTGGCTTTAAGGTACCCTTTTGCCCTCCTCAGTCTGGGCCCAGATAAGGACTACCCTGTCTGGAGTGTAAATAAGAGCTTTCCTAATTAATGCAAACCTGCTTATGGTTCCAGCCACACCTCTTTCTCCATAGCCCCCTGTGCTGGGCTGCTAGGTTTGATGCTGAAGACTTGTCTGGGATTCCACCT
The DNA here is from genome assembly GCF_025201925.1 of Gopherus flavomarginatus. Lineage (NCBI taxonomy): Eukaryota > Metazoa > Chordata > Testudines > Testudinidae > Gopherus > Gopherus flavomarginatus. The sequence continues at coordinate 14,296,032 of NC_066629.1, forward strand.
GTGCCAGGTTATTCCCCAGCGTCTGGATCCTTCATAGTCTTTTAGCAGCATGAGAGAGGTCCAAAGGAGCCTTTATATAATGGACAAGTGGCTCCCAGTCCTTGTTCTGCTCCTTAGCACAGGGCAGAGTTCCACCCAAGTGAATGCACAAAAGGCAAAGCAAAACCTGGTTTTAGCTTCATGGAGCTTTTTTATGTACTGTAATTTTTGACCAGCCCTAAAGACAAGGATAAAGAGAGGCTCAGCACCTCACAGTACAACATCTCTTCTGCTAGCTGCCTTGTGGGATGTTGCTAAGAAGCTAGACACAGATTCCTGTTCCTCATTGAGACCTCGAAGGCTTAATGGGCTAGTTCTAGGTCTGTACTTATATTTTCATCCTTAATTTTTTTCACTCTCATTAAATTAAACTCTGGCTTGATTTTTTCTTTTTATCCTTTTTATTTTTTTGGCAAAACTCAGCTTCTTGGGAAACCTTTCAAAAGTTCCACGTAGAGATGAAATAAAATAAATGTCCCTGCTGCTAAGTGACCCCTCTGCATCATAGGAGATGGTCAATGGAAATTAATGTGTACTGCAGATGCTGTGGTTCGTGTCCTCTTTATCTAAACCCCATGGGAGACTGAGATTAGGGAAGGGGTGTTAATAGCTTTTATTAGCCCACCTGTGTTTTTTATTTTCAGGAAATGAGGCCATCTCCCTAGTTTGATGGCTGGATCTTTCTGAACTCCCTGATAATAAATTCACTCCTTTTCCAAGATAGATATATTTTCAAAAAAACCCAAACTCTTCTGATATTTTATGAAGCCGTCCCTCTCACCATCTGAAACTCATCTCCAGTTGAAGTTTAGGCCTGTTTCACTGTTAATTTCACTGCAGCCACCTTAAAGGAATTCCTATTAAAGGAACAAGCCTCCTGGAATAAGACCTATCACCTCCTGCCTGTACACCAGAACAAAAAGAGGGCAGAAAGAGAGGTGCTCTGATGGAAAAGGATCCCTGGTGAACTGATAGGCCTGTTAAAAGGATAAAACAGTGTGGGGTACCGAAGGACCTGCTCCCTACATTCAGCAGGGGGAATGAGTGTCCAGAATCCTGGGTTTTTGCCTTGCTTTGTCATTGCTACTATACATTTTAATACTGTAGCACCTGGCAGCCCAAACCACAATCATTCCCCTTGTCTGCTGAGTGCTGCACAGACTTTATAAGAGACAGTCCCTGCTGCAAGGAGCTTAGAGTTCTAATAGACAAAAGGGCAGGGGGGCAAAAACAGATGCACAGATGGAGTGACTTGGCCAAGGCCACATGGTCCATCAGTGGAATCTAGAATCTAGGCTCCTGAGTACTATCACCATATTGAATTATATTATATTTCCTGTGTGCAAAGTGCCTTGAGATCCTCTGATAGACAGTGCTGCAGGAAAACAGCATTGTCCCTGAACTTTTCTCAGAGCACTGCGCTTCCGCTCCAACAGCCCTTTCCTCTAGGCATCAATGTTGCTTATTGGAGAGTTGGGGCTGTGATGGGATGTCCACCCCACAGAGTACTGGAAGGGGTTAAGGTGGTCAGGTAGGCCTGTTAACTCCATAAGCTGCACCTGGAGGAAGAGGCAGGGAGCAGGGATTGATTGCAAGCAAGCTCAGCTGGAAGCAGTCACTCCCTGGGAGCAGGGAGGTGTGTTTGGAGGCTATAGAGAGAAGTAATCCACAGTTCTCCATGGGAGGAGGGAGTAGAGAGTCTGGCAAACCCCAGAGAAGGGGGAGTAAGCAGAAAGGCAGACTAAGCAGACCTGGGCTGTGTGTTGTAGGGTCCCTGGGCTGGAACCTGGACTAGAGGGCAGGGTCGAATTCCCCTCTCTGCCACTGGGGAAGTAGCATCAGTGGGACAGTGAACTGGAGGACTGCCTGCATCACTGTGGTAGTGACAGAGAATTGAAAAGCTGTACCCCGGAAAGAGGGAATGCTGAATGACCTGGCTGGAAGGCTGAGTCTCAAAGAGGACGCTGCGGTTCCTGGAGAGAGAGGACTGCTGACCAGAGGGACAGGGCAATGGCTTGCTGCGTGCAACCATGGGAAGGGGCATTGATGTGATAAACTAATGCTCAGAATAGGCTAGAGGAGGTACAAGACTAGCGGTGAGTGGAGCACCCTGTCACAGGGTCACATTTCCAAAAGTGCCTGAGTAACTGTGATCCTAGGCACCCCTATCTTCACACCCTGTACACCACTGCAATGATACTGGTGCAAAATGGGCCATGGGAAGTATCAGTTGAAAGTGTATAACACCTTGGTCATTAATATCCCATTGTGAAATGCTGATGCACGTGTTCAATGTGATGTTATGAATTCCCTCTGTGTGATGTCACTAGAACCTAGTGTGGGTAAAGGTGATAAACAGGTCTGCAGGTTTGCCTCAGTTCACATATTAGGAGTAAACAAAGCCTCGAACTTAACCTGATGTTCTCCTGATTCTGAACTCCAAAGCCAGTGAATTATCCTTGCTCCTGGACAACAGTGAGACACAGGAGTCTGAAACCCTAGGAAGCCTTCCTGCCTTGTGGGACTGTAAAGGCATCCTTTTGAAGATATAAGGAACAGAGAAAGATTCCATCTTTCTTCTTCACCTTAGCAGACAAAGAAATCTAGTGATTTGATCTCAGTGATGCATCCTGGTCAGGCTGGTTGGTAAAAGCTAGAAAGTGGGTCAGAAAAATTGTCTTGAACAAAGACTCTGTCTTGCTGGATTAAGTTTTAGGCCATGTCTACACTTAAAAGCTTACAGGGGCACAGCCATACTCATACAGCTGTGGCTGACCCTTCCATAACACGTATCCTTCAGAGCAGGAATCAGGCAACCTCTTCGTTAGCAGAACAGCCAAAAGAAAAGGCATCAGTGCACTTGAAAGAACCTGACTTGCAGACACCGTGCTTCTTATTTATTACTACCGCAGAACTGGGAGCGATACTAATGAAATGGCAATCGGAGGGAACACAATGGGCTATTTATGGAAATGCTGCTGGCTGCACTGTGGGGCTCACAGTAGAAACTGAAGCGTAAGGGAAGGGCCATTATATTGCTAACCATGCTATTGTCCCATCGTAATTATTAGCTCTGGGGGTGGTGGAGGAGAATACTCATCATTTGGCAGGCCGTGAGATAAAGGTGCCGGGAGCAGCTTTCGTGGACCAGGAGAGATGAAGGTGGAGAGCTATTGGGTGGGCCTCAAGCACTGCGGCCTGAGGAGTTTTCCAGGCACTCCCAGGGAATGGGGAATGAGAAGAGCTTTCGAACCCCACCTGCTAAGAGAACAAAGTGTTGTAAAGTCCTGAGAGGTGGACACTAGAATGGGCTCCTAGGTGCATTCTCTGATCCAGCCCCTCAGATTCCGTCTGGAACAGGAAACCCAAGTCTCATTGTCAATCTCAGCTAACCTTTTGTCCAACCCATGCTGTGTTTCTGGCTTGTAACCAAACTGGGACACAGATTAATTTAATCAGGGCAGCTCTGTGAAGCCCCTGCCAGAGCCTTGCTCCCTCTGCTGCACACACATGCAGTTGATGGATGGCTGTGGGGCCTCTGGAGTTACATCTTCAGTGCTAAGATGGACACAGAGTCTGCCCCAGTGGTGAAGCCTGGAACTGGAGCAGCAAAGACAGGTGGAAACCAAACCGATTCAAACCAGATCGGGGCTAATGAAAACAAAGTGATGGGACAAAAAGACTTCTCAAAGGCAGAAGATGATTGTGACAAATGGTGAAGCTGGTGACCTGAGAAGATCTACCAATTTACTTTGTTAAATATTTTTGTTTTCATGGGGGCGGGGGAAGGAGGAAGAAGCCAAAGAGATGGGATTTGGGCACTATGCCTCTAAATCTGTAGCAGACAACCAGGCAGCAGAGCTGGACAGGGGAAGCTCGACCATGAAGCACAGGGTTGGTTGGAGCAGCTGTTTTTCTCATTCTAATAAGGTACCATGTCGAGTGTTCGAAGAAAGCAGCTCTTTCGGTAATGTCTACCTCCTTGCTGCATGACACCCCCGCCTCCTCCTTCACAGAGCAAAGTGCTGAAATCTTCAAAGCAGATCCCGGGACACCACAAATGCTGGCCCCGTGCTGCCTGCCTGCCTCGCCGTTCAATAGTCCTGTGAGCAGAGGCCCTTCCTAAAGGAAGGTTAAAGGAGCTTAAGACACTGGTAGCATGGTGTGTATCAAAGGCTTTTCTCTGCTCTGCGGGGATCACAATTCCAATTCCGCTCCAGTCAGAATTAGCCACAGAAACCTCTTCTCATTAAATGCTTGTTAAAGCCTGAAATAATCATAATAAAAAAGGAAAAGACAGAGGAGGGCTCAGGTAGGGTATTGCTTCAGCCAAAGTTAGAATTGCTCCACTGTTGAGCACCTGCCACGGAACCTGTGCTGGAAGGCAGCTGCGGGTCCAGCAAAAGGCATGGAGCATCCCAGCTGCTCTTCATTTGGACCTGTCTTTTCCACCCATCTCTTTAGAGGGCTCCCTCATTCACTTCAATAGTCTCCATCACTGTGCTATCTGAGTACCTCACCGTCTTCAATGTATTTAGCTCAGTGAGGCAGGGCACTGCTCTTATCCCCATTGCACAGATGGGGAACTGAGGCCCAGGCAGATAAAGGCCCAGATCCTCAAAGGTACTTAAACTGGGCCTAAAGGTGAGTTGCCCAAGTAGTCAGTGGCAGAGAAAGGAGTTGAAGCGCAGTCTTCTGAGTCCCAAGTGAGTCACTTAACCACTAGACCACTCTTCCTCTCAAGAGCATGGGAAGGAGGAGGGATGTGGGTTTCCATGAGAACCCAGGACCCAATAATGGCTATTCCAGTTTGGGTCTATTATGGGGGTTGAGAGATGGCACCCCTCTGCTAGTGCTTTCACACAGCCCTGCAGCCAGTGCTCCCTGATCAGGTGAGCATGCCCCAAAGGGGAGTTTCACGCAGGGCAGTGGTGGGGCCCCAGCCCCATCATCCCAAGGCACCGGAGACCAGCAAGGCAAAGGTGCATTGTTTATTACACAGAGGCTTAGCCAATCTGCATGCGAATTCTGTCCCTGGGCACCCCCAGGAGGATATATCTAGTCCTGCCCTGTGTGGGGGGAAAAGGGTTTTGTGCCACACTGGGATGGGAATGAAAACAATCATTTTTACAGGTGGCTGGAACATTACACAGTATACCTGCTGTTGGCCAGAACTGGATAGTGACCCAATGATGAAGCAGGACAGGAACTCTGAGATAATAATTAATAACAATACTTTATTAATAATTGGAGTGGAACAAATGTTGCACAACCAAGTTTCAAAGCGAATTTGCAACGGGCAGATCATTAACTATAGAGACCCCATTCAGATACCACTGCAGGGCTTGCTGTTGCATCCTAGATCAGCACCATGGTGTTCTCTTAACACAGAGAAGACTTTTGCAGGCTTTCATCCCTGCAGTGCAGCTATTCTACTTTTTAGTGTATTCCCATCACAAGCCACCTCTTTGACCGAGTCCTTTCATGCTTTTTTTTTTAAATGGATTTGAATTTTGGAAGATCTTCTAGGTTTATTTGATTAAATCCAGCTTTGGAGCTAAACCCAAAGCACTGACCCTTTGGTATAATTAACCAACACTTAACATGGCTTTATATCTTATTCCAGTCCCAATCCATTCTGACCTAGTTAAAGCGTGATGCCTCAATTTCATCCCTCCAAAAGTGAAACGGCCGAGCCCATGCCAGGCAATGCAAAATATAAGCAATAGCCATCCCACCAGAATGCTTTGCTAAAAATGGTGTAAAACCTGTCCTGAAGCAGGGATCATTTTTTCTAGCTTCCCAAAACCATGGAGTTCCAATAATAATGGAAAAATACATCCAAACTTTTCCTGATTCTCCTCTCACTAACCCGATGGAAATCAGCAGCAAATCCATGACATGAATGGCATGATGCTGCTGTAGAAAAGAATCAGGCCCCCAGTATTGAGCTTTCCAGAACAAAATACCGAGCAGTGAGTTGTTGCAGAACCAAAGCCGTTGTCTTGGTTTTGCCCACCTTTTGATGGGCCAAGCTCTGAAACCATTATCTGAACACCTTTCTAACCCCTGCCAGACATTGGAACACTTGGATATTCCAAGTGGAGCTGGGCAAACCTCTTTGGGCAAAACCTTCTTCTGCGAAAAAAATGGAGATTCAACAACACCAATAATTATCATGAATTTGTGTTGATTTCACTGAGTTGCTTGTGTAAAAAAAAAAAAATCCAAATTTGAAATGTTTTGTTTTAACATTTTCAGAATGAAGCAGTTTGATTTTTTCGATTCAAAATGGCTTTTCATTTCAAAGTTTCTTTCCGTTTTATTGTTTTAAAAGTTTAAAATTCTTGACATCAAAACTAAATGTTTGGTTGGAGCCAAACAAAACATTTCCTTCAACCCGAAATAGCTGTTTTTTTGTTGTTGACTTTTTGGTTTGCTGACCATTTTGGGTTGTCCCGAAACAATTATTTGTTTTAGTTTTTTTCAGAACTGTCAGTGAACTGAAAAAATCAGGTATTTGGACCGCTCCAGTCCCAGTGTCTGGCGGGGGATACTTGTAGTTTTGATTTTGCAAAACTCCAACCTACTTGATAAGGGTTTGCTACCATCCAAACCCACTGCACCCCTTTTTTAGCCTTGTCTATACATCAGAAGACTGTATCTGCTCTACACAGTCCCTGGAGTTCTCCCCAATACAACTTTGTTCAACCTTTACTTAAATGGCCAGCTCTGCTACTAAGCAATTATTTTTGTCTGCTCCCAAGGGAGGTGACTCTAGACCTCTTTCACCGTCATTTAAAAAAGAATGATTCTGTACTTGGCTCGTGATTTGAATACAACAGAGTATTAAAGATGGAAAAGCTCTGATATGAGAAGTAGGGTTTTTTTTTCCTCTCCCTACGTCACCTTGAGAAAACCTCCCATCACATTTGACCTTGGATGTGTTTAGTGGGCTGGACAAGGAAAAGTCCCGTTTTCTCGCAATGTCATCCATTACTCAGCTGAACACACAGGCCATGAGAGAAGATGGGGTGGGGGGATGGGGGGAAGGGAAAGAAAGCCTCAAAGAGAAGGTAAATTAAAATGATTGAGATCAAATAATGGAGAAATACATTGAAGTCATCCCTCTGATGCCCTGAGGGGAATTCCATCTAATTACTCATTCCCCGCCCCCCCCAGCTTAGGGGTGGAATATGGAGCCAGGATCCAGAGGCAGCGAGCAACTTTTTTCCTCCTCTCGTCTCTTTCCCCTATTTCTTCCCTGACCTCTGCAGTTATCTCCAGATTTATCAGCAATGCTAGATGGCTTTTTTTCACATCAGCAAGCACCATCCAAAATATAACAATCAAAAAGAATCAGAGAAAAATAAATCAATGTCCACAAACACAAAGCGGCCAATTTTGGCAAGCACAATTTATTCATAAAAAATCCCAACCCCTACAGTGCACAGGGGAATCTTGCTCCTTTCACATCCACAATGCCCCTGACTGGAATGCCAATGTGTGCCAGCCAAAGGGTACATTGTTTGCCAGACTTGCTATTGTTCCAACAATGCCTCTGTGCACTCTCTTTTTCTTGATCTTGGGAAGGGCTCTTTGTTTGTTAATGAATTCCATGTGATCGCTATCCTAATTAATTTAAGATAGCAATTAGAATAGAACTTGCCTGGTAGGAAGGTGGGGTAGGGGTGCGGGAGGTAGATAGATGGTGCCTCCAAGTTATGTCTGCACAAGCCATGCCACGGCAAACGCCTGATGCATCCTTCTGATTGTTCATCTCATCGCTCCTCTGAGGTCGTAATCATGCTTCTGCAGAAGCCGTATTAGCAAAAAGACTTCGACACCACTGCTCTGAAGTCTTTCCAGTATTAATTGCTTATTTTCCCCTTGGGGAGATTATGTTTCCTATCTTGAACCAAAGACATTTTGTTTTGGTCTCTCTCTCTTTCTCTTTTTTTCATTTTAAATGAGCTTTAATTTTAATAAGCAAGATCTTTCTTTCTTTTCTTTCATATCCAGTCACTTGCATTAGGAAAAGAAACGGAATGGATCCCAGCTGCACACCAGTGTAGGTTGCAAAGGTTGCTTTAAGCCACTTTTTTTGTTCTTTTGTTTTGACAATTCTGTTCCCTACTGGCTAAGTGAGAGTAGCAGTAAGGCAGTTGTGCCAGCCAGGACCTGGCAGGCCTCAAGGAAGCCTGGCCATGCCCTCTCTGCTGGCTGCAAGGAAAGGGATGACGAATGAGCAGCTACTCTGGCTCGATGCCACCGGGATTGCCTGCACCAAGGCTGGCTGCATTAGCTTTAGGGTCTCGTTAGTGATGCGATGGAAAGTGGCAGGACACAGCTGGGGTAATAAGGGGCTGGTGACCCCATTCTTTCCTCTAGGTTGTTTCAGGATGGAACAAAATGAAAGAGAATGAGAATCAGGAAGGGAGAATGAGAAGGATGGACCAGAGAGGGGCAGGCAGGAGGGGAGAGACTCACGGATGCTGGTCCTAGCAGCCAGTGGGAGTTTTACCATTGATTGCACAGGGGCTGACATGATGGGGTACACCCTCCCAAACTTGAGTTGGCTAATGAACTCCTCTGGGCTCAGCCAGTACTCAGTGGGCATACCTGTAGAGAGTTTGTCAGCAACCAGGAGGAGGCCAGTGTTTCCCAGGGTTAGCTGACTCTCACAACAGATCCAGTGGGAGGAAGACAGACTGCTGCCATCCACAAAGTCCCACCAGACCAAGGACAAACTGATTGCAGCAGGGAAGGTTTAAGGATAAGCTCTGACCTGGGGTGTAGCCATATTCAACTTTCATAAACTAACCGGACCTCTATAGACTCTCTTGAAAAACTTGCAGACCGAACACTACCATCAGTGGAAGGATTTTTGAGTGGAAAAGGTCTCTGAAATCACCCAAATGCAACCTCAAAAGAGCCCAGCTTATCACACCAAGGTTTGGTCCCATCCAAGGAGTTCCTGTCTCCCACTCTGTCACATCTAAGGCATCAGCCTGGATTAAGCAAAGGGAAAACTCCCGTGCAGATGTTCACAGAGGAAACCACATTCTTAGGCCCTGAGATTACTGGTAGATGATGGAACATACTTCAGGACCCCAAACATACACCTCCTGTACCCAACCCCCTCATCTCTGGCCCCACCCTAGAGTCTGTACCCCCAGCCAAATACCTCACCCCCTCCGATGCCCCAACCCCCTGAGCCAGCCTGGTGAAAATGAATGAATGAGGATGGGGAGAGCAAGTGACCAAGAGGGGGGGAGAAATGGAGTGAGCGGGGGACGGGGCCTCGGAAGAGGGGCGGAGCGGGGGGCAGAGCACTGATGTTTGGTTTTGTGCCAGTAGAAAGTTGGCAACCCTACCCCACAAACATCCACAAAGCTCTCTCATAATCCTTCTTCACATCCTGCCTTAAAACTTTGCCCCGGTGCCTATGAAAAACTTGACAAGAGCTAGACTGCTGGTGTGCTGAGACCACTGTCCTTGCTTCTTTGTAGTTCCCTGTTGACCCATACCCATGATATCCTCTATGATAACCTTTCCCCTGATACCTTACAAGGCATGCTTTCTATGTAAGATCACAATTATATAAAAAATGAGGGATATAGGGGTTACAGGATGCTCTCCCAAGTTATAGAAAGTTCCACCTATATATCAGGGGTGGGGTGGCCAAACCTTGGCTCGTGAGCCCCATGCAGCTAAGTTAAAGTCTGGCTCATGAAGCTCCCCACAGCCTCCCATTCTCCACCTGCCAAATTGAGGGAGTGGAGAGAGCTTGGGGCTTCTGTTCTGCTGTGGGGTGTTAGGGCTAGTGGCTTCTGCCCAGTGTGTGAGTGTATATGTATATGTGTGTGTATGTGTATATATATAGATTTGTAATTGTGCAACTAGGAAGCCTTGGAAATGCCATGGCAGAGCCTGTTCTGGGGAGATATCCAGTCAAATTCCTTGCCTAAAGCAATGCGAGTACATTGGGATAAGTGTTCAATACAGCTACTGAGCTTGTGGACATTTATCTGCTCCAGCCATAATGTACAAATCCTTTTGAGCTTTACTCGCTGCCTTCTAAGACTGACTCTTTGTATTTACCAGGAAAAAAAACAAAATAACCCCCAGTGCTTCACACGTGTCAGATTGCTGTTAGCAACGTGGGAATGAAATGAAAGAATCATTCCGGACCTGATCCAGAGCCCAAGGGAGCTGAGGGGAAGCCATTTCAGGGGACACTGGCTTGGATCCTGTTTCCCTGCTCTGGCATGTGGAGGGCTGGAAATGCCATTGATTAGGTTTAAAAAAAAAATCTCTCTGTGGTGTCTCTGATGAAAAAGGCCTTTAGCTGTTGTCTAAGGTCAAGTCTCTGTTTGTACATTCAGGGCAATAACGCATGGAGAACTATAAAAAAGAAGTTTCTCCACCACCATGGTGATGAGGTCCGGACATGTATCTTGATGGACTGATAGATAGACAGATTAGATTAGATATAGCAGTAACACCTGGTTCTTTTCATACAAGAGTCTCTAGGTGCTTTATCAAGTCAGCAAGTATCATTAGCTCTGTTTCAAAGATGGGGAAACTGAGGCATTCTGTGATCTCTTCAAGGTCACCCCACAGGCTATTGGCAGAGCCCAGATAAAATGCAAATGTCCTGTGTTCTAGTCTCCACTACTCTATCCACTACACCACACTGCCTCCCAATGGTCCTAGGAAGAAGATGCCGATGATTGATGGTGTGTGTGTGTGGGTGATTCACCAGTGCCTGGGTGAGGTCTAGATTATGGGTAAACAGCAGAAAAGGTCCCTACAGTGATGGGGTGAAGGGCATAGATCAGTCATGTGGAAACAGGCTTTGACATCTCAGTGGAGATTGAATGCTGAGGTGGGACACAGTAATGGAGCAGGACCAGGCCAGAGACAAGGATAGGGAGCAGGACCAGGGAGCAATGCCCGTGTGAAAATGCAGTAAGCCTGGCTGGATTAGGCAAAGTCTGATTTATCACCCAAGCTGCGCAGACACAGAGTCACCTTCAGCCCAGTGGGAGGGATATCAGGAAGCCTATGAACCAGGGGCAAATTCCAGGACCCACAGCCTCAAAGGTATTTGAGGATCTGGCTGTGAGGGCCCAGCTCTGAATATAGGGGATAAATAACAAGAGAACTCCAGGGGAAAGGAAGAGAGCATTAGCACACACTTGAGGGGGCCAGCGTGATGGGCTGTGATGGGCGCTGACCACAGGTGACTCAGAGTGGGCTCAGTGTACTGATCTCTTCCCCACTGTGTCTCATCCCTAAAGCCTCTCTCCCTGGTCCTGTCTTGAGCCTGAAGAGCGTGCCCTGTCCCAGCCTCAAGCACAGTCCCTTTCCAGGAGCTCACTGACCAAGGAGTTAGTTCCTCACTCCTATCCCTGGATGAATGGCGGAGGATTTGGGAAAGGGGCAGGAAACTGGTTTTTATTCCTTTGTGCCTTATTTATGTTCCCATTTGCTGCTCATCCCTCTTTTCCCCTGGCCACGTCACTCCACCTCCAGCTGAGCAGGTGAAGAGATTAGCCCTCCCCACTGCTGGCGTCTGGGCTGTGTCTTGGTTTAGCACATTCTGCCTCTCCCAAGGTCACTTTTGAATTGAAGTACTGCAGCATCTTTCCCTGGGTTTGAGTGAAGAAGGAAAAACCTCTTAGTAAGAGAAGCTGGTGTGTGTGGGGGGAAGATTTCCCTCTCAAGTCTCCCGAAGCAGCCAAAAAGTGCAGATATGGACCAAGACGGGCTCTGTAACTAGCTCAGGTCTTTAGGCAAAGTCTAGTATTTCAAGCCTGGGACTGGGAAACTCACGATTGCTGGGTGCTCTTCTACCATGGATTAGCTGAGAGATGTTAGCTGAGTGTTTAAACGTCTCTGTGCCTCAGTTTACCTGTTTGTTAAGTGAGGGTTAATATAATTAATAGCACTTCTCTAGCATGTTCCATTGGAAGACCTCGAAGTGTAACTAAGATCCAAATCAAGCCCTGCACCTTAGGCCTGGTTTTGCAAAACTCTCATTGACTTCAGAAGCAGGATTAGATTTTTTGTTGATCTAAGAAGTCAGACTGTGAGAAATACTCCCCACCAGTCAATCCATTGATTGATCCAATCGCATGCACATACACATGCACACGCACACACACATACATACATACGTACACACAAAGCCCAGAGAAATTTGAGGGAATTAGCATTGAAGATAGGACTATTTGGAAGAGAAAATGATTTGTTACTTCACTCTAGAATGGTCCTACTTTTCCACCAATCAGGCATACATTTCAAAGTTTAAATTTTTAAATATTTTTCCATTGAAGAATGTCACACAAAACTGTGATATTTTGCACATTCCAATGTAAAACTGCCATTTACAAATTTTACAAAACACCCCCCTGTTTTTCTTTCCTGGCTGCAAAATGGCCCCAGAATTAAATTGCAAAAAATTTAATGACATTTCGTTAAAAATATTCATTGTTTCCTTACAGAGAATGAGAATACTAGTATAACTCACTGGTGTGTAGATCTAAATCATGAGCCTTTATCAGCTGAGCTTTAAGAGACAGCTATGTTAGGTTAAAGGATATAGCTGACTTGGAAACCTCTATGTGATCCAGCCACATGGCATAACTCATTAATGTGTGTTATGTTTCCCCTTCTTTGCGCAGTTCACAGCATATAAAGGCTGTTAGAGCTGACATATAGAAGTGTTGTCTCTGCAGCTCAAGCTGTAACAGCTCATGTGTTTAGTTCTGGGGGTCCCTAGTTCAATCTCCAGGAGAATAGTCATCTCATATTGGGATGCTCTAGTCTGAATTAAGTAGAGATGGAGGAGGGAATGTGTAATGTGGGATCCTATACAGAATATCCATAGGTATTCAGATCAAACTCTAGTGGAAGTGGCAGCTGTGGCAATTAGAAAAATACATCAGGACCAAATTCATTCATGATGTAACTAAAACAGATGGAGTTACACCAGGAATTAATTTGCCCCACACTTTTTCAACTTGCAAAAACAGCTGACAGCAGACAGTATCATTAAGAGCCAGATTATCCCACCCTTACGCATGCTGAGCAATATTTTATGCCACCCATAATCCAACTGCAACCCCTGGGAACTGCTTTCACACTAACATACAGAGTGTCCCTGTTACAACAGGGCTTTTCTGACTATATCTGCAGTTAGGGTGAAAGTCAGCTCAGGCAGAGGGCCAGCCCAAGGCCTAGACACCACTTAGGTGCCATGTTGGCCTATGGGGAGGAAAATGAGGCGTAAGACTTGTGCTGGCCTTCTGCACACAGGAGAATTGCACTCTTGAAGTCAATCTGTGCTATGTTAATATAACATGCTGGTTTAGTGGGAGTCTGTTACAGCAGTTAAGGAACTAACTTGAGATTCAAGAGATACAGGTTCAATTCCAAGCTCTGCTAGAGACATCTAAGGTCAGTCACTTCACCTCTTTGTGCCTCAGTTCGCCATCTGTACAATGGGGATAATAGTGCTGCCCTATCTCACAGGGGTACTGTGAGGGTAAGTACATTAAAGACTGAGGAGCTCAGATGCAGCGGTAACTGGGTTGATAGTGCTTTTGGACATGTCTTCCTCTAGTAGCTGACTCCCATAACTACAACTACATGTTAGTGACTCATTCAAATGGTAGCAGCTTGTGTTTTGGGGCCTGATCCCGAGTCTCGCGATGGGACTCTGGCTTTAAAGGGCTTTGAGTCAGGCCCATGGTCTTGGGTTCTATCCCCGCTCAACATGGTTCTTGCATGTGTTTGGCCATGAGCCATTACATGGGTGCTGCAAACAATTCCCCATCATTCTCACATCCATCAGTGAAACACAGAACAGGTGCTAGCTGGGACAAGGTGCTACAGGGATCAGTGGAACTAGTGGAAAGACTGCAGGCTAGTGGTGGTGATGGTGGGAAACAGTTCCAAAGGGATGCCTGGCTGCTTTAATTAATATACAGAGTTCACAGATAAATCAAGGAGTAGCAAGTCAGGGACGATGTGGCCAGGAAAGAAGGGGCTTGTTTCTGGAGTTCACTCACAGGGCCTAGTTGTTTGGACACAATCTATGCCCCAATCACTTGATAGAATTATAACTGTGTAGTGTGTGTGTATGGAAGGAGGACAGTTGGGGAAAGAAGCTGATAAGACATAACATTGTAGAGGCTTCAGGACTGAGTGCACATAATAGAAATCTCAAAAGATCTCATCAGGGTAGGGGTTAGAGTGCATGAACAAGGGAAGAAGTATCTGATTGTTACAGGTCCCATACATTGCCTGACCTTAATGTTCAGTGCAGACTGCAGGCCACACAAACTCCCCCCCCGCACCTCCTCCCACCCCGGACAAATAATCTGGAGAGAATTCAGACTCCCAGACCTAACACTTAACCCTTTTCAGGCCACCCCTGTATAGATGCCCAGGGCAAGGCCATTACTGAGTAAAACAACTGGGCGAGACAGTATCTTCTCATACATAGTTCTGCTAATGTACCTCGATTCTGACCTACAGCACCCTCTACTCTTCTGTTGGCATCCCTCCTCCTTCCTGCTCTGCTAATGCACTTCAAACTTGACCTGAAACAGCCTTGCTGTTATAGCCCTGTACCCCTTCACCAACAGCTGCCAATCAAGCAGAATTATAGGGTGTTTTGTGACACAAACAAACATATATGAAGATGTAGGCTGAGGACCTAGCCATGATATGAACTCAGGTCTCTGGAGGTGAGGAACTCAGGCTTTAACCTACTGTGTCCCCTTGCTTTTCACAGACATGCAGCTTAATGAGTCACTTAATTTTCAAGGAGGAACAAACAGTGTGACTTGCTAAACTAACTTTATTCACCCTGACCTGGCCTTTGTTTCTCTGCCATTTAAAGCTCTTTTCCTTGGCATGCTGTAGAATGTTACACAGTTCCTCAAGGTGTTGCTGGCCAATTATACCCCAGGTCACCTGCTCATCCACAGTTACATCCATGCTGTACATGATGCTTCACAGCCTCTCAGGTGTGGAGGCAAGCCCAAAGAGAATCCTACCAACGGGGAATTAACAGTGCAAATGTGCACACTCTGTACTGAACCTGCCAAACTCTTAGCTTGCAGCCAACACTGAAAATACTCTTGCAGTTTGAAGTCTAGAGATAACTTCCTCATCTGCTCTCCCAGGGTAGTTCTCATATCTGATGGGCATTTCAAATCTTTAGGTCTGGAAAAACCCATAACTTGTTTAGTTGTATTACTGCCTACTAACCCAGTCAAGTATCAGAGGGTAGCCGTGTTAGTCTGGATCTGTAAAAGCAGCAAAGAATCCTGTGGCACCTTATAGACTAACAGACGTTTTGGAGCATGAGCTTTCGTGGGTGAATACCCACTTCCTCAGATGCATCTGAGGAAGTGGGTATTCACCCACGAAAGCTCATGCTCCAAAACGTCTGTTAGTCTATAAGGTGCCACAGGATTCTTTGCTGCTTTAACCCAGTCAGTTGGCATGTGGGTTTGCTCAGTATAATCTATTTTTATCAACTTGTTGACTTCAGCTTTTGCTCCATATCTCTCAGTGCTAATGGAACTTTGTGAGGGCATATATATATATATACACACACACACACACAAAACAATGTCTGTCTAGTTTGTACTGACTTGCAGGACTTATTATACGCCAATGGAACACACTTGCAAAATGTGTCATATCTCCCTTTACTGGTTGGTTCACATTGAGTATAAGAGCCTACTACTGCTAATTGCTAATGACATTACTCTTTTAGCTCTAGTGGTAGAAGCTAATGGTTTTAGGTCCTGATCCAAAACCTATTTGGAGTTTTTCCATTCGTGTCAACAAACTTAGGATCAAGTGCTGCGGGGCTTGGGGTTCAATTCCTGGTGAAGCCCCTTAGTAGGGAATTGTTACCCTTAGTATATATTACTATAGCACTGGAAATGTACAGGCAGGCCACTTAACAAATATAAAGTAAGAGGCATTCCCGTCCTAAAGAAGCTGCAATCTCAGAGCTTGGACTGCATGGTCAATTGGCTAGCAGGCACTGAAGTGTGCCACGCTGTGGAAAACATCTGAGAATGCTGGCAGCTGAGATAGCACAGATAGTGCATGTTCTCAGTGCCTTGTCTGTTTTCTTGTCAGGCTCTCCATCCTGCCTCCCACCACAATGGGGAAAAACTAGAAGAAAATTATGAGCTGAAAATGAACATGTTCTTCTGTGTCTGTTCCCCAGGAGTCTGTCCAGTGAGCAGCATATTCATGGTTGGTGTTGATGCCATTTAGAGAATCATCCCAGGCAGAAGTTCAGCCTTTTATTATCCATCAAGGCAGGTTGCAGGGATTGTAAATTTCTCACCCTGCTGAGGCCCACATGCCGGGACAGAGACTCTGAAAGAGGGACATAAGTAGAATAATGATAGCAGCAGTTTGAAAGGAACTGGACCAGAGTATGAGCCACAATCAAGGATGACTGGATTCTGTTCCTAGTTCAGTTACCAACTCCATGCCTCAGTTTTTCCATTTGAAAACAAGAATATTAATACTCACCTACCTTCATAAAACTCTTTGAGATCTCTGAGTGGAAAGTGCTATAGAATTGCTAAGGGACAGTGACTCCTCAGATTGGTGCCTCCACCAGACCCCTCTGAACACTTATAATCAGTCAATTTCCAAAGGGTTAAGTAAGGAGGGGAGCTTCCAGACGAAGCCCAGGGAGCACCAGGGTGAGCCTATACAGTCCTGACAGCAGGAGCTCATTTTGGCAGCATGTCAGGTGTTGTAAGAGAGAAGTACGTGGCGGACGTGAAAATGTGACGAGCATGTATGTGTAAAACAGGGAGCTATGTACACTAGGCCCACCTCTACAAACCCAGCCCAGCCTGGCTCTCATGAGTATCTGACCTATCAATTGTATCCCCATATGCCTTGGAGACTTAATGACACAGCTACGGGGGACTTTAAGTGTTGCATGTAACATTCCCTCAAGCTCTCAACATCTCATGTCTCAGTTAGTGCAACCATCTGCTCTCCAGCCTTCACGAATGCAACATTGCGGTACTCATATCCTTTTTGAATGCTGCTGCAGAGATCATTTCCCTAGCCCGGCACTTTGACAATATCACCCCCTCTCTTTGCATCCCTCCACTGGTGCCCTCTTCTCTGTCGCCCCAAAAGTGAGCCACTTGTCCTCACTTTCAAGGCTCTTCATGGTCAATCCCCACTCATCTCTCATTCTCTACCGAGCTGTTGAGTCTCTCCTCTCATCAGACCATGGGGCCAGCTTGCATTGCTCACCAATTTCATAGCCCTTGTGTTTGGGAGGAGCTCACTGGATACATCCACAAAGCTACGTCATTATCTGCCTTCACATCCCTCCTCAAAACTTTCCGGAGCCATGATGCCTAAAAAACACCTGACAATGGCTAGCGTGCTGGTGTGGTGAGACTGCTGCCCATAGGGCTGGCCACTACTGTCTCATTATTCACTTGGGCTCCCCCATCTGTTGTCTCTTGTCTTACACATAGGTTGTGAGTGCTGTGGGTCAGGGAGAGTCTTTTTGTTCTGTGTTTGTACAGTGCCTAGCACAGTGGGGTCCTGGTCCATGATTAGAGCTCTTTGGTGCTGTGAGAATACAAACAACAAATAGTAATCAGACCAGGAAGTGAGAGAAATGAAGAGGGATGTGCCAAGGAGGAAAATTCTCATCAAAATAAGAGAATTTCAATTTTGTGGGAAAGTATATTTTCCATCGGAAAATCATTCTGATGGAAAATTCCTGACCAGCTCTAGTTACAGTCCTCCCTGGCCCAGCATGGGGTGCCAGTACTATCCAAAACCTGGGATTTCAGTGCCAAGGTGCAAACCTCTAGCACTTGAGCTAAAGGAATAACTCCATTAGCTAACAGCAGTAGAAGGCTTTTATCCTCCATGTGGGCCAGCCAGTAGAGGGGAACGGGGACACACTGCGGATGTTCCAGATGAAGGGTCTGACTCTCAGTTACTCCATACCTGTACTTGGGGAGGGATCAAGGAGTCTTTAGCCCTTGTTCTCCCTGGAGCCTGGAGCCTCAGGGCTTCTCTAATATGTTCTTTGCTTCCCATCATCCTCTGGTGACTAGCCCGAGGGTGGTGCAGTCCAGCCATAACCCCTCCCTCCCAGTTCCTGCCCCCAACATGCCCCTTCCTCCTTGGGCCTGGATCCAGGGCAGGCATAGAGTCCTTATACCAGCACTGTGCCTGGGTGGGAGGCCCCCGGCACAGGGCTTATTCCTGGAGGGGTCAATTCCTTAGGTTGCCTCAGAGGTATAAAAGGCCCAGAGTGTAACTGAGAATCAGACTCTGAGAATGCTAGAAACCATAGCAAATGTGCCAGCCTTTCCCCTCCACCCTCCATTACCACCCTCCTCCAATTTTTCTTTCCCCTACTCGCCCTTCTCTTCTCTCCTCCTTTTGAAGATGCATCAGGTATGGAGTTCAGCTTAATCCAGCTGCTAGATGTATTATTCATTTCTATGCTTTAATGATGTGATAAGGTTTCTGGAAATAGGAAAAAGCTCATTAAACTGTCGTTTGAATATAGATCATAACTAAATTCTAAGGGAGCTTTTGCCAGCAGAGCTACCTGGCCTTCCCTGCGTACACGGGCCAGGCGAGCCTCACCAGAGGAGAGAAATCGGAGAGAAGAAACGCTTACACCCTATCGATTCTTTAATTAATTCATTATTGCTTGTAAGTGGAATGGTAGCAGTGCGTGCAAGGGGGAATGGAAAGAAAAATAATTCATGAGGAAGGTTGTAGATAAACAGACGCTGCTCCCAGCAATCTGACTTCAGGAGTTTTGCAGAGGTCCCAAAGGGACTTCTCTGTCTGGAGGTGCAGCTCATTACTGGGGTATTGGAGTACCTCATGTTCACTAATAGCTTTGATTCTCTCCCTCATCCCCTGTTTAAGTATTAGCCTCATTTTACAAACATGGAGCTGAATTTCCAGGTAGATTAAGGCTACTATGTCTACACTGCATTGTAAACCTGGGACTGAGGGACCTGGGCAGATATGGAAGCAGGAGATCTGGCGATGGAAAGGAAGTGATTATAGGTGATGTATTGTTGAAGGGGAATCAGTCTAAGACTCCCCCCCGCGACCCTTAATGGGGAGCTTTCCCCAGCGCAAAGCCCACACTTGATCTTATTTTAGTTTTGATTTTCCTTTATTTCCCTGCACCTTAAAGGAAGCTTTGCTCTGCTTTCCTGATCAGAGGTGAGCACGGATGGCTTTGATCTCTCTGAGCACAGCTCGCTCTATGGGGAAGCACGGCAGCCATGTGAAAATAATTGCACCTCTGCTCAGATGACAGGAGAGAGGCCTCTGTTTCTTTTCCAATGGCTGGAGATGGTGTGTTTAATACAGGGGTCCTGACTGCTAGTGTGGCATGCCCAGAGACCCCGTTCACTTCCTTTCTGAGGTGTCAAGATGTATTATTCAAGAGATATACCTGGACTCTGCCATGAAAAATCTGTCTTCTTGCTTATTTGTATTGTGATAGCACCTAGGAACCCCGTCAAAAGGACTGCATCGGAGGCTGCTCAAGACAATCTGCTGCCCTAGGCAAAACTTCAGTGCTGCCCCCACTCCTCCTAGCCTAGGGTGACAGATTTGTCCTGACTGCCCTTCGTCTGAGTGAGTGGTGTCGCAACCAGGCACACAAAGTTTCAATGCCACTCAGATTTGGCCTGGCTTCCCCTCTGTCAAGATGGCCAGGCCAACTCTGCCACCCTAGACAGCTGCCTAGTTCGCATGTAGCTAGAGTGGCCTCTTGACACCATTATGTTAGGTGCTGTACAAGTACATCTTAATGAAGTGCCAGGGAACAATGCGTCTAATGATGGTGAAGAAGGCCCTGTGATAGATTGATAGGACCCACCTGCAGCATCAGAGATCTCAGAGTGTGTTATGAAAGTAGGCAGTGCCATTAACTCCATTTTACACATAGGGAAACTGAGGCAGAGAACAGTACAGTGATTCATCCATGGTCACCGAGAGTGTCAGTAGCAGAGCTAGGACGATAATCCTGTTATTGTAAATCCCAGAGGCGATGTCCTAGTAAATGACTATGTCAAGCATTTGTAAAAGAGCTTGGAACCTACAGTTGGGGTCAGACTTTTATAAGAGCTCCACCCGCAGTTAGTCACCAAAATAAGCAGCTGCATCTTCAAAAGAGCTTGGCCTGTTGAGTGCATGTTTTTTTGTTTTTGTTTTTTGTTTTTTTAAAAACCCAACACCACCTGCAAACGACTGTCAAAATGAGTCAAATTTCAGCAACGGGCAACCTTGGTCACATTTTCTCCATGTAGCCATGCAACACAGCTGGCTCCGATTCTGCTCTCAGTTACACATCAGAGTAACACCACTGAAGTCACAGAATGACATTGGTGTAAGAGATAGTCAGTCTCAAGTGCTCTTGCCAGGTGTAATGCATTAGTTGTCTACTCTTGGTGCTGTACCAGGCCTGGAATAAAGTGACTCATAGCTCGTGGAGTCGGCTGTATACTGCTTATTATTAGGAAAGCTGTAGCATCTGGAGAGCTGGCATTTACACTATCTCATGGAGACTTAACAGCATTGCTACCACTTTAATCAGCGTGCTGTTCTGTTCCAGTGGCTCCGGCTTCATTAAGGCACAAAGCCAGGTTGTTCCTTATCAGAGCATTTGGAGTTTTTTTTCATTTTGTGTTTGATTAACAGATTGATTCTGTTTTTGCTTTGAGTTTTAATTTCTGTTTTTAAGTGCCACAGAAATTAGGAATAACAATAATGTACAGAGTCTGACTGCAGCAGAACTGCCATCCAAGTACACTGCGGTGTGCCCGTTCCACTGGGCAGGGGGCTCGTCCATGCTGCAGTGTGCCCATTCCACTAAGCAGGGCACTCACCCACACTGCAGTGTGCCTATTCTGCCAAGCATTGTGCTCACCTGCACTGCAGTGTGCCCGTTCTGCCAAGCATTGGGCTCACCTGTACTTCAGTGTGCTCATTTCACTGGGCATTGGGCTCACCCGCACTGCAGTGTGCCCGTTCTGCCAAGCATTGGACTCACCTGTACTTCAGTGTGCTCGTTTCACTGGGCATTGGGCTCACCCGCACTGCAGTGTGCCCGTTCTGCCAAGCATTGGGCTCACCTGTACTTCAGTGTGCTCATTTCACTGGGCATTGGGCTCACCCGCACTGCAGTGTGCCCGTTCTGCCAAGCATTGGGCTCACCTGTACTGTAGTGTGCCCATTCCACTGGGCATTGGGCTCACCCGCACTGCAGTGTGCCCGTTCCGCTGAGCAGGGTGTTCACCCGCTCTACAGTGTGCCTATTCCACTGGGCAGGGGGCTCACTTGCACTATAGAGTGCCCGTTCCACCAGCTCACTCATGCGTGGATTTGGGAAAGCTCCAGACGGTGCTAGTAGGGTGAGGATATTTAAGGCGGCAGTCCAGCCCCTGTATCCACACTGGCACATGTACCCTGGCTCTACAGGGGGCCATGATTCTGTTGTATGAAAAGGGGCTGAACCTGGTGGAGCTCATAGTCCTGCTGAGTACAGCTTTGCAAGGAGTTTCTCTGATGATAAGTGGGGTGGTGCTGGGGAGGGTGAGGACAGGGGCAAGACAAGGGATCCCCACTGTGTGTGTTCCAGCACTCCCCCATATGGGGCCAGCCCCTGTGGAGTAGCTCTGCAGCCCACGGGATGGATTCACTCACCCCAGAGTGCAGGGGAGGTGTCCAGCACACACCACGCTGCTCAGGCAAGTGCTAGGTCCCTGCCCCGAAGAGCTGGCAAATTATTTGGAATTCTCCAGTTGATGTCTACTAGTGATCACATGGTGTCGCTTTTGTTCTCTCATTGGATGCTACTTCCACTCAGAC
This sequence comes from Gopherus flavomarginatus, assembly GCF_025201925.1. Classification (NCBI taxonomy): domain Eukaryota; kingdom Metazoa; phylum Chordata; order Testudines; family Testudinidae; genus Gopherus; species Gopherus flavomarginatus. The sequence continues at coordinate 14,318,016 of NC_066629.1, forward strand.
CATATTTCATTTTGTGCCCCCTCCAAAAAACCCAAAAAACCCAACAACCAACCAAACAAAAATGGAAAATAATTTTGTGTCTTGATTACAAAAAATTCTGCAAAGAACCTACAGCTCAAAAATGGATCCAGGAAAGGGGGTGGACATGGCTGAATAGAAACGTGACTTATGATTCACAAAATTGCTTGAAAATCATTTACTTGACTGCCCTTGCCATCAGTGGAGCTGGATCAAGTCCTGTTTGCACCTTTTCCCTTCAATCCTCTTTGGCTGAAATGAGACGACGTGACAGTTACTGGGTCTGAGTGAATAGCTAGAAAATCTAGCAGGGAGTCACTGCACATGCTCAGTTGCCCTTGTGCTTTGTCAAAACAAACCACCAAATAAATAAAATGGCCATTTCAGCATGTGATTTCTTATTGGAAGTTCCTTCTAATCAGAAAGTGGCATCTTTCTGTCCATTGTGATTATTGCAGTAAATTAATATAATATCTAGCTCTTACACAGCCACTTTCATCAGTAGATCTCAAGGCACTTTACAAAGAAGGTCAGTATCATCAGCTACATTTTACACATGGGGAAACTGAGTCACAAAGTGGCAAAGTGATTTGCCCAAGATCACTCAGCTAGCCAGTAGTACAACTGAGACTAGAACAGAGGTCTTCGGAGTCCCAGTGTGGTACTCCATTCACTAGGCTGACAATGTGCTAGCCTCATAACAGACAGTCCCAGCTTCAAAGAACTTACAAAGCAGCTAGCTTTAGAAGAATGGCTGCCCTGGGACAGCATGGCTAGGGTATTGGTCTTGATGTTATTGTTCATTCCCATCTCATAGGCATCTTGGGAGACATAATATTTATTACATATTTACTTTATCTTCCCAGCCATTTATACCCTCCCATGGTATCTGTCTGCTTTGAGGTCTAATCCAAGGTCATGTTGCCAGTGTTTCATCATGCCTTCAGATACGCTTTCATAGATTCATACCTGTTAAGGCCAAAAGGGACCATTAGGATATGACAAGTCTGATTTCCTCTAGAGCACAGAACCTCACCTAGTACTTTCTGAATGGAGCCCATGCCATCTGTCTGAGTTACAGCATCTCTTCTAGACAGACACCCAGCCTTGTTTTAAAGAGTGCAAGGGATGGAGAATCCACCATAACCCTCGGTAGGTTGTCCCAGTGGCTAATTATGTATAGTTCAGTTTTATGTTATTTTATTCGTTCTTTTTAGTTTAGTTGAATTAGTTTTCAGAAAACCCTCCCTGATGACTAAAAAAACAACCAAGGAACATACCATGAACACACAGTTTGCGCAATCAGAAATATAATCCTCAAGAGAAAAATGTTGATAAGAATTGGGATGCTAGCCCTCCTGTCTTGACCACACACCATCACAGCTAGTTACATTCCACCTCCCTAAATTCCCTCTGCTGCTTCACCTAGATATAGGTCCCAAAAACTGCCGTACAATGTGGCTGTTAATCAGTTGCTTCATTTCAGTTCTAATCCCTAAATATGCTGCAGTTTGTATGTCAACTTAAGCTATTAAAGTGCTTTGGGACCCTTAGGAATGAAAGGAAGCATGGAAATATGCTTATATTAATTGCTATTAATTAATATAAGCATATTATTATTAAGAAATTTAGAAAACATGAAGAAAAGTGGAAAGAAGTAGGCATGGTTAGTCAAGAGAAGACTGAAGGGAGGACCTGATAGTCGTCAAATACGTTAGGAGTTATAAAGAGATGGTGATCAATTGTTTTCCATGTCCACTAGGGTAGGACAAGAAGTAAGTGGCTTTGTTTACAGGAAAGGAGATTTAGGTTAGATATTTGGAAAAGCTTTCTAGTTAAGCAGAGAACAGGTTACCTAGGGAGGCTGTGAAATCCCCATCACTGGAGGTTTATAAGTACATGTTGGACAAACACCTGTCAGGGATGGTCTATGTTTACTTGGTCCTGCCTCAGCACAGCGGGCTGGACTCAATGACCTCTTTCAGTCCCTTCCAGTCCTACATTTCTATGACTATATTTATTATTATTGCTTGTTATTTGTGATATAATGCCACGGCATCTTTCCAGGTGATATCTGACTATTTCAGGACCATTGCTGGCTCTCACAGGTTGCATTTCACTGCCACAAACCCAGGCACTTATGATAATATGTATATACAAAAAGCTCTGTGTATGTGTGTGTATACATATATCATGTGGGTGTGATGGGGAAGCAAATTCTATAAATAAATCCCATTATCTTATTACACTGTAATTTTCTATCATTATCGCCAGTGCAGATGAGATCCATCTGCAGGCTGTAATGAGAGAGATAAAGTAGGAAATGGGAAACTCCTTTGCTTTGCAGAGGTTTACAGGGTAGCAGAATAGGGTAGAGGTTGGGTCAGATTTGCAATATCTACACTAGCCTGTAAATTAGTGTAAGCCTTCAGCAGTGTCAGTGTACACACAGCAGCACCGTTGCTTCTGGTGTCTGTCAGTGGTGATCTACGTTCTGTCTTAGGACCGGATCCTGCTTGGGCCTCTTCTTTCTCAGATTCCCACAGACTGCAGTTGAAGACACTGAGCAAACTCTCAGGAAATGCTCAGCACCTTGCAGAACCATGCCCGGAATGGTGAGCCTATGTGCTAAACCCATGTCTTCTGCCACTGCCTATTTGCCATTCGCTTGTGCTCACTAATCCACAGTGTGATACAAGCGCTGCTGAGAAGATCATTCTGAGGCTTGGAGCAGCTCAGCTTCTGCAGTGGGTTAGCACTAAGACTGAACCTGAAGCAAAAAGTCCAGTCCAAACTGCCTCAATCTATTAAGTGTGTGTGTGTGTGTGTGTGTGTGTGTGTGTGTGTGTGTGTGTGTGTGTTTTCAAAACCTAAAGCCAGATCAGGAGGTGAGCTTTCCAAATGACTTCTCTTTTTCCAACGGATTGAACTAAAAACCTGGATCAAAACACCTCCCCAAGTGTTGGGGTGTTGGGATCCACATCAGCAAGTGATGGCTTGAGCCCGCCTCTGGTCAGGAGTACATTCAACTCAGCAGGAGATGGTGGACACTGACAAGGTCTGAGTTTGCAAGTGGGTACCTAGGAAAGATGGCATTAGGGTTAAGGCAGTAGACTGGGAGTCAGGTGATCCTTACATTCATTGAGTTTAAGGCCAGCAGGGATTATGTCATCACCTCGTTTCATCTCCTGTATAACACAAACCATGACAATTCATGCATGACCAGGGCTTCCAGGTGCCCTGATAATAATAATAACAATTACCTCTGCACTGGGCCCACTGACTGGTGATTGGCTAAAGCATTTCTTCAGAAAGGCATCCAGGCTCCCTGTGGCGACATCAAGAGATGAAGAATCCACCACTTCCCTTGGTAGTTGGTTCCAATGGTTAAAAACCTGCACTATTACAAAATTGTGCCTAATTTCTCATTTGAATTGGTATGGATTCATCTCCCAGCCACTGGTTCTTCCTACACCTCTCTCTGCCACATCCCAAATACCTGGCATTTCCTGCCCATGATGGTACTTACACGCTGTAATCAAGTCCCCCCTCAGTCTTCTTTTTGATAAGCTATACAGATTGAGCTCTTTACTCTTTAACTCTCTTGCTGAATGGCATTTTCTCTGGCTTTTGAATATATTTTTTTGTGGGTTTTCTGCACTGTCCTCAATTTTTCAACACCCCTGCAGAATCTGGTACACCAGAACTAGATGCTGCATTCCAGTATAAGTCACACCCATGCCATATACAGAAGTAGGGTCGCCTCCTTGTTCCCCACAGGGGGTCTCATCCTAGCTTTTCCACATGCTTCTTAGGTGACCTTGGATAAATCAGTCTTGGTACCTCAATTCCCTGTCTGAATAATGGGGATAATGCAGCTTCCCCGTTTCACCTGTGGGCTATGAGAGTAAATTCATTTGCCTTTGTAAAGTGCTTAGGTCATATGATGATGAGTGTAATAGAAAAGCCTGTGTGGATTTTTATACCAAGCACTTCCTCACCATGGGATTTGTGTGCCTAAGGGAACGATTGTGAACAGTGGCTTGAACTCTGAGGCCTTTAAGTGACAAAATATGCTTTTCTACCTGAGCTGTCCAGTAGAAAGCTGCCAGGCTGTGGAGCTGGGCCCTGTATAACTCTGAAAGAGGGTTTTAATTGTGTGCTTGACTCAATGCCCAGTGCAAAGATTAAGAAACAAAATAAAACAAAACAGACAAGAAAGACTCAATCTCATTTGAAAACCAATAACCAGCTTTGGGATTTTGATTTAAAACATTTTTGAATAATCCTATTAGCTGGGAAGGGAAACAGGGCTGTTTTAATGACAGAATATTTTTTTTTCTTTCTGTCCCTAACACTGGGTCTGAAGCGGATTTAATGCACCAGCTGAAGTAGATCATCTTTATTAAGATTGTCTGTAATGCAAGTTTTTACAGACTGTGTGTGTGTGCGGGTGCTTATTATCAGCTTATCCTGGGCTAAAGTGCCTCCCCGAAACTGGTCATCCCCAGCTGGGGGTATATGAGATTCCCTCCCATTACCTCCTGATCTGAGAGGCAGGTTTAGAAAAGTGGTTTCACTTGGCCACAAGACCAAAGGAACAATTTATATATTATATTATTTGTATTAAAGTAGCATCTGTAGGACACAACTGAGATTGGGGCCTCATTTTGCTAGGTGCTATACCTATACCTAGTGAAGAGTTTATGCTATAAATAGGCAAGGCTGTGAAAGATAAAACAGAGAGTGGCTTGTGATTAGCAGCTCAGATGTAAGTCTAGAACCCAGTTTCTAGAGTCCAAAACAAGTGACTTATTTAATTAACCACAGTGCCAGTGGTTTAGTGAACCCTTAAGACCTTTGTGGGAACTGGGATTTCCATTTAGTGCGAAATTCCATGATTTCAAACTTTTTGTTCTACTAAAATTTAGAAATTTTCCACAAAATGACATTTTTTAAAAAAAAGAGCTTCAAATCAAGCAAAATGGTTCATTCTGAAAATGTTGGGATTTAACTTTTCCACTATCAAAACACTTCTTTTCCCCAAACTAAATTTCGTCAAAATCGATACATTTCCATGGACAGTTCTGATTTCAATGAAGTGGCATTTTGTGATGGTAAAATGTTCCATTGGAAAACATTTGACCATCTGTAATGCAATGGCCCAGCTTCCTGCCGCTCCATGGGCATTGTACCAGCATGTACATAAAGATCATGTGAGATCTGCTCCCCTGAACAGCTTTAAACATCTTGTGTCTGAAAACAAATCAACCTCTCTAAGAAACAGTTTTTTTGCTCCACTCCCCGATGTGGCATTTCTAACACTCCTGCCCCAGAATTATCTGAGGCCCAGGATGGGTGAGATACAGTCCTGGATCAGTAATACATTTCCTGTACATACACATGTAATTGCTTTAATATAGGACAACTCAGCCCCACACAATGAACTCAGGACAATGAAATGAAAGTGCCTGGCTGTATAAATGGAAAGATACAAACAGCAGTCCCAACAGTTTTTTTTAAGCACTCTTAAATATTCTTAAACTAGTTTTTCTGTAGCATTTGTTTTTGCCACGTTGTTGTAGCCATGTTGGTCCCAGGATATGACAGAGACAAGATGGGAGAGAGAGTATCTTTTAGTGGACCAATTTCTTTTGGTGAAAGAGGCAAGTTTTTGAGTTCCACTGAGCTGAAGAAGATCTCTGTGGATCTGAAAGCTCGTCTCTATCACCAAGAGAAGTTGGACCAATAAAATATATTACCTCATCCACTTTGCTTGCAGAATTTGTGGCATTTAGGACTCAACTAAGCTGACTGACATTGATGGGAGTTCTTCCATTGACTTCAATGGCCGATGAGTCAGGCCCGTACACAATACCTGATGCGGCGGTGGAGTCTAAGGGTTTCCCTGGAACTAGTTTGGGATGACCTGTCTGACTCATGAATGGCAAAGCCACTGGTGGGGGATAATAAGGCAGAGAAAACCATCATACCACTTCCCTTGCCACGTATACACAGACACACATATCATATGAGATCTAGTTACCAAAAGTTCTGTACATCAGCTAAGTGTTTATTAATTATTACTACTATTTATTATATACATTGTATCTCTGGCTCTGTGTGGTCTTGGCCCATCCGATATATTATGAAGTAGTAGAGTTCTCTAACCAAGGAACAGGTCTAGTCTATATATAATTTATTCTGCTAATTCAATTTATTCAATTTATTATTCTAAAATCATGCAATTCTAGAAAATCTACCCTATAAATATTATCGTTCTGGAGATTGTTACTATGCAAAATGGATGTCACAAGGCAAATCTGGGCCCTTACTTGCAGAAATCTTGGCAAAGCTAACTTTTGAATGACAAAATGCAAAACCTTCATTTCTGAATAACCTTAACGGAGAGATTCAGGACACAAGATTCTCAGCTGCAGGATCTGGCCCAGAATGAGTGAATTGTATGTAAGAGCTGCTGATGATGGGTCATTTCACCCACAAGTGGCATGTGTTCACCCCTGAGGTGGAACATTTCATGTTTTAACCACCTGTGCCACCTTTTCTAAAGTTTTTAGGACAGGAAGTGAATGCTGTATCCAGCTGCAAGGGTGGGCGATGGGGCAGGGGGATTTAGGTCAGCAAAACAGTGTCATGTTGGCAGAAATCTGGCCAGGACTAACCCCATTCTCTTAAGAAAAGTAACAATGAATCTTTCATAACCACGCAGCAGCAAAGAGACCATCACTGGACTGGGAATCAGGCATCTGGCTTCTATCCCCAGCTCTGCTGGTGACCTGATATGGGGGAAGTCACTTCCTCTCCTGCCATTTGTCTGTCCTGTTTATTTAGATTGCAAGCCCTTGGGGACAGGTACTGTCTGTGCAGCACTAGGGCAGGCTTGATCTTGGCTGGGCCCTCCAGGTGCTGCAGTAATGCAGGTAATAAATTAAGGCCTCATATTTTTTTTTTTTTACTTTTGCCCTGTAAATGGCACCCGCATTGCCCGTGCATCAATTTAATACCTGCTGAAAAGGAAGAGGGCCAAGGGATTAGTGTTGTCCCGTGACCAGGGCACCTGACTGGGAATCAAATAATCCGACCAGTTGCATGACCTTTGGTAAGTTGCTTTCCTTTGCTATGCCTTGGTTTCCCCATTTTTAAATATGGACAATGATGCCTGTGGTTGTAATGGGCCCTGTTCAGTATCATTACATAGTTTATCATGCTCCTCTGGGTTTTCCTGTGTGTGATTGTTGGGGGCGGGGGGAGGGGAAGGCTCCCATACAACTGCTGACCCAGTCAAACTCTGCTTAGCAACAAAACCTGATGGCATCACAGCCTAATTAAGACGCTCTAACTGTATATTTTTACAATAGAGCTGAACTTCTCCTTACTCCCTTACCCGACACTGCCATCACTGATCAGTCTTCAGCATTCAGGGGTCTGCTTGCTGTGGTTAGGTTGAAAGAAAAAAAAACATAAAGAAAAAGGAATATTTGTTATTTCCATCTCAAGCACAAAACAGACACAGCTGCAAAAGATGCAGTGTCAAAAGATCCTATGTTACCTAGACATATTGATTTGAAGCACTTGTCTGTCTTGATTTTCAGAAGTGTGTTTGATTGCTGGCAGGTTTATAGAATTATGGGTTTAATTGGATGCCTGTGTTTTACTGGATGTAAGTGAAATATACGGCTGGGCTGCATGTGGTGTGAAGGGGAATTCTCTGCTATCCATCCACCTCTTGTGGGGAGATCAGAGAAGGTGGAAGCCAACAGGAATCGGCAAACATTCAGAATGGGTAAATAAACAGCAGGGTTAGAGTTATTTGGTTTTGGAGGTGCGCAAACCATGCTAGGCATTTTCTGAGTCTGTGCAATGAACTCCCGCAGGAGATAAGGCCATCTCAAACCTCCCCCTCCAAGGTCAAGGGGAATGTCTCTGATCAGCCTGCTCAAACATAAAACAGAGTAGTGTGCATATTAAAAATAACAAAGCAAACCCTACCAAAACAAACCACTCCACTGCACACCCATACAACTGTCCCTCTAGGGGGAGAATGAGAAAGAGAGCAAAACATACATGAGTGGTATTAGTGACACTGATTAACTCATGACTGGTAGGCGTTCAGAGTAGTGTAATCAAAGACTGTATCACAGTTACAGATGTACAAACAACTGATTTTTTTTGGTTTGATTACCAAATCAAAAAAAATTAAGAAGAAAAATTGTTGGGGTTGGCCCAAAACAAACAAACCAAAAAAAAATCAATATTTTTGGTGAACTGCAAAACTCAAAAATATTTTGTTTCAGGGCAAATGAAATGCTTTGTTCAACCCAAAATGTTTTGCTTGGTGTTCAAGCTTTTGAAATTGTTTTGAAAATAAAATTGAATGAAATGCCAAAATGAAACATCTTTCAGAAATGAAAAGGTGAAATGTTTCATCTCAGCAATGTTGAAAAGAACTGTCCAGACATTTCTGAATTTGTTTTTTTCTTTTTTTCCAACCAAAATCAATTGGTCAAAACAGACCCAAATATGCCAATTGTTTTGGTCAACCTCTCTCTGCATTTTTCAGCAAAAAATGTGTACAACTAATTTTTCCCATCTCTAATTATAATGCATATGCGCAAGGCAGCCGAATTAAGATTGCACAGGCAATCTTAATTCTGGCGTTTACTAGCTTTGCTGTGATTGACTTTGCAGCTTAATAATGTTCTTTTAATGTAGCTTTTCTGAGCATAAGGTACATAAAGATGGAGCTGAAAGTGACACTCACAATTAAGGCCTCCTGACATGTCGAGTTACAAGACCCTGTTGTCAGTTACTTGTAATTTGTTAAACTTCAACTATTTGGGCTGAAATTTCCCATGCAGGGTACCTGCCCCAGCTCTTATTGAGAGCAAGGTTAGGGGGAAATATGTCTTTTGCCCATGTTAAAAACATTCTTACAACCATGTAGTTGAGAAGCTCTAGTGCCTCTATGGTTTGAAGCAGGGACTTTAGATTTGGCAGGGGCTGGAGCTGCCCTGATGTCAGGGATATGTCATTTACCAACCCTATGAAAATCCTTTCAAATCTTACCAAGTGATAAGCCTCCAAAAAAATCTGCATTTTGCTAGAGCTGAGTGATTTTTCACTTCAGGGACTGAACCAGAAGAAAACCAAATATCCAGTTAGGTTTGAACCAAAACCAACATAATTTTTGTGTGTGTCTGTTAAATCAAAAAAAACTTGGCAAATATCATCTGGACTCAACCAGCTTGAGAGAACATGGAGTGGAGGGAATTCAAAGCAGCTCAGAGCTACCAAGTCCAACAGGAGTTTTACTGTTTTCATCGAGTTCGATTTTCACTCTTCCTGTTGAGTTTCCAGTGGCTCTGTTCTGCCATTTGTAGTCTTTGACTTGCAGTTGGTCCATCCACTGCCCTCCCCCCGGGCTCCATCTGACAGCTTTGTGGGTGTAAAAGACGACTCTTACTGTAGTAGGACAGGAACATTCTCAAATGTGGCTGTGAGATGCAGAAGCTCAGCAGAACACCAGCAGACTTTGCCAGTTCCCCACCCTAGCCGGCAGGACCCTTCCACCCCAAACCAAACCAAACCAAACTCCATGAGACCCAGGAATCCTCTGCGCCAATCCCTCCTGGACAAAGCCCCTCCTCTCTCTGATGTGTTCCTTGCCAGCCAAACTTCCTCAGATCCTCAAAGCCTCACTTTGCCCTTAGAACCAGAGCAGACACAACACCTATCTATTTCCTTTATAATCCTTTATTGTTTGTCTGGCCTCCAGCTGAAATTCAAAGAAAATTCCAGCCCTAGAAAAATCTCAGGATTCATGGAGCTTGCAGATCTGGTCCCATGGACTTCTCTGGGTTCCTCTTCTTTTCCTCCTATGTTCCCTGTTAAATCTTTTCTTTATAGTGTTTCATGTCCCTTTTCTCTCTCTCCCTGCTTTGCCCTGGGTGTCTCTTTGGCCAAGGGGCTTGGTACCCAGCCACTATGCCCCCAGGGTGCTGAATTGCTGATTCGGCTCTGGAAAGGCTGGCCAGACCCAGATACCGTGCTGACCTCACAGTGCTGGGCTTTGTGCTGGCAGGATCACACCACAGTGCAGAAATGAGACATTCCCCTTGCTGTCTCTTTTCTTTCTCCTTGAGTTATAGGCTGCATTTTACTTGCTCCCATTTGCATAGAAAGTCTGAGTGACGGACGGCGTGAGGAAATCAATCCCACTATCCCCGCTGCTTTCAGTAGGGGAGCAGAAACTTGTTTTTAGTTTGTTTTTTTTTCTCTCTCTCTTTCCTTTGCCGCCTTAGCTGAACAATCATTCATTCATCTCTGTGTTTCCACTGGGTTTTATGTCTCCCATTTTCTTTTTCCAGATTGTGATCACTGATGCTCTATATTGTACAGCTCGACTCTGCTTTCCATATCTTGCTGCGGAGAGAATCTGTGAGCGAGTGGCAAGGCTCTGGCTAGGGACTTGTAGCGAGGTGGTTTCTTTAATATTCTGATCTGTGTTTATTTTCCTCTTAGAGCTTCAATCAGCATTTTGTCAGACCCGGCCATTCCCCTCTAGGGTTTTCCTCAGTCTAGTTCTTTCCATGCACAGATACACCTTTGTCTTCTGAGAATCCCATGTCATTTGCACCACACAGGAAAGCGCCCTTCCTATATCTCATCCCACTTGCCACCTGGGTTCCTGCTGCCCGCATCTAACTCCCACCTCCTCTGACCCCCACCGTCTGCCCTCTTCACTCCATCTACTCCCAGGGTTTGCCCCCTTCCCTAGACTCCCTACCTCCCAAGGTCCTGCCCCATTGTATCTTGTCACCCCCTATCTGCCCCAGGTCATGCTCCCCTATGATCTGCTCCCTGTCCCTAGCTCCCCATCTGCCCTCCATGTCCTTGTCCTTCCCACCACATTTGTCCCCCACTCTGGTCTGAACCCCACCCCATGTATCCCTTGCTCTCCCCCCAGGTCCTGGAACCCATCCTTACCCCACGTCCAGACTCTAGTTTCCCTGTCATATCCCACCATTTGTTCCACCCATGTATTGCATTGCATCTCCTTTCCCCTAGCCTCGTATCAGGAGCCCCCCCACCATGCCTGCAACCTAGGGTGTCCTTCAGATTGACACCCAGAGGGGTTTCCTTGGGATGGGTAGCCAGACCCCAGATTGGGGGTGGGGGTGGGGGTGGGGGTGGAGGCATATGGAACCATATTCCACAAATCCCATACCACTGTGCACTTGGGGAGAGAATCCCAGTGAAGGGCTGGGCAGGGCTGCTTGCTCCTCAGGGTGGGGCACCCCAGGGCATCCTCCCAGGAAAAAGCACACTGCTAATGGAAGAGCACACTGCTATGGGTGGGAAATGTGGGTGCTGTTTTACACCATACACCTTTACATCAGATCCTGGGCAGGAGAGGGGTCACTTACCCACCCACCCATTCCAGGGCTGGAGTCAGTTAGATCCAGTCTGCATAGACCAGACTTTCCCTTGTGCCTTGTGTTTCAATTTTGCCTCCTACCTAGGAGAGTCATCTTCCCTGGTCCCCAAGTAAAGAAGGCTCTGCCCATTACATCCCCACTAGAAGCTGTGCCCCCTGATCCTGGGGCCCCTTGTACAAACCTGGCCCCTGTCTTAAGGAACTGTTAATGTGGGCAGGGCTTACCCCATATAATAGGACAGCCAGCACACGGACATCCTGCCAACTGTGGCAAATAGTTTTAAGCAGCCTCTGCCAGTGGCAAGACAGTTTTAATGTACAGTGTTGACAAGAACTTTCTGGTATCCTGGGATGAGGTGAAAACCTTGGACAGCATGACTAAGGTCCTGTCTACATCGCAGATTGGAACAGTGTTGTGTAACAGGGCCCTGGACTCAATTCTCTTTGCAGTGCAGACAGACCTGAAATGTGCAGCCAACGAGGGCTAGGTGGAAAATGGAGGCGGGTCGAAATTGAAAAGCTTTGCAGGAACGTGTCAATTTTGATGACATTTTCAACAGGAAAATGAATCGTTTCGACTTTCTTATTTGATAACGGAATTTTGTTTCATTTAATTTCAAATTGTGTATTAATTATTAATTCTAATATAATCAGAACCTTGGTTTTACAATCACTAGTCTTATGAATAACAAGTTATACAAACCATTTTTACAGGCTGAAAAAAAAATTTCCATAAGGACAGTGATGTTGTTGGGGATCATGCTGACATCCCTCGACATTCTGATGCCTCAGGGCAGTAGAAATTGCTTTAGCATGGTGTGAAGGAGAACAAAGTGATGCAGTGCACCATACTGCAATGTATGCGCCAGGCTTACTGTCATTTTGAGATGTTCAATAGTAGGAATGCCTCAATCCCTAATTAGTTTGTAATAGAGTGGTTGGACTGTATATTATAATATTTTGACATCATCAAAGTGAAATAGACAAATCTCCCTTTTCTGGCTAAAGGGAAATCAGTCCACGTGCTGCAGTATAACTGACAAGGCTGGGCAAAAGCATTTTGCTCAGCCAAAGTCAGCTTTAATCTTTACCAAACCCCATTGTGCCTGTCCAGGATACCCTAGAACCCTGGACATGGAGCCTTTCACCCATGATCTGAACGAGGATGCAGACTGAGTAGTAACTGAAGTTTGTTCCTGTCAAATGGCTTCTCGGGGTGGGTCTGAAATGAATTACTGGGCCTTGATCGTCTTCCTCATGGACAAGCATCTGCCTCCCTTCAGCTGCCAGCACATTTAGCTGTTTCAAGGACAGCCACGGCAGAGGCTAATGACAGAATGAAGACTTTGATCTCTCAGGTCAGTGCTGCAGCAGATTGCCTGGGCAGCATGACAGTAGTTTGTGTTACTAACAGCTGTGATCTTGTTCTGTGGGTAAACTCGCTGGGGTATCAATATGCCCCAGGCACGGAAATTCCATTGAAACATCATCCCTCCTTGCGCTGATTTGTCCAGCTTTGCACAGCTGCAAGAGAGGACATGCCCATTCTCCACACAGACCCCACCCCTTTTTCATCCCCTTGAGCATCAGGCAGCAAGTATGCCGGAGATTTACCACCACTTAGTGTAGACATCTAGCACTTACTGGTCTTTGTCGGCGGGGGGGAAGGGTCTGGCTTCAGCAGTGCCCAGAAGAAGCAGAAGGGAAGTCAGGAAGAGAACCCAGGTGTCCTGAATCCAGCCAGCACTGGAGGCTGGAAAAGCAGGGACAATGGTGGGACAGTCTCTCATCCCAAAGTCAAGCTGGCCATGAGCTGTGGATAAAGGGAAAACTCCAGCCCGCGTGTCTGTTGATCTCACACACTTTAACTGCATAATCTGCTGAGCAAGGATGGGATCTGTGTTTGTCTGTAGAATTCCTAGAAGTCTGGGGCCTCATCCTCTTTGTAGTCTCTGGGTGTTGCAGCAATATCAGTATGAAATGGTAATAAATCTTCAAAAGCATTAAATGTGGCTAACAGGAGTTTTAAACATTTAAAAAACCCAAGTGACCAATCTACCCTCCAGATAGCATAGCCGTTCAGCGTCTATATATTTTAGACAGTAAGGGAGTGTCTCACAATCTGTAATGCATTTATCCTCATAACACCCATGCCGCACAGAGAAGTGCTGCCAGACCCATTTTACAGATGGTGAGATGAAGGCCAGTTCCAAAAAGATATTAGGGGCTAATCTCTCACTGGGAGGAAGAGGGCAGTGAAGGCAGATCTACTGAGACCTGCGTAACCACTGGATCATCCTTCCTCCTTGCCTGATCCTAAGTGGGGCTAGAATACTCAGACCAGATGCTCAGGGAAGATGTGGCTGTTTTAACCTGGCTCAGAGATGTCAGGGAGGGAGGAGGTTTTGTACACCCATTTCAAATGTGCCAGCCAAGGAATGAATCTACCTGGCTCTGCTACAGCAACATGGCTGGTGATGCCTCTTACCATGCGGGGTGGGAAAGCTCTTTGTTCAAAGACCCCTGTCAAGCTCTGAATCTGTGAAGTTGTGCTGCCGATGGTCTCTCATGGCTGCTTCTCTGCATGGCTCATCCAGGGCTCCCTAGGAAAGCAATAAGCCCAGTCTCGTTTGCATGAGTATCTGCAGTGGTTTTCTTACTCTGGGGCTCTTTGAAGTATTCATTAGATCCTCTTTAATTAAATATGTAACACACACACACGCACACACAATGCCATCTAGCATATATACAAATCTTCCCAACAACTGCCTCTGCCTCTAATTAAAAGCAGCCCTCTCCTGCATCTGCGAGTGATTCGAGAAAGATGCTTTCATTTCCAGGAGACGGCATCACCCAGTAAAGGGGAACTTCTGACCAGTGAGCCCCCATGTCTAAAACTGTCCTGCTCCAGCTTGTCTGGAGGCTGCCTGCAAAGGCCAGTAAGTTCTAGATGTCTACACTGAGTGGTGGTAAATCTCGGGCATACTTGCTGCCTGGTGCTCAAGGGGATGAAAAGGGGTGGGGCCTGATTGGAGAATGAGCGTGTCCTCCCTTGCAGCTGGGCAAAGCTGGTGTCAAATCAGAATCCTTCAGTTGCTTACTCTAGTGGCAGTGTTTTACACCCATTTTGCTGTGATGTAAATGACAACACAAGGTGCAAAGCAGTGCCTAGAACCCATGCAACAGCAGAAGCAGCACGGGGGTCAGCTGCTGAGGTGATGTAAATTGGCATCGCTCCATTGACTTCAGGGTCCCATTGACTCCAAAGGAGCTGTGTTGATTTACCCATAACTACCATCCAAAACCAGTAAGAAATTAAATCAGTAACATTCAACTCAGTTTTATACCTCGTAGCTAGATGTTTTTTTCTTATAATAATTGTTGTAAACTTCTGTGGTAGAAGATTCTCCAATACAATTTTGGCCAGGTCCAGAGCAGGTATAAATTGGGAGCTTCACAGTGGAGCTAAACTGATTTACACTAGCTGCGGATCTGGCCTGACATCTTTCTAAGCACATGTGATGCCAGGAATAATAACAATACTAATACACCTCTACCCTGATACAATGCTGTCCTCAGAAGCCAAAAATTTTTACCACATTGTAGGTGAAACGGCGTTATATCAAACTTGCTTTGATCTGCCGGAGTGTGCAGCCTTGCCCCCATGAGAACTGCTTTACCACGTTGTATCCGAATATGTGTTATATCTGGTCGCGTTATATCAGGGTAGAGGTGTAATTAATAATATCGAACTCTTATATAGCTCTTTGTTCATCAGTAGATCTCAAAGCAAATAAAGTTAAGCAGAAAGACAGAAGAGGCAGACATGAAGATAAGGGGCTTGAGTCTCTTCTTTCACTAATGTAGATCAGGAATAATCAAAATCAAAAGACTTACAGGCACAAGTGGGCCAAATTGACAATTGTCCTGCACTTTATGCAGCCATGTACACCAGAACTAAGTGACTGCCAGCTGGGTGCAAAAAGTTACCACTGAGATCCGATAGCATTTTACAGTCATTTTGTTCTGCTGCAGGCAATGATATAAAGTGCAGAGCTGCAGCGACATGGGCCAATGAGAAGAGAATCAGGCCCAGAAATGCAGGACGAGATGTAGACACAAACATTTTGCCCTCAGTTAGACTGGCATTAATCCAGTGTAACTTCAGTGAAGTCACTCAGGTTTCACTCCAGTATAACTGAGAAGAGGATCAAGCCCATAGTATTTGTCCAAGGCTAAGTCAATGCTGCCTCCACCTGGGGCTTAGAGGCAATTATAAACTCACACACATTCATTAGGCAGTGTAAAATTCAGAATTAGAGTGCACTGAGCATTGCATTCTTCCATCAGGGAGGACTACAACTTAGGAGCAGGCTGTCGTTATAAAGCTGTAGCTCCCTGATGTTTTGTTACCTGGTCAATATTTTGGTAGCCTTAGGGCTTCAGCATCTAGACTATATTGGTAAATTTGACTTGTGCTATTGATCACTTCGCAGAGACAGCTCTGAGATCCCCAGCCGGTGTAAATTCACATGCCTCCCTTGGCTTCAGTGGAATACCCTGATTTACACCAGCTAAGGCTCTGGCCTCTAGCTCCACATTGTAGCTGCTAAGCCCCGTGGCCACAGAATGGTTTCCTAAGCTGTAAACGACTTGTGTTGTTTATTGGATTCTACAGTACTTCTATTTTCCACTCCTGCCTGGTTTAATTGAATGGAAATGGACATGTACTTGAGTGATGGTACAGTTGCTGTAGAGGGGGCGATCTGTTATACCCAGTTTGCTGGGAGACGCTTCACTTCTAAAATCAAAGTTTCCCTCCCTAGCTGCTCAACATTTCTAGAGTTAAAGGGCTTGTGTAAATCCAGGCACGCTTGAATGAACCCAATGCAGTTACATAGCGTGGAGGAGAATCAGCCCAATGTCAATGTCTGCAGTATACCATGATCAAACAGTGCTTAAGGTGCTCACAGGAGCTCTGCTTTATTGTATTTAGTTCTAGCTGGCTGGGCCACAGTGCCCCACCCAGACTTGGTGCCTGGAAAGTTCAGCCCTTAAAGACATAATTCCTAATACCACAGGTGGTACTTCTATACTTTGAGATCAAAGAGGAAGTGACATGCCTTTGGACAAAAGAAATACCCACTCTATCTTGGGATTCCTCCATTTGGAGGAAAAGCACTCAATTATTTTTGTGGATTTTTATGACAGGTGTCACCAGGTGTCATTGTTACATGTGGTTTTCCAAGTCCTTTTTCTTGGTGTGCGAGTGAGTTTTGATCCTTGGGAAGACATGCTACATTACTGTTCATTTGGAGTGATGCAAGGCTGTGATGTAGAGGCAGCTTGTGGGGAGAGAGAGAGCTGTGTGAGCAGCAGAAGGCCTTGCTCTCTGCCTGGGGCTGCGATTAGAGTTAATCCTGCAGACAGAGCGGCTCCCTGGGAACTGGCCATTAGTGTTGAGCACCGGATGGAATTGCCCTGCATGCTGTTTGACCACCTCATTCCAGGACTCCTGTCGGCGTGTAAATGAAGCAAATTACACTTCCATATATGCAGACTCCACATCACTGATTTCTCCTCCATGGGGAAACTGACGGACAAGGCCCTGGATACCTGCTCCCTCTCTGCAAAGAGGAGATACTGAAGTTAGAAGAAGAGGCACCAGGAGTACTGATGAATCATGGACAGAAACAGCTTAATTTTCTGCAATTTGATAGCTCCTTCCATTTACAGATTTCAGTATGCTATACAGACACTAAAGGATTTAGCATCATTGCTCTCCTGTGAGGACTGTATTACGATCCCCATCTGACAGATGGGGAAACTGAGGCAAATAGAAGTTAAAGTGACTTTCCCGTTGGCACCCAGTGAGCCAGGCATGAAATCCAGATCTCTCCACTCCCATTCCTGTGCCTTGACCACAACACCACATCCTTTCTCCTCTGTCCCATTTACTGCATCCCAGTGAAACTTGACAGGATGGTGTTTCTTCTCAGCCTTGCCCTTCAGCCCTGGCCTTGTCTAGACACAAGGTGTAGTTAGTTTGTTCAGCCCCTCATTGGTGCAAAACAGAACATAACCTACTGACGAAATGAGTGGCTCTCAGCTACCAAACACGCTGGGAACGTGAACCTCATTGCATGCAAAACTAAGCAGAAACATGGCCACTGTTTATTCTTTTGTGAAGGCCAAGTGACCATAGTTGACACCCGAAGTGTGATTGTGATGGGGTGTGCTCCTTACATTGGCTCTGCCGGAGCTGAATTAGGCCAAGTGGGCCCAATCTGCCAACTAGGCTGCAAAAGGAGGAGGTGAAGCGAATTAGAAGGAAGCTACCTTGTGAAGAAACAGGTGGGGAATCTAAAAAGCTAGGAGGCTGGACACAGTGTCGAGAGGAAGCCGCAGTCCCAATCCCTGAGGTGAGGGAGAAGGAGAACAGTAGGAAGGAGTCTAGGGGTGAGAACAGCTAATCACCCCTGGACTCTTTCCTGTAGAAGCCCCACCTGTCCCCTCATAGGTGAGTTTCCTTCTAATCAGCTTCCTACACCTCCCCCTTCTGCAGCCTAGTTGGCGGAGTGGGCCCACCTGGCCGACATCAGCTCTTGCAGGGCCAGTGTGGGGAGCACACCCCACCACGGTGATGTAGGCGTCCTTAAACTGATCAGCTGGGCTGAAGGTATCCTTCAGATTCTAAATACCAATTTATATACATAGTGCCAAACCGCCAGCACAAATGTAGGCTCTCAAAAAGAATGTGTGAGTGACATTGCTCCATTGACTCAGCAGAGCTGCAGTGGGCTGGTCTGAGGAGCTGGCTCGGAAGGTTCTGTGCTCTTCTGTTTCTGTCCTAACCAATGCTATGAGCTGAATCTACCCTGCCCCCGCTCCCCCCTAGCAGCCTTGTGTACCAGGAGAACGTACAGGGGCATGTGACCTACCTCTTGGGTGCTGTACTGACTGAGCTGAAGAACCAGGTTCTTGGCCTCAATTACATCATGTGGTGGTGTGTTCCACAGATGAACATAGCAGTATTGAAAATGAGCCCACACCATCGATCCCTACAACTGAACTATGTATTTTCCATTAGGTCCTCTGTCCACATTTTAATGCTTCCATATCACTTGTTCTTCTTCTTAATTGCTGCTACTTATGGAATAGACACTTCCATCAAATTGTCCAGATTGATGCCTGGATGATAATTCAGAAACCATCAGGGCGTGTGAGTCATTTAATCGTTCCTCCCAATGCACATTGCCTTGCACTTATCTATGCTAAATAACATCTTCCATCTTCCATCTTCCATCTCATTGCCCAGTTGTTGTACCTAACGTTGTTAGATCCTCCTGGATTTCTCTCAAGCCTCCTCTGACTTGACTAACCTAAATACTTTACCTCATCTAAAAAATGTACTTCTTCTGTTCTTTCTTTCTTTCTTGTACCATGGCATCTGCACAAGCTAGATATGTCTACGACATCACTAACTTTGAGGTCAAGGCACTCTGGTATCTACCCATTTCCTCCTCCAGGTTATTGTAAATATATGGATATGTTCCTAGTCGTCCTAGGTGGATAAGCCAGTTCCAAGAGAGTAGAAGTTGCCACCTTCACTTAGGCTGAAACATTCACAAAGCAAACCTTTACTGGGAGCAATAACAGAACAGGGCTGCTCAGAGGGGAGGGCAAGTGGGGCACTCTTGGTAAAATCTGAGAGTTAGCAACAGTTCATTGAGGCCCCATCTACATGGATCTCAGTCATCATGCTTGAACACAGTCTAAATCCATGTTAATTATGTTTTGACAAAGTAGAGGATTGGTCAAACTATGCAACCAAAACTGGGCTTTCGCTATCTGGGGACCTATGATTCCCATGCCAGGATTTATACCCTGTTCACCCCCATCCTATCAAAGTGCTTTAGATAATTTGCTAATAGGAAAAATGTTGGGTTTAAAATCACTTGTGCCTAGTGCTTAATTTGTATCAGGGCTTGCTGGGACTGAGTCTCAGCACCTCTAGGCTTGACAGTTCATAGGCCTGGCACCTTGGGGCTTGCTGCATGAGTTATGAAAGTAAAAAATGTACTTGAGTCCTGGCACTGAATTGCTTGATGCCCGACACCTCTTTCAATACAAATTAAGTACTACTTGTTCCATTTTAGAACTCTTTAAAAATACTTAATTGCACGTCTAAAAGGGATATGTGGTAGGTGAATTGTGAGCTGTCTGCTTGAATGACTGACAACTCTTGCCATTTGAAGCAGTGTTGATTACATACAGTTCGGTGAAGGCCTCTTTGCACGAATGCTGCAGAGAGTCTCTCAAAGAAGCAAACTGTCAGTCAGTGCGTGGGAATATTATATTGAGGCCAGGGACCCTACAATATTGTAACTTGTTTCTAATTAATTTCTGTGATATGTAATAAAATAATATTGTGGCTTTTTTTTTTGTGCTGCTGGGGTAGCTCATAATCCAATCTTTAATTATTATCTCTCACTTTAAAAAAATAAAGGGTCTATGATGTTATAAGGCCCGTTGGATAGAGGCTTTCAGAAAGCCAAGGTGGTTATAAATATATAGAGGCAGTATATGTAGAGGGTTTCTTTTTCTTAATGAGCTGCAGTGTCTGAAGCATTAGAGCACTTGGGGGCTTGAAAGTAAAAACTCCTCTGAGCTAGTCACAAAGCCTGACAGCACTCCTGCTCTGAGGTCCTATTTGCCTTAAAGGAACATTTGAAACAAACTGGGATGAGTAGGGGGATGGAGGGAAGAAGGCCTTTGGAGCAGAAAATGAAATAGATTGTGGAATAGTCGGCAAAGTTTTCATTCCCTGCTGTGTTTCACTGTCAAAAGTTCATAGAAACCGCATATAGAAAAGAGGGTGCCGAAAAGAACCACAAAAATTACTCAAAGGCTGGAGAAAATGCTTTAGTGAGGGATTTAAAGAGCTCAGTCTGTTTACTTTATCAGAAAGACTGAGCGGTGCAGTGTATAAGTACCTTCACGGGGGAAAAAATACTGGATACTAAAGGGCTTTCTAATGTAGTGGAGACAGGCAGAACAAAAGCCCGTGGCTGTGGCTGGTAGTTAAATTCTGAGAAATTCAAATGAGAAATAAGGCACACATTTTTAACAAGGAGGGTGATTACTCATTGGAACAAACTACCAAAGAAATTGATGGGTTCTCCACCTCTGGAGGTCTTCAAATCCAGACCAGTGCCTTTCTGGCAGAGATTATTTAGCCAATCACAAGTTTTTGGGCTCAGTACAGAGATATCTGGGTGAAAGTTTATGGTCTGTGATATACAGGAAGTCAGACTGGATGGTATAACGTTCTCTCTGGGCTTTACAAATCTACGAATCTATGAAACTTGCATAAAATGTCCTTTGTCTTATTCACCAAGAGACCACCTTATGTCCCTGTCTCTGTGTCACACTATTGTCGCCACAGCACTTGTGCCACAGTGGTGGATCAATTCAGAACTCAGCTAAAGGATCCTGCGACTGTCGCTGCTGCTGTGATATCGGCACTCACTGGCTCCCAGTGTGTGCAATTCATTTGTGTGAATGTGTGTCAAAAATATCCTATTTAGGAAAGATTATGTTATTTCTGGCAAAAAAATCCTCCCTTTAAAAAAAAAATTCTGTTTGTTTATTTAGTAAAACCTGAAAACAAACAAATTATTGGTTTTCTGTTTTCAGATTTCCACCCCCCCAGGTTTGGTTTTTCCTTTTTGTTCCTCCCTTCTGCCCTTTTCAGTGGCAAAATGGAAAAAGAAAAAGAGAGGATGAGGGGAAAAGGCAAAAGCAAAAAACATAAAATGTTTGAACTTCAAATTTTCAACTAATTTTTTTAACAAATGAAATGTTTCCTCCCTGAAACTTGCAAAATGAAAATGATTTGGAAAATGTTCAGGATTACACATCACCATTTTTCAACCAGTTCTAAATCCAGGGTCAAATTTTCAAAAGCACTTAAGTGACTTAGAAGCATAAGTCTCATTTTCAAAAGTGACTTAGGGCCAGATTTTTAAAGGGATTTCAATAGGAGTTAGGTGCCTAAATACCTCTAAATATCTGGACCCTAGGCACTAAGAGTAGATTCACAAAGGGAACCTAGACTCAGCATTGCAGCATCTAATTTTTAGGCACCCTACTACCTAGTGGAATCCACCGCCCAAAGTTAGGCACCCAGGCTCCCATTAAAATGCATGGGGACAGTTAGGTACCTAAAACTGGGATTCACAAAAGCCAGTATGCTGAGCAGGGAGCTGCCTAAACTAGCCAATAGGAAATGTCTAGGTGAGGGGTGTGGCCTAAGCTCTGTCCCACAAAGTGAGTTAGGCACCTCCCTTCATCTGTGATTGACAGCAGTGAGCCCTCCTACACAGTCACTGGGCCTGAGAGTGACAATGACCCTTCTGCCTCGTGGTTTGGGCCCTCAGCTGGGAAGTCAGGTTCCAGCTCCAGTGTAATTATTTTATACAGAGTAGAACAGCTGCAGTAGGAGAGATTGGGAGAGAGGCACCTTGGGGCAGGGCACTCACCTGGGTGGTGGGAGACCTAGTCCATACACCACAGCAGGCAGAAAGAGAATTTGAATCCTGGTGCTTTAATTATGCAGCTAGAATGCTACCACTGCCTGTGTTTTGTGGACAGGATCTGGCCCCACAGATGACGTAGTTTGGACAACACCTAGTTTGAGGGTTGAAATCAGTAGGAATTAGGCACTTAACCTGCTGGGACCTAATTACCTGTGAAAATGTGGCCCTAAGGAGCATAAATCTCCCATGGAGACTTGGGTTCCCTAAGTGCCCAAATCACTTTTGAAAATGGGACTTGACCTTCTACCTCACTTTGGTGCTTTCAAAAATTGTATCCCCCAGGATTTGGTCAGGGCTGGTAATACCAACCATCACAAAATATTTGATTAAATTTCCCACAAGGCATCAGCGACTCTTTCCCATTCTTTTGCTTCTCCCAAAACGTTTGAATAGGTAACAGCCACCCATGAGCTGCTCCAAATTGTGTCCGGATAGTCTAGCTCCTTTCCTCCAGTCCTTGCTCTTCTGGGTGTGTATTTGTGTGTTTATTTGTGTTTTGCTCTCCAGTGAAGGCCGTAGCTTTGTTCGCTCCTTTCTAAACATCCGTAGTATTCGAAGTGAAAAGCACGGAGTAAGTGTTGCCTGCTCCAGTAAGCCTAATGAGGACTCATGCTGATCCGGAATAAGAACAGGAGTACTTGTGGCACCTGTATCTGCGGATACAGACTAACACGGCTGCTACTCTGATCTGGAATGAGATACTCAGGGTATGGCTACACTTGCAGATGTAGAGCGCTGTGAGTTAAACCCGCCTTCGTACAGCGCAGTAGGGAAAGCGCTGCAGTCTGTCCACACGGACAACTGCTAGCACACTGTCGTGGCCACATTTGCAGCATTTGCAGCTGCATTGGGAGTGGTGCATTATGGGCAGCTATCCCAGCATGCAAGTGGCTGCAACGTGCTTTTCAAATGATGGTAGGGTGGAGTGGAGTGTGACAGGGAGTGTGGGGGGAGAGAGAGTGGGTTTTTGGAGTGCTGTGTGTGTCAGCACAGTGTCTTGTAAGTTCAGGCCCCCTCGTCCCCCACTCTCTCTCATTCACTGAAAGCAAGCAGTAGCTATTTTTTGTTTTTGTTTTTGGTTGTTTTTTTTTTTTTGATAAGCAACCCCCCAAAATGGAGCTTTGAAAGGGCACTTCCTCCTCCGGAGTTCACAATGAAACAAGAGAGGACACTTCAGTTAAAAGGATTATGGGGAGTTTCTGGAGGTCAATCAGTGTGTAATAACGTGCAGCATCTCAGCCAATACGCAACAGCTGTTATTCCTCTCGGGGAGGTGGCGTACCAGCATCGCTGTAGCCATGAAGACACAGTGCTGTATGTGCCTTGCCTGTGTGGACAGGGAGTGAGGTATAGTGCTCTGGGAGGCTTTATTGCACTGTAACTGACAAGTGTAGCCAAGGCCTAACTGGTATTGTTATTTACCAACACCAGGGTCTTATTTTCTTATGCTCCCGACTCCAGAACAAGCCTTGTCACCTTGTTATCTCCCTCGCTACACGGGAGCCTTGATTTGTATAACTTGTTGTGGTTTAATCTCTTCCCTGGATCAGTCCCGTTTTGTCTTCACAGGTTAAGCAGTGATTCTCAGCGGATCTCTTTGCCTCACATTCTCTTCCTCCTGGGGTCAACTTTGTCCCTTGTGAGATGCTGCCACGTGGTGAAATCTACGAGGGAGAGCTGGATGTAGCAAATGGAGAGAAGAATAAACTATTCACATGGAAGTATAAGCCTGATTCTGGTCTCACTGTGTCACGCTGCTTTCGTGGGGACAGATTCTTCTTTGTTTCTTATCAATAGCTCTGTGGAAGCCAGTGGAGCCAGGCTGTTTAACACCAGCTGAGAATCTGGACCACTTGACTTTAATGGAGTTATTGTTGATTTACACCAATGAAATCAGAATCAGGCCTAGCGTGCAGTTCTCTTGCAGAGCCATCCACATGTCAAAGGCTTTCACGGCTTGTGTTCCCTGCACTGTAGCTCCAGCTAGCTGGCCCCTCAGGGGAGTGGGCTGATACTCCAGTTCTGCTGATGCTGGAGCTGATAAGTCAATGGGAATGCAGCAACTCAAGTGACAACAATTCATCAGCTTCTAAATCCAACCGCTCTGCTGATCCCATTACTTTGTCTAGTTCTGGTGTTGCTTTGCAGCACGATTACTCTCACTCTGGCTTGCCTAGCTTGAGTGACGTGACTCACGTATACTAACTCGTGCAAACCATTGCAGTGAAGATTAGCCCTCTGCGTTAAAGGACTTCTTATAAAGGGACTATAACAACTAGGGTTGTCAAGGAGTTACTGAGGACACTGCAGGGTGCATTGTAGCATCTGCAAAATATTTACAGTTGAGAAACTTGTGAGATGGAGACAAAAGTTCAGCTATCTGGCTCTAGCTCAGATACCACAGAATGTGCTCCGAGGAGAAAGTCTGAGATATACACCGTAACACACTTAAGATCGCCTTCACCAAACGCACACCACCAGACAAGGAGATTGCACTATGGAACAGGCCACCCAAATGCCTCAAGGGAACCTGCTCCAATATAGTAGGGGGAAAAAAAAGCCCTCTGACCTCACACACCAAGTTGTTCCCTACCCTCCCACACCCGGGTATCATTAAACAACTACAACTCATACTCGATGGGGACCACATCCTGAAGAAATCATTCCTGAACTCCATCTTCTGATCTTCAGACAACCCCGCAACCTTAGCAAGCTCATCATCAGAAGCAAGCTCCTCACATGAGTACTCATCAACTTAAAGCAGCACCAGACGCAAGCAGCCATGATAACTGATGAAAAACCTGCAGACGTATCTCCACTGTTAAGATAATCAACACTCCCCACAACAGACATTTGGGGATCTGTGGGTTCTACACATGGTACACCTCATCCAGTGCACTAAATGCTCCAATAACAATTCTGTGGGTGAAATGAGACAATCATCACACTCTTAATGAACTCACACAGACAAACGATGAAATACTTACACCCCTGGGTTAAGACTTTTCACAGATTGATCAGTCCATATCTGACCTCTCCAACCTCATCCTCAAAGGAAACCTGCCCAACACCTTCAGAAGATGAGCCTGGGAGCTTAAAATAACAACTTTGTTAGACACTAAACTCATTGTCTTAATAATAACCCTGGATTTACAGCTCATTACAACAATTTATAACCCACCAACTCTCCTCTGTTCTGTGAGTGTAGAGGTGTTACCTGATCACTCCATCTTAAATAGCCTCTTACAACATATTAACATCTTATGCTAAACAATCTATTCCACCTTGTATTTAGCTGTGACACTCCGAGGACCTTTCCTAGATCTGAAGAAAACTTGGTGTAAACTCAGAAGCTTGTCTCTTTCACCAACAGAAGTTGGTCCAATTAAAGCTATTACCTTGCTTGCCTTGTCTCTCTTCCTTGCAGGAGGCAGCTGAGGGATGGCTTAGCAGCATGCAGCTGACTGCATCAGCTTATTCTGTAATTGTCCAAGATTTTGCATCTCCCTTGGAGCATCTGTCTCTGTTAGAGATAGGCTACCAGGAGAGATGGCCCCTGGTCTGATCTACTGCAGCACATTCCTGCCTGAGAATCAGGCACTATATTAATAAATATGTACCCAGTGGGCCAGATCTTCAGCCTAGTTCCACTGACATCATTACCGCTGAGCCCTAACTCCTCTGAAATTTGGGAGAAGTCCAGCTCCACATCGTTGGACCTTTTCTAGTGATGCTTGACTATTAAAGATACCCTGGCACTTTCTTAAGGGGAGGGATTTGCCTGGTGCCTTTAGTTAGAACATTCCCTCCTTGGCATATGCTGAGCTGTCCTCGCCACCCCAGAGATAGCTGCATTTCAGGGATAATGTACTATATTATATAGGGACCGTAGCACCACTAGAGTTCAAGCTTGAGACTAGTTTACTATCTATCCAGGGTTTGAAAATGGCCTTCCATGAAGCCCAAACTCGAAAGGTGGAAAAATATGCCCCTCTGGCCAAAACTTTGAGCGCTAAGGGTTATCAGGTCCAGACACACGCACTGATCGTCAGCGCCTTAGGTGCATGGGACCCCAGTCACGAGCGAGTGCTGAGAGAATGCAGAATC
Organism: Gopherus flavomarginatus; assembly: GCF_025201925.1. Classification (NCBI taxonomy): domain Eukaryota; kingdom Metazoa; phylum Chordata; order Testudines; family Testudinidae; genus Gopherus; species Gopherus flavomarginatus. Next base: position 14,344,200 of record NC_066629.1, read on the forward strand.
AGTCAATGCTACGCTCGGCTGATGCGGCAACTCATGGTGTCCGACGCCATCAGGCAATCGAGGGACATCTACATAGAACACATCACTAGACATTGGCAATACCAGGAGGGATGAGCTGGAGTGCTGATGAGAAGCACAGGCAGGAAAGGAACAAATACTTTCCTCATGGACTGTATTTTCTACATGGACCGCCAACATAATTCTCAATTACTGAGGGAAAATCTCCACTCATTGATATATTTTGCATTCCACAACCAAATCTCTGTACAATTTTTCATGAGTTATGTACCTGAGTATTCAGATTCTAATATCTAAATTGTATTGTTAAATCTATTCGCCTAAATCTGGGTTACTGCTGATTATGTACTCTATGTATCATATGACTTTTAAAAACTAACTATATTTGTGGATAATCTAAGCACTATACCCCATGTACAGACACTCTTTTCCCAACCTATGTATTATATAATTTTTCAAGCTTAGCTTCAAGAAAATTTTTAAATCGATACATGGTTTGAAAATCACTGTGGAACTGAAATTAATGGAGCTGTGCCAGCTTACACCAGCCCAGGATCTACTGCTCAGATCTTGGTAGATGACCCCTCCTCCTCTCACACTGGTGTAAATCAGGAGTTGTTCCATTGAAATCAGCAGAGTTGGAGTGTGAGTGGATAATCAGGCCTATAGGCTGAAATGTAAGGTGAGAGGATGTATCGTCATTAGAAACCGTTCAGGTAAATGACTTCAAAAATAAAAGACAATGTACTTTTTAATTTTACTTTTAACTTCATTCTTTAATGTGGCACAAAACTCTAAAAGTAGTTCATGTTGTTTATTGAAATTACAAAGCTACTATAACTGTCAGTTTATGCACCCCCCAAAAAATCCCCCAGTAATATATGCCTACTCACTACTCTATCACTCCAATTTTAAACTGAACTAACTCCAGTGAATTACCCCCGTGTTAACCAGGAATAAAGCAATGATGAATCATTCCCATTTTCCCACTTAGTTTGTGTGGGTTTGTCAGACCCATAAATATTCTTCAAACCTTTTTTTGGTGTGTGCGCTTTCACAGTGAACTCATATTTTTCCACCCTGACAATCTTGCAAATATTTTTTAATGAACTGAAATGGTTTGAAACAGGGAACTCGCAATTATCGTCATTAATAAGAACAGGCTCCTGCATTGCTATAATGAGACATTTCGTGCCATGTAGGACAAAACAACATATTGTAATATGCTATTTATTGAGGATGTACATGGGAGATTTGGCACTGAATTACACTCACATCCTTACCAGCTATAATGATTCTGCACCATGTACCCATATACTGTACTTAAAAATGCCACGCTAACTACTTCTGGCCTTGTCACTCCATGACATTGCAAATTCAAGTTCCTGCTTTATTTCTTGTGGAGAGAATAATACTATATGTGTGCTCACGTGTCTTTGCCTGTATATAAAAATACCACATCTAAAACCTACCCTGTGGACCTTACCTGTACATAATGCTTGTCTGTAAATATCTGTGTACTTTCAATACCAGTAATTGTCCCTTACCTATAAATATGAAACTGTATAATCACCAGTAAATATATCTTGTAACTATTTCCCCCGGTACTCACTTGTCAATATTTCCTAGTGTACTTATTTGTAAATATTCCTCGTGTATAAATATCAAACTGTGTAATCACCTGTACATATCACTTAGCTGTAAATATTTCCATGTGTACTTACCTGTAGATCTACCTCACCTGAAAAGAACACAACTGAAACCATTTCAATAAGAGAAATAATGAGTCCAATGTGAGTGCAAAAACATTTGGTGCAAGTACAGGATCAAGACAGAGTAGAGCAGTGAACCTCTGGAACGCATGCAGTGCGGAAAGGTTAGACCTTGCGTTTGTGGTTCCCATCAATCCCCTTGGGAGGCCGGGGCCAATGCTAACTTTTTAAGTGGTTGACCTTAGACTTTAGTCCTAGTCAATTTATCTTGTCGGCAGGCATAATTAGCAAGTGCAGCAATATTTGAGAGCTATTGAAGACGGTTTTAATGAATAGCAGCTTTCATTTTGGAGGAGCTGCCGATTCTTTGCAAACCAGGCAAATATATGGTACTGTATCCTTGAAATGCAGCCCCCTCTGGGGTGGAGAGAGTAACCCAGCACAAGCAGTGGTGGGGGATTTCTGGCCAAGGTCACTAGGCAACCCTGTGAACTTACAAAAAGTACCCAGGTGTCTTTAATGTCCGTATATAACTAGACAAAACACAAGACCCGGATCTGGACTTTCCCACAAGGTCTGGGGTGTTTAGATGCAGCGTTAAGGACTTCAGTTGGATGGTTCCAATTTATATCAACTGAGGATTTGCCCTGTTGGGTACATATTTGCCAGCACAGGGCCTGATTCTCATCACCACGTGGGAATTTGCTGCCATGGGTAAGTCCAGTGATCTACCTAGGCTGATATCCCGTCTCTAGCAGTGGCCAGTACCAGATGCTTCATGGAAGAGGCAAGAGCTCAGGTAGCAAACAGATGGGAGGTACACACCCCACAAGGTAACAGCTGCGTTGACAAGGACTAGAAGGAGCATTGTATTAGTGTGGCTACATCCTCACTGCAGAAAACAAGTGTGTGTTAATATGGAGATAGCTCTCTTGCTGTGACATCCTAGTACAGCGAAGGCACCGTGGCTTATACTTCAGCGAAGGTAGTCATGCAAAATGCCAGACTGGGGTGTTGGGGCTGACTTTGACTAGCTGCATGAAGGTGAAATCTACATCACCTTGTCTTCAGGAGGATTTTACACTGAGAGAGCTATCCTGCTGTTTTGCAGTGAAGATAACTAGCAGTGGCTGGTTTCTGACATGGCCATTCTGATCTGGCTGCTATAAAAGACAGGATTCCTTTCTCGGGAAGGAAGGGCCATAGACATTTGTGATGGTGCACATATTGCTGATAGTGAGGGATCTAGGGGCATTGTGTGGTAACACAGCCAGGAGCCATGATATAAAGCTGGCAATGAGAAAGGTCCTTAGTCTGCTGCTTAGGCTGGAATTTCCCAAGAGTCAGCAATGGGGTGCTGGCTTCTCCACAGTGCACCTTGTGGCTCATATTGTCTCTTCATACCAATGTAGCTTAATTGATTAGTTTCTGATGCTCCTGATTGCCGCAGCTTTAGGGAACAGCAGCAGCAGAGGAGCAGGAGGTGAGAGGAAGTGTTAGCACTTCATTTAGAGAGCCAGGCTAATGACTTATGTGGTGCAATTAGACTTAATTTAAGGGACAAAATCCTGTTTTGACTAAAGTGAGATCCTGAATCTGCTAATGACTTGTCAAAACTGGACTCCAGGAAGTCACCACCCAGGGTTTAACTGGTTTCATGCTTGAAAGACTGTAGAGTACAGTGTGTTCGGCTTGTGTGCGTGGGTTTGGTGCCAACCCTTGAATCCAGCTGCTTGCAAACAAATAACCTCCAAGCTGACTTTGCACGGTCCCTGGGTCAGATGCAGACATATGCAAGGCTCCATGCAGGAAGGGTGGAAGATCCAGACATTTTTAGGTTCATGGTGGGGTTCATAAACCAGAAGAGGGATTTTTAAACTGGATCCCACCGTGGCTAGGGGGAGCTGGTGCAGGGAGAAGGTGACTTCAGCATTCACACGTGCTAGAGCCTGGACAGCTGCAAAGAGATCTGAACTGAGGCTCCGGTGGAGATGACACAGCGTTTCTCCCAAAGAGTTTCACAAGGTGCCACTGGGTGTGGCCGGATATTGAAAACTCAGGATGAAAAGTCCCTGGTTTTTCTCTCATGATAGTGCCAAGAGGCTTCAGCCAAGATGGCAGGTCCATTGTGCTGGGCTCTGCTCATACCCCTGTGTACTGCAATGGTGCCTGGCTAGTGCCGACTGGTTTGGGAAAGTGGCCTGCTATGGGGGAACAAACAAGGCTGCAAAGGATTGCAGAGTACCTCCATGAAAGCTTCATTGAGACCTTTTAGGAGCATTCAAGGGACATCCCTGTGTGCATGAACAAACTTCCCCCCCATGGCCCACCTTGTCTATCTCTAGAGGGGAATGGAAAGCAGATAACAGCGCTACGTCTCCAGGTTGTAATGCTACCTCTTCTAGTACGAGTAAATTAATGCAAAGTCGATATCTGTGTCCTGTTAAGTTGGAGGCACCATCAGTGTATTGAGAAATTAATTTACACTTTTACCTGATGATTCTTCCCTGCACTGGGCTCACCCATGCTCACTCGTGCTAGACTCATCTCAAACAGGTCTTGCCTCGTGGTATAGCTGGATCCCCTTGTTGAATGTCCCCTATCCTCCTTTCCTTCCTTATCCACCTCCTCCTCACTGTTCATGCCAGAGGCCTCTGACTCAGGCTTCTTGGATGTATCCACAGTGGCCTATGGGGTGGCATTGGGGTCTCCGCCAAGTATGGTGAGCAGATCTTTGTAAAAGTAACAGGTCTGCGGCTCAGCACTGGATCAACTATTGCCCTCCCTGGCCTTCTGATATGCCTACTGCAGTTCCTTCACCTTCATGCTGCCTGACCAGTTGGGAAAGGAAGCAGTGCCATGCCCAGGACCATTCCAGGCCCTTGGCACAGGGCACAGTTTACTGTTGGAGCACAAAACTCGTAAGTTGCATTGGGACGAAGTGATTCCTCTGACCATACTCATGATGGGGCACTGATTCCCCAGTCTACTCTCCCTAGAGCCCCTGCTCTGGACTGAAACTTGGGTTGCCCTTTTTGCTCTGATCAAGCCAGATCCCTAGTCCTGGGACCCCTGTGCTCCGCTTCACCTGGGGAGGTGGGCTAAGCCTGGCAGAGAGGCAGCTGAACCCCAACCCCCTTAAAGGACTAGCTCACTCTGCCATGCGCCTGCCTTCCAGTCTAATACAGTGACTGCAGAGAGACACATACAGGGATGGTGCATCAGCCTCATTCCTGGGGAGCCCAGACCACAGCCTGTTTCTTCTCACCATCAAGGAATGTTTCATAGAGTTTCTCATGCATAATTCCACCCCTTTGTTCCTTGTGACTCTGGTCACACCCTGTATAATCCTGCTCCATCATGGATGTCAGTTTGTGCCCTGCAAATATTCACAGACTATTATTCTGTCTCTCTAATTGCCCCATTGGGAAGCACATAACATTTCTCCCCCTCTTTCTCCTTTCCATATCTGTACGCACCTGTGGGCGTAGCTAACAATTTAGTCATATTGCTTAGGCTCTTCCCACTTGTTGCCCTTGGATTTCACAGTCCCAGTGCGGAAGGGAAGAAGTGGTTTGAATCAGCGGTATCGCTACACTGCATGTCCAACACCTCTAAGATTTAAGGCTAACCCAATAACTCTGCTGTAAAAACATTTCATGTAGCAGTGTTACTAAATCTCCTCTTTGCCAGGTCTCTCTAGAACCCAATGTCCGAATTTCCCAGATTAGCCTTTGAGTGTTGCAAAATGTTTTTTTTCCCCTCCGGCAGCTTTATTTCTCACGATTGGAATTCCAGCCAGGTTATTTTACTCAGCTGTCCTTTGAGAGGAAAGAAAATATTCCTGTAAAAGGCAGCTTTGAAATCCATTTGTAGCCGAGATATCTCTTTTGCATCCCCTCAATCCCTTCATAGGGGGAAAAAAATGTGATATGCTCCTAACAGACACCACTTACAGTAACACTCCAGAGCTCAGAACCAGTGACCTACAGGTGAGAATAATTGGCTCCTCTAAACTACTAATACACTGGTCATAGGAATGATTTGTTTCAATACCATTTAACTACTATTGGCTCAGCAACTCCCAGCCTGGTGTGTTTAAATATTAATAATCTTCTAGCCTGAGATCTTGCTCTGTTTTCCTCTCCTGATCGCTGTATTCATACATTTCCTAAGAGTCTCCAACAGAGTGTTTTCTAAATGAAAGGAACTGGTCTTGGCCTTCCTTGAAGAGCCTTGGAAACTGTGGTTTTATTCATCCTGGGGAATGGTGAAAAATTGTTGTCGGAAGCAATCATTTCACGGCAATGTGCTGGGGAAACATGCTGTGGGGATTCATTCTGGGGGACTGGTGATGGAGATATGACTTCAGTCTTAGAAGGGAGATGTGGCAGGGGGAAGGAGATGGAAGAGGATGATCATGGAGGCAGAAGGGTGCTTGGTATAGGGGGAAGTGAAGGTAGGGAGTGATCACTGTGGGAATGAGTGTAGCGAAAGGGAGATGAAAGCAGAGATAGGGTGATCACTATACTAGGGGGAGATGCAGAAGAAGGAATGACCAGTGCTGGGGAAAATGGAGGTGCGACTGTGACTAGTGATGGACTCTCCAAAGTTTGGGGTCAAAGTACCCCAAAGTTTTGATCTTTCTCTGCACTGTTGAAACCTCTTGGCTTTGCAGATTGATGGGCTTCTGGACATCTTCCAGGCCAGCATGTTAGACTGAATGGAGATGAAAGATGTGTTTTGGAGACCAGTAGCTCTGAAAAGCTCCTCCTGCTGCCCCATTGCTCTGAAAATGTCACCCTCTGACTCTGTCATTCCAAAGAGCTTTGTCTGATTCAGCGAGAAAAAAACGGGCAAAAAATCATTTGGGGGCAAACAAAATGTTTAGTGCAACCCAATGTGATTTGTTTGTGCTTTGTTTTCTCTTCGGGTCTTTTTCAGCCTTCTCCCTCTTTAAAAAAAAAGGAACTAAATTTAGAAACAAAATGCCCTTTTGAAATAACAGGTCAGAATTATTCATTTTGAAATGGCTGGAATGAAATAGTTCAACTTTGTGGAATTTTTGCCCCCATTTTGTTCAGACAAAGCTGTTTGCCAAATCCAACCCAAATTTGGGAAGAATTTCAGTGCCCCGAAGAAACTCATTTTTGAGCTAATTTATTATTTTCCAGGAAAAAAAAATGACCCAGTTCTAATTTTGCCACTCTGAGCGAGTAGCACTTTGGTCCTCGCATAATCCTCTTGAAATCAATTCAGTCAAGTGCCACTCAACCAGAGCTAGGGGATCAGAATCAAGATCTTGAGGATAGTGGGATTTTGTGATCTGGACTCCTCTTTGTTAGATCTACGGGTGTGGGCACCAACTGATTTCACATAGGGGGCATCTACACAGCACAAAACAAAAACACCCCACAGCAGCAAGTCCCAGAGCCCGGATCAACTGACTTAGGCTTGTGGGGCTAAAACTGCCGGTGTGGATGTTTGATCTCAGACTGGAGCCCAGGCTCTGAAACTCAGCAACGAGGGAGGGTCTCAGAGCCCAGGCTCCAACCCAAGCCCGAATGTCTGACCCAAGCTCTAAGACTTCCTGTTGTGGGTCTTTTTTTGGTGTTTCAATATTCTCACAGACAACCTGAGAGCTTTGACTTGCTGTTGACCTGGATTGGAGTCACACTGGTGGCGAAATTCCCTAGATCCCACTTCTGACCCCCTAGTCACCTAAGCCTCCTGGTACCTAAATACCTCGCTGCTAGTATCGCAGAAGAATAGCTGGGTATGAAGTTGCTGAGCTCAGGGGAATTTAATACAGACAATCCCCAGCTAAACGATTAAATGCCAGTCCCTAATTCCATAAATGCCTAGCTGACAGTTTAGCTGGGCTCCTCACAACACAATATAACTAATCTGCCATGCAGCTGCAATGTTAATGGGCCAAGTGTGTTATCACACATTTGCCTGTTAGAAACAGTAAAGCCTAAATGAATTGCTGTGATTTTTAATACCGATATAGGCATCAGGGAAACATGGCCACAGGTTGGCTGCTGGCTGGCTGGGTGCAAGGATGGAGTATATCCCCATGGTTATCTTCCTCCTCACAGCTGCTGCAGACTGGCAACCTTGGATCTGATAATGAATGAGAAGAGAGATGGTGCTGGAAGGAAAATGCTCCCAATGCAAGGAGGAGGAAGAGGGTTATCTCTGGACTGTATTTTGGACACAGACTTCAAGACAATATCAGAAGAGAGTTGGATCTGAGGAAGCAGGGGTTTGGGGTGCAGGATTTCGAGCTCTGGAAGGGGAGTGCGTGCCAATGATTAGAGGAGGCAGAATGGAAGGCAGAACTCCTGTGTTGTATTGCTAGATTTGTGGAGCGACTGTAGCTTAGAGGTTAGAGCTGATAGGGTGAGGCGTTAGGACTCCCTGGTTCTCTGCCTAGCTCTGTCACCATGACATGTCAGGTGAGTCACTTAACCTTGCTATGCCTCAGTTTCCCAATCTGTGGAGCAGTTGTGATTATATGTGTCTTTTCCCCAAGAGACTTCTGAGTGGAGCTGAGCAAAGAATTGATTTGCTGGTCACACCAAAAAATCGGGGTCGGGGGGTGTCAATTTGCTTGGTTTTTCCTGTTGAAATGAAAAAGTGACAAAAAAATAAGTTTCAGGTGCAGTGAAATGCCCAAGACATTTCTTTTTCAATTTCTTTTTGTTTGCTTTGGGTCATTTTCAGATGTTATTCCAGCCCCTTTTTAATTAGTTAAATTTCTAAAAGAAATGGCATTTCAAAATGGAAAGTCGAAGCGTTTCATTTGGAAATGGCCTTGATGAACCATCGTGGATTTTTGGAAACATTTTCCCCCTTCTTTTTAATTTCAGATGAAAGTATTCACCAAGTTTGACTCAAATTTGCGAATTGTTTTGGTGCCCTGAAAAAAAATGCATTTATCAGCAAATTTATTGTCTGCTGCAAAAATGTCACTGAGCAATTATTGTGAGGATTAAATGATGGATCTTTCTAAAGTGCTTTGAGATCCTTGGAGTCTGAGGCTGCACCTTTTACCAGCACTAATGCTGAGATTTCAAGGCAGCCTAAGGGAGTTGGCTCCTCCGAGAATCCCAGCCTAAGTGCAGACAAATATGCTCCATGCTTTAGCTAACTGGAGGACTTAGCTGGCAGCATATATATATATATATATACAGATAAAGAATAGCTTTAGCCAGAAAGGTCAGCAACTTCACACACACAGTTGTGAGTATGTCGTTATCACAGAGGCTGTGAATTACTGGCCATTTTCAGATTGGGCCAGCCAGTCTGACCCACTAGGAAGAAGATAAACCCCAGTGCTTATCATGACTATAGTCATCAGAATTCTTCCACCTCCAAAGAGTGAATTTTACAGTGAAAGTGCTTAGCTGGGTCTGGAGCTCTCTGGTAAAAGGCTGTCACTTGACTATCGTCCATCATTTTAAGGTGATTATCACCATGGTACCTAAATGCATATTTAATCCCAGAGGTGCCCCTGGCTAGTGTGCACCAGCAGGACAGGTTTTGTGCATCATCCACAAGGTCATAAGCCTGATCATATGGACATGCAGAACCAGAGAGGCCGATGGAGCAGATGCCACTTTGAAAAAAAGTTTTTTTTCTCCTGCTGACAAGTTCATCTTAATTAATTAGTCTCCTAGAGTTGTTTGGGCAACTCCCACCTTTTCATGTTCTTTGTATGTATACATATATATATCTCCTGTTCCATTCTGTGCATCTGATGAAGTGGGCTGTAGTCCACAAAAGCTCATGCTCAAATAAATTTGTTAGTCTCTAAGGTGCCACAAATACTCCTGTTCTTTTTGTGGATACAGACTAACACGGCTGCTGCTCTGAAACCTGTCACTTTGAAGATGATCTTCATACAGCCAGGAAGCTCTCTGTTGGATCTCTGTGATTGCTGGCTTTGCATTTGTCTACTCTCTCCACCTAAACAGGGAGTGAGCTGTTCAACTTCTGGATGGATGACGTCCAAAAGCCATCTGGGCTGATACAGGATTTAATAAGTCACGCTCCTCCATTGGAGTCACTCTTGCATAGTGCTAGGGGAAGCTGTGTTAATGGAGGAGCTGCCTTTCAAATGAGCTGCACAACGGAAGGCCTGAGCACTAACGATATTGTGGGATAATTGTGTTAAGGCATTGGGATGTGTTAACCCTGGTATCTCGCACCAATATCTTTTTGGGTCATTAACACTCTGCTAACCTAATATTGCTCTGATGGTTTCAGTTGGGTATCGGATCCCTCTTCTCTTCCTGTCCTAAACATTTTGCAGCATTTGTGTACTTGGTTAAAAAGCTGTTGCATTCCACCCCAGAGGTGGTTCCATCTGGGTGATGGATTAAATGATTCCTGCGTTGGTATCCTTTGGTAATAATAATAATACCTTGCCTTCCAGTAGTCTTTTCCAACCAAAGGTCTCAAAAGTGTTCTACACTCACCAGTTAATTAAGTCTCTTAACACCGGGGGAGGATAATTGCTTCAGATAGGGAAACTGAGGCACAGAACCATTAAGTGACTTTTCTAAAGCCACACCAAATCACAGGTTTAAATAATTTGCTGTGAAGAAGCAGGGGCTGGAGGGGTAAAGATGTCCCTCAGCCTCCTTTCCACTGGGCCTGCTCCTGCGACTGGCTGCAGGACAAACCAGCTCCCCAGCACAAATCAGAACTGCCCTTAGGCTGCTCTAACTTCTGCTGAGTTATTACAACCCTCTGAGAGGCTTTTCCAATGGCAAGGATTACAGGAACACAGCCCCACTCTTGTAACATCCCCGGTGTCGGGGCAAGAGCAGGGGCAGTTGAATCAGCTTTACAACACCTGGGCAGTTCCCTTATGTTAAGGGACACCCCCAGAGTTGCTGCAGCGAAGCCGTGCATCCTCCAGGGGTCTGGTCTGTATCTCAGAATTTCTAGCTCTTATCTAGCACCATTCATCAATAGATTTTAAAGTGTTGTACTGAGGTCAGCATCATTATCCCATTTTACAGCTGGGGAAACTCGGGCAGAAAAAGGTGAACTGACTTGCTCAAGGCCACTTGGCAGGCTCGTAACAGAGCAAGGACCAGAACCCAGGACCTCTGTGTCCCAGTGTGGTGGTCTATTCACTAGGCAACCCTGCCCACAATCCCTGTCCCTCACTAGATGACAACCTGGCGGATAGGAATTATTTAATTACCGCTGCTGCTTGTGTGCTGATTCACTGGGTTTTTAATAAAAAGAACAGGTAAGGCAGTGTGAGACCGGGGATCTCTTTTGAACAACTTGCTTGTGTGTGTGTGTGAGAGGAGAATATTGACAAAAACCCCAAAGAACAACAAATGAGTGTTATTTAATGTAATCCTTCGTAATGAGGAAACAGAAGCCAAATGCAGAACTGCATATTTCTGTCTGGATTTGTTTGTTTCAGTGCTGACTGGTGAAAAACAACTCATCGGACCAAATGCTTGGCTGGTAAATGGCCCACCATCAGCCATGTCAATGTCGCTGGGTCGGTTTACACCCTCAGCTTCTTTGGCTCTATTGTTACTAATAGTAAGCTGGGTTTGGGTTTTGTTTTTTTCCCTATGACACGTAGCACATTGTAGGGGGATGCACTTGAGGGCAAAGCTCTGGCTCTTGGCACTAGAACCACAACAAAAGGCGGTAATTTATAATTCGCTACCATTATGTCTTTCTTCAACAATCTATCATCAGGCGGCAGCCTGGGCATTACAGAATTTGGATGTGGGGGAAAGAATTGCCTTTTCTTATGTTCAGCTGATAAATAATCATCATCATCATTGTTATTATGGCAATCATAATAAAATCCATCTGTTCGGTCCTCTCCCCTCATCCCCAGCTCAGAGAGAGAGCGAGTTTCTGGGTCTATTTATTAATCAGTTGGATTTGGGAGTGTGGCATAGTTAAGTTAAACTCAATCTGTTGCTGAACAAATAACCCCGCAGCATATTATATACTAAAACCATTTTTCATGGATTAAAATCTTCCCAAAGGGGCCCTCTGTGCACTAATCGCTCAGGATCGGAGCAGTAAAGCACAGAACTCCCTGTCAAACTGGAAATTTTCCTTTCTCTCCCAGCCCCACTGGGACCTGATTCTGCCATGATCTATAGCTTGTGTCATCAACCTCACCATCACAAAATGGGTGAGGAAATGCTAGCAGATCTAAATGGCACATTGTTTCCCTGGTCTCCCTCCAGCTGTCTGTCTGTACCCAGCTGCTGCCTCCAGACTTGTACTTAGGCCAGGGACAGGGTATGTCTATACCGCAGGTGAAGGTGTGATTGTACTGCAGTTTGGTGTACCCAAGGCAGCTTTCTTCTACCTAGTGTGGGCAATGATCATAGTGTAGATGTGGCTGTGTGGGCTACAAGTGTACAAGCCTCTGGGTACACACTTGAGTTGCTAGTCCATGTTGAAGTCCATGCCTCTGTCTACAGTACAGTTGTTACCTGTGCTAGCTAGATGAAAGCTAGTGTGGGTATGTCTACCCAAGCTATGTTCATACCTTCACCAGCAGTAAAGACATGCTGAGATTGTCAGCTTTGGGACAGCTCACCCCTGACAGGACTGCACAGGGGTTAAGGTGGCTAGGCAGGCCAATTAACTTCACAGGCTGCACCTGGAGGAGGAGCCAGGGAGCAGGGAACTAATTGAGAGCAGGCTCAGCTGTGCAGGAACAGGCAGGTCCTGTATAAAGCCAGGTAGCTGGTAACAAATAGGAGTATTGGGAAAGGCTGCAGGAAGGCAGGTAGCTAGCTGCCATTCCCAGGGAAGAGGAGGCTTTGGAGCTGGTGCACCTAGAGAGAGAAGGGGAACCAGAGAGTAGAAAGCAGTTCAGGGAAGGAGCAGTGAGGGCTGGAAGAGGGAAGCCCAGGACTGCTGAGCTGAGGGTCCCTGGACTAGAACCTGGAGTAGAGAGCAGGCCCGAGTTCCACTACCAGCTGTTGAGGGAGGTGGCACTGGGGCAGTGAATGGGAGAACTGCTGATGGACTGTACCCTAAAAGTGAGGGACCTCAGGAGACCTGGGGTCAGGTCTCTTAAACTCGGTCAGGGATATGGAGAAGCTGGGAGGTCTCTGAGCCGGGATAGCAGGATGACTTGCTCAGTTTTGAACCCACTGCAAGGGAGGGTTTGTCTTGACCACAAGCGTGTGGTCATCCTGTGTTTCATGCTGTGGTGTTTCACGCTGCTGTGCAATAAGGGAGAGGAGAGGGGAATTTCATGGCAGAACCGAGTGAGAGATGGAGAGAGAACCAAATTCATGTCAGGACTTACCTGTCCAGCGACTCTGGGCTGTGAGTGTCAACTGAGGAGCTAGAGAAGCAAAGCCAGCCAAGCAGCAGTGTGGGCAGGGGGGCTAGTGCAGGGCACTGAACAGTGTCTAGGCCATGGGCTATTCCTGGCTCTGCCTTTCAGTCGCTGGGTAACCTTGACTTAGTCACCTCATTTCTCTGTACTTGGGTTTCCTCTCCTGCACTTGGTTGCTATTGTAAGCGCTCTGAGTCTGTGTCTGATTGTAGGTCATGCCTCTAATACAAATAAAAAGAACCCCTGGGTCCATCTGTGTCCAGCAGCCTCAGAGTCATTATCACCCAGGCCTGCCTTAACACGAGAGGCAGCACTGCCTCATTGAGGAAACTTTGCAGGAAGGGAATTGCTGAGACTTTGCTGTTAAAATTCCTCTCTGCTTCAAATGCAAGGGATGAGCAGAACGAGAGAAAATCTGCTTTTTCCAACAGAAAAAAATAGCCCTCCTGACTTCCAAGATGTGCTTTATTTTTCTTTCTGCAAAAGTGCAGAAGTGATGTCAAGAGATGCTGCTGTTTAGGCTGCTGCTCCTCTCCTGCTACAAACTCCCTGTTAGACATCATACCGTTCTTTTAATGGCCCATGCACACATCCAGAGGTTAAACCTAATGGGGAGAGGCAATGTTAACTTCTTAGGTGGACGCTGAGGTAGGGACAGAAGGCCATATGGCACATGCAGGCAGGTTCTGTATGCGGATCCATCTGTCGAAGGAATCCCAGCATACCCATGAGAACGATAAATACAATTATTTTTAAAATGGCCAACACCCCCATATTGTCCTGAATGGTGTGACTTTAAGTGACTGGGTTTTGTGGCAGCTGCTGTGAGGAGGTGTGTGTTGCTTTTTTTAATCTGAAGCAGGAAGCAAAGCAGGAATGCAGGGCTAGGAGAGGGACAAGGCTGCAGTGGTGCAAAGAGGGACAGGAATGTTTGCCCCGGAACCAGCTTTTCAAAGGCATTTAGATGCCTAACTCCCATCGTTTTTAAAATTTGATATCCCACTAGGCCCCCTTCTGCATCCTTAGAAGATATGTTGAAAAAGGTGGCCTTTACTCTAATTGGGTTCCTTGTTCAGTGTTGGAAGAAAGTGATTTGCTCTGTGTTTGTTGTTCTTGTTGCATGGCAGCTGTGATGCCCTCCTCTGTTTGCCAGAAGCTGGGGAATGAGCAACAGGGGATGGATCACTTGATGATTACCTGTTCTGTTCATTTCCTCTGGGGCACCTGGCATTGGCCACTGTTGGAAGAAAGGGTACTGGGTTAGATGGACCTTTGGTCTGACCCAGTATGGCCATTCTTATGTGATGTCACAGCATGGAGCATGCTGGGGTGTCTCCCTGAACAGGAGATGGTGCAATGCAAGTCAAGACCACTGGGGAATTAAAACTGAAATATAATAGTAATATGTATCTTGAATACAACATTTTCCATCACAGACTTCAAAATGGAGGATCAGTCTCACAACCGCCATTTTACAAATGGGGAAACTGAGGCACAAAGAAGAGCCCTGACTTGCCCAAGGTCACGCAGCATAGTATTGATCTTTAGCCACTGGGTCATACTCCCTGCAGTGTGTTTATGCCAAATTCCCCTCTTACTAGCTGCTATTTAGCACCGTGAAGAATGAAACCTCACACTGAGGGTAAGATGAATCTAATATGAGTATGGAGTGCAAATTTCTGAGACACTTGGATAATCCCGGAGAGGACATGGTGGAAGAATCTTCACCGGCATTATTTAAAAATGGACTGGACAAAGTGCAATCATCTATTGTAGACAGTAATCCTGTATTATCATCAGGGGGTTGAACTGGATAACAGTATCTTACAGAGCAGCTTTCCTCCCGAAGGGCTTTACAGACTAATCACGCATGGCGCTGCTGAAATGCAGCCACCTCTGAGGTGCGCATCAGATTAACGAAGAGGATAAATTTTTGTCAAGGACATTGATGTAAAACCCTACTGCTACTGAAGGAAAAGTCCCAAGGTATCTTTACAGTGCAGGCAGAGCTGATGGGGCTTGGGTTTACAGGTCTCCATTTAAACTGCAGGAAGCTCTTTTTGTCTGCAGAACAGAGCCTGTCCTAGTCTAGCAGCCTGGTGTTTCAGACTGGTCGTAGGCCTAGGCTACATGAGCGGGGGGGTTGAACTAAGATACGCAACTTCAGCTATGTGAATAGCGTAGCTGAAGTCATAGTATCTTAGTTCTATTTACCTGTCCGTCCTCACGGCGGTGAGTCGACTGCCGCACCTCCCCTGTCGACTCCGCGTACTCCTTCTGCCGAGGTGTCGATTAGCGAGTCGATTGATTGCGTCCAGATACATTGAACACTACCCGCCTATCCAGAGGGTAGTATAGACGTACCCTTACAGAGGTTATAGGATTAGGAAGGCAGCTCGAATGACAATCAACAGCTCCCCAGCTATCTTGTGCATTGCAAACAGTGCTGCCTGTGCTCTGAGCTGCGCTGGCCCCCTGGAAAAGTTTTCCAGGGGAAAGGGTGGAGGCTGCGTCACAAGAGGTTTTTAAAGTTGACCTATACAAGACATAACAGTAGGGGATACATGACCACAACCACCTCAGACTCTGTTCCACCAACAGCCTTGCATGCTAGCAGAAGTCAGAGTCCTCTGTGTTCACTGAGGACTTCACTATTCTCACTGTGCTTCACCCCAAAGCCACTCAGCACATCACAGCTGCAACAGGGCCAGAAGCCAGATCCTCCTGCTCATGCCCCTGATATGTGAGCTAAAGGAGAACCACCCTTTGCAGTACAGGGAGTGTGACGCACAGTTGATCAGTTCTGATTGCATGCACTAGAGGGCAGTGATGCTCATCACAGCTAGCCAATTCTCTTCCATTTTAGCCCATGCTGCATGTGTTCAGATAAATGTCTGCTCCCCATTTCTGTCCTTTCACACAATTACAGTGATTATTGATTTTTTAAAAATATTTGAAAAATGGCAATGTTAGAAAACTTTTTCTGCCCATAAAACTATAAACCAATATTCACTATAAGGTATGGATTCTGATGTATCATTTATCATGAGGAATTGTTTTCTGTATGAGAACATGGACTGTTACACATTTATATTTAATACATACAAGAACTGCTGTTTATACTCGCAAATATCAGTTGTGAAGCAGTGTGCTTTAGTGACCTGCCCTGAGGGGTGGGAGTCCGGAGATTTTCAGTTCTAATACCAGTGTTAATGTGGGTAAATCGCTGCACCCTTTGGTGCCTCAGTTTCCCAGAGAGGAGAAGAAGATTATATTACCTACTGCCCAAGGATGCTGCAAGCATTAATTAATTAATGTTTCTCAAGTGTTGTGCCTTTGTGCATGAGAGGCAGAAGATGGAACTGGTAAGAAAAATTATTAAAAATGAGCATCCTTTAGACATTCAAAAAAAGAAAGAAAGAAAATGGTTTTGAGTCTGAGGGCAAGAGCCAGAGCCACAGCTAGTGAGAATCAGCATAGCTTGACTGAGGTCAATCAAGTTACTCAGGTTTATACCAGCTGACATTTTTGACCCAGTTATGTTTAAACTGAGGAACTGTAATTTCATAGACCTTTCTACCGTATGTACTTGTATGGCTGAAGTATCTGAGCCCCTCATAGTCTTTAATGTATTGATCCCAATACCCCTGTGGGGTAGGGCTGTGCTGTTTCCCCACTGTACAGATGGGGAGTTGAGGCACAGAGACCTGTTCAAGGCCACAAAGGAAGAAATGAATGGGAGCAGGCATCTCAAGTCACAGCCCAGCATCTTTACCCCTGCGCCATCCTTTCTCCTTTGGTTTTGGGGTTAATGCTACTCCATGTTAACACTAACTCTTCCTAATGCACGACACATCCTCCCTCGTTTGCCAGGCCTAATATCCAGGCCTTGCCTAGATTGGAGTGATTTGCTCTGGGGTAGCTGGGTGCAAACCCCTAAGGCAGACACACTGCAGTGTTATAACTTCCTGGGGTAAAGTATACAAACACAAGCACTCTCTTCCACTAGTGCAGCACATCTACCTTGGGCTTTGGCCCTAGCATAGCTAGGCTGGTGAAGAAGAGCCCAGTAGAGACAGGGCCTCAGACCATTGAGCTTGCATTTTCCAAAAGTAGCCACTGATTTGCTACATACCAGATTTTCGGGCCCCGACTTGACGGGCTCCCAAAATTCAGGAGACCTCTTTCAAAACACAACTACATGTTCTTCAGAGCAGGGACTCCTCTTATAAAGGATGTTTGCTGCCTCAGTCCCATACCTCTGAGCTTGCTGCAGGCCTGGATTCTGACAGAGCTCCTTCTCTCCCCATAGACCTATGCTAACGTAGCCCAGTTATGGTGGTGGTTTTTGTGCCCTCCACCTGGGAACAGATTGAGACCTGCCAAACTCATTTCACCCAACAACCATCTGCTAGGTAACAACTTCCAGTTACCTGGCTGCATTCCAGGCAGTGAGTTCGTGCAGGAATCTTTACCATTACCAACCCTCAAGTCATTCCTCAGCCCTCCATTAGATGGGTGCAGAACGCCATCCCCTACTGCTCAGCATCATGAACGCTGGATGGAGGGCACAGGCCCGGTTCTGTTTTTCTTGCCTTTTTCCTTCTAGTTTTTCCTCTTTATCCTTGGGTTCCTCTCCTAAAGTACAAATTGACCTCTCAGAATTTTCTCCTTTCGTGTCCTTGTTCTAAAATGTTAATAACTGGTCAGTGACAGGCTGATTAAGCCTTACCTTCTCCCTTATTTAGATCGGTGTCGCTGCGCCGGCTTTAACGGAGCCGTAAAGAACATTAACACCCAGTGCGCGGTGACAGGGCAAACCATTCCCTGGAAATTGATAAGGGCTTTTTCTGGAAATGAATTTGGCGCTGGCAAAACTAACGGAGGCCTGCAGCTTCATCCATCTCCCTCCCTTTAATAACTTTCATTTGTTTGGCACTATCTCCTACACCGATTAATGTAACAAATGCTTTCGTCTCTGAAGGATGTTGCTGCCGAAGTTCTGAGCTGCCCCTCCCCTTCACGTCTTCTCTTTAAAACTACATGAGCATCGTTGGTTTCCCATAAGACAGAGACCAGGATCCCACAGAGCTAGTGACCATAAAAACATACACAGCAAAAGCAAGCACTTCAAACAAAGGGCACCAGGGGAAACTGAGGCACAGAATTGGGGGAAATGATGTAATCAAGGTCATAGAGCTAGTCAGTGGCTAAGCCAAGCCTAGAACAAGGATGTCCTGCTGCCCATCTCATCATCTCACTCTCAATATCCCAAGCTTGCTCTGCAACATACTTGGGAAAACTCTCTGGCTGCTGATTGTTGCCCTGGCAGAAATGCCCACAATCTTAATGCTGCTCCTCTGGCAAGAGACTATGTTAAAATCGTTACACTTGCTCAAGTCTTGGACCCTGTGTTATGTATCACAGTCAGAGTGTAAACAGAACTCTAGGCAGTGTGACCTAGTGGGTAGCACATCACAATTAGACTCAGCGTCCTCAGTTCTAGTTCTAACCCTGGCCTAATGAGTGACCTCGGGGAAAGTTGCTTCTCCTTTTTGTGCCTTAGTTTTCCCATCTCAATAATGATGCTGACCTTGAGTAAAGTGCTTTGCTATCTACTGATATTAAAAGTGCTATATAAGACCTAAGTATAAGAGCTGCTAATTTTCCTTACCAAAAATACCGTGTCTTACTGTTGTTACTCGGCTGTCACAGCTCTGGGAGAGCGGTTTTGTGTCTCGTCGACTGAATTCTTCTCCATCCATCCGTCAGTTACACCTGTGCAGCCCCGTGAAGACAAGGGGGGTAGCATAGGTTTTACTGAGGTCAGAGTGAGGCGTCTAAGAGCATATGGGTTTTGGTGCTAGTGATAATGTGTGAAAAATAAGACCCTTGCTTGACTGAACTTCTGGGCTGAGTTCATGGGGCTGGTAGTTAAAATCTCCTTTGCCCCCATCTTTTTTATTTTTATACTGAATAGATTTGCTCTGGAATGACTGAGACAAAATAAACATAGCGTCACTACAACGCCGTTTTGCCCATCATTTTTCAGAGCTGAACAGCGCTTTAAAACAACCCTATCAATTTCAAGTTTTCTTTATTCAACAAAGGCTTTTCCAGGCGCTCATCTGAATAGAAGTGCCAGCAAGAAACAGCATTTTAAATTGCAATGCAAACAGGCGTGGTTTAATTTAAACCTCCCCTGCAGCGTACTGCGAACCCAAACACAACAGCATTGGACAAGTCCAGGAGAGGCGGACAGTGAAGCTGAATCTGTGCTGGGGGCATGATCCTGCCTGCAGCAGGAATGGAGCATGGTGTGAGTAATGGCAAGGGAAAACAGGCTTTGCAGAACTGAGAGGGCAGGGAGCCAGATCCTGCACTAACGAAATCCCTACCGCACACAAAAATTATTTCTACCTCATAGCAGGAGGGGGGTACAAAAGGGAACTGTCTATGAATGGAATCTGTATGGCCCCATTACCATAGTAACTAAGCCCCTCAGTCTTTAATATATTTATCCTCACAACAGCCAGGTCAGGAAGGGCACTGCTATTATCCCCAGAGCACAGATGCAGAAATAAGACCAAGACTGAAATTAATAGGAGTTGGGCACCTAAATACCTTTGAGGATTTGAGCCTAAATGGCTTACCCGAGGTGACCTGTAGCAGAGAAGATAAATGAACCCAGATCTCCTAAGGCCACTGGGCTGTCCTTCCTTTTAGCAAACCCCTTTGCATGTGGGAATTTTGCCATGGGAAGAGACGAGGAGTGAGGCAGAGGCACCAGACCCTGGGATCTAAGGTGTGTGAATGGGTTGGAGTAAACAGATGGGTGCTAGATGGGGCAGGGAAGGGACACTTCAGTCTTGTGAGTGCAGAGGAATATTTTTGAGGACCCGTCTTCGCTGGACCCTTGCAGAGCACAGGCTGAGACCCTCTTTCCTAGGACCTTGCATGTGCTTTGCAAAAGCAAGGTGGGAGTTTGAAAGAAAGCAGGGGAATTTGTGCACATGGGCAAGTTACTGCATGGGGCAGTCAGAAGCTTTTCTTTTTATAGGCTTTATCCTGCTGTTTGAAAATGATCTCTTACTGAGCACGAAATAAAGGTCACCCTAAGATACCAACTTTGATGAGCTTTTATTTTATGGCAGTTGATCATTTGCTTTGAGTGCTTTTCCTTTGCCTAATCCTTCACTTCACCTAACCTAAAGCAATAAATATAGTTTCAGATCTTCCCAGAGACTCACCTGAACTCTCCATCTTAAACTTTCAGGGATCTAGACTGCTGAAAACCTTCCATTGCTAAGGGCTGGTCTAAACAGAGATTTTAAATCAGTACAACTATTTCAGTTAGGGGGGTGATTTTTATTGTTATATGTATTTAAGCAAGATAGTTAAAGTGGACATAGCTATACTGGCATAAATATGCTTTATACCTGTACTGCTTATGTCCCTTCCTGTATGAGCATGAACTATCGGAGTATAAGCCCTTTTATAGCAGTATAACTGCACTCACACAAGAGGGGTTGTACAGCTTTAATGATATTGGTATAAATAAAGCACCTCAACCTACAAGACCGAAGTGATGCTGATCAGGATGAGGAAGCGTCTAGCCGGGATGTTTGTCTTCCCCACCCCCCCTACACTTAGGGAATCAATCTTCCTACATTCACCAACAGGTGCGAAGCCCTGGGGTCCTGCCAAACTTGTTGAGTGTGATTTGTTTGCCAACAATTTTTTTTTTTTGGCGTAAAGAAAATGAGGCAAATGTTGTCAAACAAGTGATTTAATTCTG
Source organism: Gopherus flavomarginatus (assembly GCF_025201925.1). Taxonomy (NCBI): domain Eukaryota; kingdom Metazoa; phylum Chordata; order Testudines; family Testudinidae; genus Gopherus; species Gopherus flavomarginatus. Next base: position 14,365,087 of record NC_066629.1, read on the forward strand.
GCTGAAAGTGATCATTCATTATTTGTAAAACGGTTAGCAGTAAGCTAACTTACTTAGAGAGAGGCTAAGTGGCTTGCCCAAAGTAACAGTGAATTGGTAGAAGAGCTGGGAATGGAACGCAGCTGGCCTGCCTCCTCGTGCCTCGCTCTAGCCAATATATCTCTCAGCCCCTGCAATAATGGCATGATTTAGTGCTTTGAACCCCAAAGGGCAGTTGCTCTACTAATAGAGATTGATATTGTGGGCAATTTGGCTGCACCATGCAGTCAAATATGGCTTCCGGGCAGTAGAGGCAGGATGGTTTCATGGATCAGGCATTGGACGAGGACTCATAAAATCTGGGCTTTATTCCTGGCTCAGCCATGGATTATCTATCCAGTCTCAAGCAGCTCACTGCCTCTTCTTTCTCTATCTCACAGGGAGGGTAAAACCTGTTCTGGATTGTGAGGTGCTCAGATGACTACGGTGATGAAGGCCAGATACATACCTCATTAGACAGCAGGGCTTGCCAGGGAGTTGGCAACTCCATTATGTGGTATCTAAATGACCAAGCATAATCATGTGCCCAAATAATACCAGAATATCTTCCAGCCTGTGAACATTCTCATCAGCTTGATAGTTACATAGAATTTAAGGCCAAAAGAAACCACTCGATCATGCAGTCTGACCTCCTGTATATTGCAGTCCATTATATTTCACCCAGTTACCCCTGTATTGCCTATAACTTTGGTTAGACTGAAGCATTTCAGTCACCAGAAGACTAATCTGTTATTTGCCAGAGACTGAAGTGCCAGTGTCTGAGGCTAGAAAGGTAGGGAAGAGATTAAGTGGGATATGCCCAGATGATCCCAGCTGGTGAACCATGCCCTGTACTGCAGAGGATGGCAAATAACCTCCAACATCCCTGAGGAGAAATCCTTCCTGACCCCTAATGTGGTGATCAGTTTGACCCTGAGCAAGACACTAGTCAAGCCACTAAGAAAGAGGAAGCTGAAGGCATCTCTCCCTTTCAATGTTACCCAGATTAAGCCGTTGTCTTAGAGCCATCTCTATCCCCAATGAGAAGCTTTCTTTTGTCACTACTGGGTGCTGGGTGTGAAATGAAGAGTGACTCTCGGGCTATTGTCCACGCAGGTCACTGTGGGGGATGAAACTGTATTCGGAGGAGAGAAGTGATGGTGATGGATTGTGGACCGAGGAGGAGCAGCGGGGAGTGAGTTCTCTCTTGATGTCGAGCCAGCTCAGTGAGATGGCAACTTGTGCCATGTCTCAGAGTGAAGCCTTTGTCTGGGATGAGCCAACAGAGATGGGGATTGAACTGACTCAGAGAATAACATTATGCAAGGCCAAAGTAAATCCTTGGCCTGCTGGCAAAATGCGTCTCAACCCAGGGAAGTGTTTGTAGAGGTCTAGGCCCAGATCCTCAAAGGTAGGAATTTAGATTTCAATGGGAATTAGGCGCTCAAATAGCTATGATGATCTAGGCCATAGTCACTAGCCTTCTGGAGATGAAATTCACCCTCATGCAGTGTGTCAGTACAAGGTCTGTGTACCACTCAAGTCCTATTTAGAGGGCAGAGGGTAAATTTCCCCTTGTAAGCTGCTCTTTGAGCCAGAGAGAGGAATGAAGGATTTAATCTGTAGGTTCAGACCAATTCTGCTGTGATTTCCAACCTCATTTTAAGGGGAGAAGAGACCTGATCAATGCTATTATAAGACAGCAGTTGGTGCCCCGAACACTGGACTATTCCATTCTGCCTATTGTTAGTGGTTGAGCCCCATAACTGCTTACTACTGCTACAGGCTAGTGGAGGTATTCCTTTAGATCTAGCAGTGGAGATGTGTGTTTTAGTGCTGAAGTCCTTGTGGTCAACCCCTGCTGAAGGCTCAAAGTAGTTAAAGACACTTTCTCAGCAGAAGGGTCTTTTCAAGCATCTATATGCTGGGACACAGATTCATGACTGATATATTGTAGAGGGGTCACTGACCCATATAACCCAGTACCCTGCGTCCAGCAGCAGCCAGTATCTGACCTGATACCCCACAAAAAGGCATTAATTCTGGCTGAAAGTGACCATTCATTATTTGTAAGACACTAGCCAGATGCACCAAATTTGTTCCTTCTGATGGAGGGGTGAATGGGGAGAGAGAAGAACTTGCCGAGGATAAAGCTGAAGTCACAGCAGCAGAGAAAGGATTTTAAAAAAACAGAGAAAATAAGACAGAGCCTTGGGCTTCAGTCAGCTGTTACTAGTCTGCAATAAGTATGGAGGTGTTTCAAGCTCTTCTTTGCAGAGAGAAATCCTATTTAAACACAATCCTCGAGGAAGTGCTGAAGTGGGGAAAGCTGCTAGTGCCATGGTGAACTGCCAGAATGAAAGCCTTTAAGGCAGGAGGATCCTGCAGATAGAAATCTCTCATCCTGAACTGAGATAAAACCCTGTGACTTGGGCTGCTGATACACTCGTGAAAAAGAACTGGCTACTTGATCTCACTCCGTTGCTTTCAAGCAACCTGATTTTCTTCTCGTGGTTGAAGGGCTTTTTCTCATGCTCTGCCTTCCCCCCCGCCCTCCCCAACACTTTTCTCTTCGCAGCTCAGTCATGTAATGAACCAGATGCCGAATCTAGGCCGTTACGGAGGGACAGGAGGTCAGACTAGATGATCACATGGGTCCCTTCTGACCCTAGAATCTATGAGTCTATGAGACAACTTTGAGCTTGCTCAGGTTTTGCTACATGTTGCAAAGCGTTTCATTCTGTCCCCTCCCCTGCCCTTAAGGAGACAATCCCCATTTGCTTCTCTCTTCCTTAACTGAATTGCTGAGCAGCACTACCAGGTGGGCTTCCAGTTCCAGCCCAGTCAGCACCATCTCTGCTGCCAGCAAAACGGAACGATGGCTCCAAAGCCCCAGTGCTTGAGCCAAGAAACCTGCACTTCTGGCAACACATGGAGGAATGCCATTTATCAGTGCAATTGAATGATCGATGCTCTGTTTAAAAGTGAGACAGGAAGGGCTCCCCGGCACAGTGCATCTCCCCACTTCTTGCTCTAGCCACATTGTGTCTATTAGAGCTGAGTGGGGAAAAGTTTCCCTGTCCTGAATGGAAACAAAAAGTCGAAATCTCAGTGCGATGGGGTGTCCACTCCCCACAGGACCGGAAGGGGTTAAGATAGCCAGGCCGGCCAATTAATTGCACAGGCTGCACCTGGAGGAGGAGCCAGGGAGCAGGGAATTGATTGGAAACAGGATCAGCTGGAGGGACCCAGGAAGCTGGGACCAGACGAGGTGGCAGGGAATCATAGAATCGTAGGACTGGAAGGGACCTTGAGAGGTCATCTAGTATAGTCCCCTGCACTCAGAGCAGGACTACATATTATCTAGATCATCCCTGACAAGTGTTTCTTGATAGCAAGTGGGCTGCAGTCACTGTCTGGGATGAGGGAGTTGGGAGGTTGGCGAACCCATAGCAGAGGGTGGAAGCTGGAAAGACAGGATAAGGCTCTGGGGAAACCAGCAAGGTAGGACAGAGCAGGCCTTGGCTCCTCACTGGGGGGCCTCTGAGCTGGAACCTGGAGTAGATAGCTGGCCCAGGTTCCCTTGCCAGCCACTGGGGATGTGGCACAGACCAGGCAGAGGACTTCCTGGGGCAGTTTGTCCTGGAATGACTTTGTTACATCACCTGGAAGGGGACCCAGCCATAGAGTCAAGTCACGAAGAAGAGGCTGCATTTCCAGGAGTGAGAAGGGTCCGCAGGGCAAGAGGACAACTTGAGAGACATCACAAGAGGAGGACGCAAAGCCTGGCCCAAGCTAACCCCTTGAGTGACCAGGAGGAGGCACCATAGCATGCCATGACTCTCGAGTTTCTTAAACCAAGAAATCCCTCAACATTCACATGGGGTTAATCAAAATATTTTGTTTTGATTAAATGTGATTTTGAAGTTTAAAAATAATTTTATTATATAAAATAAATTTCAAAATGAAAAATCAAAACTTTCCGTTCAAGCATGTGTTTGGATGTTATGGAAACACTTCATGTTGTGCATTTTTAAAATGAAGTTTCTTTGAAATTGACATGTTTCTGCCAAGCCTCTTGCTTTTGACAAGTGGGCATTTTCCATTAGAAGAAAGTTCCACCTGTAAACTTCCTACTAGCTCTAATTATGGAAGGGTGACTGATCTGATAGTTGCAGCTAACCCTCTCCTAAAATACGTGCATCCGACGAAGTGGGTATTCACCCACGAAAGCTCGTGCTCCAAAATGTCTGTTAGTCTATAAGGTTCCACTTTGCTGCTTTTACAGATCCAGACTAACACGGCTAGGCCTCTGATACTAAAATACATGCAGACTCATTGGAGGAGTTCTGAATTGGAGATAGGCTCGAACCCAAATCCCGGATCAAAATCCAACTTTGGTTCCAAGTTCACAGCTGAAACCTGTCCTGATGAAAAATCTGGTTGCTGTTGATTGGGCCCCAGTGCTGGCCCATGATCAGAGGGGCTAACAAAACTCACTGATCTCAGGAGACGTAGAAATCAAGTTTGCTTTGCCTGCATTCGCGCACCTTGAGCTTCCTGCAAATATCATAGCAAATGAGCCCACTAGCAGGGATATTTGCAGAGGCAGCAAACTGCAAGTGATTATTAGAGGCCCTGGGTAACATTTTCTAAAACACTTAAATTACATGGAAAATCAACAGGACTTAAGGTTCCTAAATCATGTAGAAACCTCTAAAACTTGACCCTCCGAGCTGAAGGTGAATTTTAAGCTCCTCCTTGCAAGTATTTGTACCTGAAACACAGTCCCAATCAAGGAACAGAGAAAATACCATGTGATCTTGGCACCTAGTCAAAACTTCAGACCACAACTCAGGTTTCGAATATCCATCTGTCCCGTTTTTAAAAGGACAGTCTCGTTTTATGGGACTTTTTCTTGTATAGGCGCCTATTACTTCCCACCCCATCCCATTTTTCACAGTTGCTATCTGGTCACCCTAAGTATAGACAATAGTCTGCTTATGAACAAACTACATACCAAAATATTTTTTGTAGAAATTATCAGATGAACAAGCTTTATGAGCAAACAAATCTGGGAGCATCTGTTGATCCTGTCTCACAGAAGAAGAATGAGGGGGATGTGCAGTGACACCAAACACTGGCAAATTCAAAACTGACCAGAGGAAATACTTTTTTTTTTTAAAGCAAGACACAATTAGCCAGTGGAACTCACTCCCACAATATGTTACTGAAGGATATTGCAGGATTCAAAAAGCAGTTAAACATTTGTAAAGAGAGAATCGTAAATACTGAAAATTAAAGAAGAGGTTTGGAAGGTTTACATACCCTCCTACTTTGGGCTTATGCCCCTCTCTGTAACTAAAGAAGATTTGGAAGAAACTTTCCCTGAGGAAAGGTTAGCCCATCACTGCCTAATTCAGCTGCTATAACACCTCCCTCCAAAGAAGCTGGTGCTAATAATTAATACTAGGCATCTGGAGATTGAATCTGGATAAGATGGATCAGTGGTTTGAGTCAGCCTAGAAATCCTTATATTCTTTTGAGAGGAATGAGAGTATTACACAGGCAATTTGGAAAGACAGAAAGAAAAGCAATTTTCAAGGAAGTGAAAACTATTTCCCCATGCTAAATTTCCCCTACTGTTACTCACACCTTCTCTGTGTATATATATCTTCCTATTATATTTTCCACTGCATGCATCCAGTGAAGTGGGTTTTAGCCCATGAAAGCTTATGCCCAAATAAATTTGTTAGTCTCTAACGTGCCACAAGTACTCCTTGTTCTTTTTTCTCTATTTCTTAATCTCTGTGTAGGGTGTGCATATTGGGGGATGGAGGTCAGAATTCCTGATTAATGCCAGATGGGGAGAGGAAGGATGACTCAGTGGTTAGGGCATTACTAGCCTGGGTTCAATTCCTTACTGTGCCATAGACTTCCTGCTTGACCATGAGAAAGTATCTCTGCCTCAGTTTCCCATCTGTGCAATGAGGATAATAGCACTACCCTGTCTCCCAGGGATGTGTGAGTATCAACTTGTTAGGGATTGCAAAGTGCTCAGATATAGTGATGCTGGGGGCTGCTTTAGGTAGATACCTGCTTTGGTGCAGAGGTTATTCCTTTGTATCCGTCAACCCAGGGAGCAGGCTGTGAACAAACATTAAAAACTCCACTGCGCTTGCATGCCAGAAACCAGTGCTTTGCTGAGGTGTCTCTCCCTAGCTGTTCATTAGCTGATCCTCTTATGCTGGGAAGGATGTCTCTCACCTGAGAACTCCTTAAGATGCCACATGCAAGCTCTTCTCTGATTAAGGGCCAAGGGAAGCTCCTGAGAAAGTTGCTTTATTGCCCTGCGACAGCGGATTGACAGGAGCGGAGATGTCAGAGGCAGAGAGAGGACTCGGTGGACTGCTTGGGTTGCAGCGCTCCGCGTGTCACAAGCCCCGGATCAGGTGGTCGGATTAGTGGAATAGAGATGCCAGACACTTGCCCTGCAGCAAAGGAAGAGATGGGCCAATGGGACTTCCCACATGAGTATGTTCATGGATTCATACATTGAAAGGCTGGAAAGAACCATTAGATCCTCTAGTCTGATCTCCTGCATAGCACAGGGCAGATATCCCTGCATTGTGCCCAATAACTTGTGCATGACTAAAGCATCTTGCAGAACGGCAGCTGTAGGCCGCTAGCCTGGCCCTCAGCCCAGGAAGGCAAGACATCACACCAGGTGTGTCATTCAGGCCCTTTCCTCAGGGTTCCAGCCTCATTTATTCCACATGAAACTAGTACAGTACATCAACCATCTCTTCCCCCTAGCCCGGGGTCTTCTGCAGGGGCCTGTCTATTGCCTTTAGGTTTCCATTCCAAAGTCCAAGGCCCCAACTCAGCAAGGATCTTAAACAGGTGCCTAGTGTTAAGCAAATGGACTGGAACTATGCACATGCTCAGTGATAGTCACGTGCCTAGCTGAATGGAATCCCAAGTGACCAGTTCATGAGCAACTAATGAACTGCATATTGTTGGTTCAACAATGAAAATCCAATTGATTCGCTCACCAAAATGGAGGTTAAAGCTCTAACAAGTATTATTTGTAATGGACAGTTTGACCTGGTGTAGCTATAGCAGTAAACAAGAATGGTATTCCCTGAGAACCTGCAGTCTTTGTAGTAATTATAACTAGGCTTGGCAGATTTTTTTGTTTTTAATAATTTTGAGGGATATTATCAATGCTTATTTTTAAGCAATTTATTCCCTATTTTTATAAGTTTAAATTTTCACAGTGGTCAGAAATTATGGGGAGGTAATTCAAAAAGTTGAAGCTTTATAATCATTAAAATGAAAACTGTCAACATCATGTGTCCAAATGTACCAAATAAATATGCTTAAATCCAACTCTAATAAGATCTCAGGCAGCATTTTTCTTCATTTTGCCTCACTGTAAATGTCAATGATTAGAAATGGAAATATTTTTTCATCTGTTTGCGTGTGTACAGAGAAATTGCTGTTTACCGACATTTACCGATAAAAATCTAATCCTTCCAAGCCTAAACATACTGCACCATGCAGCTTCTCTCCTACATACCAACCAATCTGAGAGTGCTGCACAGAGCCCAATAACATGGCCCTCATTGCAATTAGTCAGGCGAAAATGTACATCAGCATAACTCTGATCATGTCATTTTCAAACGACCCCTCAGGGGCACTCCATAGAGCGCAAAGGCTCCTTCCCAGAAATCTCTATTCCATTGGCATCCATTTTGCATTAGCCCTTTTCCATGTTAAGACTCTGAAACACACCTGGAGGGTTTCTTAAACACATTTCTGACAATATTAAGGGAATTATTCCGACAGCTGAGTGACTTCAACCAACTGCAGGGTGGAAAAAATCCCTTGGAGATTCTTTGCTTGCAGCATTCTTATTCCTATTATTAAACTATTATATCGGTGTGTGTATGTGTGTGAACGTATACATATATTATACATATGTCTATATATTTATTGGGCTGCAAATTTATATTTCCATAGACTCACAAAAATGTATCAGGACATAAACACACACACACTTGTAGAAATACACATATTTATGGAGCCAAGCAGATTTATATAGCCATACAAAAACACACATAGTATAGGGATGCATAACCATACATTAGTATTTATATGAATATACACATTTTTATGGGATCACACACATATGTTTATATGGCCAAAAACCACTCTCATACATTTATAGTTAATAGATGCACAGACCAACACATTTATATGTATAGGGCCTCCCAGACATTTGTCCCCACTTATATGGATATCCTCAGTGCTCTTCTGATCTGATCAGAGCTGTGTGAAGAAAGGCTTTTTTTAGTTCACTGCAAATCCCAAAAAAATAATAAAAAATGGTTTTGAGATGAGAGGAAATATGAAACTTTTTGAAATCTTTAGTGAATCAAAAAGTGTGTGTGGGGAAATCCTTTCGGGGTGAATGAAATTTTTTTATTTGGATTTCAACCATTTTTGATTTTTTTAAAACAAAATTAAAGGAAATTTTAAAATAAAAAGTCTTTCTGAACTAAAAAATTGAATTGAAACGTTTTGTTTAGAAACTGTCAAAATGAAATTTTCCTTTTTTTTTAAAGTTTTTTTTTGACTGAAACATTTGGGCGAAACTGATGTGAATTTGCAAAATTTTTCAGTGCTGGGGAATCTACATTTTCATCGAAAAAATGTTTGGGCTGAAAAATTTGGCCCTGCTCTAGACCCAGTCATATGAGTCAAATATCTCTTAATTCCTACAAAAGCCAACAAAAGCACTGGGATATAATGGGGTTTCACTTGAATGACTTGGGCATCACATCTGAAGGAGCGCCCTTAAGCTGTGTCTATGCTACACACTTACGTTGACTCAGGTTACATCAGCATACAGACCTCACAGTTAGTACATAGCATGGGTGCACGCATACTTGGCTCCTTGTGTCAGCCATGCACGTGCTCACCAGAAGTGCTTCTATTGATGCAGACAGCAGTGCACCGTGGGTAGGTATCCCACTGTGCAACTCGTCACCATTCAGCACACTGTCTTTTGGGACATGTTGGCAATGCATGATAGGGTCAAAATGAATTATATCGAGATGACTGGGAGCAAGTGTCCACTTCCCAGTTTGCAGCTGTCTTCATCCCATGACATTATCTGTATCCCATAATTTTCACACCACAGTCTCACAAATCCATGCAGCCATCCTTGCTGTCCGCCATCCCTGACAGAAGCATGGAGCCTGTACAGCACTGCACTACTATCATAAGCATGCAAGCGCAGGGGGCACAATCCTGGAGTATTTGCAGAGCCGCAAGAAGAACTGAATGAGTGGGGAACATGACAATTCCTTGGAGGATAGATTGCTGTGGGACATAACGAGAGCCAATTCAATGTTGTTAGTAGTGTTCATGGAGCACTGCTTCCGGACCTGAGGAACAAGCACTGACTGGTGGGATCATATTGTAATGCAAGTTGGGATGATGAGCAGTGATTGCAGGACTTTCAGATCCCAAGGCCACGTTTTTCTATTTGTGTGCTGAGCTTGCCCCAGTCCTCCAGCACAGGGACACTTAAATGAGAGCTGCCAGTCAGATGGAATCAACTTGGAGTCAGGAAATCCACCGCTGGGGCCACTGTGATGCAACTATGCAGGGCTATTAATCGCTTCCTGCTCCATAGGACCATGACTCTTGGCAATGGGCAGGACATAGTGGATGGATTTGCAGCAATAGGATTCCCTAGCTATGGTGGAATGATAGACGGCATGCACGTCCCTATTTTCGCACCAGCCCACCTTCCCACTGAGTACACCAATAGAAAGTGTTACTTTTCTATGGTTATTCAAGTGTTGGTGGATCACCAGGGACACTTCACTGACATCAGTGTGGGCTGGCCCAGGAAAATGCAGGAGGCTCACATCTTTAAGAAAACAGGACTGTGCAGAAAGCTGCAAGCAGGGACTTTCTTTCCCGACCAGTGAATTACCATCAGTAATGTTGAAACTCCAATAGTGAACCTGGGTGACCCAGACAACCCCTGGCTCCCCTGGCTCATTAAACCATATACCTGCCACCTCCACAGCACCAAGGAACGTTTGATGACTGGCTCAGCAGGTGCAGAGTGACAGTTGAATGTTCTTTTTGTTGTTTGAAGGATCGCTGGCATTGTTTACTCACAAGATTGGACCAGAGTGAGAAAAAGATCCCAATGGTTATAGCTGCCCACTGTGTTCCACATAATATTTGTGAAGCAAAGGGAGAACCTTTCTGCTGGGATGGAGGTGGAGCGGCTGTCTGGTGGATTTGATCAGCCAGACACAAGAGTGATTAGAAGAGCTCAATGCAGAGCTATATAGCTCAGGAAGGCTTTGAAAGACCACTTTAATAGTGAGTCAGAGTAAAGTGTGTTGGTATAGTGTGCTCTGCCTGGCCCTGCTCTTTTGTGGCCTGGTAGGAATTGTGTGGTGATTGCTGAACATGTAGGAATATATACATTGTAAATGCACCTGTTAAATTTATTTGTGACCGATCCTATCAGTTGTGTGACATTGTGCAGTAACAAGTAATTAGTGGCTTTCAGAACTGCTGAGCACTCAGCAGTATATGTTGTGAACTAATAGAGATGAATTATGCTCCAAATAATAGAATTTTATTTCTGTAACAAAATCAGTCAAAAAAATCCCTATGCATTTTAAAAACAAATATATAAAAAACTTAATGAAGAGAACATAACTTTTGAAAGGGAAAGAAAATGCATGTCGACTTCAGTTCCACATACACCAAGCACAGCTTTCCCAGATCAGTGCATGTGAAGCTATGATTGCCTTTAGTGTCCCCCAGGGTGGAGTGATGGGGTAATGCACTGACCCCTGCTGCCACATGAAATGTTGAGGAGGGGGCATATAGGGGGATCCCGATAAGGAGTTCTCAATGGGCTGCAGAGGGAGGTGAGCTCAGGATTGTTGAACCTGCAGGTCCACCAGAGTTTGCAGCATGTGTGCTCGCTTCCAGAGAGGCTCCTTTATGTCCTGATGCATCTCCCTCTCCTTTTCCTGCTGGGCCTTTCTCCTCTCCACTTTTTCCTTCTCCAGGCTGTCTACAATGTTCATCCTCCAGGCTCTGTGCTCGTGGTCCAATGCAGCGCTGGCTTGCAGGATCTCACTGAACGTGTCATCCTGGGTCCCCTTTTTTCTCTTCCTTATCTGGCTCAGATGTTTTGTGGATGTGGAGGGGGAGACCCTGAAGGCCGCAATGGCAGCAGCTACAGATAAAACACACCTAGGTACCATTGTCGGCATATTTACAACAGAAAGTGAAACTCTCCTCATGGGCCCAGGAGATCCAATATCTCCTGAAGTATGTATGCGCCCATAGCCGGCATAGTCAGCTGGGCACTTGCACTCAATAATGGAGAGCTGCTAGGTGCCTGCCAAGCTGGGCAATCAGGAAAACAAATTTCAAAAATTCACAGGGCTTTAAAGGGGAGGGAGACTTCTGGTCTTCATGATCCCTGGGCAGTGGAGTTCACAATGGTGGCCAGATTGGTCAGTGTGGGGCATTGTGGGTCAGCAGCTGAAGGACAGTTAGAGTTGACATAACCAACGCAGTGTTTATATGCACACGGCATCAGCCTAAATACAGCAGCTGTGGCTCTGCACCACTCGGGGATGTGGGGTAACTGTGTTAGCCTAGCAGTGCTTACGTAGGTGGGAGACCAATTTAAGTGTAGATTAGGCCAATGTTAGCTGCCTTGTGTTGACCTAACTTTGTAATGTTTAGACCAGGCCTCAGTGGTGCAAGATCTACAGCTATTTCTAATACTAAGGCTCACGGGCTGTCCCTGGCTGGGGTTACTGACTGGCAGGGCCGTCCTTAGGATTTATGGGGCCCTACGCAATATTATTAGACTGGTGCCCCTATGCCGGATGGCAGCCCAAGCTCACAGCCTGGTGGGGGAGGGGGAGGAGGTACTTGACAGCAAAGGATAATGAGATGCCCAGCCTGCCTCATGGTGGCGGAGAGTCACAGTTCCCTGCAGAGACCTCCATGCACTCTCCCTCATGCAGAATGGACATGAAGAAAGTACCTAATTAAAAGCACTAAAATTTGGGAATAAAAAATGTCAGTCACAGGTTTTTTGATATGCCCTGAAGTTTGTCAGAGATTTATTTGCAAAAACTTCATAGTAAGGGTAAGTCAGCTGTCCTGCTGAATACAACATTACACATAATGGAATACATGATGCAGCTCTTCTCTGTTTTACATTTTCTTCATCAGTATTTCTAAGTTGAATTTATATTTTAAATGCACTCAAATCTTAAGACAGCATTCCAGATTACTACATATTTAACTCACTGAAACAAAGACATTCTTTTAAATTAATCAGAGAGGTTTAGTGTGTTCATAACAATGTTCATTGCTTTTAGAAAAAGGGAGCAGTAATTTACTTTGTGTGATCTCCATAACAAGAGACATGGTTATGAAATTTCACCAACTTTAAAAAAATATGTTTCCAAAAATTTTAGATATAACAAGGATTTTGTCTTACTAAGGTACTGATTTTGCTGGAGGGTTCTTTTAAAACTAGTTTGTTGAATAGTCAGAAGTAAAGAAAGGGAACTCTTTGTCCAGCTATCTGGAAGGGAAGGACTGTTGTCCCTTTAAGGGTTCTCTTCAGTGGGGAGTGGGGGGAGACGTGGTGAAGGGATGGACAGAAAGGACAGGAAGACTTGGAAGCACTTTTTTTTTTAATTATAGTAATTAAAATGTGTATTTTAGATAAGGGAGGTCTTTTGAAGGATTTATTTAAAAAACTATGTCTGAAGATCCACACATTTAAGGCTAAAGATGATTGTGCATCTAAAACTCTATGCAAGCATTTTTTAGAAATGTGATTTTATAATCTTCACCAGCTCACTAATGAAATATTTTTAAAGCAAATTTTAAACTAAGGTCCTGTAGACTGACATGTTCTCTGTAAATATTACATTAATGCACAACTGTTTTTGCCAGTAAAGTCAGAAACTGACAGTATAAAAATTTATTTGAGCATAAGCTTTCGTGGACATCTGATGAAATGGGTTCTAGTCCACAGAAGCTTATGCCCAAATAATTTGTTAGTCTTTGAGGTGACACAAGGACTCATCACAGACTAACAGGTCTTCCACTCTGAAACCTGTCAGTATATACCTTGGAGTTGGCAAATGCCTGTTAAATGGCTTTATTACCCCTTGAATGTCTCTTTAACAGTTTCAATGTTGTGCTAATAGGTCTGGCAGGCTGGAGGTTTTTTCACTTTTAACTACTAGATTCCCTCCCAAGGAAGACTCACCAGGCTAGAGCAGCCATCTGTGGGAGCCTGCAGGAAGGGTCAGAACAGGGATAGGAAAACAAGAGGGTGGACACTAAGACCCAGTGGTGCCCCAAATTTTCAGGTGCCCTACGCAGCTGCCTATCTTGCCTATGCCTAAGGACGGCCCTGCTGACTGGTTTAGCAGCTGTCAGTTAGCCATCCGAGATGTCACTTTTGTCTGTCTCTTGCCACCTCCCAGCCATATTCCAAAGCTGAATGAGTGGCTAATTGGAAGGTGGGAAGTCTAGAATGTCATCCATTCCCTGGGACAGGCTGAGTCATTGCATCACACTGGGTGCACAGAACTGGCCTGGCGCAATGCTATTTCCCTGCATTCATAGGCTGTCTGCTTTATGAGAGAGTGACCATCAGGTCTGCATTTCCCTGCCTTTCCATTGATTTCCCCATTTCCTGGGGTGTCCCCTCCTCCAGCAGTCCTAGTGGCAAATTCCTGATGACTCGGCTCTCTAGCCGACATTTTGATCCTGCAGTTTAAACAAGGCTGCATGGTCCTTTGGTTCTTTGTGCTAGGAATTTGAACGTGATGCTGCATGAGAGTGAATGGAAATTGTTTGAAAGCTGAAGGTTGAAGAAGTCAAATGAGGGCCATAAGCCAATGCAGACTTTTTCCGCCCTCCCCATGCTGTCTCTCCTTTTGTTCTTTTGCTTTTTGGATTTTATTACTAGCCAAACTAGCCGATGCAGCAATCCAGCCCTGGAGAGGAGAGCTGGGTGCGTTTGAAAGGTGACCAAAGAAAAAATCATAAAAACAAACAAACAAAAAATACAGGATCCCTGCAGATCGAGATCCAAATCCGGCTCTTTCCCATGCAGATAAAAAGGGGCATGTTGCAGCTGAGGCTCTGTGGCTCAGTTACACAGGGAGAGGGTGGGACGATAGGGGCTCGTGCATAGCTTAGGAACCTCCAGCATGCTGCAGGGTCTAGGTCCAAGACAGGGCTTTTGGAGAGCTGGCTGTATGTATTAACTCCCAGGGCTGGAAGATCTGCTGCATTCCAGCCCCTAGAGTGGCACAGCAGTTTCTGTAGTGTAGGGGAAGGATCGCTCCACCCTTGTAACCATCTTGTTCCCTAGCACCCAGGAAGGTCCCTCAGACTGATGGCAGGAATGCATGTGCGGACTCACAATTTACCCATAAAGCTGTTTGTTCTGCACATAGCAACACAGCTGTGCGGGGCACTTAACAAGCAGCTGACGGAAAGGCAAGGCCCTGGCAAGGCAGAACTTCAAATCTAAAGCTGAACTGAACAAATTGCTCTGCCTCATGCAGAGGGGTTTGGGTGGGATGCTGGCTAACTAGAGGAAGGGGCTGAAATGAATGGCGGGAGCTGCCTGCAGCGTGGGTTGCATGCCCATTCATTACCAGCGAGTGATGTGCCAGGCAGGCAGAGTTGTTGGAAAGAGATTTTTGTGAAGCAGGTGGAGAGGTCAGGGTACCACACTGAAGCTGTTGAATTTGAGCGCAAGTAGCCCAGGGTCTGGCTTATTCCTGAGCCCCGGGTGTCACACAGAGCTGGGCCCTTCTGAAGCCTCTTTCTCTAGCTCCACTCATCATGCCGCCCATGCTTTCTCTTTTAAGCTGCATTGCAGTGACTCAGAGCTGACAGGGTGGGTGGCGGATACAGTTCAACACTGCTTTGTGGAGCATCTCTGATACCAGGGCCCAGCCCCAGTGCAAAGCTGCCAGAAAGACAGGGGATCCTGGTTTTCCCTGCTTTTGGGTATTTTCAGGTGGACTATCACTGCTCCTACAGTACTGGGGCAATGGCAGGGAGAAAGGGAACACTGCCGGGGCTTCTTGTAGTCCTGACTCTGAAATGGCCCCCTGGAGTGCCAATCAGCTGTTTGGTGGTACCTCCTATCAGCTGTTTGGCAGCGTCTTGATTATCTGATCGGGGGCACCATTAACAGCTGATTGGCAGCGCTACTGCGCAGCTGTGGCTGGTGGGTGCTGAGCACCCACTATTTTTTCCATGGGTGCTCTGGGGCTATGGGGTTGGCACCTCTGGGGAATAGTCCCATTGGGTCAGATCTGCAGTCTAGATTGTCTTCAGTAGAACTGCACTGGTTTCCACTCACTGAGGATCTGCCCTATTAACTAATCACAGTGGATAAAGGTAAGAACATGGTGTAAGCCTTTGTGTGATCAGGGCTCTCTATTTTGACTTAGGAGCAAATGCATGAACCTGCTTTTGAAAATATTGGCCCTGTCTTTTTGTGCTGTAACCATACAGCTTACTGCCTTTACAATTATGTCTCTTCCATCTGTTCTCTATATCTCAGGATGAATAATATATTATTCCTGCTTGGTTGAATAAAAACTGTAAGTGTGAGACATCCTTGGAAAACGCTTGCACGTAATCTTTTGTCTCACACTGAATAGTGATCATTATGTTAACAAAGGACATTTAAATACTTCATTGTACATAGCAAGAACCATCTTATTTTCTGTCTAATTGTACCACCTGTATTTAATGCCAACAATAGTTCTGTTATTTGTATGACGGTGGCTATGCCATTGTGCGATTGCTGCAAATAACAAATCTATCCTAAAAGCAAAAAAGAAAGGAGAGGGGGGAAGTGTATACAGAGAGAAATGGAATGGACTCTTTTGTTCTAGGTCTGCTGAATTAGGTCTACCTCCAGGTGGGTTTGTGAAACAAGGTTGGATGGCCATGTTCGTAGCCTGTGAAAAATGAGTTAATCGATCTCACTGTCGCCTGAGCTATTGTTTGTGTATTAATTATATTGATTACTTAAGAATTCCCAGTGAACACTCTGAGGTCTGGTAGGTTCTTGTCCCAAGAGCAGGCCCCATTCAGTTGGAAACCCAACATGCATGGTTACAACACTCATATTTAAGAAAAACCTTCTATAGTTGTCAGAGTTTTATGAACACAGTGAGCAAAGTTACAAACTCTCCAACCCAGCAAGTTAATACAGAATGTGTGTCTGAGCATCCATATACTCATGCCACCTCTTGCAGAACAATCTGAAGGGTTAGTCATTATCTTCCTCCTCCTCGTTATCTTCCTCCTCCTCAGCACCATCACCAGTGGGCATCATCTTGGCATCGCAGAAGAGCTACATCTTTCCCCCACACTGAGCCCACAGGCTGAGTTACAACTTTTATAATGTGCACTGCTGACGCCGTTGTGCCAAATGTGTATTCATCAGGGGGTTCGTCCCTTTTCCTTATTTGTATTTCCTCACCCTACTAATGTTGGGGTACCGTTCTCCCATAGGTTGCTAGGCCTTTTATCTCAAGCGTCTTAAAACATACATCAGCTAGTTGCCATGGCACCCTTGCGGCTGGACATTTGCGGATATTCCTAACTTAAAATAGACCAAGCGGGTATAAACTAGCCTCTTGTGTTACCTGCCAGCAGTGTAGTCATTACAGCATTCAATCTTATGATCTAGGCCAGGGGTCAGCAACCTACGGCATGCGTGCCAAAGGTGGCACGTGAGCCGATTTTGCCTGGCATGTGGCTGCCCGCTGGGGTACTGGCCGCCAGCCCTGCTCAGCCAGCTGCTGATTGAGTGAATGGAACCCCAGATCAGCAGGAGGCTGAGCGGGGAAGTGGCCGGGACCCCAGACCAGCGGCAGGTGCACCCCCTGGCTCTCCTCTCACTGCACTTGGGTTCCAAAGCTCCCAGAATTGTAAGCCTCTGGGGAGCAGGGCCCTGAGCCTGCTGCAAGAGGGGTGGTAGCGGCTCACACTCCTGGGAGCTGCAGAACCCGAGCATGGTGAGCGGGGAGCCGGGGGGCATGTGGGGACCGCCGCCTGCATGCATCCGCTGCAGGAGCCCCACGAGAGGCACCGGGCTGCAGCCTGGGCTGGCGCGCCCCCTGTCTCCTACCTCACCACGCTCGGATGTGAGCTGCCACCGCTGCTGCCCCTCCTGCAGCTCCCACCCTCCTCCTGCTGCCTCAGCACTCCACGTGGAGTTTTGCTTCCACATGGAGCCAGCATCTGACCGGCATGGGTATGGTAAGGGGAGTCCTAGGGGGCAGTCAGGAAGCAGTGGGAGGGTTGGATGGGTCAGGAGTTCTGGGGGTCCTGTCAGGGAGCGGGGAGTGGTTGGATGGGGCATAGGGGTTCCAGGGGTCTGTCTGGGGGAGGGGGTGTGGATAAGGTTTGGGGCAGTCAGGACAGGTAGGGGGTAGAATCCTAGGGGAGCAGTTAGAGTGGGAGGTGTCTCAGGAGGGGGCAGTCAGGGACAAGGAGCGGGGGGGGGGGGTTGGGGTTTCTGACAGGGGCAATTGGGGTGTGAAGTGGGAGGAGTGGATGGGGCGGGGCTAGGGAAGGGCTCTCCTCTCTCTTTTGATTGTTGAAATATTGTAACCTTAGGTGAGGGGGGAGCCGGGGGGCGCATGAGGGCTGGCGCCCTCATACATCCACTGCAGCCTGCAGGGGCCCCTGGGGCGCCGAACCACAGCCTGGGCAGGAGGGGTGGGGGGGGCACAGCTGCTCCCTGCTAGCAGTGGTGCTGCTGCCCCCCCTGCAATGCGCCGGCTCCTCCATGGCTGGGGCTCGCTGCTGCCACAAGCAGGACGCTCTGGTTCTTTGGTGCCTCCAGAAGGCGGCTCCTCCCTGGCGAGCTGCTGCAGCGGCCCAACCCCAGCAAAGCCTGTGAATGGACTCAGGGTGGGGTGGGCTCGTGGGCGGGAAGGGGGTGCTGTGCACCCTGCAGGGGAGGTCAGGGGGCGGGGAGAGGGGAACCTGGTCTGGGGAGCAACCTGGACACGGCTGGCCCCTGGGGTCTATAAAGGCTCATTGGATTTTCCCCTCAATGAACCGATGTTCGGGAAGGGTGGCCATGCAAGGTGGAAGTTTCGCCCAGGGCGGAAAATATCCTTTCATCGGCCCTGCCCCAGGGGTTGCCTGAGCCCCAGGTTAACAACCACTGCACTAAACTGATAAGATCTGCATTTTAATTTAATTTTAAATGAAGCTTCTTATACTTTTTAAAAAAACTTGTTTACTTTACATACAACAATAGTTTAGACTTATAGAGAGACAAACCTTCTAAAAACATTAAAATGTATTACCGGCATGCGAAACTTTAAATTAGAGTGAATAAATGAAGACTCAGCACAGCACTTCTGAAAGAGAAACTGCTGAGCTTCAGTTCATGTGCAAATTTGACACCATCAGCTCAAGATTAAACAAAGACTGTGAATGGCTTGCCAACTACAAAACCCGTTTCTCCTCCCTTGGTTTTCACACCTCAACTGCTAGAACAGGGCCTCATCCTCCCTGATTGAACTAGCCTCATTATCTCTAACTTGCCTGCATATATATAGCTGCCCCTGGAAATTTCTACTACATGCATCTGACGAAGTGGGTATTCACCCACGAAAGCTCATGCTCCAAAACGTCTGTTAGTCTATAAGGTGCCACAGGATTCTTTGCTGCTTTTACACTTCTGAAAGGTTGCCGACCCCTGGGCTAGACTTACTTCTGGTTAATTACAGGCCTTATTGCTTTATTGCTGTAACTTATGCCTTACCTTGCAAATACCTATAGGCTACGTCAGACCAGTGGCCAGAGGAGACAAACCAGCAGACCTAAGGGTAATTGATTCCCTGGATGGAAAACTCAGCAGAGAGCCAAGGACTGAATAGTTCATGGAGAGCAAATTCCCCTCTCGTATTTAGAGTTTGCCCCTGGTGATTAGTATTGGCTCATGCTGGCAGGGAGTTTGTATTCTACCTTTTTTATCCTTTGCATGTTGGCAGTGTCGAGGCTCGCCTTTTTGCTGGGTGTCTAGGCATGTAGCTACAGCACCTGCCCTAAAGCTCTACAATCTACAAGAGGGGATACCATGACCTGTCACAGCAGGTCAGTGGCAGAGTGAGGGATAGCACTCAGATCTCCTGATCTCTAGTGCAGTACCTTAGCCGTGCTGCCAACTCCATTCTGTGGACAAACAGCCTTCTATACATGCACATTCCCCCATGCACATTTACATAAGACTCAAATGCATTTGCATGCTCAGTTAACTTTAATTAGGCTTTTTTTCAATTTTTATCAATGTAAATTTTCACAGTTGTAGGGACTTACGGGGCGATCAGACAATGGGGGAGTCAGACTATAATTGACAGTAGATGTTCAGATTCAAACATTTAAAGCTTTGTAACTGTTAAAACACAAATTGTCAACATCACATGTCAAAAAATACAAAGTAAATATCCTGAAATCAAATGCTAATAAGTTCTCAAGTAGCATTTTTCTTACTTTGCCTCTCTGTACATTTTGATTATGATGAAATCACTATTTTATTTGTTGGTTTGTGTGTGCCTGGTGAAATTGACACTGAGGCCACGTCCAGACTACCCGCTGTATCGGCGGGTTAAAATCGATTGCTCGGGGATCGATATATCGCGTCTAATCTAGACGCGATATATCGATCCTCGAGCGAGCTTATATCGATTCCGGAACTCCATCAACCCCAACGGAGTTCCGGAATCGACACGGAGAGCCGCGAACATCGATCCCGCGCGGTGTGGATGGGTGAGTAATCCGATCTTACATATTCGACTTCAGCTACGTTATTCACGTAGCTGAAGTTGCGTATCTAAGATCGTTTCCACCCCCCTAGTGTGGACCAGCCCTTACTGAAGTTTACTGGAAAAAATCTAATGCTTCCAAACCTAACTTTAATTAACTAGTTTAATGATTTTCTGTGTATGCTATCTCTAATGTGCCCAACACCATAGTATTTAGGTGTCCAATTAATTCCCCTTTATTATCTTGCCTTGTAAATTTCTGTACTAGTCCAATTTCCATTGTAAGCTCTTTGGGGCAGGGGCTAGCAGTTTTAGTTCTGTAAACTGGCATGCAAACCTCTAGTCATTTCTATGGTGCTGGTGTCTGTGATATCTGAGCACTTCCACACACACATCCCCCACCCCAATCATGCAGGTAATTATTATTACTTAGATGACTTTTTGGGGTAGAGGCTATCTTTTTGTCTTGCATTTGTACAGCACCTCTAGCAGAAAGGAGCCCTGGTCCATGACTGAGTCGTCTAGGCGCTGTCACAAAACAATACGTAATAATATCTTCATTTTACAGTTGGGGAAACTGAGGCATGACATGGGTTAAGTCACTCCAGAATCAGTGACAGTACCAGCCAAAGTTCATGATTCCCTGGGTTGCTTTTTAACCCTAAGGCATGTATGGAAAATATTAATGCCTGCAGAACATACAGTGCTAATTGTAATACTATGCACACATTACATTGGTTTGTAATGAGCAACTATCTTCTTGTGCTATTGGAAATGCTGATCTCAGTTTGTCATGGTGTAAATCTCCAATCTGAACCTTAGAGTCCAAAAGATGGGGTACCAGCATGAACTCCTCTAAGCTTAATTACCAGCTTAGATCTAATAGGCTGCCACCAATCAGGACTTACAGTGCCTGGGTACACTCTGGTCCCCCCAAAAACCTTCCCTGGAGACCCCAAGACCCAGATCCCCTGGATCTTGACACAAGGAAAGTAAACCCTTTCCCCCACCGTTGCCTCTCCCAGGCTTCCCCTCCCTGGGTTACCCTGGAAGATCACTGTGATTCAAACTCCTTGAATTTTAAAACACAGAGGAATTCCACCTCTACCCCTCCTCTCTCCCACCAATTCCCTGGTGAGTACCGACTGAATTTCCTTTGAGCCGTAACAAGGGGAAAATCAATCTGGTCTTTTAAAAAGAAAACTTTTAATAAAAGAAAGAAAGAGTAAAGATCATCTCTGTAAATTCAAGATGGTATATTACAGGGTCTTTCAGCTTATAGACACTAGAAAGAAGCCTCCCCCCAGCAAAAATACAATTTAAAATACTTCCAGCAAAATACACATTTGCAAATACAGAAAACAATCAAAAGACTAAACTCGCCTTTTTCCTGGTACTTACTAAAATTAGAACAGAAGAGATTTTTTTTCAGAAAGATTGGAGGAATCTGCTTACATGTCTGGTCCCTCTCAGAACCCAGAGAGAACACACACAAAAAAAAGAACACACAAACAAAGACTTCCCTCCACCGAGATTTGAAAGTATCTTGTCTCCTGATTGGTCCTCTGGTCAGGTGTTCCAGGTTCACTGTTTGTTAACTCTTTACAGGTGAAAGAGACATTAACCCTTCACTATCTGTTTATGACAGTGTTACTCTAGGGTAAATTTGCCATAAAACCACTGAAGTGGGTGGAGTCACTTCAGATTTACACTGGTGCAAAGAGATCAGAATCCATCCTGTTTTCATGGTCATGGATGTCAGAACCTCTCAGGCTTTCTCCTCCCTATCATTCACAAGATGACACTTTTGATACTGCTACACACGGAGAGCTGTATTCATTTATAAAAGTGTTGTTCTGCACACTGCTTGAGATTGTTCACTAAATTGCTATCATGTGGCTCACACATATCTTGCATGTACTTTAGTGACACCAGCCCTTCCGTTCTCTAATATCTGTGAGATAGAATTTCAGGCTTTAACCCACCTCTGTAAGACACCAGGTGTGCCCATAATTGAGAAAATCTGCCTGAATCCAAATAAAAACATGACACTTCACAAACGACTTCCCAGCTAATTCTGCTCTGCGACAATAAATTGGAAAAAAAAGGGATAGGACCGTTCCATGGCTCTGAGAGGTAATTATTCTGACACGCTACCTTAATTACACCAGCAAAAAATCCAAAGTGTGCTGTAATCCTCATCTGAAAGTGGAAATGGCCCTTATGTCCGGGTCTGTACAAATTGACTTTGCATTGCACTCTGGGAGATGTTAACTGATTCTTTTCTCTTTTCTTTTTCTTCTATTTGTGTTTGTAAAGCTGGTGTCCTGGAGTGTGTCTAAACCCTGGTCTACACTGCAAGGTTATGTTGATATTACAATGTTGTTCAGGGGTGTGGAAAATCCACACCCTTGAGTGATGAAATTTTATTGACCTAATTCTTGGTGTAAGACTGCACTGTGTCGACGGGAGGGCTTCTCCAATCCACATAGCTATGGAGGTGGAGTACCAACACCAACAGGAGAGCTTCACTAAGCCCTACAGCAGCTGAAGTGCTGTACGTGTCGACAAGCCCTTAGATGCACAATCTTCTTTGCTCCTTGTCCTTTGGAGTGCTCTGCTTGAGAAGTGCTCCACAAGACCCTGTTGAAGTAAGCAGGCACTGGTGCATAGGCATGGCATAAGATCTTAGCCAGTCAGTATGATCTATCTGTTTATCTCAGTTATTACACTACACCCATCTACATATTAGTTGAGGGCCTATTTGATCCAGTCAAAATGTAACAGGATCTCCAAGGGTATGTCTACACCACAATTAAATGCCTGTGGCTGGCCCGTGTCAGCTGAGTCAGGCTCACGGGGCTGTAATGTTGCAGTGTCGATGTTTGGACTCTGGCAGGAGCCTGGGGTCTGAGAGCTCAAGCTCGAGCCTGAACCCAGATGCCTACACTGCAGTATTACAGCCCTGCAGCCCGAGCCCTGTAAGCCTGAGTCAGCTGACATGGGCCAGCCCTGGAGGTTTAATTGCAGTGTAGACATAATCAAATAGGGCCTTCCTGTCATAGACAGCAAGATAGACAAATGAAGAAGGAGAGAGAGTAGATGGTGACTGAGTGATAGATGGTGCACATGCTGGTAGAGATGGTGAGCTATTATGTGATAGACAGACAGAAACATAGATGATATATAGATAGATCCCATTAACGGCTTATTTAGAAACATAGATAAAGTCCGCAGTCAGTAGAATCTGTCTGTCTGTTACCTGATAGTTTACCGTATCTGTCTGTATCCTTTTTCATGGTGGTAGAAAAGCAGGTTATAAAAATGCATAAATCCACGTTGTTGCTCTACACAAACACCTGAGTTTTCTCTTCTCCGTACAAGAGTAGGAAGGGTTGCCTAGAATTCTAACCTTGTTTTACACCTGTCACCTCTACCCTGGGGACAGGCTGAGCCATGTGAGAATTCTATTGCAATTGGTTGGTTTAGAACCCAAGATTAAAACAGAATTAATCACTTAAAGAAATGTACAAAATTTAACAGTTCTTAATTCCTTTGTTGCTTGCCTCCTTCCCTGAGCTTCCCCCTTGTGATAACAGGTCTGTGTTGCATTTACAGGTTCACACTGCGGAGGGCCCAAATACAAACACTTATGCACATGCTTAACATTCAGCTCACAAGTAGTCTCATCGATACAATGAGGCTACCCACATGTCCAGAGTTAAGTGTGTGTATAAGTGTTTGCAGGTTCAGAGTTTCATATACAACAGACAACACAATACTCAGTAGCTGCACTTAAGAACACACAGAGAGCCAGCTATTCATAGTGATATTTCATATTCGGCACAAATTCTTCTGAAATAATGGATAAAGCATGAGGAAAAACAAGGGAAAAACCCCAGATACAATCAGCTTCTGCACTTTTAAATTTAATTAAACTATATTGCAGTTCTCTTTATTTGTTTTGGTTTTTAGATATGCCAGTCCCACACATGAAAATACCTATTACAAAGTATAATGTAAAGCACTTCTTGTCCTGACTTGATGCATAAATCCTAGTGGATAAAAGAAGCTAAAAAATCACTTTATACCTTTATAATGTTACGTGTCCGTGTAAGCGATTGCTGTAATTGTCACATGGGTGCTATTTGAGGAAGGTTGGTTGGGTCAGAACCTGATGAGTCAAATCCCCAGCTGGTGTAATTGGTGTAAACCTATTGATGTCAATGGGTTAGATCCCCGTGCATGTAAATCAGTGTAGATAAATTCAGATCAAAAGACAAGACCCCCAGCTGATATAAATCAGTGTCAATCCATTGAAGTCAATGGAGCAATGCCCATTTATACCACCTGAGGATCTGGTCTGATATATCTAATGCTATAACCAAAGAGAGGAAACTTTCTTCTTTTGAAAGAAATAAAACCACTTTCTGTGTCTTTATATATCATAAAGGTGATGGAAAGGGCACAAACATCATTTTTATTTTGTAGCTTTGCAGTTCACATTTCATCTGGATCCATCCATTTTGCCAGTAGCTTGGCAGTTAAAGGGGCCTGAGATGTTCATCAGCAGATGTGTTTCTGTGTCGCACTTGGTCAATTTTCAGAACGCTCTAAGGCAGCTGGCCCTTGCCATTTTCCGGAGTATCTCTGGACGTATCATTAAACCTGGCCCATTAATAATGATGGCAATATGAAGCCTACAGAAATCTAGGGCAACTCAGTGTGGTGTATTGAAAACTGTGTTAAAATGACAAACTATCATTTCAAGAGTAAGGGGTTTCTAGGCTCTGTCTGCAGGCTAGGAGACTTTATAGGTAAACGTGCAAGCTAGGTTTTCAGAAGTCAGTCTGCAGAGAGCCATCTTAAAGCAGGATAGGGTGAGTTGTACCTCACTGCCTTAGGGAGCAGCCTGCTTTCTCTCTCTCTGGAACTGGGTTATTGTGGGTGATTGTTCTGAATTCTAAGAAATAAAGTCATGTGACACTGCAACCTTCCTGCCAGGGTATTTTGTGGTTTTATCTAACTCCTCTGTGTGAACATAACATTTAGGCCCCTGGACTAGGGCAGGGCATAGCAGCAGTCCTGGGAGCAAGACTGTATTGTGCATCCTTTGGGAAAATGTCTTTGGACTGGAGAAACAGGGGACCTCAATGTCAGGCCTTCCAAACTGCCTCCTACAAGGCCCTCTCCTGAGGGAAATGGCCCATCTAGCCACACCCACTAGATCCTGAGATGGGCAACTGAGCCAATCAGCAGCACCTAGTGGATGTAATGAAGGGAGGGAGTGGTTAAAAACCATTATCATTCCCTGCTGGAAAACACCCGCAGGAGAGTGATAGAGAATGGGGCAGGGCATTTAGGGGGATGTTGTCTGAGAGGAAGTGGGAGGGTCCTGAGGATTTCCAGGGGAAGGAAAAACCCATGTGGCGGAGGGGGGGAAGAGAAGAGAATTTCTGGGGCTTGTTGGAAGGGAAGGGATGTTGTGCAAAAGGGAATTCTAATGCCTGTATAGGGGCTAGTGGTGGAGCACTTGCTAGCTTCATGAGAAACCTGTGATCTTCGCAGAGCATTGCATTGGGCAAACTCCAATTGCCAAGATACGCTGATGAGCTTGGAGACCCAAGTGAAATGGTGCTGGAGTGTGTTGCAGAACCCTAGAGCTAGACTCACAAAGGGGACAAAGCCAGTGCACTGCTTTGCTCCCCACCACCCAGGGAACCCACAGGCCTGGCTCCTTGTGCGATGCATGGGGAGAGTTTGAGAATGGGATTCATGAAACCCAGCATGCTGAGCGGGGAGCCGCCTAAACTAGCCAGTAGGAAATACCAAACAGAGGGGTTTGTCCTCAGCCCCGCCTCCCTCAAAGGGCCATAGGCTGTGAAGTGTTAGCATGTCGGTGGCTGTGCACATGCCCAGCTGTTTAAATTTAGGTGCCTCTGGCACTTTACCAGGTGAAATTCCAGTGCTTAAGGACTTTGTGCGCCTTCAGCCCTAGGCAGCAGCTCAGCAATGGCTTGTCAACACCAAGGGTTCCTGAATATTAGACTTCAGCACCTAAAGTGGGAATTAGGCACCTAAGTCCCTTTGTGAATATCGGCTGTAGTGTAACACACTGGCAGAGTGTGTCACAGCCCCCTCTAATGGTTGGTCCAGTGTAGGATAACAACCTACTACTAACAGCTAATAGAATTGCTCCTTTAGCTTGGGTGGTAGAGGCGGGAGCTACAGCGCTGAAGGTGGTGGAATCAGTCCCTGCTGGTAACACATACAGATGGTCATGATGGCAGTAGCACAGTCTCTCTTGCTGTTGCTCTGTCAGCTGGATTTTAGGGCTATGCTCATTACATGATCAGTTGTTCCTCTTTCCCACTGGAAACTGGAGGTGCCTTTCTCACAGCGTGAGACCACCGAGCTTGGCTCTGTCTGGAGGATGGTGGGAGGGAGCCATGCAAGGGGTCTCTCTTAATTGACTAACTCCCTCCCTCCTTGTTGTAATTGCTCCCACAGGTGTTGTATAATCAGTGCAGCACTGTGACCGTCAGCCTGTCTCGCAGCTTTCCCCGCATCCC
Source organism: Gopherus flavomarginatus (assembly GCF_025201925.1). NCBI lineage: Eukaryota > Metazoa > Chordata > Testudines > Testudinidae > Gopherus > Gopherus flavomarginatus. The sequence continues at coordinate 14,391,593 of NC_066629.1, forward strand.
AGCTGTATGGCCGTGTTCGAGGCAATTTGAGGTTGTTTGTACGATGATTATTATAATCACTGCAGGGACACTTCCAAGCACTGGCATTAAGGAGGATGTTGAGTGACTCATTTCCAAGGGAGCTGGTAATGGACATCCGGCATGAACCCTGAGGTGCATCAGATCCCTGTCCACATGCTACATCAGCCTGGCTCACTCTCACCTCTGCAAGGCAAGAGCCGGTGTCTAGTAGTTAGACTGGGAGATCACTAATCTCCACAATTCGGTGTGTGGCGTGGGGCAAGTCAAAGCCCCTGTTTATGCCCCCAGCTCCCTCATTTTCATCACTGGGATAGTAATATTTAGCCAGCTTCCAGTGCTTACAGATCCTCCATACGAAGTGACATCAGCCACGGCCACCGTACACAGCTAGTCGGGAATCTTTCAAGTAGATTTTTTTTCGTCAGAAAATGCTGATTTGTTGACACCAGAAATGTTTCCAGGAAAGGATCAATTCTGAAGAATCTCCTGATTCAAAGAAAAAATTGAAAAAAAAGGTTTCAAATTGGTCCAAACTTTCCATTCTGACTTTTTCCTAACAAAACTTTTTATGTTTTGGGTCAAATCACATTTTCATTGAGAAATTTGGTGAATGTATCGTATCTGAAAAAAAGGCCCCGAAATATTGAAAGATTGAACTCAAAATTAAACACTTTGGAATGAGGCAAACACTTGTGGACTCACCCAGTCGAAAATGTTTTTCAGATTTTTGATGAGCACAAATTTTTGTGTTTTTGACCTTTCACCCAGATTTGGGACAGGAAAAACTTTAAAAATCTTGAAAATTCTTTCAGGACAGGAAAACCACTTCCTGCCCAGCTCCAACCACCTCGAACTTCACAGCTGTCAATGTGCATGATTGCAGCAGCAGTGGGAGAATATAGAACCTTCCGCTTCAAACAATGAACCTTTCCTATTCCTTACATGAAAGGAGAATCACTGACAACCATATAGATTGTGTGACATGCAGTGAAGTAGTTCTGATTCCATGCCCTAGATGGCAAGGGTGTGAACACGAATGCACACACAGAGGCCAGTTCATTATAGTATTATTTATTCATTCTTGGCACAGCAAAAGCGGAAGAAGACGCGGTCCCTGCTGTTAATTTTTATTGCCTATTATTAACTAATAATGAATGGATTAGTCAGCATCTGGGAAGATTCTGAGCTCTCAGACAAAGGGAAATGTTTTAAACTGACCCCAGAGCTTGAGCTGCATCCCATGCTGCCAGGCCCACTCTGTCTGCAGTGCACAGAATGATATTTTATTTATCAAAGGATGGACCATCACAGAGATGGAGATGGTGAAGGGGTGTGTGTGTGTGTAGTTTTTTAATAGCTGGTTTAAATGTAGCTGCTGTAATTGCCTTCCTGGCTTTCCCCAGGTTAACCAACTCATGCCAGCGTCTACTGCTGTTGAGATGAATGCACGTAATGGACAGGGCTGTGCTGTGAAAATACCATCCCTCTCCCCATTTTAAGCTCACCTTTAATGGTTTCTGTATTGAAGTGGGATCCTTTCCAGCTGTACAAGTCTGGCTCAGAACCCAGTAGTTCTAATAGCCAGTCCTGTTCTCTAACCATCAGACAAAACTCCCCACCCAGAACTCGGGATACAGCCTGAGAAGCATGACTCCCTGCTGCCCCACCCCACTGGTCTACCAGTGCCGCAGCTCTAACTACTAGACAAACCTTCCCTCCCAGAGCTTGGAATACAGGCCTAAAGTACTGATTCCCTGTCCCACCTACCACCTAACTACTAGGCAAAACTTTTCCCTGAGAGCTGGGAATTGGAACCCAGGAGTCCTGTGGCCCAGGCTCATGCTATAACTAATAAACAACACTCCCATCACAGCTTTAGGACTGGAACCAGTGAAGCCTGGCTTTCAACTCCCTTGCTCTAACCACTAGATAACACTCCCCTTGAAGAACCAGGAGTGGAACTGAGGAGTCCTGCCCTTTTGCCTTGCCAATCCTTTGGCTTCATTGGTGGACGTGGCTTTATCAGCTGGAAATTGGTAGTGGGTGTGGATAGTCATTTCATGATGAGATTTCTTCTTCCCTGTACCTGGTCACAGCTCTTGCCTGGCCTGCACAAACTGAGCTTTTGGACATGGAGGCCTAGTTGCTAAATAAATAGAAGGCACTAAGAGTGCTGATAGATTTTCTGTTTTCTCTTGGCTTTGTGCTCAGCGGAGGTTTACTGCTGTGTGTGTTTAAATGTGACAGCTGTTTCATTCATTCCCTGGTGTGGTGCAGGAGCCCCAATAAGGCCTGTAATATGCTGCTGGGATGCTTAAAACAAACTCCTCCAGAACAATCAACCCCCCTCCCTGGTCTCCTCTTACCCTGCATTGATTTGGAGCCGATGGGGCTAAGCGCAGAAGCCGAGCCCACAGGAGGCCCCGACAACAGTTGGATGGTAAGACTGGCCCTGCAATATGCTTTATTTGGCGCCACAATTGTTTAGATGCAGCTAAAGTGTTTAGCAACCTTAATTAAAGGGCATTTAGGGAGATAGAGTGAGGAAGGGTGAGATTAACAGTGGATTATTCCACTGCCTGGATGTGACCTTATTATATTTTTACTTTGGAAGGAAATTGTTCAAATTGTGATTAACTCCTCTAAACGGTTCTTCTAATCTGCTGGATTCCGTTTAATTGAGGTGATGGGTAAACTGACAAAAGCTGTGTTTGGGTGAGGATTTGGTCTGGTGGTTGGGGGTGGGGAGGGGACTAGGGTTCTTTCCCAGCTTTGAGAAATGAATATTGTCTAGTGGTTAGAGCCAGGGATTGGGAATCGGGATTCGAATCCTAGACCCAGAGGGTTAGAAAGAACCACAAGGGTCATCAAGGCTAATCCCTTGCCAAGATGCAGGATTTGTTGTGTCTAAACCATCCTTGGATTCTTTTTCATGTGGAGCTGGTCAAAGCTTTTAGATGGAAAGCATTTCAGCTGAAGAACACCATTCTTTTGAAACTGAAATGTTTCACAAAAACAAACACTGAGAGGTAATAATGTTCTGACCACTCTATGCAACTGCTCAGTGAGGGAAAGTTATAGTATATTGGGTTAGCAGATGTTCCTGTATGAATGTGTTGCTCCAGCTCTTTGGTTCTCAAACTTTTGTTCTGGTGACCCCTTCCACGTGTGAACCCCCCCATAAATTAAAAACACTTTTTTTTCCTATATTTAACACCATTATAAATGCTGGAGGCAAAGCAAGGTTTGGGGTAAAGGATGAGAGTTTGCGACCCCCCTATGTAATAATCTCACGACCCCCTCAGAGGTCCCAATCCCCAGTTTGAGATCCTCCGCTCTAGCTTAATGGGGGGGAAACAAGTTGGGACTTGCCACACTGGATCTAGATAAGCAACCACTGAACAAACACTTGGGGGACAATTATATGCTAATGAGAGAAACTGTTTGCTTCAGGGATGCTTGATTGTGTCTCTAATGCAGATGGAAGCCTCATTTTGCCAGGCCAGGAACTCAGTTCAGAACACTCAGATTCAGGGTATGGAGAGGCTGCATCTGTATAGACTGGTATATAGTTTTAAGATCTGTTTTCTTGATGATGTTTTTGTTTTAAATAAATAATCAGAGATGAGTAACTAATTGATTTTTTGGCTCAGGGACTGAACTTAAAGAGCCGGAAACAAATTTAGTTCAGTTCAACACAAAATAATTTTTTTCAGCTTTCTGTTTTGTTTCAGGTCATTTTTTGGGGGAGCGGGAGGTTTTTTAAACCCTTGCTTGTTTTTTTTTTTAAACGCAAATTTTCAAAACAAAACACCATTTTGAAATGAAAAGTGGAAATGCTTCATTTCAAAATGGTCCAAATGAACCATTGAGATGTTTGCAAAAATAAAAAATCAGTTTTGTTTTGGCCAAAATGATTTGCTGAATTCATCCTGGATTTGTAAATAGTTTCAGTGATCAGAAAAATGTATTATTGGGGACCTTGCAATTCACCAAAACAAACAAACAATTGCCCAGCTCTATAAATAATACATTTAAGAGGGTTGCCTGGTCACTGAATACCACTGTCAGTGCTCCCAGAGGGAACAGAAATGCAGGTACTGAACGCAAGGCAAGCCTACTGAGATAATTATGGCTGATCACAGGGGACTGCACCGCAGGGCCCCAGGCCCAGTCTGACAGTGGGAGAATCGAATGAATCCATACAAGCAAGATGATAGCCTGAGGGTGAGACCTCTGGAGGGATGCACTCAATGAGAGGGGTCAGAGATGAAGTTAGCTACTAAATGTGACATAAGCACCTAAAGATACAGCGAGGAGCATAGTTGGATTTTCAAAATCCAGCTAGATGGCTCTCTCTTTCTTTAAGCAGTTAAATACCATTAAAGTCTGGCCCCAAATGCTCTCTCTCCGACTTATCAGGCCCTGTCCTGAGCACCATGCTAGAGCTGAGGACTGTCCTCCACTCTCACTGATATAACGAAGGGAGGAGGTATGTGGTTCTCCTAGGAGAGGCTCAGCATTACAAGACATTTCATAAGCTAGGAGTTTCTCAGGGCCTAAGGTGTATTTATCCCACTCCTCCACCTACTTCAAATGGCCCAGAGGGATTGGTTAGGCTGGCCTTACGTTGGCAAGCACCTTCTCATGCTTTGGAGTCTGCCACTTCTACATTGAGTAGTACCCTACATGGTTCTCTGTAGTGGCCTTGAGACAGACCCTTTCCTCATCGAAACTGGGGTTAAGCAAGGATGAGTTATTGGCCCAATCGTATTCTCCATCTATTTAGCAATCATTTTGCTCCTCGTTGAAGATCACTTCCCCAGTGGAGTTGGCATTCAATACAGAATGGATGGGCAGCTCTTTAATCTTCAATGTCTCCACTTGAAGTCTAAAGTCTTCAGGGCGTCCATTACTAATCTTCAGTATGCTGATGATTGTGTCATCCTCATGCACACTGAGAATGACCTTCAGTCCATACTGGATTTTCTTGCATAAGCTTACTGAAGCCCAGGACTCTCATTCAATATTGAGAAGACTAAAGTACTCTATCAACCTGCTTCAGGCCATGCACCATGGCCCACTACAAATCACCATTGCAGGTCAGACTTTGGAAACAGTTGAGCACTTTCGCTACCTCGGTAGACAACTTTCTCAAAACACAAAAATTGACAGTGAAATACAGCACAGGATCCTGTGCGCAAGTGTTTCCTTTGGGAAATTGCTCCAACACACTTTCATGGACCATGACCTATGGCAGGACACCAAGATCCAGGTCTATAAGACAATTGTTGTTCCAACACTCCTCTATGGATGCAAAATCTGGGTGACCTATCGACAGCACCTCAAGAGTCTAGAGAGGTACCACCAATGATGCCTCCAGAAGATATTTCATGTCAAGTGGCGAGATCGCCGCACTAATGCCAGCATCCTCCCTGAAGCCTATGTCACCAGCATTGAAGCAAAGATCCTCATGCACCAACTTCACTGGGCTGGACACTGTGTGCAGATGCCAGACTCTTGCCTGTCAAAACAAGCCCTTTACTTTCAGCTCACGCATGGTCAGCGATCCCGTGGTGGTCAAAGGAAACGCTACAAAGACACACTGAAAGCCTATCTTAAGAAAACTGATGTGGACATCACAAGCTGGGAGGAGCAAGCCACTAACTGACCCCAATGGCACCATATCCTCCATCAGGCCATGGCCCGTTTCAAGGAGAAGCGCCTTGCCCTCGAAGCTGAAAAGAGAGAGAGAAGGATAGAAAAAGAAAGAACTTTCTCCCAACAGGCAGCTGGCCTGCCACAAAATGTCTGTACCTACTGCGGGTGGATTTGCGGTTCCAGGATCGGACTCCTGAGTCATCTCAGGACCCACATGTAAATCCGTGGTAGAGATCGGCCTTGAATAGAGGGATTGCAAATCAGTCAGTACCCTACATAGCACGGTCCCACTGATTTCAATGGGGCTACTTGCACAGTAAGGGAAGGAAGGCTGGCAGATCTAGCCTGGTGAGACTACACCTGGTGGCCAGCAACTTAGCGCTCTGACTAAATTGTCCACAATCAGCCGCTAAACCAATCCAGATAGTTTGAAATGGCAATTGGAAAAAAAAAAACCAAAGTGAGGTGACTCACCTGGCTTCTGAGCAATGGTTTTTTGGACCATGTCTGCAATTTAAAAAGGGCTTTTGTTTTATTAAAATGAACTCTTGCTGCCTGCTGATCCACATTATGGATTAAACCTGCAGACATGGAATGATGTGGACAGGCGTTTGTGTTCCCAGCGCTCAGAAAGCTAACAAGGGCCTTGCCTAGGCTGCAGGCATCAGCCCTGAGTACCCAGGGCTTAGCTGAGCTGTCCTGCTGCAAACCCCTAGCACAGGATGGGAAAAGCACTCAAGGCTATAATTTGCATTAGGACAGCTCATTGCTGCAACCCAGAGGCCTCTCTCAGGTTGGTCTTCTACATCTGTCGCTCTAGTTAACAGGCTTCTGTGCCCCCCGTTAGCATCTGAGCACCTCTCATGTATTTACCCTCACAGATCCCTGAAATAGGGCAGTGCTGTTATCCCCATTGTACAGAGAGGAAACTGAGTCACAGAGCTGTTAAGTGACCTGCCTAAAGGCAGAGTAGGGACTTGAACCCACAGCTCCTGAGTCATCGGCCGATGCCCTTGTCATGGAGTGTGGGGGAGTCAGGGCCCTGCACCCCCGGCTTCCTGCTATTCACTGTGACTCTCAGCCAGACAGTAGAACAGAAGGTTTATTAGACAACAGGAACAGAGTAGGCATAAACAGGACTCCTTAGTTAGGTCCTTCTGGGGGGTAGGGAGCTTAGACCCCAACCTTGGGGTTCCCTCTGATTCCCCAGCCAGCCCAAGACTGAAAAACCCCTTCCAGCAGTCTCCCTCCCCTTCCCCGGCTCCTTCTCCAGCCTTTGTCCAGTTTCCCGGGGCCCCCTCCTGGCTCAGGTTACAGGCTCAGGTATCGTCCCTCAAGTAAAGTCACCCCCTGTTATCCCATCCCCCATGCAGACAGTCCCAGTAAAACTAGATGACATTCCCAGGTCAATCTGCCCCGCTCCCTACTGCGTCACAGCCCTAACTACCAAGCCATCCTTTCTCGCTTGCCTGTTTGGCCTAAGAGTTTGCCTGGGTGCAGTTACACCTCATGGCTGGAATTGGGACAAATCCCCGGTGTAGAAATGGCCTGATAGAAAGGGGCTGAGGTCAAGGGTTAAAATTTCCATTTCCTCTTCCTCTCCTACCCTACTACCCGGCTCCTGCTCCTCACTGAAATGAGCACTGTAGGGAGCAGAGGGTCACACCAACCTTATGATTAGCAAGCAGGGCTCCAAGTGAGAGGTGGACCTCAATGTGTGTTGCCTCTCTGGCTGGCCCTGCTACTGTGGGGAGGTGCTTCTAGTGGGATGAATGGACTTCAAAATGGGGGCACCCCTTGATCTAGCCCTCCTAGCCACCAGGATATGGGGCCTGCTCCAAGCTCAGTGAAATCAACGGGAGTCTTTCCATGGGCTTCCATTTTGGAGGAGGCGCATAGAAATTGTCTTTGCAGGAGAACGGAGATATTTCTGCTTGGGTACCAGAGGCATTTTCCTTTCATGTAGGTGTGCTACCCAGGAGAAGATGAGGGTAAAAGTCAGGGGGAGGGAAAGTGTGGGAAGGGGAAACGCCCACCATTTTCTGTTGCAGGCTAGACTGAATGTAGAAACCATGGTCTTGGTTAGCAGCAGCCTCTCTAAAACTATACCCTTAGGCATTAACAGTCAAGGCTGGAATAAGGGATCAAGAATCCACATAAACCATCAAAAAATAATACACTCAGTGTAGCTAAATGGATGCTGTATTTATCAAACCAAAGTGCATCATTCTAATGACTCCAAACGGGGTTGCATTGCACGTTTTGGGTGTGCAGATTTCAAGGAATTCAAACAGAAACTAATTCTGAATGTGATCCAGTGGCAGGAAGAAGGTAAGAGAACCTCAGACAAATCCCAGAACAATTGCACTACTTTTTTCAGTATTAATTTTAATAAAAGAAAAAGACGCACAGACACACAAAGTACATTCAAACAATGCGAAAGAGATTATTGAAACTGCAGGAAATTCAGTTATGGCTGGAGTTTTTGTCAAATCAATTCAAACCATTTATTTAGTGAATTTAGCTCTTTTATCTTGTTCATGAGTTGTCCACAATTGCAACGTGAGTTTTAAAAATGGTTTGTTATGCAAACTTGTGCAATGAGTAATTTTTACACATGTGATACTGTGGGTTGTTTATGGACTAGTCTTGGCCCCATTCCTGCAATGAATTCTGTGCATGCAGAACCTTGCACTTACATGGAGTCCCTGGGCTTCTCTGGGGCTATGTAGAAACCCAAAGGGATGTCTTGCATGGAGGTCATCAGAAGAGCCAGGCCTTAGAGAGTGCAGCAGGTCAGAAAACAGGAAAAGTGTTACATGATTTTTTCCCATTTTTCAGGGTTCCAAAATGATTTTTCCATTTTTTGTGACATTTTCCATATTTTTACCAAAATTTGTATCAACATTTTTAACAACATTATTTCTGAAACGTTTTGTTTACCAACACTCCAATTTTCAGTAAGAAAATGCTTTTCTGTAAATGAAAATTTCCAGAAATGGTTTAGGTAAAAAATGTTAGTTAAAAAATAGTCATGGAAAATTTCAAGAAAACCAGAAAATGTGAATAATGTCAGTAACCATTTTTTGTGAAAAGATTTGTCTTTGAGGAAAAGGCCAATTTTGACCAATAAGCCTTTGTGCGCCAAAAAATTTGACCAGCTCTATTTATTCAGCCAATGATTTGGTATGTGAATCTTGTAACTGTTCCCCAGAAATGACATGGTATTTTCTTTGCTGTCTGATCGGCTGACCTAACCCTCTCCTTTTTCCCATCTGAAACAAATTTTATTTCTTACTTTCTGCGAACAGCCACATGAGCATAAATCAGGCCAGATACAAATGGGCAAGAAAAATCTATCTCTTTGAGCTATATTGTAATGATTTGGAAAGAGGAGCATAAAAATCCCTCCCTTACCGAAGAGTTGGACAGATTAATGAATGATGTTATCAGTCCTCTTGGGATGCTGACTCAGACATAACTATCTCTGCAGAGGTCAAGAGGAGAGACAGACTGCAGGAACAAGAGTTCAATAAGCTGGTTCAATGAAACCATCTTTGGCTCTTCATTCATAAACCAGGTGGTTTCAGTCTTGGGGATAGATTGAGCTTTCTGAGGCTATCACAGGCATCTTTTTTCTAACCCTTTAATCATTCTTGTGGCTCTTTAATTGTTCTTGTGGCTCTTCTCTGAACCCTCTGCAATTTATTAATATTCTTCTTGAATTGTGGGCATCAAAACTGGACACAGGAGTCCAGCAGAGGACACACCAATGCCAAAGACAGAGGTGAAATAACCTCCCTGCTCCTACTTGAGATTCCCCAGTTTAAGCATCCCAGGATCCCATTAGCTCTTTTGGCCTCAGCGTCACACTGGGAGATTATGTTCAGTTGATTATCCACCCCTACCCTCAAATCTTTTTCAGAGTCACTGCTTCCCAGGATAGAGTCCCCTAGCCTGTATGCTTGGCCTACATCCTTTGTTCCTAGATATATACATTTGCATTTAGCCATATATTGTTTGCTTGTGCCCAGCTTACCAAGCAATCATTCGGTATGAGTGACCTGTCCTCCCCAATTTTCGTGTCATCTGTAAACTTCATCAATGGTGATTTTATGTTTTCTTCCAAGTCATTGGTAAAAATGTTAAATAGCGTAGAATCAACAACCAGTCCCCGGAGGACCAGTGGTGAGCTGGACCCGGTTCCCACCGGTTCGCTGGAACTGGTTGTTAAATTTAGAAGCCCTTTTAGAACCAGTTGTCCAGCGGGAGACAACTGGTTCAAAAAGGGCTTTTAAATTTAACAAAAACCCCAGCAGCTCCCTACCCTTCCCCCAGCACCAGCTCACCTCACTCCGCCTCACCTCCTCCCTTGAACGCTCCCGAGGCTTCTCCTCCCCCTCCCTGGCTTCCTGCGAATCAGCTGTTTGAGCGCGAAGCTTGGGAGAGCTGAGAAGGAAGCAGCGGCTTCCCATAGGTGAGCTGGGGCAGGGGTGCAGGGGTGCGAGAAGGGATTCAGGCACCGCATGGCTCCGGCTTGGCCCCCGACCCCATCCCCAGGTGGCGCGGCTCCCGCCTGGCCCTGGCCAGCTGGGCGCCCCGACTCTGGCCCCGGCTGAGCGCCCCAGCTCTGGTCCCAACCCCAGCCGAATGGCCCAGCCCGGCCTCCAACTTCAGGCAGCGTGGTAAGGGGGCAGGGAGCATGGAGGGGGTGTTGAGTAGAGGGCAGGGGAGTTGGGGGGGTGGATTAGTGTCGGGGCGTTCAGAGGGCAAGGAACAGGGGGATTGAATGGGGGCAAGGGTCCCGGAGGGGCAGTCAGGAAGGAGCAGGGGTTGGATGGGGCGGCAGGGGGCAGTCAGGGGACAGGGAAGGGGGGTGGATGGGGCAGCGGTCCAGTGGGGAAGGCTGTCAAGGAACGTGGGGGATTGGATGGGACATTAGTCCCGGCAGGGGCATGAACCCCTCATGAGGTGAGGAGGAGGGAACTGGTTGTTAATATTTTGGCAGCTCATCACTGTGGAGGACTCCACTAGAAACACACTCACTCGATGATGATTCTCCATTTCCAATTACATTTTGAATCCTATCAGTTAGCCAGCTTTTAATCTGTTTAATAGGTGCTGTGTCAATTTTATATCGTTTTAGTTTTTTCATCAAAATGCCATGCGGTACCAAGTCAAATGCCTTACATCAACACTACTACCTTTATTAACCAGCTTGTAATCTTATAAAAAAAAAGACATATGCGGAGTTGTTGTAGCCTTATTGGTCCCAGGATATTAGAGAGACGAGGTGGGGGAAGTAATATCTTTTATTGGACCAGCTTCTGTTAGTGAGAGAGAGACAAGCTTTTGAGCATACGCAGAAGTTCGTCCAGTAAAAGATATTACCTCGCCCACCTTGTCTCTCTAAAAAATAGGATACCAAGTTAGCTTGACAGGGTTTATTTTCCACAAACCCTTGTTGATTAGCATTAATTATATTACTCTCCTTTCCATCTTCATTGATTGAGTCTCATATCAGCTATTCCATTATCTTGCTTGCAGCTAATCAGTTAGGGAGCTCTCAAGCTAATAAAGACTTGTTGCTGGACTTCACACCCTCATGGGACACATTACAGTAGCTCCAGAGTCTTCAGCACGGGGAATGGCTGGCCCTAAGGACTGGTAATAGAGGTATGGAAACTTCCACCTGCCTCATGGGTAGCCCAAATCTGGCCCTAGCCAGTAGTGACTGAAAGCCAAATAGTGACCTGTGGAAATCAAAGCTAGTGATTACAGGTCCTATCTAGGAGGTAGGGCTGCCACCTTCAAGATGCAGGAAAAAATGGCTGCTGCCCAACCCCCCTCTCTCCAGCCTCTTCCTCTCTCAGGTGCCTCCACCTACACACACTATGCCCCCCTCACACAGATGGGAGACTAGGGGGGGTTCAAGGCCTCTTCACCTCTTGTCTTTCCAGCACCCTTACACCCACCGCATCCCAGATGCTGCAGTCCTCAAGGGAGTCTCCTTCCATCCCCACACAGGAGCCCTGGCCTCAGTCCCCACATCTCATCCCTCCCTGCTGGTCAAATGTAGATCCCTCTTGCTTCCAGGTCCCTGGTGCCAAGAGTAGCTGCTATGACTTTGGCAGAAAGAAGGCCCAGGGCACAGAGCAGGCCCAGGTGCCGCAACCCCTCCCAGCCACGTGACATGCATGTGCCACAGTTGCAAGATTGTTTCATGCTGCACGCACATGCAGCTTACAGACAAGAAAGAACAACAGTCAAGTCTCCAGGAGAGAGCGTGCAGTGTGGGGCCCCCTCTGTAACACACTGCATCAATGCCGCCTCACAGAATGGCAGCTTCCTGCTGCAGACAACAGATTGCTTATTCGTTTGAAGGTGCAGCACAAAGAAAATAACCATAACTGTTACGAGGCCATGCGCTGCAACTACCCCAACCCCTTCATGAAACAGGGAAGGAGGAGGATGGCGGATGTGCATGGGGGAAGCATGTGTTGCTACTGTTCCTGTTCTCTGCATATACAGAACTCGACTCTTCAGGCTAATGTTTTTCACAAGCACCAAATTAGCCTTTAGTGTTAAAATCTGCTTTCACATTGGTGTAGATCAGGAATGATATCATGTGTGAAGTCCATGATGCACCAGGAAGTTTGGTCAAGGAACAGACCACATGGGAGATGTAGTCCAGCCATGGACCTCAGCCCCTAGGAGAGAATGGGAACGTCTGGTGCCTGAACTACAACACCCATGAGGCAATGCAGCACTATCAGTTTAATGTTGAAGTGACTCAAAATGAAACAGTTCAGGTCCATTCAGCAAAGCAAAATCTTGATTCAAGTTGACCAAATGAAATGTTTTGTTTTAGTTTTCCTGATGGAAAATTAAGAAGTTTTGACAAAATCAGCATTTTCCTGAGGAAAAAAAATAAATTTTGTGGAAAGAGCATTTTCTACTGAAAAAATTATGTGATAGAAAATTCCAGACCACCTGCAGTGTAGAGTTGGTCAAAAATACCTGTTGAAACAGATTTTGGCAACATCAAACCATTTCATTACAACACCAACACGATACACTTTGATCTAGAAAAGAAGATAAAATGTTTCAATTGGTTCTAAGTAGCAGCTGCCCTTAAAGTTTTAAAAAAATCAAATCAAATCTTCTGATCTTTGTATTTTAATGGTTACATTAGGTCTTATTCATTCTACATGATGTGCTACTACTATTAGCATGTCACAAAATAACACAACAATAATATAAATATGAAAATAATCCATCAAATAACCATCTAAACAAACTGTTGATCTTTTAAAACAGAAATTTTCTGAAATGAAACTTTTTGGACATTCCATTTCATGGACATTTTGAAAATGTTTGGGTTTTGTTCCAATTTGGCATGAAAACAAATGTAGAAGTTCCCCATGAAATAGAATTTCTGAGGTTCAGCCAGTTCTGTTCTAGGTATATCCTGCGACTTATCAAACCAGGAGAGGATATAGGCCAGCTGCAACTCTAGTGAGCTTGTCTGACAGTGGAAAACTGCAAACGAAAATGACTGACGTTCTTTATGAGCTCACAGAGAACATGGGTATTGTATCAGTTGCGTGACTCAGGAACTATGCACCTTTTGACCAGTGGGAGGCAGTGGGGGCTGCATCAGTGTTGAGAGCAGCTTGATGGTAATGAAGTTGGGAGAAGTGGAGTGGAAATTAGGTCAGGTTAGATGACCCAAGTGACCAAGATGCCAGGGTGATGGGTGTGGTGTAAAAACATAAATAGAAGAGAGCAGAATTTCTTGCCCGGCTGTCATTCTCTTAGCTCAGCATTGCCGAGTGTCTCTAAAACAGCCCTGCCTTTGCAATTCACTCCATTTGCTAGAGAAGAAGCACAAGTACATTTCAAGGCACAATGTGGGATGTTTTTATTTACTCCAGCTTAATCCTCTGATTTCAGTGGGTATTTCCTGTCTTCTGATTCCTGATGGGAGGACTGTGGGTTTTGATGTGCCCCTCTGTGGATGGTTTTATGGAACAAAACAGAATAATTCCTTTGTTCTATTTCTCTCCAATGTCTGTTTGGGAAAATGCGTATGCCCTTAACAATAATGTGCATGCTGAGAGCAGTTTCCATTCAAAGGCTCTCAAGGTGCTGTACAAACATAAATAAATTTAACCTTGCCAGAGCCCTGCAACATCAGTAGTATTCCCATGCCACAGAAGGGAAAACCGAGGCACGGATAGGGTACAGTACTGTGCTCAAAGTCCTATAGCAAATTGGTGGCAGAGCTGAGAAACAGAACCCAGAGATCCTCAGTCACAGACCTGTGCTTCCATTAATAGACAATACTGCCTCTTTGAAAACCTGGACCACCATCTGTATTTTTATCAGTGAAAAACATATTTTCCCAATGGGTGGATTAGCCTTTGGCGTCACTTCATCTGGCTGACTGCCACCCTACCTGCTGGGAGCAACCTTGCCCAGAAAATCAGGCCAAGACAATAGAGTGACTTGCTGCCAACTCCCTGAGCGAATCTTTCCAGGGACAGATTGTCAAACCGGCACCCTGGGAGCCACACTACAATGGAAACTTCCCTTTGTTCGTTAGTAGGGTCTAGACTTGCAGCTCATCTGGGAAAGGGATGGAGGTAAGAGCAGACACCTAACAAAATCCCAAGTCTTGGACCCAATTAGACACTGATGGCCAGATTTTCAAAGGTTTTTAGACACCTAAAATTGCACCTAGACACCTAAATCGGTTGGTGTTCGGTCCCTAGGTGTTTATCAAAATCCCATTAGGTGCCCATATACTTAAAAAAACCGTTCCTGTCAGATATTACAAGGAAGGATGAGTGGGATAGATAGATAGATAGATAGATAGATAGATAGATAGATTATATTAGATAGAGGGAGTGTATAGGGATACATAGATAGATGTGTATGAGGATTGGTAGGTAAACAGGCAGACATAGATAGATAGATAGATAGATTCTGTTTTCTGTTATGCTACTGTAAATTTGGTGTCACTCTACTGACTTCACTGGAAGGACCCTAGTGTTAAACCAGTGCAACTGAGATCCCAGTCTGGCACCTTATCCCTAGGGAGACTCTCCTTCAGCCATCTGGACCAGTTCCACATGGCTCCTTCCAGCAGATCAGCCCAGCTGAACAACTTCGGATTAATTAATTCCACAAGCTCTACTGGATTTCCAGAAACAGCCTTCTCCATTCCCTCCCTTGACTGCAGGGATGGTCTGCTTGTGACAGGAGCCAATCGTGACATAATGAAGCTAGCACGAGGCGTTATTAAAACAAATGACACTGCAGTCCCACAGGGAGCAAAGGGGTGGGGAGGGCTGGAAGCCATTGTCTCCTTTTAAACACAACACAATTTTGAATAATATAGCTGCATACCCTGACGGCTGCCTGAAAGCAAACCTCTGGCAGGCAGTCACTCTCCAGCGAGCCTGGGATGGGGTCGCCAGGGCTGGAACACACTTTCTGAATTGAATCAGTGGACTGTGAAATAGGAATTACTGACAGCTCTTAAGTATATCAAGAGAACAGCCCTATTCCTTAATACTGAGCCACTAATAGACATCTAGAAACCTATAAAAGAGACAATTCCTCTATATCATCCTAGTTAAATCAATGTACTTATATTACCCTCATCATTTTCCCTTTAACGTTTATTACATTTTGCCACTGTAATTTATTTTTTCATATCCATCAGCCGATTAAAGACTTTATTCTGAAGATACACAAATCCTTGTGACCGAGTTGAAACTGACCTAAACTGTTAAGTAAAAGCAGTCTGAGGAAGGAGGTTGGGATTTTTCTCTGCACTTCCTTTCCTCTTTCTTTAAACTCATTCATTCTCCTGATTGAAACAGCACATTGCTGTCCAGGAGCGTAACTTATGCATCGAGCCTGGGTCTCTTTCCTCTACCTATCCGGTTACTTTCATGGAAGCCTCCATTCTAGTTTCTGACCGCCTGAGAATCCACTGATGAATGCATCCTTACTGCACATCTGGGAGATGGAAGAATAGCAAAATCCCTGTTTTACACAAGGGATTCTGAGGTACAGAGTTAATCAGGGCTCAATTGTCTTGTTATCTCTAGCCCCTGTGGAAGGGACGGAGCAGTTGTGCGGTACCTACCATGCCACCAAGATGAAGTAAATTGCTACTGGCCTTACCAATGACAGATCACAAACTCTACTTCCCTGCCAGCTCACTTGTGCTGGCCAGTGCCCTTGGGGTGGAGCAATCCCCAGCCTTCTCTGCTCACTTGCCTGTAGGTGGGTAGGAAATTCCAGGCATAGACTTCTCGCTTTCCCATCCTGACTCAGCCCTGGTTTACACTACGAGTTTAGGTCAAATTCAGCAGTGTTATATCGATTTAACCCTGCACCTGTTCACACGGCAAAGCTGGTTTTTTCAACTTAAAGGGCTCTTAAAATGGATTTCTGTATTCCTCCCCGATGAGGGGATTAGCGCTGAAACCAACCTTGCCAGGTTGAATTTGAGGTAGTGTGGGGTAGTGTGGTTGCAATTCAACAGTATTGACTTCTGGGAGCTATTCCAGAGTGCTCCATTGTGACCGCTTTGGACAGCACTATCAGCTCAGATGCACTGGTCAGGAAGAGAGGAAAAGGCCCGTGAACTTTTGAACCTCATTTCCTGTTTTGCCAGCATGGCAATCTGCAAGTGAGTGCAGATCTCATCAGCAAAGGTGACCATGATGGAATCCCAGAATGGCAAAAGAGCTCCAGCATGGACCGAACGGGAGGTACCGGATCTGATCGCTGTGTAGGGAGAGGAATCCATGCTATGAGAACTCCGTTCCAAAAGATGAAATGCCCAAACATTTGAAAAAATCTCCAAGGGAAGAAGGACAGAGGCTATAACAATGTCATGTGAAACTTAAGGAGCTAAAGCAAGCCTACCAAAAAAAACAGAGAGGCAAATGGCCGCTCCAGGTCAGAGCCCCAGACATGCTGCTTTTATGACGAGCTGCATGCCATTCTAGGAGGTTCCCCTACAACTACCCTTCCCCTGGGCTTTGACTCCATCAATGGAGTAGCACACAACAGGGATGCGGGTTTTGGAGACGAGGAAGATGATGAGGACGTGGTTGAAGATAGCTCACAGCAAGCAAGCGGAGAAACCGTTTTCCCCGACAGCCAGGCAATGTTTCTCACCCTGGACCTGGAGTCAGTACTCCCCGAACCCACCCAAGGCTGCCTCCTGGACTTGCCAGGTAGAGAAGGGATCTCTGGTGAGTGTACCTTTGTAAATATTATACATGGTTTAAAAGCAAGCGTGTTTAATGATTAATTTGCCATGGCATTCACGGCCAGTACAGCTACTGGAAAAGTCTGTTAATGTGTCTGGGAATGGAGTGGAAATCCTCCAGGGACATCTCCATAAAGCTCTCCTGGATGTACTCTGAAAGCCTTTGCAAAAGGTTTCTGAGGAGGGCAGCCTTATCCCATCCTCCATTACCATGTCAGGCCAGTAGCATGTAGTCTGGAATCCTTGCATAACAAAGCACGGCAGAGTATGGTCCCAGTGTTTGGGTGTATCCCAGTGCTACCACCAGTTTAAGAGCTGCACATGTGCTTGTTCTTGAGCACTAACTACTGATGCCTTATCTATTAACTGTTTACATATATGCTGGGCATTTCTCTTTTATAGGGTTCAGAGTTGTAGCCGTGTTAGTCTGTATCAGCAAAAACAATGAGGAATATTTGTGGCACTTTTGAGACTAACACATTTATTTGGGCATAAGCTTTCGTGGGCTAAGACCCACTTCATCAGATGCATGGAGTGGAAAATACAGTAGGAAGATATATATATACATAGTACATGAAACGATGGTAGTTGCTTTACCAATTCTAACAAGACAATTCAATTAAAGTGGGCTACTATCAGCAGGAGGAAAAATCACTTTTGTACTGGTAATCAGGATGGCTCATTTCAGCTGCTTTGTGGGAGATCTGATTCTCCAGTACTTCCCTTCTTGGCCACAGTCTGACTCTGAGGCCTAGTTTACACTCATGAGGTTATTACACTACGTGAATAACGTAGCTGAAGTCGACGTACTTAGATCTACTTACCACTGTGGTAAGTCAACGGCAGACACTCCCCCATCGACTCCGCCTGCGCCTCTCGCCCTGGTGGCATATCGGAGTCGATGGGAGAGCACTTGGAGATCGATTTATCACGTCTAGACTGGACGCGATAAATCGACCCCTGCTGGATCGATCGTTGCCCGTCAATCCAGTGGGTAATGTTGACAAGCCCAAAGTGACTTGCCCTGCTGCATAGCCAAGAACTGAACCCAGTTCTTATGAATGACTTAACCGCAAGATCATCCTTCCTCTCACTCCTTGACTTCAGAGGAGTGACTCCTGATCTACATTTGTGGGAAAGGAGAATTGGAACTCACCCAGCTATGTTTTATAAACCACACATTGCCATTTAACATCCTCCTCGACACCAGGCATATATACATTTTGGAGTTCTTTCTCACTGTTCTAAGCACAGGTAATTTGCTCCCTGAGCTGCTGATGCAGTTTCTTCATTAGGGACAGTCTCCTAGCAACCCTGCAGCCATATCTCTGAGATTAAGGCAACTTCTTGGGATTTCTTCCCTATCCTGTTTTCTGGCTTTTATTTGATTTTTATTTGATTTACTTAAACATTCCCATTTGTCAGCTTATGTGTCTGGAACCCCTGTTCTCTCTCTATTTGCAGAGAATGTCATCAGCCCGTGGTTAAGCCCAGGCACATTAATGCCTTCATTTTTTTCCAAATGGCTTGGATTATGGCACTGAATACACACCATTCCCTAGGTTTGCAGATGATACCCATTGCAAGTAATGAGAAGCAGCGTAATCAGATGCAGACGGCTTTGGATCATTAGGTACCTGATCATGCATTGCTGAGCACAAGGAAATGCTGGTAATAAAATGGGAGAGCAGGAAGCCAAAACTGGATGAATGTACATAAAACAAGAGAGCACAGCTGCACAGGAAAATGAGCCCGAGGGAGCAACTGCAGAGTACACACTACAACCTTCAGTCCTGGGTCTGCTGGACCAGGCTGAGCAAAGCCAGCCAACCTCCAAAGAGCTGACAAAACTGCCAGCAAGGGTGGAAACCTGCTCTTAGTTTTAACCAGTATGATGTGACCAGTGCACTTTGTAGATAAAAGATTGGAATTGCTCCAGCCTTGCATTTAATATCCACAGGCTGTATGTACATCCCCTGCTGCGGCTTTGAGGAGTCTTAAACTAGACATGATCATTTCTTTAGTTTCCCTGCTCACCATATTGTAACGGGTGAGTGGTGCCTGAAAAACCCTACTATGTTGCCAGGTATTGATCCTACTGGGTAAGGGTTATTTGGGTTCTGCTGACTTGCTACAGGAGGTGACTTGTCACCCATCCCATATAAGGAGTGGGGGAGTGGCTTTTTTAGGAGAAAGTGACAAAGAGTCCTATGGCATCTTATAGACTAACAGACGTATTGTAGCATGAGCTTTCGTGGGTGAATACCCACTTCGTCAGATGCAGGAGAATGGATGTAGGGTGTGGGCTGAGCAGGACTGAGGGAGGAGCCCTTGAAGCAGCCGCAATTGGTAAAAAGGCTTAGACTGGGCTTTCATGTCACATTATTTTGGAATTCACTCGTTGTTAACAATTCAGACCCCGCCCCATCCCCAACAGGGGAGAGATTTTTGGCCTCTGTGAGTATGTAGCTTAGTTTGGAGTGGTCTAGTGGATTCAGCCCCCTTTTCCACATTTGTCATCTCGGCTATGCTTAGCATTGTGTATGGGATATACAAGACTGATGTGCCTGGAATGATTAATAACTAGTGATTCCTTCTGGCCCTCACAAATTAGAAAAACTATCCACCTCTGCTTATCTCCGAATAGGATCCACCTATTAAGACAATAAGAAAATGGTCCACATCACATGAGACACTTGCTCTAAGGACCCACAGATCAGCCACGGTTGGCCATTCCCCTCCCCAACTATAGAAACAAAGATGGCTAAGTGACGGTTTATCTCGTAGGCAAGAATGTCTCATTATTTGCATATGTATCAATGTCTTTCTCCCTCCCAACCTAGCTAAAAAAATTCCTAGTTACTAAATAAGTGTCTGTGATGGGGTATCCACTCCATCCTAGGCCTGAAAGGGCTATGGTGGCTAGCGGGGCTGCACCTGGAGGAAGAGCCAGGGAGCAGGGATTAATTAGATGAGGCTCAGCTGGATGGGAAGGGGAGAGGCTTGTATAAAGCCCAGGAGTTGCAAGAAGCTGGAGGCTACAGGGAAGGAGTCTGTAGTTACTCCCCTGGAGAAGGGAGGTGTGTTTCGGGGCACAGGAGCAAGCACCCTACTGTTACTCTCAGGGAGGAGGGAGCTGTGTGGATGGCAAACCTAGAGCCAGAAAGACAGGAAAAGCTTCAGGGGAAACCAGCAAGTCATGGGATAGTGCAGACCTTGGCTGCTGAAGAAGACCCCTGAACTGGAACCTAGAGAAAACGGCGGGCCTGGGTTCTCCTACCAGCCAATGGGATCATGGCTCAGAACAGACAGTGGAGAGCAGACTGCCTTAGACAATTTGTCCTAAAATACTTCGCTATCCCAGAAGAGGAGGACCCTAGTGACCTGGCTGGAGGGCCAAGTTGCAAGGAAGGAGAATCGGGAGTTGCAGAGATGGATGGAGAGATTGCCACAGGAAGGCACAGACCCTGGAAGGAGCTAATTCCCAGATCTGCCAGGAGGAGGTGATCCTAGTGGTGAGTGGACCCTGTGACAGTGTCACACCCTGCTTTCCTTTTCAAATGTTGAATGGATCAAGAATGGGTGGGTGAGGGAAGCTGCAAGGTAAACAAACTAGAAATGCAGCTGTAGGATTGAAGGTCAAAAAATCCAAGCCATATGTTTTCACCCCAAATTATAAACTATGCATTGTTTCCTTGTAAATCATATATATCACAAATAATCCATCTTTCACCCCAAATTAGAATTGGCACATTTATTTGCCTTGTGAGTCAGATTTACATCCTTCTGTATGTGAAAAAATGTCTCTTGTTTTATTGCAAATCCTGAATAATGTGAAATGGTTAGTATGATCAAAGAATGTATGGTATAGGTCCCCCAAATTTAGAAGGTAATAAAGATTTTGTTGGTCGTCATTTTGAATAATTGTTGCACTCTGGAAGTAATAGGAATTGTTTGGCACAAGGAAGGAGAAATGTTGAAAGATGTAAACTAGGGTATAACTATGGGATATTAAGAGAAATTGCTTTTAAAAGGTGATCTCAATTGATAGCGGGAGCAAATAATGAAATAAAATCTTTGAAACTAAACACACTTAAAAATGCCTCCGACAAGAAACGCATAAAGCAAATGTGTTACACACCACAGCCATATGCTGGATATCGATGGAAGCAGCAGAGAAGTTAGGAGAACTGAAATCTGAGGACTCACTTGGCACATGTCCAGTAGGAATCGAAGGGTGATCTCCCTCCATTGAGCCCTGAAGTGAGGGTATATAAAATCAAGTCGACATATGCTCTGAGAAAGTGACTGAACTCAGCACAGAAAGCTGCAGAATCCCAAGTGCGACCGACGCTTGGACCAGCCATGTGGAAGATCTCCCCTCATCCCAAGGTTAAGTGGATAAGAAGTGGTGAGATTTCATCTCAAAGATAACATTTTCCCTTCTATTCTTTAATATAAATAGCTGTATTTTATCTTGCTGAGTCTGCACTCTCTACTGAGACCTCAAGTAACCATCTATTTGATTCTAACTTCTCTGTAAGTCCAAATTGGCCTAAGAGAGATTGAAAACAATAACTCGAAGCAATTGCTCTTAATATTCTAAACTTGTCCCTTTTGGACTGGTCTTTTTAAAGAGAAGTAACCACACTCTTCAGAGTGCTGTAAGTGCACCCTTGGAAGTATGATAAAGAACTGAGACTTGGTAATAAGACATCTTGGTAATTTTCATTGTTCTTTGATGTAAGTGCTGAGCCTCTACTCTGTGATAATTGCTTGCAGGTCTGTTTTGTGGGTAGCACACACAACCAGTTGTGTACACATTGGCTTGGTGAACTGTTGATTCCATATTTACGTGGTTCTGGGCGAATTAATAAATTGTTGGCTGGTTAGGAATAAGCGAGCATCCTGATTTTGAGAAACACCGTTCAAGTTAACAGTTGACCTGAAAAGAACCCAACGTTAACCTAGTAAGCTAATGCTCCAGGGACTCAATCCAAAGGGATCATCCAAGTGAATTCTATTATAGATTGGCAAACCTAGTTTGTTAGTTATTTAACAAACTGGCACCCTGGCAAAGTCACAAATTGACCCCCTGTCATGTTTATAATTGCAAAGGAGGCATCTCCAGCCCCGACCTGCCCCTAACATGACTAGGAGCTGTGCACCTAATTTACTGAGCTTCAGAGCCAGGAACTACCCCAAAGTTTGCAGGAATGGAAAGAATTTTAAGTTCATGGGGCAGCTGCAGGGAATAAACAACTAATTTCTCTACTACAGGGCTAACTTTAAAGCACTCAGCCATGCCACTTGCTTTTAGTTCACCTTAATGCTCTAGCATGCTGAGCTTTCCTATTGCAGTTTTTTCTGTCTATCATCCAAGACAGCCCAAGGAAACAAGAACTCAGGCAAAAAATAAAAATAAAAAAAAAATATACAGGAGCGTAAGCATAGGTTCCTTCTGCAGCAGCAGGAGGCCTGATTGAATGAGGGATGTTGCCCTTGTCCATGCCTGTAGATTTTTTTTCTGTTCAGTAGCTGTAGCTCTCTACTGCTTTCCCTGTTCCCATCCATGCACATGTTTGAAGGGCTTTCTGCTTCGAAGAGAAGCCAAGAAATTCAATCATTCTTTCTGTCTTGATTTCTTTCTTTGCTTGTTGGTTGCATTTCAGCAAAGTATGTCATGCACCCGTGAGGCTTATCAAATGAGTGGTTTGGTGTGCAGGCAAGAGTTGGGGGAATGCTGCTGAAAATAATGTTTTGTGGGTATACATCTGAGTTTTGTAAGCATGTTCCCTGGGCATGGGTTTGTGCCCCTGTGCTGCTTGCTTCCCTCATTGAGGTCATGTGCAGCAAGGTTTGTGGAAACTGCCAATTTCCAGTGGCTCTTACAAAATATTCATGGAATATTGTGTCCTTTGGCATCATGTTCCTGACTCCAGTTCATCCAATCAAGAAGCAGAAATAATACCATGTGACCTCTGGGGCCACTCTTAAATTTGGGCATATCCTTTACCACGTACATGGCCTACCGTTATCCAGTTGGGAAGTCATGTGGAATCACTTATATAAGGGGCTAAACTGGGATCTCAGTTGCATTAATGTAAATCCAGAGTCATTCCAGTGAAGTAAGACTGATGTAAATTTGGTGGTACCACTATCTAATCTATTTATCATCTGTGATGTCTGTAGGGCAGCCCTTATGACAGGTATTGCAACCACATGCAGTGTCTTTGGAGACCATTGCATTAAATTCATGAATGGTTTATGCATGATTGTTTTTCCCTTCTTGGGTCCTCTGGGAACTGAAAACAGTGGGTAGTGATTAAGGGGTGTCACTGAGACTACACAACTCCAGAGACATTCCGCCCCCTGTTTAGAGTGGGTTTAAATCTGGTTATTGTCTCGATATGTTTTCTCTTTAGTGCTTTTGCACTGTGGATTGCTTGGAAGAGCTGTAAAAACACTGTCATTGTCATGGGAGAGAAAGCAATGCACAGGTGCTGGTGGTTACATAGGCTTTAGCTACACAGGCGCTTTACAGCTCTGCAACTTTCTTGCTCAGGGGTGTGAAAAAACACCCCCCTGAGCACAGCAAGTTACAGCGCTGCAAAGCGCCAGTGTAAACAGTGCCCCAGCGCTGGGAGCGCGGCTCCCAGCGCTGCCAGCTAATCCCCACGGGGAGGTGGAGTACCTGCAGCGCTGGGAGAGCTCTCTCCCAGCGCTGGCACCGCTACCACACTCGCACTTCAAAGTGCTGCCGCAGGAACTGTACAGCTGCAAGTTTAGCCATACCCATAGACTGGCTTGTTGGGGATATTGCAGTGTGAGGCAGGGAACTATACAGTCGTAAAGCCCGTGGTCAGAAGGGAGTGGGACAAGGGTCTTTGCCCAGACACAAGTGACTGCTGGAGCGCTGAACCCTGACTGAGCACTCCTGGAATGGACCATGAAGGGAATACAGGTAATTGACACTGTGACAGACACTCCCATGGGTATCTCAGCCCAGATGGGCCCATCGCCACTGCTGAGCACTCACCCATGATCTGTATTGCTCACCGTGGGCTGGTCATTTTCCCTGGATGTCTCTCAGCTTCCCACTCCTGGGCTTGCTGGGAGGTCAAGGGGACACTGCCTCCCCTGAGGTGACTGCCCGGTCTCCTATTGGGTATGTCTGTGCCTGTTTGTGGGGAGAAGTCCCAGGCTCCATACTGGGGGGGCAGTGGAGGGATTGGGTGGCCGCTGGGTATTTAACTCTTTCAGCACCTGATTGCTCATTCCCGGAGTCACTGGAGGCTTGATGCACAGCTTTTTAGTCACAAATCATTTTTCAGGAGTAAAACTCTGGGCATAATTCATGCCCCTACAAGAAGGCACTAGCCCACAGCTCTTTTAAATACGTGCCCCTTACGGTATGAGACAGAGGATGCGTTTGTGATTAAGGCTCTGGACTGGGATGCCAAAGCTCATAGTTCAGTACCCAGTTCTTCCCTATGCTTATTCTGTGACTTTGAGTTACACTGGCATTGAGGAGTTGTAAAATAGCCGGAGTCCATCCCCTGGAACCTTTGTCAGGTGCATCAGTGGCTGTATGTCCTGTAGCCTGCGGTACAGGCGATACAATCATGGAGTTGGGCTGGAAGGGACCTTGAGAAGTCATCTAGTCCAGCCCCCTGTGCTGAGGCAGGACCAAGTAAACAGAGACTATCCCTGACAGATATTTGTCTAACCTGTTGCTAAAAACCGCCAATGATGGTGCTTCCACAACCTCTCTTAGTAACATGTCCTGGTACTTAACTATCCTTTTAGCGGAGAAAGTTTCTCCTCCTATCTAAATCTCCCTTTACTACTTGTCCTACCCTCAGGGGACATGGAACACTTGTTCATTAGCCTCTTTATAACAATCTTTGACATATGCGAAGGCTGGTCTCATGTTCCCCCTCAGCCTTCTCTTCTCTGTACTAAACATGCCCAGTTCTTTCAACTTTTCTTCTCAGCCCATGTAGAAAGGGATGGGGGAAGTGTGCCTTTACTCTGGTTATTCCTAGCTGCCGCAGGCTGGGATGCAAGGGAGCTCAGCTCTCAGGTTGCCCTGGCCTACCCTTCAGGCAAATCATTTCTTATCTGTAAAATGGGCATAATGATACAGACCTGCTGGGCCCTGAATGGGATCAAATTTGCTGGTCTCTCAAGTGCTCTGTTAGAGAGAGGGGGAAAGAGAGGCATTTACCATAAAGCATTTTTAATTGAAGAATGAAATTAAGGAGAGGGGATTAAAGTGGTGCTTAATTCTCTATACCCCTAATTACCTGCTGCCACTGACTTTGGGGGTGGGTAAAGGAAATTGAAACAGGCAAAAAATAATTATCCTGTCCAGATGAAAGGCTCCTTGAAACCAGTCAGAGTATTTGTATTGACTTCAAGTTGGCTTTGGATTGGGCCCAATGCCATAAAAAGGATTCAGGCTTTGCAGGGCTTGGACCCTCACCTCTGTTGTAGGCTTGTCCCCTCCCTGGAGAATCCATTCCGCCGTGCCATTGAAATAGTCTATGAGCTCTCAGGATCTTGTCTGCTATTGCACTGAATTATGGAAACCAGCCAGCCTCTCCCAGTGGAAATTGCACACAAAGAGGGAGAAAGAACCTTATTAGTGGGGAAGGGTGAATGTGGCAGGAATAATCCAGCCTCCTTCCTCTCTCTATGTGTTTCTCTGCAGACTCTTATTTTAGCTCGGTGTCTCTGAACACGCATGGCCGCAACTGTAGCTCCCTCCTGTTCCCTCTCCTGCTTTGCTGGATCGGCTCAGTGCCTCTGCAAAACGACAGCCAATCATGAGCACCTAATGTGCCATCAGGCTGGGAGTGAGCGGCGGTGGGGATGGTATTTGTACTTTGCCCTGCTGTTGCATCTGCTGATGAGGTTCTCTAAGCCTTTCTCCATGTTATCAAAACGGTCCCAATGGTCCTGTGATGAGTAGAACCTGTTAGACCGCTGGGCAAACCGAACTGAAGCTTGTGAGCTCTGTAGGAGAGGAACTGTCTTTTTTTTTTCTTTCTGGGTTTGTACAGCACCTAGCACAATGGGGTTCTGATCCATGACTATGGCTGCTAGTGCAACTGCAATGCAGATAATAAAGGAGCCTACAGGATTTGTCTGAAGTCGTGCAATAATCATCTGACAGCACATGATAGAACACCGTCTCCAGTTCTTCTCCATCTTCTAGTCCATGGCACCTGGTAACTAACCCTGCCTGCCATGTTACCTCATGCATGGTGCATCATAGTCATTAATATTATCCCCATTTTACAGCCAGGGAAGTCTAGAGACCAGGTGACTTGCCCAAGGCTGTCCTGGGAGTCTGTGGCACAACCAGCATCAGAAACAGATCTCCTTTTGGAGACCTAGGCATAGCATCTTTCCTCTCTCCTTATGAGACCCCTTGTTTGCCCCTCTGTGTCCCTCAGAGCCACAGAGAATGAGATGGATGCGCCGGGCCCTGATCCCCCTCTTTGTGCATGGTGCAGACATGGGCTCTGTGAAGGGTTATCACATGATAAGCATCCACTTTGGGGATGTAAGGAAAGGGAACAGACTTTGGAACCTACCTCCAAACATAGGGACGCTGCATTGAAACCCGCATGTGTAGGGCTAGCAGGACTTCTGTTGTGAGATCCTCTGAGCGGAGAAAGTGGGGAGGAGAAGTTTTGCCCTCTGTCTGTAATTTGGAGTTAGTTACCTTGGGAACTAGATTTATCTCTTCCCTCTTACATACTTAATACAGTACGTCGCAAGGAGAGCACTTTTAATAACCAATTGATGCAGAATTGCTTGTATAAATTATGTATCCCTTGTCCAGCTGTAACACAAGCTGTGAGTTATGGAGTGTCCTTACTGCTTCATCTCGTGAGGAGCAGGAACTGGAATACACCACTTGGCCTTTAAAGGGAATATATATCACTTTAGGACTGGCAATTTCTTTTCACAATAATCATCCCTAGCTATTATACAGCACATTTCAGCCAGAGATCCCAAAACACCTTATGAAGGAGAGTAAGTGTCACTCTCTCCAGTGTAAATGGCTTAAGTGACTAGGCCAAAGTCATGTGTTGAATCAGTAGCAGACCTGGGAATAGAAGCCAGGAAATCTGAAGGCTAATCTTATGCTCTGGAACCTACCACTTTACACAACTTCACTCTGCATCTATGGCAGCCATACTAATATGGAGATATACCTATCTTATAGAACTGAAAGGGACCTTGAGTCCAGTCCCCTGTCTTCACAGCAGGACCACGTACTGTCCCTGACACATTTTTGCCCCAGATCCCTAAATAGTCCCCTCAGGGATTGAACTCACAACCCATGGGTTTAGCAGGCCATCCCTCACCCCCTCCTAAGAAGTGTAGCATTATATTATCACAATCGATAGATTTTTGGGGTTTAAAGAAAGGTAACAAGAAATTGTTCAGTGAAATAAGGAAACAAAACACAACTGCAATGGCAACAGGATTATTGGGGATTTACCTGCAGTGCGCTGATGGCAGAGTAAGCAGGAGAAGCAGCATAGTCTAGCAGTTTGAGCACTGAACTTGACTCAGATTTGGATTTGGTTCCTGGCTCTGCCTTGGGCTAGTCGCCTCCTCTCTCCCTGCCTCTTTTTCCCCTCCCACCTTTTGTCTGTTCTGTCTATATAATTTGTTAGCTCATCAGGGCAAAGGCTGTCTCTCTCACCATGTTTGTACAGCACCTAGCACAATGGATCTCAGTTGGCACTTCTAGGTGCTGCCATCGTTCCAGTGAAGAATCCCAATATCCATTTATTGGACCAGTTCATGAGAACAGGACAAGGGAACTGGTTAGAAAATGAAAGCAATCAGGTTAGTGGCATTGTCCCAACTTAGTGAAATGCAGAAAGTAATCTAAGGAAAAAATGGTGGATATTATTATTGTTTTATTTATTATTATTATTATTATTTATTTTATTTAACATTTATAAAGTACATATAACAAAGAACTCAATAAAGCAATGGTCCCTGCCCAAAGACATTACAAACTGAGTGAAGAGCTTTCAATCTAGGCTGTGAATTACATTTTGAAAATTCATTCCCTTTAAAATATTAATCTACCATGGCATTAATAACATGGATGAGGGATATATATTTAAAGGGCTGGTTTTTATCATCCTGGTATCCTTTTAATTTGCAGTTTGTCCTTCCCAAGCAGGAATCTAGTCTCTAAACATAGTTATTATGATCTTGCTAAGCTCAAAATTTTAATTGCCACTTGCTGTTAAAATGTTTCATCTGAGCCTGTTTCTGTTTTAATATCCTGTTTGATACATTAATAATCTGATTTTAACTCAGGTATATTGAAAGCACCTATGATGTAGGTTTAAAATATAATAACGTGAATCTCATTTTCCACCAACCTCTGTCCATAAATTCTGGCCTGATTATAAAGTACCTTGATAGTGTATCTATTTAGCACCATCTCCGCACGTCTCAATCTGAACCTTGCAATCATTGGTGGATCTCAACACCTGGCAATAAAGAGTTAATGATCAGTGTGAAATGCTCTGATCACAAAGTACATTGAAAGATTGGAATCCCATGCAATGACACTGATTTCACAACAATGTAAAAAGGGCAGTATTTGACCCTAAAAGTAAGGCTGATAGGTGAGTAATTTAAGTGAAAATAAGAGCTGACCTGACGGCTGACAAAACTCAGATTGAGCCTGGATATTTTTCTGAGTTTAAAAAATGTTTGCTAACTATTTAACTTATTTTCCCCCACCTTTGCCCTTCCTGTTTTGAGCTGTAACTGGAAATGCCACAAAACTGACCACCTGCATCTCACAGGCCACCAACACCATCCATCTACTCCTGAACCAAGCCCATCAGCCAGAATCAGACTCAAGCCCTCAGAAGACATGGCTATTGTGTACCACAGGCAGAGAACAAGGAGGACTGAGGTGCACCAATGGCCAAGGCTCCTCTAGAGGCAGGGAATTGATTTGGGGAGATCTATCAAGCTCTGTAGTAAAACTATTTTTCTTGTTTGCCCCCACAACTCCTCTCTGATGAAGGCAAATAAGAAGAACCCTAAATGTATTATTTCACAAAATCTTGTGATTTTTATAGGCTTGGGGTTAGTAATAGGGAGTTTTCATGTGCTGTTACTATATCGGTGTGGGCAAATGGCCTACAATGCCCACTTTGGCTTGCAGAAGTCTGCATGCATAACACCAGTAGTGCTGCACAAATGTGCAATGCAATACCACATGTGGATGTTGGGACATAGGCATTGCCAGCCTGGATCAGACCTGTTGTCCGTCTCATCCAGTGACTTCTCTGTGACAGTGTCTAGCACCAGATGCATCAGAGCAAAGCATAGTAATTGTAATCCCTAGCTCTCGTGTCAATTTTGATCTGTAGATCTCCTTTACAAAGGAGGTCAGTATTATTCTCTCCATTTTACAGATGGAGAAACTGAGGTAAAGAGAAGGAAGTGATTTGCCCAAGGTCACCCAGCAGTAGTCAGGAATGGAGCCCAGGTCTCGTGAGTCCCCATGCACTATACATTAGACAACACTGCTCTAAGAGCCCACTGTACACAGCTGTGGGATAATAGACAGCAGCTCGATATTGTCCGACCATTATATGGACAATGAGAACCCCTAGAATCACACCAGTGAGAATTAAGAAACAATAGCCACCCATGGTTTGGTAGGGGTATGGACCTTCTTCCTTCAGGACATGAGCCAATCACTAATTGATTGGGGTTAAGAAGGAACTTCCCTTCTGGGCTGATTTTTCTGTCATTGTCCTTTTGGGTTGGTGATTCTCACACTTCTGTCTGAAGCATCTGATTCTAGCCACTGTCAGAGACAGATGCTTGACTAGATGAGCCATGGGTCTGATTCGATCTGGTAATGCCAACGTTCTGAACATTCAATGATCCAAACACTGCTCTTGTTTACACCATAATAAATGCAGAGTAACTCCATGAGCTTACTCAGTATTTACACCAGTGTAGCCAAGAGCAGGAATTGCCTCAACGCAGAGGTTGACAGCTGTACCTCTATTAATGTCAGAAAAATCTCTGTCTTAACAAACTGGGAGAAAGCAGCAAGGAGGCTAAATGCAGCTAATGTCAAGTGGGTTTATCAAATGTGCCAGTTCTTCTATTTGGGATGTTCAGGGATTTGATTTGATTTTTTTTTTATTGGTCTACAGTCAATTTTCGAGCTCTTGCCATTTCTCCATTTGCCGCAGCAACTGCCTGTATGCCAGATGTCCCAGCGTTTCTTGTGTTTACTCAGCAGATGCTCATAGCTGGGCGAGGAGGCTGTGTGCACTGGTGATTAGCTACTGGTAACAGTACAGACACGCACCATATGCACAGGGGGTCAATGGGGCCCGTTTCAGACTGTTCGCTGCCAGGTTGCTCAAAGCCAAGGCAACCCAGATTCCAGATGAAGAGCTCTGTTACCCTGGTGCAAATCCGGAGTAACTTCTCTGTCTGCAATCTGTCCATACACAGCGGCAGATAGGCACGATTCACTATTGCTATATAAATTTCATGCAGCTAGGGCAATGGGACTAGAACCTTCATCTCCAAAATGCCCGGACCTCCAGCACTCAAACTAAAGGAGCAGTCACAGAGGGGCTGCTACTGTTTGATTTCTTAGCTTGTCTAACCGAGAGCAGCTTCTGGACAGCAGTATTTTTAAGGACCCAAAATCTCTCCTCCAATCACATCTTCCCTAAAGCCAAATTCTGGCCTTACTTATATTGAGATAAATTGGGGATGACTCCACCTGCCTTGTACTGGATCTGAATGTATGAATGAGTGTAAAATGTTGCCTTTAGTGGCTGGGGCTGTGGAGGGGATAAAGGACCTACTACTGGTGTTAGTTAAAGGAATTTCCCCCTAGATCAGGTGTTAGAGCATTATGCTACAATTGCTCTTCCCTGCCCTCTTCCTGCATCTCAGCATATGTGGGCTTGCAGGTTTTCTTAAGCAGGAGACACTTATTAAAGCTACAACTGTAGACACAAACAACCAGGCTTCCACACAGCTCCAGCTCTGACTTTGATTCCTTTCTTTAGCAGGGATCACGCCCCATGGGCAATTCTGTACAGCACACAGTGACACCTAGTGGCTGAATAA
The DNA here is from genome assembly GCF_025201925.1 of Gopherus flavomarginatus. Taxonomy (NCBI): domain Eukaryota; kingdom Metazoa; phylum Chordata; order Testudines; family Testudinidae; genus Gopherus; species Gopherus flavomarginatus. Next base: position 14,422,746 of record NC_066629.1, read on the forward strand.
TATACTGCAAGATTGGTATCAATACACCCATTCACTCTGCCATGCATCCTCTGTCATAGAAAGGGTATTATAACAATGAATCATAGAATATCAGGATTGGAAGGGACCTCAGGAGGCAGGGGCGGCTCTAGCTTTTTTGCCGCCCCAAGCACAGCAAGCAGGCTGCCTTTGGTCCCTGGTCTCACGGATTTGGTGTACCCATCACCAAATTGCTGTGGAATCTGTGGACCTCCTGCAGGCAAGCCACCAAAGGCAGCCTGACTGATGCCCTCACAGCAACTAGCAGGGCGCCCCCAGCAGCTTGCCGCTCCAGGCATGTGCTTGGAGCGCTGGTGCCTGGAGTCACCGCTGTCAGGAGGTCATCTAGTCCAGTCCCCTGCTCAAAGCAGGACCAATCCCAACAGATTTTCGCCCCAGCTCTCTAAATAGCCCCCCCCATGCTCAAACCACTGAGCTATCCAGAAGCCCCTCCCCAGCAGCATGCAGGAGTCCCTCTGCGCAATTGCCCCATTTGCATTCCACTCCTCTTCACAGCCCTGCCACATGGGTTAAATCAGTGGTTCTCAAAGTTTTGTACTGGTGACCTCTTTCACACAGCAAGCCTCTGAGTGCGACTCCCCCCCTTATAAATTAAAAACACTTTTAAATATATTTAAAACCATTATAAATACTGGAGGCAAAGCAGGGTTTGGAGTTGAGGCTGGCAGCTCGCAACCTTCCCTGTAATAACCTCGCAACCCCCTGAGGGGTCCCGACCCCCAGTTTGAGAACCCTTGAGTTAAATGCTACTAAGGGTCCTGCCCACTAGGATGACTCTGCACCATTAGTTCGATTTGAATGACCGTGGGTTTTATTTCTTTGTTTTTAACCAAATCTACAGTCTTTTGGCTTAAAACTCCTTAGCAATGTCCCTTTCGAATTGATTAGTTCAAGGAAAGAGGTTGGGACTACTGGAATCATGTTCTCGCTACTGCTGTCTTGGTCTATTTTTAATGGCTTTTGCTGGCACTAATTTTACAGCGAGCCCTGTCCTTATAGCTGCCCCTTGATTGTCTTTAGCAGCGAGTTACAGGTTGACTCTGTTTCCTCGCTTGCTCGGCTGTGTAAGATGCAGCCTGGAGAGTATTAATCATCTTGCTTTTCTCCGAGAGCCCAGAGCACATGAAACCAGCTGAAATTCCAAAGGTGGCTGAAGGAATAGGTGGGGGAAAAAATGTTAAACCATGGAACTTCTTTTCCCCCTGACTTATCTGACTTGGCAGAAATTCTGTCCCGCTGTTCTGGAAGCATCTTCCATTTCTCTGGGTCTCCTGGGGTATATCATCAGTCACCACTAGCATTTATTTCCCCCCTCTTCGAGCTGCCTTTCCCTCTCTATTAATTGCCTTTTCAAATAATACACACGTCCCTGAATTTATTCCCGTGGATCCATCCGAAATCGATTTCTCCTGATGAAGGGTGGGCTCCCTACATGTGAATATAACAATAATTTTTAATTAAACTCACAGCAATGGAGCTTTTATCACCTGCATCAGGCAATCAGCGCGTGGCTCTTACTGACTCTCTCTCTTTCTTTCACTCCCTCCCCTGAAAAGCTGCCTCTCCACAATGTCTCTTTGCCAATAAAATCTTTATCAGGTCGGGGCTGCTCCTACAGCTTTTGAGGGAGGGGGGTGACTGCAAGCCTGCGTTTCATGCAAGGTGTTGTGTCCCAGAGTGCTCTGCTGCGGCTGTTCACCAGGACTCAAGGTGCTTTGGGCCCTTTAATGGAATGTGTGCTACTGCTGGGTCACTTCTTTTTAGACAGACCCTTCATCTTGGAGAGCTACTGTGGATCTGCGGGACACACCCACAGCGGTGTAGGCAACCCACAACTCTGTGGCTGTCGAAGGAATGATGCAGCAGGCCTGCTGTTGCTCACTCTCTCTCACATGGCACCGCTTAGCATAGTATCTGAGCATCTCACTGTTGTTTCATGTTTATCCTCATGCCAGGGTTTCTACAGGTATGTTAGCAACAAGAAGGTCAGGGAAAGTGTGGGACCCCTACTGAATGAGGGAGGCAACCTAGTGACAGACGTGGAAAAAGCTGAAGTACTCAATGCTTTTTTTGCCTCGATCTTCACCAGCAAGGTCAGCTCCCAGACTGCTGCACTAGGCAGCACAGTATGGGGAGAAGATGAGCAGCCTTCAGTGGTGAAAGAACAGGTTAAGAACTGTTTAGAAAAGCTGGACATGCACAAGTCCATGGGGCTGGATGCAATGCATCTGAGGCTGCTGAGGGAGTCGGATGATGTGATCGCAGAGCCACGGACCATTATCTTTGAAAACTCGTGGAGATTGGTGGAGATCCCGGCTGATTTGGAAAAAGGCAAATATAGTGCCTGTCCTCCAAAAAAAAAAGGAAGGAGAATCCGGGGAACTACAGCCTCACCTCAGTCCCTGGAAAAATCATGGAGCAGGTGCCCAAGGAATCCATTTTCAAGCACTTGGAGGAGAGGAAGGTGATCAGGAACAGTCAACATGGATTCACCAAGGGCAAATCATACCTGACCAACCTGATTGCCTTCTATGATGAGATAACTAGCTCTATGGATATGGGGAAACTGGTGGATGTGATATACCTTGACTTTAGCAAAGCTTTTGATATTGTTCCCCACAATATTCTTGCCAGCAAGTTAAAAAAGTATGGATTGGATGAATGGACTATAAGGTGGCTAGAAAGCTGTCTAGATTGTCAGGCCCAACGGGTAGTGATCAATGGCTCGATGTCCAGTTGACAACTAGTATCAAGTGGAGTGCCCCAGGGGTTGGTCCTGGGGCTGGTTTTGTTCAATGTTTTCGTTAATGATCTGGAGATTGAGATGAATTGCACCCTCAGCAAGTTTGCAGATGACACTAAGCTGGGGAGAGAGGTAGATATGCTGGAGGGTAGGGATAGGGTCCAGAGTGAACTAGACAAATTGGAGAATTTAGCCAAAAGAAACCCGATGAGGTTCAACAAGGACAAGTGCAGAGTCCTGCACTTAGGACAGAAGAATCCCATGCACTGCTAGAGACTGGGGACCAAGTGGCTAAGCGTCATTTCTGCAGAAAAGGACGTGGGGATTACAGTGGATGAGAAGCTGGATATGAGTCAACGGTGTGCCCTTGTTGTCTAGAAGGCTAATGGCATACTGGGCTGCATTAGTAGGAGCATTGCCAGCAGATCGAAGGAAGTGGTTATTCCCCTCTATTCAGCACTAGTGAGGCCACATCAGGAGTATTGCATCCAGTTTTGGAGCCCCCACTACAGAAGGGATGTGAACAAATTGGAGAGAGTCCAGCGGAGGGCAACGACAGTGATTATGGGACTGGGACAAATGACTTAAGCCCAGTTCCCTCAGGCTCTTCCCCTATTTCATCTGCAGAAGAGAAGAGTGAGGGGGGATTTGATAGCAGCTTTCAACTACCTGATGTGAGGTTCCAAAGAGGATGGAGCTAGGCTGTCCTTAGTGGTGGCAGATGACAGAACAAGGAGCAATGGTCTCAAGTTGCAGTGGGGGTGGTCTAGGTTGGATATTAGGAAAATGATTTTCCTAGGAGGATGGGGAAGCACTGGAATGGGTTACCTAGGGAGGTGGTGGAATCTCCATACTTAGACATTTTTAAGGTCCAGCTTGACAAAGGCCTGGCTGGGATGATTTAGTTGGTGTTGGGCCTGTTTTGAGCAGGAGATTGAACTAGATGACCTCCTGAGTTCTCTTCCAACCCTAATCTTCTATGGTTGGCTGCACTGGCCTGACATCCCACATGATGAGTGGCAAGAAATCAGATCTTACAACAGGACTCCTCTTTGTCTAGGGGAAAGAACTGTGAGGGCCCAGAGCTAGAAGGGTAGCTGATGATAATAATAATTCTTATGGTATAACATGATGCCTGGGGCCAGGTCGCCAGCAGCAGGGATTGAACCTGGAACCTATGCATCTAAAATCACAAGCCTCATTAGCTGGGTCAAGAGCCAGCATTGGTGGGGTAAAGATGTAGCTGATTCAGAATGTAGCCCACCTGCTACAAGGGACTAGACAGTGACACTGTGTGAGTGTACCCCACTTGTGAGTGTTACAGTCCCCTCATCTCAAACACCTGTCCTTCGTGGATTAGGCACATTTTAGAGCCACCTCTCATGTTGTCCTTTGGAGCTGCAGGTCACTTGTTCAATTCCCAGGCTGTCAGCCAAAATGACGGCCATCACACAAGCATGGGTTTCAGTTGCATTCCCATCTAGGCTATGTCTTCACAGCAGAGTTAACCTGGGCTCTTACTCAGATGTTGTTGCCTCTGATTCCCCCCCTGCACACACCAAACCATCTCACCTGAGTTTGGCGGGGAGGGTTTAAGCCCAAGCTAGCTGGCCTGGCTATGGGGTAGTGGAGGAGTTACTGCTTAAGGCATGGGTTTGTCCTCCCACTGCAGGTATAGGCCAGAGCCTAGGTGCTGGTTTCACTTGGCTTGGTAACCCACCCACTTTTCAGGGAGGACTCAAGCTACATCACTTGAGTACTAATAAGCTGCCTGTGCCTTCCCCCAAGGATGGATAATTTCTTCCACAATTAACTGGGAAAGAATCATAGAGCGGCTCAACTCAGGGCAGCACAAATCAACATGGGATGTTCCCCCAGGATCCCTAGTGACACACACTCAAAGAACAGCACCAGCGAGGACACAGGGACATAGGCAGCTTCACAGTGTGGCAGCAAAAACGTATCCCTGAAGATGTTCCACTGCTGATGGAAGCTGCCTTGGGTAGGAGGAATCATGGAGGAATATTCTTCCTAGTGCAGAACTCTGGGAGCTGGGGCAGAATCAAATCTCTTCTTCTGATGATGTGAAGGGGATTGAAGAACTCTGTTAGCATCACACCCATCTCCTAATGCCAGGCCAGCTGCAGCTAATGCATGAGAAAACATAGTGTGATCAACACGTTCTAGCCAATGGATTGCCTGATTTCCTTGCTCAGAGCAACAGTCAAATCCTAATTTACAGCCTGCTGGCAAGGGAGACGGACTTTTTCCTTTGTTTTTTAACGTTTATTTTCTGTGTTTACATAATACGCTTTGAGAGAAACATCCAATTCTCTGAGTAGGCTTAAATCAACATGGGAGCTCCCAATGTGAGGAGTGCAGAAGTGTGACCCAATGATCAGAGCCACAGGCATGGAAGCCAGGACTCCATTTTGTTTCCAAGAGCAAAATTTATTAAGAGGCTGCATTGTGGTTAACTGGCCAGGAAAGGAGTTGGGTGTTTGTTTAAAGAGCAGGGAATGATCTGGCAGCATATATGAGAGAGCAGGATTCTTGTCAATGAAAACTCCAGACACAGGTTCACCTTCCGCTGCCATGGGTGTTGATATGAGGAATCTCTACACTAGCCTCCAATGGTGGAGAGACAACCCTACTCAGCCAGTCTGGGCCCTGCAAAGGCAGTGGAGAAGACATTTTTATTTTTGAAGTGGGGCAGTGGTTAATTTTGGACGCCGGTGGTGCTGATGGACCATCAGCTTTTCACACTGATTCTGGATTAAACACGTGGCCTTTGGAGATCCTGCAGTATTTTTTTGCAAGAGGTATTTGCACTAGTTTGCTGGCCAAATTCCACCTCTCCACCCATTTGTGAGCATGTGCACAAACTTCTCTCCTATTCTCCATCACCCAGCCTCCCCTCCTGTTCACCATCCCATCCCTGGGCCACCGCCAGCAATTGCTGGCATGGCAAAGCGACACTAGGAAAGCAGTTCAGGTTGTTCTCGCTGCCTTTAGTGCAATAAGTATCAATGATTCCTTTTCTGGAAAGGAGGAAGTCCCACTTTCTACTCCTTCATTCCCTCCCCTCCTCCCATCCACACTGTACCTCTCAGCTGGAAATGAGGGGGAAGAGCCAGCACCATGTGACCAGCCAGCTGTCTACAGAACATAGCAAGGGTTCTGTGGACTAACAGATGAATCCATGGACCACTACTTGGAAACATCTTACTTTAACATTTCACTTCTTTCTTTCTTCTGCCCATCTTGAATTTCTTTTGATTCTAGCAATGGCTTGGAAACAAATCGATTGTTCTGAACTTTCTGCATTACATTGATTGGTTGGGGCTTTCTTCTTTCCTCCTTTTTGTTGTTGTTTGTTTGATGACAAAAAGTAAAACAGGAAATTGATTACAAAAGAGGGAGGTAGGTTATTAATTCCTGGCTGGTTCTTTGTGTGTGTGTGTGCTAGTACTTATCAAAAGTGGACAGCGAGGGGTTAACAGTGTTGGAGCGAGGGGTAGCTTTTGCCAGAGAGAATGGCTTTGTGTTCTCTTAGCAGGGTGTGGTCAAGTTGATTTGAATTCCCAGTGATTTTGAATCATGCCTTCATCATGAGATAAATAAACCACAAGACTATGCAGTTTACTGCATATAAATATAAGAGCCACCATACTGGGTCAGACCATGGTGCATCTTGCCCAATATCTAGTCTCTAACAGTGGCCCGTACCAGAGCTTCAGGGGGAGTGTACAGAACAGGGCATTTATGGAGTAGGTCTTGGACATGAGATCAAAAGATGCAAATCGGTGAGAGCCTCATGTCATCTAAATTTTTAGCTAGTTTGAGAGCGTTTGCATTGGGAGCTTTGATTGGTCCATTTGGGAGATAAATGCGAATTGTGAAATTCCAGTCTAGGCTTGTCCAAGATTCTGATGTCTTGTTTAGTCCTATCACTGTTTAAAAAAACAAAACAAAAACCAGACATGCCTTGTTCTGATCTCACTTACACTGGTGTAAATCAGGAGTAACTCCACTGAAGTCAATGGAGGCACACCATGCTATGGCAGGTGGAAGGGAGGGCAGAATCGTGTCCAACATCCTTTTGGACACTGTGGTCCCATGTGAGATCCTGGGGCATTTTTCATTAGAGAAAAAGGTTGTTTGATTGTGCTTGGGGAAAAAATATTTCCCTTCCCTGCTTGCTGTCATGAGAGATGTGGGGCTATCCCCAGCCAGAGGAGGCTGCATTTTGGTGGAGGAATGATCTCCGTGTGTCTAGAGCTTTTGTACTGTGGGATGAATGAACTGTATAAGATATTGTATTGCATCAGCAGCATTTCAGCAACCCACAATCTCCTGCCTCCTGACTCATTCTGGGTGCATGGTTCTCAGCCCCACTGGCATACCTGGCTGGATAATGTGTGGTCTGGTGCTACCAGGGTGTCAGGTCATGTCAGTGATGTGAACTTAAATCAGTCCCTTTCCTTGGGAAAGCCTAAGGCATGCCACTAATGTGTGGTGGAACCTGCTGGAGAGATGAAAAGGGTGTGAATTCCCCTACTAAATATGAGAAGGGCATCCTTATCCATTGGAAGAGGGGCAAGGACCCCATAGTCAGTGAGGCTTAGTTTCCCACACAAAAGCAGGGCATGTGGGTTATCTGGACATCCATGGATGCCACCCCCTTGGCTGTGATTTTGGGCCAGCCAGAGAATTTCAGGGAAGTCCCACAAAGTTAAGGTTGGTTGGTGGCCCCATAACCATATCTCTGGGTGGCATCGCTTGTTTCTGGAGGCACGATACGCTGCCTCCTGACATATGGATGCAACAACATCTCATATTGATGTGTAGGCCAGACCATGGTGATTCTGGGACTTCGAAGGGAGAGTGGATATCCATTTGTCTTGGATGGTTTAGACAAAACAAATCCTGCATCTTGGCAGGAGGTTAGACTAAATGACCCTTGTGGTTCCTTCTAATATATGGGTCTATGATTCTTGGTTCAGGCCAGGACATGACCTTGAGTGATGACACTCAGCAGCAGAACATAAGAACAGCCATACTGGGTCAGACCAAAGGTCCATCTAGCCCAGTATTCTGTCTTCTGACAGAGGCCATTGCCAGGTGTCCCAGAGGGAATGAACAGAACAGGTATTCATCAAGTGACCCATTCCCAGCTTCTGGCAAACAGAGGCTAGAGACACCATCCCTGCTCATCCTGGATAATAGCCATTGATGAATCTATCCTCCATGAACTTACCTAGTTCTTTTTTTAACCCTGTTATAGTCTTGGCCTTCACAACAGCCTCTGGCAAAGAGTTCCACAAATTAACTGTGTGTTGTGTGCAGAAATACTTCCTTTTGTTTGTTTTAAACCTGCTACCTATTTTCATTTCATGACCCCTAGTTCTTGTGTTATGAGAAGGAGTAAATAACCCTTCTTAATTTACTTTCTCCATACCAATCATGATTTTATAAACCTTTATCATATCTACCCTTAGTTGTCTCTTTTCCAAGCTGAAAAGTCTCAGTCTTATTAATCTCTCCTCATACAGACACTGTTCCAGACCTCTAATAATTTTTGTTGTCGTTTTCTGAATCTTTTCCAATTCCAATATATCTTTTTTGGAGCTGGGGTGGCCACCTCTGCACGAAGTATTCAAGATGTGGGCATATCATGCATTTATATAGAGGCAGAATGATATTTTCTGTCTTATTATCTATCCCTTTCTTAATGATTCCCAACATTCTGTTTGCCTTTTTGACTGCTGCTGCACATTGAATGGATGTTTTCAGAGAAGCTGTGTGAGTCAGTGGGAGCCAGGGCCGCCCAGAGTGGGGTGCAATTTGCCCTGGGCCCACAAGAGTTTTTTTTGGACCCCTGGCGTGGGGTCCTTCATTCACTCCGGGGGCCCCAGAAAACTCTTGTGGGGCCTGGGCCCCCGGAGCTTCTTCCGATCCAGGTCTTAGGCAGTGGGGGAGTCCTTCCGCCTTGGGGTGGAAGGACCCCCCGCCGCTGAATTACTGCCAAAGCGGGACCCGCTGCCGAAGTGCCGGGTCTTCAGCGGTAATTCGGCGGCAGGGGACCCCCGCCACGGGTCTTCGGGGCACTTCGGCGGCGGGTCCCAGAGTGGAAGAACCCCCCCACCACCAAATTACCGCCAAAGAAGGGGCCCCCTGCCGCTGAAGACCCCAGGTCCCCTGAATCCTCTGGGCAGCCCTGGTGGGAGCTAGAGAGAACCATAAGATCTGTCTGTATGCAGTGGCCTCAGTAAATAATCGCTTTTGTGTTCATTGCCGCTGAGACCCGTCTTCACATGCTTCCTTCATCCTCTGGGGGAGGGAGCGGAGTTCTGTTGTAGGGTCTATTCCATGCTGCAGCCTATCTGCTTACCTAGGCCCTGAGCCAAAGCCCACTAGGGTCAATGGGAGATTTCCTTTTATGTCACTGGACTTTAAATGAAGCTGGTTTTGTCTGTGAGTCACCATCACGGGAACAGAATTTCTACAGTCTTTAGCCCCTTCCTCGAATTTCTGCCTGAGAGGCTCCCTGTGTTAGCAGCAGTGGCTGGAAGAGCCCATTGCAACGCACGAGGGATGACTCCATCTCTCTCGGTATGATTGTAATGCAGTCAGAGGTGTGGCTGCAGCAGGTGTAGCTTGGACCTGGGTACCTTGACTAACAATGACAGTGAATCTGCTGTAGCACAAGCTACTGACTTGAGTTCATACCCAGGGGTAAGGGTGGGGGTCTTGGGCGTCCTATGCTGCCAAGGCTTTCCTGTTGTTAGTACTTGAGCTAGGTAGATCAAAGTTAGCTCCAGTAAATCTGCATGTGCTGCAGTCACACTTCAGATTGTGTTTGTAAACAAGCCCTTAGGATGCAGTTATGAAAAGCACCAGAGGAGGTTTGGTGAGGGGAAAAGTGACCGCCAAGCAAGCAACACCCTGTAGTCAAGAGAGTCTCTCTCTTTTAATTAAGTAACTTACGAGTGAAATTGGCCCGGGCTTATCTCTTCAATTCACTGTCCTCCCTCTGACATATTCCAGCGTCCCTGCCTGTCAGCGCGGCTGCACCCTGAAGGAAAAAAGAGACAGATTGTTGTGCCATCTTGCCAAGGGGCCAAAATAACTTTCCCAGCAACAAGTTGAGCAGATCCGGATGCCAGTAACAGGGCTGACTCTCCCCAGAAGTTGAATCCCTCCCCTGAGACTCAAATGCAGAGAGCTGATTCACTGAATTGTCCTTTGCCAAATCAAGGATCCACTTGGGTCTAGCTGATGAGGCCTGAGGCAGACACAGCAGTGAGGCAGGGATATGCTGCAGCATTCAGTTATTTATTTATGAAGGGTGGGGTTTATTTCCAGCTGCCCCCATCATCCCATTTGTTCAAAGCAAAATGTCACCATTGAAGACATTTTCTTTATTCTGCAAAAGTCCTGTTTGCAATGACATGTCAGAGCACACGGGCTGAAGTGATGGGAGAGGAGTCTTCTTTCTTTGTTTTCATTTTATTGTTTTTTAATAAAGCAGTTTTAAAAACACTAACATCAAAGGCACCTTTTATATTTTAAAATGTGGGGAAATAACTTTATAATTAGGATTCATAGCAGGGAATGAAACTGTGCCTTTATTACCTCCCCAGCTTTAAAACCCTCCTATTGTTCTAGCTGAAAGGAAAAAAAAACCAACAACTCTGAAGGGATCAGTAAATTAGAGGGAAGAGTAAAGTTGGAATGAGCTATTCATCCTTAAAGTGGCAGGGTGGTGGTGAAAATCATACATGGTACGTAGCATTATGCGATTGTTACTGATGGATTACAGTTGCAGCTAGAGGCACAGCTGAGAACTCCCCTCTCCCTCCTCCCGTGCTAGGAGCTGTACAGAGAGAGATCCTGATGTTGCAAGGTACATGCCTAAGCTGAAGTGCATGTGGTTGGACAATGTGGTAAATCAGGGCTTTTGTGGGTCAAATTTGCTGCTTCAAAATGCAAAGTGGCATTATCTGGGCCCATGAGAATTCCCCAGCGGAGGGGGAAACTCAGCTGGAATAAAACAATACAGCTGGGACTTTTGCCAACCGTCCCCAACCCTGCTGTAGGACATGTGCATGTGTCAAAGCTCTATCAATTCTCTGCTAGTGCGTGGTCTCATACAAGAGCCTTTATGTAGCTTAAATCTATACTAGGAAAGCAAACTATAATGAAAAAAGGGTCGATACCCTTAATATACAGACGGGAGGATTCCCAGCTGCACTGTACATGAGTATTAAGCTACGATGCTCTTTGGTTTTGGTCCACTGTGTCTTTGCATTTCCCTCCATCTGTGCATAGACCATTTTGTCTCCAGTGATCAGGGCAGACTCTTAGATGTGATACCTCACAAACTGTGCCCTTTTCTGGGCAGGGGGCGCTCTACTTCTGCTGTTCTTTGATTTTAAAAGCGACAAGGTGGCTTGGACCGATAGCCTCCAGTTGCTCTATGTGAATGGAAAGATAAGAAATAAATATTGTCCAGAAGCCTGTAAACTCTTTGGGGGCAGGGTCTGTGTCGTCATATGCATTTGTACAGTACATAGCAAGGTGGGGCCCTGACTGACTTTAACCAATGGGTGATACTGTAATTTATAAAAAATAATCCTACAAATGACAGTGCAGCTCAAATATAACCTCCTAATTAAAGCTGCTAGTGAATTACTCAGTGACATCTCGCTCTCAGACAAGCCCAGGGAAAACAGATGCCTTGCAAGTTACCTTGAAGACCAGTAAGTCCAGCCTGCGCTGGCGCAAGGTGGTGGGAACTTGTTGACCAAGCAGTTGAGATTTTTGTTTTGTTTTTGACAAAACATTTGTTGTTCTGTGAAAAGAGAAACTTTTAACACGCACGTATCTGTATCTGTGAAAACGTCAGAATGTGGGGCCAAGCCTAGAAAGCAGAATGGCTCATAGGGGTCAGCTCAGTTAGTATGCAAGAGACCCAGTTTCAAATCTCTCCTCCCAGCAGGAGGAGTGGAGACTTGCAGTTTCATCTTGTTCATCATACACCCTGGCTGGGGTGGGGTGGGGTCTTTTGTGGGCAAAACTTTCACAATTTTGTAAATTTTCACAGGATGGGGAAGCTGTTTCCCATTGAACTCTACTCATGGAGATGTCCTGCCTGGAGCCTCCTCCCAAGGAACTCTGGAGGGTCTGGCTTCTGTGCTACCCCACCCCCCGACCCCGGGCAACACTTCAGATAGCCATGACTCAAACCATCAAGGGCCTTGCAGGGCAAAGCCAGCCTCCTTAGCATCCAGCTCTAAAACCCCACCTCTGCTGTAGGACGTACTGATCTGTTTATAGAAGAACTCAATGTTGTTCATTGGGATACACCAAGCAGGGCCTGAAAAAAAAGTCACTGTTTTTTTTTTGCGTTGTGCTAATCACTATGGTAAAGTGGGGTGAGAATTAATTAGTTAATGTCTGTAAAGCACTATGTAACCTGCCAAGTATTATTAATATTATCCAAATCAAAAACAAGAGCTTTACTTATGATTAATTATTATTATTATTACAACCGTAGCAGGGAAATTCAGGGGTTTATGTAGAAAGTGAATGTTCGCCTCCTGGGTTGTTTGCTTAGCAGAAGGATGTCACTACCATGAGATAAGAACTTCCTGGGACGTTAGGGAAAGGAAGGTCCTGGCTGGTGTATAATGAGCTAGACTCACTGACGCTAAAATGGGAAATAGTTTGGCTGTCGGAGTTGTGAAGTACGTTGATTGCAAATGCCTCTGACATGATCTGAGTGTTGCCTGACACATATCCGCTCAGAGATTCAGCCTGAAAACTCTCCACCTTGCTAGTCACCGCTCAGATTCCTGCCCTGGCAGGTTGCTCTTATCAGGCACTAGCAAAACAAACACAGAGGAGACTTTTTCTACATGGCAGAGAGTCCCCAGATTTGGGAGTGAGCCATATCATTGTAGGGGCAGCCTAATAACCCTTCCAGCGGAGGGAGATTATGTCAGTGTCACCTGGCTCTTTGGGAGCTTTGGTTTGCTTTGCTGTCTCACACTGGCAAAGTGTGTCATCGCCTCTACTGGCCGAACCAGCACACAGAAGATTAAAAATCTATTACTGCTAGCAACTAATGGAGTCGCTGCTTTAGTGCTAGTGGCAGAAGCCTCTGCTTTGGTGCTGTAGGACCCCTGTTCAAACCCTACTGGCAATGTGTGACCGATGGCATCCTGCTGCAATCTTTCATTGCCAGTAGGGGATGGGTACTAGCAAGGTCAGCTGTGCACAAGCCAGGTCCCACCCCCTGCCTGAATAACCTGTCTGGGGTCTAGGGAAACCTGTGGGGTACGCGGCTTTGGGCCATCATCATGCCCATATCTGTAAGAACAAAGACTGGAAGTCTGTGCAGGGGAGAAACCTGTAACTACACTGGCTGCTGCCCCATAGTCTGGTTCTGTGCGGTGGATATGATGTCCCAGTTTGACATCTCATATTGTGCACGATCGCTACCGTGATGTCATTAAGCAATGTAACAATGAAACAAACCGAACCCTAAGAAACCACATTTCAAAGTGAAGGGGTTTCAAAATGAAATTCCATTTCACCCCCCCAATGAAATCTTCAAAACAATTTTCTGCTTGGGGTGGAGGAGAGGGGATTTGCATTTGATGGGCAGTTCCGAGTTTCAACCAGTTCCAGTGCAGCCAACCCATACGGGAGCCTGGAATCCTACCCATCCAAGCACCAAGACCACAGCACTTCTGCTGTGTCAGGGAAAGATCTGGGCCATGAGGTGGCACTATCCATGGTACCATCCAGACTCATGTCAGGGGCACATGCAGCCTACAAGGTATATTTGGCATGATCTGTGTATGGTACACTATTAATCCAGCATGGCACGATGTGTCAACACGCCACTTTGATACCCATTGTGGGTACACTGTTTGCCTCAGGGTACAATGTGACTCTCCGTTGGATCATAGAAGATGGATCAGACAAACAGCAGTGATGTATGCAATAGTCAAATCAATGCTATTTGTGCAGAGATGTCATTCCAACAAGACACAAAGCCCAGGTCCTGAAAACACTGTCACTGTTGACTGCAGGAGCCATTCCCTGAGAGCAGGAGGATGTTTTTAAGCCCAAATGTCCTGGCTAGATTCCAGTTCAGGCAGATACATTCTGCCAATCTTACTCCCCCACAAAAATCACCCTTACAGTTCCAATTATGTTAGGGTTTTTTTCACTCTCACTCCTAGAAACCTGCCACCAGTGCAGAATGTCGGCTGTGCTCTACCTCAGAGGTGGTTGCATTTCAGCGGTGGGTGAGTAATCCGTGTAGCACATCAGATAAAGCATTTGGGGTATTGCGTGTTATGAAACCATAAGTGATTCCTGTTTGCTTGTTGCCTGCCTCTGCTATCAATAACGTCCTCTGTCATCTTCTGGAAACCCTAACGTATTTTCTTCCCCATGCTCTTCTTTCTGCACTCGAGACCATCCTAATTACTGATCTCTCCCTTCTCACTCCCCACCTCTGCCTTTCACACAGCTCGTAGAGTCCCTTACCTTCACTCTTGTCATCTCTCTGCTTTACCAGATGTTTGTTTATTTCATCTTTTGTATCTTTCCCTTTGATGTCTGCACCTTCTTTCTTGCCTCGTATTGGCCTTGTGCTATTTTTGCTCCTGGTCAACTGTCTGCAATTGTGCTTTCTTTAAATAAGCCTATGGTTTTGTTGTTGTTGCTGCTAATGTATTTATTTACTTAAAGTCCAGTGAAGGCTTTTGACATGGCTGTGGCTAGAAAGGGGATAATGAAAGCAAAATTTGAATAGAAGCTGGGGAGAGAGACAGAGCCTAGGTAGATGCTGAATTACAGCTTTGTGTTGATTTGCTCGAGGATGAGGAGAGATTTTGGGGGCAAAAGAATGGTTTTATTGTTAGGGTGCTGGACTGGGATGATTTATGTCTCTTTATCTGGCTATCAAGACCACAGGATCTGAGCACCTTGCAATCTTTCATGTATTTATCCTCACCACATACCTCTGTAGTAGGACAGTGCTATTAGCCTCATTGTACAGAGGGGAAAACTGAGGCACAGAGAACGTACGTGACATGCCCAAGGTCACACAGGCAGTCTCTGGCAGAACTGGGACTGGAACTGAAGGCTCCCAAGTCAACCGGACCAGCCTTTCTTGCTGTACTTAGACACATTGCTTATGCTGAGCTTTTCAAGACAATCTAAGGGATCTGGGCACCCATTCCCATTCAATCTGATTAATTTTAATGGGACTCAGGCATCTAAACCCCTCAGGCAGCATTTCAAATCTCCTCCTTAATCTCCCTATGCCTCAGTGTCCCATCTGCTAAATTATAATAAAACTTCTGTTGTCCCAAGCCTTTGGATGGCTGATCTGTTCTGCCAGTAGTGCCTTCAGAGGCAGGGACTGTCTCTTGTTGTGCGTCTATTCAGCACCTAGCACAATGGGACACACACGATGACAACAATCTCTGGGTTTCCTGTGCCCCAATGTAAACATGGATTGTCCAGACCAAAGGACATGCCAAAAGCCACCGCCCACATCCCCTCACCTTTAAGTTAGCCATTGGCCTTACATTCTATTTCTCTCAGATAAGGGATGTTGGTGGGTAGATAAGTTGCAGGCAGAACATTTTTCCAAAATACATTAACATAGCAAAGAAATCAATCCAACCTTGCTCAGTGCTGGAGGCCAGGGTGGTTAGATGCTCTTCTGGATCCATATATGAACCCTTGATGTTCATATTTAACTTTGCCAGCCCATGATCTGCTGCCCCTGGGTCTTGGGCTTCCCACCTCAAATCACCTCCTGCAACAGCCTAAGTAGCATAGCCTGGCTCCCACAAGCCCATCCCACATGCCTTCCTTTCTCTGTCCTGACTGCCCATAGACTAAAGTGTCTAGTTCAAGATCTGGGTCGTTGGTTCTAGCGCACGAAATGGCCAGGGCCCAGCACAGCTAAAAGAACCTGAAGTTCCAGGAGATAACCTGTACTGCCACTCCTCAGATACAATGGAACTTTCTACCACAGGAGTCTCCAGCGCGGTGTCCGTGGGTGCCATGGTGCCCGCCGCGGCATCTAAGTGCAACCGCTTACTGGCCGGTGGATGAGCATCTGCTGAAATGCTGCTGACAAGCTGCATCATCCAGAGGCATCACCACCGAAATGCTGCTGATTTTCGGCAGTATTTTGGCAGGGATGCCTCTGGATGATGCTGCTTGTAGGTAGAATTTTGGCGGATGCTTGTCTGTCACCATGGTCCTCTGCGGCTCGTCGTCTGGCACCTGCCAGATGAAAAAGGTTGTGGACCACTGTTCTACCATCTCTTTCTACTTCTCTGTGTCTATGCAGGAGACAGAGCTTTCTGGGGGCTAGGCCCAAACTGTGGGACCAACTCCTGCAGGAACTAAGGACCTTCCCAAACCTCTCCACCTTCCATTGCAAGTGCCAGGCATATATCTCCATCCTGCCTTTAACACAAACACAGAGCAGTCTGGACGTGTAAAAGAAAACCCTACCCAAACACACCACTCCACTGCACGCACAATTATCCCCCTGGGGAGAGGAAGAACAAACACCCCATCCCAGATATCAGACGTGTTGCTTAATGCAAGACCGGAAGGCGCTCCGATACTGCAGTGCTGAAAATGGTATATGAAACTGTGTAGCACAGAACAGATGTATCACTCACAGGAATATTAGTACTGCCAGAGCTAGTCACACTGCCCCGGTAACAGACCGGTAGGGAAACAAGCAGAAAAACTATTTCACATCAGTCTCAAATTTTGAAGTTGTTTCTATTTTGCCAGGATCAAAGTGGAAACTTTAATTCCCTTTTTTCCAATTTTTTGGGTTTTTTTTAAATATAAAGTTTGTTTTATTTGTTCTCCTCCCCACCAACCCCCTCCACTTTTTACCAGTGTGAGTGCAAAAACATGAATGAGTGCAGGGTATTTCCAGAACGTCCACAGCTTTGGAAACGGGACTGAAAGAGAGCAAGTGAACCTTCTGCTCTGAATTCTGGGCCCTTGCATGGTCTCCTGTTACTTTAAATGGTGGTGGTGGAAGTGCATTGAAACAGGATACACAAACAAGCCAGTTCTTCAGTTGTCTTCCCCTGTCTGAATAAGTCAAAGCCCAGTGAAGTTTAAACTCAGCATTCCCATGAGCTGCGAAGAGAATATTCACGGCTTACCTCGACAAATCCTCTTCTCGAAACACACAGCTCTCGTGCTCTCTCTCTCACCCCCCCCCCTTTAAATGATTCAAATGGCGTAAAGGGCTGAAAGGGATGTTAAGGCAGACAGTCAATTAGCGTGCAGCCACGCTTGCCAAACAAACCTGGAAAATGTAGGGAGCAACAATTCTACACAATTTCCCAGGCCCAGTACCAAACTGTAGCTGGCGCCAGCTGTGGGATTACAGCACGCAAATATTTACCCCGATCTGCCGCTGTTGCAGACATGCTGTAGAGGGAAAGCGCGCTTGGGTTTGTTCAGGAAGTCCTGCACTGGTTTAACACCTCGCCAAACTATTACGTCCTTGAACTTATTGGGCTTTTCTAAGCTGAACTCTCAGAAACTTTTCCTGTCACTGGGTTTCATAGGCACCTTCAAATGTGAGTTTATTCTGGGTGTTCTCCTGGAGGGGTGACAGGGCTTTTCCTTCCCACAGGAAAGGGCTTAAAGGCAGCATGGTCTAGTGGATAGGGTATTGACCTAGGCATCAGTGTTCTAAGCCTGGCACTGACTGCTTTGAAATCTTGGACAAGTCACATACACCCTCTGTGCCTCAGTTTCCCCATTTAAAATGGAGATAATGATACCTATCTTTCTAAAATACATTAAGATCCATCTATGAAAAGCACTGTGCGTTGTTACTGAACTGCAGTTATCCTCTGAAAACTGGTGCTGTGATGCTATTGGTTTATCTTTTAGGGCCTGAACCAAAACTCACTGAAATCACTGTGGGAGTCTTTCAGTTTATTTCCAAAGGCTTTGGATGAGGCCCATAATGACTTCAAATCAAAGTGGCTTTGTCTGCGTGGACATAGATGCTTTCTTCTGGTTGCTAGTGCCACAAACTCCACCTGAAATCTCCAAGTCATTTCTGCTTCTTTCGTTTGCACCACTGTTCATTGCAATCCACTGGCAATCAATCTGATAATTTGTGTCTATTTTGACTGGTCAGTAAACTGATCATTGACACATCCTCGAACTGTAGGATGGATTTGTTGTTCAGAATTATTCATACAAGTCTTCTGTGACTAGCATTTTTTCTGTGGATTATTCATAAATAGATTTCAGTGTCAGTTAGTTACACAAGTCAAACATTAGTGTTCCGGTCCCTCATTGGATGATTTATGTCACTAAGCAACACAGCACAAACTGCAATTTGTATAATCAAATAAACAATTTGCACTTCATTTTTTGGGTGAATATATTCAGAGCTTCAAATCTGCTTTTCTTCAGTAGTCATGACACCATGGCTCAAGGGTTCAAAACTTCATGGAAAACAAGCACAAAAAGTTTGTGAAAATGGTTGAATTGGACAAAAATGTGCAGACAGTTTTTTCCACAATCTGTTCAGTTCCAATCTCCAGTTACCCCAACCCAATCAAAGTGTGTAGGGCTCTTTCCTAACCTGCAGCAGTATGCAATTCACATGCTTTGCAGAATCTAAATGCCTCCCCTTTACTGTCAGTTGGCAAAAAAGTTAACAGTAATGATACCAACATTCAGCTCAAACCTTATCCCCAGACTAAGCTGCTCTTGAGGCTCCGCTCAAGATTGCTCAGCCCACACCCTAGATTCTCTCTCCTCAGAGTGCTACTCCACATCCACACAACCACAAGTGGGATAATGAACCACTTGCCCCTGAACCCACACAACCCTTTCTGCTAGCAAGATCAACATCTGCTAGCAGGGTGGGTGTTTCAGGCTAACACTGAATGCCTCTTACAAAGTGTTAAAGTATAACTGGGTTGCACAACAATAATACACCAGGTAGTAAGAAGGAAAGAAGTCAGCTTGGCTTTCAGATCCCAGGCACTTAGAAATAACCCATCTTACTACCTGCAAGCCGAGAAAATCTGAGCTAAGTGCATTGAAAGGCTATGAACACAGAGCCCCCGGGAGATATTTGCACAGAGTCACTTTTCAGAGCAGAATTGCCCTTTCAACTTTGATGAACTGGACTCTGCACTAATCTAAAGACCGTTACACAGAGGATCCAAGCCGTCTTTGATGCTGCAGCACTGAATAGCAGCTCGAGTGGATTTTGACTCCCACTGCTTTCCTTATGCCATTTGTAGAGACTGATCATTAGCTTTCACGCCAGCCACACGGCAAAGGTTGCCTCACGTTGAGTGCAGCGCAGCGTCATTTAAATCAGGATCCATTCCCAGACTATCCCTGAGCACAATAAAGGGCCTAACCACACAAGTCAGCTGTTTGGGGGTGGGAAGGGATTGACTAGTTCTAGTTCAGATGTTTAATTGCAAATCTGGCTACTCAGAGTGGTCTATTGGCAGACAGGTACATTAGTCTAAATATCCA
The DNA here is from genome assembly GCF_025201925.1 of Gopherus flavomarginatus. NCBI lineage: Eukaryota > Metazoa > Chordata > Testudines > Testudinidae > Gopherus > Gopherus flavomarginatus. Next base: position 14,442,127 of record NC_066629.1, read on the forward strand.
TTTTGGCACTTGTAACACCATTGCTCCAAGACAGACTGAGAGTATGTCTACACTGCAATTGCAGGATGTGATTACACATACCTGGGCTCGCTTTGATCTTGCTAGTATGAGGATCAGTAGCTGTAAAGCCACAGAAGTACAGGCATCAGTGTGGACTGTACAAAGCTGCCTGGGACCCTGGCCATGGACTTGGACTAGCCTTTGGTGCTGCCCATGCTGTTACAGCATCACTGCTGTCATTACTGGAGTTAGCGGGATCGGAACTAGCATGGATATGTCTAGACGTGCCGCAGTCCCACCTCTGACTGCAGTGTAGACAGGGCCTGAGCCTATTAATGTTCAGGGCACAGTACGAGACTGGGCTTTTCTGAGAGAAGTGGAGTGAGTGGGGGAGCGGCATTGCTTCTTACCCTTTGGCAGTCTTTATGGGCATTGTGGGCCTGAGCCATCTATCACTGACGCCATTGGAGCTGTTCTATTCATATCTTTGGGACGTGGGTGTGGCTCATTATACCTGAGGAAAGTGGGTGATGGTTGTATTGCACACCCCAAAACTCCAAGGGAACGCCAATCTCCACACTGTCCAACCACTGATAACAAACACCCTTATGGAGCATCAGTGTGGATTGAATGCAGGGGGTTGGACCCAAAAGCACAAACTTCTCCCATGTGAGCTAAAGGAACAACATACCGAGGGGGTAGCAGTAGTAGATACTTAGCGTCTCTCTGAATGAGCTGCTTAGACTTAGCCACCGTGACACATCGTTATTAAATGAGCAACGCTGATAACAGCTTAGCCAGTAGCCCTTGTGTTTGTGTTTTAATTGTGTTATGGGCATTTATCCTGCTGAATGTGAAAATATCCTGCAGTGTGGATGCTGCTGTGTTTCAAATATGGAACAGCTAGTTAGCAGCTATGACTGATAACGAGTGTGTGGCATTAGTAGGTTACATGAGTGCTTGGAATTATGCTAAAGTGGAGGGAATGTTAATCTTCCTGTCTTAATTGGGTGTAGAAGGGTCTCTTAGGGAAGCTCTCTGCCAGCATTCAGGAGGCATTTGTTCTTGTGACTGAATATCTGGATGTTGGTATTCCAATGCCTGTTGTGGCTGGTCATTTTTTCCACTGTATTGAGGGACAGAGGAGGTCTGGCAACACCAACACCACAACTGTCATGTCTGCTAAACCTTTTTTATTACTCTTTCTGCATCAACTCCGGTTCTGAATATTAATCTCCTTCACAGCGACAATGCATGAGAGTTAGCGAATGTGGGTTCTAACTCCTCCGGCCTTGGAAAAGTCACGTCACCAGCCCGTGCCTCAGTTTCACCAATGCATTCATTAATGGGCAAAATTGACCCCTGCCCAGAGGGCCAACACAAATTCCAGGCAATATGTAAGTCTCACTTTAGCTCTGAAAAGCAGGATGTAAGAGGTGCCAAATCTGTATGCTGGCACTCTGCATATGGGTGAAATTACAATCTACATGTGTTGATTGACTCTGATGGAGGGGTGCTCTAGGATTGCAAAGTACTCTTGTTTCATCCAGTAATGCAACTGACAATGTTTCATGGTGTTTCCCTTCCTGCTCCGAAAGGATTTTCTCTTACAGTAGATGGCGGATGTAAGTCAAGTCAACACTTGCTGCAATTGCACAGCTATGAATTTTTCATAAAAACAAGGAAATCTGAGACCTGGTCTGGTTGTTTTATTAAACATACAAGCAGGGCTCCTTCAGGGAAGACATCCCGTGCAATTATAGAGCTGTGAATGGCATTGTGGATAACATGGCTGTACAGATGTTAATACCTAATTTGCTACAGCACTTTGCTCTGGGGAGATCTTGCCAGGAAAGGAGGAAATTTGCTACAGTTTAGAACTTCAGTGGGGGACCACCCCAATGGAAAGGGGAGAAAAACCTTGGCTATCTGGATCAGCTGCCATGGGCTTTCTCCAAAGGAGGTAGTGAGGTCTTCCTGACACAGTGAGTACTAGAAGGCTTATGAAAGAGTTTATATAAGTAAAGCAACTCAGTCATTGAGTGTGATTGGTGCTCCGTCCTAGTTATCATTTAAAAAAAATTCTGTCAGGTGATTTGGACCCAAAATTTAGAGGGTTTATTCTATGTAAAATGGTAATAATATATAATATAAAATCTTTTTCATTCATTAAAATAGAAACTGTTGCATTGAAACACTGTTTTTATTTGATTTATCATTTTATTTTAAATGATAAATAGTCTCCTCTGCATCCACTGGGCAATTGCTCTGTGTGTTACATATCACTTTCCAGTGGCTGATTCACCAAAGATGTGAATCTACTACGGCTCCTAGTTAATGAAGCTTCCTTTAGCTGAAGTGGTGGAGGCTCATGCTCTTAGCACTGAATGCCCTGTCCCAGTGGTGACCCATGAGGATTGTTGTTTTGCATGGGATTCAGAAGGAGTGTGAGGGTTGAGTGCCTTCTGTTGAGTTTGAGGACTATCCAGACCAGCCTCCAGGCAGATTAATTAGTTCAGCTGCATTGCTGTAGGACCACTTGATTGGCCAGCCCACCTGATTGGCTGAAGGGAGTCAGCAGGCCTGCTTTTAAGCTCAGCAGCCAGTTGCTAGCTATTTACTGTTTTTACCACCTGCTCTCAGTTGTGGTTATGCCTCCCCTGCTTGCCCATGGACTTGACTCCTGGCTCTGGCTCTGGCTCTTAACTCACATGCCTGACTCCTGCTCCAGCCCCTAGGCCTGACTGTCCATGTCCCAGTGGTGACAAATGGGAAGCGAAACAGGCCAAGCTAGCTTTGCTGTGTGGGTGGACTGATGAGCAAACAGCATCAGTGTTGAGATGTACATGAGGTGAGAACAACCATTTCAGTTTTTGCTCTCCACTTCCATAGTTCAGTCACTCTTTGAAATGCCTTTTCCTGAGGGTTACCCCTAGATAAAGTTCATTCTCACTGTGGGGATGGAGATGAGGAGTCTGATGGGTAAAAAGTTCCATGTAGTGTTGTTTGTAGCTGTTTGTTCCTACCCTCACTCAGTAGGTGATTTGACACCTGGCTAGAGGTGTCAGCTTGTCCTTTGTCTTTGATAAACTGGTTTACTCCCTACCCAGACTTGTGTGGGAAACACACTTAAGTTGTGATTTCTTGTGTTTATAAGTTTACATTTAATGTTGGTACACATGTTTCACCAAGATATTGACCACTGAGTTACTAGTTTTCAGATGATACTTCCAGGCAGATTTGTACAAATATTACAATAGTGTGTTGGACATGAATGCAGGATGCATTCAGTCACACATGTCCTGCAGTAACTGGCTAGTGAATCATCAGAGGGCAGGCAGATGAGTGAGAACAGACCAAGGGCTTGTCTATACCATGCAGCTTTTAGTGACAAGGCTGTGTTGACATGCCAAAAGTCAGCATGTACAAATGTTCTTTTTTGGTACTTTGTCAGCACTTCCAGTGGCAAGCGGAGTTAGCTTTGTCAGCAGGAGAGCTGCCGACAAAGCCGCGTTCACACTACCACTTTCATTGGCAAAACTTTTGTCTTTTGCACAGGGGCTTCTTTAAGTACCCGTAAAAGACAAAAGTTTTGTTGACAACTTCGCATTGTAGACAAGCCCCAAGTGATGCAGTGGGTGGAATTAGGGTGACTTAAATCCCCCCCCTTTACAGTTCTAGCAGGCACCTTAAAGCAAATTGCAGGGCATTGACTGCACTGAAGCAGCAGCAGCTTGAGTGCATTGTTGGTGGTTTTCCCTGGTATAAATGTCCAGGAGACTAGCAGTGAAAATGGGAAGCTGGAATACTTCATGCTAATCCCGTTTTTTTGCTGAACAATATTACCTGTTGTAATGCTATCCAAATTTAAATGCTTTAGAAGTAAACAGTGTAAGAGGGGGAACCCAGGGAAACTGAAGCCAAAAACCACTCCCTGGCAGAGCAATGATACCTGAGAGGGTTGGAGCCAAACAAATCAGACTGAGCACCATGCATATTTTTTAACTTGACTTGGCAAGCGGCCCCGGCTTTTCTTCTATTTTTTTGTTAAATGTACTGCAATGCTAGCCTTGAGTATTACACCATGACTAGTGCTCTCAATTACAATATCTCCAAAGCCTTGGGAGGATTCTTGTGACCAAGTAACTATTAATGATCTTCCTGTGCAATATTATCCTAAGAAGCAATCAAGCAGTTAAAAAAGAGAGAGACAAGGACAAGGACCAAAAAAGAATTTTTGGAACAATGTGCTAAATTTGCTCACTTGAATTGGAAGCCCTTTCTGGAAAGCTTTTGTAGCAGAGTTAGCAGCAACTACAGCTGGGCAAAACCCCACTTTTTCTCGTCCTGTGAAAATTTTTTATTTTTGGAAAAATGTTCCCTTCCCAAACCAGATCGAAAAGGTGAAAACTTGCACAAAACAAAACTCAAAAACGTTGCAGATTGGCTCAATCAAACCATTTTGTTCCAATCATTTTGGAAAGTTTAATTTTGACTCTGAAATTTTTATTTTTTACTATAAATGAGCATAAAACTTCTTGAAATGAAAAGCTGTGTCTAACTGGAAAAAATTGAACTTTTCATTTTGAAAACATTTAAATGTCTTGTTTTGACTACCACAACATTTTTCTTTCCTCAAAATGTTTTAAAAACAAGTAATTGGTCAAAAGTGACCCATTCCCAAAAAAGTTTCAGTTTTGACAGATTGGAATTTTCTGACCCAAAAAAGTGTCAAAAAAAAAATCCCCCACCATTTCTAGCAGCAATGTCAGGTCAATATGACTCTGTACACCTGCCTTGTGCATATTGTATGAACCAGCCCCCTGCTACTGTGCATGGCTGTTACACTTCCAGTTTTCCCCACACCCTTTCCTGTGTCGTAGACCTACCACTGAGATTATCATTAGAGGGATGGGCTACTCGCTGGTAGTATTAAGATTAAGCATCTTTGTCATCACCTGGTCTGTTCCTTTCTATTGCAGCAAAGCTGGTTTGCTGCTGTATGTAATGACCACAGTACAGCAATATTTCCAGTTGGGAGCTGTTGGTTATTTTGCTGTCAGGAAAGCACATAGAATTATTAAACTAATGAAGCAGGCTGGGGGATGGTGTGTGGGGGGGAGAAACAAGACTTTCATTACTGACACATGATATCCTGCTGTCAAGGTACTTGTTCTGTATACTAGATGATGCATCCTAGCAGATGTCAGCACGCATGGGAAGCAGACACTGCCCTATACTGGATGGAGTATGAACTCCTCAGCTGTGTGTCATAGGTCCCTTACTGCTAATGGTGATTTTCTTTTAGTTCAAGCGACTCAGACCTGTGCTTTTGGCACATGAGGAGCTGGGGTCTGTTCCCCATGTTACTGAGACTTTCAGAACAGGCATGGTGTGTGGCATTGCAATGCTTGTGAAGGCTTTGCTGATCATGGGTTTGTGGCACTGGTTAGTAGAGATTCCATCACATGCGAACTCCTGAGGCTTGCCTAACTAGGGCAGGGTTTGAAATAAGCCAAGTAGCATGTGTGCACAACACTGCCCTCTGCAGGATGGAATCAGAATTGCTGCATTGTGGAGCATAGGCCCAATACTGCTGAGAGCTAAGGGAGATTCTACTTCAGCTAAAGAGCATTCAGGTGCTCAGACACAGATGCAATGATCATGGTGTCAAGTAAACCCTTAGAGTGGAAAGTTCTGAGTTCTTTCTGGTTTGCAAGCAGCCATGGTGAATGACAACCATGAAGTCCAAGTTAACAGGGACTTGTTATAGCAAGTTACTATTTTCATTTCCTAACCAACTACTAGTAAAACTAACCCCCTGCATCCAGTGTGTGCAACCCCAAACTCTGGGCAACCAGGGGCTATAGCTAGATAGGTCCCATGTGTCCAGAGAGATTTGAACCTGCACAGTGAGGCTTCCTAGATCATAGAAACACTAGACAGCAGAGGGCTAGGAACTGGGACTGGATTCCTTTACCAACATGTATTGGATTTTGACTCTGCCTTAACAAAATTCCCTTTTTAAAACAGTCTCAGCTTATTTGGAAGGAAAACTTTTGTTGAAGCTGATTTCCATAGGAAAGGCTATGTCACTGATTTTTCTCCCCGGCAAAATCTTATAAATTCCAAGGAACATTCATTTTGGGGGGGGGGGGGGGGAAATGGGGCATGAAAGATTTCAGCATTTTTGGAATGAAAAATTTTCCATTGCTTTCCAACATGACATTTTGTTTTGAAATGCACTTCATTGTATCTTTAAAAAAACAAACTAAAAATAAATAAATACGGGTTTAAATTAAAACAGAACATTATGAATGACCCAAAACAACCTCTTCCCCTCCCTCCCACTCCCACCCCCGAATTTCATTTTGTGAAACTATGTGAAATTTTGGCTTTTCATCACTAGTTGGAATGATCTCCCTCCCACCCCCCTCCCAAATCTAGACTTTTTTTTTGATAGGATGGAAAATCCATTTTCTGAGCAACTCTAATCTAAAACCCCCGGCCTGTTCCCTTTAAATAAAGGATTCCTTGGTCCTTCCTAGAAAACTGTGGGTCTAGCTGGGCCTCTGAGGGAATTCTGCCCTGGCAGCTCCTGGGGCAGAATCTCTCCTGCTCTCTCTAGTGTGTTTGCTGCACTTTCCCCAGTACTTAGATTTGGGGTAAATAAGCGATTTCCACCCAGAGAGCAACAGAAGATAGGAGCTGTAACCCTATCAAGAAAATGACCCTCCCACAACCCCTGACACCACTTCAGCTCAGCTCCTTGTGTTCATCTCTCTCATGGAGAAGTGCATCAACTCTCTGCCTCTTTTGGAACTGGATGGCATCAGCTGCCCTGCATAACCCCAGGCAGCCCTAGCCTTAGCCCTGTGCTACCTAGACAGCTGTGCAAAGGCCATGCAGGGATCCCCTCCCCCCGCAATGAACCCAACCATAGGCCCAGTTACAGAGGAGGAGAGAGCTGCTGCAAGCTCTGTATATCTTCTTATGCACTCCTCCTATGCCAAGCCCTGGCTTTGGGTTGCCTATGCCGAGAGGTTCTCTGTACCATTCAGTCTCTTCCCTGCTTCAGAGACAATATCCATTTGTCCCTGTTATTTTTTGCCTCTCTCTCCAGCCATGTGTGATTTCATTTCAGACTTTATTAGAAGCTCTCCGAGGAGCCTGGCAGCTGGAGTTCTCCCCCTCATCCAAAGGTCTTGCGTTCGGTCTATAAATCACTATTAAATGCTGGCTGCCCTTGCTCATTATACATTGCAGCATCAGGGCTGCCCCTGAAGAGAGCACTCTTTCCATTCGCTCCTTTGCTCAGCCAATTACATTGATTGCTTCCCCAGCCCTGAGGCCTAGTGAGTGATGCTGAAAAATTTGCCACCAAAAGCACTCACAGTAAGGTGGAGTTTGGTGCATAGGATCAGGCACTGGGCTGGGAGCAGGGCACCTGGGTCTTAGCCTCAGCTGTGACCTTCTTTAAGGCCTGCCTCACTTTCCTCCTCTGTAATAATACTTTCCCTACTTTGTCAAGCGCTGCATACGACTGAGGTGTCATTGTCTGTGGCCTACGCTGCTAGCAGATGGGCTATTTATCTGATCTTCTCCCCTGCCCAAATCTTTTGGGATCCACTTTGTATCTCCTGTAGAGTAGCTGCTACAAAGTTACAAAGATAATACAAGTCCCCACACAGCCCACCTGAGGATGTCAGAATGCTTGACTGGCAGGAATTTATTAACCCTCCCAAGGCTGTTGTGAATGCAGTCATGATTCTTATTCCCATTTTACAGGTGGGGAAGCTGAGGCATGGGGGGTGAAGAGGCTCAAAGGCACAATAGTAAGTGGGTGAGAGAGCTGTAAAGGCAACCTAGAATTGTGTCTCCTGGTCCCCTGCCTTACACTACTTGATTGGGGCTGGGTTGTGCCGAATGCAAAATCTGCCCCCTTGTTACCTGGGAAGAAACCAGAACAGTCCCTGCAGAAGGGAAAGGAAGGTCCCCTTATACTGCTCCTGTCTTGCCTTGCAGGCCCATGTAAGGACTAGGCAGAATCTAGCGTTTGCCATTGCACTAAGCATGGCACGGAATCAGCAAGCCAAGCTCAAATGGAGAAGAACCTGCATGCATCACTTCATGGTTCTCCTCACTTCTTGCTGTGAGCTAGGGCTGCAGAACTGGGCCCCACAGTAATGAATAAAACCATCAGGTGACCTGAGGTGGTTGTTAATAGAGATCACTGCACCACACTGTTGGATTTGTGGCTCAGGGGGTGCCCCAAGGGCTCAATCCTACAAAGCGCTGAACATCTCTGGCTCCTATTTACTTTGACAGAAACTGAGTGGTGCTCAGAGCTTCACAGGATCTAGCCCTAAGGCAACATTGGGGACATTCTATCAACTTGCTTCTGCTTGCTGTCAGTGGACTTGGCCTATTGATAACTGAAGTCAATGGGAACCTTTCTATTAACATCAATGGACTCTGCATCAGGCTCAATAGCCTGTCACTGAGTATGATAAACTGGACTTGATCTCAAGTCCACTGAAGTCCCTGGAAAGACTTCCATAGTCTTCAATGAGTGCTGGATCAGGCCCAGTGTGAGGAAGGATGGCAGAACCAGCTTCTGTGAGTTGCAAGTCAACAAGGCTTTTATATGGGTTGATATGGTAGCAGTGGGCCTAGGAGTAGCAGGCTGAGCTCACAGCTGGTCAGCTGTGGATAAGCTGCCCAGGACAGGAAGCTCATGGAAGTTCTGCTGGCAAAGCATCCAGCTATAGCCATACTTACAAGCTCCATGGGAGACTTTACCTTAGTGACTCCCTCTACTCATGTGGAATGTATAAGCAGCACAGTCTCCCTGGGTCTGTTGGTTTGTTTTTTTCTTTCTTGTGGAGTTGATAAGGTCTGCAGGCCTGTGACCCTAGAATTTACTATAAACTCTGCCAGATCCCGACAGTTCTTTACTCGCTGCAGGATTCCACTCCCCAGCAGCATGTTCTGCTCCTATATGGTCTGAACAATGCTTCTTCCCAGACCCTGCTGGCTCGCTCTTCTTCACCTATATTTATATGGGAACCTGGCTGAGGAAAGACTAAAGACTTTAGGATCGTTCCTGAAAGAAATTTGGCATGGGAGAGCCCTGTTCAGTCCTTCCTAGTCCATTCCCCTGCAGTGGCGGCTCAGTGCTTACAGTATATCATCCTTTCTCTTCGTTTTTCCTCCTTGCAAGAGGCTAAGCTTAACACACACGCAAACTGATCAAGTTAATTCCCCTCCGGGAAATATGCATAGAACAAAACTGCTCCCTATGCTTTTTACCTCCAGCCTGTCATGTTTGCTCCGAAAGGCAGCAGCAAATTGTTAGTTTCTTTGACAGCTGTCAATCCTGCCTGCCACCAGAAAAAAAAACATGCAACACTTGAAGGATTACTCTGCTAGTATTTACCCAACTTCAGGCTGGAACCCAGCTCGCATGAGAGCACAAATGCCGATTGAGATCGCTCCATCATCTTACGGTCTCGCACAATTTGTTTCCCATTATGGCTCTGCTGAAGTTTAAAGACATCAGAGTGGACTATTTTTATTCCTGGGTGCTGATGCAGCACACTGAGGCAAAAATGAGGCTGGTTTGGAATGTAGTTCCGGTGCATGCTGCTCAAGCAATTCCTCACACAGTGGCGCATTTTTTTCCCCATCCGCCCCCTCATGAGGGTCCTCACATGGTGACTAGTGAATGGGAAGGAATTTTTATTGCTATGAGTTGTTTCTGTGCCCAGCTCCGTAGGATCTAGGCACCGAATACACAGTCAAGGCTAGGCATCAAACACACAGTACTGAGGCTTTCATTTTCAAAGCTATCTAAAAGCCGAGGTGGTCGTATGAGCAAAATTAGACATCTGGTTCTGCTAGGTGGCTATCATCCCCTTTGCCCCCATGTCTTTGTCAAGGATGTGGCTTTGTGCCACTCCTTGATTCTGGGAGTTGTGGCCAGATTCTGATCTCATCTTACACCCATGTAAACTCAGAATAACCCTTCCCGAGGTAGCTGGTGTCAGAGCTAGACTAAGAGCTGGGTTTGTACCCATGCAAGGGAGCCCTTCTGCCCTGAGGCCAGCCACTCCCTGGAGCTTGTCTGGGAGTGCAGCAGTAAACAGGCCCACTTACAGGGGTAGCTCTATGTATTTTGCCGCCCCAAGCATGGCAGTAGGGCAGCTTTTGGCGGCATGCCTGCGGGAGGTCTGCTGGTAATGAGGATTCGGTGGCTTGGCTGCAGAAAGTCCGACAGTCCTGCGCCTTCGGCGTACCCGCCACCGAATTGCCGCCAAAACCACGGGACCGGCTGACCTCCCTCAGGCATGCCGCCGAAGGCAGCCTGACCGCCACCCTCATGGCGACGGGCAGGACACCCCCCATGGCTTGCCGCCCCAGGCATGCACTTGGTGTGCTGGTGCCTAGAGCAGCCCCTGTACACTTCTTCCCCAGTATAGGCAAAAGTATGGCTCCACTGTCCCACCCTCTTCTCCCTGGCCAGCAGGAAGGCAGGGGATGTTGTTCAGTGCTCTGCTATAGGCCCACAGTAAATTGCTACCCCTTTGAGTCACAGCTCTTCCCCTGCGTCTTCCAAAGGATACTTCCTGGAGCCACTCCAGGGCTTGTACAGTTTATACGCCACCCTGTGCTAAGGGCTGGTCCTAAAGCCAGAGCCTAGCCTAGAATTTGGCTCTCCCCTTTGTCTACCACTGTCTTCCCACTGCAAATTATACTTGATGGTTCCTGTTTGCAAACAGGTGGGGTTTGCTCTAGGTCACATGCATTTCAGGGAAGAGTTTTGCAGCTGGGCTGTTCAAGCTGCAGTTGCGAAACAGAAAACTTTTGCCTCTACAAATTAAAGCTCTCAGGAAAAGATTTATGAGCACACAAACCCAGACTTTTATTTATTTACACTGCTGTCATTGACAGTCTCTCCTTTGTCTGCAAACCTGCTACTGTAAGGACAACACAGCTGCCAACGGGGGTGGCTTGAAAGTGTGTCTAGTGGCGAAAAGGCACCGAGTGAAAATGACACCGTCTTACTCACAGATTTGTATCCAGAAGCCTAGTCACTCATTCTAGTGTCTACAATAGGGGTTTCCTACTTCCAGTTCGGCTCACCCCAGAGGAGCCAGTGCGGCTCTAGGCGAGGAATGCCATACTGGCTCAGGTGGCCGCCATCCTCAGAATTGTTGCATAGGTTGTACTTATAGGAACTCCTGTGGGTGATGGGTGAACCAGCTCCACCTGTCCAGTGTTAGGGAATTTGCAAGGCATTTTCAGCCTCCTACCCCCACCCCCCCTCTCTTGTGCTTGTGAACAGAGAGGATTGGATCTCAGTCATTGAGAGACTCCAAGGCTGCCAGGCTTGCAGTTTTCTGTGTAATGTTTTATATAAAACTGTTTAATGACCCGGTTTGCTGAGCATCTGCCTGTGCCCATATCTTTCAGCCCAAAAGTGTTTGGGTGGGGTGAGTTCCAGAGGTTGCCCCTTTGGGGAAATCAAGACATAGGTAACTTTGACCACAAAGAGGTCTCAAACCCACAGTTGGCTGACTTAAAGTCAGATGCAATATGGCAGGGGTAGGCAACCTATGGCACATATGCCGAAGGTGGCGTGAGAGCTGATTTTCAGTGGCACTCACACTGCCCGGGTCCTAGCCACCAGTCTGAGGGGCTCTGCCTTTTAATTTAATTTTAAATAAAGCTTCTTAAACATTTTAAAAACCTTATTTACTTTACATACAACAGTAGTTTAGTTATATATTATAGAGTCATAGAAAGAGACCAGCTAAGAACGTTAAAATGTATTACTGGCATGCGAAACCTTCAATTAAAGTGAATAAATGAAGACTCAGCACACCGCTTCTGAAAGGTTGCCGACCTCTGCAATATGGTTTAGTTAGGCCACTTGATGTAGCCTGTTGTTTCAAATCAAGTTTCCCTTTGAATCTTCATTGTAGTCCCTCATATGCCTTAGTAAATGGTCTTTTATTAGATGATTGCACACTAGTTTTATCCAAATGGCTCATCAGCAGGGTTTCAACTACAACTTTAGCATAGACCTCAGCTGCTTCCACTACAGGAGTAACGGAGACAGGAAGCAGGCTGTGCTCAGTTTCTTACAGATATCCATAGTGGGTTAGTGCATTGTATCAACAAGTGAAGAGTGGGCAGTCTGAGTCCAGCAAAACTTGCTGTTTTATTCCTCATACTGTTTATATGATCCTGATTTCCACTGCATGCATCTGACGAAGTGAGTATTCGCCCACGAAAAGTCATGTTCCAATACCTCTGTTACTCTATAAGGTGCCACAGGACTCTTTGCTGCCTTTACATGATCCTGCTTGGTGCTATTGTAACAAAACATGAATTCACTCTCAGCACCAGTGTTCTATAGGATCTGCCAGCTAAATTACAACTTGATTAAAGAATAAAATGTTTGACTTTAAGGTTACAGCTGCATCGTCTTGCTCTTACATGTTGACTAGGTGTAAGGACATACAATGAAACTTCAGACATCAAAAGGAGCATAAAAAAATGTGGTATTCTGAAGAGCTACAAAGCATGGTTTTATATCTTCTACTCCCTAAAATACCTGTTTCTTGATAGAGCAGATTTATCTTTGTCATCTAGAAAGAGTCATTCTCATTCTGAGAGGATAAAAACCCCAGGAATTGTCACATTCACCTACAAAAGGCATGATGTTCTCTCAATTAAGAGAAGTACATTTGTGTAAACAATACACAAAACCAAGGAAATGCTTTAACTTTCTATGGCCTTGCTTTGGAGGAGGAAAGGACATTATATGTGGCCTAACCCTACGAGACACAAAATGGATTGTCGGTAAATGAATTTCCTAGGTTTTTTTTTCTTTTAGGTTGAAAATTCCTGGCACAATACTAGCTGTTTTTGAGGAACAATATCTTTGAAAGTCACTGCCCCATTGACGAACTTTCCCTAAGGGTGAACTACTTCATGAAAATCAAGTATCAGAGGGGTAGTAGCTGTGTTTGTTGCTTTTTACAGATCCAGACTGAGTCCTGTGGCACCTTATAGACTAACAGATGTATTGGAGCATATTCACCCATGAAAGCTTATACTCCAATACATCTGTTAGTCTATAACAACACGGGGCCCACAGGCGCCATGGCGCCTGTGGAGGCATCTAAATGTGCCCGCGTCCTAGCCAGCGGTGGAGCACCTGCTGAAATGCTGCCGAATTTCTGAGGTGTTCTGGCGGCGATGCCTCTCGATGACATCACTTGCCTCCGACAAGTGATGTCATTGAGAGGTGTCGCCACCGAAATGCCACAAAAATTCAGCTGCATTTCAGCAGGTGATCCACCGCCGCCACAGTCCTTCATCTGGCGCCCGCCAGACGAAAAGGTTGGGGACCACTGGTCTATAAGGTGCCACAGGACTCTTCGTTGCTTTCTCCATGAAAGTAGCTGCTGCTTTGTCCACTGTAGTCTTTGCAAATATTACTGAAGCAAAGGCACTCATTTCATTCCACCTTTTAAGGGCCAGTTTAAGATTGGAGGAGTGGAGGGGAGGGACGTATAACTTGGGCTATATGCCAACTGGCATTATTGCACTGCTCTGATAAAATGAAATATTGTAAGCTCTTTGGGGCAATGCTATCTTTTTGTGCTGTGTTTGCACAGCCCCTAGCACGATGGGGGGGTCCTAGTCCAGGACTGCAACTCTTAGGTGCTACTGCATGCAAATAATAAAGGTTCAAACTCAAGGCACTCAATATTTTAAAATTATTTAAAATAAAGTCTGGTTTAAAAACAAAAATGCCCACGAGAATATTGATTTTTCTCAAAATATTCCATTTTTGATTAAATTACCCCTTTTTTCTACTGCCAAATTTGATTGATGCGCTTACTGATGTGGTTAAGTCTTCCACAAGCAGATTAAAGAACAAATAAACACAAAAATTCCATTCTCACTTTGAAAACCTTCCAGATACTGCATCAGCAAAACGGAAGAAGCAGACAGTTCACGTGTTATCTGCCAACTGCTCATCGCCTGTAAGTGCTTAATTATGTTAGGGAATGTCAACTACTTTATTTATTTGTACAATTATTACATATCAGCAGTGTCAATTGTTTAACTGTGTGCTCAGAATTTGTACAGTCATTAGAATATAAACTAGGAACAGCCCAAACTCATGAGGCTGATTTGCATATGTGCAAATAAATTGCATATACCGAAAAATAATGGAGTGGATTTAGTTTTGGTGAATGGTGATGACTTGACGGCTTTTGAGTCTTGGCAAGTGAAGGTCTTGCTTTCTTTGCATAGCAAGCTTCTCATATGTAAAGCTGGGCAAAATCCCTGAAAACCAAAATGCAATGAAAATTTCCAATTTGAAATTAAACTAAAGTTTTTTAGTCCCCTTTGAATTTTTTTCCGTAAATGTTTGATAGAGCAATTTTTCCTTAAAATCTTCCAATCAGTTTTACACTGAAGATAATTAGCAATGGCTTGAGGCCATCAGCCTCCTAATACATGTAATTGTTATGATTTTTTGACAATGACTCTTGCCTTCTCGAAAAATATTTATTAAATAGTTCTGACTTTTTTTGGTGCTTACATAGTCAAGGTCTTCAGCTCTCTGAACCCATAGGCAAGACTGCACACAAACCACTCCATGCTTACCTGGAAACTGCATTGCCCTATTCATCAAGGGACAACTCCCATAAGCAAAAATAAACACCAAAAATACAAGAACAACACAAATGTTAACATAGCATGAAAATATACTGTGAGCTTTTTTTGCCATATAAAATCACCTCAAGAACTGCTCTACGGTCCTTGAACTAACTTACACATTTTTCTCCATATGCCTCTTCAGCAAGGTTTGAACCTACAACATTGACCTCTTCCACTTCAGGGGAGATTGGGAGAAGACACCTCCATCCATCTGGATTTCTAATGCCCAGCCCCCTCTAATACCCACCTCATCCCATGTTGTAACGACTGAATGCCAAATCCTTCCGCCTGAGCGTTCTCACAAAAGAAGACCTACTCTATAAAAAAAAAAGAGATGAGCTGCCCTGAGTGACATGCAAATGTCTGACACCCATACTGCCAGTAAAACGTACACCAGAGAATGTGGAACTGATTCCTGTCTTTCTCTTTCCTGGACTATGGCACATTCAGTGGCTTAATGTGCATAATCATGTATCCCATTTGTGACTGGTCCAAGTGACTATAACAGCTGACTACTTTCAACAAGGAGAGGCGTTCTCCTAGAGATGTGCTATAGACAAAGGATTGTGTTCTCGATGCCAGAGCTCCTGGATTGATCCTCTCCCTCCACAACGACTGTGGTATTGCTGTGTGTGTGGCTGCATTTAACGATAATCATACATTGGATGGTATTCAATAGTCCGATTCTGGAGCACAAGAAAATTCGGTATATACTGAAAGAACTTGTCTTTGGCATCTAAAGCTACTTTAGCACTCAGATTAAAAGAGAATATGTATTCAGTCCACTGATGACATGGTTTACAAGAGCACTGAATAGGAGGGAAAGAGGGCCAGAATAGCTCATATTAAGTGCTTGGCTTCCATGCAGGGCTAATGAGGCAGACTCTAGGCTAACAGAGGTGGACCTTAACTCAGTTGTGATTAGAGTATCTTGCACTACACATACTGGCACAGGGGCCCATTAGCTGCCTTGTAAAAAGAAATCTGTCCAATAAATCGCTCTGTTAATGTGCTGTAAATGGTTCTCTTATTAATAAAAGGACAATACAAACTGACCTGCTACAACATTGTCTGAATAATGAGACTGCTCCCTTTAGCAATGTGTGAATAAAATCACAAGAGTGTGTATGGGTGAGTTCTGTGGAATTTACGTTAGCAGGTAAAGGTTAAAATAGCCGTTGGTTGTAAAAGGAATATATGGAACACTGCAGTCATTGAGTCGATCCGTTTCAGACTGGTCACTACTGTAATACTCAGATTATTTAGACTACAAAATTTACCTAACTCCATCATTTCTTAGGTAATTACTGCTCCATTATGCTGAGTCTGCAATGATCTGTTTGACATCATTAAATGAATTATAACTTTTTTTTTTAAGAAGGAGTGGGGGAATAAAGACCAAAAATATAAATCAATGCATATTTCCAGTAACCCACAATCACAAAACTCCACATAACAGTCCATTTGCCGTGCTTGGCACAAGAATTAACCATTTATGGGCAGAAGAGGCAGAAACAAAAGAATAATTATAGAATGGAATTAAAATAGCCTTCCGAAGTGAGGGTTCCTGAATGCACATCCTGTTTAGATTTAATAAGGCAAGTACGGACTGTCAAGGTAATGATTATTAAATCTCTATAAATGTGTGTGCATACAAAGAGGTGCTCCAATTTCCCAACTGTAATAAATGAGATTTTTTTTGGCATTTGTGTAATATATGTCTGCCTGCATGCATTTAAATGATGCATGTGTGGGAGGCTTGATATAAAGCAGAACCTCAGCATCACAGACATCCATCAGACACTAAGTTGCTGTTAATAACCTTCCCCTGGGCAAATTTCAGGAAATGGTTATAACCCTGGTGATAGGGGGCCTTCAGCCAGTCATGCTGGAGAACTCAATCTTCCTTTTTCCAGGAAAATAATCGTGGGTTGGTGAGAGGAGAGTGACAGCAGGGCTACAAAGCAGGATGTATCACTCCCGAAAGCGCAGGACAAATGGACTGGTGGCAAAAAGAGGTTTTTTTTCTTACATTTTCCATCTCCATGCAGTGAATCTTTCCTTCCCAAAGGCAACGTGCTATTCCTCAAGGTTAAGGCATGAGGTTCCTGGGAAACGGACGTGGCATTGCAGTAAAGCCACAGCTAGGAGAAAAAAACTCCAGTCTCAAATTATAAAAAGTCCTACATTTAGGGTGGCTGTTTCTTGCATTTTTTTTTCCCTTAAGGTGATCAGTCACAAACTCATGGCCATCAGTTGTCCTCTGCTTACCTGTCCCCACAGACAGAATTTTCAAAGAGGGAGTTATTGGTGAGGTAGGAGATAGGGACACACTGGCTGAGGGGAAGGCAGGGATGGGAGAGAGGGAGAGTTGGGGTTGACAGTGGGATTGCGAGCCTGTATAAAAACGTTCAGCACAGCAGCACATTGTGGAGTGCTGGCTTGTGTCATGTGACTAATCAGCTTTTCACAAGGTGCTGGCTCCTTCCTGTTTCTAGCTGCACATTGCATCACAGGCAGCTGAAGTTACAGCAGTGCATTCCTTTCCTACCAAAGCAAAGGCTAGGGATGCTGTGTGATCACAGATGAGAGGAGCATCTTCCGCCAGACAAACCAGCTGTTAAGATTTGACCCGCCTTGTGAAATAGAGGAGAATCCCTCTGCTCTGCTATGTGCTGTAGGAATGGTCCTTTATAAGGGCAACACTCGAGTGACGTTTGGTGGCATTCACAAATCTTGAGTTCGTGTGTTGGACTGGGGCTCAGGAAATCTAGGTTCAAAGCTGGTTCCGTTGCAGGCTTCCTGGATGACTGGAGGAAAATCACTTCATCTCTCCATGACTCAGCCTTCTCCTTCCCCCCTGGGACAAAATGGCATTGTTAGATCTTCCTTACCTCCCAGGTATGCCATGTGGATCCATTCATTAACATCTGAGAGGCACTCATACTATGGTAATAGGGTCCTGCTAGCTGGATGATGAATGTTGTTGGTGGGACAATGCAGGAGAAGCTTGTGTTGCCTATACTGGTGCTGTACCTTTTCTGTAGATAAACTAATAAATAATATTACTACCTGGGTCTTACATGCAGCTTTTCATTTGTAGATCTCAGAGTGCTTTATAAAGGAGAGCAATATCGTTAACTCCATTATACAGATAGGGAAACTGAGGCACAGAGTAGGGCAGACTTGCCCAAGGTCACTGAGCAGGCTAGTGGAAAAGCCAGGAATACAGCCTAGGGTGTTCTGAATCATCCTTCAGCTCTCTATCCACTAGGCAACACTGCTTACCTCAGGCTCCAGTGATGGCATCCAGTTACTCATGGGACTTTCCTGGAATAGTGGGCATGATCTGGGGTTCTCTACTCAGTTTCAGCTTCTGGTTCCCTTGTTTTGGCTCTATGACTTGCATCACTGTCCCTGTTTTTTTTCTCTTTTTTGCCCCCATACTCGAGTCACGGGTTCTTTAGCCTGCCCTCTGTTGCTTTGCTGGCCTCCTTCCACCAGTCCTAGGATTTAAATAGACAGAGGGTGAAGGGGGGCAGAGGAGGGGAAGATTGTTGTATGTGCCAAAGGTGGCCAGACCATAGAGTGAACTTGTCCAGTGACAGGAGTGGATCATTGCCAAATGGTTTCACTTGGCCCAAAGGTCATGCGCCACCACAATGGAGGTTAGAAATGGTTGCTGAACAGGTGAGCTAACAGAAGGCTTGGAAAGATTAGATTTTATTGGTAAATATCCGTAAACATTTATTTCACCATTCACACAAACCAAGGAGAAAATGTTTCCCTCAGCAATCATTGCAATTTACAGATAAGCAAAGTAAGAAAAATGCTGCTTGAGAATTTATTAGACTTTGACTCCTCAGCTGCCGTTAAAATACAAGTTGTCAACATCACATGTCAAAATATACAAACTAAATATCCTTAAATCAAATTCTCTGCTGAGTTTAGTTTGTTGTGGACGAATGGGCAACATTTGCCAATAATGTTAATCATAATCTGGCTACCTTGAGGGATGGATAAATGGACCCCTGCATTCTGTTTGTTGTTTTCTTGTTCTATCTCTATTTTTATGACCAGGCAATACTTTGTAACTGCTAGATGGAGTGGAGACCTAGTGGTTAGAGCAGGGGACAGGGAACAGAGGGCAGGGGACTGGACTCGATGATCTCTCGAGGTCCCTTCCAGTGCTAGAATCTATGGATCAGGACTTCTGGGTTCTGTTTTGATAGGAGAGAATCCTAGCAAGGACTCAGCTCAAGGGTCCTATATACCATTGAATGCCCTTCTATTGGATAGAGCACTGGACGGGCTCTCAGGAGAACTGGGTTTTAGTACTTATTCGGCCACTGACCAGCTGGGTGACCTGGGGCAAGTCACTTTTTTTCTGTGCCTGAGTTTCCCCACCTGTACAATGGGAATAATAATATGGGGGCCCTAATGTGTTTTAACTGACTTTGGCCCAAATCCAGCTGCCACAGAGTGCCCCTGGCACTGGGCCCATAGGTGGGGCACTGCGGAGAGTGTTGTGGAGCATATTCCAGCCATTGGGATGAAACAGCTTCCATGCAGTGGCTCTGTAGACCAAGCGAGGATCCTTCTTCCTCTCATCCCTCACAGTCAAGTGCCTGGCCTAGCTACTGACTTTAGGCCTTAATGAATTAGGGTCTGATCCTGAAGCCAGTAGGCAGTTGGGCTGATTAACAATGGCAGGCTCAGGTCTTTACTGCATGCAAAACACTCTCTGGAATAGACTGTGTCCTTGACTGTCTTGGCCAAACAGGGATGTGAAACACTTCTCCCACCTCCTTCCTTGGCCCAGGTACTACCCACTGAGCACATGCAGTGGGCTGGTGGTCTAGAGGACTAAAGAATGGATGGCGTCTTCACTCGTCTTCCTTATTTGCAGGCCAGGCAAGGAAGGAAGTTACTTCCTGACCTGGAGTAAGAAGAGATGAACCATCAGTCTTAGAGTCATGATTCCTTTCCAAGATGGAGAAGCTAGCAACTACACCACTCCTAAGGCCAATCCTACAGCCTCATTCTAGTCCTCTGGGTAGGGTGACCAGATAGCAACTGTGAAAAAAACAGGATGAGTGGGGGTGAAGGTAATAGGTGCCTATATAAGAAAAAGTCCCAAAAAACAGGACTGTCCCTATAAAAATGGGACATCTGGTCACCCTACTTCTGGGATCCTCCTGTGAAAGATCCTAGCCCTTTCTTTCTGTGCAAGGACAGGAGGATCTCAGTCTCCCCAAGGAACTGGTGAAGGTATCGTCACTAGCACAATTGAAACCCGGACTGGATGAGGTCAAGGCATCTGCAAGTACCCAGAAGGGAAGAATCCTGCTCTGGATGGTGAGCAAGGATGACTTAAGAGGTCTTTGCCATCTCTCCTTTATACATTTCTGCATTGGATTTAATGCCATTATTTTTCTCCTTGATTTGGGATAAAAATTTAACAAGGGCAGAATAAGCTCCAAATGAGGATAATTTCATGGCTGTTTAAAGGTCCGTAACGAGACTAGGAAATGATACATGGTTGAACGCAGAGTGAATACAAAGGCGAATCATCAGGGCAACAAGCTGCAAAGCACCAGAGCCAATTTAGTTTGTGTGATGTGAGACTCATTGCATTGAACTGGGAGTTAAGTGCCTAAATACCTTTGAGGATCTGGGCCTGAATCTCTCTAGGCCTCTGACCCCGTCCCCGTCTGGCTAATAATTCTATCTTATCTAGCCCAAGATTGGGCTGCTATCTTATCTAGCAGCCCAAGATTTCCACAACTGACTTGTGACTTTAGCTATGTTCATTTTCGGGTGCCCAACTTGAAACCCCTTCCAAGGCAATGATTTGCAGAAGACGCCAAGCACCTACCTGCTGAAATCTTGCCTTCTTGGTGTTGCAAGGTGGGCACCCAAAATCGGTAGTCGCTTTTGAAAATCGTGAAGAACGTACATTCTTCGGGGAGAGGCCTGTTTTTCACTCCATGTTGCTTTGTTACATGGCAATGTGAGGCCTTGATTTCAGTAGAGGCCTGCATGGGCTACAGTAATGCAAATAATTAATAATTATAACCCCAACAAGGCCCCATGTATTCTGTGGAAGCTGAACCAAAATAGATATTACAGCCCCCAAAACAGCTTTAAAAGAATGTTAAGGTTGCAAAGTCAAACCCTTAAAAGTTTGGAAACATGAGAATTAAATGTACCTATGCACCCTAAATTCAGCCCCATTGCACGTATGTATGATAGTTTTTAATGACATAAGCACATACTATTTTTCCCTATAATAAACATTTTGTATGCCCATTTTACAAGAGGGGAAACTGAAACAAGCTGGATCCTCTGCTGGTCTAAATCTGCATCTCTCTGTTGAATTCAGCAGCACTGATTTACACAGGTGGTGGATCTGTACTGAGATGAGATGAGCTAGATCATCTTCCTTTCTATCTGTTTTTATGTACGTCTCCTGCCAGAGAACAACAAATATTATTCGTAAAAGATTGCTGGCGTCCTGTTATTTGGGAGTGATATTGCCAAAGTACTGATGGCGCTTTTAAAGGTCAGGTTATATAGTTTTTAAAAGGTATTTTTCAGGATTATCTTTCTTTTGCAATCTACCTTGCTCCCATCCCAGCTGTGGCGATTCAACCCCCACGTGGCTGAGGGTTAGTAAATCACAGCCCTGGTGTCACTTTCTGAAAGGATAATAGTTTTCATTTGCAGGATATTTATTTTCCCTCACTATGATTTGACAGATAAATCACATCATCCCAGGATTTCCCCAGAGTCCTTCTGAGCTGATAACATGCCTCGGTGGATTTATTCTGCAACCAAAGAGTTTGGGTTTTTTTGTGCACAGAGATTTCCCTCTGTTTTTTCTGAAGTTAGCACTGAAGTATTTACATACCCTTGATGGGTCTCATTTCATTTTGAGTTTAAGTTAAATTGCAAGGTTGTTGGTAATGTTTTCAGTTTGGCATGGGTTGCACATGAATGAGAAGGAAGCATGGATTTGTAGTTTAAATTTAAGGCACAGGACAGATAGTTGGGGTACTGGACTAGTTGAGGTCCCGTCCAATCCTACACTTCAATGATGCTGTGAAACCTGGGTTCTTTTCCTAGTTTTATCCCTGGCTTACTTATGTAAATAACTCATGGCCCAGTCTTGTGCGCTCATATTCAGGAGCTGTAGAACTCCTCAAGGCTTTTAAGTGACTAAAGACTTCTGGCTATGGATCCTCAAATCACTGTGCCTCAGTTTCCCTAACTGTAAAATGAGGCTAATGATGGAGAGGAGTTATTATTTATTTATGGTTTGTATTATGATCATCCCTGAGTGCCCAATCATGGCCCAGGACCCCATTGTGCTAGGTGCGGTACAAACCCAGAACTAAAAGATGCTCCCTGCCCAAAAGAGCTCCCCATCTAAGCAATGTGCGAGGCTCAGTCCACTAGTGTTTGTAAAGTGCTTTGAGATTCCCTGATGAACAGAGCTATGGAAGAGCAAAGTCACTGTGTAACAACATTTGAAGCCAGCTGTTGTAAATGGGCATGCTTCCACTGATGCAGCTATCTGAGGATCTGGCCCTCCGTCAAGTTTCTCTACTGCTGGATTTTGTATGGTAACTACCCACTTTAATTTAAACACCCTGGAGATAACACCTCACTCCCCGCTGTACTAAACAAGACTGGATGGATTTCTTCAATTACAAAAGCAAAACACTATCAGGTGTTGTCTTTTATCGAAGGATCTCACTTCTTTAGACATTGAGTTGAGCCTCACAACCCCCTTGACAGAGATAGTAACTATAATTAATTATCCCCATTTTAGAGGAGAATAAAGAGGGATACAAAGATATTAAATGACTAGCTCAAGGTTACACAATGTCTTACCAAGACTTGTGGTAGATTCACCATCAGTCAAAGTCTTTACTTCAAGACCATAAGTTAGCTCAGGCAGCAGCATAGATGGGTGCAAAAAAATCGGAATTATTTTCATGGCAATATTTTGTGAAAGTTATGTCCTTTTTCGTCAAACAATTTCAAAATTCAGGTTTTTTTCAATTGGCTCTAACCAGAAGTTATTGGGCACAAAGGCGTAATCCCTGGATGAAGTTCTATGGCTTGTGTTATGCAAGAGGTCAGACCAGATAATTATGACTCTTTCTGGTCCCTACATAAAACTTACGAAACTAATGGCAGAAGGGAGAATGAAGCCAGGTGTCCTGATCTCTCTCCTCAAATTTGAAAGCTAAACCAGAGTCTCTGCTTTGTCAGAAGCTGTGATATTCAAAGTCGCTGTCAAAGTATTAATTGATGCATATTTGGCCAATGTTATTTCCAAACAAGGGTATGATCCAACTGCCCCAGGTCCAGTGACCTTTGAGGAAGCTCAGATCTGGATTGGAAGGCTGTGGCTTGGGATAACCGGTAATAATTTCATTATAGCAGAACTATAGCTGTGTTATATTTAAGGCTGAGATTTGCTGTTTAGCAGGTGGTTTCTGTAAGTGCTCCAGAATCCACAAGCTTGCTCACATTCTTCTGTCTCTCATGGGGATCAAGGGTTGAATTAGTGGTCCAAATTTAGGTTCCTGTGAGCCAGGGAATTCTAAGATACAACCTCCCTAAATAGTCACATTATATCAAAATGTTGGCTCTGATCATCTGTATGTATGTGTGTGTAATATAGCCCTGCAGTTTATAGCCACGCTGGACACTAACTTGCTGAGGATGTGAATATGGAATCATATCATTCTGACTTGCTGGGAGAAAAGGTGTCTCCATATGACAGCCTCCAGCTGACCAGAAGAATGCTGAGATGCTGCCAATCTTACTGGCTGTGTGGATCGGTCCAAAAAAAGAGAGCGTAGTGCCAGTGTGGCTATATAACAAAACCAGTCCCTGCATGAGAGCTAAAGAAAGGGAAACGTGCTAGAGTCCTTTGGAACTATGACTATGGTGTTTTAGATTGTCTGTGGAGCACTGGGGCATTGATTCTGTCCTGACCCAAAGGGAAGAGCGAGTGTGTGATCCCTGTTGTATTACCACTGCTACTAACAGCATCTCAACTTAGCCCAGCACCATGTGCCAGGGGGCATTGGCTCAGTGCTCATGCATAGGGAAGAGGGCCACCTGCTTGAAATGCTCATAAAGATCACCTTCAAGCCAGCAACCTCATCCACTGGAACTTTAAGGATCACCATGGTGATAAGAGGGCCCCTTAAAACTCCAACCCCTGTGTTAGGCATGAGCTTTCTGACCCCCAGATTGGTTATTGTGCCTGGGAAGGCAATAAGCAATGTCACCAATGTGAGACTAATGCACTGAAAGGCAAATATATTGGCACAATCTGTAATGCTGACATCTTGATAAAGTACCTCTGGGCCCAAATGTGAGGTTGCATTGATTGCCTTTGAGTTTTTCCTTCTAAGACAGTCACCTCTGTAGCACTCTTGCACATGGTTCTTATACACCCCAGGGCAGCCAGCCAGCTAGCTTTATACTTGCATGCCTGTGAGTGAAGAATAAAACAGGAGAAATCCCAAAGGCTGAGGGATAGAATCAGACATTGGGGATGGGAAAAAAACTACAGTAAGTGCATCACTCTTAAATCATTCCCTGGTTGACTGGATGCTCTGGTTGACCTCATCAGAATCTCAAAGAACCACTTTATTTAGACCAGCATGGGGCATGTTGGCCAGGACATTGTTGTCAACTTTCTACACTCATTTCACTAATTAGAAAGGGGCTGACATTTGCAAAAGAGAGAAGAAATGATGGACCCCTGATAGTCCAACTCCAGCTCGGACTGAGTTACTGATGCATGTGCTCTGTAAGGTAGTCAGGCTAACAATACGGGGAACTGGAAGGAGGAGAATTGTTTCTGAGTTAAGTTAAACTCAGAGCATTCTTGGTCCTCCAGCTCCTATAGAGTCGGATGGGTAACTCAATAAATAATGGATACCTAGCTCTTATCTGTAGATCTCATAACACTTTACAAAGGAAATCATATCATGAGCCCCATCTTACACATGGGGAAACTGAGGTATATGGAGGGGAAGTAATGTGCCGTAGCTTAGCAGGTAGGAATTGAGCATGGATCTGCTGAACCCTAATGCAATAGTCTTTGCCAGCAGGCTACTCTGTCTCCTGTTAAAGTGAGGGACTTCTGGGTAGGAGGCCATTCCCAGCACTCTGCTACATTCTCTTCACTGTGCTAGGGAGAGGTGCCTGATCTTTCACTGTCTGCATCCAGATGTGCTGCATCCTCCTCTAGAAATTCATAATCATACTTCCTAAAGTTTCTGTGGGTTGTTTATCTTCTGGCAAGAGTGGAGAGGAGACACTGAGCCCAGACCATAGTTCCACTGCAGAAATTCTTTTTCCTTGTTTCCTTCAGCTAAATGCAACCACTGCAGAAACTTCTTACAGAATAGACAGTAGCTAATGGGGCCACACACTTAGGATAGCTCAACTGCTGGACCCAGAGGAGGTGCAGCACCTGGGCTACAGGAATCCCAGCTCAGATAAGAAATGCAGACTCTCCAGTGGTCTTTCACCTCCATTTATAGACAGAATAATCTTGGGAGTCTGTAGGCAGCATTAGATTGACAGGAAATCAATAGCAAAGTTCTGTCAAATCTTTGTATACACTGTTTGTTCTTTAAAAACAGCTGGGGAGGGAGAGGCAGGAGAGTGCCTGCTGCACAAATGGCACCCTTCAGAACGGCAGGCAAGGCTCTCAAAGGATCCCCTTCAGTATTTGAAACAGGAATAGTCAAGGGAGTTCATGAATCCAGTGATCAGAACACCCCCCAAATCCCCAGGGCATCAACAGATTCTAGAGTAAAAAGGAGACGTTAGCCAAGATGTCCATCCACAGAGCGAGTCCTGTTCTATGCTTGGACTTCCATTAGTCTCGCATGGTACAGAGCTGTTATGTTCATCAGGCCAACTTGAATTATGGATATGTCTGCTGAAATTGATTTGCAATTTCTGCTGTTCAAAGTTATTGCTCTAGTTTATTTACCACTGTGGTAGGGAAAAGGGGTAGTAGTGAGGAAAGATAGTGAAAGATCCATCAGAAGATATCTTCTCCATGCGGAAGAATCCGAGGCTACCATGATTAAGTGAGTGGCACCAGAAGAATGGGGAAAAACGACAACCCTGCAGAATTCTTTCAACCATCTAGCTCCATGGTTCATATTCTAGCTGGTCATGTCATGCACAGCAAATCACGTATTCAGTGTTGCCAAACTTTCTGCTGGAAATTGCCTGCCAACAGATGGGAGAAAATCTCAAACGGATTCATCATTATTTGCAAATTTCTTCATGGTCCAATGACGAAATGCTATTATCGAATCTACAGGTCACGTTTGTACACACCACACTGACCTGGCTGTGGCCTTCAGGCACTATTGCAATATTAATATAAACAAAAAGCTCATAGACCTTAACACCAGAAGGAAACATGATCATCTCATGGGACCTCTGCATAACACGAGCCATAATATTTCACCTAGTGATTCCTGCATGGAGCCCAATAGCTTCTGCTTAAAAAATAGCATGCATTTTAGAAAGAAACTCAGTTTTGATTTAAAGACTCCAAGTGATTAAGAATTTACCACATCCTTGGGAAGCTTTTCCGATGGTTAATTGCCCTCACTCTTAAAATGAAAACAAGGCGCATACTTGCTTCCAGCTTTGGGTTTTGTTATGCCTGTACTAGATTAAAGGACTCTCTCCTCTCACAAAGCTTCTCCCCATGTAGCTACTTTTAGATAATGGGAGGGATTTTTTATATCAACTTGTTTATATAGCATACCAAGCGCTATACTCAGGTCTTGTCTAGACAAACGGTGTGTGGCAAGCTGAGTTGTAAATCTACCGCATACCAGTGTGTGCACTATGCACTAACTGTCTGTGTGCACCCCTCAACTGTGCACTAAAAGTTCCGTAGTGCACACTGACCTACTGTCATTTCAAAGTCTCACTAGGAAACTTTTTGTGCACATTAGCAGGGTCCAGATAAACAGCTTGTACATGGCAGGCTTGTGTGCTGTAGATTTACACCCCAGTGTGCAGTGCACTAACTCTTTGTCTAGATAAGGCCTCAATGCTTGCAAGGCTGAGTCCTTAATTTGCATTAGTTATAAAACATCCAATGAGCAAACAGAAACAAGAGTGTTTCTTATGTAACTAACCAGCACAGCTCGAACTGTGAATTTTTAAATCAAATATGTTTTGAAATGCAACTGTGGCAAATGTTTAGGGTGACCGATTTTATAGGGACAGTCTTGATTTTTGGATCTTTTTCTTATATAGGCTCCTATTTACCCCCCCCATCCCGATTTTTCACATTTGCTGTCTGGTCACCCTACAAATATTTGAGGGAACAGTTTGTTTTCTAGGAGCATTCTTGCTTGTGAAGTTTGAACACTCGAATGTTCATGGCCAGGGAATGCAAATGGGTCAAACTGCAATTCTCTTTTCAATTAGAATGAATGATCCTCCTTTATATCCCTCCTTACGGGTCACCTCTGCTGTGATCCGTACAGAACGCTGCTCTCTGAGAATGCCTAGGTAGGAAGTGGGCCGAGACATCTCTTAATGGTCAGTTTATTAATCTATTAATTGTGCACATGGCTAGTCTGTTCAAAACGTGCCCATTATTATTATTATTATTAAAATCGTGAGGACAATTCAGCAGTTGATGTGCTAAGACCACTGCCTACCATGCTGACCAATATTGTCTCATTGCTTCTTGCTGCTCCCCCATCTGTCTGTCTCCATCTGTTTTCTCTAGTCTTGTACTTTGGAAGCCGTTTGGGTCAGGGACCGTCTTTTTGTTCTGGTTTTATACAATGCTTAGCACAATGGGTTCCTGGCCCACACCTGTGGCTCCTAGGTGCTACTGTGAAACTAATATAAAATTAATGTTTATTTTATTTCTTAGTATTACAATAGCACCTAGAGGCCACAACTGAGATCAGGGCCGCATTGTACTAGGCATGAACAGATCCACAATAAGAGACAATCCCTGCCCCAAAAAGCATACAAACTAACTGAGAAATTGCTCTTATCTGGTGCTTACATATTCCCATTTGTTTGTCTCATTCACCTGTTACATCTTGTGTTTTGAGACTGTAAGTTCTTCATTGCAGGAACTGCATCTTACTTTATGTCCACACCGCACCTAGCACAATGGAGTCCAGACCTGGTTGGGGCTTTTAGATGCTAGCTTATTCTAAATATTACTATGTAATAATAATTGTGGGAATTAGCCATCACTATTTGATAATATCCATTTACACTTTTCAAGTCTTAAATAAGTGTTAAGACAGAGAGAGAAATGGGAGGGGAGGAAGACAAACTGTCTGATCCTTTAGAAAGCAATTTTGTTTGAAGCTTTGATCTCCCTCCTTTCAAGTTCCCGCTCGGTGGCATGCAGATGCACCATAAAGTAGCCAATGGATGGATTGTATGCGGGGGGTCTTTCACGCTCTGGCAACCATGTGTTTCATTTCTCTGTCACCTTTGTTTTCTCTCATTTATATACTTAACTAATTTGACTTGACACAATAAGGGCATGGCCACGAGAAGCAAAAGACAGTTTAAATATTTTATATAATGCTTAAAAGAGAGAGCAAGAGGTAGTGAATCCTACGTCTTCTTCATTTTTGTTAGGAAGGAAGGAGTGGGGGGGGGGGCGAATGGGCATCATTATATCTATTCTATGCATGAATTCGTAATAAACTCCCCAAAGATATACGAAATATCAGTGCATTCACTAATGGGAATTGATTCTGAATTGTATTCATTTTTAACAAGGTTTAATGAAGTTTCCTTGTATGTTGCTCCCACTTGCTCATTAGTCCATTAAGTGCCATTTAATCTGGGAGATGCATGTAGAAGATAACAGCTTGTGATGGGTTTTGTTTAACAACTCCTCCCTGGCTCTCAGACGGGCTGAGAGGAACTGACAGGTCCCAGTTCTGCATGGTGGCTGTCAATGCCATGTCCTCCAAAATGGCATGAAAGATAAATGGGATCGGTTGGGAGTCAACTGGTTTCATCTGAGGCACTTGTAACTGATTTGTTTGGAGGGAGATTAAGAATTTATAAGGGATGTGTGTTGTGTTTACAAGCTTGTGGTTTTCATAAACTGTGTATCCCTTTCTCTAAATGGCTGCTAAGAATTTAGTTCAAAACCCAGAGTCTGAATAAAAGGTTTTCCAGTACGTCAGAGTGTTTTTCCTGTAAATGTCCTTGTTTTGCTATTCTGGTTACATTGCAGCTTCTTGTACTCTAATGGAGCACCAGGTTTTGTTCCCTCATCAATATTGAATGTGGCATGGTTCCACTCTCTCCAGCCTTATGTTTAGATCAAGTCAATCACTCCTAGCATCCACCGCAAGAGGAAGGTGAAGGCTGAAGGGTTCATGTGAACTGGCAGGTTCTGCTGATGGCCACCTCTCAAGTGACATTCACATGTACTTCTACAGTTGTCCTTGATCGAGCTATACCCTGAGCTAATGTTGGCATGTTGCACTGCCAGGTTCCCTCTTCCGCTCAGCTCCATTAGCACCTGGGTTATCCGGGACACCTTTCTTAGACATGGCAATGCTGCTTCCTCCTCTGAGGAGCTGCATGTTACTTTTCCAGGATAGCTTCACAGATAGCGAGCTGTGACTCGCTCTTGCTCCTCCAGACCTGACTGTAGTTGAGCCCAGTCTGTCTGTCAATTGGACGGTCATGTCCATTGTGAGTGGTGCATGGACAACTGTGTGCAGGGTAAATTTCACCATTAAGGTAATCTCTCCCATCAGGCTGTAGATACTTTACGGTTCAGAGCATCTGTGATTATCCTTAGCCCATGCAACCTAGGGCCCAACCTGCCAGTTGAAATGCATGTGCATCCAGTATCAACAGTCACAGCGGCGTCACACCCCAGACCTTAAATGTAGGGTGAAAGGGGTCAGTCATAGGTAAGAACTGGAGAGGGCAACACATTTCATAATTCTCATGTAGCCTCAGCGAACCTTATGGTGCCTAATCTAAGGAGTTGAGCCAGCCCTTCCCATTGCATGTTGCTCATTGGACAGGGCAGTGATAGCGGATTCTGACAAGGGAGCAGAGGTTCATGCTGGTTAACCACGCCCCTTCTCTGAATCTTCCTCCAATCTCTCTGACCTGCAAACTCTGTAAGAACAGGGGTCTCACCGCAAATTTGGTACAATGAATCTTGATTGAATCAGGACAAAAAAAACTCCTGGGAACAGTTTATCTAGTGCTACCAGTAGGTTAGGACCATGACAATGATGACAAAATTTACCAGCTTTTCTCTAAATCAAGTGCACACAAGTGGCTGGATGATGAATTCATTGCTTCGAGGTAACTCCATTGACTTCAGATTTACATGGCAAGTGAGATCAGAATCCAGCCATAGGTGTCTAGCTGGCAATTTCTGTGCTCACTCACAGTAACTTTGTGGTGCGAGTTAAGTACACAATCATACATACATATTTGTATGCAGCTCTGGGCTTCTGCCCTTAGGAAAATTAGCTGACCAAATCCCACCACCCTTTGGTGGCAGGTGTAGTATTTGTAGTTTGTTTGGCCAAACTTCTTCAATAGAAAACAAACAACCGCATGTTGCAAAGAGTCATGCACAAAGTTTGACAAAACCTACAATGAAACTTCAGGACATTGCCTGGGGGTTATTGTGCTGCTCTGAGGCTATTTTCTGGCCAAGGCTTCAAGGCTGAGTTCATTGATCTAAGGCTTTTAGCAAAGCTTAGCACATCAGAACTGGACTACATCTGCCCTAGTGCACACTATCCTTCCTGGAATTGCCGTAAGTGTTATTTGGATTATAGGCTGGGGAGGGGAGAATATTGATGTAGCTGCTGACCCTCAACTGTTAACTCTAATTGTCTGGCACAAACTGTGACACTGTGCCTTTGCGCACACATGCAGTCACTATAGTTGTACAAAACATGGAAATTTCAGTTCCCAGGGGCTCCAGGAGAACCTTTAGAGGGATTGCTTGCAAAGGGGCTTGGGCTTCAAACTCAGGTGAAACAGCTAAATTTTACCTGGTCTGGGGTCATAAACCATACAAAATTGGAGTTCCACATGTTTTTGACTCAAAACCATAAAATAGACTCTTGCTTTGCCTAACCTTTCATGTGTATCTAATGCTAGTCTAATAGGGTGGGAGCATTTAAATGTAAATCCTCTCCTTGAGGATGCTCTAGGAATAAGTGCAATAGAAAACCTGCAGATTGACAGAGCTGTGTGTGTTATACAGGGTCACACAGGAAGTCTGCACTAGAGCCAGCTGAGCAGGAGATGGTGGTTCTATCCCAGGAGATTTTTCAACATTTTGAAAATTTCCCATCCTGAACTGCAAAGGCTAAAATATGTTGTGAACCAAAAATCCCACATCATTCTTTGTTTGGCTTGGGACAATCAGTGTTTTTATTTTCAATTATGACTCATTTGTCTTTTCTAAAAAGACACCTTTTTATGGTGTAAATTAAAGTTTGAAACACACAATCCTGTCCCCATGAACAATTAGAACATTTTCATTTTGAATATATTGAAATGGGATAGTTCACCAATTTCAGAACTTTTATCTCAACATTTTTTCCCAGTTGGGAAACTTGTCCAAATTCAGTGTTGATTAATTGCTTTATTTTATTTTGTTTTATTTTCGCAAAAATAAGCTTGGTCAAAAATTTCCCAGCCAGCTGTTGTCCTGACCGTTACAACAATGCATTAACCACAGTGCCACCCTTCCTCTCTAGCAAAGCTCAAAATCAGGTTGGAAGATATGTACGACCCCCTTAGGGAATGTTTCCAACTCAAAAGCCTGCTTGCATTCAGAGGCAGAATCCCACTCTTGTAGACCAGGTGGTGAAAGAGCTGATCTCCTGACCGTCCTTTGTTATGGCACCTCATGCACCCTTGGACAAGAGCATTGCTGGCTTTGTAGCATGCCTGGATGATCTGCACTGCCAGGGAGCTGAAAACTCCGTCCTTACAGAGTGGAAAGCGAAGAGAGGGGGAGACAGGGGAGATTCCAGAAGACTGGAAGGGGGCAAATATAGTGCCCACCTATAAAAAGGGAAATAAAACCAACCCAAGAAACTACAGACCAGTTAGTTTAACTTCTGTGCCAGGGAAGATAATGGAGCAGGTAATTAAAGAAATCATCTGCAAACACTTGGAAGGTGGTAAGGTGATAGGGAATAGCCAGCATGGATTTGTAAAGAACAAATCATGTCAAACTAATCTGATAGCATTCTTTGATAGGATAACGAGCCTTGTGGATAAGGGAGAAGCGGTGGATGTGATATACCTAGACTTTAGTAAGGCATTTGATACGGTCTCGCATGATATTCTTATAGATAAACTAGGAAAGTACAATTTAGATGGGGCTACTATAAGGTGGGTGCATAACTGGCTGGATAACCATACTCAGAGAGTAGTTATTAATGGCTCCCAATCCTGCTGGGAAGGTATAACAAGTGGGGTTCCGCAGGGGCCTGTTTTGGGACCGGTTCTGTTCAATATCTTCATCAACGATTTAGATGTTGGCATAGAAAGTACGCTTATTAAGTTTGCGGACGATACCAAACTGGGAGGGATTGCAACTGCTTTGGAGGACAGGGTCAAAATTCAAAATGATCTGGACAAATTGGAGAAATGGTCTGAGGTAAACAGGATGAAGTTCAGTAAAGATAAATGCAAAGTGCTCCACTTAGGAAGGAACAATCAGTTTCACACATACAGAATGGGAAGAGACTGTCTAGGAAGGAGTATGGCAGAAAGAGATCTAGGGGTCATAGTAGACCACAAGCTAAATATGAGTCAACAGTGTGATACTGTTGCAAAAAAAGCAAACGTGATTCTGGGATGCATTAACAGGTGTGTTGTAAACAAGACACGAGAAGTCGTTCTTCCACTTTACTCTGTGCTGGTTAGGCCTCAACTGGAGTATTGTGTCCAGTTCTGGGCACTGCATTTCAAGAAAGATGTGGAAAAATTGGAGAGGGTCCAGAGAAGAGCAACGAGAATGATTAAAGGTCTTGAGAACATGACCTATGAAGGAAGGCTGAAGGAATTGGGTTTGTTTAGTTTGGAAAAGAGAAGACTGAGAGGGGACATGATAGCAGTTTTCAGGTATCTAAAAGGGTGTCATCAGGAGGAGGGAGAAAACTTGTTCACCTTAGCCTCCAATGATAGAACAAGAAGCAATGGACTTAAACTGCAGCAAGGGAGATTTAGGTTGGACATTAGGAAAAAGTTCCTAACTGTCAGGGTAGTTAAACACTGGAATAGATTGCCTAGGGAAGTTGTGGAATCTCCATCTCTGGAGATATTTAAGAGTAGGTTAGATAAATATCTATTAGGGATGGTCTAGACAGTATTTGGTCCTGCCATGAGGGCAGGGGACTGGACTCGATGACCTCTCGAGGTCCCTTCCAGTCCTAGAGTCTATGAGTCTATGAGAGTATAACACATTCATCACTGTACCTGCCTCCTTGTCCACTTGACTGTAGGTACTGGACCAGGCTCCACAGGCTACTCTGCTCATCCAGAGTTGCACCGGCTTGGTTCGATTTGCTCCCCACACTGTGACTTTGGGGGCACGGCCTCAGGCAATAACTCCTGTGGTGTAAGAGTGCCTGAGCCAACGTCTGGAGGGCGGTTTAAAATGCTTAGCCTCCCTGGATACAGAGGTTCTCCAAGAGTTATGGAACTTGGATATCAAACTGTGGTGTTTGCCTGCAAGAGAGAGAGAGAAGGAACCGGCTGGAACCCTACAGCTGGGAAAACCTGGGGTGTAATCAAAGGCACTGCCCACAGGAGAGCTGGGTGAAATAAAGAGGAAACTGAAGTTGTTTCCTCTCAGGCTGTAGGAGATTGGCCGCATGAGAGACTTTGTTTGTCAGCTTTAAGTCTGGGAGCTGGCCCAGGGCCCTGAGGGGAGATCCTGATGAACTGTGTATTGTAATTGCTCCTGTCCTGAAACACTAGTCAAAGGAGACACAGTATTGGTTAGTGTGTGTTGGTGTCTCCTTGCCCTGGGCTGCCCCAGTTGGGGTGTGTGTGTGGAGAGGGTAGGGATGGGGGATTAAGGTGTG
Organism: Gopherus flavomarginatus; assembly: GCF_025201925.1. Classification (NCBI taxonomy): domain Eukaryota; kingdom Metazoa; phylum Chordata; order Testudines; family Testudinidae; genus Gopherus; species Gopherus flavomarginatus. Next base: position 14,476,038 of record NC_066629.1, read on the forward strand.
TCACGATCACAGTATGGCATCATGCCCCAAAAGGGTACAGGGACTGCTCACGCCTTTATGGCAGGTTACACACCTCTCTAGCAATTCTGCCCCAGATTTCACACTGTTCCCAGCAATGCACATCCATGCGAAATGCCTGCATCTTTCACATAAAACAAATTCAGTGCCATGACCCATGAAATGACACCTCCCACCCCCAGCAGGTGGCTGTTTTACATCCTGGTGACCTGCTGGAATATAGAGAAATGAATATAGTAGGAAATAAAGCTCTTCAGAAAGGGAACGATGATTAATTTTATTCTAAAATCTTTTTCTCACACCCCCTTCTCCCTAACCCGCTGGTGTCAAAGAGCTATGGAGCTGTGCTGGCGCCAGTCCAGTAATTACAGTGATCAGGAGATTTGAAATGTTTTGCAAAGCTTGCGTAGCTTTTATAGGTGAGCTTCATAATAGGGCAACTTGGCAGGCCCCTTCCTTTTAACTGAGCTGCCATTTCATTATTAAAATAAGCAGGTACCATAATGCAGCTCGTATCTGGTTCTGTATGCTACCCGGTCACCCTGCAGAGGAGTCGGGGATCAGAGACCTGTATACCCAAGGGAAAGATAAATAACTCCCCGGGTGCCTGATTCTCAGATATCCAGTGGCCTGCAGTCTGTTCCAGCAGTGTAAAAGGGATGGAAATGGCTCCTTGAGACTGCGCTGTGCAGCTGGAGAGCTGGGCCTGATGCCTGTGTTGAAGGATGAAGGCTTCTACTACTGCAGCTACCATCGCCAAGAGGAGAGTTCCTTTAGCTCCAGTGGTAGGTGTTTTATCTTGCAGGCCTGGCTACCAGAGGGGAAAACCTGGTGTAGAAGCGGCCCCAGAATCAGAGAATTAACCCACTCCCTTTTGCTCCTGTCTGTGCCTCACAAAGGATGGGTACCACTGAAGACTTGACTCTAGAGTCTAGTCTAATGAAGCAGGGATCAGTTTGAGATCAGTCTAATGGGATTTCTAAGGTCTGCTTCTCCCCTTTCTTACACTGGTATAGAGCGGGAACAACTCCGCTGAAGTCAATGGAGTCACCCTGGGTGTAAAACAGCTGTGAATAGGAGGCGAATCAGACCGGGGAGTCTGGTCTAGGATCTGCTAATTAAGAGGGATCTGAATGCACATGGAGTGAGGAAGGACAGTCTCTATGGATTGGGGGTCTGGGAAAGGAGTCCAATAAGGGAAATGGGAGTTAGGGAGATGACCGAATGGGAATCTGGAAAGGGATCTCACTGGGCTGGGTGAGGAGAGGGTAGAAAGGGAATGAAACGGGACATGTGAGGACAGAGCAGCTGTAGACAGCTGTCCTGACCTTGTAATATACTGGCTTTTCCTTATTTTTGAGTATCACTAGGAGTAAGTGATGATTAAACATTATTGCCCTTTATCATGTCAATTGCAGTAGCACCTACAGGCCTCAACCCTGTCAGGCTGGCTTGCTCTGGAACAATACCATATGAACAGGTAACATACCTAACTCTTATCTAGTGCTTTACAAAGCCGATCGGTATCATTATCCCCATTTTGCAGATAAGGAAACTGAGGCACTGAGTGATGCTGTGACTTGCGCAAGCTCAACCAGCAGGCCAGCAGCAGAGGAGCCAGCCTCCTGGATGATGGCTTTTTAGATGCACATCGTCAATATTGATTGACACATTGCTGCTCTCCAAAATCTAACCAGGAGAGGTTATTAATCCACTACCTGTAATTAGCTGTTCACATGCTTAAAGACCGTCTGTAATATCATATGCTCTGCCACGCTACCTGACAAAGGGAAGTCCCTGCCCTGAGGAGCTCCTGGGAATGTTAGCATATCTCCGACTGACTCGCATATGAGTGGATCAACAGGCGTGAGTGGTTTTTATCTCCTTATTGATAAATAACTTTTTTTAAAGTGGCTATAGGGGGAAAGCATTAAAAAGAACAGAGACAGAGCCTGAATCCCGCTCATCATTTTAAACTGCTGACTCATTTACCACTTGAAATGAATTGAGGGCTGTTAAAGGTTTTATAGAAGATTTCATTAAATATGTGTTGAGCTGGCTTAAAATGGAAATTGTTAGGAAAACTGGCACTGGTTCAAACAGCCAAATGTTTCGCTTTATTACCAAGATATTTTATTCCTGCCTGCAATCAGGCCCCATTAGCCCATTGAAACTCTCAAGGCCAAAATAATCTGTATTGTGGCCCATAATTTGCTGTTGCTCCATGTGTGTCTGCCTCGAGAACTGAGCAGCGCGCTGCTGGCCTGTTCTCCGGCATTGGGCTCGGCAGGTTTGATGTATTCAGCCTGAAACCTGGCAGCGCTTTTCCTTGCATTATAACTCAGTGCGGAGGTTTATGCCTAGAATAATGCATGGGCCAGGCATGATCGCAGGGATGTAATTCCACTGAGGGAGGTAGGATGATGCAATGCGCTGCCACTGAAATGGAGAGGGTTAGTCCATATGGCCAGTGGAAGGAGCAGAGAGGGAAAGAATACAGTATTGCTCCCAGTGTACAGTGGAGATATTACGGTCCGGGGGTGAGAGAGTCAAGGGCAGGAGGTAGGGTTCTGGCTAACAGATCCCTGGATACAAGCAGCATGGAAGAAGCAGGACTTGAGCTGCCCTGTTAAGAAGATGGAGGATCACTGAGGGAGAGGGAGGGAGATGAGCCATTTGTGAGGTGCAGCTACAGCCAAAGAGTTACTCTCTAGAGAAGAGAGGAGGGAGCAGAGGTCAGAGGGAGTGAGTGGGATTATTGGGAGAGATGAGGGCATGGAGACTGGCAGTGGCCTTGAAGATGAGGACAGCAATTATTTTAGTGCAAACAGGAGGTGGGGAGCCAGGGGAGGGGTTCTGGGTGGGAGTAACGTGACTGTGTTTGAATTGATGGGTCAGAAGGTGGGATGAAGGCACTGTTCTCAGTATGACTGACATGTACTGAGTGCTAACACATCACATGCATGATACGAGCCGGCTTGTTGTGTCTCATTCATGCTGCATGTTGCAGGCCAGTTCGTTCCATCTCATACATGCTGCGAGCCAGTACGTTGCATGTCCTGCAAACTGACCCTTTAGTCTGTTCTGTGTGCTGCAAACCGAACTGTTGCTTCTCATGCACCTTGTATGCCGTAAGGTGGTAAGCCAAGTGTGAGATATTACAGGATGTATTTAATTATGTGCCCATCTAGTTTTCACTTAATTACAGGCTGCAGATTTATAAACTACCCTGGCTTGATATTATGGATCAGTGGTATGGAGATTCACCTTGACCACGTGGGTCTGAAATGCCATCATCCAGGAGTCTGGAAGATCCGGTTCTGCATCCCTTCTCTACCTCACCTGTGATACACACCCAGAACTACAGGGAATTCCCCATAAACCTGTGACAGAGTGAAGACCATTTCCTCCCATCTCCATCCTATTAACGGCAAAGATTTGCCACCACAGGAGCATGAGCTCCTGGCCCATTCATAAATCACTGGCTGCTCTCCAGGACGTCAGCAGAGCTCCATGGCTGAGGTACAGCTTCATCCTCTCATGGCTGCCCTCTATTTTTGTCTTGCACGGTGGACAATCTTCTCTCAAGGACAACAGCATTGTTCATAAACTATGCATAGGTCACGCTAGCACTTAATGGAGAAATAACCATTTGTTAACAGAACATTAAATGTTTAATAGTCCATTAGTGTAAATTCTGTGTGGGGATTTTATTTTGTAGCAGGGAATATTTTCCTGTGTTCTGTCCTGCTACCCAGATAAATGCTTAGTATCTACGTTCACGATTACCCAGGATCTTTTGACCTCACTAAAGAACCAGTTAGGATCCCTTTTAAGCTAATGCAATTACTGTTGAAATGTCATGGCTAATTACAGAGGGATTGGTCCTGCTGCATTCTGAGCAAACTCAGTTCCCACTGGACTTGGTTTTGTAGATCACCTTGACTTCAAATGGAGTCTGGGAGCTCAGCTTGTTCACTTTGGGTACGTCCACAATACCTGCCAGATTGGCGGGTAGCAATCGATCTATTGGGGATCAATTTATCGTGTCTCATCTAGACGTGATAAATTGATCCCTGCCGTGTTCCCCATCGACTCCGGCGTGGGGACGGGAGGTAAGTCGAAATAAGATACGTCGACTTCAGCTACGCTATTCTCATAGCTGAAATTGCGTATCTTACATCGACACCTCCCCCAGGGTAGATCAACCCTAATAACGTGCACTGAGAACGCTCAGCACTCTTGGAAGACGTTTAGCGCTTGGTATCAGGCGCTGGATACTTATAGGTAAAATGAATATGTACCTTCCTACAGGCCAGTGGAAGGAATGTTTAGATCAGTTACGGTCTGAATAACTGTTATTACGGACGAAAAGACCTTGTTTGCTTGACCTTCTTTTGGTTCACACACTAGACTTGTATTCAGGACCCCTAGGTTCAATTTCAAAACATGTCACAGATATTCTGTGTGATCTTAAGCAAGTCACCTATGACTGAGTTAGCGACACCTATTTATACCTGCTGAAACTCTGGTCTTTAAATCCAGGTTCCAGAAGAGCCCTCAGTAGGAAACCTTAAAACTGAGGTCCTGTATGGATATCATTACATATACCCTGACATTTGCTTTCAAAGTGGTGCCCAAATGGTTCTTTCTTTCCCCTGTCCAGCACCCTCTTTATCTCTGCTGCTTTGCTGTCTGCTGAGTTGCACTTGGCTGCTATAAGGAGGAAAAGTTATAATGTACATTGAAATGTTTATTAATGTGGCTGGTATGGCAGACATGCAAAAAAGGCCTCCTGCTGTCACTTCCTGGCCTACTAGAAATTAAGCCCTAGCAGTCAATGCTGATTTGCAGAGCGCCAGCCGAATGAACTGCTGGGAGGGAATGGCAACATGGGTTTGCGGTCTCCAAGGGTCATTTCTCAGTGGATTTGCCATCGCAGTGGGTAATTTGGGGATACCAATGTGTTCCGACACCTCCATAAGCCAATGTTCAGGATAGAAGGGGATAAGATTACTTCCACCAAAACTACTTCTTCCCGTCCCAAAAGATGTAAATATACAACAATTTAAGATTGATAACTAGGCTGGAATAATGACTGCAGCGTTCCTACAAGCACAGGATCTGATCCCCAGCAGTGTAAATCATAATTTGCTGCAGTGGAGCTAAGCTGATTTATACCAGCTATGGATCTGGCCCATTGCCTTCAATGGAGCTGTGTTTGTTTGCACCAACTGGGGCTTTGGCCCATTGTTACCTCAATCTTTATTAATCCAGCCATTCTTCCTGTTCTTTCACTAGGAGGGGGAAAAACATGGGACACCAGAGTCATGTCATATGCAGGTAGAGCAACCAGAATAAGAATGGTTTGCAAATGAACTGGTTTGTCAAGATCAGGACAACGTTCTTGTTCCCTCAGGCTAAGCGCATATGTGGTTCCATTATAACATGATCACTACAATTAAAACAACTGTACCTGCATTTATCATATTGATGGAATGAAACATGCTATATTACGCTGCGAGGCAGTCTGTGAGTGCATTATTTATGTTCCTTAATACATCACATAACTATTTTCAACTTGAGTTGTAAATGCTTCTGTGTATGCAGGAAGAGGCCCATCTGCGGGAGAAGAGAATTGTCTGTCTAGGTATTTCTGGCTTGCTCATCAACATGATATTTAGGTGCCAATAACGCTTGATCTAAGTGTCTACCTGGTTTCGCAGTTTCATAGAGTTTAAGGTTATGATCATCTAGGCTGACCTCGTATATAGCACAGGCCATTCAGTTTCACCCAGTTACCCCTGTATTGAGCCCAATAACTTGAATTAAATTAAAGCATTTCAGGATAAAGACTAAACTGTTGCATGCCCCAGGCAGAGAACACAAGAGACTAAGATGCCGGCCAACGCCGGAGGTCCCCACAATAGTGCGGAATTGATTAGCTGAGAGAAACCTAGCTGATACCAGCAGGTGAACCATGCCCCATGCTGCAGGCAAAATACCCACTGGGTCCCTGTCAATCTGAGCTGGATGAAGATTCCTTCTCAATTGCAGATCTGGTGGTCAATTTGATCCTGAGCATGTGAGCAAGACGGCAGCCAGGCATATCTACAAAAGAGGATTCTCTGTACCACTCTTGCTAGCGTCCTGTCTCTAGCTGTGGCCAATCTCTGAGGCTGCAGAAGAAAGTGTGTGGCGAGAAAAGCACAGCATACATCTAGCCAGTTATGCATTGGAGAGCAATAAAATTCCTTCCTGACTCCTTCAAGAGACTGGCTGAAGTCCTGTAGCATGAGCTTTGATCATAGTCATTGTCTTCGTGCAGGACTGCAAGCATTTGGAGAATGTTGACGGCAATGCAGATCTTCCTTTTCTCCTATGGCCCAGGAAGGAAGGGAATGAGCAGGTGAATTCACAGGTTCCCAGGTACGAAGGCACCACTACAACCGTTGAGACGGTGCAGGCTGTAGAATTTTTCCCAGATGCTGAATTGGAGCATATTTTTTCAGAAAGATCTAATCTTGTTTTAAGGACTTTGGGCACTGGTGAGTCCAGTCCTGATCCCCACCATCCATTATTAGCTGTTCCAATGTTTAATTACCCTCACTACGAGGCAATTGGATCTTTATTTCAAGGTCTCGCGTGTCTAACTTCATCTTCCAACCGTTGGATCTTGTTCTGCCATTGTCAGCATGATTAAACAGGCCCCACTATGAGATTTGTTTTCCATGTGTAAGCACCCAGATCCAGTGCTCAATTCACCTCTTAAACCTTCTCTTCAATAAGATGAATAAATTGAGCTGCTTAAGCCTCACACCATAAGACCTGTCCTCCAGCCCCCAAATCTTTTTTGTGACCCTTCCTTTGAACTCCCGCAATTTTTTTCCACGTCCTTCTTGAAGAGTGGACATAGTGTTCCAGTTAGAGCTCATCAGGAATTTTCAAACAAAATGTTTGTGTTTTTTGACTGAAAATGCCAAGTCACTGAAACATTTCATGTGAATGGATTGGTTTCAAGACAAACCTACATCAGGAAGGTGTCCTACGTTCAGCATGGATTTCTGTTAGAGGAAGAGAGTCCCTAAGACAGCCAATAGCCCAGAGTTTAGGGCCTTCACCTGGGATGTGGAAGGTGCAGATTCCAATCCCTGATTTCTCTATTCAATATAACAGTGGTGGATCAAAAAACCAGGAATGAGTTTGTGTCCTACAGAGAAAAGGGTGCTTCAAGGATGAAAATTGAATGAATGGTGGAGCAGCATGGGCAAAAGCTGAAGTTTGCAAGAGAGAGAGGCACCCAACTTTCAATAGGATTTGGGTACCGAACTTCCTTAGGCACCTGTGAAAAAAGACAGAGCGAGACTAGAAAAGGAGCAGATTCTGTTTGGAAAAGTACAGCTGTTTGTTGTGAAATGTTAACTGCACATGGAAACTGGATTCAAACTGCAGAGCCTGTCTGATGTCAAAATACAGTGGACATCTCTGACCTAATTCAACCTGATATGCTTTGTATAAAGGGAAAGGCATCTGACAGGATTTGCCTGTTTTAACTGTTAATGGACGACTGATCCAAGGAGGTTAAAACCCTTTCTTCACAAAGAGGATCTTTTTGTCCTGAGATCTTTATTGCTCATGGACATGGCACATACAGCAAAAAGTACAGCGGTCAGTTTACATCAGGAGTAGAAAGAGGTGAACTGTCACAATGAGTCAGACTGCCAGAACTAGTTGAAAAATGAGGGGTTGTGAAGGAAGCAAGGAAAATTGTCTCAGTTTTTCACTGAAAATGTTAACATTCCTATCCATCTCTAGTCACTATGAGACTGAGAGGCCATTGGTTTCCTGTGCACTATATCTTACACAGCCTGCCTGTGGAGACAGCAGCCATTTTGTTCTCTGAGCTGCCCTGAAATGTTAGAGAAGAATTTTACACCCACAATGTCCTTTCCTGGAGACCCTACATTTGTTCTTTCTTGTGGCTGATTTTACCCTAATCATAAAATAAAAGTAATTCTGCCTAAGAGCAGCTGGTGCCTGGGAAAACACAACCCTATTCCTTTTAAGGTGCTGGCAATATCCTAAGGCATAATAACAAAGCCAAATAGAAGGTCCAGGGTGGAATTTATGGTGAGAGAGAAATCCCAGAAGAGCCACTAGCCTGGCAATTAGGACACTCATCTGGTGTGTGGGAGACCCCGTGAGCAAAGCACAAGAAGGATTTGAACCTGGGTCTCCCATAGCACAGGTCCCCAAAACAGCAATTTCACTATTGTCTAGTCTGTGGTGAAAAAATCTCCAAGATCTTGGGATCATCCCACTGTGGAATAAGAAATGTTTGAAACTTGGAGCGCGACGGGAAAATTGTTCCTCATTCAACTCTACTTAGGACTCAGGAGACTAGACTGGTGGCTTCATGCAGGGTCTTTGCAGTGTCATTTTATGGATGAGCTTTCATGTTTCTTGTCAGCATTAAGCACTGACCCCTGCCAGAGGTGCAAATGCTGAAGATCTCACATGGGCCCTATCCACATTGGCTTCCATGGGAGTTTGGCTGGACCAAAGGACCTTCAGGGTTTTACCTGAGAGGCAATATACCAGATTTCATAGACTAACTATTGAAAATCCTGGCTCAGATCACCAGCACCTGTAAATCAGCACAGGTCCTCTGAAACCAACACAGCTATGCTGAGTTACACTAGCTGAGGATCTAGTTTCTTAGGTTCCTCTTCTCCCTGCTGGCAATGACCCATGCTACAGAAACTTGTTATTTATTGACAGCATTTGCAGTGGGGCCAAGGGCTTTTTCTCTCAAGCCAGGGGTGATCAGAAATTCTCGCAGCTGCTTTGCTTAGCTGGCAGTCAGTTGTTTTTCAAAAGGAACCAAATATCTTGCTTCACCTGTCCTGAACTCTGTAGTCTGAAAAGACAAGTGGGGCTGGCTGAGGTTTCATTTATTGAAACCTTTTGATTCTTTCTGGACACCTACCTGGAACAGTAAATATATCTACTCATGTCCAGTTAATGCAACAAAGCATGACAAGCTTCCAGGCTCTGTTATAGAAAAGCCTTGGCTTGTAATAACCCCCCCTTGCCTGCTTCTCTGACCAAAGTACAAGAATTTATAAGAAACACATTAGAAGATCCCATGAAACACCATGGCTGCACTAAATGTAGAATTTAGGATCTGTGGGTGCCAATTCTTTTAACCTAAGCCATGACAGCTCAGCATTGTTGGAATACATGGTCTAAGGAACAGGCGTGTTAGCAGCTGCAGAATTTCAGCTGCTTCTATTGCTTTCTTGGTCTAACAGAGAGGAGCTGAGTCAGAAGAGGCAGACCTCTCAGTAAGGCAGGGTCTGTCTCCAACATCATCTTCTTTATGCAAGGTCCTGAAAATATGTCCCTTGGCAATAGAGCATCCAGTGTGCTTGGCTCAACATTCTTGTTCCCTGTGGAGTGTTTTCTGTGGCTGGAAGATATTGAATCCTGGCCTGATGGAGCCACCAAAACAACAGAAGCCCTCCTCCCCCGCCATCAGTGGAGGGATGAGCCATAGAGCCCAGAATGCTACTGATTATGGGGGACAAAGAATTGGTGGGTGCTGGACTGGCTGCCGTAGCCTCTCTGTTTGACTAGGGAATGTGCAATAGAAACAGGATCATAAGCTTGCATGTATCTCAAAATCAACCTGAAGTGATGTACCTGTCAAAATGGTGGTAATGGGGTACAGTGCTCTGTGACACCCCTCCTCCCTGCAATGCAACACCTTTCACATGAGACTGCATAGAAATCCTTTTCCCTTCCCAGTGTCTGCTTGTGTCTTCAGAGCTGCTGGGTGTATTCCTAGGATCATCTTCTAGTCTGGCCCTTCTCAGTATCATTCCCACCCACTGTCCCTCTACAACTACACCGAGGGCCTTTCGCACCAGTATCCTTGATAACAAATAACATGAGCTTTCCAAGGCTGGTGAAAGTTGCTCTGAGCCTGCTGAAGGCTTTCTTAGTTCCATAATAGCGCTTGCAGTATCAAAATGCAGGGTCTAAAATGGCAGAACACTTTATGCCTCCATCCCTGGACCAGCAGGGTAGCATGGAGACCGACAAGCGAATGTCAGACGCATCCGTGGGATGTGAGTACAAGGCTTTTTTCTATTACCGTGACCATTTAGTTCAAGGAACTATGGGGCAAGTGTGATATTGAAAAGACACCGCTCCCCAAGGTGCAAAGTCCAATGTTGCTATTGCAGCACAGTGTCATTTGTGTAACTGTTTCAAACCATACTACTTATCTGATCAGCTGGACCTGTTCCAAAGCCCATCTCCATAGCTGGGCATCCTGGCATGAATATGCAACGGAGGCAAAACCTCTGTCTATTTGCCATAGGCCTAGGAGATGCAGGTTGAAATCCCTGCTCTGCCTCATTCAGAGGCAATGCTTTTGTTAACCACAGAGCCCCTCGGAACCAAGCAGAAAAAGGACTTGAACTTGGATCCTTCACCTAGAAGGCCAATTGACTAACCACCAGGCTATAGCGCTTAAATAAATGTGTTCAGTTTCTAATTCTCTTTCTATACCAATATGTCTCCCTAAAACTTTTTGGCATCAGTGAAATGAAGTGTTACTGAAAATGTCCTGACAAACTCTATATAAGGATCTCAGCAGGCAGCAATTAACAGACATCTTTTAAAACACAAGGCAGGTGAGTCACCTTGGCACCTATGTGGCTGCAAAGAGTTCGGTAACACTTTGCTTTTGATGTCTCCTTCCAAACCGTGGCACTCTGCAAAGCAGAGATTGAGCTTGTGTTCTGTCTTGTAACAGCGATCTCTTTGTCACAAAACCCATTAGCGCTCTTTAATACCATTTCAGGGGTGGACAGGACTGTGGCGCCAGTCAACTCCTGGAGACTAACAAACTGTGGTGCTAAAAAGCACTTGCTTTAATATCTTCCCGTTTCATCTGATTAATGCCTGAATAGCAGCAGGCCACTATGCTTTACGACCTAGCAATGGCTCATTAAAGACACATCGGCCTGATGAGAACTGAGCTGGCATCTTATGCAAAGGCTGCCACTAGAGGTTGAGAGATCCATCCTATACTGACACCATGTGTGGAGGGGACTGTGTGCTGCCAGTCCTGTGGGAAGCTTGGAGAAATCCCAAAAGAGTCTCATGAGATTTCAGCTGCACGGTGCTCCAAGAGGCACTTACTGAGATCTGGGCCCTGTTGTGCTAGGTGCTGGACAAACGCAGAGCAAGAGACAGTCCCCCAAAGAGCTTACACTCTAAATCGACAAGATATACAGGGTAGAAGTGAAATTGTGGAACAGCCTTCTAAAAGGAGTAGTGGGGGCAAAAATCAAACTGGTTTGAAGATGGCGCTTGATATGTTATGAATCAGATTATATGTCATGCTTGCTCACAATGTCATGGACCTGGACCTGATGACCCATGAGGTCCCTTCCAGTCCTGTGGTCATATGCTATTATCCCCATTTTACAGAGGGGTAATTGAGGCATGGAAAGATTTAATTGTTTCCCCAAAGGTCACAGAGGAAGGGTGCGGTAGAATAAGGTGTTCAGTCTTAGGGTATCTCTACACTGGAGCTGGAGGTGCAACTCCCAGCTTGAGCCGACATACCCCTGCTATCTCTGATCAAGCTAGCTTGCTAAAAATAGAAGTGTAGTCCTGGCAGTGTGGATAGTGGAAGGGGCTAGTCATCTGAGTGTGTACTTAATGTCTTAGATGGATTGCAGAGCTAGCGCTTGGCCGCAGCTACACTTCTATTTATGACATTCTAGCTTGAATGGTGCTAGCCTGAGTATCTCTGCACCTTCCAGCTCCAGTGTAAGCATGCCCATAGTTTAGGTGCCTCAGCTACAAAGCCAGCCTTCCTCTGAAAATTGGGTTTGGGTTTTGAATATGACCTGAACTTAAACTTTCCAGATGAGTTTGGACCTCTTTGAGATAACCCATCCCAGCTGGAATTGGAGGTTCTGAATTTGGCTCCTCTGTAACAATGACGGCTGCCTCTCAAGGGCTGGGTGAGGGTCACTGGTCCATGTTTGTGCAATGCTTGGAAAATGTTCCTTCTTGCTCATTTTACATGATGCTGCAATTTCCCTTTTAAGGACATTGTATCCGATTTGACTCTCATTGACTAAAGAGACGGGCCAAGCCACCCGTCCCTTCTTGTTACATCTTTGTGTTTATTTATAGGCATTTCTCATGTTTCCTCTCAGCCAGCTTCTCCTCCAGGCTGTCCTTGTTTACTTTCCTTAACCTCTCCTTACATGGGTCATAGTGTCCAAAGCTTCTGTCATGCGTGGAGCCCGTCTCTGGATTCCTTCCAGTTTCTCAATAGACATTAAAAAATAAAAACTGGCAAATACGCTGGGCTCCTTCAATGTGTATTTAAAAAAAACACCTTACAAGCTAGAGAAAGATTATGCCCTTTTTGGATCATTCCATTCACTCCAGGGCATGGACTTCTCTCAGCATCTCACTGAATGCTTTTGGAACACTTGAATATTCAGAGGGATTAAAATAAAAGGTTTCACATTAACAGGATTTCCTTTTAAATTAAACCAATGCACACTCAAGACCATAATTTGTTTTGTGGTTGCTGGAGGCCAGGAAGTTTGTCAAGTGTTATAGCTCAGGTATTCAGGGTGAAGATGTTGAGATGAAATGCAGCCTGCAAATGGTACACATATTAGTGGGTGGCTTATGGGACAGACCTGTGGTTCATGGTGCATTCGCTAGATCTGGCTGGCTGTGAGGCCCTCTCATTTTCCAAGTAGCCAGGTTGTCATTGCAAAGAGACTGGGGGATGGTAAAAGTAACACTAAGGACAACTAAACACACATGCTTTTCTTATATTACTGTGTCATGTAAGCAAGGGCTGTAGTTGCCATGGGTATGCTTTGTAATTGCCAGGGGACAGGGATGTAGTCTGTGAGAGCACAATATTGCCAGTACCAAGTGCTTAGAAACCATACACAGGCCTCAAAGTCATGAGATTGATTTTACGTCATGACATGTAAACCAATCAATTTGGGTTCCTTTCCTTTTCCTTTTGCTCTGAGCCTTTAAGGGTCACTCTAGTCACATTTTCAAGACTTTCTCGGCAACCAGGAGGGCTAGAAATGGCTTTTTTTTTTTGAATGAAAGCTGAGATTCTCACCTAATGACATGCCTCCAGGAGCTGGGCCTTTACGAAACACACTAAATATTGTGAGCCTCATGAAAAAAAATCCCAAGAGTTGGCCATGCTGCAATTGTGAGTGGAGTGTCAGAAAGATGAGAGTGGATCTCCCATTGCCAAGCAGCCTGGAAAAGTCCCCATCTACCCAGGACTTTGTGACTCCGTTATCTTGAGGAACAAATGCCCATGACATTTTAATGTCTTGTACTTCCTCCAGGACACATGAGCTAGACAGGACTAGCCTAACTCTGCCATTGTCGCCTGCCTGCTGTTGCTCAAGATGAGGAGAAGGTGAGTATATGGTTTAAGTAAAAGGCATTGCCCTGTAATTCTGCTGGGAGGGGCCTAATCCAAACGCAACTGAAGTCAGTAGGAGTTTGTCCGCTGACTTTAATGGGCTTTGGATCAAGCCTTGAATCTGGAAACTAGCCAAGTTTTATAATCCGAGGTGGGTTTTTATTTTCTTTCACTGGCATATGGGTTTCCCCTTCACATTCTGTCCTAAAATGCTATCAAAATGTAAAACATAGGCTCAGCGCACATGACCAAGGCTCTCCATAGTGGCTGGCCCTGGGCTCTACAACAGACTGCTGTTTATTCACAGCTAAGGTCTTAAGGTCATGAAGCCTGTGTTTGCTCTCTGTTTGTACAGCACCTAGCACAAAAGTGGTCCTGATCCATGAATGGGGCTCCTATGTGCTATGGAAATGCAAATAAGTAGCAATAATAATAATAATAATAAAGCAGATGTTCCTTTGACATTAGTCACAGAGGCCTGAGCATTTTGTGCTGAAGAACCTGGGATCAGTGTACACTCACAATGAGGAGTCTGTGTGTGTCTATGGTTTGTTACAAAAAAATGTTGCTTGATATTAAACCGCTGCCTTGTTCCACCCCAGAAGTGGCTGCGTTTGAGAAAATGGTAAAGAAATTCCTGCTTACACGGTCTGTAAAGGGCTTTGGGATGAAAAGTGCCAGCTGAAAAGTCATCTACGTCAAGTGTATTAGAATTAACTTGTGAAAGTTCAGATTTGTCAGTGTATTTTAGGGAAAAATCAAAGGTGAACATATGTCTTTAAATCACTTAGTGTTGGGGGCGGGGGAGAGTGTGTCTGATGTCCTTAGAGAGCAGAGAAACTGCAGAAGAGGAAGAGCACATGCAACTGCTCCAGGGTTGAGGGGCCCAGGGCTTCCAGCCTCCCTGCCACAGAGCTGGGGACTTTGGGACCCATGGCTTTAACTGGGGCTCGGCTCCCCACTCTGCAGCAGTAAGCCTGGAAGCCCTGAGAACCCTGGCTCAGTCCAGTGATTTGCCCAAAAACATGCAGGAAGCCTGTAGCAGGGCTGGGAATTGACATTTCCCGAATACCCACATGACCATCCTACTTTCATGGGTATCATTACAAAGGAAGCCACTGACACCCACCACCATGTCCCAAGAGCTGCAGAATTCCACTGCTGATTGCCGTGTGGCTGGGAATGCTTGCTCTACCCTGGGAATATTTTCCTGTTTCACAGCCGCTTCATCCTCCCTCCATCTAAACAACACGTCATGTCTCCACGTCCCTGTGTAGAATCTTAGGAAGCAGGCCAGGCTGCAAAATCCTTGCGCTTTCAAGAGTGCTTGGATACCGCTGCAGTTCTGAAAAGGAAGCTCATTTGGCAAGTGTAGCCAAATAGCAAAACAACTGCTGTCCATCTGCTCCTTTGCTCAGGCTTGTATTTTTAATTGTATCTTCAGGATACACACTGCTCTGAGCCCCACTAGAAGTGAATCATTTAAATAAGAAGTTGATTTCTTTACAGCCTCTCTTCCCAGTCCGATGTCGCACATGGTTCTTGCATTTTTCTACATATGGGGCATGATCAAAAAAAGAGAGGCCACCAAGCTGTTGAGTTGCTGGCACGAAATATCGTTGAAAAGCACAGTGGTTTTGCAGCACCCTGTGGTAGCCAGTTCAAATCCCAGGATTTCTGATTTCACAAAAAGAAAATAAAGGAACAAAATGCAAATAAATACATGCTGGAGGTTTGGATTTCCTGACGTTGTCAGGCAGTGGCTACAGATGGAGATGCTCCTCACAGGGGTTCAGAAGAACCAGAGGAATCTGTCTAATTTATTCCAAGATGTGAAGCTGACAAAATATGTGAACAGCGGGGGGTAATTTGTCTAGCACGATCTGTTCTGTTGATCCCATCTGAGTGGCGGGTGACGCGGCAGGGGGTAAACTGCGTTGCCAGTTTTGGAAAGAACATGGTGCGATTTAGTGGCTGGAGCAAGGGAACGGTAGTCAGGGCTCCTGGGTCTGCTTTCTAATCCTTGGGCAAATCACTTTCCTTCTGTAAAATGGAGATACTCTTTCTGCCCTACAGGGGTGCTGTGGAATTGGATTGGCTGGAATACAACAATTCCATTTCAGGGGAAAAAAAAATTGGGGGTTCAGAATTTTTCATTCCAAAGTGGAATGAGACCTTTCCATTTTTTTTGTGAAGGCCAGAGAGACTGCTGCCAGCCCACCAACAGCCTGGGAGGTGAAGCCAAGACCTCAGCTTGGCTCTCCCACAGCACCCCCACTACCTGAACAACCAAGCTATATAGTCAGTCAAGTGGTTGCTGGCGCAATGTAAAGGGCACTGGGCTAAGATATGAGGGGTGCAGGTTCAAGGACCTGCTCTGCAGCAGCGACTTGATCTGGGTCTCCTATGCCCGAAGCTGGGGCCTCTGGCACTTAGTGCATGAGCCTCTGCACTTTTAGCATGAGCTAAAAGCCAACTGGCTGTTAGCTAACGCTGTTGAGCAAACTCATTAATCTCTCTCTCTCGTTCATGTGTCTTGGTGGCTCTAGATGGGACAGAACACCACACCCAGGTGGTGTGCGGGTTACATAAGCATGAGGCTCATTGGATATTTCTGAGCAGTTTGAGAGCCTTGGGTGAGAGGTGCGTCACTTGTTGGTAACTCCATACAACATCCACCATCCCACTTCTGGTACCATATGATGGTGGTTAGCTCTGAGTACAAGAAGTAGCTGATGTTTATTACAGAAACTCAATGACGAAGGGACAGATCTAGCTCAAATGCACCAAGCTCCACCTATGAATACCTGGGGATGTCTTCCACCAGAATTCCTGACCCTAAAAAAAGCCATTATTCAACCCCTTGGCTACAAGCTGCTTTTTCTGTAATGACCTGTTCACCACATAACATTCAAATAGGCATTCACCCTCCTATGGGAGCATTTCCCACCATCTTCTCCTGGTAGTTAGTCCCTTAAATCTGGCAGATACAAACAACTTCAACCCTAAAGTGTGTTAAGGAGGAGGTCAGATAGATGATTTAAATAATCCTTCCCACCTTAAACTCTATGAATTTATGGTTTTTCCTTCCAGTTATTCCTGAAGAAGGGACACACATTCACAAGAACTGTTGTTCCATGAGTCATTGCTACTTTCCCCTTACAAGCCTCCCAAGTAGCTGTGCCTCTCAATGTTGAGTCAAGAAGATGCAGTACAGCTAGCACTGCACTGATCTATCCATTACAGAGCTCAACTTTCATCAACACACATTGGTGCAATGGGGAAACCGTAGGAGCCAGGTGGTTGTAGTAGGAAGAGGGCCTGAATTTGTTCCCCCAGTGTCTGTTGCTTTTGTTTGCATGCCAAATGGATTGCAGGAGTGCCCTTATATGCTTCCATTAACTGTTTTTGGGCAACTCCAGATGGTAGTGCATTCATTATAGGGGTCAACCTGTTTTAATTTTGGTTTTTTACTTTGAAATTCTTTTGTATTCACTCTCCTGTGATCAAGTTGCAGCTTCTGTCTCCTAATGTGCTCTCTGAACTGTTCTGTTTTTTTCTTCATTTCATTTACAAATTTAGTGAAAATACTGGTTGCTGTGTCTCCCTCCTGTGCACTTAATTTTCCTGTTCTGACAGGCACCAGTCTAGGTCTCAGTTTTTAGTTTAACGGGAACCTGGCTTTTATTAAGTGGTGGTTGCACCTCAGTGGCCCCCATTTCATTTTTTTAATTGTGCTCAGCCACCTTTTTCCATTTCTGTCCCCATTCTTCAGGCACAGTGTAGCTACTTGAAGCCTGCTGTTGACCACCAATATTTATAACAAGAGACGGTATGTGTGTTTTTTGTAGGTTCCTTACAGCTGTTTCTAATGTTTGATTCAGTTCCTGTGCCTGCTGTCTCTGGACTGCGTGCGATCCTGCAAGGGGAGTGGGAGCATTCCAGGGCTCTGTGGCTTCTCCTGCTTCTTTTAACTCTCTTTGGGTATGTCTACACTATCCGCCAGATTGGCAAGTAGTGATCCATCGATCAGGGATCAATCCCTGATTGCTCTGCTGTTGATTCCTGTACTCCACCACAGCGAGAGACAGAAGCAGAGTCGATAGGGGAGCGGCGGCAGTCTACCCCACGCCGTGAGGACGCGAGGGAAGTCAACCTAAGATACGTCGACTTCAGCTATGCTATTCTAATAGCTGAAGTTGCATATCTTAGGTTGATCCCTTCCCCTCCCTCCCCTCGCATGGTATATACCAGGCCTTTGTTTCTGTTACTTGCCCCAACAATTTTGTGCCGTATTGTGTTAACCATTTAACAGCCATGGTTATAATTTGCAATGTTTTACTTTTGAAAACTACAGCTTCTGCCCTAGCCTTACAGATTCTATTCTATGTTTCTTCTCCACTATATTTTTAATTTCATATGGACCTCTTTTGCCAGGAACCCAGCACGTCCATATCTTATTCAACTCTGTGGGGATTCACAGGGAGGAGTTAAGGGAGTTCCTTAGCTCATGGCTTTCTGTCATGTTAGATCATGATTCCTACAGAGGACAGCTCACTTACTTACCAGATCAGCGGTCACGGTCACCGGCGTGGTTTAGATGTTGATAATACTCTGTAGAGTTGATAGTACTGCAGAAGAGAAGAGTGAGGAGGGATTTGATAGCAGCCTTCAACTACCTGAAGGGGAGTTCTAAAGAGGATGGAGCTCGGCTGTTCTTAGTGGTGACAGATGATAGAACAAGGAGCGATGGTCTCAAATTGCAGTGGGGGAGGTCTTGGTTGGATATTAGGAAACACTATTTCACTAGAATGTGTTACCTAGGCTGGTGGTGGAATCTCCATCCTTAGAAGTTTTTAAGGGCCAGCTTGACAAAGGCCTGGCTGGGATGATTTAGTTGGTGTTGGTCCTGCTTTGAGCAGGGGGTTGGACTAGATGATCTCCCCAGGTCTCTTCCAAACCTAATATTCTATGATATTCTAGTAGATTATAGAGACTGTTTGGAAAAAAGCTGCCGTCAGAATTTATTTTCCACCAAAATAAAGATCTTCATGAAAATCATTGTGGTCAAAATTTTTAATATTTGATGAAAATTTTCCATTTAATAATCTTATGTTTTGGTGGGAAAAAAAACAAATGTTATTTGTTGAGTCTTCACTCCAGTGGGAAAAAAGTAAAGATGAGAGAGAGAGAGAGAGAGAGTGGTTTTGTTTCAAATTCTTTGGTGGAGAAAAAATTGAACAAATGGAGAAGAAAATAATTTATCTCCCAAGTTTTCACAAATTACCTCTACTTTTATTTTTCAACCCACTCTAGTGGTCTAAGTAGTGCTATTTGGTCTCCTTCCAAACAGGAAAATTGACCTTGTGCCCTCTTCTCTCTGCTGCTTCCAAAGTACCTGGTTGTCAAGGGGAAACAGTATCTCTTGTCGTTTGACTGCTATTGTGCCTCAAGAGTTTCAGAAGTGCCTTAACACCCATTGACTTGCAGAGGAGCAAAGTTAAGCCAACGTTGAGTGTCTTTGAAAATCCTCCCCTCAGAGGTGGAAAAATAACAACTGAGTTATACAAAGACTAAAAGATGAACTCAACTTGGTTTAACTGAAACTGCATGAGCACAGCAGAAGAGTTTCTAACTCTGGTTCCACATAAATGCATCAGCCCATTACAGCATTGGCAGGTCATATGCACAAGACTAGACATTGTTTTTCAAATTAACCCCTTTAACAGGTCATACGACAACCCATGGCTTCCAGGAGAAACATACAGTGAGCTGTGAAAGGAGTGTTGCTGCGTCCAAAGGAATGTTATGGAGATGCAGGTTATATATGCAGTATTCATATCCATCTGTGCCTCTTAGGTAGGGAGAAGCAGATGGCGAAAGCATGAGGGTGAGGAGAACTGAAGAGGAAGTGGATGGATCAAAACAAAAAATTGAGGAAGAAAAATAAGAATGACTCCTTAGGTGAAACACCACGTTATACCTGTGGCTGTGAGGTTCATAGACGGTGTTTGTACATCACCTAGAACAATGAGTATCAGTCCTGATGGAGGCCTTTGGATGCAATAACAAATTAAATATTAAAGAATAACTAGAGCTGACTGAAATATTCCTTTGGAAAAGTTTTTGGGCAGATTATTTTTTTACCAAAATGAAAATTCACACAACAGATGTTCATTTTCTTAGAATTTTGTTTTTGTTTTTGATGAAATATTACATGAATATTTCAGTTTATTTTGGGAGTGAGAATTTAAAAAAATTTTTGAGAGAAGAGAAGTTGTAAGGAAAGTGGGAACTTTTTATCCTCATCAAAATGAATGATTTGTAAATTAAAAAAAAATTCACAGAAACTGAAAAAATATTTTTCTATTTTTCACAAAATGTGCATATCTTTTTATCAGCTCTAATAACAAAGCTTTTGAAAACAACAAGAAAACCCTTAACAACATTTAAACAGTTGTCAAAGAGTTACCCTGCAGTTACAGTCACAATAAACGTTTTTTTATGTCAATAGACTCCCTCCCACACCCAACCCCCTCCCAAAAAAGAACAAAAGTAGTCACCATCAGAGGAAGCACAGTGTACGTACACTTCTTCTGCATGGAATGCATCATCTCTCGATATGAGCTGGCAGCACTTGTGGGGTTGGCCACAGCTCTCTATTTAAAGTTGCATGCTCACCCAAAATTCATCACCATAGATGAAAGGTACATGCACCCTTGAAACCAATTTGAAGGAATGAAATGTGCAGCAAAGAGCTTTGTAATTGTGAACTAGTCTGCATTTGTTTGATAATATTCATCTAAGCATCCTGAGCTGAGGTTCTACTCTATGATCCCTTGATAAGGGATGGGTCTTCCACACTGAAGATGGATCCCTGAGGCAAACCAGCAGCTGGACCCCAAATTCCATTCTATGTCCATCACTGTTGCATTTTTCAATCAGCCAACAGAGGGACTGAAAGAAATATCCTATAATGGAGCCTCCTCCTTCCCAACGTGTGGGGTGTGCCTTTGTTCTGACTTCTTCAAATCAGCTGCACAGAAATGTGAAAGGAACCAGAAAATGTTCATTTCAGATAAGCCAGGTTCAAAGGAGAAGCATGGAATTTGCCTGAATGTGGCTCCAAGCAGGTCCAGTTCCAGCTCACAATGAAAAATAAATTTAATATAGATTTAATTTAGATTTAAGGAGACCTTTATTGTGTTATAGAAATGCTCCTCATTAATTTTCCCTTCTTTTGTGCTTATCTATAGATACACACAGAGATGTGTGTGCACTCGCACACACTTATTTTGTTAAAGCCAATCTAGTGATGGTGGAAGGTTTTGGATTGACAGTATTGGAGACTATATCTATATCTGTGTATGTATGTGGATTGTATGTATCTATATGTACACAGACCTGGAGACTGAAGTATTTGTTCATCACTTGGCAGCACAGGCATTAACAGGGCAACTTTCCTCTCACTACCCCACCAGAGTTCCTTAGCCAAGATCTGAACGGGATTATCTTTGTTAAATCTCTGGGGTTACTGCAGAGAATTCCAACTCTGATGACATGGTGATGTCAACTTTCATGATTTTTTTCTTGAAGCCCCAGCTCCTGGAGTCATGTGAGAAGTTGAGAAAGAGAGTGTCTAGCTGCCGTTGTTGTGAAGAAAAGTTTGAGAACCTGACCGAGATACACCCTAAAGGCTCAGAAGACAATTCTCCCCCTACAACAAATTTATCATTTTTAAAAAAACCTTCACAATTTATGTGGGCTGACTCTTGATGTATGAACACTAAGGGTTGGCAATGCTGGTTATATTTTTGATGTGGCAACTTGCTTACTAGGAATGGAGACCAACACATCTCGTTTCATGTGTGTGCCAGGCAACCTCAGTGTGAAACGCCATTATGTAATTTACAGCCGAGTCCTGCTCCTCTGTCTCTTGTATGTATAAACACACTGATTGCAAAGCAAAGGACTGGCAGCTCTGGCTACAGCTGAGCATAGTGGAGGAGGTGCTGGGTGAGTCTCCTGCATTGCTCTCCTCACCTCTGCTCACTCTGGCTCTTTCCCCCACTCTCTCATTTTTGCATGTTCTGCCTTTCTGCCTGTAGCTCTCCCACCCCCCCCCCGCAGCCCCTGACTTCCCAACTGCGGGAGGATGGATGGTCTTTTGGGTAAGGCACTGAAGTGGGGCTTGGACTTCTGATATGGTCTTGTGCTAGTCACCACGGGGGACACACTCAAAGGCATATGTAGTGGCTGAGTGCCTAACTCTCACTGACTGTCAATGGCAGCTAGGTGTATCATTGCCAGTGGTCCTTTGCAAATGCCCCTTTCCCACTTAAACCTCTCTGTACCTCAGTCTCCCCATCTGTAAAATGGGGATAACAATACTTCCTTTCTACCTTGTCAGGTCTCTTACTGCTGGTTTGCACAGTGCTGATGGAATTCTGATCTTGGCTGGAGCCTCTCGGTGCTACTGTCATACAAATAATAAACACACCTGGCTCAGGGTATGGGCAACCAGCAAAGGCCTGAATAGAGATGGAGGATTCCTTCTGCCCCTAGGACTGTGGCCCCTTCTAAGTCAAGGAACTTTGGCAAGATGGTGTTGGGAAAATACCCTTGCTTTCTGCCATGTTCTACTTATTCCGCATGGGCAGAATTTCCCCCTGGGATGTCTGTGAACCTCTTGAGCCCTATTTTGAGGCCTTCAGTGGAATTTATGTGGGGTACAGCCCTTGCATGCTCTCCCCCTGCCCCTCACCCTGACGGAACACAGGGCATTATCCTTCTTCGTTGTCCTTCTAAAGACTAAGGAAACTGAGCTTTGCTTCTCTCCAATCTAGTGTCCTTAGCCTCAGCCCATTAGGCTGGAAGGACTGCATGAGATATAAACAAATACAAATCTCCTGGGTGCACATCTCCAATGGTTTCAGTGCAGCAAAGCTCCTGAAGTTCAAAGTTTAATGCAAACCTATGAAGCGAACACAATTTATTCTCAATTGCTTCACTTGATCCCATGACCCAGCAGAATTATCACTTGAGAAGACCCTGGATCAGTAGCACTGAAAAGGGAAACCGGCAAGAGTTAGTACTGAAAGGAGTAGGCATTGCTTTTGCTTGCAGATCCCTCCTTAGAGGAATTTCACTGGAGCCGCACCAGCCCTGCTCCATCTGCAAGCTCACGACGTCTGAGGCACTCCACCGAGGCGTCTGACAAGGCTGTCGTAGAGAGATGAGCCACCTTCCTGCCAAAGGTCACTCCTCTTTTGTTCATGCAAGGAACTGGTGGCTAGATGTCAAAGCCAATAAGAGGACTATCAATAATTTTGGTGCTTAAAAGAGCCCCGATGGTTGCAGCTGTAACCCATGTGATAATGCTACAGATCCTAAGCTCTCCCAGGGCGACTACAGGCAAACATGACCCTACCATAAGTTGGTGGGGCTTGTCTTTTGGGGGGAGTGGGGGCTAACAGGTGTGCAACATCCCAATGAGCAGCCAGCTTCAAGTCCTCAGGCAAAGGCCCCTCCAGATCTGCAGCGGGCTTGCCTTGAATCTGGTTAAAATTCCCACTTTATTTGTCCCTATCACAGTCTCTTCTCATCAGCCAACAAGAGTCAAGAGGCATATCTGACTTTGCACTAGATGCTCATTTCCCTGCGGAATGAGTGAACCACAAGCCCTGGCCTCTCCGGGGGAGGCCACTTCATAGTTGAACTCCTTTGACATAGGTCTCTCTACTGCAGGGTACTGGCGTTTTAGAACCAGCTGCGTTTCAGCACCAGGGAAGTCTGCAAGTGTCTGGCTAATTCACTGCTAGATTCTTGTACCGAAGGAGACTCTGTGATTGTTAACTGGGGTGGGGGGGGAAGAGAGATAAAATGTCTAGATAATGGACCAGATACTCTCAGCGGATGGAAACTGGCACAGTTGTGTTGAGTTAAATGGATCAATGCAGAATCAAACCTGCCCAGTGTGTGTGTATATTTTTAAATAGGAGCAACACTGAAATAAGATTTTCTTTCTCTTGTCTTTTTTCTAGCTCAGCTCTAGAGGAAGGCAGGCTGACCTTAATTATAGCACTGGACTGAGACTCAGGAAATCCGTTTGAGTGCTGCTTCTATCATAGATTCCCTGTGTGACATCTGGCCAGTCAGTTGCTCTCTGCCTCAGTTCCCATCTGCAAAACAGATACTTAAAGCTCATCTGGATTTTTTAACCATTTTTTTGGTTTGAATAATGTTTGAAACAGAAACATTTCCTGCAAACACCTTGATTTTGAGAGTCTGAATTCCAGGGTGAATTTTCCAGTCACTTCCAGAGGGCAGGACCTGAATCCAAATCTGAATTTTTCAATCCAAAAACGGCCTTTCCAATGCAAGTCCATTTCATTTGGAAGGTTTTTTCTTGAGCCCAATGTGGAACAAAAAATATTGGAACCTTGATAATTGCCATGAAATGGGATTGTCATTTTCCAGCTGCTCTAGTGATCATATATCTTTTGTCATCTCTGGGTAGACTGTAAACTTTTGGGGGCAGGGACAATCCTTGACTATGTGCACATACTGTGCCTGGCAGAATGGGGTCCCAGTCTCTGCTGGGATCTGTGTGTGCTTCTTTGTAGCCATAACATTGTCCAAGGAAGGGCTTACTCCATCAGGATTAAGGCTCTGATTCTGCAAACGGATCTGTAGGGACTGGTCCTTCTGCCCAGGCAGACCCCAGTGGACTTGATAAGACTGTGTGTGGGCATACGAGCACATCCAAGCGGATCAGATTGGAGGAATAGGAATAGCACATGGAATTACTTCTCAACTTCCACATTTCCCGAGAGCCCAGCTATTTGGGCTGTGCATGAGCAGCAGCATTTTCTTCGCCTAGAGGAGACTGTTATGCTGGAAGTGCAGTTGTCTAGATCGTGGTGCTTTGGCTTTGCTGGTTCTATCTAATATGCAACATATAATATTGCCTGCTCATCACCAGTGACAGTGGGTTCATGATAACCTAGTTTCAATCCACATGAAGTTTGCTTTGAGTTCTGGCTTCAATGGAGCTCTAAATCTTCAAGAGAGCCAGCAGAGACTGGCGAGCTTCGCCAGGGTTCATCAAATTGTGTATGTCACCTCTACTGAGCCATCGGCTGGCCCCCAGGTTTTCAGAGAGTTTTCAAAGGTGACTTACATGAGCTTTGCATTTGCAACAAAACTAAACAAGTTTTGCTTGATTCCTGGGTTCATCATGAACATGGTGAACAGCTCTGGTTTCATGAGAGATATTGTGGTGTCCCCCCATACTGGCTGAAGTGAGGATGTATTACAAATCTCTCAGAAAAGCCTGATACCTTGAGATTTGTAGGCCAAATAGGGTAAATTTGTCCACTGGACCTTTCTCTGTACGTCCACACAGAATAATTGGATTGTATGAGGAAAGGAAAGGCTAGACTTTCACCACTTTCTCTGGAGAGCTGTAGAATGAAAGCATGTTTTCTGGGTTCTGCTTGATAGCATATCCTGGGGCGACTTATGTTGTGATGACTTCTTGCATCTGAAAACCAGGAAATGTTGGAACCCAGGATTGCTATTTTGTAGCATTGCACACAATGGACCCATTGGGTAACATCACTGCAACGTATAGCACCTCTGTAGATAGCGTTCATAGAGTCGTTACACAGTGTTCAGCTTTGGTCAGTTAAGTGTGACCCTTGCACACTGTAAAAACCTGGGTGGGTATGTGGTATTTTGTGATGTTTCTATCTTCCTCAGGTGCACAAGGGACAACAAAGCTTGGGATTGCAGGGAGATGAATCTTCACTGTTCCAGTTTTCTTAGTTACTGGCTCTAAGAAGAACTCTGAAGATAGACCCAAGTGCAAAATTTGGCTTCAAAGCCAAACTTCCCACATTTTGGTTGTACCTGGATCAACAACTTTGGTTTGGCTTGACCTGTAATGGAGTTATGAGATCAGTGACAAATTTTGGCTCTGAACTTCCCAAAAGACTCTGGGGTATGGGGTTGGTTCAAGACTTCCAGCTTGGTCATTTGTCTACTGCAGAATCACTTGGATGACTCTTCCAGCAGGGATCCACAAGATTCATTCCCACTGATTGCACCATACTCTACATCAAACTCATTCAGAATTCTGTTTCAGAGAAGAAAAGAATGCAAATGAGGTAATTATGAGCTCCACTTACCTTTCTAACCCCTGTGCATTATGTCTTCATTAATACTTTGCATGTTCTCTGAAGTGGAAAAAATCGGAGAGATGAGGAGGGAATTTTGTAAAGATGATCTTGACTTATGCAAGTTGGGGGGAAGGTTATTTGAAGTTGATAAATAGGGTCAGCATTAACCTTGATTGCTATGTCTTAAGGACAGAAAAACTCTCATTTCTGTCTCAGGCAAAATACACATCAGAGTCACTAAGGATTGCACTTGATAGAGCACTGGAGGATTTGGGCTAATAATACTTTATATTTGTGTAGTATGATTCATCCCAAAGTTCTTAATCTACTATATGCACGTAGAGAGGAATCACTTCACTATTGAAATGCAGCCACCTCTGGGGTGGAGGACAGCATGCTGCCTGTCCATGTGGGGAGTGGGCATTTTGGCCAAGGACAACACCTCTGCTCTTAAACCAGATGCAACAGAAACTTTGGCCTGAGATTTTCAAACCTTCCTAAAGGAGTTAGATGCACAAATCCCATCAACTGGTGTGTCCAGATCCCATTAAACATCTTGAAAATCTCAACTTGAATGGGTATGTGGAGAAGAGACAGGACACTGTTTGAATCGCTGTTATAAATATTAGCAATATAGGGTACCACCGGACACTAACTTAATCGGAAAGTCCTTTCTTAAATCCAAAGGCCAAATAGTATTTATGCAATTGCTCTAAACATGTCTAAAATCTTACAAAATAAGCAATTACTGATTGCAAACGATAACAAACATTCACAAGTGTTTGATCAACATACAACAGGGCTAAACCCAGAGGTTCTTAGATCCAGGTTGGTGGGCTCCAACTTGGTGCGGCAGGTGTTTGCAATGAACCTTCGAGAGTTTATTATTTTGTACCCTTTAACAAACAAGTGGTGGAATTGCCAGTTGCCGAAATTCTGAAAAGCAGGCTTTCGTTGGTTTGGGGTCACTACTATTTCAGTGTGCACAAGCCTTCCTTATTAAGTATCCCTGATAACTGGGCCTCTCCCCTCTATTTTATCAGTTACCTTTCAGGTCCAGTTTTTCCAATTAAATCACATTCTTTTAAAGCCTTCCCACAAACCTCCTAACAAACCTGCACTTTGTGACCTACAGAAACACGCATGTTTTTCTTTTGAAATGAATTTTAATCCTTTATTTTACTTCAACTACAAAACACATATTTTTTTCTTCATTCCTACAGTCAGCTACAGGGCAAAGAGATAATTTTAGGAGCCTAATTCCCCTCTTATTTTGCACTAGGAAACTTATGAATCGTGGAATTACTCCTGACTTACACCACAGGAAAATCTGGCAGATATATTTCCCTATCTGAGAAAGTAAGGCTAAATCAGCTGTGCTGGATGCAAACCAGCTGTTGCGGAGAACCAAGGTACAGCATCTTTAGGCTGTTACACTATCCAAAGGTATGTCAAGGGAAGGACATGAGAAATGAGCTAAATTCTAATGAGAAATGCTAAGTTGTGACAAAGAGGATGACACAATAGTGTTCCATGGGGTGGAAGTGTCGTCACCTCATGGAACTAAAACAAAGAATGGAAAACAATAATTAAATCTTAGCTTAGATCCGTCTAGAGCACCGAGACAGCACCAAGTGTGACACACCTTCAGTCTTGATCCCTGTTTTCAGAAGCATATTACAAGGTCTAAGAAGTGGGCACAGACTTGCACCAAAACCCTGCATCAAGGACAGCTCTAACATTTTCAGGGAGTTGAAATCTAGCTCTGAATTGTTCATCATGTTCCTACCTTCATAACTGGTCAAACCTGCCGACTGAGGCCACCTTATGAGCCAGGCTGTGATATTGTTACCTAGGGAGGTGGTGGAATCACCTTCCTTAGAGGTTTTTAAGGTCAGGTTTGACAAAGCTCTGGCTGGGATGATTTAGTTGGGGATTGGTCCTGCTTTGAGCAGGGGGTTGGACTAGATGACCTCCTGAGGCCCCTTCCAACCCTGAGATTCTATGATTGTGTGATTGTTACACTGAGCAGTACCTTACTCAGCAAGTAGTCCCACTGACTTCTGTAGGACTACTCATGGCTTAAGGTAGTAGTTGCCATAAGTGCAGGGATCGCAGTCTAGCTTGACACTTAAGTAAATAGAAGGACACATGGGCTGAAGATTTAACATCAAAATCCTCCTTTATTAGGTTATTTTTCTTTGGCAGAAAGACAGATTTAAGAAAGCAGCTGCTATCCCACAATGTGTAAGGTAGAGTCGATGGAGGGAAAGAGATTACACTGAAGCTCTTGTGGGCCTTTATCTAATTAGATTTCCACAAGACTATCTGATAAGGATATATTTCCCATGCTGTAGAAATAAGGGCTATGGGTAATTACAGAAGATGGAACAACACACACCATTACAGACTGATAGAGATTACTGTTATGGCTAAATTATATCCTGGCCCAATAGCAAAGTTATTTCTGTTTCCGATACAGTATTTAAATGTCTTAAATGATTAAATCAACAGCAAGAAGGCCATCTTAATTTGCTAATAACAGGAAAGCAAGTGGAGGATAAACCAGTCTCAGTGACATTGGTGGGATCCAGCAGGATTTTGGCAGATTAAAACTCAGAGCCCCTGTGTAGCAGGTGGCACTTCCACAGACTACATCAAAATGCAAAGTTAGTTAATGAATTTCTGATAGGGAAAGGCTCAGAATCACAATTCCATGCAAGGCTTGGGCTGAAGTAGAGCAGAAAGACTTCAGTAAAAAGGGACAGGAAGGACTGAGATATGGTAATCCCTGCAGCCTCCCTTGCAAATATATTTCTGAAGAGGAGTAGGAGCTAGGTACTCTAAGGCAGTGGTACTGGCAGCTGTTCATGGCAGGTGAAATTCACCCCTGTGCAGAGAGTTTGGTTTTGCATTAACTTCAAAACTGGCTTCTAGGGGCACGGGACATCTCATTTCTACCTAGCTTCTTTGAGTCTAGCTCTCAAAGTTAATCCACAGCTCCCTAGTAAAATCCAAGCCCCTATACCTGCCAATCAGTGTGGAGTAACGGAAATAACCGGCATGCTATTCAGTTTGCGTAACAGTTTGAACAGTGCGTGAGGCATTACAATTGCTGAGCTGTGTCTTCTGGAGTATCTTTATCATGCAAATGCCCACACAAAGGCTGGAACACAGCCCACACACACGCTCTGTCCTTGGTCTTTGGCACCAACTGTCGTAAGAAGGATCATTAACTAACATGAACTTTCCCTCTTTCTTTAATGATTCCTTCTACTTTATATTATATTCCTCTTATAAAGAAATGAAACGAAACCCCAAATATAATCGCCAATGGAGCTGAGAAAGATAACAGAGGTGTTTTTTTCCCCCCATTCTTCTGAGGTCCAGATGAAAACAAGTTAAGTGTGAAAAGAAAAAAATTGATGGTAAATAGAACCTCACAGAAGTAAACAAGTGGGGAAGAGGAAACATGCTCCAGAATCCAGCTGCAAATGTTTTTTTATCACACGGTCTCCACCAGTACAAACCTTTCGGGAGCTCTTCAGGAGACATGATCCCACTTTTAATGAAGGGCTGGAGAAGAGAGGTTAGGAATGAGCTGATCAATAAAGCAGAAGAGCATCCAGAAGTCGGCAACATGTACATTCAGAGGGAAAACAAGCAGGTAAACAAAACCCTGGAAGTGGAGAATATTATAGCACTTTTAAATTTGCAACGCG
Organism: Gopherus flavomarginatus; assembly: GCF_025201925.1. Taxonomy (NCBI): domain Eukaryota; kingdom Metazoa; phylum Chordata; order Testudines; family Testudinidae; genus Gopherus; species Gopherus flavomarginatus. The sequence goes on from NC_066629.1 coordinate 14,505,467, forward strand.
CAAACATATATCTTGGTTGGGCCAAAGATTCAGCAAAGATGCTCGGAGTTGAAGCAAGCACATAAAGGGCTGAGAAGAGGAAAGTGAACTTTTTCAGCTCTAGACGACACAATCAATGTCTCTGTATCCCCTTGTGCCGAGAAAAGTCTTTAATGAGGAAAAGCATAAGACTGTGTTTTTTTTTTGAATAGTAACACTCTGGAAATTAACACAGAGAAAGCTGGTGGAACATGACCGGCGAAGGAAAAAGGAAAAGTTAAAATTAATGTAGTTCCCTGGGCCCGCATACTTTTCTTGGTGTGTCTATAACTGAAGGAAATGGCCTGTATACAGGCTATTACTATTTAGCTCTTTGTATGGATTGTACGCTCATCTCTGTCTAATTGTTTTACATTTAAAGGGCTGGATTGTCGCTTGAAATATGGACGTTGCACAGGCATATCCCCTTCAGTGACTGCACTGTAGTGAGTTTCCTGCTTGTGTCACTCCCACGTAGCATTGGAAGAGTCTTCGGCAAGGTTAGTGGAAGGATCTTCAAGAAGGATCTCTGACTAGATTTACTTGTATCAGACCATCTTTGTTTTTCTTTCCTGGTGCTCTGAAGTCATCCTTGATTCATTTGTATCCCCTTCATTCTTCGTAGCTCCCATGTGACGTATAGGAAGGAAGGCTGATTTGTGCTAAGGCAGAGTGGGAGTCAGAATACCTGGCTTCTATTCCTGCTCCAGGTTTGATCTTGGTAAATCCCTTTAGGTCCTGATCCAGTAAAGCACACACTTCATTTTCCAGTCTAGAGTAATCTCTTGGCTTAAATGAGTGCTTTGACATCAGGTAGGCTGTTCATGTGTTTAAAGCAAAGCAGATGCTTAAGCGCTATACTGAATCAGGGCCTTGCATACTCTGCACCTCAATGTCATCATTTGGAAAAGCGGGGTAGTACTGTTCTACCTGATGGGGTTCATAATGACGATAAATTCAGTAGAGTATATGTCAGGAGTGGCCAAACTTACTGATCCCCTGAGCCGCGTACAATAATCTTCAGAAGTTTGAGAGCTGCAAGACATGCACAGCCTGCCTCTGGGGCAACACCTGCTGGAGCATGGGTTAAAGCCCTTAGACCCCTCTTCCTGGCAGAAGCCCCCAGTGCCACCACCCTGTTGCCAGGCAGAAGCCCTGATCTCCCCCCTGCCCAGCTTGATAGGTGGAGAATGAGGGGCTCTGTGAATCACACTTTAACTGTAAAAGAGCCATGTGCAGTTCATGAGCACAGTTTGGCCACCCCTGGTATACCAGGTGCTCAGATGCCAGGTGCTCAGATACCAGAGAAATTGGGAGCTTTCTTTCTTTTGTACGTTTACCTTCTGTTGGCTCTGCAGCTGGAACAGGTGTTGTACATATATATAAGTCAATAACATGCATTCTAGGGATGGGCACTACTGAAGTCGTTTGGGTTTTGCTAAATCTCATCAATTAGATTTGGGTTTTGCAAGTCCAAAACTGGAGCCTAGTTTGAACTGAGCTCCCATTTCATCTGCTCAAACTTGCCTTGTGGTTGGCAACAAAGGACATGTCAGTGGCAGAGTATAAGACCAGACCAAGGAGTTCAGGAAGAGAATTAAAAAGGGCATCGGGCTGGCAATGAGCAAAGCAATTGTTATTTATAAGTGCACCACAAATATCCTTAGCTTGGCAACCAGCATTCAATGCCTTGCATGGCACCAATGCCTCAGTAATTAGCTACAGCTATTTGTTTACGTTTTACATTGATTTCCATGTAATGGGTTTGTTTTGTGCAGCATAGACTTTGTGGCCTATGGAAGGAGACGGCTACCTTGAAATAGCTTGTGTAATTTAATCAAGGTGGGCCAGGAGTCTAACCATTTACCCAAATCCTGGTGGCAAAATGCCCTATTTAAATCTCTTATATCTCTGCCTGGACTGGCCTTAGTTCGACCACTTAGTTGCTGTGCAGATTTGGGAAAGTTATTTCAGGTGATCTCTCTTAGTTCGGATAGAGCTAGCGGAGTGGGAACCAGCCCTCCACTCCTACGTGTGCCCATGAAAGTGATGGCTTTGGAACCCCTGTCCATTGGGGAACTGGAGGAAAATTCCCCATGGAGAAGGGTGTAAAAACTTCTGGTGAGCTTTTCCCTGGCCTCTGTTTGGAAGAACAGGAAATCTCTGGCATCCCCATGAAGGCAAGACAAAGGATTGCAACAGCTCAGCCTAATAAACCTGATCACTAGCTCCTCTACCATACGGGAGAAGGGAGGGAAACACTTCTGCATTCTGGCGGGGGATTAGCAGACCAAGAAGACCGAAGCAGACCAAGAAGACTGCTGGTAAGAATCAGTGTGTAGTGCAGAGGTTCTCAAACTGGGGGTCAGGACCCCTCAGGGGGTTGCAAGACTATTACATGGGGGGTTGTGAGCTGTCAACCTCCACCCCAAACCCTGCTTTGCCTCCAGCATTTATGATGGTGTTAAATATATAAGTGTTTTTAATTTATAAGGGTGGGGGTTGCACTCAGAGGCTTGCTGTGTGAAAGGGGTCACCAGTACAAAAGTCTGAGAGCCACTGGTGTAGTGGATAGGGCTTACTGGACTGATAATTGGGGGTATGTCTACACAGAATTTTGGAGCAAGCCTCCCAGCCCAGGATGACAGACCTGTGTGAGCGGGTCTACAGACGCACTCTCAAACTAGCTCTGCAGACAGTGTTGGGATGTTGTGGTGCAGGCTGGTGCTCCAACTGTGACACTTAGGGACGCGGGGTGAGCTTCAGGTCTCAACCCCTCAGCCTGAGCTGCAACGGCAAAGTGCTGTCTACCCTGCTATTTCGAGAGTGCTAGCACGAGCCCTGCTAACCCAAGCTGGGAAACTCGCTCCAAAATGCTGTGTACACAGAACCTGGGAGACCTGGGTAGTAACCCTAGCTCTGTCACTGATCTGAAGTGGGACTTCTGATGGATCACATAATCTCTTTCCCCTTCTTTGTCCTGTTTTATTTAGACTGTAATCTTCCTTATTCTGTGTTACTGGTCAATGAAGTGTGCCGGGCCCACAGAGGATGCGATTCTGTTATGACTCTTGGCTGGGAACTTGGCTCTTTAGCTCCAGAGGTACCTGATTCAGTCACTGAAGTTGGCAAAGATGGTGGCTGTCGCAGTTGTACAGGCCCTAGGGCTGCTAGAGGCAAATGTAGTATAAAAGGGGGAGGCAGTGAGCTGCATCTACCCTGTTCTGAGATTCAATCTGGTTGTCATCACTGAACGGCATTAGTTCGAGATGGTGCTGAATCCAGTCCAGACTGTGAATGCACACCCTGAACTTTGGAGAATTTAGACTGAGATGCCACATCTGGCTCTAAAATCTGCAGCTGGGCCCTATCACAAGTATTACTGCTTGCCCTGGCCATAAGAAGAAGAGGATCCCCTTATGCAGTGTCAGGATTCTGCTGGCCAGTTCATACAGTATCGGGCGAGGGGATCAGATAAGATAGGACATGGTGACATCCAGTTAGGACCAGCATGAGCGAAAATGTGTGTTAGATTTTGATGCCCGTTAGAAATGGATCCAGCACAAAAGAAGGCAATGAGAACAAAAGAGGGGCATGCTGCTGGCTACATGCGTTGGGGGTTTTTCATTTTCCTCTGCATCCTGGGGAACAGGTCATTAGCAGGTTTAAACTAGTAAAAAGAACAGGAATACTTGTGGCACCTTAGAGACTAACACATTTATATGAGCATAAGCTTTCGTGGGCTACAGCCCACTTCATCGGATGCATTTAAATTAGTGTAAATAGTGGAGTCTCTGTAATTTAATGTCTTTAAACCATGATTTGAGGACTTTGGTAACTCAACCGGAGGCTAGGGGTCTATTACAGGAGTGAGTGGGTGCAGTTCTGTGGCCTGCAATGTGCAGGAATTTCAGACTAGATGATCAAGGTGGTTCCTTCTGGGCTTAAAGTCTGAGTCTGTCACTCTTCAGACCTTGCTTCTCATTATTTAGACTTTCCTACCTTAGTAGGAATCCGTTCGTTTATTCTTAATTTTTCTCCATCGAACTGATGGATCATCCAGTTGTTGCCTCAGATGTCCATGAAACCAGCAGCATGTAGCCAGATTTCGTATGCTCTGGTGCATTCTCTCCCTCCATTGGGCTTTTGGACCCAGACCCATGCTTTCAAGTTGCTTCAGCATAGATATGCCAAAATTAGTCTTAATTTAGCCTCTGTAATTGTCTTTGCATCAGTTAGTGGGGTGGGGGTGAGGGAGGTGTGTGTGGCTAGAAATGCAAACGAGTTTCCTTATTTTTCATTATTTATTTTGTGCGGCACAGAGCAGTTTTCTTCCTCCAGGGAAGCAGCTTGCTTGAACTTATTGCAATAAATAAGTAAAACAAAAGATTCTAGAGAGCCTCCTGAATTGATTAATTTTGCTGCAAGGAACTTCTTAAAAACCAAACCAAACAAAAACACCACCACAACAAAATAACCCTTATTTTTAGTTCTGTCCTTCATTGCATTTCTTACTGACCTCCTGCTGGCTCTTAGCCCTGGGAAATTATTGCACTTTTCCACTGAGGTTCTCTAGCAGCACCTGTTATTGGCCCCAATTCAGCAAAGAACTTAAATATGTTCTTGTCCTGCTCTATTCAGTACTTAAGCACATGCAGAAGTGCTTTTCTGGTTATGGATGGACTTAAGAATCTGCTAAAGATATGCACCTTCTTAAGTATCAGAGGGGTAGCCGTGCATCTGACAAGGTGGGTATTCACCCACGAAAACTCATGCTCCAATATGTCTGTTAGTCTATAAGGTGCCACAGGACTCTTTGCTGCACCGTCTTCAAGTTCATTGTTAAATATGGATGGACTTAAGCACATGCTTTGAAATATGCAAGTACTTAAATGCTGTGCTGAATCAGGGCCATTAAGAGGAACTGTGTGCTAGTAGTTAATGCAAGGGATTGGAGCTGCACTCGAGAAGGTGGTAACTGAGAGTTGAGTCTCCTCAGCTTTTTCATGATCCCTGCTGCTGTTATATTTCGTTGAACATGCTGGGGGGCATGGATCAATGTTCACATTGCACTTTCCATCAGTTCCCGGCCCACGCTGGGAAAGCTAATGATCCAGCCAGCTGACCAAATTCAGTGATGAATCCTGGTCATTTGCTGCCTGAGGCACTTTGCACATATGCTACAAAGAAGATTGGATACACTACTTAACCTCTCTGTGTCTCAGTTTCCCAGTCTATATGGTGGGGAGATCACTGTGGTGACATGAGGCTTAATGTATATAAGCTCTTCCTCATACTGGGATGCAAGAAGCTATAGAAGGGAATGCTTCTACCTGCGTTTCTAAACTGATGCTGGACTTCTTCTGAATGTGGCTCAGGGGATCACTGTTGGGACTACAACCCATGCAATCATTTTACTTTGCAACCATCCCCCTATGGGCTACCCATGCTTCAGATGTCTGGGTGGTGTAAGTGATGTGCTGTTTCCCCTGGGTCCATTGTGAATCTACTTCTCGGATCAGCATGGCTCCAAGCATGGCTGCTTACTGGGCCATCCTTAAAGTGCATCCCAACTGCTTCACTGGCTAGTGTTGCTTGCTGCCCATTGACATTTGGAATGCTCTGCCATCCACTTATGCACTCGAGATGCTCTCTCTAGCCTCTGATTGTCTAGCCTGAAGAACATAGGAATTGACAAAGCACCACAAGTCTGGGCCTGGATAGTCTACAGAGAGGGGTCTAGGTAGTTCTTCTGCTATCCTGCTTTCTCACCACACCAGAACAGAATCCTAGACCCATCTAGTCCAGAACCCTGTTTCCTGCCATCCCAGGATAGTCCAGTTGTCCATCTAATTTAGCATCTTTTCGGACAATGGGCAAAGCTGGAGCCTTCAATGAAAGGTGTAAAACAGTCAGTAATGCCCAGAACAGTGGAATGATCTATTGAAATGGAGCAGGACCAGTCTGGCCATGATGATCCTAATTGGCTCCCAAATGGGTGTTAATTTCATTCATTTTATGGTCTGCAAATCCTTTGCAGCCCAGTTCCTCACTTCACTCAGATGAAGAAACTAATTTACTCTTCAGATAACTCAGTAAAATAAGAAAAGCAGAACGTTGCATGGTGATCACGGCACAGCCCATTCCTGACCCCAGCTTCTCAGCTTCAGCTCAGGAGCATGATGCTCTATAACTTTATCCAAGATAATGAACCTTCAAATAATGGGCCAGAGTCTCAGCTGGTGTATGCTGATGTAACTCTACTGATTGCCGCAGAGCCATGCTGATTTATACCAGCTGAAGATCTCACTTGCTCTTCATATTCATATAGGCCCTAGGTCAGCAAAGCACTCATGGCCATGCTTATCTTTAAGTTCCATTGATCTTGTCTTCACTGAGAAGCTAACTCAAGCTGTAACTCGACTGTTACCCCAAATTCAAGGCATGTCCACACACAAAATGCGTTCACTCGAGCGTAGTGGTGCTTTTAACTCAAGTGGGCTGGCTGGAAAGGATATACAGGCTGAAACTCAAGTGAACACAACTTGTCAGCTGCTAACATGAGCTAGCTCCACTTAAGTGCCACTAGTCTTCCAGTGCCTTCCTTCCCACAATTCCCTTCATGGGCCAAGAAAGGATAGACCAGTTCTCCCACAGTTCTCTGGGAAAGAATTCATAGAGCAGCTCAGCTTACAGCAGTTTTAAGAACAAGGGGGTATCCTCCCAGAAATCTCAGCACTGCGCATGGGTGAGCGCAGTGCCAATGTGGACACAGCAGCTGTAGCATTATTCCAGTGTGGCTGCTCTCACTCAAGTGGGGCCAGCTCAAGAGAAGTAACTCATGCAAATAACTCGAGTTAACTCTGCAGTGAGGACTGACCTATTGACTTGGAAGGTCAGGTTAAAGCTAAGCATGTGCATAAGGGCTTTGCTGGATTGAGGCTTTTGGGAGAGATCTATCTCCCACGGGCAGCCCCGACATGTACTGCTGAATATAAAGCAGTAGAAGTGATGGCCATGTAACAAAAACCCAAGAAACATTTTCCCTGTTTTGTCATCTAGGTTTAAAAGCATTTCACCCGAGCTCAAATAACATTATTTAATATCAATTATCCTTCCATTGAAGGCTGCGAGGGGTTGTGAGGCTGGCGTTTTTATCTCATTAGCATGTCTTCCTAGTTAACCATTTGCAATATTAGCTCCCTTTGATCCTGTCTTTCTGGAGACAAAAGCCCATGTAATCGGCTGTTATTTCCATTAATGGCAATGCTGCTCTCCTCTCTGACAAGCTAATTTGTAATCATTGCCTCTTTGTGTATCTCAGCCAAGATGACCCCCTCTCCCCTGCCCAGCCTGTGTAGAAATGACAGGTGCTCATTCAGCCAGGACGGCACCATCCACCCCAAAGAGGCCTCATGAATGTGATTAAACAAAGATCAGATATTAATGCTTTAGTACAAGGACAGGAGGACTAGATGACTCAGAGGACCAGTGATGGAATTCAACCTTTTTGCCAGGTCAGTAGAAGCTCTGTGCCCTGTGAGGTTGCTATGCTCAAAAAAGGTAAGAGCAGATCTCCAGCAAGTGGAATTTGGCATAGCTCCGAGATCTAGCTCTTTATCAGTATCAGCTGCTCAGTTTTTGGCGGCCTGTGCAAAATTAACTGGTAATCTCATACAGTTTTCAGTGTACTGGGTAAACTATAGAAGGACAGGGTGGTTCACCAGGTACATAGTGGACTACGGAGCATTGAGGGGGTCAAATCCAGCCCAGGCTGGCCATAATAGAAAGCTATGACCATATTGTCATCTTTGTGAAATGAGTTTGCTGGGCTTGTCCCATCTCACAAGAAACACCACGGTAGTTGTCTTTAACCAGCTACCTACCTCGCTGCCTGTCTCATTAAAGAGCCTGAGCCTGGGAAGTGCTAAGGAGAATGAATGAACTTTGCAAGCTAAGGATTGAGAAATATGTGTGTGGGGGGGAAGCTTGTACTGCCTTAGCCCATGATTCACCTAACTCAGGTGTAAGAAGAGGGTGCCAATCAGTCTCTAGAGCTGTCACTCTGGCATCTTTGACCTATTCATTAAGGATGAAATTCCCTGAGCAGAGGGCCAGCACAATGCGCATGCACCAAGTAAGCCTCATTTCATAGAATCTTAGAAATGTAGGCCTGCAAGGGACCATGAGACGTCGTCATGTCCAGTTCCTTGTTCTGAGGCAGGACCAAATAAACCTAGACCATCTCTGACAGGTGTTTGTCCAACCTGTTCTTAAAAACCTCCAGCAATGGGGATTCCACAACATAACATAAGAACAGCCATACTGGGTCAAACCAAAGGTCCACCTAGGCCAGCATTCTGTCTTCCGACACTGGGCAATGCCCGGTGCCGCAGAGGGAATGAAGAGAGCAGGTAATAATCAAGTGATCCATTCCCAGCTTCTGGCAAACAGCGGCTAGGGACACCATCTCTACCCATCTTGGCTAATAGCCATTGATGGACCTATCTTCCACGAACTTATGTAGTCTTCTTTTTTTTAACCCTGTTATAGTCTTGGCCTTCACAACATCCTCTGGTAATGAGTTCCACAGGTTGACTGTGCGTTGTGTGAAGAAATAGTTCCTTTTGGTTGTTTTAAACCCGATGCCTATTGATTTCATTTGGTGACCCCTCTAGTTCTTTTGTTATGAGGAGTAAATAACACTTCCTTGTTTACTTTCTCCATGCCACTCATATCATCCTCTTTAGAACAGCCATTAACATATCTGAAGACTGTTATCAGGCCCCCCCCCCTCGGTCATCTTTTCTTTGGACTAAACATGCCCAGTTTTCTTTAATCTTTACTCAGAGGTCAGGTTTTCGAAACTTTTATCATTTTTGTTGCTTTCCTCTGGAGTCTCTCCAATTTATCCACATCCAAGTGTGGTTCCCAGAATTGGACACACTGCTCCAGGTGAGGCCTCAGCAGGGCATAGTAAAGAAGGACAATTACTTCCCGTATCTTATATACAACACTCCTTTTAATACACCCCAGAATATTATCTTTTTCACAACTATATCATATTGTTGACTCATCTTCCATTTGTGATCCACTATAACCCCCCAGATCCTTTTCGGCAATAACTTAAATGGCACTTAAATGGCACTTTAGCTTATGTTAGCCCTCTGCACAGGGGTAAATTTCATATATATAATACAATTTGTTCCCAATACCATTGAACAACCCAAATAATAGACTTCTATTTACTTGAAGCATGAACACAAGTGTTTCCAATGAAACAGGGATGATTAAAATAAACCATGAGCAATGAAAATACCAATGCTTAGAAGACACAAAAGGATAATAATCATTCTTAACTTGAACACATGGTGTGCAGTGCCCAGGGATTCCATTATTAGTTTTTTCATGCTTCTCTGATGCTAAAAAGCAATCGGGGGCTATAAAACTTAGAGGCCTCTTTGAAGCATAAAATGGTTTCTCGGACGGATCAGTTATCTGTTCTATTCCATGTGGCAGCTGCATGGAGCGAAATATATCTAACCTATTAAGGAGAGTGTAAATTAGTGATGGCTGGCCCATGCTGCATAATGGAGGATTCTCTTTTGCGGCATAGAAGATGCAGGACTAGATCCACAGAGGCATTTAGGTGCTAAACTGCCACTTTAAGCACCTTAGAAGTCCAATGTTTAGATGCACTTGGCTGCCGCCTAGCCCTGGAGATGCCTAAAGTCCCTAGACTCCTACATTTCTGCCGGCAACATCCCTTACTTTTTTTGCTGCCGGGTATGTGCACAGCCACAATGGTCCTGATGCCCAGTGACTTGCTTACATGTAAACCCCAGTGGGATCCTCAAAATAGGTATGGTTCTGCTTATCTCACTTGCAGGGCCCAGTCCAGTAGGCATGTTCAGAGGACACCAACTAATAGAATGAGTCTCACACGATACAATGCTGATTATGTCCCCTTTCCCCAAACCTTCAGCACAGTAGATAGAGGACTTACCCAGGAAACAGGAGACCTCCCCGTCAGTTCCCCTGATGACAGAACAAGGAGCAATGGTCTCAAGTTGAAATGGGGGAGGTCTAGCTTAGATATTAGGGAACACTATTTCACTAGGAGGGTGGTGAAGCACTGGAATGGGTTACCTAGGGAGATGGTGGAATCTCCATCCTTAGGTTTTTAAGGCCTGGCTTGATAAAGCCCTGGTTGTGATGGGTTAGTTGAAGATGGTCCTGCTTTGAGTAGGGGGTTGGACTAGATGACCTTCTGAGGTCTCTTCCAATCCTAATCTTCAATGATTGTATGATTCTATGTGGGACATAGGCTTTAGCTCAGCTATCCCATCTCCAAGGCAACTGCCCAGTCTATGAGCTATTCTGGAGTGGGTGTCTCTCCATCTCTGCTGTTGAAGATATTCCATTGCGTATAACTAATCAATGTTCATTGGGTGATAGTGAGATACTCTAAATCCCAGTGGTTAGGGATCTCACCTGGGATGTGGGAGACCTACGTTTAAGTCTCTGTTCCAATGGATATTTGGTTATAATGAAACAGCTTCATTAGGCTGGTGCTAAGGAACTCACCTGTGAGAGAGAAGAACCACATTCACATTCCCTCTCTGCATTGTTACACACCCTGGGTGACCGCTCTAACTGCTGGGCTAAAGGGCCGTACCATCTCAGTGTTTTGTTTTTTGTGAGAAAGGGCTTCCTCTTGAAAGCCAAACAGACCGAGAATCAAAGGGTGTGAGATTCTGAGAAGATTCTGCTAGTAAATCCTGCTCACCCTCAGCTCACATTGACTTCACGGATGGGCCATCAGACCCTACTATATTGAGAACTAATTCTGGAAGGTGCTGAGCAGTTGTATGTAATGAGACTTGAGAATGTGAAATGTTATAGTTTTTGACCAATTGGCATTTTCTGGCAAAAAATATTACATCAAAAAAATTCCAGAACAGCTCTGCTAATTTCCTTTTCCCCTTCCCATGTGTGCTGCTGCTACCAGTCTCCTGTTTAAAGAGAGCAGGACTCAAGTCATTATCCTAATCCAAACAGCACCACACTTCATCTTGCTCGAGAGCTGGATCTAAATTTGTTGCACTTGGAGAGTAACACAGATATATTCCAAGTGTTGGTGTTGAACTAAGTAGACCCATATGTGCTGGATACATAAGGATGGTCCTGTAACATTGGGATGTCCTCCTCCTTTTAGGCCGTCTGTATTTGCTCCATGCTGGTTGCAGAACATGTGGCGGAGAGCAGATGCAGCACAGGGCACATTATTTCTTGGCCTCAAGCTTCTGAGGGAGGGATGGGGATTTGAGTGGTGGGCTGTGTGGGGGGGATGAGGGACGGGAACATAGAGACAGTTCTTGAGCTCTCCCACTACTCGATCAATGGCCAAGAACACTCTGGACTTTTCTAGGGAAGCAGTGCTGAACTCACTCCCTGCCCCCATCTCTAGCAAAAGGTGCTATGGTTCCGCATTGACTATGAGTGGCTAGGATCTATACTTTGTATCTCACCCACATTCAGGCATTAATTTAATCTCACTTGAACATGAAGCAGGGAAGTTCGATGGCCTATGTTCAGGATGTCAGACTAGACAATCACAATGGGGCTTTCTGGCCTTAAAATCAATGACTCTCAAGACCATTCAAAGAATGTATAGATAATTTTTCTAAAGTTGTCCCAAGTTTTTAGGTGCCCGATTTGAGACCCCTTGGTCCTAATCTGCAAACATATTGGGCCCCTAGTTGAAAGCCGTGGGTGATATGAGTACTCAGCACCTTTTGCAATCAGGTGTGTGGTTTCTCACCCAAACATAGAGGCCGCTTCTGAAAATCCTGTCTTTTCAGTTTGCCTTTAAATAGGGTTGAAAGCTGCAAGAATCAACATGGATCAGGAGGCGTTTCTAGAGGTTAAAAAGAAAGCTAAGGAGCCATCTTTACTGCACGAGACAGCCTGACACTCTGAAGTAAGGCCTAGTGGTGATTTTAGCTCCAGTCTATTCTGACCAAAGAAGCCCAGAGCGGCTACCCTCTGATACAGAGCTCTGAAGTGCATCCATTATTATCCAGGCTTGTCAAGAGCTAATCACTTGCATTCCAGGTTTGTAAGGTTACATTTAAGGCTTGCTTTAACCTTACCTAGCAGGGGAATGTTGGTATGGCTACAGCCTGATAACAAAACCATTAGCATTCATTAAGTGTGGTCATAAATCTTTCTCTCCTGAAATAGCAATAACAGAGCCTTCCAGCCATTCTAACAAATGCCATGTCTAATCTTTCCCCTGCAATGCCTCGTGTGTAGCTCGCTTGCTGGGAAAAGCTTGCAGATTCTAGGCATGCTGGAAGGAGAATAGGCCTTTGTCATCATTCCTGAGAAAGCTGGAGACTTAGAAAAAAACAAAACCTCTGACTTTCCCCAGGAAAGTGATTTTGGTATAAACTTCCATCGTTGCACAGGGGTATAGGAATTGACAGGCTGGATTGGAGCGGTGTTATGCTGTGCGAGAAGCTCCATAACAGGCAATTATGTGATAACCTTTCCACTGGAAAAATTGCTTCCTAACCTGACAATTAGCAGATGACTTATACCCTGGAGAACGAGGGTTTGTGTCCCTTATAATGTTTATCCTATGTTTTATATGAGTGTTTTGAATTCCCCACTTCCATAGTTATCCTGTGGCAATGAATTCCATAGATCATTTATACACTTTGAAAGAAAGTTTTATATTTACTTATTTTAAGTGTTGCCTACTACATTTCATGGAGTGTCCCTTGCAGTATAGTGGCACTCTGATAAAGGTTATAAATGTCCTTTGCTTTATATTCATTTCACACATCCCCTTCTATTGTGACCTATCTATAGTATATAATGAATGAGCAAGAAAATAGAGAGAGGACATTGGAGGAGGAGGAGATGGTGTCCAGAAGGAGAGAGAACTGTTAAAGGGGCATTTAATGGACATTCATATGGTTTTACAAAATCCAAAGCTATGGTACAAATAACCCTTGAGATTATCAGAACTGTGAATGCATTAAAAACACCTTATCTATTTTTCACCGTGTAGATGGCATAATCCTGCATTCAGAACACCTGTTGAAAATGGAATGTATCTCTTGGAGCAGAAGTGCTGTCTTCTCCATCACGCCGGAGGGGTGTGTGTGTGTGGGGGACTTTAAATCAAGATTGGGTGTCTTTTTACAAATCTGTTCTACTTCAGCTGCCTCAAGGCAGGAATCACTGGGAAAGGTTCTGTCCTGTATTATGCAAGAGGTCAGATTGGATGAGCACAATGGTACCTTCTGGTGTTACAAATCGATGCATGCTGACTGTGTATTTTGTTTTTGTTAGTTCATTAATGAATGGAACTGGTTGAAAAATTTCAATATTTGGAATTCTTTGATGGGGGGAAAAAAGAGTTGGTGGAAAAAAATTACCCTTTCCTCAATATCCCTATAGCTCTGTTGAAATGTTATTAATTCTATTCCTATTAGAATACAGATGTCATTACAATTGCTAAAAGAACCTTCTTCTGTATACCATACCCATAGCCCTGGAATGCGTGAGAACACAGAGAGATTTTCCCAGTGGGTTACAAACAGTTAGAATTCACCAAGCGCAAAAAAACAGAACAACAACACACAAGTAGTCATACCATTGTAAGCCCTAGTGGCTTGGAGAAAAGAGAAGTTGCTAACTGTGATTTGAAATGAGATGAAGAGTTTAGTGCCTCATCTATAAGCTCACAGAAGTCAATGAGAGTTGCTGCAGAGGAGAAGGTTCTCAGAGCAAGGTTAGCGGTGTTTTGTGATGGAGCAATGCTAGATCAGAGAGCTGAAAGAATGGTGGAGGCCAGAGGAAAAGACCTGATAGGTGCCACTGGTTATTCTTGCCCTGAATCACCAACTCTCCACTTGTCTTCAAAGGACTTAAATACGTGCTTCACCTTAAATCCACCCTAAAGCACGTGCTTAAAGGGAAGCTTGTTCTTAAGCAGTTTGTTGAATGAGTTTCTATGACAATAGTAATAGAAAGACTCTGAGCATGGCTAGGCTGAGTGAAGAGTGAATGAACAGTGAGGGTAACATGTCATGGCTCAAATAGTCAAGAAGGCTAATGATTTTGGGTGACCAACTTGAGGCACCTTAAAGGGGCCTGGTTTTCAGAGTGCGGGTGCCTAGCACTTCCTGAAAACCAGATCCTTTAGTTGTCTCAAATTGGCCCCCAAATCAATATGCAAATTTCGACCCGATTATGTATTGCTGAATGGACTGATCCAGTATGGCTACCAATTAATGTCTATGGGAGACAACGGACAAATATTTGGCTGGAGATTCCAGGTTAAAAAACTGCTTTACACTGGGTTTGATGTTACATTTCAGCTTGGTGTAAGACATGGCCATGTAATTCTGAATGAGAGAAGAAAGCAAACAGGGAAAATCCCATTTTGTGTTCACGAAGGAGGCACTTCATCATTATTTCAATATCTATGCATTATTTTTTATCACCAATTTCTAAGTCTTATTCTATTATCCAAAGCCCCTAGGAGTGAATATAATAGTGTCTTCACAAACAGGAAGAGAGACTTAAAGACTCCTTCAGAATGAATTAAAAATGAAATCCCAGTGAATTTATAAAGCTTTATTATCTTTGGAAGTGAGTTTTGGGTCTCCCTAGAAAATTAACCCCTTGAGTATTGTACACTATAGTATTTCATGGGAAAATTTGCTAACGTTTTCTAAACTAAGCAAGTAATTTAACTCTTTTGACTCATTTAATTGATGAATTGAGCCATTTTCCTGGATGCAGATTGTCTGACACCAACTTTTTATTTCCGGGTCTGTTTGTTGCTAGAAATTATTTCTAACTATTTCTATATTTACAATGTTCATTATCAACTGGTTTAGAATATGAGAGATAGATCGATCGATAGATGGTTCGATCAATAGATTGATTACATTTAGTATGCTGTTGTGTCCTCCTCTAGTGTCTGGGAAACATATAGCAGCTAATGAGCATGCTACAGCTTTTGTGCTAACAGAGATGAGTCTTTTAGATGAGGCAATGGAGGCTTGTGGGTTTAGCTCCAGAAATCTTTGATTCTACCCCTGCTGCTAATGACCCACCCAGAGACAGCATCATTAGGCTTTTTCAAGCTATGCCACATCTTTCTGATGAGACCAGGCTATTTGATAACCTGGGGCCCTGTTGTTCCCCCCCCCCCACCATTGTGACAAATTTCAAAACATCTCGTTTTCGTTCCACATCAGAAGGGGAAAAGTCAAAAACCACAATATTTTTGGGCAAAATGGACTTTGTGTTTTCCAGACAGCCCTCAACATTCCCACGGGAAGGTTTATTTCATTTTGTATTACTCATCATGTTTCTTACAATAGTGCCTTTGGACCAGCCAAGATAACAGCTACCCGGTGCTGGGCACTGTACCTTTGTCACTGAGACTTCACAGTAAACACTTCTGTGAAATTAGGAAAGAACCTGGCACTTTCTCATGTATCTGTGTGATAACTGTCTTCACATACTGACTTGTTAATGGCAACCACTGTGTTCCTCCTTCCTTGTTCTGATCCTTCACTTTTACATTTCCCTGGAGGCTCCTGTTTGTCTGCTTACAGAGTGAAATTCTCCCTCATACTCAGGACCTGCACAAGGTTGAGGGACCATTTTAGACCAGAGGGGTTTTGCCAGCAGTCTACCATGATTACGAATTGCATAATAATAGAGGCCCCAACCGAAATCAGGCTCCATAGTGCGAGGTCCTGTACAAACATGTACTAAGAGACAGTCAACAAAGAGGTGAAGAAAAAGAATACAGTATGTCCACGGGAGAACTGGGACAAACACTTCTGCTGCTTTCTCTGTTGTGAGCCCAACTCCCTGTCCACCGAACCCCGTGATCACTCAAAGCACTCGCTATTATTTTTGCTTGTGAAAGTTCACCCAACTTTTTTTGATCTCAAGAAGGAAAACACTTGTGGTTGAATTTGAGCCTTGGGAGAAAGTTCAGGTCAGCTCTTCCTTTATTCAGCCCTGTTTGTTTGTCCCTGACATGTAGCGTACTGACCCAGCGCTGCATCACACGTCACTCTTGTAACAGGGGAAAAATCACTTTCATTACCCAGAAGGCTTCAGACCCATTCATCTTTCATGACTAGCTCTTATGCAGTTCAAGGGACCTGAGCCCTCTACTGTCTGCAGGGGCGGGGGCGGGGGCGGGGGGGGGGGAAAGGGAGAGAGAGAGGAGCTATCTGTATGAAATACAAAAGTAGTCCATTTCCAGAGAGGTGCTTAAGACATGGTACATAAAGATCTCATTGACAGTTAATGAGATTCATGCCCATGTCTCCTGCCCATTGTCTGCAAACATTTGTCAAGGCACCACATTTGCAGTGATGTCAATGAGCAGTGTGAACGGTTTTAGAACACCCCTGTCCCCCATTTGCCACTGATCTGAAAACTTTATGGCTCCCTGGACCCTCGCTGATGCCCTGACGCAGTGGCGTGTGAGCCACTGATAAAGAACACCTGCTCTTTGGAAACAGGCAGCATGGATTAGTTCCAGAGCCCCTGGGGGATTACGGAACCAGCTGGGAAGAGCTTCCTATGTTCGTCGAGTCCCAGAGCTTGGTTCCAGACCGAACATCTTCACCACCATTTTACAGCCCCCTTGCCCGACCCTGCAAGCCTGATCCAGGTGACACAGGGATCAGCCACGGATGTTTAACTACCCTCTCACTGCAAAGTATGCCACGTGCCCTGCCATCTCCTCCTGCATTGAAAATCTGCACAGGCACCAACGGAGCTTTTACTGCTGACAGAGACCTCCAGGGCTTCTTTCCACCCTCATCTCCAGCGCTGAAAAGCTTTGCGCTGCTTGCCATACCCATCACTGCCCTGCCCTGCCAAGGATGCCAGCTTTTGTCACCCACCTGTCACATTCTCAAACTAGCACCTTCATTGTTCTCACACGCTGTCACCTGCCGCAGAACCAGCTCATTGTCCCTCTTCAGAGTCCCCCAAAAACTCTCCTTTCCCATGATGACCACAACCACCTTGATAACACTTAACCTCTGTCAACGCTGTACGTTCCCTGTGGTGGCATGTAGAGTACATATGCTGCACGCCCCCATTGGATGGGTAAAATAGTGATGTAGACTGGGAGATGCTGCTTAAGTGAGTATAGAGATGCCTGAGTCCTGGGGTATGTACCCTACACAGCTCTCTGCACCCAAGCTGTGCCTCCCACATCTACACTGCTGTTTGGTCTGCTGCCTCCCCTCTGCTGAAGTCTTTCCCCAGTGCAGAGAAAGGCTCAGCCAGTGGGGAAAGGCACCATGCTTTCATGGCAGTGAACGGCTCGGCCAGTGGGGAGACAGCAATGAAAGGCTAGCCCCCTGGATTTTTGAGCTATGGATTGTAAAGTAAGAGAGGACCAATGTGATCATTTAGTCTGGCCTCCTGCTTTAATTGAGGCCATGGGACATCGCTAAATCAAGTCCCATTTGAATTAGAGCAGATCTTTCAGAAAAACTTCCAATCTTGAATTTAAAATGTCCAGTGATAGAGAATCCACCCAACCCTTGGTAGGTTGTTCCAATTGCTAATTATCCTCATGGTTAAAAATCAGCAACGTATTTCTGGGCTATTCACACCTTCTATTTCCAGAGCTCACTGCAGACACACTGGTCATCTGTACAAATGCAACCATGTAATAGTCCCTCCCTGCTAAATAATTAATAATTAAAACAGCCGCAGGTCCTGTCCCCACCTGTGTTGCATATATATAGCCATTTATTATGGCTCTGACTCTTTCACTGATTCTTATTGTGTGTCTTGAGAAATGGGTGGCCACTTGGCCCCAATCTCCAACCACTTAATTCCTCTTTTTCTCTCTCTCTCCTGTCCTTCATTCGCCAGGGAATATGGGCTGTAGCTAGCATTCTTCCGCATTTTTCCCAACTCGGCTGTAGAACAAGGCAAGATGTCTTCATGCACTAAGAGCCAGGCCACCCAAATAGGATGGTCCTTCAATTAAGGCACTGGATGGAGAACCCGAAGATCTGGATTCAATTCATATCTCTGCCACAGACCTTCCGTGGAATCTGGGCCATGTCACTTAACCTCTCTATGCTTCAGGTCTCTCGGCTGTTAAATAGGAGTGATGATACAGGGTGTCATAAACGGATAGCTAAGGGTTAATGTCTCTTTCACCTGAAGCACCTGACCAGAGGACCAATCAGAAAACCGGATTTTTTCAACTCTGGGTGGGGGGAAGTTTGTGTCTGAGTCTTTGTTTTCTGTCTGCCTGCTTTCTCTGAGCTTTGGAGAAGTAGTTTCTACTTTCTAGTCTTCTGTTTCTAAGTGTAAGGACAAAGAGATCAGATAGTAAGTTCTATGGTTTCTTTTCTTTGGTATTTGCATGAATATAAGTGCTGGAGTGCTTTGATTTGTATTCTTTTTGAATAAGGCTGTTTATTCAATATTCTTTTAAGCAATTGACCCTGTATTGTATCATCTTAATACAGAGAGACCATTTGTATGTATTTTTCTTTCTTTTTTTATATAAAGCTTTCTTTTAAGACCTGTTGAAGTTTTCTTTACTGGGAAATTTCAGGGAAATTGAGTCTGTACTCACCAGGGAATTGGTGGGAGGAAGAAATCAGGGGAGATCTGTGTGTTGGATTTGCTAGCCTGATTTTGCATTCCCTCTGGGGGAATAGGAAAGTACTTCTTGTTTCCAGGATTGGGAACAGAGAGGGGGAGTCACTCTGTTTGGATTCACAGAGCTTGTGTCTGTGTATCTCTCCAGGAGCACCTGGAGGGGGGAAGGGAAAAAGGATTATTTCCCTTTGTTGTGAGACTCAAGGGATTTGGGTCTTGGGGTCCCCAGGGAAGGTTTTTCAGGGGGACCAGAGTGCCCCAAAACACTCTAATTTTTTGGGTGGTGGCAGCAAGTACCAGGTCCAAGCTGGTAACTAAGCTTGGAGGTTTTCATGCTAACCCCCATATTTTGGACGCTAAGGTCCAAATCTGGGACTAAGGTTATGACACAGGGTGTGGAGAAGCTAAATGAATTAATGCTCATGTTGTGCTTGATGCAGTGATGGTGGAGGTTAGAGAGGCATTGAACCCAGCTTTTCATCATGGCAGTGTGAGAGCAAAGGCTAGTGTCACTTGGATGCTTAAAATTTCTCCTAACCTGCAGGAATGGGCATTTTCTTTTTAACAGGCATTCAGTGTTGGGCCTTGGAATTCAGGGCTGGGGTTTTGTAGCTGGACAGGAACAAATGTAAGACTGCAGGGTTGTATCCCTGGAATATGGTTCGCAAGCTGAACCAATAGGCAGGTTGGTTGCTTTTCACCAACTCTTGCAGGTGAGTTGATTCACTGCCAGTTTGCCGCGCTTCAGTTGAGTTTCTCGGAGTGCACTTCTACCATACCGATGCCTTTTTCACCCTGGGAACCGCACTGTTTCCAGAACTGATCACTAGCCACTAGGCAAAACAGCGGAGCCTCAGAAATGTGCATTGAGTCACTGTATTAGGAGTCACTAGAATGTATTGCTGGCAAACAAGCGAATAAAAAAAATTAATCACGGTGTCCTACTTCAGCGTGGCTGGCAGCGGCAGAGCTGAATTGATTAACTACTTATTAAACAAGAGCAGTGGTGACAGAGCTTTAAAACATGTATCAAATTAAGGGTAGTGAATCTTCCGGGAGCGAGGGGAGGAGGAGAGGAGAATAAATGCAAGTGAATGTGAACTTCAGTCCCACCCTTACCCAGAAGAAGTTCTGATTTATGTAGACAAAGGGTGTGAGGAGAAGCAGTGGCACAGAGAAGTGGAGGTACTTGCCCACCATCACACAGCAGATCAGCGGCAGACCAGGGAGAAGAATCTAGATCTCCTGAGCCGGTGCCGTAGCTGCTAGACAATACTTCTTCTGGAGTTCTTGCTGAGTTCTGTTGTGGTTTGGATGGGGGTGCTCCTGGGCTTAATTATAGCCTCTATCTCAGTTGTCTCCAGCTCTGTGTCTTGCCAGAACTGGATAAACAGAACCCTGAATATTTTTTCAGTTGCGCTGTTTATCGCCATGGTCTATTGAACATCCTCTAAGTGAATCCTCCAACACAGCAGGTTTCACAGTGTGCTCCTTTGGCATGTCCCTAGTCGTATGACCAAGGGTGGGATTGAGCTAATACTTGTCAAGTGCTATGCTGGCAGGTCTTTGGCATCCCCATCAATTTCAGCAGTGTTTTAATTCGTATTAAAAAGGTAACAACCTTGTAAAGGATGAGCCTTGTTGCCTTCTAGGGGCTGGTCCATCCAGACCCTACCATGGGGTCAAGTTCAAGTTAGAGATAAGGCGCAGTGAAAGAGATTAACCATTACAGCAAACTCCCAAGGGAAACAGTGGATTCTCCCTCTTGTGAAGGCTTCAGGTAAAGACTGGACGTCTTTGTGGAAGAGATGCTTTAGTCAGGCATAAATTATTGGGCTCAATACATGAGTAACTGGATGAAATCCTATTCCTGTGTCCTACAGGAGGTTAGACTAGACCATCTAATGGTGGTGCCTTTTGGCCTTAAAACTTATGAAAAAAACTTTTTTTAGGAATGCCCCTTTTAGATCCTGTTGCGTTTTCAGTCCCTGTGCCTTTTGTTGTTTCTTTAAACCCAACATACTTGCATCTAATTGACTCGAGTCTATTTTGAGTTTTTTCCTAATTCATTCTTCACTTTGGCATCTAAATATCAGTCTTCCCTACCTTTAAATCCTGCTTCTTCAGGCTCTCGGATTTGTCCGATGTCCCTACCATCTGGCTATAATGTGGAATGGAGGGCTTCCGTAATGGAGTGGTAAAACCATAACTTTCCCACATGCCTGAGTGACGAAGAGTCTTTCTTATAGGACCTCAGTGTTAGCTAATGGAATTCAAACTACCTAGACCTAAAATTCCCCAGAGGATAGATGAAATCCTACGGCTTCACTGTTATATGTTTAGTTCCGCTGTTTACAGCTAAAATTATCCTGGATCACAGCTCTCCTTTGCTACTAATTGGCATGACCTTGGGTATAGCTGTTCTTTACTATCTTTTGACGTCCATGTGCTATGAAGATGAATTAGTTATTTAGGTAGCAATCAGATTCCCTGGTTTAGCCAAAGTGCATCCATTCCTCTTCAGACCTATTAAGGGCTGGATAAACTTTCAAGCTAATGCACATTGCAAATCCACTGCCGCTCTGGAGATGTCACCACCTAAATATTTTCTTACTCTTTAATGAAAAAATCTTTAGGGGAAAAAAAAATCCCCCACACACAAAATGGGTGGGGGAGAGCAAAAAGTCGATAGATCTTCCGAGTCCCAATTAACAGGGTTGGGGTTGCTGTCTGCCTTTATCAGTCTCCAGCCCTACTTAGCCTGCTAAGATCAACAAATGGCAAGCTAGGTGTTGTGAATTGCAGCTCAGACTGGGAGGCAATGTCGGCCTCTCTCCAAGGAATGGGGGAGGTTTCTAAAGGATGCTTATAGGCATGGGAGATAACAAGTCATTAGTTCTGGGAGAAGGTCGGCTTTCTGGCCCTGCATACCCATGTTCTAGCGTTCCTGGAATAGCAGTGCAATGGACCTCAGGCTTCCTCCCAGCCCCTCCTGGTTCTGCTGTTTAATAAATTGGTGTTCTGACTTAAAGGTGACCTGCAAAGCTTTAAACAAAAATAAAGGGACCCGATTCTCCCCTTGGTACACAAGGATAACAGCGGCTGCTGCCAGGGGAAGTGCCTGTGTGTGTCAGGGCAGAACTGGGTGCAAGATTTCCCTGAAAATCTGGTGGCTAAGGTACTGGACTAGCATTTAGAAGATCTGGCTTCAATTTCTAGCTCACTCCCAGATTGGTCTTAGGCTTGGTCTGTATTTAAAACTTACACCAGAATAGCTGTGTTGGGCAGGTGGATGAAAAGCCCACACACATCCCTCCGAGATATAGTTATTCTAACAAAACCCCAGGGTCGATGCAGCTACGCTAACAGAAGCGTGCTTCTGTTGGTGCAGCTAATGTTCAGGGGGAGGAGTTCCTACATAACTATGCATGCATAGTGAAGTGCAGTTCTAACCTTAGGGTCTGTCAGTACTGCAATCAGAGGTGTTCAAGCTAGCTAGATTGAACATGAGATGCAGTCACACTTTGGGGTTACAGCATAGACATACCCCCAGATGCTATGGTGTGACTTGGGTTTAGATGTTACAGTAGTAGCAAAACAATTTTGCCCTCCTGTGCCTTGGTTTCCCCATCTGTGCAATCGGGATAGTGCTGGCCTAATTTGCAAGGGCATTGGTTCAGATGGCTCAATAATAATAGCTAGCAATTAGTGAACAGTAGCTTCAAATGACTGCATTTACATTTACCCATACTTACTATACCTGTACCATGCGTAATTGTAGCTGTGTCGGTCCCAGGATATGAGATAGACAAGGTGGGTCAGGTAATCACTTTTATTGGACCAACTTTTGTTGCTGAGTGAGACAAGCTTTTCTTCAGGGCTGGGAAAGGTACTCCCAGCATCACTGCAAAATGCAAGGAGGAACGGATTGTTTAGCGTAAGTATATAACCACTTGTCTCTTCCACTTTGCACCTTGCATTTAGCTGTGACACTGAGTACCTTTCCCCGACCTGAAGAAGAGCTCTGTGTGGCTCGAAAGCTTGTCTCACTCACCAACAGTTGGTCCAATAAAAGATATCACCTCACCTTACACTAGTTGAATCTTTTCACATATAACTACCCTTATACCTCTTGATCAATTACAGACAGTTGACATCTGGATTATCACTACAAAAGTTTTTTTTCTTTTCCTGCTGATAACAGGTCATCTTAATTAATTAGCCTCTTGGAGCTGGTATGGCATCTTCTCTGTGTGTATATGTATGTGTATATATATATGTGTGTATATATATATGTGTGTGTATATATATATATATATATATATATATATATATAGTCATCTTATATGTTCCATTCTATGCATCCGATGAAGTGGTTTGTAGCCCATGAAAGCTTGTGCTCAAATAAAATTGTTAGTCTCTAAGGTGCCACAAGGACTCCTGATCTTTTTACAGATACAGACTAACATGGCTGCTACTCTGAAAGCTGTCTAATATACTTATATCAGGCAGATAAGTATTATTATCTCCACAAGGAGAGAATTCATATTTGCAAAGTGATTGGTGCTTCTTAGATGCAAGGTTTGATACGCAAGCGAAGTAATTATTAATTATTATTGCTATTACTGAATATTTATTTTACTGATTCAGCTTCACAGCCTGATTCACACTAAGCACGAGTGACATCTCCGTATCAACAAAGGATGAAGAGCTTCAATTAACAAGTGATCTTCTACTGTTATAAAAGTGTTGGGGCATTTAACATGGATGAAGTGCAAGCACTGCAGATATGTTTGCTTGTTTTGTTCATCAGATGAGAAGCACCTGGTTCCAGTAGTGGAAATCACGGTAGTAAAATCCAGTAATAGCAGCCAGGAGCGTTTGGTCTTGTGTTGCGATCTCACACCACTTTTACACTGGATTAATACCCCTGGCATCGAGTTAGCTGGATTAATATCATTCCTGCATTGCTGAAACTAGAGCAGGATTTAGCCCAATATCTGTGCCCACTCATGATTCGCAAAGAGACTGGAGCACTGTGACCCGGAGGCTGGGCAAGAATGAGGAGCCTGGACTTGACACATGGCCTCCAGGCAGGAGGATCCAGCCAAGCCAAATAAACTGTGTCTCCTGATAGCCATTCAGTGCAGTGACAGGCCTCCAGATGGCTGGCCTGGCTTTCCAGCTGAAACTGGTCTTGGACAGCAGCTGATTAAAGGAGAGGGAAGCTCAGAGTTAAGGTGCAGAGAGGAATTCTGTGCAGAATTTAGAGTGCAGGTGAAATCCTGACACACTCCAAGTTAGGCCCTACAGTCCATTCCTCCCCAGTTCCCTGCTCTGAGAACAGGGGTGTGAACAGTTCAATTCTGTAGTCCATGCAACTATGGCATTGTTTTTCTGTCCCATTGGTTTTCTGTCTATTTCACCTTTAAATCTCTAAGCACTCTCCTCTTGTGCAGAGTTCCACAGCTATCCTGCCCTCAGAGTTGCTGCAGCGTGTTGCAGAAGAGGGACCTGCACCCACCCATACACACACACTGCACTCTCTTAGAAAGACTTAACTTCTGTTCTTTCTTTCTTAATCCACTCAAGACCCAAAGTTTGCCCTCTGCCCATGGAAAAACACACCATAATCACTTCAGGATAATTATGATTGCATAGCTGAAAATAAATTGGCTCCAAAACCTTCCACCACTGATAGAATAATGTATAATTTACGTATGTAACACTGCATTTAATGTTTGTTATAGTTTTAATCTCTTCTTTCTGGTAAATTTCCAAGGTGAATGATTTCACTCTCTCTCTCTCTGAGTTGCCTCTGCAGTTTCTAATGCAGAAGTTAGTTATTCCTTATTTCCACTCCTGAAAACATCGCACATTGTTGCTTGGCACCGAGCAACTGCCATGTTCCACCCTAGAAGTGGTGCATTTCCATGGTGGTAGAATGAGCCATGTAGACCTAGTGTCTAATTTTCAAGGTTGGGGGAGGGGGGATTGAACAGGACTTCCTGATAATGTGGATGCTAAAACTGGTACTTAAGAGCATGAAAAGGGCTTTTTGTTTGTTTGTACCTAAGTGCTGGCTAGGCTCTCAGACTAAGGATCTGGATGCTTCATCTAGTGTCTAAAACTGCCCTTTGATACATACCTCAAGACTAGAGGGAAGCAAAACCCTGGAAGATAACATGGCGAGGTTGCTGGTACACTGACCTCACTGCTAGATATGCTGAATAATATTGTCTCATTGTTTCTTGTTCTCCCCAGTCTGTATCTAGCTTGTCTTATACCTTGCTTGTAAGCTCTTTGGGGGCACGGAATGTCTTTTTGCTCTGTTTGCATAGTGCTTAGCACAATGGGGCCCTGGTCCATGACTGGAGACCCTGGGTGATGCAGTAATACAAGTAAAAATAAATAATAGAATAAATACAAGTCTCTGAACCTGAGGGGTGGCTGGAATCCACATCTGGGCCTAGATTTTGCCAAGAGCCCTTACATCTAACCTATGGGCTAAACCTAACTCTTGTTCTGACATTTCCTGCTGTTTGAAATCCAGATCCTGATTTCTCAGCCGGAGCCCATCTCTGCTGCAGGTGAAAGACTCTCTAGAAATAGAAAGTGAGGTGGGATTCTCCATTTGAGGACCTGGGTGTGTCCAGTGTAAATAAGTTACATCATAGATATCGTTGAGCTTCTATACCCGAGTCCCAGATGAAAACTACTTAATTCTTTGTATGAATGGAGATGATCATTCTAACTTATCACAATGATGTCACAGATCCAGTGCTGATTATTATAAAGCTGGAACCTTTTAGTAAATCTTGGGGAAATTTTCCATCCCAATGACACAGGGTGAGCAACATTCACCCTCTAAGAAAGACCTTCACCTTCTGGTCATTTGCATCTCGATTTAGAATGGCAAATGAGGCATGCAATTATCTAGCCATCAGTTTGTTCATGGCTTTCTAGATTTAGGCAGCTGTGGGTTTGTTCTTGTGCTTCTCTGTGTTTAGTGCTGCCCTGAGCTATCTACCAGAGTGATTGGCCTCATAAAATGCTGGAGACAGATAGCACAAGGGTTCATTTGAGCTCACTTGCACTCAGTGACTGATCTATGCCAGTGTTTTGGAGGGGACATCATCACCAGCCTCAGCTGCACATGTACAAGTCACAGTGAGAGCTATTGCAAATGTCCTAGTGCTAGGCGGTGGCTGCTGGATTTAGAGTCCCCTGGTGGATTGTGCATATATCTATTGTACAATCCGGGGTACTGAAACTAATTCTCAGCAGGAAATAAAATGTTTTCCCTGCCTGTAAACATTTTCAAGATCTCAACCAAAATTTTCTTTTTTGATGTGTGACAAAAGGTCAAAACCCTTGGTGAAATATTCACAAACCAAAACCCCGCCAGAAATTGGTTTTGGTCAGTTAAAATGTTTTGTTTGGATTATTTTGAAATGTTGTGTTGAGATTTTGACTACTTCTTTTTAATGTAATTAGCTCACATTTCAAAACAAAGTCATTCAGAAGCAGAGCAGCAGAACTGGTTCATTTTGAAAATGTCTGTGGCAATTTCCTGGACAAACCTTGCTGAATTAAATTAAACCTTAATGAATTAACTTTAAGTATCTTAGATTTAATTGTATTAAACATGCAAATGTTTATGTATTACTGTGGGATTGTACAGAACATCTCTGGGGGGGGACGTGGCTAATGTAAACCAAGGGAAATGTTACAAGCTTCAAACAACTGTTTGAAACATTGGGAGAGACAAAAATAAACTTTTAAAGGTAAGTGGCTGTGACTGGTTGCCCCCTTTTAAGGTGCCACCTGATGTACTATGATACCAATAAGCCTGCCTGTTCTGCCAGCCCCGGAGCGGTCATCCTGCTCCTGCTTGAGGGGCTTAAGACAGGCCAGGAGCGGGCTGGGGTAGGAATGTCCGCAGGCATGGCAAGCCCTGCACCCTTCCACTGGCCTCCTGGCCTTGATGCTGCACTTCCCATCCTGCTGTCGGGGGCTCCTCCAAAACTCCCTCTGGAGGACTTTCACCACTGACAGCAGGACAACGCCCCCTTGATCCTGTCTTGCTGTACCAGGCTCTTAAGCCTCCTCCAGCACACACAGGCACAGCCACACCCAGCTGCAGAAAGACACGGACACAGATCAGCTCTGGGAAGACTCAGATTAAGGGACTTGTCTCAGCACTCAGGTGCCCACCTCCCTTGGAATGCAGACTCCAAGGTATACTGTCTTGTGCTGTATAGAAAAATCTGCACAGTGCAAGCTCATAAAAATTCGCCCTCTCCCTCAATGTGAAGAGAGAGATGAACAGCTTCTTGTGAGCCGACCCCCCTCCGTATGTATTGCACAAACTGGTTTATGTTATAAACAAGAAATAAATTTATTAACCACAAAAGACTTGATTATAAGGAAGAGCAAACAGAACAAAGCAGGTTACTAAGCAAACAGAACAAAACACACAAACTAAGCTTAAAGAAGCAAGTTACAAAGTGTAATTTCTCACCCTAAATGTTGAATTAGGCAGGATGCAGAGTTTCTGTAGCTTAGAGTTCTAGTTCTCTTCTTATAGACTGGACCCCTATCTCAGTCTGGACTCACCCCTGCCTTTCCCCTCAGGTACTTTCAGTAGTCTTTCTTCTTGGGTAAGCAATGGAGGAGAGACGAGATTAACCTCCTCCTCAGCTTTAAAAAGGATTTACCTAAGGTGGAAAACCTTTGTTTGATCCCCATGCAGCTACAGAGGAAAATTACCAGCAGTGTCCAAGGTGGTATTTTGTATCAGGACAGGACCACCTGACCTGTTAGGGTGTCAGCCATGTCCTAGGCTACCTCTCAGGAAGGAGAGAGATTAGTATCTTCACAGTCTTATTGTTTCTTCATAGTGTCCCATCAAGGCTGTGATAGCCAGTTGTCTGATGGGTGTCTCCCAAATACACACACAGTTGCAGTTTTTACATAGTCAATATTCCTAACTTTAGATACAGAAATGATAAGTGCATACAAATTGGATAATAACATTCAGTAAATCATAACCTTTCCAATGATATCTTACATGAGCCATCTTGCATAAAATATCTTAGTTATGCCATATTCATATCATAACCATATTTCTATAAAGAATATGGGGTTTAATGTCTCAGTGGGTTTCCCAGGAAATCCCTAGTTCAGGCTATATTCAAATTTACCTCTTCTAGTTATGCAGGAACACTGCCTTTCAAAGCTTCACCACGAGGAGGAAAACTTTGTCAGCTGTCCCCTCTCCCCCCCACCCACCTGTGAGGACAAGATCAGAGACCCAAGATATCTACAGGAGTGGGTCTACACATTCATGGGTGTTCCAGTTCTGAGGATAAAAGGTGTTATGGACTTGTAACCATAGAAACCCTCTACCAGAGTTGGGGTGATCTATGGGTAAGCTTATTAGCAGGCATGTCATGTAGATTCTTTTAAAATGTTTTCTCTAGAATGTTTTCACCTTAAGAATAAATGTGTTTGCTTAAAAAAGGACTGTGTAGTAACATATACCTGTGGGCAATTATGCAGTTTATAGCCTCTGAGGAATTCACAGAGTAGGCAGGGAACTGTGCAGCCTGGAAAAACCCCAGTGAGGAGAGAGAGAGAGAGAGACATGGGTCTCAGCCCAAGAGAGGTGATGGCTGAGGAGAAAGTGGGTGCCCCTGCTGAGCCACAGAGGTGGAACATGGGACAGTCTCCCTGAACTGTGACAGTCGAAACAGGACATTTGGATAATTTCCAAAAAATGCCTTTGGGGAACATTTTTTTCAAGTCCTACAATTTATCAAAACTGCCCCTTTCCCCATGAACAGTTTTGTTTCAAGGAGTTTGTATTTTTTGATGAAAAAATATTTAGTCCAAAAATTCTCAACCAGCTCTAACTGAAACTTCTGCTTCTTTCTGAATGTGTCCTGTTAAATCCACAGCTGACACATGGAATTGGAATGAAGGTACATTTATTTTACAAGGATTGTGTTTTCTCATATCCTTCACCTGGGCTGGGCTCAGGGTAGCCCCAGACTCCCAGCTGCCTCCAGGTCCAATGTTCCTTGCTTCATTTTATTCAGGAGTTGTGCTTTCATGTTATTGATTCCACATATGCCAAGGCCCCTGAACTGGAACTCATCACCGCATAATGGTCTTTAAAACTGGGGCTCTAGCTGAGTGTGATACGATTTGGCTTCTTTCTGGACCAAAATAGATCCATGGGCCATATTTAGATCTTAGTCACACAGTGCTAATCCAGAATAATGCCTTTGATTTGAACTGAGTTACTCTGGATTTGCAGCCTGGTAGCTGAGGTCATAATCTGGCCCGGAGGCTGCAGCAGAGCCATTCCTAGTTCCATCTCTCAACGGATATGTACATACACACGCACTCTGCATAAACAGCTGAAATAAAACCTCCAGCAATGCCATATTGGGGGAAACAGTGCAGTCTGTAGGATCCATTATCAAACTAGTTGTGGCCTTTAAATGGGCAGGAACATACACAACATTTATCAAAGAAATCAAAGTGGTGGCTCAAAAGCAATGCAAAAAATGGTCAATTTCTTTTAAGAACAGAAGAAGACATGGAAAAAATACTGAAGAACCAACCAATCTAAACCAGTTCTACAAATTACTCACTCTTCTTCCTCTTTGTTTTTTGAGGGGTTATATATCACAATTTAATTGGATTAAGCCCATTCTACAGCTGTTTCATTATCCCCACCCCCACCCTGCTCCTGATTAGTGTTAAAGCTAGGAGATGAAGCCATGTCAGCGGCAAGAGTTATTCGATGTGATATTCCACATACAGATGAATCAGAAAGGGATGATACACGGATGGAGAGAAATTGTATTCACCAGCTCCCCCGGCAACGTGGATAGCCCACAGAGCG
Source organism: Gopherus flavomarginatus (assembly GCF_025201925.1). Taxonomy (NCBI): domain Eukaryota; kingdom Metazoa; phylum Chordata; order Testudines; family Testudinidae; genus Gopherus; species Gopherus flavomarginatus. The sequence goes on from NC_066629.1 coordinate 14,535,096, forward strand.
GTGAAGGAGGTTCCTTGCTCCCCTGAAATGGGCATGCAGCAGGGGTCTCGACTGAGATCCTTCATTGTATGGCATCAGAACCGGGACTGTCTGTTACTTTGTGCCCAGGCAGCGCCTAGCACAGTGGGGCTGTGATTTTGGTTGAGGACTTGTAGATCAGGGGTAGGCAACCTTTGGCTTGTGTGTCGAAGGCGGCACTCGAGCTGATTTTCAGTGGCACTCACACTGCCCAGGTCCTGGTCACTGGTCCAGGGGCTCTGCATTTTATTTTAATTTTAAATGAAGCTTCTTCAACATTTTAAAAACCTTATTTACTTTACATACAACAATAGTATAGTTATATATTATAGAATGAGACCTTCTAAAAATGTTGAAACGTATGACTGGCACGCAAAACTTTAAATTAGAGTGAATAAATGAAGGCTTGGCACACCAATTCTGAAAGGTTGCCAATCCCTGTTGTAGATGCTACTGAAGTTAGAGCTGGACAGGTAACTGGTTGGTTGGTTCACTGGCATTTGCAAAACATACTCCCCCCAAAAAAACCCAACCGGTTGAACTGCATCTGAAAATTCCAAAATAAATAAATAAATAAAAAATAAATCCGTGTTGGGTTGAACAAACAGAAACATTTTGCTTTGGGGGCATTTTTAAAGGGCCAGAGTCACAAGAGGATGCAGTGGAGGGGGAGCCCCACTTCTAGCTCACCTAGGATGTGGAAGGCACAGGTTCGACCCTCTGCCACTGGAGAGCAGGGATTTGATCCCAGTTCTCCCAGGTGAGTGCCCGAATCACTAGATTCAAGGGTTTGGCTTGCTCCAGCTTTCCTGTTGGAGCTTGTGCTGCTTGGAATAAAACAGCTGAATAATCACTGGGCCAGAACAGAGGCATGTGAGAGCAATGCTATAGCCTGGTGGCACAGGCACCCATCCAGGAGGCAGCAGATCTAAGTTCGAGTGCCCCCTCCAAAGACTGTTTAATTATGTATACAAAGTGGAACAGCATCAACAGGGAGATTGAGAAGCCCACCCCGAATAGCCTGTGGCCTGATGTTTAGGGTACACATCTCATCTCCATTCAAATGCCTGCTCTAGAACAGGGAGTCCAAACTGGGTCTCCCACATCCCAGCCCTCACCACCACTCTCCTCCAGCTTTTTCCCAATCCAGCCTGAAAATTATTTCCCTGGCTGCAGCTCTTCAGCGAATTCATGTCAAATTTGTGAATCGTTTTGGGTCAACTGAAGCAGCATTTTTCATTAAATAAACGATTTGGCCAAAACATGTCACTCAGGTGGAACTAAAATACAAACTATCCCAACAAAAGGTGATGTGTTTTGAGTGGGTGGCGGTGGTGGGGTGTTGTTCAGAGACAGCCTGTTGCCAAGGACATAGGCAAGCAGCTGCTGTAACCAAGACATTATCATATGGAGCCGCGATCTGTGCAAATCGAGCAACTGGCGAGGGCGACAGGAAGGGAGCAAAATAATAGTCATTTAGGAAGGAACAACAAAGCTTCCAGTATGAGTGAACCGACCAGTTCCCTTTCTTTCCAGAGAGCCGTCCTTGCCAGCTAGATCTGTGCACACTGCCTGGGGCGTTGTCTACGGGGAGTCTCGCATTCTCTCTGCAGCCTGCTGTCGCCTGACATTTTTGCTCCACTCGCACAGTTTCCATGGCACATGGCGATTTAGTGACGATGTTTCAGGATGATTTAGGGAAAGCAAACTCCAGAGCACCCACTTTCATCATTTTTAATGTCAAAGGGAGGGGATGTTACTTTTATAACAGGCTGTTAACATGACAGGAGATTGCTTCCTTTCCTGTTCAGCTGCAGAGTCTACAGCTCCAATATGCTGTGACTCTCCCTTCCATTTGGAAGCAATGAGATATAATCTGCTTAATTCTAGTCTTTCAGCTCATTTAGCGTCCTCTTTTTATTTCTCTCTTTCAATGTATATATATATATTTTCTTTTTCAAGTAAAACTCCATCATGCCTCAAAAGATTCTCTAATCACTGGCTCTAATTACAAAGCAAATTGCTATATGCTTTTTTTCCCCCAAATTGCTTTAAATATAATAAAGAATAATTAAAAATCAAAGCAGCAGCTGTGAATTTGACAGGGCGATGTAGGTTAGGTCATAGAATTCTGTCTAGCTCAGGAGAGTAGCAGAGTTGCGAGACCTTTTCATATCTCAGACGCAGGTTGAAATCCAACCCAGAGTAGCAGTAAAGGAAAGCTTTCACCATGGTGGCCTATGTGAAATGAGCCTGCTGTTCTCATTCTGCTGGAGATTTGGTCAGGTTACAAAAATCACTGACCAGTTCTGTTGTTATGCTGAAGGAAGGGAAGAGGAAGGGAAGGGGGCTTAGCTCCAATGCTAATTGCAGATCTCCTTAAAGCCAACAGACATGCCCAGTAGAACTCATTGGAAAAAGTCTGATAAAATGTTTCTTGTTGGAGTTTGCTGATCCCTCAGCATCGAAATGATCTGTGGAGACGGTTTGACTTCGATGGGGTCCCTCCAGCAGCCAGGCAACATTTGAAACTGGCCTGGCAGGAAGGCTTCCAATAAGAACCTGCCAGGTTTCCTGCCAGCTCATCTTGCTCCTTGGCAGCCTACCTGGTGGGCTGCTGGGCAGCGCAGAGCATGTTGGGGGCCCTGGCCTGGGGCTACCAAGCAGGCTGACTTTCACAGAGAATTTCTAAATGTTCCGGTTTTGTTCTCAATTGGAGGCCCAGAAGGCACAACCAAGTCCTTTTGTGTAGTACAAACAGCTGCGGACAATGGAGGGAGCCCTGAGTCATGTGGAATCAGGTATTTCCTTGATTGCAAGGTGAAGATCTCAGCTGCAGGGCAGGTGTGTTGAGGGCAGGAAGGCAGCAGGAGGAGCTGTGAGAGTGATCCTGGGAGAAAGCAGAGAGTCAGAGCTTCTGGGACCCAGAACAGAGTCACAGCAAGCCTCAGAGGGCCCTAGTGCAAGAATAGGGTAGGGGCCTCCTTCCTGATCTTGTTGATGTTTATCATATCCACATCCACCCCCATAATCCATCCCCCAGGGTTTGGAACCCTCCACAATCCTTCCCCTAAAGCTATTAAGATCAGCCACAACAAGCCATGCTCCCCCTGTCCCGCACAATCCACACCCTCAACCTGCACACTCCACCTGGCCCTCAGCATTCTGCACCAGCCCATCTCAGCCTGCAGTCCCACCCAGCCTCCTGCACTCTGCACCCCCAGCTCAGCCCACACCTCCTGACTGGGTCCCACTCCTGCACTCCCAGTCCGCTGCAGGCCCAGTATTATTAAAGTTGTTCTATAGTTGGGAACCCCGATGTGCACAGAAGCAACACTCACACTATAGGAACTCTTTCATATTTACAAATAAATAATCTATTAATACATTTAGCAAAGTCACACACACGCTAACTCAGTAGAGTAGGTAGAGATAATAAAGTACAGCTGAACATCCATACGCAGAACATCATACACAGAACAATATGAAATGTCAACTTCCTTTTCTGCACCAGTGGCCATCTTTCTGGCTCCTCCCAAGGGCTACATCTCTCTCTCTCTCTGGTGTTGCCCCGGGATGCCACTTTTATAATATGCTATGCTGACATTACCATATCTAAGGATATTCACTAGGAGGTTCTGCTCTCTTCCTTATTTGTAGTGCCTCTCCTTACCAATGTTAAGGTGTCCTTCTATAGGTTAATGTATTTATGCTTTCACCCCATTATCATATACGTCAATTCATTGCCATGGCCCTCTTGCGGTTGGATGTTCCATGCAAAACCTTCCAGAAGCTGGTGTCAGTTCATGTTCTGTGTTTAGCTTGTACGCTCTACTTCCAGTTCCCCAAACCGTACGAGTTACCTAAGTTTATCTATGCTAAAATTTCTTAGCCTCAAGCCTCATGCTAACTGCTGAAGCCAATGTCTTACAGGATGCAAACCTATAGGTTCCTTACATTACTGCTGAATATAATAAAGCAGAATAGAATGCAAAGCAGGGACTATAATAGAGGTAAGCTGGCCCACTGGGCTACACCACCCCGTGCACATTTCCGGATGAGCTCCTCACTGCTGAAGTAGTGGCCACAGTGTGAGTCCAGGGCAGTGGCCAGAGTTGGGGCCAGGGGCACCCAGGCAGCCAGGTGTGCAGTGTCAGATGAATGCTGGATACTGGCATGAAGCCAGGCAGGTCCCTATGCTTGTGGCAGAAGTCCTGCCAGTGCTGTCAATGACACCAGGAGCAGCTCTGAGCTGCTCAGCGCCTGAGCTTCAGCTGTCGTCATACCCACACCAGGGCAGGGAGCATCTGGGGAGGGGGAAGATACCACAGTCCCAACAACCTCATCCCCTGCTGCCCACGGGACATTGGGGAAAATATCAAAATCTGCTGCCCAGACCCTCAGAAATCTGCTGCCCTCTAGGCAGCTCTCCAGTCTGAACAATGGACTGATTAGAGAGGTTGAAAAAGCTGGAGACGAAAGATTAATGGAAGTTTCAGCAACTAAGGATAACTCCGGAACTGGCAGAGGGACTTAACTTCAGTAGGTGGTGGAACAGATCTCCAGCTTTCAGGAATATATTTAATAATCACAGCAGTTTTCCTTCAGAGAAATCAAATGGATTCACTGATGTGTTTGGCCTTTTACATCACTCTAATGTAAAAGGAGATCCAAAAGCAGCCAGATCTGACCAGCTGAGATTTCCCTTGGCGTGCTAAAGCTTGTAGTGGGCAGGGAGGTGTCCAAAGCATGCTGTGCTCTGATTAACCCCAGCTGGTATGCGGTCCTTTGGGGAACTTTGCCAGCTGTCGTAAGTTACAGCAGACCCCTGGGGAGTCATAACAAGCTCCCTGATGCCCCTTCACCCTTATCCCAATGCTGTGTCCAGCAGAAACTTGGCACAGAGGACAATCTGGGTCATATTTATTGACAGAGGAACTTCTTATACAGAAAAATGTCATTGTCTGAAATTGCAAGTGGGAGGGTGAAAGGTGGAAAAAAACCTCAACCAGAAATACAGGCCTACCCTACATATGACAGTCTATAGGGTTTGTTCTAGACCCTGTGCTTTAAAAATTTCTCCTGCCCTGCAGAATAAATTCCCTTTCAGCCACAGAGGAATTTTAAAGGGCCAGCATCTGTAAATGTAGGCTATCAAGGATTCTAACACAGTGAGAATCAATGAACTACATTATACTGAATGTCAGTGAGGTTCTAAAATACAACCAAATAAAGTTCAAATTGGGGCTGTATAGGGTTTATTACGTGCCGTGACAGTTTCATATGGTTCATAAATCACCCTATTTCACAAGTGTCAAGGTCTTCTCTGGAGCTGGTATGTGACAGTGATTGTGTCCTTGCTGGGAACCATGCAACCCAATTAAGTTTCATATCTGCCGGTGCTGTGATCCTGCAATTCATTTTCTCAGTAAAGGGAGTTCAAATAAAGCCAAGTCTTCACCTCACTTCTATAACACTTTCCACAGGCGTAAAGTCTTTTTTACTTTGGAGTGAATTGAATGCTGGAGGAAAGCGCTGGAGTAATCAGAAAGCCCTGAAAACCGACAAGTTCTGCTCATGCCCCAGCAAAGGGGTTCACGTGGGAAGGAGCCGTGCAAGGCTGGACTGTGTGCCTCATACCTTGACCATGAAAAGCCAACTCTAGGCTTGAGGGGAACTAATACAACCTCTAAAAGATCTACACTCGCTCAACCATAGCTATGGGGTTTGAATTAGGAATTAATTCATGGAGGCCCCTGGGCTGTGTTAGGCAGATCAGACTAGCTGTTCACAATGGTCCCTTTTTGGCATTAAATATATTGGTAGAGAGGACTAGTGGCTACCCTACGAGCATCGGGATCTATGAGGCATTAAGTTATCTCTGGTGAGTGCCCTCTCCTCCAAGTCAAGCCACTGGCTAGAACTGTCCAAATAACCAATTTTTCAGTCTAGTAGCCAAACCAAACAATTTAAGAAAAAATTGTTTTGGGCCAAAGGAAAACATTTCAGATTGTTGGCAAGAACAGCAAAAATAAAAATAAAACATTTTGTTCCAGATCGAACAAAACGTTCCATTGAGCTTTTTAGGGTTTTTAAAAACTTATATGACTAAAGCTGAAGGGAAATCCATACTGAAAAGCCTAAAACGGTCATTTCAGAAAGTCAAAACAAATGATTTTCTCAGAAGTTTATTGGTTTTTGACTGACACTATTTGGCAAATTTGATACATATTTTGCAAAATGTTTCAACCAACCCGATTTTGCATTTTTGTGGGGACAAAATTTCACACAAGCATGCTTAGCACCATACTGGCCCAGGCCTGTGTTCCTCTAGTGCAAATCCAGTTACTCTGGATTAACACTGGTGGATCAGAGGGCAGGATCTGGCCATTTAAATGCAAATTTGGACAGGAGATGGGTATTTCCTGTACCTTTCTAGTGGGTGCCCCAGGAGGTTAGGTCTTCTGGGATTCCTACAGTTCCAGCAGATGAGCTGAACCATGCAGAGGAGACCAGCGGCAGCAGAAGCCAGACCTGCACAGTGAAGGTTTCTCCTCCATAGTGGAGGCTGGGTTCACGCACACATTGGAGTGGAGGATTGAGGGTGGGGCTGAGTGCACACTGGAGTTTGGGGTAGACTGGATAGTTGTGGGGGGCAGAAGGTGGATTCAGCAGCTAGGACTGGGCAAGCCCATGAAGGGGACTGCATGTGTGTGCCATGGGCTGTGATTTCAGGGGTAGGGTGGAAATCTTGTTCCTCTGCTCACTGTGGGGGTTGCTTGTTATGGGAAGGGAGAGGATGGTGGCTTCAACACTTGGGTTGGTTTTGGAGTGTTTTGGGGGGTTCCAAGTGGGTTCAGCTGCTGAGAGGTTGGATCTGAGTGATGTTTGGGGAACAGACAAGTTGGTCTCAGTTACTGACAAGGGGCTTGCATGTCTCAGTGGCTCCATGTAGGTTTGGCAGCTAGTGATGGGGTGTTGTGAAGGGTGAGTTGGGTCTGAGGACATATAGTCAGCAGGTGTTTGGGGCTGGCTCAGCAGCAGGGATGAGTAGCAGCTGGGGAAGTTACTGATGTCTTTTATTCTCTCCCCCCCTCGTCCCCCAGCAATGTCCAAGGAAATGTTCACCAGGGTGATTAACAGAGCTACCTTGAATCATCTGCAACTCCTGTTGGTGCTATTCCCCTGGAGATTTCACTGCTGAGCACTAATGGTTTGGGGCCACATCCCACTCTCGAATGACGGTGAAGGGTTAAAATCCATGTGCATTTTATATAACAACCTGGTATATGGATTGTGCCAGCTGTTTCTCAGACCCAAAGTCCAGAGTTTGGTCAAGAGACCAGAGGCCTAGCAAACAGTGATTAGTTAAGAGAAAGCTGGGGTAAGCAACTAATCTTGTTTTGCTAAAATAGGCCTGGTCAGCAAATTGCCAGGTGTTGGAGCTAAGAACTAAATAATTGCGTCTTATTCAGAGTTCAAATTGAACAAAGGATCCCTGTCCCTATTGTGTCAGTCTCTTCTGTAAGGAACATTCTTCCCACAGATCCAACCTTGAGTTTATGAAAAGTTGGCATATGTCAGTATAAGATATGGCATCCTTCCACCTCCCTTCCCAGGGACCAGTGCCCTCCTTAAGACATAAAAGGGACAATCTTTATTGTCATATACTTCACTGTTTCTTTGCTTTAACCCCGAGGAATGTACCTGGTGGACAATCAAAGGAGTTGCTCCATTCCTATGGACCCCAAATCAGAATTCAACATATATATTTTATACTAATAACATTTTATCAAAGTATTAATTAAATGTTAACTTGCTAACTTGAGACCATGGGCGGAGACATTATGTAACCTTTTAACCATTGGCTAATGTGCTATTTTGTTTTGCTGCAAAACCTTTCCCGGGATATGGAACTGCCTACCCCGTCACTTTCCTCTGCCCATGGAAAATCTATATATTCTATTGTAATCAATTGATTGATAGTGTGTCTGAGCCTAATAAGCCAGGTGACACTCCACCAGCGCAGTGTGTAATAAACTCCTATGCTTGGCCTCTACACAGTGTGGATTTATGTCCTTCAGATGGGCAAGAGCCCCACTCCCTTCTATAGGACCGCTGCATGCGGAAGCTGAATGGGAAAGTCCTGTGGACTTGATAGGGATGGAACCAGCTCAGGCATCTACAAACACCTTCAGAAGTCTGCAGAATGGAGCACTGATGGATCTCCTTTTTGTTACAGATTTTTGGAACCATCCAATTGAATTCCATAGCACGGGTAGCATCCCCTGGTCCATTCCATAGCTTGGTAAAGAAAAAAAAAGTGACTGTCATTTTTGATTCAGTCCTATATGAGAAAGACAAGGTGAGTGAGCCGATATCTACACAGAACTCTTCTTCAGGGCTGGCGAAGGAAGCGGCGTGTCTGAGCTAAATACAAGTGAGGCCAGCCTGTTAAACAGAACAGGTAACGTGAGAGGCCGTTAATTCTATGTGATATTTCCATAAAGGAATGCTAGCAGACACACCCCTTGCTGCTCAGTGTTAGCTTCAGAGGGCTTAATGCAGTCCTACCCATGATGGCGTTGACTACCATGCATTGACCCTGTTGGGCGGGAGAGTTTTCCAGGGCATTAAGCTCATGTGGTGCTACCCTTCCAGCCTTTACATTCCAAGTGGGTGGCGTTGTATGTTCCCACAGTGCTTTCGTTTCTACTACTGTTTATTTAAGGGCTCAGTTACAGTAGAAGTTAGAGAGTCTAACTGAGATCAGGGCCTCATTGCGTTAGGCGCTGTGCGTACCCATAGTGAGAGCCCCTGGCTCCAAGAGGTGGTTGATTAAATAGAAAAGACAGACAGTGTTGCTTCTAGGCATAGAGGGCTGGTGGAACCCCCTTCAGACCTCTTCTATGCAGCCAGGGGGCACTATTGAGCAGTGCATTCTATTCCCCCCTCCCTTATCCCTGAGGGGCTGAGAATACAATTGCAGCTGCGGGGCCAGCATCCGATTTCCCCGGGGGACAAAGGTGCAGGAAACAGGACTCAAGTTTAGATGATCCACATCCACCGAGCACCAAAGTTTTGTCCTCACAGCAGCCTGCTGCAGGGTTGAGCTGAGCAAATCAGAAAGTCAGTTGTTGGGCTCTAATTAATTCACATGTCATGTGGAGCAGAGAAAACCCAAAGCCAATGTCAATACAATCTGCTATATGAATGCAAATCATTTTGAAAATAAGATTTTTAAGTGGTATTAGCCACATCAAGATTCTTTCAATACCTAATCAACAGAGGAGTCTTACGAAAGAACGGCTAAGGTAATTTTGCAGTGGATTGGCAGGGCTGGGGGGTTAAATAAATAGTGTTTGGAGGACATTATTCCATTATATTAATCAATTGGGAACCTTGGTGCTCCTTCCCTTCCCGCCCCACTTCCAAAACTCATTTATTTGCTCTGCTCTTATTACTGGGTGTAAAAGCAAAACAAAAATTAACATATCCTTTTGAGTATGCCTATACTGCAGCTTGGAGTGAGTTCCCAGCCTGGCTAAACAGACTTGCTGTGTGGATGCTCTGGGAATGGAGAAGCCCCAGGCTGTCCAGCCAAGCTGAGATCCAGGGGGCCAGGCGGGTTTGAGCTTGGGTGGCTAGCCCGAGTCTCTGCCGGTGCTGCAACGTCTACATAGCTGTTTGTAGCATACTAGTGTGATCCCTACTACCACATGTTTGTCTACTGGGGTTCACTCCCAGATATGGCCTTCAAGGTCAACAGTGTAACTCAGGTACCCTGCTAGTGCTGGGTCAGAGTGCTCCTTTGTAGTTGACACAGGTAGAACAGGCTACATGATAGGTAGCATGGGCTAGTGGGAGCACAGCGGTGCATATGCCAGGACTCCTGGGTCCAATTCTTGGCTCTGTCATTGACTTGCTCTGTGATGCTGGGTAACTTATTTCTCCATTTGGTATTATGGGAATATTAATCCTGACTTTCTCAGGGGCTTTGGTCTGTGTCTGTACGGTGCCTGGAACAAAGGGGTCCTGGTCCTAGACACCTCAGACATGCTGCTACTAATATAGTGCTTTTAGAACAGTGCTTGGGGGTGTATTCTCCATACTGGATAAGAGAGGGTTGAATTAGGCCCAATCAACCAATTGTGCAGGAGAGCGACTTAGGCTGTGAAGGGGCCACTAATTGGAAGTGGGCTCAGCTGGACAGGAACAGGAGGGGCCAGAATAAAGCCCAGTAGCTGAGACCAGCTGGAGGCCACAGGGAAGTCAGCTACAGTCACTCCCTGGGAGGTTAGTAAGCTGGAGGGGAAGAAGCCAGGAAGGTAGAAGGTGGCTCAGGGGAACAGCAGCAAGGGATAGAAGTGCAGAGCTTGGTTGTTGATTAGAGGTCCCTGAGCTGGAACCTGGGGTAAAGGGTGGGCCTGGGTTCCCCTACCAGCCAATGGGGATGTGGCAGAGGACAGTGGCCTGTCTGGGACAGCTTGTTCTGGAAAGACTTTGTTTTCCCCTGTGGAAGGGGAAACCACATAGTGACCTGGCCAGAGGGCCGAGCCATGAAGAGGAGCTTGGAGTGACAGTGGCTCATGGGGTGAGATAGGATGACAGGTAAGAGCACCACCAGAGGAAGGCAGCGCCTAGCAGAACTAATCCCCAGGAAGGCCAGCAGGAAATGCCGTAAGTGGACCCTGTGAAAGTGATACGTAGGGCTAAGCATGATGATGATGATTATTATTAGTGTTCTTGAAAATGGGAGATGGTTATTTGTTTAAATCAGTGGTGCAGCTTTGCTGCTGCTGCTTTCCACTTCACTTTCCACTGTGCTGTTGTGTTGCGTGGCTTACAGTGGTTTGAGATCCTGCAGAGAGCTATGGAAATGTAAGGACCCAAATGCCACTATTGTTTTTAATTCCAAGCTCAGGTGTGTGTGAGATGATTGTGACATTCATTTAATGTGTATACCTATCTTTAGACTGATTTTAGGGGTGGGGGAGGAGCAGCCAATTGTACAGGGGAAAGTGATCACATTGTATTAGATTCCTTTTTGCATCTATGTTTTGTTCTGGTGCTTTATTTGTGCACTTGAGGTGGAAAAGGGGAGATGCACTCAAAGCACACTGCATGGGACTATTTTCATATGCTGAATTAATTACAGAGTACCAGCGAGATGCATGGCCCTGATCATCCAGCAAATGATTGCTGCTCTATAGGAGTTGCAATCGATTGCTACTGTTGATATTACAATAGCCCACAGGCCCCACCAGAGATCAGACCTGTTGTATTAATTTAAATGGGCCCTAGGTGTTAACATGACCCAGTCACTGCCTGACATTCAGCAGTGTTAAGCAAGGTCTGGGGTTTGGTATACAGAGACCTCAGTTTTCTCAGTACCATGGCAGGATTCAGCTGGAGCTGGTAGAGGTGGCAAGGCCATCTGGTCCCTTTCTCAGCCCCAATCTGGTCAGGGCATCTCTGAGGATCAGGATGGCAAAGGGCTGGGGGTCCCAGGAAATTCTGGGAGTGGCAGCCGTGATGATGAAGCTCCCATCAGTAGCCAATTTTTCTCTCGAAGCCTTTTCTTTAAGGACCCAAACGGGCGTGTTGGGTAGAATAACCCATCCCCTTGCTATTTTGTCCACCATTTAGACTTACCTTCTGACACACTAATTTTGATTCACTGATTCCTGGTTCCATGGTTCTCTTGTTTATCCAGCATAATCTTAACCCAGTCCTCGAGCAGTACTGATAGGCCTTTTTGTATGGACTAATTCAGTCTGTCACACTTGTACACCTCTTCCCATCAACATTTGTGGTTATAGGTTATTGTGACATCTTATGGATTTTCACTCACCTCTTACAGTTAATTTCACCATTAGGGTAAATTTGTAGGCCCTATTATCACAACAGTTCCCATCTTACAAACACACTGAGAGACATCCTGTGCCTCTTAGAGCTTATGATTTAATAGACATGAGGATCAACAGAAACATGACTTGCAAAACTCACTTAGTCAGCAGCGGAGCCAAGGAGGGCACCCAGCTCTCTAGAGTCTCAGCTTAGGGCCTTAGCCATGGGACCACACTACATCCAAAACTTTGCAAGCTACTCTGAGTGGGAGGTCCCTGCCCCCTGCACACAGCCCCAGTGAAATCCATGGTAATCCAGATGGCTGCAAGCTTCCACTCCCATGGAGCTTGTTGCAAAACTGAGCCTAATAGATGACCGTCCTTGATGAGCAGGTGATTGGACTAGATGACCTCCTAAGGTTTCTTCCAACCCTAATCTTCTATGATGAGTGAAGGTTAATTAGATACTAGTTTAAGCAGGAACAAGGGTTTGCAATCATGGGAAAACTTGTCTGTGCAAGAGATGGAGTTTTCTCAGGGCTGGTCCAAAAGTGTGGTGCAAACTCTCCCAGGGACTAAGGACCAGCCCAAACCTCTCCACCTTCCACTCGAAGTGCAAGGTAAACTTCTCCCAACTGCCTTCTTGAACATAAACAGCCAGTGGCATAGACACTTAACCAAACAAAACCCTACCAAAACAAACCACTGTGCTGCATGCACAAAAGTCTATGCCTGGGGCGTGGTTGAGAAAGAGAATGAACTAATGTGACAGGTGTTAGTCATGACACTCGATGCACGACTGGAAGACACTTGGATGCTACAGTGATGAAGACAGGATAAGAATCTGTATAGAAGGGTAACAGAAGTAAGACCATGCAATTGGCACTGGGCAGTAATGGACACATAGATATAGGTGGTCAAAAAGTGCGTTCCTAAACAGAGAACACATTGTTTTGTTACTAAGCTGGAGAACAGCACACTGACTCAGGGCAAGAGCTGGCTGCAATACTTTTAATTCTGAAGAAATTTTGAAAACTGGAATTTTGGCTGGAAAATATTTAGATGTCAAAATTAGATATTAAGAAAAAATAAGTGAACTTTTCATGACTCTTCCCCTTATATTTTGACCAGTTATTGAGCTGGTTACAATTTTAAAAATGTTTTCACAAAAAGCCCTGATCACCCCCATCCTCCTTCAACCAACTATATTTGGGGCATCTTATTATTTGATATACTAATGACCTGGTTATCATTAAAATGCTTGTGAATCCATCAAATCTCAAATTATTTCACAAATACAGGTGTTCAAATGTTTCAAACTTTTCATGAAAAGAGTTTTAACCTTTTTTAAAAAAACTAGCTATAGAGGGGGACTGAAAAACTGAGGCTTTTGATGGAATTTTTTTGGAAAAATTCTGGAAAAGAGAAATTGGAAATTTTCATAGAAATATAGAGACCTTGAAACTTAATCTAGGTCTCTTCTCGTCCCCTCACCCCCCAGTGTTAAAGCAGAACCAAGTATATCTAGACCACCCCTGACAGGTATTTGTCCAGCTTGTTCTTGAAAACCTCCAATGATGAAGATTCCATAACCTCCCTTAACTATCCTTATAGTTGGAAAGTTTATCCATTATCTAACCTAAATCTTCCTTGCTGAAGATTAAGCCTATTACTACTTGTCCTACTTTCAGTGAGCACAGAGAACAATTGGTCATTGTCCTCTTTCTGAGAGCCCCGTAACATATCAGATCCCATCTCCATTTTCTTTTCTTCTGACTAACATACCCTGCTTTTTTAACCTTTCCTCAGAGGTCAGGTTTTCTAAACCATTTTATCATTTTTGTTCTTTTCTTGCCTAAAGTGTGACACCCAACACTGAACACAATACTCCAACTTAGGCCTCACTAGTGCTGAGTAGAGATGAACAGTTACCTCGCCACTCCATTATCCAAGTCATTAATGAAAATACTGAATAGTACCAGACCGGAGACTGACTCCTGCAGGACCGTTAGATACGGTTTGACAGTGAACCATTGATAACTACTCTTTGAATATCATCTTTCAACCAGTTATGCACCTGCTTTATAGTACGTTTATCTAGACCACATTTCCCTGGTTGGTTTATGAGAATGTCATGTGGGACAGTGTCAAACTTTACTAAAATCAAGATACATCATGTCTATTGCTTCCTTCTTATACCTGAGGCCAGTAACCCTCTCAAAAGAGGACATTATGTTGATTTGTCATTATATGTTCTTTATAAATTCATGCTGGCTATTCCTTATAATCCTATTATCCTCTAGGTGCTTAGCAACTGAATGTTTAATAATTTGTTTCAGTATCTTTCTAGTTATTGAAGCTATGCTGACTGGGTCCTAATTTTTTGGGTCATCTTTATTCTCCTTTTTAAGGATAGGTACTATTTTGCCCTTCTTCAGCCCTCTGGGAGATGGTTCGTCTTCCATGAGTTCCCAAAGACAATCACTAATCGTTCTGAGATTGCTTCAGCTAGTTTCTTAAGAACCCTAGGGTGCCTTTCATCAGGCCCTGACAACTTGAATACATTTAACTGATCTAAATAGTCTTTAATGTTTCCATTTTTTATCAGCTGTAAGTGCAAACAACTATGCCTCTGACAAATTATACAACTATTTGCTCCATATTAATGGAGCTAGCCGATAGTTTATCAAATTTCAACAATTTTCAAGAGACATTTCCAAAAATATCACAGAAAATGTTAACTAATTTTCAATCACCTTTACCTGTTGGTTTAGAAAGTTTCAGTTATCCAGTCAGGAGCATAAACAAAATCTGTGACTCATATGATCAATCACCCACCACAATAGTTCTCAAACAAACCTCGCTTTGAAAATGAGGATGGTTAAAAAGAAAATCTGGAATGACTTGGGAATGGTTTACTCACCAGAAAGATGGCAAAACTACTAACAGCTATTGGCCTTAGTTCTGAAAACACTTGAGCACATGCTTAACTTCATGCACTTAGATGCCATTCATGTCCTGATTCAGAAAGGCACCCATATTCAAAACAGGGCTGAAGCAAGTGCTTAAGTGCCGTTCTCCATAGAGAAGGACTTAAGCATGTGCATGTGCTTAAGCCCTTTACTTAACTGGCTCCTGACAGCAATGGGACTAGACATGCGTAAAAAAGAAGCAGCATCTGTGTGTCTCCAGGATCAGGGCCACTGCATGTATCAGATACTTTGAGCAACTCTAATCATGGAGGATCCAAGAATTTATTCATGCTACATTTTGAAATGTGTGCTACAGTTTCTGTGTAGGGAAGGACAGCAAGGGGCTCGGTATAAAAACCTACATGACACCAAGAGGTCTGTTAACAAAGGATAGGTATCAGAGGGGTAGCTGTGTTAGTCTGGATCTGTAAAAGCAGCAGAGTCCTGTGGCACCTGACAGACTAACAGACGTATTGGAGCAAGAGCTTTTGTGGGTGAATACCCACTTCGTCGGATGCCTAGGAGGATAGGTAGGAGCAGAGGGCTGGAGGCACGGTGGCTGGGTCAGGAAAATGGTATGAAAGCCAAGAGGTTGTAGCCTGAGATCTGGCCCCAAAGAGAATGGATCATAGATTCCACCCCAGAACAGATGGGCAAGAGACTTAATACGTGAGGGTGCACTCTGAGACCTGAGAGGGGTCAAACAGTGAGAGAAGGCATAGAAGTGAGTATGGGAGAAGGAAATGAAGCATATCTGCCCTCCTCTCCAGAGAGAGCATCATGTCTGTAGTTGTGGGGAGCAAGTGAATGATGCCCAGGGCTGGATTTAAATCCTTGAAAGAACACCGTGCATGGGGTTACACATAGTAATGAAGTTCAACAGAGTAGATAGATGAAGGTCATTCCTACTCTCTGCCATTGGGCTGCTGAAAGGAAATGTAGTGTCATGGGAAGAGCAGGGGCTTCAACCAAGGTTCCTGTGTACAAATACTAGGTGCACCCCTGATTCACTGTGTAATCTCGGATAAGTCACTTAGGCCAGCATTCAACAGCAAGTTTTTTCATTCTGGGTATCTTAATTTCTGGATGCCCAACTTGAAGCAGCCAGAACTCCTTTGATAATGTTGTTTGTTTCTCAGCTCACACATCTGCAAACAGGGTAATTATCCTACAGCTCACCCGCTTCCCAGGAAGGTGATGAGATTGAATTATATGCCTTGGGATCCTCTGCTGAAGCCACTGTAGAAGGCAGAGTGTTCTGCTTTCCCTTTTGGTACATCTCCAGGCAAGAGCTTTCAGGAGGTTGTGACCCCTTGACCTCCTGAATTCCAACCCTGATAACAGCGAAGTGTGGACACTCAGCTGCTGACATCTTGCATCAACTCTGTCTTTTCTTGTTCTGAAAAGCCTCTTGTCAAAACTACTCCACTCGTGAATAATTCAAGCCGACAGGGTGCTTGGCTCACATGAGTTTGGAGGAAACGACAAACCCATGGAATGGGCAAGCGTGGGAGGTGCTCACAGATGTGTGAATCCACCCCCTCCCTTCCCTCTATGCTCCAGACAGCAGGCCAGTGGAGAAGGGGGATCCTTGTAATTCAATCTCACCCTTCACTTTGTGTTAGTAATGGACAGACACTGAGAGATAATGAGTTTTGCTTTGTTTCTTCCCCCACCCCCATGCTCTCTCTTCTCCCCCCCTGCCCGCCCCACACAAACTGTCCAAAGCTTGGAAAGAATTAACAAAATCTGAGTATTAAAGTAAAGAGCTAGCAGTTCTATTGAGAACACTAATGCCAGTCGGTATCTGCATAGCTTGCACTATAAGCCCCCCACAAAAATCTTTCCTGATGGACGCTTGGCCAGCTGTAAAAACCTGGGATAGATTCCTCCAGATCAAGCTGTTCAGTGCAGGTGTTCAGGAAAGTAAAGCTCCTATTTAGAAAAGCATTAAGCACATAATTAAGTCCATCCCTATTTTGGACAGTACTTAAACATGTGTTTAAGTCCAGGGACATAAACATATTCCTAAAATTAAACATATTTTTAATTGTAATAATCAGCTCTTACGTATCCAAGCACATTATAAAGGAGGTCAGAATCATTCTTCCCATTTTACAGATGGGGGAAACTGACACAGGGCAGTGAAGTGACTTACCCAAGCTCGCCCAGATGTAAAGATGTAAAGTTGAGAACTGAACCAAAGTCTCCTAGGCTGAGAGGGGCCAGACCACCCCATTAGAGCAACATTAGAATGAACAAAGACTCAGGAAATGCCTGAAAATGTAAGAGAGGAAGAGGTCCCAGAGAATTATAGCTAGAAGGGAAGCACCCAGGACTCTATCCCTTTAAGGGGGCAGGACCAAGAGCCCTATAGTATCGGGTACGGCAGGGCTTCTTTCTCTCACAGCCAATCAGCAGGAGCTCTCCGAAGGAGAGCAGCATAAATATGCAGCCTTCTCCTGCAGAAGGGAGTGGTGCTGACTGAAGGAAGCCAGAGACAGAAGGCTGAGCTCCAGCCAAAAAGGGCCTGGGGGCTATCTGAAAAGCAGACTGGGATTGAAGAAGAGAGCCGTGTGGGGAAGAAATGCTAGTACTTAGTATGTACTTCTGTGTTGTGGTGATGGACTTTATTTCTGGGACCTTGAGGACTCTTTTTCAGAACTATTTGTGTTATTAAACAGCCTCCATCCCTGGGAATGATGTTAGTCCTGAGAGAGACTGTCTGGAGTTCTTAAGGGGCCCTGAAGAGGTCACAAGAAGGTGCTCAGGAAACAGCTGCCCAGATTCATGTCCTTATCCTTCATCCTGTCTCCTCCATTTTGTTCCTAGATGCTCCTCTGAGGATCTGGGCCAAATTAAAGTTTTGCACATTCCACAAGTATGGGGGGGAAGAGAGTTCGCAGGGCAACATATTAGATGCAGGTAAGCTGAAAGACCCTGGGCTGTGGCCTCCAGATCACGTTCATCCATCACATCTGCATGAGCCTCTACAACTACCACAGAAATATAATAGCCTCAAGGAGGAGGATCCAGTGGTCAGGGTGCTAGCCCAGAGCTAGGGAAATCTGGGCTGATTTGCTGCTGCACCACAAACTTCCTGTATGACCCTGGGCTAGTCACTTTGAGGCCTCAGCCCCCACTCTGTACTTGCATTTCTCTACCTCACAGACAGGTGAGGCTAAACACATGAAAGATGGTGAGATCCTCAGATACTAAGATAATGCGGGGCGGGGGGAGCATATATTTATCATACAGATTCACTGCTGCCTGAGCCCAAGTCCTGTATTAAATGACATAACAAAGGCAACTTTGTATTCCAAGGCTGTGACCTCATTCACAGATAACTGCAACCCTCCAGTGCAATCAGTCATTCTAAAACCATGTGCTAAAGGGCTTTAGGTACTAAGGATGTGTAAGGTAGTAAGAACTAAGGATGTGTAGCCCTGGATCATAGCGAGTGCTTAAGAGAAGGCCTAGTTTTTGAACATGGAGTTTTTTAGCTAAGCCAAGCAATCTGCTCTGTATGAAGCAAGATACTCCAGACATGGGTCGTAAGGAGGTTCTCTGAGGGTCTGTCTGCATTGCAATCCGAGGTGTGACACACTGGTGGTCATACCTGAGCTAGCTTCGATCTAGCTAGCTCAAATTAACAATAGCAATGAAGTCATGGTGACACCACCACCCAGTACTCTGGGTATGTACTCCATGGGCTAACATATGCTATAACACAGCTTCACTGCTAATCTTATTCAAGCTAGCCTGAGTATGTCTACATGTGATGCAGTGTCACTTCTGATTGCTGTGTAGACATACCTTAAGGTTTATGAGCCTCTTGAGGATTTGGGCCCAGTTTTCAGTGAACTAGGCCAGTTCATAGTTTATCTGGAAATCAGTCGACCTTTGGTTAGGTTTGGACTTCGCTCAAACCCAGTTTCAAAGGCTGGGGATCAAAACAAATTGCAGAGCAGCCCAAGGAGAAAAAACAAACAAACAAGCAGACTCTGGTGGATTTGGACCCTCTTGGCCTCCAAATTCTAAGGTCTTTGTATCTGGCGTTTAGCTTTGGCCCATTACAGACATAGACTCCAGCTATGAAATACAGTGCCACACCAGGGGTGAGCTGATTACAGTCTATATGTGCTTACATGGGGAACAAACATTTGATAATGGGCTCTTCAGGCTAGCAGGCTAAAAGCCAATGGCTGAAAGTTGAGGCCAGATCAAATTCAGAGTAGAAATAAAGCACAATTTTTTTTTAACAGTGAGGGTAATTAACCATTGCAACAACTTGGCTAGGCTTGTGGTGGAATCTCCGTCAATGGCATTTTTTTTATCAAGACTGGATATGTCTTTTAAAGGGTCTGTTCCAGTTTAATCGGGAATTAATTCAGACCAGTCCTATAGCCTGTGTTTCACAAGATGATCACAGTGGTCCCTTCTGGCTTTATAATCGCCGACTCTCCCTTCAGATTGAGAACTGGGGTGTTCAGCTACGTGGCTCTGATCAAGGCTCATCTTTAGTTTGCATTAACCTCGGTAAATCGTAAACCTGACATCTTATCCTTCCCCAACCCCATCCCTCATTCCTGTAGTGAGCTACGCTCAGGCTAATAGAATAGCAAAGATGATGCCATTAGCGGTCACCCACCCTATTGCTTTGCCATCTTAAAGCATTAATGATGCTGTTGCTTTGATGAGGCTAATGCACTAATACACTGTGAACAGTTGGCTGACTGGCAGGTTTCCTTATTGGTATTGCAATAAAAATGAGAGATTAGATTGAATCATTGTCTCATAATCAGGCTCAGAGGGACGATGCAGTCCGGAGGAACAAAGGATGGCCAGACGTCATTCTTAGAGTTGGTTTATAGTTATTTCCAAGGCTATTTAACAAAGCAGTTAAAACAGCAAGACCCCTTTGTTCTAGTTTTCAGCCCAACGCGAAGGGACCATAATGCAACACCTGGACTCTGGCATGAGCTGGCACTGGTTGGCCAGCGTCGCATAGCTAACCTCTAAATGTTATGTGTGTTTTATGAAACGTGGACCGTGTGGGAAGATCTGTGCTAAGGGTGGACAGGAATAAAGATTAAGTTGTCTTTTTTTTGGCTAAAGGACCGAGGAGGTTCCGCTTCCCTGGGCTCTTGTCAAGGTGTTCAACCATGACAAGAGGCTCAAGAGTTTTCAGACAGCTGATGGTCTTCTTTGAGACTGACGGTGTCTGGGACTGAGCAGTACCTGTGATCCCAGGTGGGATGGGAGCAGCGTAAGGTTTTAAAGAGATACCCAAGCGCACAGAGTAAATCATTTTTGATGCAGTTGATAAGCTCAAAATAAAGAGAACTAACATATTCCCTCCACAGTGCATTGTCAGCTCATTACATTCACTGTATGGCACTGGAAGTAGTGTTTCCTTGTGTCCAATTGCTCAATACATGGGTTCTGCTGTAAAAACTATGAATTTACATGTGTCTGACGAAGTGGGTATTCATCCACGAAAGCTCATGCTCCAATACATCTGTTAGTCTATAAGGTGCCACAGGACTCTTTGTTGCTTTTATGAATTTACTAAATGTTGTGAAGCAACAGTGATAAAACTACTGGGCTTAGTTAAGTCCACTTTTGTGCCAAACACCGCTGAAATCAGTGTTACACCAATGTGCCTGACCTTGGACCAAGGCAGTAGTGAATCTGGCCTTCTGTTGCTTTATTCACTGGAAGTGGTTGGAAAATTGCCCTTGTAATGTGTGGTTTTCCTTGTTTTTTTTTGTTCCCCTGCCCCCAGTGGAAAATGTCTTTTTGACAAAATGGAAAGTTTTGTGGAAAAAAAAATCCATTTTCATTATGACAGGTTTCATAGTGGTAGCCATGTTAGTCTGTATCAGCAAAAACAATGAGGAGTCCTTGTGGCACCTTAGAGACTAACAAATTTATTTGGGCATAAGCTTTTGTGGGCTAAAACCCACTTCATCAGATGCATGGAGTGAAATACTACTTCCTGTATTTTTCACTCCATGCATCTGATGAACTGGGTTTTAGCCCATGAAAGCTTATGCCCAAATAAATTTTAGTCTCTAAGGTGCCATAAGGACTCCTCATTGTTTTTCCCATTTTCATTAATAACTCGACTGACTTTTTAAAAAAAACAACACAAAAACCTGATTTTTGATTTTTTTTTTAAGTTAAACAGGAGCCACCCTGGCCTCCAAATAGCCGCACGATACAAGAAGTGCAAAGAAGAATGAAAGCCAATTGTGCCTTGCCCCTCTCTTCTTGTATTTAATACAGAGACAGATTAATGGCAAATTGGGAATGGTGTGTGTCTGGCATGTATAGATCTTTATGGAAAAGATACAGGAGCCAAAGTGCTAACACAATGTGTTGGGAAAAGACCTTCACTTTCCTCTTCTCTCAAATCCTGTGTGTGGATGTGTGTATACAGCCAGTTCTTATATATAAAATAATGTAAAATAAAGAACTAGCTGTATTCATGACACGTCAGTTCTAGTAACATTATGCAAAATCTTTTGATGTAACACAGGGGCCTTATATTAATGCTTTAGTAATGTCTGCATTTTACCACCTGTAGTGTCTAGTCTCCAAACTAACATGAATTACATTAGGAGGCCTGTTGGGACACAGAGCCTTTCAAGATTTAAATCCTTAAATAACTTTGTTTTTAAAAAATCTGACTCGGGTATTGAGCCATCTGTCTGAGTTCAATTCAACAGCGAGCATTAGGCTTGTCTGTCGGGCTAATCTTTTAAGTTATCTCTGTTTGAGCAAGGGCTTTATCTCAGCTAGTCCATCTTCTCCTTTTTCTTGAACTGATGCTGGAATTATTTTCCATCCTTGGTAATTAAGTTATCATCTGTTGCTGTGGAAACAATGTGCTGAAATCTGCTCTCAGTTACCCCAAAGTAACCATGGAAAAGCTCCATCTATTTCAGTAGAATTACTCCAGACTTACCACACACTAGTGTAACAGAGATCAGAATTTAGCTCCATGTCTTCTTTGCATATAACTTCTGCTTGGGAAGTCCAGGAGCAGGTCTAACCTAGTGACCACTAAACAGTTTTGTTTCTTACTTGAGGACGGGGCACATAAGCTCTAAGTGGTTGTCTTGAAACTAACAAGATCAGTGTCAAAATCTAACTGGAACCAATTCTATAACCCTTGATCCCATGATGGGGAAGGGATAGCTCAGTGGTTTGAGCATTGGCCTGCTAAACCTAGAGTTGTGAGTTTAATCCTTGAGAGGGCCATTTAGGGATCTGAGGCAAAAATCTGTTGGATGATTTAATTGGGAATTGGTCCTGCTTTGAGCAGGGGGTTGGACTAGATGATCTCCTGAGGTCCCTTCCAACCCTGATATTCTACGATGTGAAATTCACTCTTTGGAAGAAGGCCAGTGTGCAGACCAGGCACTACTCATGTCTTACTTATTAGAGCTGATTGGGAACTTTTTGACAAAATATTTTTGTCAGAATTTATCAAAACTGAAACGTTTTCCAGAAACATATTGGTTGGTGTCTGACAGATGTTCAATTTCCTGGACAAACTTTATTGAATTAAGTTTAAGTAGTTTAGGAGTTTGATGTATTAAACATGAAAATGTTAATACATTATTTTGAGATTGTATAGACCTTCTTTAGGAGGAAGACATGATTAATGCAATCTCTGGAAAGTATGAACTTCCAAGAATAGTTTGGGAAAATATGTAGAGTGGCTTGCCTAGAAAGTATTTGGGAGGAGGGAAATGCAAATTTGTCCCTCTGAAATCAGCAAAGCCCTGAGGAGAGAAAGAGATTGTCTACTGATTACCTGCTCCTGGAAATGCCAGATCAGAGACCCCCTAAACTCCTGAAAAGTGTATTCCATCCTTTATAGAGTGTTCTTGTTCTGAACAAAGGATATTATGAACTTGGAATCACAGGAATGCCCCCATGTTAGGCTTGAAGGCATGCTCATCTTCCAGAGCCCATTTTGCAGTTAGGGGTGATCTCTGGCAAGCTTATTAACATGTGTGGCAGTTCTTTTATGCATTTCTCTGTAATGCTTTTACCTTAAAAAGAAATGTACTTGCTTAGAAAGAACAGTGTGGTAACTTAACTGTTGGGAATTACACTAGTTGCTGTCATTGACGGGAAAGCAAGCAGGCCTCCTTAGGCAGTCTGTCTTGCTGGGGAATGTCACAGTGTAGGGAGGGAACTGTTCAGTCTGGTCAGAAGGGAGAGAGACATGGGTCTCCACCCAAGAGGGGCAATGGCCAGGGGAACTCAAAATCTGAGTGTAGGTACCCCTCCTGGCCCAAAGAGGGGGCATACAGGTGAAGATGCCCTGAAGTATGACAGTTTCAACAACTTTTTATTAAGAGGCTTTCTTGGGTCCAGGATGGAATTCCTGGGTCAAAATGAGAGAGAGATTGATTGGTTCTCCCCTCCACACACTTTAGCGTAGCCAATAGCCCCATGGTCAGGGCAGGCACTGAAATATCCCAGGCAGAAGAGGCAATTGACCCTGCATTTCCTCAGCCCAGCAGACTAATTTATCCTCCATGCTATTCTCTGGTCAATCTTATTTTCTTGCACATGGAAGCAGCCAGCCACTCCCAGTCCTTCTTCAAGCCCAGATTAATGGTGTTAGGTTTGAAATGAATTGTAGCTCTGCAGTTTCTCTTTGAAGTCTTTTTTTGAAGTTTTTGTTGTTCTTGAAGGATGGCTACTTTTAAATCTTTTATTGAATGTCCAGGGAGATTGAAGTGTTCTCCTACTGGCTTTTGTACCTTACCATTCCTGATGTCTGATTTGTGTCCGTTTATTCTCTTACATAGAGACTATCCAGTCTGGCCAATGTATGTGGCAGAGGGGCATTGCTGGCACTCGGTGGCATATATCACATTAGTAGATGTGCAGGTGAATGAGCCACAATGGTGTAGCTGATCTGGTTAACATCACATCACTTAACACCATTAATTTGGGCTTGAATAGGGACTGGGTGTGGCTGGCTCACTACCAAAGCAATTTTCCCTCTCTTGGTATTGACACCTCCTCATCAATTATTGGGAGTGGACCACATCCACCCTGATTGAATTGGCCTTGTCAACACTGGTTCTCCACTTGTAAGGTAACTCCCTTCTCTTCATGTGCCAGTATGCTTATGCCTGTACCTGTAATTTTCACTCCATGCATCTGAAGAAGTGTTTTTTTCTCCACAAACTTATGCCCAAATAAATCTGTTAGTTTTTAAGGTGCTACTGAACTCCTCGTTATTTCTACACCCTTCTGCACAGGTGTAAATTACTCCCCCAGCCAGGGAGTGGGGGGAAATCAAGCCAACCCAGCACTATAGTGATGTCTTTACTGTCATGCTGCAAGAGTTACTCGGCCTACCTTCATATCCCTGAGATCTGAACCTCGGAGAGCTCACGCTTGCTCTTTGTTCTAAGTGCAGAATTCTGGCTGGCAGGGCCAGACTGGGTGAATTACAATTGCACACACATCCATGATCCCTGGTGTCATTACTTGCCAAGATAAAAGTGCATTGTTCAGAAAGGAATCGTAGACTTGTAGGACTTGAAGGGACCTTGAGAGGTCATCTAGTCCAGTCACCTCTACTCATGGCAGAACTAAGTATTGTCTAGACCAGCCCTGACAGGTGTTTGTCTAACCTGCTCTTAAAAATCTTCCGTGATGGAGATTCCATCTGTGTGCACTTTGGCGAACACATGCACTTCAGGAAATTTGCAAGGGAGCTCACGTGCTGTCAGATTGCCTGCCCCTGGGTATGTGAAATCCATTGCAGGTTTTCCTGGAAGATCTTAGGTGCGGGTGATCCAAGCTTTAATGAGTTAAATAATAGGAAGCCTGTCTGTCTGAGATAGCACCTGTTACCTATCTCAGGCTGCGATAGCTGAGAGCGGGGAGGTTCAAACTGTAGTTCTAAAACCAGGAGACAAAAGACATTTATTCCCATGGCTCTGAAGTGCTCACTCCCAGAGCCTATCACAGAGATCGGCTGGATGGAGACTACTGAATGGAGACTCAGGAAATCTGCATTCTGTTCCTGGCTCTGCGACTGCTCTATTGTCTAACATTAGGCAAATTATTTCTCTGTTTTCTCTCCTACTCCATGTCTGTCTTGTCTGTTTACACTGAGTGTTTCTTCTTTGAATTTCTCAACCAAAAATGGAAGGCCATTTCTGGAGGCAGATATTTTCCCTTTCATCCCTGCAGAAATACATTTTTGTCGTCCCCGTCCCTGTCCCCCAACTTCAGTATTATGTTCTCTAAAACAATCCATTTAGCCCACAGTGGATGTTAACCGCTTTTGTCACAAACAGCCATGTTTGTCAATGAAAATGTCTACATTTCACTGCAAATCAAGCCCATATATAGTCACCAAATGATCCATTTGTGCATGTGCTAACACTTGAAAAGTTTCAGAGGGGCAGCTGTGTTAGTCTGGATCTGTAAAAGCAGCAAAGAGTCCTGTGGCACCTTATAGACTAACAGATGTATTAAAGCGTGAGCTTTCGTGGGTGAATACCCACTTCGTCGGATGCATGTAGTGGAAATTTCCAGAGACAGGTATAAATATGCAAGCAAGAAGAAGGCTAGAGATAACAAGGTTAGTTCAATCAGGGAGGATAAGGCCCTCTTCTAGCAGTTGAGGTGTGAACATCAAGGGAGGAGAAACTACTTTTGTAGTTGGCTAGCCATTCACAGTCTTTGTTTAATTCTGAGCTGACGGTGTCAAATTTGCAGGTGAACTGAAGGTCAGCAGTTTCTCTTTTCTTTGAAATCTGGTCCTGATGTGGTTTTTTTGTTTTGTTTTTTGTTTTTTTGTTTTTTTGCTGCAGGATGGCTACCTTTAAATCTGCTATTGTGTGTCCAGGGAGGTTGAAGTGTTCCCCTACAGGTTTTTGTATATTTCCATTCATAATATCTGATTTGTGTCCATTTATCCTTTTATGTAGGGACTGTCCAGTTTGGCTGATGTACATAGCAGGGGCATTGCTGGCATATGATGGTGTATATTACATTGGTGAACGTGCAGGTGAA
This sequence comes from Gopherus flavomarginatus, assembly GCF_025201925.1. Classification (NCBI taxonomy): domain Eukaryota; kingdom Metazoa; phylum Chordata; order Testudines; family Testudinidae; genus Gopherus; species Gopherus flavomarginatus. The sequence continues at coordinate 14,561,002 of NC_066629.1, forward strand.
CGAAACGGTGATGGTGAGGCTGATCTGGTTAGGTCCGGTGATGGTATCACTGGTGTAGATATGTGGACAGAGTTGGCATCGAGGTTTGTTGCATGGATTGGTTCTACTTGAAAAGTGGACAGTGAGGTATTTTTATCTGGGGCAGTTACTCCAGGCAGCAATAAAAATCTTGGGGGTTATGGGTATGGAGTAGAAAAAAAGATGTTTTGTTAGGAAAGCATTGAAATAATCCCCTGAAGCCAATTTGTACACCTAAAACCAAGTAACATGACAGATAAATACATGTCTTTTCACACATTCAACCTTTGCCAAAGTTAGTGGTATCCTAAGCAATTATGTTCTGCCTGCTTCCATCTCATTTTATCAGCTGGATACAATAGTTCTATACCTTCTTGTCCTAAAACTATGGTATTGTGCATGGTTATAATGGTTGGTATAATCTTCCCTCCCCAGAGGTGGTTGCATGTTGGTAGTGAATAAAGGGGTGTGAAATGTGCAGTTTTGTTGCTAACTTTAAACCAGGTTCCTTGAAAAGCTCACCAGGAACACGCCCACACAACAGCTGGAACATGAAATTCCCAGCTCAGGCAGATATACGCATGCTCGTTCTGTTCAAGCTAGTGCACTGAAAATAGCAGTATGGCCACCCTGCCCTGGGCAGCAGCTCGGGCAAACCGCCCAACTATGTACCCAGGGGAGTGGGCAAGATTGTATTTGGGTGGCTAGCTTGAGAGACTGCCACACTGCTATATTTAGCACACTAGATCGAGCAGAACTGGTGTATGTATGTCTAGCACAGCTTGGAATTACACCTCCTAGTTGATGTGTAGACATACGCTGTGATGCATAGGGGCTAGTTCACATTAGAGATAAGAGCCTACTATTGGTACTAGCCAAGGGAGCTGCTCCTTTAATTCATCTTGTAGAGGCACATGCTTCAAATGCCGAAGCTCCAAATTGACCCACAAGGGATGGTTTAACAGGACTCTCTTGAGGGACCCATGGCCCAGCAGTGTGTCAAATGACATGTGGTTCATATTAAACCCCAAACAGCCCACTAAACCAAGGGGAGGGTGATGTACCTTCATACAGTAAACTCACAGCCAAACTTGCTGCAATGCAAACTCCCTTGGATCTGAACTGAAGAGAATATTTGCAACCTCCCTCACTGAAGCAAAAATCACTACCCTCCTGCCTTCTCTAATGGCTTGTAATTTGCTAACATGCCCAGCGGCCCAAAAAGAGCGCTACATACATCATGTCATAATAATAACACCTGTCTATGCGAAATACACATTTGCTGCTCTTTTCAGAAAGCTGGAAATTCACTTTGTTTGGAGAGGGAGATATTTATTTCCTTGGAAGTTGTACGCAGGCTTCACCCCACCAGCCTTCTCATTATCCCAGCTCCTGTGGATCACCTCAAATAAAAGCTGGCGGCGGCGAAGATTGCCCAGGCGTCTCATTGAGCTGGGGGGCCTCCTTCTCCAGTCATGCAAATTGGAGCTGGGAATGTGATGCCTTCCCAGACCAGACACTTCTTCACATTAAGATCAGAAAGAATAAGCAGTCTAACTTTAAAAACCTGCATTAGTCTAATCTGTATTCATGAAAGCATTATGCTGAATTACTGTTGTTATAGAATTAGTCTCCTAAGAGGCTTGGAGATGTCACCTCTCTCACGTTGCTATTATTTGTGTGCCTCTTTGTATGGTGAATGCACTTACAGAGACTGGTCCCTTCTATTCAATTACCTAGCACTGGATGGATATTAGGAGAACAACTCCCCCTCCTCCCACATTTAAGGCCTAATTTTTAGTGTAACTGGGAATTGTCCTCAACTCCAGCATCTGCTTTGTCGTTTATTGACATTTTTCTCCATTGTGAATCCTGGAAAATGCCACCGATGAATGGATTTCTTTGACAGGAACTCCATCTTAGATGATGGGATCCTTCTTGCAACACAGGTGGAAGTTCAAAGGGATGGGACTAATTTCATGAGTGAAATTCTAATGAATCAGAAGTCGGGTTTGGTTTGGGAAAAGTATCCAGAAGATCAGCTGGGCAAGAAACCTCAGGAGCACAAAGAAATGAAATAGCTGATGTTTCTTCCTGCACGTAAGGCTGGAAACTTAACATGAGGAAGGATCTTCTCTTGCTATTGGGGTACTTCTCAAGCACCTCAGAAATGCAGAAACACAGCATGGAAATGAAAAGCAAGGTGAGGGGAAGTTGATAGAACTTTTTAAAAACTCCAATTAACTGTTTTTCCCGACTCTCTTGAGCAATCCTGGGTGAGTCAGTCCTTTTGTATCTAAATCGTTATAAATTCAAGGTTTCAGCCTCCAACCAGGTGGAAGGGAGTGGCTTCAGCAGAGCTGGGAGCTTTTGAGGGTTATTTGAGCTTAAAGCTTGGGGATCAAAGATACAGAAAATGCCACCTGAAACCACAGCTCCTCCTTTCAGGCCAGTGCCGGAAGCATAGCTTCGCCAGGCTACCCCAGCTCAGATACAGTATGGCATCAGCAAACATGTTCTTTTAACACCATGCATGCCCCGCTCAATATAGTTTCTACCATTCTCAGCAGCTGGTAGTGGCTGCTACTAACAAAGTCCCTTCCCATTTTATTGATGACAGGTTGGCACTGTCCAGTCAGGCGGCTCCTTCTCCTCAGTGAAATCCCCTGGGGCACTGATGTGAAACCTTTCACCTCCCTGTCACTGACCTCCAAAGGAAGCAACTGGTGCCACGGTGAACCTGTCTCCCTTCTCCCCTTGCCCCTGGTTCAGCAGGGTGGAGGACAAGTCCCAGATAATCCATCTTCTCTTCTTTAGTGCCAGCTTCCTGTTTGCTTGGGGGGAAGATCGTTGAGTGTTGTCTAAGCATCTCTGCACCATTTCGTCCTCCAAAATGATCTCAGCACCTGTTTTCCTCTCCACTAACTCAAGACCTGCTTCCTTTTCCTCCACAGTCATTTCCTTGCCACCAACCCCCAGTGAGCATATTGTGCCAGTCAAATCCAGGTTGTGCTTGCTCAGACGTGTTGTCCCCAAGTTACTAAGAGTCTAATCAGGCTATGACTTGGGATTACCGTAACGAGAAAACCTAAGGCCTGATCCTGAGTGGTGCTGGGAGTCCTCAAGTCCCGTTGATTTCACTGAGAGTAAAGGACGCTCAGGCTCTCCTAAGATCAGACCTACTATGAATGGGTTGCTATCCATTTACACTCAATGGACAATTTTATGACTGATGATAACATTTATAGCTAAACAAGCCAGGGATAAGGACAATCCTAACTCGTGCTTCAGGGCAGCAGCTCATTACTGCGAGGGTCAGGCAAGCAATAGACACAGTATGGTTTGTTTCCCATAATGTTTTCTGGGCTATCAGATATCAGAGTTGGGAAAGCTGAGATCAGGATCCTGCCCATTTCCCCTGCAGTCAATGGGGTGGCACTATTTTACGTATGATAAACTGGGTGTACTCGCTCTCTGAATGTATGACTGGAAATGGCTCGTTGCAGCTCTTCGTTGTTATCGGGGGCTGTCATCCATCACTGGGGCAGTCTGGGTATCCCACTGTGATTCAGGCAGTCACAAACTGCATCCCAGTTTCCCTCTATTCTGAGGGATTGCACCCAGGGCCAGCCCTGTCCTTTGTACGGCCCCCAGCATGCTGGTGCTGCCAAGCTGATAGGGGTGGGGGGCACTGTCAGAGGTGAGGTTCCTCCCAGGCCCTGCCCACTCCCTTGCCATTTGCAGGGATAGGGGAGCAGTGGCTTTGCAGAGGCTGGAAGAGGAAGAGTTATAAAAATATGATAATGTGGTTACTCCGGAAACTCAGCATGACTTGGGCTCCTCATCAATAATTGGAAGCAAGGTGGCCAGTGGTTCTGTTCCTGGCTGTCACATAGCTGCTGTGCAATCTTGTCACTTTTGTTTCCTTTGCCTCAGTTTCCCATCTTGAAAACAGGGCTACTAACCTTCATTTCCTCTGTAAAGTGCGTGGAGGGCTGCAGCTGAGAGGCACTGCGGGTTATGGTTAGTTTGCTTTCTCCTGTACGTCCGCTTGCATATCTGACGGGGCAGAAATGGGCTTTCAGAGCAGTTTGAATGAGGAGAAGAAGGTGACGTGGAGAACAGGGCTGCTCGTGCAGTTCTGAGAGCACAAGTTAACACCTGGGACTAGAGACCAGTGGAGGATAGAAGCATCAAGGGCTGCCAGGGACCACACGAGCAAAACCCAGCTGGCAGGACCAACGTTTGGACATAGACGTTATTCTCTCTTGCCACAGAGGGCAGGTTTGGCCTCAGGGGCTGGGGGTGTACTAAACCCCTCGGGATTGAGTTCTTGGCATGCACGGCTCTCTCAGAGGGGCTGTAGTATTAGCAGAGCTGCATCACTCAGCTGGCAGAGGCATCTTGTTCCCCAACTAAAAATTACACCTTCCACTCAACCCAAGAGCAAAGTTTTATAACCTCAGTACAGTGGCTCCAGGGGGTGTGATTGTAATGAGGCCCTGGGGCTTTGGAGGTTCCAGTTCTGCTCTGAAAGCTCATCCTATAGGTACGGCTGCAGCTCTGTGACCTAGCTATCTATCTCCCCCTGCCCTGCCCTGCCCCACCATGCCATGCTTTATTGTTTAACATACTTAAGTGACATTTTAAAAACGCAAGTTAACTGAGTCTTCTATTTCATTAGTGCAAAAGCTTCCGACAGTTGAATCCCCACCTCTCTCCTGCACCTGAGATCAGAAGTGCTTGTCCTTAGCTCAGTTTATGAGGTAGCTGATATGCAAATTGGAAACCCAGGCTACAGCCGCTACCTAGCAAATGTTGCAACTCAATTAGGTCAAATCTGCAGCTTCATAAGCACAGCTAAGGCACACTGATCCTGGGGGATCCTGCCACAGGCCTTAGAATCTCCTTCAACAAGGCTAGAACAAGACTAGACCTGAGGATTTGATATTTAGCAAGCTACCTTCCCCTGCAACCCAGTCCACCACTAATGCATCTCCAGCCTGATCTGCAGCATCTCATTACTACTCCAACCCTCACCCCTCTGCCAATGCAGCTCACAGACGTTGCACTGTCATGTCCCCCTGAGACTTCCCAGCATATGCAGGGGTTCTGCCTATGTAGACAAAGTTCCTCTGAGAATGAGGCTTATCTACAATTGATAGATGTAATCAAGGCTATGAGGCCGGGTCTTCAGAGGGGAAAGGCTAATGCAGAAATCCCACTGCACTTGCCCCTGGTCCTCTAGGAGTAAGTACCTGAAATGAAACAGAGAAGAGTGAGTCCTCCTGGAAGTTCTCCCCATGTAAATTAGAGCAGCCTTGGGGTGGTCTAAGTCAATGCCTCCTGTCCCCCAATATCTGTAACAGCTGGGGATCACCTGAATATAGCAGCATTCCATTCTGTGATGGGGTCTCCACCCCACACAAGGCCTGAAGGGGTTAAGGTGGCTAGCTGGGCCAATTACCTGGCTAGGCTGCACCTGGAGGAGAAGCCAGGGAGAGGGATTAATTAGATGAAGTTCAGCCAATGGGAACAGGAGGGGCTTGTATAAAACCCAGGAGCAGAGCAGAGCACAGAAAGAGTGGCTATGGGGAAGGAGTATGCAGCTATTCCTTGGGCAAAGGGAGTTTCTTCCCTGGGAGGAGGCTGAGTTCCCCTACCAGCCACTGGGGAAGTGGCACAGACCAGGCAGTGGAGAGTGGACTGCCTGGAACAGTTTGACCTGCAAGACTTTAATGCCCTGCAATGGGAGGACCCTAATGACTTGGCTGGAGGGCCAAGCCATGAGGAGGAAGCTGGAGTGTGAGGGGGCTGCAGGCTGAGAGAAGGTGATGGGCCACAGCACCTGGAAGGAGCAAATGCCCAGAGCAGCCAGGAGGACTCGCCCCTAGCGGTGACATGTCCTGTGACACAGACACACATCTTCCCCTGCTACAACACACAACTCGGGGGTCTATTAATGCCTCGTGGTGATTTTGTGCTATAGACACCTGCTCAGTGGTAACTGATTGGAGCTCCTCCATTTTCAACACATCGGCTAGAATTTGAAGGGCTGATTTCTGGAGCTTTCGTTGACTTCTAGCGCAGGTATCCAGCCTTTCTGAAAATAAGTTGGTCTGAGCAGGCCAGATCCTCAGCGGGTGGAAACTGGAGTAGCTCCAGCAAAGTCCATGGAGCGCTGCTGATTTAAAATAAAGAAGAATGAGAAGTTCCTAATGTCAGCTTCTCTATTTATGTAACTACTGTTTAAAAAAAATATAATTTCTTTCAAACACAACGTTGCAGGTGATTAGCGCACAATATACCCTGAGCAGCTTTAGTATTTAACGTGGAGGTGATATTGAGAATTTATAGTAGCTCATGGACAATAACCGCTTTCCAGAGAGGTTTTGATTAAGCATTATAGATTCTCATTATGCAAATTTATTACACGGCTAATATGATTCTGAAAGAACATGCTGGTACTTTAAAAAGAAGGGTTTTTTTTAAAAAAGACCATAAAGCAGGATAATATGGCACTTCTCAGTATCGCGAAAGGACCATCCCGCAGAACTATTTAAAATAGTGAGGTGGGAGAGCTGTTAATGACTGGAAAAATCATTGCACCAGCTTAAAACCTGTCCATATTCCATCACAAGAGTTTGCAGGGCTATATGAAGCAGGATCAGGCCTGTTTCAGGATCAGATGCCCACAGCATCTGACGTGAGCTGGCATGATTCCACTGATGCCCACTGGTCACATTCCCAACTGTTGTAAATGATCATAATCCCACTGAAATCACTAGAGCGACGTTGCCGTACACCAGCTGGAAATCTGAGCCTATAGTTCTGTAAAGGAGGTGTCCTGATTTCTCACTCTGTAAAGGGTGCTCTCACTCTATGTTATTAATCAACTTCATGGGGCAGATTTTGACCCAGCAGCTTCCTTTGTGACACGTAAGGCCAGTGGTCTCCAGAGAGCCTCACCCAATATGTTCACAAGGAATTGTAGTAATACTTAATGCCTAGAAAGCCACTGTCCCCAAAACCCTTGACAGAAGCGTGTGTGTGTCATTATTAATGCCGACTGGAAAGATTTAAACAAAACAGGTTTCCATTGGAAAATACTGTCTTCTCAAAAAACTAAAATTTTTCATATAATTTTATCAATTTTGATTTTTTAAAAAACTGTTCCTTCCCGTGGGACCATTTTTGTTGTTGCTGAAATCTTGAAATTTTTTGCAAGATGGAAAACCTATTTTCCAACTGGTTCTTGTCATTAGCTCTATTTGCAGATGGGGAAACAAAGCTAGCAAGGGTTAGTGACTCATGGCAAGTTAGCAGTTGAGCCAGAAATTGAATCCAGGTCGTATCGTATGTAATAGTTGGCTGTAAGTACTAGATCCTGGGCATCTTCCTTAAGCCCATGCTTACAACTCAAACACTGGCATTTACTCCTGGCAGACAGTACGCCTATGGAGAAAGGACACCGGTACCCTGATTCCTTACTGCCCTGAACCTGGTACACTCACTTCCACCACTGAAAAAGAAGAGTTAGGAAATGGGAATTTTCATTCCATGAGAGATATTGATATTTTGCATTTTTTCTTAAATGCAAAAAGTCAAAATTCTGAAATTTCCCACAAAATGAACTGTTGCGATACAAGCAAAAAGTCCATTTTTTCTGAGATGCTGATATCAGCATCTGCAGCCAGAGGGAACTCTGGGCATGTCCAGAGCTAATGAGCAATTAGTTCATATTTGTAGAGGGCTTTGAAGATGGAAAGTGCTGCATAAGTGCTTAGTAGTATCATTGAGGTGGGATTTCTCACCATAACACGAGAGCTATGTAAGAGAGGCTCTAAAGACCTGTTTAAGCATGTTACACAGACAGACAAACAGAGCAAAAGCTATTAACTGCCAGGTATCTAGAGAGGTGGCTTCACCGATCAGACTTCACTGTCTCTTCCATAGTAATTAAATATAGACTCATAGTCTTACAGCAGGGACTATCATGATCATCTGGTCTGACCTCCTGCATGTTGCAGGCCATAGAACCTTGCCCACCTCCTATAATAGACCCCTAATCTCTGGCTGAGTTACTGAAGTTCTGAAATCATGATTTAAAGACTTCAAGCTACAGATAATCCACCATTCACTCGAGTTTAAACCAGAAAGTGACCCGTGGCCCATGTTACAGAGGAACCTCCAGGATCTCTGGTAATCTGACTAGGCAACGTTGGGAGGGGGGATGATTCCTTTCCAACTCTAAATATGCCGATCAGTTAGACTCTGAACATGTCAGTGAGATCAACCAGCCAGATGCCTGGGAAAGAATTAACTAGTAACTCAGAGCCTTCCCATCTAGTGCCCCATCTCCTGGCCGTTGGGGATATTTGTTACTAGCAGTCGCAGATGGGCTACATGCCATTGCCGGGAGTCCCAGCATACCATCCCCTCCATAAACTTGTCAAGCTCACACTTGAAGCCAGTTTGTTTTTTTCCCCCACTGCTTCCCTTGGGAGGCTGTTCTAGAACTTCACTCCTCAGATGGTTAGAAACCTTCGACTAATATCAAGCCTAAACTTGTTGATAGCCAGTTTAGAGCCATTTGTTCTTGGGTCCACGTTGGTGCTTAACTTAAATAATTCCTCTCCCTCCCTGGCGGTTGCCCTCTATAAATCCATCAGAAGTATAATCATAGCTCCCCTTAACTTCTGTTTGGTTAGGCTAGACAAGTCAAGTCTCTTATCTTAAGATAGGTTCTCCATTCCTCTAATCATTCTAGTATCCCTTCTCTGCATGTGTTCCAGACTGAAATCATCTTAAACATGGTAGATCAGAACTGCACACAGTATTCCAGATAAGGTCTTATCAGAGTCAAGGTATAATGGTAATACTTCCCTATCTCTACTTGCACCAGCCCTCTTCATGGTTGCATCACGCTGGTGACTCATGGTCATCCTGAGATGGACCAATACACCCAAGTCTTTTTCATCCTCCGTTGTTTCCAACTGATATGTCCCTAGCTTATAGCAAAGATTCTTGTTAGTTCCTAACTGCATGATCTTGCATTATTAAATTTCATCCAATTTCTTTCTCCAGGTCATCCAAAGTTTCTTGTGATATTCCAGTCCTTTTCCCTATTGGCAATACCTCCCAACTTTGTGTTATCAGCAAATTTTATTAGCACACCCCCACTCTATGTGCAAGGTCACTATTGAAAATGTTAAATAAGATTCCCTCACAAACTCCGCTAAGTAACCTTCCTCCAGGCTGACAAATCATATTTTGGTATGACCCAGTGTAGTCTCCTCTTTAACCAGTACCTTACCTACCTTTCAATTCTCGTATTAATCCTCATCTTCTTCAATTTAACTAATTTCCTATGTGGAACTGTATAAAATGCCTACTGAAAGCCAGTTAGATTAGATCTACTGCATTTCCTTTGTCTAGGAAATCAGTTATCTTCTCAAAGAAAGATCAGGTTGGTCTGGCATGTTCTACCTTTTGTAAAACTGTGTTGTATTTTATCCCTATTACCATTTACCTCTGTCCTTAACTCCTTCTCTTTCAAAAATTGTTCCAAGTCCTTGCATACAACTGAAGTCAAACTAATAGGCCTGTAGTTTGCCAGATAATTTTTTTTTCTTTCTTAAAAATAGGTACTATATTAGCAATTCTCGAGCACTAGGGTATGACCCCCGAGTTTATGGATTCATTAAATATCCTTGCTATTTTATGTGCCAGGTTTTTTTTTTTAATATTGTTGGATGAAGTTTATCTGAGCCTGCCTGACACAGACCCTGGAGGTCTGTAGTGCACCACAAGGACTGAAGCTTGTTACCTTACTTTCCAAAGTGATTTTGATCCAGACAGATTGAATTTTATCCATTCCATCTCGTCAAACTTTGGTACAGTCTACCTTGTCATTAACATACGATGTTACTTTACCACCTTTACCAGTGATGGGGGCCATATAGCAGTTTTAAGAGAATTTGTCTGATTTTTAAAATTAAACACGGTCATCTGATATCTTCAGTCAGCGTTGACATTAACACCGATGCACAACCATCCTGGCTATTCCATTTGCTCTCTTTTACCTACTCCATTCTATACGAGTCATACATTTTATATAGACTTGTAAGAATTGTAAAGTTTGCTACATTTTCCAAACTGCCGTTTCTTGCAGTGCTTTTTCTGGGTGGGAAAAAAATGACTTTTTTTTTTTCTCTTAGATAACTTTGAGTGTAATTTATCAATGTGTTCTGTGGAATAACATGATTGATGCAGTCAGTCTGATGAGCTGGCATTCATGAACACGGACAATTTTGTTTGCCTTTTTTATTATTATTATAAAACCCACACTATTTTTCCTCCAAAGATCTGGCCTAGCAAAACTCTGATTGTACTGAAGCCCTGATCTCCATCAATTGGCAAAAGAATAAAAACAGATGGTTAAGTTACTTCATATTTTCTATGACCGTAGCACCCAAAGACCTTGCTTGGGAAACCAATTTCTGAAAGAGTGTCCAAATAAAGAAAAATGCACAGCCCTAGCCTTTTATATATGGATAGGAAACAGTTTTCCTGTCTTGACAATCTCCGGGATTTTTGGTGGGTTGACTCCAGATTTTGGGATGGCAATTCTGGAATCAGGCCGTCTGTACTGTCTCTTGCACTAGTGCAACCAGTTACACCACTGTCTACTAACGTGAAAGGGTAGCGTTATAATCCCACTGTGCACTGACTGCAGAAGGTTATCAGAGAATGCTGCCCTCAGTTCTTATTGCAGAATCATCTTACTCACTACAGTCAGCACAGGGTGGGGGCGCGGAAAGGATTCACCAGCCAAGCTAAGATGGTCTTAGTCAGCAAGGACCCTTCCTTGGGCTGGAGAATGTGGTTTTAGAGGGGGTGGGGTTTGCAACAGGATAGTAAGAGTTCAGCATTTGCGGAGCAATGCTTCAGCTTTGGAGGTTTCGTGCCGTTCTGTGAGCCCTGGGGTGCAGCCCAAGTTTCCCTTGCGGAAGCAGGGGGACACAGGAGAGTGATAGAAGTGCACTCTCCCAATGTCCTCTGGCTCTCACCCTTGTAACCTCCTTAGGAGAGAGCCTTTGGAAACCTGGTCTTCCTACAGCTCGTGGAGTGATTTCCTGGCGTATCCCAGGGTCCAGTGTGCCTCAAGAGTGGCCCTGTGTGAGGGTGTCCTCCCTACAGTCGCTGGATCATTGTCATTCCCTGCAATGTGACCTTTCACATCCCTGACCTGAAGTTCAGGTGCCACATCTCCCCCAGGGAAGGAGAGACCTGGCTGTGGCTGCAGGGCAGGCTTCATGGGCTTCCTGTTTATTGAATTTTCCCACAAAGAACATTCACCGGCAATTAAACCAAACCATTGACACTTGTTCTCTGAACATTAACTCTGGGCCTGTGCTATGGAATACAGGGCACACAGGGGTTAAGATGGGCTACACGGGTGAATGCCCAACTCGAGAGGCCCAGAGGAGAGACTTAGCCAATCTCCTCATTGCTCAGAGGAGGAGTCCCTGGCTCTGTATATGTGCTAGGAATGCAACTTGGATCTCTATTTACTGTTATCTATATAACAGTGGTGCCTGTTGGCTCCAAATGAGAAGAGAGGGTCCTTGTGCCAGGAGCTGTACAAACACAGGGTAAGGGAAAGCTGCATGCCTGAAGAGCTTACAGTCTAAATAGACAAAGGATGGAAGAGGAAAAGTGAAGTGTCCGATATCCCACAATGTATTAGTGGGACTAGAATGCAGCTTTTCTGGACCCACTGCATTGCCCTAGTCCTGGCCCACGCTACCTTGGCAAAGCCACTATAGAGCTTTACAAAACCTGGGCTGTCACACTGTTGTGGAAATGCAGAAGAGACTGTTGCTGGAAAGGACGGTTACTGTGTAGTCCATGCTCACTTGCCTGGTGGATAGCAAGGAGAGTATATCTGGCTGCAGCCACTTCTAGGGTGGTGCACATCTCTAAGGAGTTGATTTAATGAGACATGGCCTGGATCAAGGTTCCCATGGGTCTCTTGAAGTTTCCCAATGCTTGACGGGACCTGTTCCTCTCCCAGCTCTGGGGATACCATTGCTACAACCCAGATAGATGCTGTGACTGAAGCGGGTGGGAGGGTGGCAATTCTGTTTTGTGGCAACTTTTGAGGTTTCAGAGTTTATCCTTGTTCTACCAAACCTTTCAAACAGTTCTGCGGAAACAGGAGTGCAAGTGTCCCCTGGGAGGTGGCAGTCCCAGGTTCACTACAAATTAGACATAGCAAGGATGTGATCTAGGAGGAAAAACTTTGTTTTGAATCAGGAAGAGCAAGGACTTGTACTCAGGTCTTCTACGCAGCTGGTGAGTGCCCAAACTACTGGGCTGCTCAATAAACATATTATTTATACAAAGAGGTGGACAGCTTGACTCTAAAGTCACTGCCCTGGGATGTAGGAGATCAAGGCTTACAGCAGAGATTCAGTATGTTTTACCTGTGTCTTGCGTGGCGTGGGTGGCAGCATTGTCTAGTAGTTAGTGCAGAGGATGAGGCATCAGAAGACTCATGTCCCATTTCTGATTCTGCTACTGAGTCCCTAGGCGAGTAACTTCCCCTCTCTAAATGGGAGTTTTCCCATCTGTGGAACAGGGCTCAAAATCCACCTCTACCTTCATAAAGTGTTCTGTGAGCTGCAGGAGTGCAGCTTAGAAAAGCAGCATTCTGAGCTAGATCCACGCTCTTGACCCCTCCACAGCGCGGAGTGTTGGGAGCCATGGTTTCAGTCCAGGTCTGCATTTATATTGATAATAATTTGCAAATGTTTCAAGCTCCCCCCTTTTTTTTTTTTAACCAACTCTGTATAAGGATGAAGGGCTAGAGCCATGAGCTGGGGAGAAGCGGTACCGTTGCCAATTTCAGTAGGACGTATTCCTGGGGGTTTCATCACATGACACAATTTTTAATTAAAGATTAATCTTTAATTCCTGGAGGCTCCGGGACAGTCCTGATGGGTTGGCAACCTGAAGCAGTGGTAGCACTGCCAGTGCGTAGCACAGCTCAGACATGCAATTAGACAACAGCGAGCTTGAATTCTGTCGTCGGCTGCTGCAGTCCTCTGCCTGGATGTGTCCGGCTGGAAGTGGGGCAATGCTGTCTCCGCCTGACCTCACTCAGGTGCCTCTGGGGGGCTCCTGTGTGACAGCAGTTGCTGTGCACTCCTGCATCCTAATTGCCTGCTCTATGACCTCAGCAGGCCCCACAAGCCCAACCTTCAGACCTAAAGCTTGCAGCCCCGCTGCTGTGTTGACTGAGGGGCGTGAGGGGGAAGGGAGTAGTTATTTGGGATGCCTGCAGCCCAGACCCTTCTCTGCAGCCAGAGCTGTTTCAAGTGGTCCCTAACAAGCTTCCCTTTTCAGCCATCTCTGTCCAATTAAAAATACTCTAGCAGGTAGACTGCACTCTGTGCTTCCAGGCTGTGGGCTTGTTGGGAAGTGCAGGAGTTTAAAAGGGAATTCAGCTAGGCTGGAAGAGCCTGCAAATGGAATGGGCTTAACTAATGGGGCATGTGACCGCATGTGATCTGGAAGGTCGGCTCCCGGATGTGGGATTCACAGGGGACAGGAGGTTCCTCTTTACATAAAAAGGGCTTGCGCCGCCTACTGCAAATTATAGCACCTGATCCAAAGTCCACTGAAGTCGAGGGAGAGACTCTCATTGACTGCAGTGGGCTTTGAATTGGGTGGTGGAGGGAGGTAAATTGGCTGAGTATTATGCAGGAGATGAAGCAGCTTCTTTGTGAGAGGAGCATAATGAGGTGAACTCATTTAAAGCCTGACGAGCTGGATTTAATGTGTTTTTAATTATACTGGGGTGTGTTTTAGACTGGGGATAACAAAAATGAGAATCATGAGGATGTGCTAATTAGAGCTGGCTGGAATTTTTTACCATCATCTTTACATAAATAAAAAAATTCCATTTTGTTGGACATTTTTTGTTTTTTGGGGAGGAGAGCTTGGAGCTTTGCTTTATCTCCCTTTTTCTTCTTTTTTTTTTCCTATTTTGCTTCTAGAAAAGAGGAAAAAGGGGAAAAATGGAGTGGAAAGAGGAGATACTGGGGGGAAACTAAAAACTTGGAACAATCTTCAAGTTTTGTTGTTTTTTTAATGAAAAACTGAACAACTTTAATTAAAGGGTTTGAAAACAGTATATTTTTGGACCAGCTCTAACTACAGTTAAGTGGTATTTACATATACAGCATTGTCCTCTACTGGAAAAACTCAGAACTGCTCAGCTGCGCATCATGTCTCTATACTGTGCATCTCCATTAGTTCAAGTAGTAGGGGCATGTGCTCCTGGAGTAGCAGTACCCAGCAGTCTTATCCTTCCAAAGTGCTGAATGGCTGGGGTGTCCTGCAATAGAAACAACTGTAACATCCCTACATAGCTAGGCATCTGTTACAATACCTGAGTCTTCTACAGCTGCTTTTATCCAGTGATCACAAACCACTGTACAAGTAATTATTTATCAAGTCTCATAGCCTTCATGGTTAGTGTTTATTACTATACATTTATTATTTATAACTATATACTAGGTATTTTTCTCTCCTGCCATTATTATGTAAGGTCTCTTTCCCTCTGTTATCATTGTTCAGTTTCAATTTAATGATGGTATTAGCTGATCCTTTACTGTGGTGGGGTTGGGGAAGCCCAATTTCCAAACTTGGCTGCCTTGTTAGGCTGTGCTAATTTCATGTTTACCTGTTCAGATGGTCACAGAGGTGGCAGAGCCTGAATGCCAAGTTGAGAGTCCATATAAAACCGGATTGCAAAGAGCTTCACAAAGTGCTCATCGCCTCCAGTTTACAAAGGGGGAAACTGAGGCACAGAGTGGCCGGCTTGTCCACAGTCACAGTCAGAGAATACAAATCCATCTCACTTGACTCCCTGCCCTGCGCAACATTGTATGTCCTGCCAAACCTCCCATATTTGAAGACTGGATACCCACTGCTAGACCGGTGTGGTGCAAAGTTCAGGTCTGGGAATTTTGGATCAGGTCTTTATATATTGTGAGGCAGTGTCCAGGCTCAGATCCAAAGTCTACAGCTACTGGTTTCAGTCCACTGCCATTGCTTGGTCCCACATTGTATGAAACGTGCAATCCATTGTATGAAGCTCATTGAATCCAGTGACTTGCTTGAAGATGTTTTAAATATAGGAATAGAAAGACTCCAATAAAACAACTTATTTATATGCAAAAAAGGGGGGCAGGATAAAGGAATCTTTGAGGCTGGAAGAGGAGTTTGAAGGAAGGGAGGTGTGGGGCAGGGAAGAATGTATCATCTCAGAACCTCTTCTGATTATTTTTTTGTTTCCCTGGCTCTGATACTGCCCTTTATGCCAACCATACTTTGTGCTGTTCTAGATCGCTTTAGCTTTGACATTATTTATACTGTAAAAGCAGCAAAGAATCTTGTGGCACCTTATAGACTAACAGACGTTTTGGAGCATGAGTTTTCGTGGGTGAATTCCTCAGATGCATGCTCCAAAACGTCTGTTAGTCTATAAGGTACCATAGGATTCTTTGCTGCTTTTACAGATCCAGACTAACACGGCTACTCCTCTGATACTTGATTATTTATACCGTACAGGCCCGCTGATGAAGCACCTTATCCTGGAAAGTCCCTTTCCACTTTCAAGGGGATTATAGATGGGCCCAGCAAAAAATAATAAATGAGGGTTATTATACTGCTGTACTACAGTGCTTATAGGGACAAATTCACAAATGATGGAGCTGGTGCTTTGAGAGACAAAGTGGGTGAGGTAATATCTTTTATTGGACTAACTGCACAGTAGCTGGTGCTGTAAATCACATTCCCTTAGCAATGTGTAATTTACATGCTGAGCTTTGATAGTGCAGTGATGGGTGCAGTATATAGTCATATCTGGCAAGGGTCGCTGATGGAGATGGGGTATTGGATTAGAAGCCCAATCCTGTGAGGTGCTAAGGCTCAGAACTTTAAAGGTATTTAGGTGCCTAACTCCTGTTGATTTCATTGGGAGTTAGGTGCCTAAATACAGTGTGAGGATCAGGACCTAAGTGCTTTCCGGGAGGGTGCTGAGAGCCGTAACTTTCAGCAAGTGCAGGGGGATATTGGTGCTTAGCATGCTCCCTAGGACAACCCTCCAAGGGATCATGTCCCCTATGGAACACTGGGGCCAGTTCTTCACCTGATGTAAATCAACGTACCCGCACTAAGCCACTTGAGCTACATAAGTGACACCAGTTGAGGATCTGGTCCATTGCCTTTTTCTGGTATGGCAGCTCTGGGGTTCACGTGCACCATCTTGCAAAGACGCAAAGGGTTTCTCTTTCATGCTCTAGTTTTACTCCTGCATGACTTCTGACTTTCACCAGTAAAGTGGAAAATCAGGCCTGTGATTTTTATGCCAAGTCTTTGCCCCACTGTAACACCAGTTAATACCCTGGTTCAAAGCCTGTGACAGTTTCAGCTCTCCCATTCTGGAAGACACGCCAAAGCTTCTTAAGCAAACCAAGAACCTAGAGGTTATTACTCTGCTGTCAAAAATCCCCTTGACCTCAGTCACCAGCAACTCAGAGCTAGGGTAACCCAATAACATGGGCCTCTTAGCCGCATTAGAAGAGTGAAAGTAATCCCCGTCTCCTGACATCATGGCTGCAGTGTCCACAGGGGGAAAAAAATAAACTGGCTTTAACTTAAATGGGGAAGAAAAGCCACTGAGAATGTCTCTCCTATGCAACATGTTTTCTTGCATCAGAAAAGCTAGCAAGGAGTAAATCTAATCAAGTAGGGGAGAGGGGAAGGTAAACCTACAGCCTCCATCATAAACAGAGGGTGAGAAGAAAGATATTACAGGCCATATTCTACTGGGTATTCCACTCCTTTCCATAATCTTAGAGAAGATTATGAACTGAGCTGACCTGCTGTGAGTCAGTGACCAGTTACCGATGTAAGCCTGGCCTGTATGAGCCAGACGTGTCCCTTGTATTAACAGGGTCTTAAGCAACACAGGCTGGAGTGTGGCAGACAGCACCAGAGCTGCATCGCTCTGATAAGGCATTTCAGCAGCCCTGTCAGAGGACGGAAGGGCTAAGCCTCTGCTTATTGTGCTGCTCTGCGCTGGCGTCTTTCCGCCAAGTCTTGGCAGGTGGGACACGGCACCAGCTTAAGTCCTGTGTTTTGAAACATGTCTTTAAGCTGGCTGGGTGTATTTAGTCCTTTCTGTGATGGCTCTCGCCCCACCCTCCCTCTTCACTGGGCTGAGCCCAGAGCTCTGGTGGCAGGTGGGGGTAGACACCTGGCTGCCAAGGACTGAAAGGGGTGGGTTTTGACATTTGTGCTGGGATCACTGCTGAAGAACACACCCAAGGCCCCTCTTTACTCCCTGTTCCCATCCATCGAGGCCTTGGTAAAATCTGGATTTGTTTCTCTAAGGAAACCCCAAGCCCTATCCATTTGGAATAGGGGTTCATTCAGTACATATCTGTTTGATTGTCCCTCAGTGAACATTACACCAGTGACCATTACTTGGGCTTCTCTCTCCCAGCTCATAGAGCCAGTGGATCTGTCTCGGCTCACAATCACCCTCCTGTGGTGTCCCATTTCCACCTACTCCAAGCCTACTCCTGATTCACTGCCCTGTGCCTTACACCCTGGATCATGTCTTCTCTCATGGTGTCTGACAAATCACCGGTGACTCTCTGGTATTTTCATGAATGCGCACAATTTTCTTTGTCATGCTATGCTGGCCTGGGATAACCAGCTGTCTAGCTCTTGGGTCTCTTCTGGGCAAGGCAAATATCAGCCCTTGTGCTCCAAAGCTGTTCTCAGAGTAAAGATTTTGCTGCCCTGTCTCATTTTCTGCCAGTGGTGATCCTGCATACCACAGAAGGTCCTGTAACCAGAAAGCACTGTTGACAATGGTGGCCTGAATGGAAGCTGTGTATGCATGCCCGGTTCCATGTAAGCTGCACTGATTGCAGATAGTCCAGAGCCTAAATGTTAACATTTGCAAATACTACATGTGCTTTCAGGTCAATGCTTGGCTCCGTCATGCAGGTGACCCAGGCTTGATTTGAAAGTCCTGCGGTAAAATCTTGAACCCACTGGGAATTTTGTCACTGACTTCACTGGGGCCAGGATTTCACCCTGGCGTCTATATGTCACTAGGGCACTAGTGTGTGTCTTGGGGGGTGGTCCTGTTGCCTAGTGCTCAGGCTCTTGGTCTGCAGTGTCATATGGGAGACCCACAAACACACAGGAAGTGATGCTAGTCCCATAAGGGGCAGGAAGAAACTGACCAAGCTCAGTTTGCTGAGGCCAAAAGAATCAGTGCTATCCTGAGATGCATAGAAGGAAATTTCAAATAGGAGTGGAAATGTAATTTTATTTTTGCATATGAAACTAGTGAGACTGCTGCTGGAATGTTGTATCCAGTTCTGATGGCCACAATTCAAGAAGGATGATGATAAAGGAGAGGGTGCAGAGAAGAGTCACAAGAAATGAATAAAGGATTAGAAAATATGCTCCGTAGTGATAAACTCAAGGAGCTCAAGCTATTTAGCTTAACAAAGAGAAGGTTAAGGGTGACTTGATAACAGTCTATAAGAATCTACATAGGGCCCAGATATTTAATAAGCGGCTCCTCAGTCTAGCAGGAAAGGTCTAACATGAATCAATGGCTGGAAATTGAAGCTACACAAATTAAAGCTGGAAATAACATGTACATTTTTAACAGAAAGAGTAATTAACCATTGGAACAATTTACCGAGGGTGATGGTGGATTCTCCATCACCGGCAATTTTTAAATCCAGATTAGATCTTTATCTAAAAGGTCTGCTGTAGGGACTTGTTTGGAGAAGTTGTATGGCCTATGTTATAGAGAAGGTCAGACTAGATCATCAGAGATCTGAAGGGCTGGAGAGTGGCTTTTCTGCTGCTATTCCTGTGGGCTCACCCGTGGATTCGGACTCTCTGGGCCAGTCAGTGTTACTGATCAATCCACCTGCACTTTCAAAGATAAACACAAAAGGCAGCATTTGTGCCAGAGCATTATTTGTCCATGCAAATATCATGACTGCATGTGCAAATGGGATACGTGTGCATACATGTGACTAGTTAAGCACCATGTTCATGTGCAAACACCAACTTTGCCTGCACAGCTATAGTATGTGTGCTCACAGATTAAGAGTACACCAAGTCCATAGGAGAGTGAATCACCAGTTCACATTCCATAAGATGTTGAATCCTGCCTCTCCTACTTGCCCAGCCCTGTGAGGGAAATATTATTTCCCCTTTTTACAGATGGGGAAACTGAGGCAGGAGGCAGTGAAGTGACTTGCCCAAGATGTCTCAGTGAAGTAGCAGCAAAGCCAGCAATAGAACCCAGGTGTCCTGGCTACCGCCACCTCTTCTATTCAATAAGCCCCATGCTCTTCCTGCCATACAGTGCACCAAGTTCAGCTGTTTCCACATGTGCAATCTCCCTGAAGTCTCCATCCATTCGTCTCAGGGAAGCTGAGTGGGTGTGTCTGCGAGCAAGAACCAGGGCAGAATCTGGCTGAGCTAGTATGTGTGCAGGCTGTTTTGATCATGGTTTCATGTGGACACTGATATTGAGCAAAAGTGGATCAGGGAGTGCTGGTTTGTCACTGGAGAATGAGACTAGTCCTTGAACGAGAAGGGAAATCCATTTGTTCCTATGTAGTGTTAATATAGCTGCAACATTATTGGGTCACACTGCTTTGTGGATTTGTAAGTTCTCTTTTTAGTACAAATTCCCTGACCTGTAGCACTGTTCAGCCAGAGATCTCAAAGCCCTTTCCAAGGAGGTCAACGTCGTTATCCCCACTTTACAGCTGGGACACTGAGGCACAGAGCTGCAACACAACTCGTCTCAGGTCACCTAGCAGGCTGGTGGCAGATTTGGACTAGAACCTTAGTTTCCTGAATCCCTGTGGCCTGCTTTATCGGCTCGGCCATGCAGCCTCCTGCCAGGGCAGCGAGCTGAGCTGATCAGTAATAATTCAGCTCTGCCATAATGACCAGGTTTCTCCAGGAATCAGGGGTGCCTGTCAGGCAGCTCCCTGTCAATAAGTTTGTACGGCAGCAAGACATTCAGACTGCCTCTTATTCTGAGGGGTTCACTGATGCTGCCCTGATGGCAGATGTCTTCTCTGCGCCCACCTCCTCCTCATCCCCATGTTCAAATTATTCTCTTTTCTTCTTCACAGCCACACTTGCAAGTGCTCTTGCGCTTGTAGCCCTGGGACAAACCTCATGTTTTGCTCGCTGCTATCTAATTAGCGATGGATCGCCCACCACTGCTCCTAAGAACACACAGACTCTGGTATTAGCTGCTCCGCAGCAAATCAATGACTCCTGGCTCAGCTTTTGACACTTTAATGTACAGCTGCTTCCCTCTGATCTCCCAGCATTTTTGTGCTTCAAGATAATAATATTCCAGAGACGACAACCTGAGACCAAGAGGGGAGGTGATCATGGTGTGATTTGATTTGACCTTGGGCTCTGTCTATTATAGCACGGAAGTTCTGTGAATTTCTCACCTCAAGGGATTTAGGGACATTCCCGGTACACAGATCTATTTGACTGGATTCAAGGTAATAATGGTGGGCCCCAGTTGCAATGTTCAGATCCAGTTATTAAACATCTCCAGTATTCAGTGTTGTTCAGACCCCTGCTCTGATCTAGACAACTAAAGAGGTTGGCTGTCAGTTAGATCTCTTGCAGGCCTTTGAACACCCCTGAAGATCAGAGCAGCACAGGGAGGTTTAACTGGGCCTGTCTTGATGTTTCATGGCCAGGAGGATGAAGTTTCAGGGTCAGCCAAGGCAGGAGTTGTGCACTGGGCCACTTCCTGAGGGCCGTACTCTATTCTTGCTCAGGCCAAACTCCTGCTGGCTTCAGTCTCTCTCTCTTCCTCTTTCTTCCAGATGTCAACTGCTTATCCCCACTTCCCATCCCCTGTTAGGGGGTGTCATTTCAGGGCCTCCCTCACAATTTACAGAGATTCAGCCTTTTGGATGGGGGATCAGGCAATTAGGGCTTGTCTACACTACATGGTTTGTTGACCAAAGTCAGCTTTTGTTGACAAAACAATGGAGGTGTACTACTGAAATGCTCCTCCCGCTGATATAACTCCCCTGTTAGGCCAACATAATAAAACCATCTCAACAAGAGCTGTTGGGCTTATGTCAGTGTAGTTAGGGTGACACAGTGTCAGTGTAGACGCTGCTCTCCTTACATCGGCTGTTGGCTGTCATTCTTGTCAATTTCAAAATTGACAAAGCTGGCCCCCTGGCTGCCACCCAGGCTCCCCACTCCCTGCATGGAGCCTTGCTGCCCCTCAGGGTCCCAGCTCCCTGCTGCACTCTGGAAGCATGGCAGCTGACTGGGCTTCTGGCATGGCTGCCTCCCCATTCCTGACTGGGAGTGTGGAGGAGAGAAGCCCCAGGTGGCTGTCCCCTTACTCCTGCTGAGGAGCTGCGTGGAGCTGAGAGCCCTGGTTAGATGTTAATGGAGGGAAAAATCCCTATTTTGCTTATAGACTAACAGAGGTATTGGGGCATGAGCTTTTGTGGATGAATACCCACTTCATCGGATGCATATTCACCCACAAAAGCTCATGCTCCAATTCGTCTGTTAGTCTATAAGGTTCCACAGGGCTCTTTGCTGCTTTTATAGATCCAGACTAACACGGCTACTCCTCTGATACCTATTTTGCTTGTCCATCTCAAGAAAAAAAATACTCATCCTGGCGGGCATTGGGGGGTGCTATGGACTGCGGAAACTCTCTTTAAACTTTTTTTCTGATGGGAAAATTGGCTTTTCTACAAAATGAAAGTTCTCCACAGAAAGTAACTGTTTTTCCTCAAATTTTCGATGTTTTGTCACAAGCCTGAACACCACGCACCCCCATCTTTTTGGTTGGAGCTAGGCTGCTCTCAGTGGTGTCAGATGACAGAACAAGAAGCAATGGTCTCAAGTTGCAGTGGGGGAGGTTTAGGTTGGATATTAGGAAACACTATTTCACTAGGATGGTGGTGAAGCACTGAAATGGGTTACCAGGTGAGGGTGTGTGGAATCTCCTCTCCATCCTTAGAGGTTTTTAAGGCCAGGCTTGACAAAGCCCTGGCTGGGATGATTTAGTTGCAGTTGGTCCTGCTCTAAGCAGGGGGTTGGACTACATGATCTCTTGAGGTCCCTTCCAACCCTGATATTCTATGATTCTAATATCTCAGACAGATCTGTGCTTAGGCTGCATTGAGGCTCCAAGCTGCTTTTAGTATACTGGATCTATCAGAGCTAGCATGGGCAAGTCTCCTCGAGCTGGGAATTATACCCCCAGCTCAAAATGGAGCTGTATTCCCCGCCAGTGTATTCCCCTCAACAGCTCCCAGAGACGTATGGCCCCCAGAGGTCCTGGCGCACTCAAACAGAAACAAATCATTTGCTATTTCCCATCCTCCCTCATGTTTAACAGTTTGGTTTAGCAAGCAAGAGAGAGAAAAAAATTCTCCTTCAACTTCTACAGTTTCCAATTATTGCTGAAAAATATCAAACCCAGAAACAAAGACTTCTGCAAGGAGAGGGGAAAAAAACTTGACACGCTCTTTCTTAGTATGAGCAACATCAGAAGATCTTTCATATCACACGGTGACAATCTCTGGAGCAGAAAAACACAACAAACAACCGCCACCATTTCGTTAGACGGGAACCAACTCCCCCTCCGCCCCCGCTCCCCCGTTCCCATTGCGCTTGTCTGTTTGTTAATAATTTAAACTTGGCAATTTCTAAACCAAATTATGTGCTGCTTGGAACAGCCATTATCAGCTGCTCTCATGTCAAAGCGATGTCACACTCAGTCGCCTCCTTAATTGTGACATCAGCATTTTGAAATACTAAACATGCTGCATTAGGGTAAACTGACAGCACTGGAGAATAATAATAATAATGATATCGAGTGCGTCTCACCAGGAGATCTGAAAGTGCTTTACAAAGGAGGGCAAGGATCATTAGCTCTGTGCTGTAGATGGGTAAACTGAGGCATAGTGATGGGAAACGACTCACCTAGGAGGCTAATGGCAGAGCAGGCATACAACTCAGATCTGCTGAGCCCCTCGGTGCTTTGTCCAAGAGGAAGCAGTGCTGTGCCCCATTTTGCACATAAATTTAGTAGTGGGCAGCTTGCTAGATTGCAAATCAAGTGATCTGGGTTTCATTCCAGCTCGGTCACTGATGCTGGGCAAATCTCAGTGATTGTTTCCCCTCCCACTTTTTCTGTGTCTTGTCTCTTTAAAGTGTAAGCTCCTGGGGACAGGAAGTGTCTCTCACTGTGCGTTTGTACAGCGCCTGGCACAAAGGGGTCCTGATCTTGGTTGAGGCCTCTAAAGGTATGTCTACACTGCGGACACCTGTGGCTGACCCCTGCCTGCTGACTACAGCTTGGGCTAAGGGGTTGTTTAATTGTGGTGTAAATGTTCAGGGTGCAGCTCTGGGACCCTCCTCCTACTTTGCAGAGTCCTAATGGCCAGGATCCAGCCCAAGCCCAAACATCTAACTGTAATTAAACAGCCCCAGAAGCCCAAGCCCTGCAAGCCTGAGTCAGCAGGCAAGGGCCAGCAAGGAGGTTTTAGTTGTAGTGTAGACATACCCTAAATGCTGCCATAATACAAATAATAATAATTTTAAAAAGCACAGAGAGAAAAGCAATTCTAAAAGAGGCAGTATTGCCTAATGGATACAACATGGGACATAAGAGACGTGACTTCTGCTCCAAGCTCTGCTACTGAGTGACCCTGGATAAGTCACATCCCCGTTCTGTGCCTCAGTTTTCCCCTGAGTAAATTGAAATTAATGCTACTGCCCTCCTTCTGTAAAGCACATTGAAAGCTACAAATGGAATGAGCTATGTGAGAGTCAGGGTTATTATTAAAAGAGGTACCCTGTGGCTCTGTGAGTGGCAAAGATTCAGAGGGAAGTGGATTGTTCTTATCTTTCCAAGCTAGTTCTCCCATCCTTAGAATCAGTAAGCACACATTCTTTGTGGGTTAATTCCCCTTTCAGCTGGATTTGGACGGTCAGACTTGCTTGCAACTTGTATTTACAAAAGATGGTGGTTTCCTTTTTGTTTTATGTGGGTATAATTAACAGCTTTGCCTAATTCAGCAACCATTCATTGTGTCCGTAAATTAAGTAGCATTAAAGAGGCCCCTAAATCACTGTCAGTAGCAAGGCGAGTGGATTCCAGGAGCTAAGTCAGAAAAGGTTTGCTTTCAAAGTGCAGTAGGAGGGCAGCAGGCACGCTACTGCGGGGCTGCTCTGTCTCCAGCCAACTTGGCTTCCCTAAGCGAGCCAGGGCCTGATTCAAAGCCCAGGACAGTCAGTGGAAAGATTCCCACTGATTTCAATGGGCTTTGGAGCAGACTTTGAGTGAACAAAACCAATGGGCTGCTCTCTGCCATTTTTCACAGGGAGATGCAACATCTGAGGAACTTTCATATCACATGAGAACAATTTCAAGAGCAGAACTGGAAAGAAATATAATTTTGTTGGAGGAGGAACAAACCCCCTCCCTTTCCCACCACGTCTCTGTGTTCATAATTTAAACTTGGCAAGTTCTAAACCAAATTACATGCTGTTTGGAACAGCCATCAACAGTTGCTCTCAACACACAGGCTTTTTCTTCCCTACCGCTTGTGGATGGTGGTGTGTAGAGTGTCTTGTGTATAGATCTGAAGGTTAAGAAATCCTTACACTACTGCACTGCAGGTCAATGATACCACTCTACCTCCTAGGTAGAGCTGGTTAAAAAATATTTTTTTACGTGGAATAGTTTGATTTTTTTCCAGTGGAAGTTCAAAAACTGTAATATTTCAATTTGGAAATGTCACTGCTTTGCCTCATGGGAGTTGTAGTTCAAGTGCTTCAAGCTCCCATTCTTCTGTATAGGCCAAGCTTCCTGCTCGGACTACCTCCCCCATGAGGCACTTTGGTCCCCCTTCTTGGGAAGAGGAGGCAATTTCTCAGAGGAGTCGCACCTATGGTGTATTATGGAAGATGTAGTCCATCTAGGGAGCCTGGTCTATAGAAGAGAATGGGGATATGACACACCCAAACTACAACCCCCTGAAGGCACCACAGCAGCATATAAACATTCAAATATTTCTGTTTTCAGCCAAAATATCTTGATGAAAAATCAATTTTTTTTCCAGAAAGCAGACATTTTTCATGAAAAAAATAGTTGTCAAAAATCTCGATTTTCCATTGAAAAACACTTTAAACTGAATATTTTTGACCAGCCTTTTCATACTCAAAGTTTAGTGTCTGATGGAACAGTTGCTTCCACTGCTGCAGCTGTCGTGACCAGATGTGAGAGACGCGATTCAGATAGGTCAAATAGTGACCAGCATGTGGGCCTCAAATGGAGCTTTTCCTGAGGTTCAGAATAGTTTGGTTTATGTGGGGGGCACGGCAAGAGGAAATGCTGGGCCTGTGGTGTTTCCAGCCCAATGAGAAGCAGAAAGGGTCAGGTCTGTATTCAAAATGCACAGTGGGCCTAGCTTTGTGTGCCAATATAATAAATGTGGGCAGCTTAGCTAAGTATCAAGCACTGAGGTGCACCACAGTATTAGACAGGCAGCAGTGTTGTCCAGTGGATCAGGCATGGGGCAGGAGCTCAAGAACCACTGAGTCTGATGGTGACTGGCTGCTCGCAGGTCACTTCCCTTCTCCGTGGCTTGGTTTCCCTTCCCACCCACTGTTTAGATTGCAAGCTCTTGGGACAGGGACTATTTCTCATTCTGTGTGAGTACAGCATCTAGCACCAGGGGGCCCTGATTTCAGTTGGGACTTAGAGTTGCTGCTGTAAGTCACGTCCTGGAGGCTCTGTCATGTAGGGGCGCTTAAAGCTTCCCTAGCTACACCTGGGGCTCCATTTTGCTCCCGTGCTGCCTGAACAAGCAACCACACCTTGCAGTGTGGAAGCTTTTCCAGCACCTTGCAAGAACAGATTGTTATTTTTTCCCCTCCATTTCTCTTTTTTCTCTAAACACGGGAGATTACAAATTAAAGCCACCAAAGTTCCTGATGTTATGAATACCATAACACCCAAAGCTGGTAATCCACTTAAGGGACCTCACTGCAATGCCTAACTGATTTAGGAGCCTGTCTAATTTTCAAAATGGCTTTAGGCACTTAAGCACCTAAATCTCATTGACTGTCAATAGGAGTTTGGCTCCTAAGTGCCTAAATAACTTTTGAAAATGTGGCCACTGTTGCAATGCTAAAAGCAGCAACACCTAAATACCTTTAAAATCTGGACCTGGGTGATCACTGAGCACCACAGTTGTAATGGAGAGCAGCAAATCAAACCCTGTGGGCTAACATTGACATCAGGCCAATATTACATCAATCTACCTCCACTGGTTTCTCTATAAATGACAGCAGATCTTAACTGTGTGGCTCCCAGTGCTGATCTCATTCCTGAATTACATCAGAGGGACACCAACTTCAATGGCATTACTCCTGATTTACATCATTGTAACTGAGTGCAGAATCTGACCTCCCCTCTCCTGATTTCGATCTCGCGTCGCTTTCATGCCATTTGCCCGCCACTCCTGATTTAAACCGGCTCACGTGAGATCAGAAATAGCCTGACAGGGAACATTCATTCATGCAGCTTTCAAGTTAAATATTTACAGACATCGAGACTCCTCCAGCCTCCTGCATTTTCATCTTCCATGTAAGAGCGAATAAATAAATAAATATGGAATACCTTTTAATATGATTACCTGAACTGACACTCTGAATTTAAACAGAGTAAAATCAATGCTGTGTCGAGGCACCTTTCCGCTCTATTGACAGCCCCCTCACCCCCCCCTGAACTCACAGAATAAAAACAAAAAGCTGCATTCATGTGTTTTTTTTTTAATTAAGACTCTGGTATTATCAGGCTTTACAAGGCAGAGCCAATGCACTGATGAATTGCCTTTTAATTAAGCTTTCCAAGAAACTTTTGAAGACTCCAGATTAAATATGGTCTCTGATTTTTGCAATTTTTCTTTTTAAACGAATGGGTTTAGTTGTTTCCCCTGTGCTAGATAAATAAGTAAAAAGTCATTATCTGGGGGAGATAGCTGCTGATTTTCCTCTTTCAGGGCATATTGGCTATGTATATTTTTCGGGGGCTAATGGTGCGTGGGAATTTGCTGAATATTTGGCATTGGCGTGTGACAGCCCACAAGTCACTATGGGGCACTGTGAAGCAGGAAGAGGTGTTATAAACTCAGTTGATGGCCTTCTCCCCTCTGTCAGTATCGAGACAATGCTCTAGCTTGGTGCTAGGAGACGCTGTGCATCTGGAACAGTCACTCTTCAGATGTAGCTTAGATTGTAAGCTCTCTGGGGCCAGTACTGTCTTTATATTCTATACAGCATCTAGCATAATGGGGCCCTGCTCCATGACTGGGGCCTCTTGGTGCTTCGGTAATATACACAATAACGGTAATAACAAGTATCAGAGGGTAGCCGTGTTAGTCTGGATCTGTAAAAGCAGCAAAGAATCCTGTGGCACCTTATAGACTAACAGACGTTTTGGAGCATGAGCTTTTGTGGGTGAATACCCACTTCCTCAGATGCATGTGGATCTAATAACAAGGCTAAGCTATTCAAATGTGGGAGCTCAGAGGTAGACCCTCCATCATTAGGCAACTGAATAAGCAATGGCCTGATTTTCAGAGCAGTCGAACATCTTCAACTTGCATAGACTTCACTCTGAGCTGCGGGCGCTCGGCACTTTTTAGAACCAGCCTGTCTTTATTTTAGGTGTCTTAGGTGAGTAAGGGGCAGCATGGAGCTGTGCTGTCGCAGAGCAGAGAAGGGACTCAGTTAAGACTCATAGTGGCAGTTTCAATATTGCCAAAATCATGAGATTGGCTTAAAAATCATGAGTTTTTTTTTTTAAATAAGTAAAGTTCAGGTCATTATATTTGCATACTGGTGTTTGGGCCTTTGTAGGTCACATTTTCTCCACAAACAGGATGGCTAGAAATAGAGTGGGGGTATGAAACAGTTTTTTCCATCCCATGAGAGTTTTTGAGATGTCAATTCTTTTCCCCATCCTGAATTGGGATGAAAAGTTGAAATCTCAAAAATTTTCACAAATTGATGATGTGAAAATAATCCTGGATCGGGTCAATTGGAATATTTTGATCATTATGAACATTTTTTTTGGTTGTTTTAAAAATTGTAATGTTCATCATTACCTAAAATTTCTAAATGAAAAGTGGTTTGGAACCATAAAATAGAGCTTATCATTTTGAATAAATCAAAATGGGACTTTATGACACTTTTGAAAATGTTTCCAAAAAAATGTTGAAGTGGGAGATTAGTCAAAAATGACCCTTTCCCGTGAACAATTTCGTGTTTGATTAAAATGTGTAGTTGGAAAATTCCCAAATTCCAAACTGTCTCTAGCTAGAAACTTGCTTTTTTGACATAAACAAAAACTGAAATTCTCCCTTGACTCCAGGAGCTGGGGATTTAGGAAAAAATACCCAATTATGTGGATCACAATAGAATTGTGAGAACTGGTAACACTGCAGCTGGGGCCCTGGCTCCATGGGGAAAGTAAATAGCTCCAGCCCTTTTCCTGGTGCAATATTCCCTCCTCTGTACCAGTTTAGCCTTGTTGGTTGGTGCACTGGACATTGTAGCCAGGCTCCCCTTAGTCCCCACCTCTTCCTGCTCACTCCCCCGCCCACCAGCATGGGAAGATGAGTAACAACTTTGTGGCAGTTCCTCTACCTGCTGCTTTGATAACTGCAGAATGAGGTTGAGTTACACACCCCTCACACACCTCTTTTCATGAATGTACAGCAAGGGAGCATGACATGCCACCAAATTTGAAAATACTGGCCAAAATGTGTAGCCAACGTCCCAACCACTTACGGTCACTAAAGATCTGATGACACTTTTCCTAGGAGCAGGGGCATTACCTTCATTTCTTGATCAGCTTTGTTAATTGTACTCTACTTCCTTAAATCTGCCTTGCAGTTTCAAATGGCTACTCTATTCCTCACTTCCTGTCTTAAACTATCATGCCATTAAGCAGCTGCCTCATTCCAGTGATGAGTGAAGTATGTCCCATGCCTTGGGATCCTTCTGGCTAAAACACACGGTGCCTGCATGAACTGACAAGAGATTTAGAAGAAGAAGAAACTTACCCCACACTTCACAATTAAAATGATGATTAAACACTAGCAGCAAAGAAAAGCCAATGATCCATGAAGCAGCACATCATACACCCTGTCCACAAATAGAAGGATCAAGGAAGGATTTGGGCAAAAATCCCTGCATAGTGTTTGCATTTAATGTCTTTGTTTTACCTGTCTTATGCTTCCATTTATTTTGCATTGAGATTCAGAAAGGGACCGAACAGCCGCTCGGATGGAATTGCATCAGCTTTCCCTTGGGTATAAGGCAGTGTGTGGTAAACCTCCGAGATACTGAATGGGTAGCCTAGCCCTCTGCTTGCAGCGTATATTATCATTCGTCCTGGAGGCAGTTTCTTGATGTGTTTCAGTTGCCAGGTTTTTTTCCTCTTGGTATTTTCCAGTCGCTTTGATATTAATGCTTGGGCCTTTTATGTGTAATTTTTTGTCCTAGTGGCAACATTTTTAATCCCGTTATTAGCAGATGTAAATGTATCCGTTGGTTTCCAGAGAGGGGAAATGTAGCTGCTCATGGGATCATCATGGATCCTGCCAACAGCTCAGGGGAAGCCTTCCCCAGCTTGGTATGGAACAGTATGATGCTGATGCTAGTGAAGAATGAGAGAGAGCAGAAAATGCATTGTCAGTGGATGTGGTCTACTAGCCACTACTGTGATGGGTACAGGCTAAATGCTATAGAGGAGATCCTGGCATTGCTGAAGTCAATAGTAAAACTGCCATTGAATTCAGGGGGCTAGAATTTCAGCCAATAGGGCTACTCTTGTTCCTAAGTTACAATTTCATGCGGTATGATGGATAGCTAGAACCTTAAAGGAGGACGAGCCAGAGACTCCATGAAGCCCGCTAGACACTTTGCTATTCTCAATCTATTGTGGATGGAAGGGACTCAGATATCGTGGTGACAGGCAATAGTACATGAGCTTAAGGTAGATAGACAGATAGATAAGGAAAGACTGAGCAATAGAGCTTTGGAGGTTTGGTTCAGATGATAGCCCAGAGGTTTAGATGTTTGCCCTGGGCTCTTTGGTATGGAAATCCAGCAGCAAATTTCATGAAATCAAGAGATCCTGTAGTTCCTGGGTCAGCCAGGCCCAGATATACTGAGACAACAGGGATCTTTTGAAGCTTCTCTTTCTAGGTCAGTCTGAAAACAGATGCCACCAAAAGAAAATTAAGCCAACATAAATGGAACCCTTATTAATCCAGTGTGGCTCTGCCTCCTCTAATGGTACGTCTACACAGTAATCAGGAGGTGTGACTGCAGCATGCCTAGGCATACCCAAACTAGCTTTGATCTAGCTACCTCACAGCACAGGTGGCAGAATAGGCTAACCCCTCTGTACAAGTCGACCTACGATCCTGGGTATGTACGCAGGCAGCTAGCCCATGCTGCTATAGCCTTACTACTATTTTTAGCGAGCTAGGTCAATAATTCTAGCTTGCGTATGTCTACACATGCTGCAATCATGCCACCCAATGGCAGTGTAGACTGACCTATCATGGCTAGACCATGTATAGAGATTTATGAGTCTACTACTGTCACTTCGGCCACATCTACATTACAAAGTTATGTCTCAGCCCCTTAGTTTTGTTTAAGACACCTCCTTCCTTTGGGTGGTGGCCAGTTCTTTTATGTGGTGCGAACTCATGGGGACCGTGCATTCGTGTGGCTCCCTTAGCCTATCACCCAGCCATGAACCCGTTTACTGAAGGTATTCAGATGTCCCTCATCACCAGAGCATCAGAGTGCCTCATGACACCCCTGTGAGGCAAAGCGATTGTCGGGAGCTGAGACACAGAGAGGCTAAGTGACTTGCCCAATGCCACCCAGGAAATCTGGGAATGGAACCCAAGTCACTGGACCATCCTTCTTCTAAAGGCTCCATTTGGGCGCTTTCTGGATCAGCACCTGCTTCAGGCTATGCAGTCTCTCCCAGTATCCTCCAATGGGAGGAGAGTGGGATTTCCTGCCAATCAGGCTCCAGCAAGGCCTGCTTCTCCACTCTGCCAGTCCCCTAAACAATCAGGTCTCTGGCAGCAGAGATGGTGTCACAGCACTGCTGCTGGCGCGAGGAGTGGGGTGCTTTACAACTGTAATGACAGAGGAGAGGGGCTGAGAAGGGTCTTTCTTTCGTGGCCCACTCGGCAGCGATTGGTCAGGGATGCAAGCAGGTTCATGCCCTCCTGTCACCTCACAGAGATCTGGAGTCAGACTCCATGACAGAGATTGC
The DNA here is from genome assembly GCF_025201925.1 of Gopherus flavomarginatus. Lineage (NCBI taxonomy): Eukaryota > Metazoa > Chordata > Testudines > Testudinidae > Gopherus > Gopherus flavomarginatus. The sequence continues at coordinate 14,592,542 of NC_066629.1, forward strand.
TTTAGGACTACCCCATCTTACTGTTGCCATTCCAGCCAGCCAGCCATTTTAGGAGGGAGACTGGTATGATTTGCAGCTTCAGTAAAAAAAGGGTGTATGAAGGAGTTAGTTTAACAGAATGCCCTTGTCCTTCTACGCAGCATCCCAATTGTGTCTGATTCCACCCTGAATCACACACACACTCTTAGCAATGGAGCAAAAGACAAGCATAAATCAGGCTGTAAACAAGCTTTAAATCAAGTCTGAGTGTCGTCATAAAAGAGATGTTGTAGCCTCAAATAGAAGTTATGAACCTGATGCAAAATTACTGGGTGAGGTTCTGTGGTCTGTTCTGTGCAGGAAGTCAGACTAGATGATCGTAATGGTCCCTTCTGGCCTTACTCTATGAATCTCTGATGATCTCTCGAACCCAACACCATCAGTGAGGCGAGAACCTGTAACTAACACTGGTCAAAATATGAGGTGAGGGAGTTGCATGGAAAATATGGATTGTTTGGGTGGACATTTGAAAACTGACAAATATTTTGGTATTTAGGCATTTACATTTTTAATAAAATATCAAAAATTGTCTGCAGACAGAAGACAGGTCACAGAAAAAATTGTTTAGCTGAAGCCTATTTTCCATTCAAAACCAGCTTCCCTGCACCCCTTCTGTGTCTGTGACTTCACTGAAGAGTTAACTTGAGTGATCAACACTTGAGTAACTCCTCTCAAGTTAGCCTCGCTCAAGTAAGAGCAGCCAGGCTGAGAAATACCACTCCAGCTGCATGGAGTGATTATGGAAACAGCTGATGAGTTGCTTTAATTGGAACTGCAGCATATACCCCCTGCCGAGCCAGCCAAGTTAAAAGGACCAATGCACTTATGTAAAGTGTTTTTGTGTGTGGATGGGACTTGAGTGAGGGGCAACATTTGAGGTATAACTTGAGTTAACTCTTCAGTGAAGACAAGACCTGTGTTGTTCTTCTCAGCGAGTCCCGAGGAGCTTGCACTGAACAACTACACTATTTTAACTGAAACCCAGTTGAGCGAAATAACCAGAGCTTGCTGTCAGCCTGCATTTCTCTGATCTAGGTATACTTAATCCTGCCTCACCATGGGGGGGCTGGACTCAATGACCTCTTGCGATCCCTTCCATCTCTACATTTCTATGCTTCTATCTACCTGCACTCCAGAACACCACCTTCCAAATCTGAGGTGAACCTTAGGATGCTTTAGCCATACCTACATCCTATAGCAGCTTCTCTACACACTTTCAGCACCAAAAGCATTGACATTTATCTCTTGAGCTAAAGCAGTAGCTCCCATGTGACTAAGTAGTAGGTTCTTATCCTCAGGCTTGGCTAGCAACTAGAGGGATAGAGAATAACACCAACACTTTGTCAACATATTAAAACACATGAAAAAACAGGGTAAAGTAAACAATGATAATAATACAATATTAGAAAAACCAAAACTCTGATGTGGTATCGATTCCCCTGCTCCTTTTTTGTCTATTTAGATTATAAATGATTCAGAGCAGGGGGCTGTTGTAATGGGTTTGGCACATTTTTGGGTACTTGGGCTCAATTTTGAAATGAGCTCTGCTCCCATCTATGTGATAAATTTGAAAAGAGCCCCGCATGACGGGGACAGGTGTCTTTTGCAAGCCTGGCCCCAGTTGTGGATTTGCATTTGAAAATGTCTTTGAACTCTTTGGGCAAATCTGGCCCTATGTAAATAGGGAATCCTAATAGGAAGCTTGCAGAATAGCCAAGGGCCTCGACAAAACCCTGCATCACGGAGAAGGCACTTCCAACTGTGTCAAAAACCCTAATGAATGCAGGACCCCACCATGTGGCATTTAATCATTTGGGCCTCATAGGTGGGCATTTACCAGCCCCCTTCTCTGCTCCCGGCTCTAATGTGAACAGACACTGCCTTGCTTATCGAATGCAATTTACCTATTCCTGCCTAGCTCAAGAGAACGGTACAGTCTGACTCCTGGGGCCAATTTCCCTCCATTACATTCAGCAGAGCTGAGAGCTGCTGCTGCTTGGACTAGATAAACATAGGCAGCTCTTTTCATATTGTGTTTGTCGAATGAGCAAGAAATAAATTGAGTTCTAACCACGGTAAATGAACAGCTTGGTGGTACTTTGCTTTATCATAATATATAAACCATCTCTCTCGCTCGAGCCAATGTGCCAGCGCTTCCCCACAGTGGGGATTCCTGTGCTGAGGCTGTGCAAGAAGCATATTATGGGGTATAGTTATGCTTTAAAATGGCATATTTCCCAATTCTCCAGAGCTTGTTAGCATATTTCTGCTGCCTCGTCGTTACTGATTCTCTGATTGCACTGAACCTCCTGCTCTGTGGATTCATAATCTCATTTTGGGGAGGAACAACTTAACATCATGAATTTGGGAAAGGAATAAGTCTGTGTTATTAAATCTACCTTAGGTACTCATGTGGCTTTCATTATCATATGAGCTGAGCAACTCACAGACTTTTAAGGCAGTGAAGTGCTATTACCCTTATTTGACGAAGGAGGAACAGACAGACAGGAAGGCTGCGGACCCAGATCAGTAGCAGAGTAAGGAAGTTAATGCAGCTCTCCGCCTTGCACCTTAGCCATTGGACCATCCTTCCCCTTAAAGGATACAGCCTCGCACATTGCTAGATTAGCTCAGAATGATCACAGATTTTCCTACAAGCATCTGTAACCAAACCCACAGCAGGTGAATTTCATGTGCTTTGAGGATTCTTGGGGGCTGCTTCATGCTGCTTTCATGCAAACAGCAGGCAAGGAAAGGAACCCATGTATAGTGACCCAGGCAACAACAGGGTGAAATAAAAAAAGAAAGTCTAGGCTGAACATTGGGAAAAATGTCCATTGATGAGGGTATAAACTAGCAGGAATGTAACTGATTACCTGTTAATTGCAAAGCAAAACAGAGGGAAAGAGATTATGATCTAGATTATGATGCAATAACTTTCCATGGGAAGCAGTGGAAGTCCCAATTTTTGGGTCATTGGAACCCAGAACAGGAAAAAGACTTGAGAAAATATACTATAGGGCTCAATCCTCCTTGTACAGCCCCAGACATCAATCAGGGCTTTGCTTTCTCTGCCTGTAGAGGTGACTCTAGCCTCATAGGCAATGACTTATAGTGCAATTCCAATTTCCCTCATTCCCTGCAGAGTTTTCCAGCTACTGGTGCTCCCAATATTGAATGCTCCCATTGATTTCCATGAGAGTATGGCCTGCAGGGTACTGGATATTTTGGCCCAGCCGCCCTGCACAATATGATGCTTTTCTGCTATCTCCCCAGCAGCACAGAGTCCTTTGACAGACATCCCAGCTAAGGGAATAAACTTGTTGGAAGAAAAGCCGTCAGTGGCACGGCCAGGGACGTGCAATAGGAAATTGACCTGATGTAATTAAAATCTGTGATCTGTGGAAACGTCCCATGGTTCCAACTAAAAAACAGCCCATAAGACTAGGTAGTGCTGTGGCAGAGGAGTGACTATGACTGGTGGGTAGAATTGTGTGCCCGGATGCTTGGGTTCTAGTCCCAGCTTTGTCATTTGCTTTCTTTAAGTTGGTTAGGCCTGGTCTACACACAGCTATTTTGGCTAGGGGAATGATAATAGTTATACCAGTATAATTTCTGATACGGATGCAGTTGTATCAATATAAAGACACCTCGTACAGTATAGCTTATTCGTCTAATCATGCAGGAATAACTATACTGGTCTATAGGCACCTTTGAACAGGTTATAATACAGCCTGGGGGGGATGGGACATCTTTAACTACACTTGTATAGTTAAAGCTCTATACAACTTTTGTGTGTAGACAGGACAGTGCCTGATCCTGCCCCACTGAAGTGAATGGAAGTTTCCTGTTGACTTTGAGCCCTTAATTGCTTCATGTCTCAGCTATTTCCCAAGCCATAAAACAATACTGAACAGGTTATCCGGTGCTTTGAGATCCTCAGTAGGAATTTGCTGTATAATCAAAGTACAGATCTCCCATGCTAGACTCCCCTTGCCTCCCCTCCCTTGCTCTTTTTTTTTTTTTCTGTTTTGCATTGAAGTTATCCACTGAACAGATGCACTCTGGAAATACTAGGTCTATAATTTCTCTCTTTTTTTATTATTAATGGACTATTAAGTACAGCCTTCTGCTCTGCACTCTTCTGGACCTGCAGTTTGGTTTTGTTACGCAGACAGAGATAGGAGGGTGACGTAATTTGTTTGACTCAGGGTTGCATTTCTTTTTAGAACTGGTGAGTCACAGGTGCTAACGCAACCCCACTTAAGTCAAATGGCCCAACCAAATCTGTGGAGCTCATTAATACGCCGTGCTTCATAAGCTCACTACCACAGCTGGAAACATGTGAGGGAGAATTCAGCACCGCTCCAGACTGAGTTTTTCCCATCATGGCCCCCAGCTGCTGCTAATAAGATCAATGGGCTTCATCCTCCGTTTGCTGTCAAATTCTTGGGACTGGATTCTACAGCCAGATCAGGAAGAATCATAATTAAAATAGAGCACTGGGCACCACTTCTGAGCCCTGCTCTGGCCCCTGTACGCTGCTCTGGCAGTGCATAGGGGCTGCCGAAGAATTCTCCTGGCACCCTCATCAGCATGGAACTGGTACAAGGGGCTTTATGCTGCCCCCACCTCACCCTTGGCACAGAGAATGTCAGGAAGAGGCATGTCCGTAGCACTAAACAGCCCATAGGCTGATCTGGAGAAGTTGCCAAAAGTTAGAGCAGCGTGTGGGGTGCTCTAATTTACTTTTGGGGCCATTTGGCTCCCTGCAGCAGCCCAGAATGTGGGTGGCACAAAAGTGGGGTAAGAGATGCCTTTTCCCTCCACCAGGCTGAGTTTTCTGTACACAGGGCACACAGCTCAGATATACTAGCCACTGGGTTGAGAACTTGTCAGTCTATTGTTGCTTGCAAAGGATGCTCCATTATTCGCTTTACCAAAGCCAGACCCAGGATGACATGTTTTATCTGACTTGACATGATACATGGGAGTGTGGATAAAAGGCTTTGGGGATTCCTCCATCCCTTTAAGGGGGGATGCTTGGGTTTACTAACCCCATCAGTCTTGGGATGATTATAGCCAGAAAGTGGTTAGGGTATGAGCCAAAAACTCAACAACGTGAGTTCAAATCCCTGCTTTGCTATTAACTGTAAGAACCTACATGGGGAACAAATATTTAATAATGGGCTCTTCAACCTAGCTAACCAAGGTGTAACATGAGCCAGGGGCCAGAAGGTGAAACTAGCCATATTCAGACTGAAACAAGGTGTTGGTTTTTAATTAACTGTTGAAACAATTTACCAAGGGTTGTGGTGGAGTCTACATCACTGGTGATTTTAAAACCAAGACAGGATGTTTTTCTAAACAATACCATCACCATCATCAGGGCAAATCCCAAAGGAATGCAGCCTCCTTGCAACTTGAGAGCAACCTGGATCGAAACAGGAATGAATTCAGGGAAGTCTTATGGCCTGTGTAATGCAGGAGGTCGGACTAGATTTTCACAGGGGTCCTATCTGGCCTTGGACTTTATGCATGTCCTGTGTGGCCTTGGGCCAGTCACTTGGCCTGTCTGTAGCACTCTCCTCTCTTTAAAACAGAGATGAGAGGTCCCTGTGTCTTGGGGGTGGGGGGTTGTGAGACTAAATACATCAAAGATTATGAGATGCTCTGATACAATGGGAGTCAGCTAAGGACCATCAACAGAATGTAAAAACAAACTCCAGGGTTGGTATGGATGCAGCCGACCTCAGGAACTTGGTGGCAATATTCTGGGCTGGCCCCATATCTGATTATCTTGTGTGCGAGCCATTTGAGGAGTTCTACTCTCCAGCTGCCTAGGTAAGATGGAGAAGACTCCAGAGGCGAGGAATCGGGAACTTCAAAGAATGAGCCAAATATTAAGAAAATGGGTAAACATTGAGACTTTTTATAACCTGATACACCCCATTGATTCTATGATTGATATCACTGGCCTAAGACAGCACAGATGTTGCTCCTGTGTCTCTGATGTAAATCAGTTTGATGCAGGAGACTAGCTTGGGGGTGAAGGATGGGAGGGGAGAGCAGAGTAAGTCAGAAGTAATCGATTAATGCCTGATAGGAACAGAGTCCATTATGTCAGAGGGGAGTAAAAAGCAACAGCCACCATAGGCTACTTTGCACCGATAACAATAATCATCACTGTTTCTATGCAGGGCCATCAACTGGAGACACATTCATTGAGGCTGCTGCTCAGGACGGAGTAGGAGATTGTATCAGATTTTCAGAAAGGCTGTTTGGTGTCAGAATGACGGCTTGAGTAAATCATTCCATTTGTCACCCTTCATGCCCGGGAATTGTGCAGTGATTAGGGAGGGTCAGAGGCACAGTGGGAACGCGGGATGAAAAGAGGGAAGGTTCTGTAATAGCGACAGTGTATAGAGTGAGTGAGAGGCATGCAGCCTAGGCATGCACTGGGGGTGCAGGCTATTGAGAGGTGAGAAGTGTCCTGTGTTGCGCTGAGGGGGGCAGAGCATGGAGAGACCCTTGCTCTTGGGCTCATCAGCCATCACTTTCCCACCTGCTGTACTTGGGCAGACCTTGCTCCACAAGTGTTTGCTGCAGTAGCTCCAGCCCCCTGCTGCGAGTCCATCAGAAATGCAGAAACACACACATACACAAACTCCTTGGCTGTTCCGAGCCCTCTCCCGAAGGAGGCCTGATTTTCCCATCGTGCAGTCACTCACCCAGATGGCATACACTGAGGTTACACCCCCCCTCCATTGGGTGTCCGTACACTGTGACATTAGGGCAGGGAATTATCTTCATGTTTTATGCTTGAATTTTCTCTCCGGTCTCAGACGCAGCGAGGAAATGGCTGGGGACAAACTCCAAGACTCCAGTGGAAATTTACCAGCTAGGCTCTGGGCCGTCTAGCTCTCAGCTCGCTCATAAACGAGAAGCCAGGCTTATTTCACCTTCTTAAGTAGCTTCCAGGAACCCTGACAGTTTTCCAAGCTCAGCTCGCCAAGGGTGAAAATGCTTCTTGGCCTCTTGAGCAACGTTCCTGAGGGCCGAAGGCTCTGTGTTATTTGGCTGGGTTGTCATGCGTTTCCCATCAAGCCCCAGGCGCTGCTGGCTTGGCAGAGGGCTGGGCTCTAAGCCACACAGTCCGTTACCCGGCTGTATGTCAAGGTTCTCCAGGGAATTGATCTGCAAAGAATTGGCTCTCAAGTGACTGGAAGCCTGTCCTAGAGCAACCAGAGATACTTGCAGCCAAGGTGACAGATCCTGCAATCTTTGGAGCCGTATTGTATGAAGTTTGTGTGTTGCTATGGGTCAGGGAGACAGTTCACACAGCTCCTCCAGGAACCAAAGCCAGTACATGTGAGTGGGGGAGGTGATTAAGGTGAACCTATCTGATTGTAAACACCTCCAGACAGGTACTGCCCCTGGGAAGGCTGATGTACACTGGTCAAACTGGGTTTCCTAGAGACCGACAGATAACAGGCTTCTTATATAAAAAGTCTGCATTTAAACTGACTTGGGAGCCTTCTCTTTCTGATCCAGCTGTCCAAGGTGGGGCCCAGCCCCTGCAGAAGGGCTGAAAAGCTTTTGGCGACCTAGCCCGTTAACAGCTGGGTGAGAGGATCCGAGAACTTTCCCAGCATGTCTGGGGATGGAAACGCCAGCTTGGGTCAGTGCATGGCTGTGGGTGTGACTCTACTGCCACCTGGTCACTGCACGGCGATATTGCAGCTTGGCTGGGCACTGCTACCAGAGGAATGCCAGAGAACACGTCTGCCAAGTGCCCAGGCTGTACCCTTTGGGCAGAGAGCAGCTTCCACCTGTGTGGAGCTTTGGGGCTGCCTCTTAGCTCACCTGACTGAGCCACCACCTGCGGACCAGGAGGGTCCCTGTTGGAGTCTTGTCAGGGCAGCAGTAATCTGGAAGAGGCATTTGCACGGACCCTTTGCCTGTCTCTGTTGGTTGAGTGGCAGCGGAAGTAGGGATATGGGTCTGCTCAGCTCCCCAGTGAGGAAGGAAGAATGGATTGCAGTTAACACAGGCCAGAACTCCTTGCCAGGCCTCCTCATGGCCCAGTGATGTTCTTGTAGCCCCAGATCCAAGGCAGCATCCTCAGCGCTGGCTGTAATACAGCGCAGACACTGCTCCGTGTCACATTCCCATGGGGAAGAGGGTGCTGGAGCAGGGACACCTGATGTTAAAACTGCCTGGAGTCGGGTAGGACAGCACGCTGCAGCCCCCTGCCACACCCCCTTGTGGCAGTGTGACATGCAGCAGCCCCATGGCACGCCCCCTTGTGGCAGTGTGACATGCAGCAGCCCCATGGAACGCCCCCTTGTGGCAGTGTGACACACTGTAGCTACAGCATCACCTGGCAGTGCCAAACTCTGAAGCCGTGCCCCTGCATGGCAGTGAGACAAACTGCAGTTCCACAGCCTCATCCCCTCTTTGCTCACGCCCTCTCTTGGCGGCATGACAGGACTGCATCCATCCTGGACCAGCTGCACCGGCAGTGCCATCTCTCAGCAGAGATGCCACATTGCTCTGACTGCTTCGGCTGAGCTATGCTGTGGTACTCAGGTGGGGTTGAATGGGGTCTCCATGTCCAACCTTGTGATGTGTAACTTGGCTGGTGGGTAGCGTCATGAGGAAAGACAGAGCATTACAGAGCTGGAGTAGCTGTCGGCCGGGGGTGCCAGAAGAGGAGAGCCTAGGAGGGGTCACACCAGCAATGAATGGACTCTTCTACATAGTCCCTTGTGCTTTAGGAGATTGCAGTGCTTCAGCTGAGTCTTATCTGCTCTGGGTGCATTTCATCACCTCCATGAAGCACTTTTCATAAAGAGCTTTGTCCCCATTTCTTTTCCCAGTGCAAAACCTCTCCAGTGTCTGGCTGCATATAAATATGTTGCTGCACTCCACTCCAGAAGCAGCTGCATTTCAGGGCTCCTTTTAAAAGCTTTTGGTCTGCAGTTCCCACCCTGCAAGCTTCACATATCCTGGTTCCCCAAATCCTCATCCTCTTTTGGGCCAATTCCCTCCATCTCCTGGTTCTCATCTCCAGCGAGGGAAAGGGAGATCAGAGGGAGGTTCTAGCAGTGGTCACGTGCAGATCTGACAGGATATCTGGCTGTAGCATGGGGAATCAGATTGGGACTTTCTGACCATGCTCTTCTCATGTTCGCTGTAGTTGTGCCCCCTGCTGGCCTCTTGGAAAACTCATAAAAACAGTCAATTCCCAGGGACATAAGCTGTTTTTTTTCCCCCAGAGCTTTCACAGATACAACATCTGGCTTTTCCTCTGCATCTCGCAGGGAGAATCAAGAGGGGTGGAAAGAGCCAAATGGCCAAAAAAGCTAATACAATCCTGGGATGCATAAACCAGGGAATCTCGAGTAGGAGTAGAGAGGTTATTTTACCCCTGTATTTGGCACTGGTGGGACCGCAGCTGGAACCCTGTGCCCAGCTCTGGTGCCTGCATTTCAAGAAGGATGTAGATAAATTGGAGAGGGTTCAGAGAAGAGCCATGAGTGATTAAAGGATTAGAGAACATGCCTTACAGTGATCAACTGCAGAAACTCGATCTATTTAGCTTAACCAAGAGAAGGTTAAGGGGTGATTGATTACAGTCTGTAAGTACCTGCATGGGGAACAAATATTTAACTAAGGGCTCTTCTGTCGAGCAGAGAAAGGTCTAACACGATCCAGTTGCTGAAAGTTGAAGCTAGACAAATTCAGACAGGAAATAAGGCATAAATTTTTAATGGTGAGAGGAATTAACCACTGGAACAACTTACTGAGGGCCGTGGTGATTTCTCCATCACTGACAATGTTTAAATCAAGACTGGATGTTTTTTTAACAGATCTGCTCTAGGAATTATTGTGAGGCAGTTCTCTGGCCTGTGTCATACAGGAGCTCAGACTAACTGATCTCAATGGTCCCTTCTGGCCTTGGAATCTATAATCTATGAAAGCAAAGCTCTCAGAATTATTCCCAAGCTGCTGCTGTCGCTGCCCCATGGGAAGTCAATAAGAGTAACCACTGCATTCTGACCCTGCCACAGGAGCTGAACACATGATGAGCATGACGCTCCCCAGCTCTGCTGAGACCAATAGAAAGTGAGAGGGGCTGTGGGGGCCATCAGGCTGGCTGATAAAATGTCTCTCCATCTCTCTAAATTCTTATGTGGCATGTAGTATCTGAGCATCTCATAGTCCGGACCCATCAGTGGCCTACACCCTTTCTACCTGAGTTATATGATGCAATTAAATTCAGCAGGAGTGGATCTGGGACCAGCTTCCATATCAATGAAGCAGGGTTGGCCCAGGCCCCCCAACAATTTGGGATGAAAAACAGCTTTTCAAACTAAGTGAAAATATTTGCAAAAAAGGTTTGTTTCCTCTGATTTTTTTTTTTAATTCAACAAAACAAATTGAGAGGGAAATGTTCATTTCTGACTGACTTCCTATCCCATCTGTTTCCTCCGTTCCCTCCCTCCTTTTTTTTTCCACGGGGAGGGAATTAAAAATGAACCCAAAACTAAAACAATTCGGTGTGAAGCAAAATGAAAACAATTGGTTTGATTTGTTTCACTGAAAGCTCTCCATTAAAAATTGTCATTTCTAGAATGTTCCAGGGAAAAACTTTCCATTTTTCAAGCAGCCCAGCTTAATGAGTCTGCTGCAGTATTGAAACAAGTCAGCATTCACTATTGTTGTATGTGATTTTTATATTGCATAGCTATTCCTCTAGATGGCAACAAAGCTCTTCTAAAGAACATTCCTGCTGACAAGTAAATAGAGTGCTATAGTAATGTAGGGTCAGGAGTATAATGCTATTGCTGAGCAATCTTTTTCATTACATCCCTTGTTTTCTGATGCTCATAACTTTTGGCAAGAATAACCTTCTGCCCTGAAAATTTTCATGCCCAGAATTGATTGACTGATTATTTTTTTCTGCGTGTTAGCTGAAGAATGGGATTTCTGTCTAGCACCAGCACTGATCAGACAAGAAATCAAATAGGGAGAGATGATTGGAGCCCTGATAGCTTCACTCACTGTGACATAATCCATCAGTGTGGGCCCAGTTCAGCAAACCTCTTAAGCTCCTGCTTAACTCTCAGCAGGGGCTTAAATGTTTGCAGACCTATGGAATGAACCTTGCTGGCATGACTGTGGTGGGTGCTTTGCAGGCTGCACTGTTGCCTGCTCTTCCATCTAGCAGACAAAAGTCTAATGCGATGCAGTGCCTGGCAGTTAAAGCTAGACAAGTTCAGATGGGAACTGAAGCATGCGTTTTTAACGGTGAGAGTAATTAACCCCTGGAACAATGTACCGAGGAGGGGGGTGGAGTCTCCATCACTGACCATTTCTCAGTCAAGACTGGATTTTTTTCTGTATGATTTTCTCTAGGAATTATTGGAGGTTAGTTCTCTGGCCTGTGTTGTACAAGAGGTCAGACTAAATGATTCCAGTAGCCCTTGGAATCAATGACACCACAGCTCTAGGTGCACTTGGGCTAATGTTTCTTTCTTAGGGTGAAATTTATCTTGTGCACCGAGCAGCCCTTCAGGTATCCAAGTGGTGCTCAGCCCTTGTGCTGAATCTCTGCGCAGGGATGAATTTCACCCTGAAGGAACATCATTTCTGTTTGGTGTATCCTCTCTTCTCATCTTGTGCTTAGACGGTCACCTCTTTGGGGCAGTGATTCTTTTTGTTCTGTGCCTAGCACCATGGGGTCCATGATCAGGGCTCCTAGCTGCTACCGTCACACAGATAATAACAACGCACAATATTCAGGTAGTTACACACATCATGGGGGTGTTGAAAGAGCTGCTGAAGTTTATACGGTGCTTTGAGAGGCGCTATGTGCAGGCGCAGAGCTCTGAATCGCAGGAACCTTGAGACAGCTGTCTGAATGTGATGTATGTCTCTGCACATTGTTTATGCTGCAGTCTCCATCCCTGGGGATTTGCTCTTTTTTCTTTTCCATAAATGTTGCTGTTTAACACACTTTCATGTGGGATCACTTTAGATCCCGGGATTTCTGCCACTTAGAAGGCACCACGTATTTTGTACAAACCAAGGTAAACATAAAATTCTCCCCAGGAGAGGGACGTATGTTTTGAAACCTAATGTTTCCCTTGATCTGGGTTTCACTGTGGTGCAGCTTGTTCAAAATCTCAGTCCCTGGAGAACCACAGGTTCACCTGTTGTGTACTGTGACTCCCATGTTATGGCTGAAAGCAGTCTGACACCCATTTGTGATACTTGGCCCTTGTTACCATCTCATCTGAGTACCTCCCAACTTTTAACATGTGCACTCTCAACCCTGCCTTGTAAGCTTGGGCAGTGCTATCATCCTTGTTTTACAGAAGGGGAATTAAGTGACCTGCCCAAGGCCAGGCAAGAGATTTGTGATGGAGCAGAGCCTTGAACCTAGGTCTACTAGGAGTGAAAGCACTGGATCATCCTTGCCCTTATTCTCTCTAACCCTAAAGAAAGGGAAGGTCATTGTGAAACCTGGTCTCAACCCACCTCGAGCTGCAGCCACTCCCCTACTGGGAATCTGTGTCTTAAACCGCATCCCACACCCTGTGGTGCTTTTGTGTCCCTCCGTTGGTGGCTAGGTCACATACAGAGGTTGAGCTCTAGCTATTTTGCTGCCCCAAGCACGGCAGTCAGTTGGATTCGGCAGCTTGCCTGAGGGAGGTCTGCCGGTCCCACAGCTTCGGCATACCTGCTGCTTAATTGCCGCCAAATCTGTGGGACCGGCGGACCTCCCTTAGGCAAGCCGCCAAATCCGCCTGACTGCCACCCTCGCAGGGACCAGCAGGGCGCCCCCTGCAGCTTGCTGCCCCAGGCACACGCTTGGCACGCTGGTGCCTGGAGCTGCCTCTGGAAAAGAGGTGTCCTGATTTAAGGTCCTGAGGTCCTAGGTTCAATCCCTACTGCTGATGACCTAGCTGCTGTGCAGTGTAATTCAAACACTGTAGAGAAGTGGATTTCAACATCTGATTTGTGGGTCACTGTTCACTACAGCAAATCACTATTCCATGATACAATTACAAGAGGTATTGCTAAATAGATGTCAATTTCATGATGATTTAACATTTCAAAAAATGAGATGCACTTACACTCCAGGCCATTTACTATTCCATCTTCTCCTATATGATGGACACCATTAAAGCTAGGGTCAGATTTGTTAAAGGTATTTAAGTGCCTAAAGATGCAGGTAGGTATCCAGTGGGATTTTCAAAGGCACCTAAGACCCAGATCCTTAAATATATTTAGGTGCCTAACTCGCATAGGTGACTGAACACTGTTGACAGTATGGGCCCTGGCTCTGAGGTCCTGTAAGTAAGACGCTTCTCTTCCTCCTTGACAAGAGGAAATGCAAAAGCCAAGGAATGTTCGGGATCAAGGCATTGCTTCAGCAAAACAATGCAAATGTGTGCTTGACTGAAGCAGGTCTAATTGAAGTTAATTGGAGTTAAGCACATGCTTACGGTTAATCATGTGCTTAAGCACTTTGCTGTGTTAGAACCTAAATCCTGCTTCCTGTGACATCTGCGCAGCCCTAGCAAACGCAAACTAAGCAAGTTAAACTAAGTCGTATTTCTAAGCGGGTGACTCTCAAGGCTTTAAAAGTGAAATTGGCCAGCCCTGTAACAGTTCCATCTCTTTGTTCGTGCCATTGAGCCGAGAGGAAATTGAGGGGAAAGGGGGTTTATGATGGAGGATTTATTGGCACACCTGCCTTCCACTTGCTCCGATTTCTCCTCTCGCTTTTTTGCATCTGGGCTGGTATTGCGTCTGGGCTGGTATTCTTCTGGGGATGAGTGGATGGAAAATAGGGACATTTCAACAGATGCCCCCAGCCTCGGTGGCAGGTAGGAGTCATTTTCCTCTGAGACAGCATTTCCAGGGCCTAAGTGGTCCACAGACAATCTCCTATGTGACACATTAAGAAGGGGGATTGTCAACTGTCCTGATACAAGGAAGGAAGGGTCTTTAGCTGTTTTGAATGAGACCCCAGGTTCCCCAGTGGCTCAGGGAGTGTGGGGGAGATTACAGTTGATCTTAATCTGCCTGTTAACTCCCTTGATTAAGAAAAGAGACGAATGGAGAATGAAGAGTGTCCTAACTGTTGCACGGATACGTGGTGCTGGACTTCACAGGTTAACCAGCAACAGTAATACTCCTTTGAATTTATTCGCCACTTTTAGGCCCCGGTCCTGCAAACACTTATACACATGCTAAACTATATGGCACAAGTTTTTTCACTGGGCTGGACCCTCAACTGGTGTAAACTGGTGTAGCTCCATTAAATCAGCAGAACTATTTCTGACTTCCACTAGCTGAAGATCTGCCCTGAAGACTTCAGTGGGACTGCTCTTCTATGTAAAGCGGTGCATGTGATAACAGCTCCGCAGGCGTGTATTCCTGGGGACAGCCGAGTACCTTGATGTGCCAAATTATAATTGAGATCAAGCAGGTCCGGAGCCAGCTCTGAAGCGGAGAGCTGTACCTAGGGTTACCGCCTGGCTGGTTTTTAACCAGCCTAGCTCATTGTTGTATTGTCTTGCCAGGTAAAAGATTTAATGTGCAGGAGGATTTTAAGTTCGGACACTTACGAGCCCTCTGCAGTACATGCTCCTGGAGTCTGGACTGTGGTGCCATGTTAGGATAAGGTAAGAAAAATTATAAAATAACATGCAAAGATTGTATATATATGTGTGTGTGTGTATACACGGATCTCTAAAACATTTCAGTAATGATTAGCTGTCAGGGACATTGGACCCTTTTTGCTGATGGGAGTGGGGTTGGTGTCTGTGGCCAGTGTTAATTTTTGTTGGCCAGGGGTGGCAAGTAGCTGTTTCTTATGCATCTTGGAGGTGTCTCGGACCCAGAGCCTCTGTGGATCGGGCCCCTCCAGGTAGGGTCATATAACACACACTGACCTGTGCATTATACCTCAACAGGAGCTGTCCCTGGGCATGCACTGCAAGATTGGAAAGCCTAAGAACAAACAGTGCAAGGAATTTTCAAACAGAAAAAAATTGAATCCTTCTAAGGTGAGATCAATGCATTCAGCAGCCATAAAAGGGCTGGGAAATAGCTTGAGGTGAACAAAGGATTCACTGAATGGGACACTGATGCTGGCAAACAGCACTAGTGACACCAGTGAAATGGACTAAGCCTGCCATTGGTTGGAGGCACTGAAATGTACCGTGCTGAACATCCCCCCCAGGCAAAGGCCTTGACTCAGAGGGAAGGCCATTTATCAAAAGGCCAGTGAAGAAGGCTCTGCTCTGCTGAGCCAATCAAATGGAAACTGGGCTTCTCATAGGTTACCACCACTCCTGGATGGATTCCATTTTAAGGCACAAAATGTGGCACATTGCTAGCCCATAATATGCCCAATTCCTTTGGCTAGTTAAAAAGAATGATACAACAACCCCAGAAGTAGAGGCTCTGAAAGCAGCATTGTCATTACCCAAGTTTCAGTAAAATGGGCCTGACCCGGATCTGGTGTAAAACAATGTATCTCCCTTGAAGGGAGCTGTGTTTATGTACACAAGCTGAAGATCTGGCCAGTCCCATTCGCACAGGCCAGAGACCACATGAATTATAGGAAGCAGTGTTTATTTAAAGATACCAGATGTCATAACGATACTGGAGTGGAATGGAAGAGGAGAAGCAATTGCATCAGAAGGTTAAAAAAATACAAATCCACCTTCTTGCTAAGTTGGTCCGATGGTTAATCACGCTCTCTATTAAAAAAATTGTGCCTTATTTCAAGTCTGAATATTTCAAGCTTCTGCTTCTGGCCACTGGATCATGTTACAGACTGTTTCTTTCTACAGACTGTTTACCAAGTCACCCCTCAACTCTCTCTCTGTTAAATTAGATAGATTTCAGCTCGTTGAGTCTGTCACCAGAAGGGATGTTCGGAAATCCTTTAATCATTTTCATGTTTTTTCTATGGATCCTCTCCAATTTATCAACATCCTTCTTAAATTGTGGACACCAGAACTGGACTCAGTATTTCAGCAGCAGCTGCACCAATGCCACATGCCAAGGTAACATAACTTCTCTACCCCTACTCAAGGTTCCCCTGTTTATGCATTCAAGGATTGCATTAGACTTTTTGGCTACAGTGCTGCACTGAGAATACATGTTCAGCTGATTATCCACCACGACCCTCACATTTTGTTCAGAGTCACTGCTTCGCACATCATGTACGTATGGCCTACATTTTTTGTTCCTTGATGAATACATTTGCATTTAGCCATATTAAAACACATATGGTTTGCTTGCACCCAGCTTCCCAAGAGATCCAGATTGCTCTGTATCAGTGATCTGTCCTCTTCATTATTTACACTCCCCCTCCACCCCCAATCTTTGTGTCATTTGCAAACTTGATCAGTGATGATTTTATGTTTTCTTCCAGGTCACAGATAAAAATGTTAAATATCATCAGGCCAAGAATGGATCCCTGCGGTACCCCCCACTATCAGCATACCCACTTGATGATGATTCCCCATTTACAATTACATACTGAGACCAGTTTTTAATCTATTTAATATGTGTCATCTTAATTTTATAGACACAAGGTGGATGAGACAATATATTTTATTGGACAAACTTCTGTTGGTGAGAGAGACAAGCCCTCGAGCTTACCCAGAGCTCTTCTTCAGGTCTGGATTGTCTTTTTGAGGCTAGACCTAAAGAAAAGTTAGTTCTGTGTGAGCTCGAAAGCTTCTCTCTCTCACAAACAGAAGTTGGTCCAGTAAAACCTATTACTTCACCTACCTTATTGCCCTAATATCCTGGGACTGACAAGACTACAAAAACAATGCATATGTTAATTTTACTCATAGACTCATAGACTTTAGGGTCAGAAGGGACCAATATGATCATCTAGTCTGACCTCCTGCACAAAGCAGGCCACAGAACCCTACCCATCCACTTCTATAACAAACTCCTAACTTATGTCCGAGTTATTGAAGTCTTCAAATTGTGGCTTGAAGACCTCAAGCTGCAGAGAATCCACCAGAAAGTGACCCATGCACCACTCTGCAGAGGAAGGCGAAAAACCTCCAGGGCTTCTGCCAATCTGCCCCAGAGGAAAATTCCTTCCCGACCCCAGATATGGCGATCAGCGAAACCCCGAGCATGTGGGCAAGACTCACCAGCCAGCACTCAGGAAAGAATTCTCTGCAGTAACTCAGATCCCATCCCATCCAACATCCCATCACAGACCACTGGGCATACTTATCTGCTGATAATCAAAGATCAGTTGCCAAAATTAAGCTATTTCATCATACCATCCCTTCCATAAACTTATCAAGCTTAGTCTTAAAGCCAGATATGTCTTTTGCCCCCACTACTCCCCTTGGAAGGCTGTTCCAGAACTTCACTTCTCTAATGATTAGAAACCTTCATCTAATTTCAAGTCTAAACTTCCTAGTGTCCAGTTTATACCCATTTGTTCTTGTGTCTACATTGGTACTAAGCTTAAATAATTCCTTTCCCTCCCTAATATTAATCCCTCTGATATATTTATAAAGAGCAAGCATATCCCCCCTCAGCCTTCTTTTGGCTAGGCTAAACAAGCCAAGCTCTTTGAGTCTCCTTTCATAAGGCAGGTTTTCCATTCCTCGGATCATCCTAGTATCATTCTAGATTTTTAAAATCAAAATATCGGGCTGTACCAAGTCAAACACCTTACATCAACTCTATTGCCAAATTTGTAATCTCATAAAAAATGTCAAGCTAGTTTGACAGAATCTATTTTCCATTAAACCATGTTGACTGGTATTAATTATATTACTGTCCTTCAATTCTTTATTAATTGAGTCCCATATCAGCTGCTCCGTTATCTTTCCTGGGATCAAGGTCAGATTGACAGACCAATAATTACACAGATCATCCTATTTATCCTTTTTAAATATTGGCACAACACTAGCTTTCTTACAGTCTTCTGAAATTTCCCATGTTCCAAGACTTGTGAAAATCAGCATTAATTGTCCAGGGAGTTTCTCAGTCAGATCTCTTAAAATTTTTGGTTGCAAGTTATCTGGACCTACTGATTTAGAAATGTCTAACTTGAGTGACTGCCATTAATATCCATCCTTAGTTACTGTTGGAGATGAGAGTATTTCATCATAATCTCTTTTGACTATATCACCTGTTTTTAGTGGCTTTCACCAGATAATTCAGAGGGAATGAACAGAACAGAGCAATTATTGAGTGATCCATCCCCAGTTGTTCATGCCCAGCTTCTGGCACTCAGCGGCTTAGGGTATGGGGTTGCATTCCTGACCATCTTGGCTAATAGCCACTGATGGACCTATCCTCCATGAATTTCTCTAATTCTTTTTTGAAGGACTGCCAGCTTTGATTCATCAAATGGAGCACCTAGCCCCTTGAGTCAGCAAAACACATAAGAACAGATGCTTTATTGAATCCAGACCTCAAGTCAGGAGCTACCAAGGAAAAGCCCCTTGGTAGCAGCCCATATCTCAGAAACAGATGATCTTGTTGTTCTGAGTATAAGACCCCCACAGTCTAGAACCCTGGCCTGCAGAACTACCAGGTAATAAATTGCTCCACACTGCTACCCAGCAGTATCTATAGCTAACTTATGCTACACTGCCCTTGACCCACAATGGACTCAGACCACAGGAAGTCCTGCCTCAAGGGTTCTGATAGACAAAAACCTCATGGTGCCTGATTGGCTCCCTGCTCTATATGAACCCAAGGAGTGTTCCATAAAGTCTCTGGCAACAGTATCAGGCTCTCTTGTAGCTGTTATGACTACTTTGTTCCTGAACTCCTGGTGTTGACTGTTGATTTGGACCTTGCCTCCTGACATGGACTCTGACCCTTGATATCCACGCTGGCTTGGAACCTGACTTTGACCTTCTCTACTACTCCCAGCCTCAGGTTTGACCCTGCTCTGATCCTTGGCCCAGGCTGTCCTTGTTAGAGTCCTGACACTGAGTAGCAGTAAATAGAACCCATCCTGTGGGGTGCCCTGGAAGCTGTGGCCGGGAAGGGCTGCATAGCATCTATAGGTATTATTATAGCAAGTACCTCATCAGGACTACTGTACAATTCCCATTCTAACTTCCTGTTTTCAGATTCTCTAACTGTGACCAATTCCTTTTAGGGTTGGATTTCTCTGGGCATGGTCTGTGTCCTTGTGTGCCTTTTTCCTTTCAAGTTTGAGTAAAATTGATTCATAATTGCTTCTGGGGTGTGATACTAATGGATTTTTCTCAGCTGGCATATTAGGGCAGGTTTCTGACCTCTTTGTGCTACTGGGATGGCATGGAGGGCCTGGGAACTGAATACATCTCTTGATCTTAGTGCAAGCCAAGCAAGCACAGTTGTGTTGCCGGCTACAGCCTGTCTCAGGCTTCTTTCTGAAATAACCCTCTGTAACCTTCTTCCTCTCCTCATCTGAAAATATTACCAACTGAATGTTTGACTGCTTTTTCTCTCCATGAATGTAGTTTCCCTGTTATATTTTCTTAAACTTTTTTTTAACTACTCTTCACCTCAGGACTGGGAGCAAGGGAATTCTCTTGGCTTTATTAAAATGAAAATGTTTCCTTCCTCCTACAACTTCCGACTCAAATCCCCTCCATCCTTCTGAAATGCTGTAACTGAGTTCCGCATTCCCTCGGCCTCTTCAACAGTTTCCCAATCTCCCCCCCCCCTCATTTTCCTCCTTTCGTTAAAAGGTATAAAAATGTCACTGCCTCTGAAAACGCAATATCTTTACTCTCATCGTTGGTCTGGGAGACAGGATATGGGGAGGGTGTTAGGTGTCAACAATGTCAGGTTTCACTTCCTGCCCATAATCAATCCAGCATGGGCTTGATAGGCCCAGCTAGGCCTCAGCCCCTCTAGCTAGTCCCTGAAGCTGACCTGAGCTGGGCCCCTTTCACTCAGTTGCCTGGGGAAGAGCAGAACAATAGCAGGCTGTATTCCCAGGCCTGCTAACCCATCTCCAGGGTTATAAAAATGAAGAAAATTTGTCACGATTTGTTCAAATGGCTCGGGAGTAGTTTGTTGGATGATTTCATAGTCTGACTATTAGCTGCAAAGAAATATAATGCCAGGCCCTAGGATCTGCTGTCAGGGATGCAGGAATGGGGGAAAGGCTCGTATAAAAGTTTGGAGCGGGGGGAAAAAATGGAAATGTGGCCTTCTGGGGACCTGGCCTGGCAATCTAGGAGAGTAACTAGGTAAAGCATTTGCAGTGCTCGTGCTGTAGTTATGCATTGGAGCGTTCTGGCAGGCTACTAGTATTCCAGGCCATTTATAGTCAGAGTAAATGGCCATTTGCTGTGGCAGTATCT
This sequence comes from Gopherus flavomarginatus, assembly GCF_025201925.1. NCBI lineage: Eukaryota > Metazoa > Chordata > Testudines > Testudinidae > Gopherus > Gopherus flavomarginatus. The sequence goes on from NC_066629.1 coordinate 14,612,971, forward strand.
TATATGTCTACCTGGTTTTTGCGATATCCTTTCTTCTTTGCTGCTATGAAATGTTACCAGAGCATAATAGTTAGCACGAGGACCGGAGATAGGTGACTTGGGTTCTATTTCTTATTCTAACACTGCTTGTGTGTCTAAAACCTTGGACATGTCACTCTAATCCCTTTGTGCCTCAGATTCCCTGTCTATAGCTAGGTGGCTGTTATCCAGTCTCACAGGAGCATTGTGGAGCTTTGGGATAGCTGGAAGAAGAGTGTTTTAAACCTTATATATAATTGGTTCCCAAATGAGCTGAATAATCCCACCCAGGATTACAACTCTGGATAAACACAGGCTCTGTACTTGCACACAGCCTTATCGGCCCCTCTCTGAGACCCCACTTCCTAGAGTTGCATGAGTATGTCAGAATCTCTGCTTTCATTTTAAAGTAAATTTATAGCACCTGTGGTGGCAAACAAATGTTTGCAAGTGTGACCCAAGTCTAACTACTACAAGGTCTTCTGCCTGAGTCTGCAGAGAGCCTGACCCAGTAACTTAACACCCCATGACCCACTGCTCTAGGAGATGCTGGAGTAAGTGCTTGGAGCTGCTGCTGCTGCTACTCAGGGCATGGAACTCTTTTTAGTCCCTTAGCAGTATGGTCCCTTTTCTCTCCCAGTAGTCCTCTAAATCCCCCTGGGAAAGGAGGGGGCTTCATGACACCATAGCTCATGCAGCAGTGGAACCACGGTGTAGGGACACAGCAGCAGGGTGGAGCATGGGGGACCCATGTGTCATAGCATTGCCTTTGTCATCCCAGATCCGAAGTAAGTGTGGGACATCAGACCCATGTACACCAAGGTCAGTGACAGGATTGTAGCAGGGGGAAAGTGGAGTCAATAAGTGGCAAATCAGGCCCTAACTCTCTGAAGGGCTGGATTTGAATGGACAAGAGAATAAATCGGATGAACTCTGTCGCTTCTCCGTGTGATTGCTCCAGATGCAGCTGATCCACCACACCTCTAGTTATAACCCTGGAGATTCTATAGCTCTGCTTGGCTGAGCGGGGGTGGGATTTAGGATCAAAGAGGTAAATCAGCTTCCATGATGCCCAGTTTCATGCCAGTCTGAATGTTATGACCGTTAGTGACACTTGTAGCTATGTAATGCATGTTAAGAGAAGGATGATCAGCTTATGCCCTGAAGCACAAGATTTGTTCTCTGCAGGTGTCATTAGCTCCCTTCTCTACAGCATTGCACAGTTGTCTTATGTGTCTGGCAGATCCATGTTCCCTCTCGCTCTGATGAAGCAGGCATTGGCCATTGCTAGAAGTAAGGTACCAAACACTGATGGCCTGATGCAGAATCCCCAAACTAATGTAAATGGGAACAACTTAAAACTATCCACAAACCTTTTCATTTGTATAGTGCTGGATCCCAGAGTCCTGCCCAACTCTGTACCATTGAAATGCAGCCACTTCTGGGATGGGAAGGTACTAGGCAATTCGTACATAAGGTTTAATAGGGACGCTGCATACCAGTGAGGGCATGGAGGGGGAACACTCTGCAATGAGACTTACATAAAATAGTGTGCATGATCTTTAGGATCAACATTTCCAGTTCATAGTGAGTTGTGGCATGCGCTCAGAGCAAAACTCCCATTGACATCAATGGGGCCAGGATTTCATGCCAAGGTTTGCAGGCATGGATGGATTGCATGTAATGTCCCTGTAACTGCATGAGCAAATGGGCATTTACATGCTTGAATTTCATCGAGTTGGTGAATATGCATCCTCCGTCTTGCCCTTAATAGACCATGGAAATCAGACAGGGCCTTGGGATGATCATTTCAAATGAGCCTAAGAAAGGTCGACTCCCTGCTCTGGTTGTGGAGGCCTTGGATTCAGTTCAGATTGTGGGTAAAGGCTCAGTGCTTCCCGAGTTGTATCAATTGCCCCTTTGTGGACACTGCAATCACACGTGTGACTGCAGCCCAAGTAGCTTCTTTGCAGGCTAATCCTGGGAGTAATTACCCAGGATTGTGGGTGGGTTTATATAGCCAGATGTGAAGTGCCTGCTGCCACAGCTTCACTGCTCAGGGACACAAGCTAGCTAGCGTAAATCTAGCCCTGCTTTGTCTATACAAGATTCAGTCACACCCCTGGGTGTAGACCAACTCTATGTGATAGTTCTAGGGGCTAGCTCATCTCAGCGGCACACTCAAACAGTAAGGGGCACAGTTCCAGAATGGACATGCCTGGCCATATGCCTGCAATAAGATGAAATATTCACTGCTGTCTTCTCAGCCATAAATTTCTGCCTCATCAGTACAGGAGTTCCAGGCTGCAGGGAAGGGGGGATTGGGTGGGTGAGGTGAAAGGGGGGCTCCCAGCATGATGCATGTCAAAGCAGGGAAGGTCTAGGCAGGTCACAAGTCAGTCTTTCCTAACTGTTCCAATGTGTTTGCAGAAAGGTCTAACTGCCCTTGCTGGGGTGTAATAGGAGCATCAAGTTTCATTAGGGGGAGGTGAGGAGAGAGGCCTTCAGCAAAGCAAGACTGAGCTGTTTGGACTCCGAATAAGAAAAAGTTGATGTAATGTGAGTGGCATGTTGATGTATTAATGTCCCTGTGGCATTTGAGAAAACAAAAGTTTGCATCCATGAGGTCAACTATTCATGTGCATCTATGAACAGACAGTTGCTGGTGCTCCTTTAAGAGCAATCCCCATCGTCGTCCTTGGGAACCAGAATTTACCTGCCTGCAAAGGAGAGGGGAGGGAAACATACTGCTGGGCGTTCTTCATCAAAGCATTAACATTCAATAGGGAAGTCCATGACAAGGAGCTTCATTGATCAGGTCTGCACTGCCAGGGTATCCACACAGCAAGGACTAATTTCCCAAAGTCCTTTCCCAGCATGCACCGGGCTCAATGTAAAACCCTGGGCTAGGTTCTTTGAGAGTCATCTTTGCCTTAGCTGTTCAAAATTCATAGGCAGGAATCGGGGGGGTGGGGAGGATCCCCAGGTTGTCAAACATATGGCAACATTTGAAGATTAAATTCTTCTAGTTTTACTGCCTTATCTCATAGGAAAAATACTCCATGTAGGGAGCCACATGATGTAATTATATTTTGCAGCTCCATGGCTTGATCCAACTCCCAGTGAAGTGACTAGAAGGACCTCCACTGATCTCAATGACAGCTGTATGAGGCCTTTCCAGAGCTGGGAGGTCAAGTTCTATTTAGGCTGCATGTGGAAATGAACTTGTGTGGTAAATTTCACCCTAGTCCCTATTCTTAGGGCTTGTTTCCACAAAGGCTTTGCATTAACTAAGTACATTGATAGAAAGAGCCCTTTAAATTGGTACAACACATAGTGGATGCAGTTAGAACAATATAAATGTGGTTATATTAGGACATTAGAATGTTTCATTAAAATTGTGGAGGGGGGGAAACCCTTGCACATCTGTGCACTGACTGGTATGACCAATAGTCTATGCCAAAGAGAAGGCTGGGAACAGGATTGCAGGGGTGTCATAGGTCAGGACTAGGGGTCCTCCTTTGAGTGATTTGCCATTAAAGTTGCTGAGTTCAGCTTCTTATGATTGATGGGTTCCTGTTTGTCTGAGAGCATCCATGTCTGAAAATGTCAGCCTCAACCTCTCCCACTGCAGAAGGGGAGCTGACCATTCCTACCCACCATACACAGGTATCTGGAAGACTCATTAGCTCTGGTTTCTACAAGGCTCTGAATGCTGGTTTCTCTAATGTGTGGTAGTGCATAGGGATCACCCAAGACCAGGGCCCCATTGAGTGAGGCACTGTATGGAAACAGTAATGGTGCCCATGGAGCTGGTGGTGGTTCACATGAGTGAATTTTACAAGGCTGGAGATTCAACTTGCCTAAGCCTTGCAAAACACTGATAATCTTATGGGGTACTTTGTCTCTGTGTACCTCAAAGCACTTTGCCAAGGAGATCAGTATCATTGCCTTCACTTTACGGAAGGGGGAACCAAGGTGCAGAGTTACCCAACATCACCAGCCAAGCTAGTAGCAGAGCCGAGAATAAACCAAGTATCTGGAGTCCTGGTGCAGTGGTCTAGCCACTAGACTGCCCTGCGTCCTTTGTTCCTCTGCATTCATCTGAATCTTCAATGCAAAAACTGGGCTGTAGCTTGTGTGAGGTCAGGGTCTTGTGTGATCTTTCTGGTGGCACTTAGTTTTCTACTAGGATGGAAATATGGCTAGATTTGAACTAAATACTGGAGATTTGGCTGTTGCCTCAAATTCCTTAAGCCTCTCCCAGCATCTTGCATTAGACACAGCAAGAGAGATCAGCTGATTGCCACACACAGTCCTTGGCACCCCAACACAAAGTTTAAGGCTTACGTAGCTGTGATATTGAAGTTCTCGCCAATTCTGCTGCTCCGTGAGAAATAAGGTTATAGCATGTGCCTTGGGTTTTACAAACGAGGTAAAAATGAAGCCTCTTAGACATTGGTATGTACTATTCACCTGGGAACAAAGCCCAGGTCTGACTATTCTTGATCCTATGCCTAATCTCAGGCTACAGTCCCCTACCAAGGAAAGATGCTTGTAATAAGGAGTAACATTCACACTCTGACAGTCACATGGTATTTGTTTTAATGACTGCTACTGGTGCTTATTCAGCTGAGATATAAAATGAACGTAACTTCCAGCAGTGTAGTCCTGGCCCCTCCCAGCTCCATCCTGAGTACTGACTCAATTACCACACACAATCCCCTGCTGAGTCATTGTTGGCATTTCCTTCAGCACCTTGTAGATTTCCCATTCCCTTGGAGATCCCCTCCCAACTCTGCTTAGCTGGTAGATGGCAGATGGCTGTAGAATTTGCAGATCTTTTTTTAAAAAAAGATGGATGCTAAAAAAATCAGTAAGAAAATATATCTGTAGGGGGTTTAGTGTCTGGAGTGTCTTTTGGGGGGAGTTGCCTTGTTTTCTGGGAAGCTCATGTGGGCTTTGGAATCCATTTCAGCTAATATTCCATCTAAAGGGCTACACTGAGATGAACAAACCACATGGCACTAAAGCTCCCTTAACATCAGCTGTGATAAAGCTCCTACATTTTCTAGGCCAATGCGTAACCTCACTGAGGCCACTTATTCCTGTGCTGATGGATCTTTGACTATGGCCCATGGTAGTTTCAAGGGTTATTCTGTGTCCAGGCCACAGCAATTAACTTCCAGCTCCCAGTAGTGCAAATAACATAGAAGTGTTTAGAGGAAATTTTTGAGTTTAGCCCTATTTAAAGAAACAATCCTCCTCATGGTAGAGGAAATGCTTCATTATTTGGGACAAATAAAATCATCCCATGCCGTGGATCTCCGTGTCTGAGTTGAGTCCAGCCAGTCTGCCAAAGATCATCTGGGAATTATGCAATAAGACAGCTGTAAAGGCAGTCGATTGTGCCCGAGTCTCAGTACCTTACTCCACTCTCATTGGGGCAAACTTTAGATCCCCATTAAATCCACACAGATACACCTGGTGTCCGAATAGTGCCCTACTTCTCTGTAAAGAGAGATGTACTCAGTGCAAGATGGGAAGGCAGGAATGCCAGACCTGTACGCTCAGCTGAGGCACCAATTCAACCAGGTACTAAGTATGTGAGGACGGGGAGTCCTCACGTGCTTAAACACCAACTTACCTTTAAATAGCTTACCAAATCATTCTTCAGATGCAGTCTCCTTTCCTAGCCTTGTGCAAGTCCTATTATCTGTCTGTTTCCCCGCCTGTTAAATGAGGATAGCAATCATTACTGACCTCATGCACAAGTCCTCTTAAATGCCTATCTCATCACAGTACCGACATCCTCTGAGCTGCCTCAGCTCATTCAGAATAGGCTGCCAAGGGGGGAAAACATAACTTGTTGATAGCTAATAAGTGGCAGTAACAATTCTTTGTGCTTTCATCTGAGGATCAGTAAAAGCAGCAAAGAATCCTGTGGCACCTTATAGACTAACAGACGGATATCTGAGGATCAGTACATATTCAGAAGCTCTTCTATAGTAAGCAATTAAAATGAAGGAAGAATAAATAGACTTTTCCCCACCTCTGCCTACACTCCCAGGGCTTATTTCTATAGCTCAGGTTGTGAGCACAGGGCAGTAGCTACTGTGATGGCCAAGCAGGCCTCAGGAAAGTGGAAATCCATCATCTGAAGTCCCTGCAGCTCTGTCCAACAAAATGCTAAGTTTTATATCTTCTGCCCTCTGCGATTCCAATCTCTGTTCTTTTCCCATTTGTTTGCCATCGGTCATTCCAAGCTTGCCTGTGAGTGGAAGCTACTTGGAGAACAGGTCTACAGGAGAGCAAATCCCTTCTATGCACTAGTCTTTTGTTTAATGGACGTACTATCCTTTAAACAATGTCATATCCTGGCAATAGATCAGCGTCCGGGCCTGCAGCACCTCTGCGCTGACCCTTTTCCTCCTTTTGCTCTTCGTTAGAAGGATGACCCAAGAGATTCCAGCCCTGAGGTCTTTGTTTGCTTGTTTTATTTCACTCTTTGAGTGAATTCAGGGCACATGGAAGATGGCAGATGGACAGCTGGGAATGTTAAAGGGCTGCAGGTAAGCACTGCACGGAGACATCTGGTTCCACTTTTTTCTGCCTACAAAACCAGTGAACCATGCTTCATATTCCTGAACGCCGTCTGCTGGCACGTTCTCTGACTAGCTTCCATATGTACAGGCTGGAGCATTCTTCTAACACTAAGCACACAAAAACAAACCACCCCGCTCCCCCGATTGGACTAGCCCCAATCTTGTTGTGCCTGTTCAGTATTTTCTGAGTCCTTGTTACTCAAGGTTAGTGAATTTTGATCCTGCACAGAGGCCCTTGGTCTGAGTTCTATGTGAACCTCTGTTGTATAGAGTGAAGTTCCCTTTCTCCTGATGACGAGGTCTCTCCAGGTCAAGGGTCAGGCAGAGTGATGGGGTGCATAAGGGAAGCTGGATGAGCCCAGAATGCCAGGGATGTGAACCCAGCACCTTTCACCAGCACCAGAATCCTTTTAGAGAGATGTGCATAGACTGAGTTAATCTGAACAACGACAACCTGAAATCAATTGTGCATCCACAGAGGGCTAGAGATGCAAGAACAGCCTCTGCATTTGGGGGACAGGGGATGGGATCTCCCTCTTCTCTGCCAACAGGCCTGATTTTTTTTTCTTAAGTCTTCTTTGCTAGGGTCCTGCTGCCATTTACAAGCCCCCACCAAGTGACCGGATGTTCTGCAGCCAGCTGATCAAAACCACAGCTGTGCTAGCTTTGACCTCTGCCAGCAGACGGGGACCACTACCCCCATCCATTTCACATGGATGTGCCCTCTCGTTTTTATTTTGGCCTTGTGACATCTGACCCTTCCTGCACTGAGGCTTCAGTTTGTAACGAGCCAGACTATTACATAACTCATCATTGGTCAGAGAAGGAGGAATGTGCACACCCAAGGTCTTTTGTCCTTTTATTTTATTGCAGCACACCTAGCTAGCATAGGGTCTGGGTTTGACTTTGCTCATTCAGCTATACCCCTTGGGTAAATTGGCCTGATTGCTCCCCAAGAAGGGCTATGGGACCCCAAAGCCTGCAGTCATTTACCTATCATTCCCAGTGTTAGTTGGGAATCGAGGCCTAGGCTACATGCCAACCTTGAACCCAGATCATGCTCTACCACAGCACAGAGCTCTACCAACCAAGGGTCATGGCCTGTAGCATCTCTCTGAGGTAGGAAGGTAAGAGCCCAACTTGTCTCCCAGTTTCCTGGGCTAGTTGGTGTAATAATCAAAAGGGATATGAACCCAAGAAGCTTCAACACTAAAGTGCAGACCACTTGAGCTGAAGGAGTAACCCCATCAGCTAGCAGCAGTAGCAGCCAGTTATCCTCAGAACTAGCCATGGAGGTGGGATGTGTAACATGCTTCACAAGCAAGTTACACTTTTTCTTAACTCCTCAAATTGTGCCTTGTCCTCCTGGAGCACAAACAGGAAGCAGAATCCTGGGACAAAGAGGAGCATTAACCATCTACAGGAGATGTCAGATAACAGATCTGGAGGCAAGGAGGGCTGAGGCTAGGACATGGGGTGCACAAAGAATGTGTTGGTTCATCCCCCTCTAAGATTGACTTAGATGCTCTCTGTACAGGTCTGTCGCATCTTAAGCGCATTTAACATGTTCAATTTCAGCTTTATGTGGTCAGCAAAAACAAGAAAACAAAAATAACAATTTTAAATACTGTTTCTGTAGTGCGAGCGATTTCGCCCTCCATTACACTCAATGTAATTTTGACTATACACGATTTTCGCTGACTGTGGAACGTAACCCCAGTGTAAGATGAGACAGACCTGTATATCCAAGCATTGAAATATTTACCCCTGCACTCTCAGTTCAACTTTGTGTAACCCACTCCTTAATGTGAGTGTCTTTGTCCCCCTCAAGAGGCTCTTCCACAGAGATTCGTGACTTGGCTACTGTATGCAGCAAACGGTGTTAGAGCCACATCCCCAAAGGTTCTTAGGTACCAGAGTCCCATTGATTTCAGAGGGTCTTAGGCACCTAAATATCTCTTGAGCATCTGAGCTTTAGCTCACGCAACAATGACTCATGCTTTTAGATCAAAACATCTCATGGTCAAGCCCCACCTAAGGGACCATCCCACTTATCTAAACCCTCCAGTCTCAGCTTCCATCCTAAGCTCTGTTCTTCAATAGGACCCATTTGTGTGCTTAGTTAAGAACATGTTATATGTTTTGCTGGATTGGGGCCATAGAGAGAGGGGTAGGGTCTTGTTGCAGAAGATGTTGTTCTCAAAGATGTCCTTAGTGATAACGAGAGAGTGGGGGCAGTGGAGAGAAGCCAAAAGGTCTTTCAGTAGAACATTCCCTCCATCTTATCTATGGGGCTCAGTCTATTCTTGGTGCAACTCCAGCGGGACAGCTACATTATTGCAGTCTTAGCTCTAAGAGCAAGAGTATTTGTGGCACCTTAGACTAACAAATTTATTTTAGCATAACTTTCATGGGCTACAGCCCACTTCATCGGATGCATAGAATGGAACATATAGAGAACATGAAAAGGTAGAAGTAGCCATACCAACTGTAAGAGGCCAATCAATTGAGATGAGCTATCATCAACAGGAGAAATAAGTTTTGAAGTGATGATCAAGATGACCCATAGAAAGTGTGAGGATACTTAACATGGGGAAATAGATTCAACTAGTGTAATGCCCCAACCATTCCCATTCTCTGTGGAAACCTAAGTTAATTGTATCTAATTTGCATATTAATTCAAGTTCGGTAGTCTCTTTGGAGTCTGTTTTTTGTAAAATTGCCACTTTCAAGTCTGTCACTGAGTAGTTAGAGGTTGAAGTGTTCTACCACTGTTTTTTGAGTATTACGATTCCTGATGTCAGATGTGTCCATTTATTATTTTGCATAGACTGTCCAGTTTGGCCAATGTATATGGCAGAGGGGCATTGCTGGCACATGATGGCATATCACATTGGTAGATGTGCAGGTGAATGAGCCCCTGACGGTGTGGCTGATGTGATTAGGTCCTATGATGGTGTCACTTGAATAGACATGTGGACAGAGTTGGAAGTTGAAAGTTATGCTCAAATTTGTTAGTCTCTAAGGTGCCACAAGTACTCCTGTTCTTTTTGCAGATAAAGACTAACACGGCTGCTACTCTGAAACCAGTCTTAGCTCTGAATTACTTCACTCTGCTGTACCAGATATAACTGTCATGTGCAAGACCATCAATCTTCCAAATTAAAGAACAAGGGAGAGGAATTTCCACAGCTGCCAAAAAGCTGAATGCAGTGAAGTTGAGCACCAGCCTTTGTGTTCCCTTGGCAGGAGTGGGTGAAAATGACAGCTGGGATTTTTTTTCCTGGCAAAAAAAATATATTTTTAAACTAAAAGTAAAATCTTCCCAGAGTTACAAAATCAGGCTCTGCTTGGCAATCTGGATTCACATTAGGTTTAGTTAAATTACTCTAATGTCATCAAATTGGATTAGTTCAACTGGCGCAACTTCCTGTGTGAAACTTGTTTAAGGTTAACGTTTTTCTAAACTGAAATAAGCCTCATACGAGTCAAAAGAATGACTGACAACACAGCCTTTTGCACCAATCTAATGAAATGATTTCAAATCACACCTTGTTGAACTGGTGCAACCCTGTGTATAGACAAATGCTTAACTTGTACATTTCAGTACTACCTCAGGCCCATGAGTAGTTTGCATGTCCCTTTTTGCCCCAGGATATCTACAGGCAGACAACTGTCATGCAGAGCTGGCAGGGCAACCTGGATATTGGCCCAATCACTTTTTGGCCAGGCCAATCCTGAGTGACACTATGACCCCATGTGCCAGGTTGCAAGGCCCCACCTTCAAATTTGGAGGGGGTTGGTGTAGGGGCTTATGGGGTCAGGTTGCTAGTGAGGGCCTGCCTGAGAGACAGAGAGATCAGTTGGGGGGGTGTAAATCCATACCCCCCCTCTGCACACACATTAAATTGCACTCTACAGGCTGGGGTGTCAGTTTGGGTAACACCTCCTCCAGTTGTCATCAGAAGTCCTACTATTCAGCCCCCTAGCATTAATGCACAGACCTCAGCCACTTGAGCTAATGGAGCACTTCTGTTGGATAGTGGCCATAGTAGCCTGTTACCCTCTATGTGGATTAGTCACTAAAGGGGGATGCGTGCACACTTTCAAAGCATCTTACATTTGCAGGGCTAGCAGCTAAAAGAAAAATATCTGTAATTTGAGCACATCAGAGTGGGAGTCATTGGGATTCCAAGCACGCAGCCCAAAGGGCAATCTTGCAGAGTTGCCTTTCACGGTAGAATTGCACTTTAAAGTGACATGAAGACAGGTGGAAATGAAATAGGCTTGACATAAATGTTGCATGAATGAATGGAGTTGTCTTACACCGAGCCCTGAGAAACTCAGCGGATACAGTTTGCTAGAGCTCCTGCAAAGGCTTTCTTCCAGTTTTGTTTGTATGAAGTCCTTGATTCCTGAGTTTTGCAAAAACAAAATCGCTATTTACATGAGACTTGCAATTACATTCATACCTAGTGTAAGGCTCATTTGCACTGCCAGAGCGGTGTAAGAGGAGCCTGGTGTATGACAATCAAGTGTTTTGGCTGGTTTTGGATCAGCCTTCCCCCTGCCTCAACCCAAGTTACATACTGGCTTCCACTAAACTGAAACATTAGCTTTCTAGGTGGCAGTATGGGCCAGTGAATTGGTTTCTACTATAATTGCTGAGATCTGGATCTATTCCTAGCTTTGCTACTTATGTGCTCTTGCACCTGTCTCTTTTATCTCTGTATTTTTGTTTCACCTCCCATGGCCGATTAAAATTGTAAGCTCTTTGACATAAGGACTGGATTTTTTGTTCACTAACTTTATGCAGCACCTAGCATATTAGGACCCTGACCTCAGTTGTGCACCTGTAGGTGCTACTGCCGTATAAACAATAACAGGAAGACCAAAAGAGCTATGACCTTGACTGAACTTAAAGGGAAGCTTTTGTGGCAACTCCAATCTAGATGCTTTGCACCAGATTCTGATCTGTTACACCAGTGGAGCGGCAGAATAATTCAATTCAAGTCAGTAGAGTTACACCAGTGCGTGACCAAAATCGGGACTTGTGCCTTTAATTAAAGGGTTGTGTGCAGCCACAGACCCCAGCATGCTATGGCCCCTTTGCTAGCCTCCAAATGGCACTAGGTCAGCTTGCCACTTTTGTTATATATTACTCTTCTAGAGCTGTAATCCCTCGGGACTTGGCAATAAAAAACACAGACCGTAAATCTGTGGTTCCATCACCCAACTCCAGGCTGTCTGTGCAGTCTCCCACTTCAGCTTTACTTCCACATGCTGGTTTGCTTAGCTTTACTCAATCAAGTCAGTCGGCCTCCCAAAGGAGCCCATCCAGGACTTCAGTTCCAAACCTCTGTCCTCTCAAATGGCAAAGGAAAACAGGGGTTAGAGTGCTCCTGTCTTTCTGAAATTGTTTGTCAAGCTGGTGAGAGAAAATTCAACATTTGCAATTTTGACACTTTTCATCCAAACTTTGAATTTACATGAGAAATGGGTCAATTTAAAAAAAAAATCCAAAAAGGTCCCACTTGTTTGACAGGTTCTAATGAATTGGAACAGGGTGGCCCAGGAATTGTCAGACTGTATCAGAACAATGGCCCAGCTAGTTACTGACTGTCAGTAACAACTGCATCAAAAGAAGAAATCTGCAGTAGGCAATTATGAAATAAACAAAACAAAGTGCACAAACTGAGATGTCTCAATATTTTTGGGCTATTTTTCTTCTAGTTGAATATATTAGAAATTTAGGGGTAGAAAGATGGACTCAAATTCAGTTCTTCCTGTGAAATCCTGCATCTCTCGTGGAAAAACTGCAGAACCACATATTTCTATTTAACTGACCATCTTGTTTGCCAGAACTTGGGATAACATCAACTAGCATTCTGGAATGGACTGTTGGAGTTGGGTGCCTAAATCTTAGGTGCCTTAAAAGCCCACTTCAATTCCCTTTGAAGTTGTAAAGAAATTGGTGATACCCATTAAATCAGTCACTGAGTCCAATGACTCAATCCACCCATCCGTGGTAATGCAGAAGGTCTGAGAGCCTGGCTAGGCACTTATCTCGGATGGTGGTTCTAGTCCTTGATTAGTTAAGGTCAGTATGCTCTGATTATTATTCCTCCCCCACCCCATGAACAACTTGAAGAGTTGGTTCCATATAGGAACAAAAATATTGATGCTGCAGGGGGTTTTTTTTGGCTGTGAAACAACCAGCCCTAGGTTAGAGCAGGATGGGGAGATAGGCATGCTCCCCTCATCGTGTGCTAGCCTCTTTTTGCTTTTGCATGCGATACTAGGTGCAGGGCAATAAAAAATCCAGTAAGGAAACTAAGTGTCATCTTGTGTCAAATAAGTGAGACTTGGCTGGCTGGAATTACCCATAGATTTAAATTCTTCTTGCTGGCAGTGACTATTGAGAGGTCAGAAAACAAAGGACTTGCTAGGAAGGATCTTGTGGGATGAGAAGCAGAGAGCTCTACCCTTAAAAGCACAGACAGATGTATCTTAAGGGGAGAGTCCTGTTATCTTTCCCAGATACTACAACATTAAAGTCTAGTTATGGTTAGAAAAGTCACTATGTAAACATGGCACCATCCCATTGAAAGGATATGCTCCGTGCCAATGAGTCAGATCTGCTGGTTTTGATGCAACAAACCTTTTTTCTCCCAATGGCCATATGCATCCAGCAGCCATGGGAGAGAGCTGGATTCTATTCATGCATCAGAGCAATTCTCAGTTGATCTTCGCTTACAGTATCTTTATTGCTGGTAATATTGTAACAGGCAGAAATAACCCAGGTGGGTTTTCATATCCAGATGGAGCATGCAATGCTAGCAGTCAGTGGGGGAGATCCACCTTTGACTCATGAACTGAACAAATTTGAGCTGGAAGTCATTGAAAGGGAATAAATAGGGGCACTCATAAAGTCACTTCTGCAGATGTGATTCAGGCACTGGCTTGGGATTTAGAAGTCAGTTCAGTTCCTGGCTCTGCTGCAGGCTTCCTGTGTGATGCAAGGCAGATGAGTTAATCTCTCGGGTCTTGGTGCCCTAGCTGCAAAACAGGGATAACCAACGTCCTCATGCGGATGTTGAGGACGAATTCATTGATTGTGGGAGTCTGTGGCAGTTACCACCATCGCTTGAAACCTTTATGAATGGGGTTATAGGATGGAGTTGTCTGTGATAGCAGGATACTGGGACTGATAACCTCAGAGGTCCTTTCCAGTCCTGTTTACCATGACAGTACCTAGATGCTCAGAATTGCTTCATAGGATGGGAAGAAAACCTTTGCCTTGTGATTCTTGACCTATGGCGCCCTTACCAGAAGCTTCCACTTCAAGAGTAAGTTCTGGCTCTTACTTAAATCTGCTGAATTGGAAGATGCCGAAATCTAGACTGAGCTTCCACCAGACATTGATATTATTGGGCTACCTGAAGGTCTGTGTGCCTGTTATCAGTCAAAATGTATACTCCAGTGCACTGCAAACCAGAGCGCAGGGCATGGGGAGGAAGGAGAAGAGGTTCATGGGACTTCACCAAATGTCTGGCTGAACTCCAAATGCAAAAGCAAAGCATGGAAAACATGCTGGGAATTCTGTATTAGATCTTGCCTAATCAATAAAGTCCAATTTCCTAGCTCGTTACTTGTAGGCTCATGATGCTGGGGCAGAATTTTCTTTATAAAAAAAAAAAGAAACATATGGAAGCAATTAGTAGAAACTTCATTCAAAAAAACATTAAGGTGCTTGTAGCATTAAAGCTCAAGTGATCCGTACTCTGGGACCATAATTCACTGACACTTAATAGCATTTACCCTGCAGATGTGCATTTTATGCAGAAATATCAGCTTACCACTTTGAAAAATTAACCTATTGAAGGCTGTCAAGCTCTGAGCACGCTCTGGGGAGTATTATATGTTGGCTGAATGGTAATCTCTCTTGCCCAGGGGATGGAAAAGAGCTGAGTTAATTGGGAAGCAGAGGTTTTTTAACCTGGCAGCAAGAGGAGACGATTGTACTCCTTGGTTGCACTAGAAAGAGAACTTCCCTTGTAAAATTCATTGCAACTTAGGCAGACCTTGTAGCATGTGCAAGTGCTCCTGAGTGCAGGGAGGCCTGTAGGTAAACTATTTAGAGGAGAGAGGCAAGGTTTCCAGGGTGTTTAGGACACAATGGAGTCTCCAAACAGAGCTGGGGTAATATCTAAAGGTTGATTGCCAGTCCATATAGGATATTAGATTTCAGACCAGCCTGCTGCTTCCTTGGAGAATACCATGCCATGGTAAATAACACAAGCTGCCGGGTGGTTCTGCTAAATCTTTCTAGTCTTCCCAGTGAAGAGCCAAATCACTTGTTCTCAGGGGGATGGGGGATTACATATAGGGACAATCGAACAAATGCATCATCTGTCCGACTGTGCAACTGTCTCCCGAGGGAAGAGGTGGAATCTCTATTGCTAGGCCCATTTAAAACCTGACTGGGCAGAATGTCCTGCTGGATGGGGTGGACTATATGAAGTGATAAGTATTTCCCAGCTCTAAGACTTGTCATTCAAAATTTTTCCATCATCCCTATTTGAGAGTGAAATATTTTTTTTTTGCTAGAAGATGAGGTTTCATCAAAATTGAAATCTTCCACAAGAGACCAGTCATGACAGAACTTTCCATCAGGAAAATAATTTTTTTTTTTTTTTTGGTGGAGGCTGGCATTAATGGGTCTGTCAATCTGATGTGCTGTAGGGTTCTGTAGAGATGTAGGTCTGGGTCCAACATGCTCCTATCTTCCCCTATGGCAATGGATTACATCTCCCATGATGCACAACAGTTTCTCCCTATGTCTAAGCCACCACACTGCCTCATGGACAATGTAGTCTGGGTGAGGCCTGTGCCTCTCCAGAGGGCCCTGGGATCCTGTAGGACATAGAACTACAGCTCCCATGAGGCAGCATGGCTGCTCATGTAATGTCCCCATCAATGTTGACCCAAACTGAAATATTTTGACATTTCTAAATAAAAAATTTTTTGTCACTATTCATCCTGGTTAACCATGGACAGCTGGATTCCCCATGGCTGGGAAAAAAAATGTAATTTTCATACTCTGGTCTCAAGTGCTGAGCTGGTTTTTCTGAGGAAGAAACTTCTGTCTCACTGAGACTCCTTATCTGTAACCTTCTCACTAAGAGTGGCTCAACACGCCACTGCTTGAAGTGGGCTGCACTGGAAGGAGAAGTGTTAGAAATAGAATAACAGCACAATTTGTAGGAAAATTAGTACAAACACACCAGGATAATCACAGCCTGCTACCAAAGGGTGAGAGGAACTGCTAATGGGCTCAACTTGCCACTTACAATCTTGCTGTAAGGAGCTGCAGATCTAAAGATTTCCCCAGACAGCAACCACCTCCACCTAACTGCTCTGGTAGCAGAAATATTCAGCAGGTCATGAGGCTCAGGGTCCTAGACACCACAGGGTGTGTTGCCCCTGAGGAGGGGCCCAACTGACAGGACATCCTGATTCCTGACTGGGCTGGGAAGAATAGAGGAGGTTTGTCTAGCTAACTGTTGCTACAGAGCTGCTGCTGCTGACTCCAGATTAGGGCTGCCAACCCTCCAAGATTGTCCTGGAGTCTCCAGGAATTAAAGATTGTCATGTGATGAGAACTCCAGGAATACATCCAACCAAAATTGGTGACCCTACTGGATCTACTCCATTCCTGATGCCTGAGTCTGGCTGTAACCACTAGTCCAGCTGCTCATGACCTAGCCTTGACAGTTGCCAAGAAATGGCAGTAGACTCACCACTAAACTTCAAGTGAGTGGCTAAAAAGATCTCCTAAGGCTACCTACTGAAAGACCAAGTACAGTCTATGGTAAATAGCTGCCAACCTTCTTTGATAATTTGTCTGCACCAGCGAGTGCCCTCAGCCTCTCATTTCATGTTCACTCCATATGCCACCATGGATCTTGGGTTGCTCAGAGCCCTAGTCCTATCGTTGTTATCAATAGCAACCCATACAGCACATGGAAGCAAATGGGAGACAGGCAGGGGTGATGCAACCTCTGAGCCAGCACAGTGGGGTTTTAAGGCAAGGAGGAGGCCTGGAGACCAGTCATATACCCCTGAAGGATTAGTACTAGCATGTGCAGCAGTGGTTGGGACTGGAAGTTAGGAGTGACCATTGCAGTATGATGTGCTTTTCATAGCATCAGCGGAACAAACTGGCATCTCAGCATACTCAGACACTTCTATTTCTGGATCACCTGGACACCTATGATCCCACTATTTCTGAGAGTCAGTTACATCAGTGATTCTTTGTCTCTAATCTCTGATTGCCCATGGTAGTTCCAAGTGTACCATGCTGGCATTGCGGGTCTCTCTCCCTTTCCAGAGGCTGAACCATATAGAGACTTTAGAACCTGTTGCTGCTGCAGTTGAAGGAAGCTTATTGTTTTGCTCAAGCAGTAGAAATTCATGCTTGCAGATGCAGAGCTCTTGGGTTAAATCCTTGCAGATGACCCTATCAGAAGCTTTATTACATAAGATTAGTGAGATGACTCCATTACTGTTACAGGTACTCTCTAGTCCTAATTCCCCACACAACTCCCACCAAACTCCAAACCACAGTACAAATAATGGTACAAGTGTCTCAATGTTCTAATGCTCAATTTCAATGTCTTGTTGAAAGCTGTGAACTGAGTTGTGGTTTGGAGTTCATGTTTCCTGTATTTGCAGCTTGTACCTAGCCTTCTGAACATCAATAAAATAAAGTAGGGTGGGGTGGGGAAGATACTGCGGCATCAGATAGGAACTTTAAATAAGGGGAGATATCTAGGCATTTGGCTATTTTTAGGTAAGCTAGACATGGGTTAGTGTGTACATAACTATCAAATTAATTGACAGGTTTTGTTCTATCCAAGATGGTGGCATTTGCTATATTAAACCTGGTAAAAACATTAATGAAAATGTCCCTTCCCCTCCAAATGAGTGTTTTTGTTCAGTTTCCCAGTTTTCAATGAAACATACTTTCCATTTTTTTCCAAAATCAGAACCTGGAAATGTGTAAACCACTTTATTTCTGGGAGGTTTTTTGGGGAGTGGAGGGAAGAGGGCAGAGGGAGTGACATTTTGAAAAAAAATCTTCTTTTGAAAATTCTCGTGGAAGATATCTACCATGTCCCTAAGAGTTCTATATGTTACTTTTACCAGAAAAAGCAAGGGTACCTCTAGATCCACTTTGGAAACTTCATATTGGGGTGGGGGGAGAAAATATGTATTTTCCAAAAAAGGAAAAGTATTGACCTGCTCTACACTGGAGAATCATCCAAGAATAATTTTACAGTTAAAACTCTGGACTTTAACTTACGGTTAAAACTTCAATCCAGATTTAATTTCCTGCTTCTGCCACAGACCTCAGGCAAGTTACTTGGCATTCTATGCCTCAGTTTCCTCTGTAGAACAGTCTAACACTTCCTTTCTCCTACCCTGGGCCTGTCTTGTCTATTTAGATTGTTTGCTGTTAAGGGCCAGGACAATACATGTATATAGTGCTTAGCACATCGGTTTTTGTTGAAGTTTGAGTGCTATTGAAAGATAAATAATCCTACAGGCTCCCTGTTAGAATCCTGAGCCCCTGTGAGGTTTTTGGCAGTGCAAGAGCCCCTGCATTGCTGTTCTGAGTCCCTGGTAGCTTGGAGAGGCAAGTCATTCAACTAGACTGAGGTCTCTCCAATTTGTCACCCAGGGTCTCCTTCGAACCTGCATCTCTGGAGTTGAAAGGCTAACTCACCATCCAGCCCTGTCAGGGATATTTTTACTGATATCCAAAGAATCTCCATAATTCTCCCCCAGGTATGTGCTTTCCAGACACAGCCCTGTTCTGCTTCTAGCAAACTCATGGCATATATAACTCCCTTGAGTCACCATAAACCTTCAGCGTAATCAGAATCAAAGGGCTCTGCTGGCTGAATAGTCAGCAGGCTGCCTATAAACTGTTAGTTCACTTTTCATATTAAAAACCCACCCCACCCCTGGAACTGAATTAGGAAAGCAAGAACCAAGGTCTTTTAATGAATTTCAATTACCAAGGTGCCTGTTGGTCACAGGAACTGCAGGGACTCTGGATTATTTATTCAGCCTCCTGGATCCTGGTCTCTTTCTCAGCTGGAGTTTAGATCAGGCTCTTGTCTTCCACATATCTTTGAAGAACAATAAGGTGGATGGGTGGGGATTTAATCTTATCACCAGCCTGCAGGACAATAACAGGAAAGAGCAGGGAGCCAGGAGCTGGAGGTGGGGAGGGAAGGGCAGGGAGGGAAGAAGGGTTAAAACCAGAACCTTGTGGTGCCCCAGGGACATCCTTAATCAGAGGCCTGGCTGGTGTGCTGCTATTTCGCCTGGCAAACACTAGTTGCAATGGGGGGGAAAAAAAGAAAAGCCAATCGTGTGCGGCCAGGTTGGGAGTAACAAGCAAGTCAGGCAAAGATTAAAGGTCATTTTCCCTATTAGTCCACTGGGCGCTGCACATGGAGAAACTGAAATGCATACATTTCCAATGTTCACTATGCTGGGCCACCTCTTGAGCTGATGTAGCCCCATTGACGGCAATAGAGCTGTACCCATTGACACCAACCAAGGATGTGGCCTACCCCTCTCTTCAGCTGTGTAGTAAGACGTGTGAGCTGTTAGTACTACTGCAAGGTCGGTACCTGTGGGAATTCCCCTTCCTTCTTGGAAGCCTCAAGTAACCAGATATTCCAAGTATCCAGCAGCTGTCATGTAAGCAGAGCCAGTTGCGTCCTTACATTGAATAACTGACGTGACCAGTATTAGAGTATTTTTTAAGCAGATTAGTCAACAGTTCTCTTCCCTTTATTCTGCCAGTGCGAGGCATGAATAAACAAGCTGCTTGGAGAACGGCGCTGCTGCAGGGAAAACCTTGGAACAGCTAAGCTTGAGGAAAGCACTTACAATGAGGTTTAATTGTTCTTGTGTACACAACTAAAAGACTAGTCCCTGACCTATTTGTCAGTTGGCTACAAATGAAGCCCCATCCCCAGGAAGACAGTAAGTTTGGATGATCTATTTACTGGGCCCATTCTGGAGTGGAAACTCCAATAGTTCCACGCACGTGGGTTTTTGTTTACCTGAACGATGATGATCATAGATATGTGTCCGCATATGAACTAAGGGATTGAGGTGCCCAAAAGAGTATTCCTGCAGTACCCTTTGCAGAATCAGAACTAGCATGGGCGGAAATGTATTGAGTTGCCAACCTTTTGAATGTCAGCCCTTTGACATTTTAAAAATAAAAGGTAAACACTTTAATTTCAGTTTTGTGAAATGTCCCTCTTCCATTCCTCACCAGCTAGAGATCTCTTTTCCAGATTTCAACCAAATCAAAATTTCAAATTTTAAAACAGGAAAATTAAAAAAAAAAAAAGATTCACAGCTTCCTTCCCTGTGCCCCCACCCAGACTTCCCACAACTACTTTTAATTGAGTCCAGTAATGACCACAACACAAAGAGAGCTTAACTTCTGAAAAACAAATCATGTGCTTATGTATGAGGTTTTTTTGATTGGCTAAAGCACCCAGCAATGTCTTTTCTCTAAGCCAATCAGCTTCCTTTTTATAACAGTAGGATGAACTGCTACTGAATCATCTCCTAGAAAAATGACTTGGCTTGTGATGACATTTCTCTCCCCACTGTTTATTTGATTGTTTAAACCAGCCAGTAGAATACCCATGAAGACAGGTGCATGGTAACAGGGGAATAGCCCCACCTTTGAAAATTGGATCTGTTTCTCTGGCCTATATCAAGTACCAGGAGACCATTAGCTTGTCACAGTATCTTGCCCTATTGACAGTATCTTTTAATTATACAGATGTAGTGCATCATCTGCAACATTTGAGAACCCACATCTCAGTGTCTCTTCATGAATATTTTACTGGCATTTTTATTGTAGGCATCAGAAAATCAAGAAAGGGGGGAGTGATGAAAGTCTTCTTGGAAATGGAAGAGCAGGGATTAGGAGAAGGCAAAATGTACATTTATGAAGACAATTAAAGGGAAAGTATCATAACATGAGTACTGAAGAACAGATGTGTAGGACTGGGAGCAATGAAAACAAAGAGTAATGCAATGTTAAATATGATCCCCGTGAAGAAACAATCCATTGACTAGGAATTTTTGCTAACTTTCTTATTGGCATCAATTCAGACCCTAGAGCGAGGTGACCAACATATAGCAGATAGTTGGCCAAATTAAACATTGGGCAAAGTAGCAGCAAAAGCAGCTATGGGGGGGAAGTCTGACCATGTTGAATGCAAAGGGACAAATTTAGCTGCTTATCAAGAAGGCAAGTGTGGTCTAGTGGATGAGACAAGGATGTGGTAGGGCTGAGTTTGAGTCCCTCTTCTTCCACAGCCATACTAGGTTAAATCACTTGGAGTTAGATCCCAAAGGGATTTAGGTGCATAGGTCCAAAATTTAGATCCTCCACTGCCTCTGTTGAACTGGCACCTTCATTTCTGCCGGTAAAGTCCGATAGGTTCCTAGATTTCTGACACTGCATGCACACATATACAGCTGTCTAAGTCCTGACTCTACTGAGTGGCTTGAACCTCTGCCCCAATGAGATCCTCCAACTAGGTGTCCCCAGCCTCTGTCACTTGAGCTGATAGACAAGCTCAGAAGGCCACCTCAGAGCATGCTGACTGACTCAGGCCCTATATCAAACAGCATCAATGTGGTGGTGGGATCCCCATTTATACTTAAGAGTTCAGGGGTTAGATGTTTACCCTCGATGTGGGAGATTTGGATCCAAATCTCTACTCTGCCTCAGGGGACCAAGGACTCAAACTCAGGTGTCCCCCCACCTGGGTGAGTGCCCCAACCACTGGGCTATGGGATATAAGGGAGACAATGGAGCCTCCCTGTTCTTTTGTTGTGATAAAGGCTGACATGGCTTAGGTGCCTACTTCAAGGAGAGGTTTCATGGCTGAGAATCCCAAGCGGAGGATGGCACCTCCCTCCAACCCAGAATTAGGCACTCAACTCCTAAGCCCCTTGGGCTTCCCTATCAGCTGGCTTAGGCAGTTCCCCGCTGAGCATGCAGGTTTCTGTGAATCTTGTTCTTAGGAGGCCAACTCTGCCCCTACATTGGGGAGGGGCAGGATGGCTCAGTGGTTTGAGCATTGGCCTGCTAACCCCCGAGTTGTAAATTCAATCTTTGAGGGAGCTATTTAGGGATCTGGGGCAAAAATCTCTCTGGGGATTAGTTCCCCCTTAAGCAGGGGGTTGGACTAGATGACTTCCTGAGGTCCCTTCCAACCCTGATGTTCTATGATTGTATTGGCTGTCTGATTGCTTAGCTCAAGGCTGGGGAATTCCATGCCAGGGTGCCCCACCAGTAGGAGTGGCAATACTGAAACATCCCCTTTGTGGATCTGGTCCTTTTTCTCTCTCCCTGCCTGTTTCCTCTGTACAATGGGGATAATAGAACTGCCTTACCTCAATGAAGCTGTCAGGCTTAGTACATTGAAGATTGTAAAATACTCTTCTGGCAAGTAAACATGCCCAGTTTTTTAACCTTTCATCAAAGGTCAGGTTTTCTGAACCTCTTATCATTTTTGTTGTTCACCTCTGTCTCTCTCCCATCTGATCCACGTTTCCTAAGATGTGGTGCCCAGGATTGGACACATGTCCATCTAAGGACTCTCTAGGGCCAAAACCAGAGGGATAATTACCTCTCATGTCTTACAAATGTCAACCCTGTGAATAAACCTCAGAATGGTATTAGCATATTTTTGCAACTGCATCACATTGTCAGCTCATATTCGGTTTGCAATCCCCTCTTCAACCCAGCTCCTTAGCAGTACTACAGCCAACCCAGTTATTCTTCCTATTGTAGCTGGGCTTTTGATTTTTTTCCTTACTAAGCATAATACTTTGCATTTGTCTTTGTTGAATTTATCTAGTTGATTTCAGACCAATTATCCAATGTATCAAGGTGATTTTGAATTCTAATCCTGTCCTCCAAAGTGCTTGCTAACCCTCCCAGCTTGGTGTCATCCACAAATGTAAGCATACTCTCCACTCAATCATCCAAGTTATTAATGAAATTATAGAATAGTGCCAGACCCAAGATGGACCCCTGCGGGACACTACAGGATACACCCTCCCAGTTTGGCAGCAAACCACTGATAAATAAATACTTCTGTCTCTTGGGACCTCTCCCATCTTCCATGAGATCTCAGAAATCACTAATGGTTCTAAAATTGCTTCAGCTTCCCTGAGTGCCCTAGGGTGCATTTCATCAGGCTTTGCTGACTTGAATACATCAAATTCATTTAAATCTTTAACCTGTTCTTTCCCTTCTCTGGTTTGCATTCCTTCCACCTAGTTGTGACTGTTAATTGTGTTCAGTGTTTGCTCACAATTAACCTTTTAAGTGAAGAAAGGCACTAAATAGAGTTCTTTCCTAATGTCTGACTGGGTCTTTCTCAAAGAACTTGGGAGGGGCAGTGAGAAGGAGAAATGAGCAAAAACAAACAGCATCAGATTCTGAAAAGCTTCATACCCACTCTCCCAATTCCTGCCACATGATGGCTGGGCTAATGGAAATGGCACTGGAAGATCAGGCTTCAACTCCCAGATCCTCAAAAGCATTTAGATGCCTAACCCTCTGAAATCAGCTAAAACAATTGATCCTTTAGGAGTCTGCATTCCTATAAAGTGGTGATCCCAAAGCAATTTATATCACCAAAGTTTTGCAATAAAGTGCCGTTTGCTAATCTAAGCAAGGGAGGGTGTCATGCCTAATGAAGCTTTGTTCATCTAGTCAAGATCTGAAAGGTTTTGCAGGTGTTTGTTTCAGAGATGAGGACAGATAATGAATAAAACATGTTTGTTCTTTAGTCTTCAGCAAATGTGACAAGCTCCAGTCTTATGACTGGAGGAACGATATGAAATACGAGTTTGAGCTCATCTGAAAAGCTCCTAACTAATCCAAGATGTTGCATTGAGTATTCTTGCTTATATGGGTTATGTTTTGGGCCAGGGTTTATAAGGGACCAGGGAGATAAAGAGGGGGTGGAATGATCTTTAAAAAGACAGCAGGATGTGATCTCTGACCGATGAGGATATAATACCGAGCATTAAAGCAAATGCTGGCGTTGTCCCTTTGCTTTAAGACTGATTTGACCTGGCTGTTTTGGAGCCCAAAGGAAAAGCAAAGCAGGGGAAAGAAACATTATACGCCAAAGTTTATTACGTTAAAGCACACAGCAAAACAAGCCTCCAGAGTCTATTGGTATTAGCATAATGAGGTCACTGTTTGAGCAGGGAATCCAACAAAGAAGAGACTAAATTTACAGCCAGAAAAATTCTGCTATTATTAAAGTCACCCCAAGAGGTGCCAGTATGGGTCAGGGCCCCATTTCACTGGGTGTTGGACGAAGGCAGAGCTAGATCTGCTGAAACTCAGCACTCAAAATCAGGGCCAGATTTGCATAAGAATCCAGCATGGTGGGTGTACATTGGGTGCGGAGCACGTTTGAAAAGTCTGACTTATTATTTAGGTGCCTTAAAGTGAGCTAAAGTGTTTGGGAAACCTGGAG
The DNA here is from genome assembly GCF_025201925.1 of Gopherus flavomarginatus. Taxonomy (NCBI): domain Eukaryota; kingdom Metazoa; phylum Chordata; order Testudines; family Testudinidae; genus Gopherus; species Gopherus flavomarginatus. The sequence goes on from NC_066629.1 coordinate 14,637,218, forward strand.
CCTACAGCACAGATACATTTTTTGCCTCAAGGAGGCTAGCTTCACAGAACTGTGACTCCTCTTTTTCACTTCAGACATTTATTCTGCCCTGAAAACCAGGGCCAGCTCCAGGCACCAGTTTGGCAAGCAGGTGCTTGGGGCGGCCACTCTGGAGAGCGGTAGCAGGTCTGGCAATTCGGCAGAGGGTCCCTCACTCCCAGTCAGAGTGAAGGACCTCCAGCTGAATAGAGCAGATCGCAATCACGGCTTTTTTGTGGGGGGCTGGTTTGGGGCGGCAAAACCCCTGCTGAAAACAATGAGGGTTAGAGCACTAGTGAATCCCTTAGCTGGATGCTATTATGTATAGACATGGGAAATAATAGATCACATTGGTTGAAGTTATTTTTTCAAGCAATATGAACAATTCCCCAAACTCTGCTCTCACTCCATATTCTGCAGATATGAAGCAATTCCACTGACATGGAAGTGGTGATTGTTCTGAAGGAAGGGTCTGCTCCTTCTCCCACAGACATCAGCTGGAGTTTTCCCATAGGCCCTTACCCTGGAGTAACTGAATTCAACCCACCCTTTTAACAAACACATTTTCAGTCCTGCTGTCAAGAAAACATTGTTCTAGACTTCTCCTTGCATAAGCAGTTGCTAAGAGCCACTAGGTGTCACTGCAATATAACTTACCTTATCAGCACCATGCGTGCAGTGGTGGTGTAGCTGTCAGTCTGAGGATATTAGAGAGACAAGGTGGGGGAGGTAATATCTTTTATGGGACCAACTTCAGTTGGTGAAAGACAAGCTTCTGAGCGTAGACAGAGTCCTTCCTCAGGTCTGGGGAAAGTACTCAATGTCACAGATAAATACAAGGTGGAAAAGGCTAGCATCCTGAGCGTGTCAGCAAGGCCCACCAGGAAGATACTTGGGAAAGAATTCTCTGTAGTAATTCATAGCCCTCCCCATCTAACATCCCATCTTTGGTCACTGGGGATATTTGCTACCAGCAGTCCCAGATGGGCCACTCCAATACACGTATCAAGTTCAGTCTCAAAGCCAGTTAACATTTTGCCCCCACAAGTCCCATGGAAAGGCTGTTCCAGAATTTCACTCTTCTCATGGTTAGAAACCTTCATCTAATCTCAAGCTTACACTTGTTGATGGCCAGTTTATAGCAATTTGTTCTTTTGTCAAGGTTGGTGTTTTAATTTAATATAAATACTTTATCTCCCTCCCTGGTATTTATCCCTCTGATATATTTAGAGAGAGTAGATCCTCCAAGGTATTTAAGTTCCTAAATTCCATTGGAATCAATGGACATTAAGATGCTAAATAACTCAAGGACATGGGCCAAAAGCACTATATAAGTGTGGTTAGAAACCAGTGGTAAATGGGCTCAGCTGCCCTAGAGAGGAGTTATGAATATGAAATTATAAACCACCCCCTTGCCACTTTCTCTAAATTCCAGGCTTCTGGCTTGCTTACAACTGGAAAAGCCTCATCTCTAGGCCTGATGAAAAATTTTCCATCAAAACTTGGAAAATTGGAGTTTTGAGGGGAAAAAAACTTTCACAGGAAGTGTCTGCTTCCCTCCAAAATCTTGATGTTCAAATAGAAAACCGCTCTTCCTCCCACCCCACTTTTTTTGGCGATTTTTTTTTTTTAAAATGTTGGCAGTTTTCAGCTCAATATTTTCAGTTTTGTGTGTGGGGAGAGGGGGAGGTCAATTTGTTTTGACAAAAGGTCAAACATTTTCCTAGAAAAAAGCCCTTTTTTTTTTTCTGACCAGCTCAATCAGTTCAGCTAAACACTTAGGGTATGTCTACAGTACAAAATTAATTCACATTTATTCTATTCAAATTTTTGGAAGTGATTTTATACGGTATTGTGTCCCCACTAAAGCGCGTGAATTTGGCTGGGTGCATCCACAGTACAGAGGCTAGCATCGAATGTCAGAGCAGTGCACTGTGGGAAGCTATCCCACAGTTCCCGCAGTCCCTGCCACCCACTGGAGTTCTGGGTTTAGTTCCTAGTGCATGATTGGGGAAAAACATTCTCGTGGGTGTTTCTGGGTGTGTACCGTCACTTGCTCCTCTCTCCATGAAAGCTATGGCAGATGCCGTGCTGTCAGCAGACGGTGCAGTACAGTGCACTGCCTGTCTCCTGGTACTATGAATCCACCTCACATGTCCTCTTGTCTTTCTAGCTACTCTTTTTTATCTAACCATTTCCCGCCTTTTTTCGGCTACCATGAACCAAGCAGCACAGCTTCCGCCACAAACTCGGCTCTCCCACTCTTGCATTGCTAGCTAATTTTGTCCATGTCTGTCCTGGGCTTGCATGCAAGCTACAGAAGGCCACAATTCCCCACTATTTCTCGGCCATCGTGAACTGAGCCACACAGCTTCTGCCGCTTTTTCCATGTCATTCCTGGGCTCCCATGGAAGCTACAGATGGCAACAATTCCCTGCCATTTTTCAGCCATTGTAACCTAAGCCACACAGCTTCCACTGCAAACTCTCTGCTTTCCCACTCTTGCAGCTCTAGTGAGCTTCTCAGCTCTGTGAAAGCTACAGAAGACAACCATTAACCACCTTTTATCAGCCTTTTTCCTCCATGCATTCAGCTGGCCCCTATCAGTGCAGGAGGATTGCATGAGTGTTAAGAATCATTCCTGGCTGGGAGGAAAACGGATTCCCCACTTGCTGCCTGTGCACTGTCCTTCTCCTCCTCCTCATCCTCCAATGACTCTTCCTCCTTGCTCCTCGCAACTCCCCCCTTGCAGGTGTCCACAGACAGTGGTGGAATAGTGGTGGCGTCACCCCCATAATAGCATGCGGCTCATGGTAGAAGCGGAATGTATGGCGCTGCCATTTGCCTCCCTGGCTTTTTGGTACGCTTGCCTGAGCTTCTCGATTTTTGTACGACACTGCTGTGTCCCTGGAGTAGCCTCTTTCCGTCATGGCCCTTTTTGGGAACGTAGTTCTGCCGTAACAGACTTGTCTCCCCAACATGCAATGAGATCCAGTACCTTCCGTTTGGACCATGCTGGAGCTTGTCTGTGAATCTGGGACTGCATGATCTCCTGTGATGGTGGACTCTGCATGGCAGACTGTGCTGATGGTGACCAAACAGAAAATGAAATTCAAAAGTTCCCAGGGCTTTTCCTGCCCACCTGGCTAGTGTATTGGAGTTGAGTGTTGTCCAGTGTGGTCACAAGGGAGCATTCTGGGATAGCTCCCAGAGGCCGATAACATCGAATTGCATCCACAATACCTTTAACCTGGGTTTGCGATCTCAATTTAAAAGCTACTCCACTTGCTGAGGTGGAGTACAGAAATCGGATTAAAGAGCCCTTTAAATCGAAAAAAACGGTTTGGTCGTGTGGACGGAATCTTTTTTTCGAATTAACTCGGCTAATTCCGAAATAACAGACTAGTGTAGACTAGGCCTTAAACACATGCCAAATTTGTGCTTAAGTCCTTCCCTGTTCACCAGTGCTTTCAATAGGTTTTTGCTCCAGCTCGTAGGCTCCAATCTTCTCCTAGAAGATGTCCTTGATTTAGATTCTAAGCTGGTGTCAATTGGGCTAGTTCCACTAGTGTCAATATAGCTTTGCTGATTTATACCAGCTTGGAATCTGGCCTGAGTAAAGATTGAACAGAGCATGTGTCATATGACTCTGAGGGAAGTATCTTCAACTCCAGCTGGAAGATGGCCAGGGAGTGGGTGTAAGTCATAATGTTACTTGTGGCATTCAATAAGGTGTAGAAAAGGAGCCTCATGGACAGGCTGGGGGAAGTGAACACTATAGCAGAGGGGAAAAAAACCCCATTAACTTCTTGTAAATTGTTCTTTTGCCCAGTGGGTGTGTCAGTTACACTTGTTGGGCCTGATCCTTCTCTTGTACCTCACAACTCCACTGATTTTTCCATGGAGGTACTCCGGATATACTCCAGTTTGAAGAAGAATAGATATGGCCCTCTTGTAAATGCCCACTGAATGCCAAAAAGCAGCAGCAATTTACCACTTACCCTTCCTCCCTGACGAGTTTACTCTAGAGATGCAATTTCTTTCACACCACCATGACTGAACTTGGATCAGAAACTTCCCTAGGAACTTGCTTATTGAATTTAGCACAGAGGCGCAACAACTTGCCCAAAGCCATCAGTTAATGGCTGTGGGGAGAGATCAGAACTCAGGAGTACCTAGTGCCTTTCCTCTCACCAAGATACTGCTAAAGTTCTTACTTTTAGAACCTTCTCTGGTGTGTCACTATTATCCTTACAACTCGGAATGAGGTGTCTAGGAATGTGACCTCAAAGTAGCCCAAAATACAAATTCCGTGGAGAGTGCCATCATAACATGCTGCTGCAAATCAGGATGGCACCAATTGACTCCAACACTATTTAGCTTAGGCTGAGGACTTGGATCTTTTTCTTTGACACGGATCAGGACTCAACAGAACTCCCATTATTCTAAAACTTACTCTCACACCACTGGGGCTAAGCGAGCTCTGAGCCTCAAACTTGGAACTCTTTCAGAACTTTATGATCTCTAGAAAGGTGAAGTTCCTGGGTTCTAGATTTTAGATCATTTTAGAACTTACAGAATTCAGAATGGCCTCATCAAAGTAAATTGCCCTAACTTTTTGTATTTACCGGTATTTTCTTCTCTTCTGTCATGTTGTAATCTACTCAATTGTGTTCCTTGGGGATATTCTGCAGTTCCCCATCCAGTCCTTCTGCACCTTATTGAACATCTTACATGCTGTTAATGGCCCTTCTTCCTGTTGGGTCAACTAATATCTCCTAGGAGACTTCACAGAGCATTCCAACTCTTTAGTAGAATAGCTGGCTCAAATGGTTCGTTCCAGTGTGTATTGCCAGAAGGATCTAATCCCTGACTTCTCGTATTGTGTTATACAAGCACTGGCCACTATTCAGAATAATTTTTCCTTTCAGTTCTGTCCGCAAACTCTTTAAATTTTTTAACCCAAATGGCCTTTTCCTATCAAACACTCCTTGTCAAAACTGGTGAAGGCAGCTGTTAAGTTGTTCAGTTTTGGCCTGTTCCTTTTTGCAAGAGGAAAGAACAAAATAGTGCATTATGATTCATCCCAGTATGACTTGCCAAAAAACTCTTGAACCAAATAGTCGTTTTGCACATTATTTTACTATTTGCCAGAGAACAGTTTTAGAAAGAATTTGTGTTCTTAAAAAAAGAGCTAAAAAGAGATCCATGAATATTATTTCTATTACAGTGGATTATCACTGAGACAAGGACCCCATTGTGGTAGGCTCTGCACATACACATGTTAAGAGATCATTCCTGCCCTGAAAAGCTTAGTCTAGGTAGACAAAGTGTGGGGGAAAGAGTATCCGCATAAGCTATTGAGATAAGTGACTAGCCCAAGATCACACAGTGATTCGGTGGCAGAGAAGGGAATTCAACCTAGATTTCTTACCGTCAGTCCAGTGCCTTAACCAGAGAACCATCCTTCCTCTCTTTAATAAAGCAACAATTGAAAATAAAAATGCTCTGATTACTTTTGGGTGAACCTCAAAGGCCAGATTTACAAAGCAATTTAGATGCTCAAAGATGTAGCCAATGTACAAAAGGGCCTCGGCAGGTTAGGCACCTAAATCGCATGTAAATCTGGTCTTCAAATTGTTTGTTCTCTTCATAGCCTTACAACCTCCAGTGACTTTAAGGGGGTTGTGTGGGTGCACCTGAGATCAGAATTCAGGTCCCATGTTAAAGGCAGAGGTGCTGAGCACCTGCATCTCCCAGTATTGACTTGAGCTGCAACTGGGCATGCTTAACCCCTAAACCCATCAGTTCAAGCAAGCACACACTAGTTTGCATGCTTCTCCTGTCCCTTTGAAGTGCTTTGCCTCTCTGCAACATGCCCATGGGTCTCCCCTCCCTCTATGCCATTCACTCTAATCTCACCCACGCTGATCACAGCACAGAATCCTTCTTTTGCATAGCAATGGTTGCCATGTCAAGTACTGTTCTGCTTCTGCAGCAGAAAGATCAAAGCTGTCACACATTCTGTAGGACCCTAAACAGCACCCCCTGCTGGTGCCATGTGGTACTTCAATGAGGACTGAAGCAGGTTTTAAGACGGCTTATTTATTTAACTAACAGCATGAGATCTTATAAAATAAGCACAAGGCTGAGACTTTTTTGTGATCTAGCCTGGCTGTGTTTTCCCTTTCATTTCGTGTGTGTGTGTGTGACAGAGAATCAACACACATCAAGTTTTGAACTGCATAACATCCTGCAGGATGTGTTGCAGTTTTCCTGCTGGAGTATAACCTTCTAGGGCCCGACTGCTGCTGAATTCACATCTCAGTTGCTCAGGGGACCTTTGAACATTTTAACTTCTATTTGGGAAATGTAAGCATTGGCCCAAGAGCTGTATTCCTCTAAGAGTTATGTTCATCCAAGCAGGGAAGAGAAGCCCACCATGTGTTCCTGGATCAGCACAGTATGCATGTTGAAAGTTGAATATTCACAATGAACTGCTTGCAAATAAGCTATGAACTTAGAACTGTTGGTGGAGATTATCTGGCAAGCAAGGAAGGAAAGTTTTCCAAGGAAGCAGACATTAGGGGAAATATGAACTGCACATGGACAACATGGAAAAGATGCAAGATTTTGTCAGAATTAATTTGTTGATTGCTCAGATCTAGAAAACAGGTATCCAAACCAAAGCAATTGAGAAAGGAAGAGCAGGTGGACAAAGGTGAAGTGAGATCCCTGAACCAAGAACCCATACTTGTAGCGTGGAGCCCTTTTAAATGATTTGTGAGCACTCTAGTGACGCTCGCCCATTCTATGGTTTACTAATCATCAGAAATCAACCAGAGAAGCTGGGCCTGCACAGGTGTGTAAAATTAATATACATGGTTATGTGGGACTCAGTTGTGCCTCTGTGACTTCTTTTTATATTGTTTTGTCCTGTAAATGTAACCCAATCAATTCCTCACTCTCTAGTGGGGTCTGGGACACAGAGAGAGGTTCATGAGCTTGCCATTGCCTTAGCTACCAGAGGTGAGTTCTTCAGCTCAGGCAATAAAGATGTATGGCCTTCTTGATGCAAAGGTCCAAGCAAAGATGACCCGTGCTTGCCAATAGCAGGGGGGACAGAGTGAGGGCTGCAGGCTTCAGTGGTGTTACTGAGCATGCTCAGGACAAACCAAGCAACAAATGTGTGGAGGCGTGTGGCCCCGCATGTCCCCACCATGTACCACCTCTGGGTCCAAGGCTGATCCCCCACCCTGTGACAATATAACGTCCCCTCCTTTCAGTGGGCCCACAAAATGCAGAGCAAACTGCAGCTGGCTAAAACGGAGCAGCAATTGCTCATGTGCTGTCAGCCATTATTACCATTAACAAGGTCTTTCCATACTCTCAGCAGCAACGAACAAATCATGTATAAGTCACGAATCTGTATGCATTGTACAAAGCTAAATGCATTCCCTACAGATCTGGTTGTCTTACCTCACATGCCTGGCTGTAACCAGAAAGTGTGTTTGCCTTCCCTATGGGCAAATCCTTGGCCTTGCAGACAGACACAGAACAATCCAAAATAAGAAAGTGGAAGGAAATGACCCACATGCGCGCACACACTCCCAGCAGCAACCTAGTGTATAAAACTTGGCAACCCGCTCCCGGCCATTTAATTGATTCCAAGTGCTGCAGGTCAGCTGTTAGAAAAATTTCCTGCCCACAGCTGAAGAAAGGAGGATGGGGGGTGAGGTAGGGAGGAGGGGAGACTCTACTGTTGGGCCATAAAAATATGGTCTTAGTTTACCCTGATCATTTATTTTTAGTCAATTCCTGCAAAACTGTTTTACGTTTTGATTTGCAGGTTAAAGAGAAACCCACTTGTTGGGTGATAACTAAAGACTGGCTAAAGGGAGAGATGCTGAAGGTCTGGCAAAAGCTTGACAATGTCAAATTAATGGTGTCTGGGAGGTAAGTTGGTTGGGATCTACTGAGTTCCTCTCGCCACCTGCAAGGGGGGAAAATTACCTAAGAGCGATTTATTTCCCCAGTTCAAAGCAGATTCCCAGCAACTTTAGTCTGGTTGGGGCAGAAGGTTGCATCCTTTGACAATGTTGGTTGGATTAGCTTCTCTCCCTTCATAAGCTGTCCTTACTGGTCCAGACACTTCATTCCTACTGATGCTAATGGAAGGTCCTTTTGCCCATCAAAGGCTGCATAAGGGTGACGCTTTTCCTCCACATTCTATCGCCTGCATATTCCATTCCAGTGCGCAGATTTTCTCTCCCTCTTCCCCCTCCCACACCGTGTTTTAACATTTCCCATCACCAAGAGGAAGTGCTAAAACACACACACTGTTTTAGGTAGCAGATACACATGACGTGCTATAAAGATTATGCATACAGTTTTCAAAAATTCTAGTTACTAAAATATTGAAGTTCCATTTTCCTAGGACCTGGTCCATGAGTGGAGGTCTTAGGGTGTCTACACTGCACAGTAAGCCTGGGGTCTCACTCATGTTTCTGCACCAGCCCCCATTCCATTCTCACACAAATCAGTCTGACTCACGTCAACAAACACTCAGGACCTGGGTCCTAGGACTCTGCTGTGGATGGTAGGTCAGAGCCTGAATCTGGCTGAGACTTGGGTTGAAGCCCTGCCATTTTGCAGTGAGGACACAGCTGAAGCTGCAGACCTCACGGTCTGTGTAGGGCAATCTCGATGCATTAGCATGGTTGTGGGATATGGGTCCAGCAACTATAAGTGCACAGTGCAGTATGGATGCACATGCCCACGTCTCTAACATCGGGGTTTACAACATAGCATGGGCACTCCCACAATAATAATAGAATAAGTCCGTTTGCTTTTTAATTAAACTTAGGCCCCTAAATTCCTTGGGAACTTTTGAAAATGTCCCCCTCTATCATGAGTTTGGAATAACTGCCCTTTCTCAAAAGTGCCAAAGTGATGGGTAGGTTCTGCTGCCTGTCCCAGATAAAGGCTGATAGAGTTTCTTAGCAAGGGCTTGGAGTGTTTTAGAAAACATTATCAGGATCATCCTTACTTCCCTCCTCTTGTAATCCCAGGTGACCCAGCTAACACTGACCTGACAGAATTCTGAGGAATGGCAACATTTACATTGAAAAGCCAGATTCTATTCCAAGTGGCAAACGCCTACCCGGAGATAATGGCTGTCGTGCGAGTAGAGTTACTCTGGGCTTACGGTGAAGTAACTGAGACCAGAAGCCAGTTAGTAAAACCAAAACACCTCTAAAATAACCAGGTGTAAAACAGCTCTTTGGTTCATCATAACACAGCAACTTTAAACCCAGGATTGTTATAGGACTGGATCCTCTAGGGAGCCAGGAAGCAAAGCTCCCATCTCTGCAGGGTGGGGGTTCAAGACTGATGTTCCCCTTCCTGGGAGTTTAGGTGGATATAACTCTTGGAGAGGAAATTCCACTACCTGGGCATCTTAGAAGACTATTGCACTTTGCACGAACGAGTCTGCAGGCAGCTGCTAAGAAATTTGGGATGTCAGAATAAGTGCCAGGGGATACAGCTTGGGGCAAAGTTGACATTAAGCTGTGCAAAATTTTTATTACACTGCATTTGTGATGAGACATAACTGAGGGTATTGAAATTATCCCATGGCCTCTATATGCTCCATGAATACCGGAGATGAACCTGACTACATTTCCCAGCAGGCCTCAGGGGTCTTTCTTCATTGAGCAGCTTTAGTGAAGAAGTGTTAGTTTGCTGGGACACATTGGTGCAATAAAGGGAAAAAACAGGCCTGGAAGAAGGCAGATTGGAAAGTGCTGTTTCATGGGTTTTGGCTCATATCTAACATCTCCTGGGGGAGGCAATAGCAAAGTTCCTATTAGAATCCCAAGAGGACTCTGACCAATGATCCACATTATCACTCTGTGCGAATGTTTGTCAAACAGCCAAAATTCAGGCCCACTGTCCAATGCTACAATGGCGGATTAAAAATAACTGAACTAAACTGTTTGGGAAAAGCAGTGGCTGAGGAACGTTGCGTAAGGCTAGAAAAGAAGCCGTCTGCTCAGGGCAATTAGATGCGCTTGCTGGAGCTTGTGTTCTCCAGCCTACATGGTTTGCTGATGAGAAAGGTAAAGGAGCTGAGCTCTCCTCATAACAGTGCCCTGTTATTTTGCATGACACGTTCCATTTTAACTGAACGGGCCTGGTCCAGCTGAGCTGGGCTTGGTCCAAAGCCCAGCGTGGTGTGGAAAGTTCATCTCTACGCCAACTTTCTCTTTCCCTCATCCTGGACCTGGCTAAGGATTGCATTGGCCCCAGGTGTAATTTAGAACAACCTAAAGACAGCTTTAAGTTACATGAGACACAGCACTGCCCTAGGAAACCCTTTTGCCCTCTAAAGTGTGAGAGTGGGTGAATGTGCAGCTTTATGGCTCCAGGGGACTTAAATTAGGGGAATTTCTAGCTGTTTTTTTTGAGGACAGCTGTCCAGGGGCCAGGATCTGTCCCTGTATTCTTAAATGATTGCTAGAGTTCAATAATGCCTTTGCAGGGAGAGCTGATATGGTGCTAGCCGGGGAGAAAAGGTACATTGCTTTCAGTTCTGTTACTGATCCAGAAAAGCTGTTGAGGTGGCAGGTGATGTCCCAGCAGCCCCAGTCAGACCGTGGGAAAGGCTCAGACAGATAAATGGCGAGAATAGAGAAGGAAACGCCGCCGTCATTGTGTGCCACCCAGCTTGTGCAGATCATCAGCACCCTTCTCTAAAGTGGTTGAAATTCATACCAGCGTTAGAGTGAACGGCCTTGTGAGATCCAACCAGCAGAGGGCAGCATTGGCATATATACCTAGGAGTCAGTACAGGGCAAAGTGATTTTAAGGGACTTTTCCCTCAAGTTATCATTGTTTACTATTTTAGAGATTAGGATTTTTGGTTGTAACCAACAAACACAGTGAAAACACCCCCCAATAAAAAAAAGGAAAGAAAGCAATTGATGGTTCCACCATAAATATGAGAACACCAGAAATGGTTACTTGTATCTAAGGCCTTATCTTTATGGAGCAATTATTCAGAATATGGGAGTGCACTCTAGAAATTACACCACCATGCTGAGCATTAATGGGTTCACCTAGACTCCGCTGCTGTGCACAAAAGGTCCCCTAGTGCTAGGGTGACTATATAGCAACTTGGGGGTGGAGGGGGTAATAGGTGCCTATATAAGAAAAATTTCCAAAAACATGGGACTATCGCTTTAAAAATAGGACATCTGGTCACCCTACAGTGCACTCTAATGGAGTGTTGTTTACAACAGTCCAATGTTAAAGTGCCCGGTGGAACATTACAAAGATTACTCACTACTGTATATAGGACTAGAATGAATAATGTATATGTAGTGTATATAATAAGTATTGCTCATTACAGTATATACAGAGAGACCCAACCCCCCCGATTTTTTTACATCTTCAAAAACTCTACATTTGCTAAATACCTCCCCCAAATAAATTAATAACCCCACCCCTCCAACAGAAGCCCTAACTACTTGTATTACAGCAATGCCCTGAGGGTCCAGGTGGGATCAGGGACTGACTTGGCTTGGTTCTGTACAAAAGGAAATTGGAAGAATGTTCATATCACTCGTCCCAAATGTTCTCCTATATTGTGAATTGCTGCTTTAGGGGAATGGTCCAAAGGGTCAAGGGTGATATTAACTCCTGTGCAGAGGTCCAGTAAGGGTTGGGCCAGGGGCTTTGTGCTCAGTAAAAATAGGGCTTATGTGGGACTTGGAATGATGCATGGGAGAGTGAGATGCACTGGTTTTAATGCATTTTTAATTGAAAAAGCAGCAAAGAATCCTGTGGCACCTTATAGACTAACAGACGTTTTGGAGGTGCCACAGGATTCTTTGCTGCTTTTACAGATCCAGACTAACACGGCTACCCCTCTGATAATTGAAAAATGTTTTTCTAAATCAAATTGTTTTTGCAATTTTCTTTTTATTTTGCCATTTTGGATGAAACTGGAAAATGTGCTTTTAATAATTATTTTTAAAAATATTTTTCCAGTTTTTGTGGTTGATCAATATTCCTCCCTCATCCCCTTTATCCTCAGCTCCTGAAAACTTCCAAGGGCAGAATTAAAAAAAGGAAATGGGGGTGGAGGGAAGAAAAAGGTAAGAGAAAGTAAGGGAAACCAGGAAAAAAAAGGAAAGTAGCTATTTTTCAAAAATGAAGATCAACAATATAGAAAAAAATTCAACTGTTTCAAATCAATGAAATTGCTCTTACCTAAAAACGGCCAGAGGAAAATTTATTTTGAATTTTCAAAAAATTTTCATGACAAATGTTTGTTTTTCCCCACCAGTCCTAGCACCCAGACCTGGGCTGCCCCTGTGCACATGGTACAATTAGATTGGAAGCTCTTTGCCACAGCACTGACTATATTCTGTTTTTACAGACCCTAGCACGAGGGGCTCTTGGTCCATAACTAAGGATCATACACACTCCCTCTATACTATTGCTTCTACTGCTAATAATGAGTAAATCCAAGTTCGTGGTCTACACAGATTGGAGCTTTTCCTTCTCTCTTCTCTTGTCCACGGGAAGGAAAGGTAGTTCTACTCTACCAAGAATGGGCCAAATCCTCAGTTGGGGTAAACTGGTGTCACTCCATGCTTAGAGAGCCAATGGCATATTTCCAGTGTACACCCGTAGGGATCTGGCTGTAATAGTGCTGGTTACTAGGCTGGAAATCTGGTGATCAAATTTCTAAAGAGATCTCCAGTATTGCTCAGTTTCAACCACATGAGGTATCCCAAGACCTCTGGCCCCAGATCTTGCCATCAATAAAATCCCTGGGTGTTTTACTACTGATTTTGCCAGAACTAGGATGAGACCTTTTTCTGGAATGGTTAATTCTCAAATCTTCATATAGAGTGATGAAACTAAGCTTCAGGAAAATGTTCTATACCTTTAAGGAACTGAACTAACATCACTTAAGTTACTTCCCCTGCTATTTTTCATTTAGATCTTTGCAACATATTTGGGTGCTTGCTAGGTTGGAAGTAGTGATGGATCCAAAATAGTCTGAAGTGTTAGTTTGGATGAAATTAAGACATAGGTGCTTCTCTAAACACCTTAAATGTGATTCTCCACTGCCCTGTACCTTGTGTCATCATTTATTCTTGACCAAAGTGGTCATAAAACTCTGCCCCTTCTGAGTTTGGTAACACTTTACTTATAAATGACAACACAGTGGAGAATTAGGTTCCTGGAGTTTGCAAAGTTGGGCTTGCAAATCACATGAAAATGGACCTTCTTGAGATGTTTTGCTGATTCTGCTTTGAACCAGTATGTAGAAATGCAGAGGTTGCCACAACAATAAAAAATAATAGTGGTAAAAAGTTACTTGAAAATTTCCAAACCTCAAGCACTGTTGGATTCAATTTAAATTTCAGACTTAAACAGTGTATGTATGAATAAATAAAAAATAAATAGTTCATACATAAGTAAGATTCTTTGCTCTTTTTTAAAAAAGCAAACCCTTTTCTTTTTAAGGGTTCAAAAATGTCTAGGTAATTACTTTTTACCTTAATTTTTCAGTTTCACATGCTCTTGCAGCAGTTCTGAGTTCTACCTTGGGCTGGAGGTGGAAAAGCCAAAACACCATACAATAAAACTGTTCTTGTGGGATATCTAACTTAGGGACCCAGTCCTGTGATCGGGACCCACATACATGTGTCTACTCCTGCATAGAATTGCTTTGAAATCAGTGTGTATGGATTGTTACAAGATCAGGATTTAAGTTTGCAGGCCCAAGACATTGGACTTGTCCCCATAAGTCTCCAAACTTCCAATTGTGTGTCTGAAGCAAACCTTTCTTTGAGGATCTTATTGTGTGGGAGCCACTCTGCCCGGCACTACTTTGACAATCTACTGTTCTGCAGTGAGCAGAAACAAACCAACCCAGCTTGCTGAAATGTGGCGAGTTGGTTGCCAGTACTCTGACCATATGCCATAAAGAACAGACACAGACTTACTGTCTCATGCCCTTTAGAAGTTTCCTGTGACAGGTTGACCTAGATTTTTTTTTAACGGACAAAATCTTCAACTAATGCCAAAAATGCAAACAGAACAAAACAAGAGCCTTGCACCCATACATAATTCATTGAACAAAATCCACAGGGTCAGTAGATATTAAGAGCCAACCTCAATAAGGGTATAAAGAGGTCTCTTTACAAAGGACTTCCATCTCTGCATGACAGATCAGGCCACATGGCCGTTATTGAGGATACAGGAGAGAAGAAGGTCAAGGAATGAAATTAACTGAACCATTCCAAATAAGTAAGGAAGGTGCTGATAGATCACACTAAAGACAAAGGCAAGAAGTAGTTTCTCTCCTAGAAACAAATGTGTCTGGCCTGTATCCAGGGCTAGATCATATATCTGACAATATCCTCCCTTTAATGCTTTGCAGACCTAAGGTATATTATCATACCCCAAGCCTGAACTCTCCAGGGAAATCATGTCAAGGAATAACCAAGGAAGTGTGTTCATAAAATGGGATGGATAGTGGACTGGGGCTACCTTGAATCCTGTGATAGGCTGCAAGTCATGCCAAGAACCAAAAGGGGGCGCTGTTAGACTGCCATATGGTTTCATTTATCACGGAGCCTGTGAATTTGGTAGTAAGATTAACATGAACGCTCACCCAGAAAAGGAAAACAGGCACATACCAAAGGCTGTGGTATTTTTAGCCCTTATCTCTGTGCACTCAGGGTGGACTTAGAATTCTCATACAATAATCTTCTCAAGTTTATCCTGCATGGACAACACATTCCCCAAAGAGGCAGGAAAGCAGCCCATTTTATGAAGCACAGGCAGCATGTGGCACGAATCTTTCACTTCTAGCAGCTTGATTTGGAGAGACTGCTAATTAAATTAAATGGAAAGGAGTATTTTTATTTTTCCTGTAAAAAAAAAAATCATGATTATTCCTTATGCTAGAGTAAAGAATCATTTTAAGGGGCAATCAAGAGTGGTTGATTCTCCTATTGGAAAATATAGAAGGGGTTTTCTGTTCTGTGTGTGTGTGTGTGTGTGTGTGTGTGTTTTTGGTTTTTTTGGTTTGTTTTGGGGTTTTATTTTTGCTTTTAATTTATTTTTGGCTCATGAAATGTGTGGGATTGACAGCCTTGGGGCCAGGAGTCATCAATTTACCCACAGAGCAGGCTCAGCATTATAACAGCATAGCAAGTTGTTCCTCCCCCCCGCCCGCAATGTCCAACATCGAGATATGTCTGAACTAATGTAATGGGATCCCCTCACATAGTCACAGTGACGTTTCTTCTTCATGGACCAGTCTTTGGGGAGATCATCAGCAAATGGGGCCAACTGGGGTGGTTGTGGCTTTTGAGAAGTGGGTATTTCTCCAATAGGAGACTCATCAAACACTGTTTTTAGTTAAGGCTAAGGAACTGTTAGGAACAAACAGACTTCAGTGGAGTTACCCCTAATTTGCACCAACGTATGAGAGATGAAAATTGGGCACTTTGAATGTCTTTTATCTGCTGAATCAAACTTAGGGCCTCAGTGTCTATCTTTAGAGAACCCCTTCGTTGACATCACTTTCAGATCTGAGCAGTTTAGGGAAAATGGAATACCAGTTGAAAGCCGGTATAATGGATCTGAGATGAGACTTTTGTCGGGGAGGTGTTCAGTGAGAAGGCAGAGCAGAAGGTTTCCTCCATTTTATTTTAAGCATTTATTATTTCCCTGGGTTGTATGTATGCATTAGTCAAGATAATGTCCAGAGCTGACTAACCGTCTTACCCTCTGGGTAAGATTTAGGAACCTCAATTTCTGGATCTCCAACGTAAGACCCTTTAAAGAGGTCTCACTTGGAGGGGGTGAGCACTTAGCACTTTATGAAAATCAGGCCCTTGTAAGGTATCTTGATTTGTACACCCAGAAATCGCAAGTCATTTTGGAAAATCCTGGGCTGTGTTCATGAAAATACTCCAAAGGGAGTTTCACAGAAGCTGGTTGTGGTGGACTCCAGGAAACCTTGCATTTTCAGAGAAATAAGCCCCAAAACCACCAACCTTTCAGGGCATGCTTGATAAGAAACCCGAAAAAGCTAGTAACTGCAGAAAAACCCTCACTCCAAGACATGGCCAGCTTTGCTACTACTTATATTTCCTCTACACCTCGAGATGTGAAACGCTGCAAGATGCACTAGACATGAGTCACTTTGGAAATACCCACTGTCCCTTGATGTTCTTCCTCTAGGGCACCCCTTCTTATAATACCCACAAAGCAACTGATGATGTCATCGCGGGTATGATGCCATTGCAGCCGCTCAGCATTTCCAGTATCAATCTCATTCACCATCAGACTGGAGTTTCTGGGAATGGTGGAGGAAACATGGTGACACCCAACCCAGGTTAAAGAATGCATGCATTGCTAACCAGCAGGTTTGCAAGCAGTCTAGCACTCAGAAGGCAGTTCTAGTTTCTCTGTTTCATCACAAATTAATGTCACAGATTACATTCACTCCTAAGTAGCGGGTTAGTGCAAGGATTATGCACCACTTTAGTCCCATGTCAGTTCTCAAACTAGAGCGTAAATGGTCCTTAAGCTTCATACGAGTGCTCTGCACAGGGTTGATTGAAACTTTGAATAGATGCCAAGGATTTACATAGAACATGAATGCCATGTGACCTGATGACATTTACATCAAAAGACACAGGCAGGAAGACTCTTTAGGCCAGTTCCGGAGCTGCTATAAACTGGCATAGCTCGACTGAAGTTAACCGACCAATCTTCATGTGGTGTTAACTGGCATAGCTTCATTGAAGTAAATGAGCCAGATTCTGACCCAGTATAAATCAACATAGTTTCATTAAAGTTAATACAGCTATGCTAGTTTTAATCCAGTTGAAGATTTGGTCTTCAGCTCTAATCACTGATGGATGAATTTCAAAGGTTAGGCGGTTTGGAATGAGCTAGATAAATTCCTGAAAGTTTACAGACAGAGATTAAAACTATAGGCAGAAAACATTTAAAAATAAAATTCAGAATGAAAAAAACAGAAATGCAACCTAACGTACGTGGAGGAAATAAACTGAAATACAAATATTCAATGCAAGGAGGAGCTAGGGAATATAAATGCTGAAAGAGACCTAGGAATGAAAGTGGGCAACAAATTCAACATGTGATTGTAATGTGATATGGCTGCAGGATGCCCAGGGCTACATATTCAGTATGTTATATATTCAACACATGCAAAAACATCACACAACCAACTAAAGACATAACTGTCTCTCTCTATGTGTGAAATTCAGCTCTGTGTAGAGAGCCAATGTAAGATCTAAGTGACATCTGAATCCCACGTTAGCCCTCAAAGTTGGTCTTCAGTGTGATTTAAAACTGAAGAGAAGCTGAGTGGATAGAGCTCTAGACTGATGCTTGGGAGATCTGGATTCTGTTCCTATCTCTGCCACTAGCCTACCTGGTGGCCTTAAGCACGTCACTTCCCCTTTCCAAGCCTCAGTTTCCCTATCTGTGAAATGGGGACAATGATACTGCCCTCCTTTGTAAAGTGCTTTGAGCTGTACTGAGGAAAAGTGCTGTACAAGAACTAAGTATTATGTAAGTGATGCATAGGTTGTTGGTTGGCCCTCCATATGGTTAAATTTCATACTATATGATTCTGGCACAATTGCACCTTGAATAATGCGAATATTAAGCCAGATCCTTGGCTGGTATAAATCAGTGCAGTTCCATTGACTGATCTGGCTAGTTGTGGTCACCTGATTGCTGGAAAACATATTGAGAAATTGGACAACGTTACACAGGCAACCTTAAGTCCAACCATTCCTAACTCAGTGCATGGATTTGCCCAGGAGATCCACACACAAAAGAAACTGAGGGAAAAAGTCATTATTAAGGTTGCAAAGTCCAAATTTTTTTTCCACCTTAAATTACCCCTGCAGTTTCTGCTAGGTATAATAACCCACGCCACACTCCGTCCCAAACTGTTGAGTAATCCTGCTGTGGGCTTTAACAGAGAGAGAGCTGCATTTGAGGTGTGGGGCATGTGATTCCCATAGGTGTAGTTTGTGAAATGATTAGGGATTTGGAGGATTATAGGGGACACATTTCAAAAGCACCTAGGTGAATTTTGATGGGCTTTAGGTGCTTTTGAAGCTTGTTTCCATAATTAGTTATTATTTACACAGCACCACAGATTCACATTGTCCTCTGCAAAACCAAATGTAAATGGAGTTGCAGCCCAGAAGACTTTAGAGTATGTTGACACTGTACTCTAAAGCCGGGTCTGTGAGATGCGGGCTTGTGGAGTCCCTGCATTGTGAACCTGGATTTATAATTGCTGAACCCAGGTCTCACAGCTGTGCTAACGCAATCCAGACTGCACTGCACAGACCTTTCGCCTCATGTCCGCACCTTGAGCTGCAGCCACACTGCAAGATGACAGGCCTTGGGCCCTGACTCACTCCCTTAGCAGGCTCCTAGAACCTGGGTCATGAGTCCCTGCTAGGGTGACCAGACAGTAAATGTGAAAAATCAGGACAGGGGGTGGAGGGTAATAGGAGCCTATATAAGAAAAAGACCCCAAAATCGGGAATGTCCCTATAAAATCGAGACATCTGGTCACCCTAGTCCTTGCTGACCTGAGTCAGACTGATTTATGTGTGGATAGAAAGGGGACTTGGGCTCACATCTGAGTCAGAGCCTGGGTTTGATCCTATAAGCACTTACTGCCATGTGGCATTCTTACTATCAGGAATAGACCCATTGAAGTGAATGGGACAGCTCAGGAAAATAACCATTCCCCCCGGTAGCCAGGAGTTGTAGTATTGGGCCCCAAATTAAGGCAAGGGCAATGGAAAAGTAGAAAACTATGGAAGGGCCTGAGAAGAACCAGGCCTATTAGCTTCAGGCCTCATTGACAGAGTGCTCAGCTGCATGCAGTACGAGGTGAGGAAGCATATTGTGTGATTACAGGCCGTGGACTGGGACTTGGAAAACCTCAGTTAAATGCTCAGCCACAAACTCTGTATGAGCTTCGGCAAGTCACGTGATCTCTGTGCCTCAATTCCCCTTTTGTAAAATAGCTGCAATAGACAAAGGGTGGGTTTTCATGTCCATTTAGGTTTTAAGTTCTCCAGGGCAGGGCCTGTCTCTTATTATGTGTTTGCGCAGTGCTTAGCACAAGATGGTCTGGATCTCCTTTGGCATCTCTAGGCACCACAGTAATAATAACAGGGCAGATTCAGACTCTAGCCATGCCAGTATTAGCACTGTGACGATGCTGCCTTTGGTGGGACCCAACTGAATGTACCAATTCAGGATAAATTGCTTAGAGCAGGGCAGTTACAGCCCGAGGCTGGTTTTCCTTTGCACATCGAGTATAACCAAACCAGCCAAACAGAGAAGACTTTAGTTTTACCTTGGTAGTTAACCATAAATCATACAAACAATTCCCTTAAACACTCCAGTTTCCCAGTATCACCACCCCCACTTGTTATGGGGACGAATGGTTATGAAATCCAATACCCCAGAAAAAGAAAAAGGGTTCTCTCGATCCCAAAGAACCAAGCCCCAGACCCAGGTCAATATACAAGTTATATCTTACCCCCAAATCATGCTGTTGCCAATCCTTTAGAATCTAAAGGTTTATTCATAAAAGGAAAGAAATCTAAATGAGAGCTAGAATTGGTTAAATGGAATCAGCATACAGAAACGGCAAAGTTCTTGGTTCAGGCTTGCAGCAGTGATGGAATAAACTGCGGGCACAAATCAAGTCTCTGGAGTACATCCAGAGCTGGGATGGGTCATTCAGTCCTTTGTTCACAGCTTCAGCTTGTAGCAAAGTCCCTCCAGAGGTTAGAAGCAGGACTGAAGACAAAATGGAGGAGAGGCAGCAGCCTTTTATAATCCTGTGTCCTGTCGATGATCACAGCAGTAAGATGGAGCTCGGAGTCACACGGGCAAGCCACATGTCCATTCATGACTCAGTTCTTTACAGACTGATGACCTTGTTTACATGTTAGTTTGAACATTCCCAGGAAAGCTCAGATGTGGATTGGCGTCTTCCAAAGTTCATTGTCAGTTAAGAGTTTCTTGATTGGGCACTTATTGAGAATAGTCCCTTCTCAAGAAGCTGACCAAATGCTTCACTGAGGCTACTTAGAATCAAAATATATTAAGATACAAGTACATAGCTAATATTCTTAACTTCAACTACAAAAAATGATATACACATAGTATAATCATAATCAGAAAATCATAACCTTTCCATAGACACCTTACACAGCAACCTTTGTACAATATTTGCTGCAAATATATAATAGTGGTTGCAACAATGATCTATACAGTCACAGGTTATGTTAGTAACGTCACAAGTGCATGCACGTAACAGGGAATGGTGCAAGCAAATGGGTTCTTGATGGTGCAGCTGGTCTGTTTTGGGGCACAATACGCCTGCAGCATCATTGCCATTTGCACTGGCACATGTTGATTGTGTAGGTGCAACTTCAGTGCCTTGAAAATCAGACCCTTTATGTCACCTGTGTGATTCACCTGCAGCAAGATAGGTTTTCCCATCAAATATTCAGCTGGTCTGAAAGCCTGATCTAGCGTCCCAAGTCCTGTTTGAATGATATCATAATAAAAGGAATTAAATCACTGCCTCTGTTCCTGTCCATCTTTTTAGCTGTATTTTTATCAAGCTAAACGTTTCATTTGCCTCTTGAAAGTCCCAAGCTCTTTTGTGTCACTTGCTGGCATGGCACCCTGAGCATCCTGTACTTGAATCTTCAGCATCATGTCATGACTTCTGGGACTGCTGCAAAACAGTCTGCGGCTTGACCTCTGTGTCACCAGGCTCATAAATAACAAAACACACAGAGGCCCTTAATGTTTCAAGCAGCGGGCTTGAAACTGACATGATGGCTATCTAAGCAAAGGACAGCGGAGGGAGGAGACTAGGGTGGGAGAGGTTTACAGTGAGTGAACAATGAGAGGAGACCTAAGTGGCTCCACTTTCTAAAGAACTCCGCTGTTTCCTAGACGTCATAATTCTAGCGTCCGACAGGGGAATTATGAAGCCGGTCAGGAGTCAAGTGGAGATTTTATCATGAATGAGAGCTGAGAGGCAGGGACCGTGAATTGTACTTTGGGTGGAGGACCAAAAAAATTAAAATTGCAGTCAGCTTTTCCGTGGCCTATATTTAATGTGATAGGCTGTGTCTGGACTGGACTGCCTCCATTTCCCCGCCATTCTCTACTCCAGTAATGTTGTCCAGACTCTCCCCTCTCTCACCATTTTTATTTAATTAATTGTGTATAAGTTGCATCTAGAGGATCCAGCCAAGATCAGAGATTCATCGTGCTGAGGGTGCTGTACTGTCACACAGGGAGGTGCATCTAAATAGACCAGACAGAGGAAAAGGTAGGAAGGGAATTGGTGTGGCCAGTACCTTACAAGTCAGTTGCAGAACCAGACATAGAACCCACATCGCCTAATTTTAGTCTAACTACTAGACCGCACAGCCTCTTACAGCGTACACTTAGCATTTCTGAATATAAGGTGCATATAACAGTGAACAGTTGGTTGGCTTTGGCTTAATGGCAGGCAGCTTCGTTTGCTGAAAATAAAAACTGTACCAAAGCTGTGCAGGAAATCCAAATCGAGCCTTAAGCAATTTGTTGAAGGTTAAAAAATGCAGGCTAACTGCTTTATTAATACTTCTTAGTTATTTGATTTTTTTGGTCATCTGTTACTTCTGGTCATGCCAAGAACTTTGCTGTTTCTTTTCATTAGAAAGTTTGTTCTTGTGACACTTCTGATCAGAAGCCAGAAGTAGCCGAAATGCTACAAAAGCGTCATTTCTTGTGAGGTTTCTGAAATGATTTTTGAAGATTGGGATGGATAAGGATAGAATTTAATATTTTTAATTGCCGTTGCTCCTAGAACCCCTCTCTGGATTGAGACCACGTTACACTAGATGCGGAGTGACCACAAAAAGTGATATGGTTCCTGTCTAGGGAAATTAAAACCCTAGAAGACAAGTGATATACGAAAGGTGGGGGCAGAACTGCGTAGTCAAATAGACACATATTTTTACAATACAGCTGATCTGAAAGTGGATTTTTCTATTCTTTTTTCTTGTTTTTTGCATAAAATCGAAATCCATAATATTTCAGCAGAAAACCTCTTCTAGATATTGAAATACCTTGTGCTCCTATTCACTTTTATAGTCTGGGTTCCCTGGATTGTGTTTGGGTCTTCCCCTCTTGGAGAAAGGAGCTGGTGGCTCATGGCAGTCCCATGGCTTTGGTGCATTAAGGGGGGAGTTGAGGTGTGGCTGGAGAGCCTTGTCCGTACAGGAGAATGGGGGCATGAGAAACCCAAACCGTAACTCCTGGGAGGCTCTGCAGTAGTGTTTCAGGTTTTTTAGGGTGCAACGTTTTACAACACAAATCTAAATTTTATGTAGAAAATAAAAATGTTCATCAAAAACCCAATTGTTCATTGAAAAACAGTTTGGACAGATAGTTTTCAACCAGCCCTGATTTATAAACAAATACACGTTTTAGATTTTTTTTAGAGCAAGTGCCAGCTATTACCATACACCCCTCCACCAAGCCACCATGAATGGACTGATCTCACAGAGGGATTTGAAGGAAAGGATAGTCACCTTTCAGATCTCTTCAGAAAGGACACACTCTAGGCATGCCTCATTGGCAGACCACAGTATACAAGGGTGGCAAGACAAACAGGGATGGTGACAGCAGTCAAGAATGGGCAAGTGTTATAAACAGCTAAGTAAGAGTTAATAGAACAGGAGTACTGCATATCACTTTTGCCTGGAAAGGGTTAACAAGATCAGTGAGCCTGGCTGTCACCTGACCAGAGGACCAACCAGGGGACAGGATACTTTCAAATCTTGAGGGAGGGAAGTTTTTGTGTGTGCTGTTAGTTTTTGGTGGTTGTTCTCTCTGGTTTCTGAGAGTGACTAGACGTGCAACCAGGTTTCTCTCCAATCTCCCTGATACAGGTTCTTATAGATTCAAAATAGTAAGTACTAGGTAGTTAAGGCAAGTTAGGCTTATGTTTGTTTTCTTTATTTGCAAATGTATATTTGGCTGGGAGGAGTTCAAATGTGTATTTTGTTGAAAGGATTTTAATTTGTACTTGTATACTTAGGCTGGGAGGGTATTCCCAGTGTCTATAGCTGAAAGACCCTGTAACATATTCCATCTTAAATTTACAAAGATAATTTTTACTGTTTTTTCTTTCTTTAATTAAAAGCTTTTCTTGTTCAAGAACCTGATTGTTTTTTTATTCTGGTGAGACCCCAGGGGACTGGGTCTGGATCCACCAGGGAATTGGTGAGGAGAAAGGTTAATTTTCTCTCTGTGTTAGGATTGCTTTCTCTCTCAGGGAGAGAGAAGGAGGGGGGAAGGTGAATTTTCCTCTCTGTTTTGAGATTCAAGGAGTTTGAATCACAGTAATCTTCCAGGGTAACCCAGGGAGGGGAAGCTTGGGAGAGGCAACGGTGAGGGAAAGAGTTTACTTTCCTTGTGTTAAGATCCAGAGGGACTGGGTCTTGGGGGTCCCCGGGCAAGGTTTTTGGGGGGACTAGAGTGTACCAGGCACTGGAATTCCTGGTTGGTGGCAGCGCTTCAAGTACTAAGCTGGTAATTGAGCTTAGAGGAATTCATGCAGGTACCCCATCTTTTGGACGCTAAGGTTCAGAGTGGGGAATTATACCATGACAGCAAGACTCCTCCATTGCTAACAGCGACTACCACTTTATAGTAACACTTAAGGATTGGACATTTATACCCATATCCAGACTATCATGAGTTATCATAATTGTTCTGGAAGGGATAGCAACCCTCATGCTTCAGGTTTAAAACAAATCTCTAACTATTAGAGATCAGGATGAGTCCATGGTGAGAAGCAGATTATTCCACATCTGCTACAGCTGGGTTCTTATACTCTTCTTGAAAGCAATTGGTACTAGCCAATGTCTGAGACAGAATATTGATCTAGAGGGATCTCAGGTCTGATCCAGTCTAGCAATGTCTAGTTTCCTTTGCACTGCGATCAGCCCCAATTAAGCAAATGCCTAAGTCTATTCCTATTCAGCCAAGCACATAAATATGTCTAACTTTAAGAGACGGGCTGCTGAATCATGGATGTAGTCATAACCCTCATGACTGTCCTCTGTGGTAGGTAAGTACTATGAGTGCTATTTAACTCCAACAACTCCCTGTAAATTACAGTCACAGATAAACAGCACATGGTTCTATGTGGATAAAAATAAAAATCCATCTTGCCCCCATTATCTGGCGTTGGTTAAGCTTCTACTCGGATACATTTTTGGCTAATTTCTCGCACTCTCTCTCAGTCCCTCCCCCTCTTTTTTAAATGAAATGTTATTTATTTATAACTAAACTCGCTCTGACTTTGAAGCGGGAGCCAAGCATTTGTGAAGCTGTTCAGATAGGGGGCTTGAAAAGGAGAATTATGTCTGTTTCAGATGTTTTCAAAAGTTATTGTTTATAGCCAGAGAGAACTATGACACTTCTCCAAATTAACTTTCCCTCCCCTCTGCATTTCTATAGGCCATGGGCAAAGCAGATGTCTCCAGAGCTAGGAGAAGAAGAGGGGGAAAGAGAGATGAAAAGGAATTTTAGACAGGAAGTCTCCAAGGGCCAGCTTGCTGGCTTAGTTGAATATTCTCCACTGCCATATGGGGAACCTCGCTGGGACACGCCATTTCTCACTCCCCTGGCCAGCACAGGCATGGAGCACTATGGACATAACATGCTCAGCAACACGAGCCAGAAAATGGGGCAAATGTTGGCCTTTTGCCGAAAAATCGAAACCATAAATATTTCAGTTGGGAAATTCCTCCATAGTGCCTCCTGGGAGTCGTTTTGTGCTGCATTTGCCCCCTACATGAGGGGCTTTCTAGTCAGAGTGCATCTCCTGTGTCATACAATGGTTTTCTCCTCTTGGTCTTCTCCCCTGCCACTGCATCTACTGTCTAGCATACCAGCAATAGGGTCTGATCATGCACACTAGGAGGTTGCTGTTGCCTAGAGTCCTAGATGTGTTTTTTTTGGAAATGAAGTATATTATTTAGTTTGTGTGGTTTTCCTTGTAATATAGATGATCTGTATTTTCTCACCTTGCACCATCCTTGACTTATAAAGGATCAAGGCCTATGAAAGATAAGCATTTCCGTAAGTGTCTGCAGGCTCATAGCCTGTCCAGGCTATGACAACTGCTCCAGCACAGGAAGGGTGGAACCTCTAAATAGGAGAGAAATAAGTCTAGAAATAAAGCAATGAACTTAAGGAAGGGATAATGCAGACTGACTATAATAATAACTTTTATATATCACTTTTCATCAGTAGATCTCAAAGTGCTTTACAAAGGTCAGTATCATTATCCCTATTTGTAACATGGGGAAACTGAGGCACGGTGCGGCAAAGTGACTTGTCCAAGTTCACCCAGCAAGCCAATGGCAGAGTGAGGACTAGAACTGAGGTTTCATAAGTCTCACTCCACAGCTGTACCCGCTAGGCAACATCGCCTATCAGTAAAAAAAAATCCTATCCAACTAGTAGAGCTGGTCAGATTTGTCCTAAATTTGGATTTTTTGATGAAAGCTTTCATTGAAATTTTTGAATTTCAAGGCAAAACAAGGCAGAGGGGGGAATTTCAGCCACAACAATTGTATCTCTGTTTCAGCCAGCTCTGTCATATCAGCCTGTGGAACAGTCGTGTAAGGGAAATAACGGTGGGAGGATGCCCCATCACTTGGGATACTTGAAACAAGACTAGCCAGAGTAGCCAGAGTATGTATGGTGCAGAAAAAAAACAAACAAACAGCAGTTGTAGGGGTCTGGCTGAATGAGTTCATCAGAGCTGCTTAAGCTAAAGGACAGTGTTGGCACAAGAACAAGGGGGATGAAATGGCCATGAATAATTTCTGGCTGGAAATTAGGAGAAGTTTCTAACTATCAGAGGAGTGAGGTCCTGGAACAGCCTTCCAATAGGAGCAATGGGGCAAACAATCTAACTGATTTTAAGATGGAGACTAGTAAATTTATGAATGGAATTCTATGCAGAGTTGCCTGTGAAAGCCGGGGACTGGATTCAATTACCCAGAAGGTCCATTCCAGCCCTATGTGCCTATAATTATTTCTCCATATCCAACACTGATTCTTGACTCAGTGCTTGTCAGCTTGTCCCACTTCAAGTTGACCCAAGTAATGACCTTGGTGACCGTCAGGAATAATGGCCCATCCCCAGGCTATTTCAAGCAGTCTGTCCAATAAACAGAGCATTTCAATGTCTGGGTGAAGTTAGTTGCTGGAAAGCTCTGATTTTTCTATCAACACATGAGAGAGGCTCATTGAAATACTGGGATATTTCTATGGCTCCACCTTTGGTGTCTGAATTACATCATGGGCTCACGATAAGGCAAGAGGCAGAAAGCATGACAGAGAGTCTTTGATAACATATGTAGTGACTCTGGATCCTTGCCAAAGATGATTATGGGAGTCACATACCTTAATCCCATTGCGTTTGCCAAGTAATTCCTTGGGAGTGAGTTAATTTCCTTCGTTTGAGCCAGGCCTGGAGACAAATTGAGCCTCTGTTGTTGATACACAGATTGTTGGGGGCAGGAGTGAGAGAAGAAATACAGACTGGTCTTCACAGCTGACCTCTAGTATGTATATGAAGCAGGATGGAAAAGTCTAGCATAGCATCCTTGCCTTGTGTTTCCATGTGCTCCCTATTTGACCTATATTCACATTTGTCATAACTTAGTCCCAGATTTGGACCTTAGCGTCCAAAATATGGGGGTTAGCATGAAAACCTCCAAGCTTAGTTACCAGCTTGGACCTGGTATTGCTGCCACCACCCAAAAAATTAGAGTGTTTTGGGGCACTCTGGTCCCCCTGAAAAACCTTCCCTGGGGACCCCAAGACCCAAATCCCTTGAGTCTCACAACAAAGGGAAATAATCCTTTTTCCCTTCCCCCCTCCAGGTGCTCCTGGAGAGATACACAGACACAAGCTCTGTGAATCTAAACAGAGGGACTCCCCCACTCCCCGTTCCCAGTCCTGGAGAACAGAATTACCGAGAGTTAATCTCTCTTTCCCCCCTCACCCAGAATAAATGCAAAGTCAGGCGAATAAATCTAACACACACAGATCTCCCTCTGACTTCTTCCTCCCACCAATTCCCTGGTGAGTACAGACTCAATTTCCCTGAAGTTTCCCAGTAAAGAAAACTCCAACAGGTCTTAAAAAGAAAGCTTTATATAAAAAGAAAGAAAAATACATAAAACGGTCTCTCTGTATTAAGGTGACAAATACAGGGTCAATTGCTTAAAAGAATATTGAATAAACAGCCTTATTCAAAAAGAATACAAATCAAAGCACTCCAGCCACTATAGACATGTAAATACAAAAACAACAAACCCTTTTTGCACTCACAACTTGGAAACAGAAGATTAGAAAGCAGGAAATAGAAATCACTCCTCATCCGAGAGAGCATACAGGCAGACAGACAACAAAGAACTCAGACACAACCTTCCCTCCACCCAGAGTTGAAAAAATCCGGTTTCCTGATTGGTCCTCTAGTCAGGTGCTTCAGGTTAAAGAGACGTTAACCCTTAGCTGTCTGTTTATGACACGCCCCCAAATTGCAGACAGTGGGGAAGCTCACTGGCGGCGATTTCCTTCTAGAACTTTGAAAATAAACAGATTAATACAACACATGCACCTTTACATATACCACTAAGTATATAACTAACAGACTTCTACATTTTAAGAACACTTTTTAACTACTGAATTCTGGGAAACTCTCATGGGAGAGTGCATTAGCTACTTTGTTAGAAGCTCCTGAGATGTGCTGAATATCAAAATTAAAATCTTGGAGAGCTAAACTCCAACGAAGAAGTTTCTTGTTGTTCCCCTTGGCAGTATGAAGCCACTTTAGTGCAGCATGGTCAGTTTGTAGCTGGAACCGCTGTCCCCAAACATATGGGCGTAGCTTTTCCAGGGCGTACACAATGGCATAGCATTCCTTTTCACTGACTGACCAGTGACTTTCCCTCTTAGACAGTTTCTTGCTGAGAAACATGACAGGATGGAAATTGTGATCTGTTGCTTCCTGCATGAGCACTGCTCCTATACCACGCTCAGATGCATCTGTGGTTACTAGGAATGGCTTGTCAAAATCCGGGGCCCTGAGCACAGGCTCCGACATGAGCATTGCCTTAAGTTGGGTAAAGGCCTTTTGACACTCATCAGTCCACTTAACTGCATTTGGCTGGGTCTTTTTGGTCAGGTCGGTCAGTGGGGCAGCGATTTGGCTGTAATGTGGTACAAATCGCCTGTAGTACCCGGCCAAGCCTAAGAAGGATTGGACCTGTTTCTTTGACTTTGGGACAGGCCACTTTTGGATAGCATCCACCTTGGCCTGTAGGGGGTTTATGGTTCCTCGACCCACCTGGTGCCCCAGGTAAGTCACTCTGTTTTGGCCTATTTGACGCTTTTTGGCCTTAACAGTTAGTCCGGCCTGCCTGATGTGCTCAAAGACCTTTTCCAGGTGTAGTAGGTGTTCGGGCCAGGAGTCTGAAAAAATGGCCACATCATCGAGGTAGGCAACTTCAAATTCACCCAGTCCTGCTAGTAGACCATCTACCAGCCTCTGGAAGGTGGCGGGTGCATTTCGAAGGCCGAAAGGAAGGACATTGAATTCATACACCCCCGCATGGGTGACGAATGCTGACCTCTCCTTGGCAGGTTCATCTAGCGGTACTTGCCAGTACCCCTTAGTTAAGTCTATTGTAGAGATGAACTGGGCACGTCCCAACTTCTCCAATAGCTCATCGGTGCATGGCATTGGATAGTTGTCTGGACGAGTTACCGCATTTAGCTTACGGTAGTTCACGCGAAAGCGTATTTCCCCATCTGGTTTGGGTACCAGAACCACTGGAGATGCCCATGCAGTGGTAGATGAGTGGATTATACCCATCTGTAGCATGTTCTGGATCTCTCGTTCTATAGCAGCTTGGGCATGAGGAGACACCCGGTAGGGTGGGGTTCTAATGGGGTGAGCATTACCTGTGTCAATGGAGTGGTATGCCCGTTCAGTCCGTCCTGAGGTGGCTGAGAACAATGGGGCGAAGCTAGTGCACAGCTCCTTGATTTGTCGCCGCTGCAGATGTTCCAGGGTGGTTGAGAGGTTCACCTCTTCCACTCCACCGTCTTTTTTTCCGTCGTAGTAGACACTGTCAGGCCACTCAGCATCATCTCCCTGGACTATAAACTGACAAACCTGTAAGTCTCTGGAATAGAAAGGCTTGAGAGAATTAACATGGTAAACTCTAGGTTTTAGTGAGGAATTGGGAAATGCTATGAGGTAGTTCACAGTTCCCAGGCGCTCTTGGACCGTGAATGGCCTTTCCCATGATGCTTCCATCTTATGGGCCTGTTGCGCCTTCAAGACCATAACCTGGTCTCCGACCTTGAAGGAACGTTCTTTGGCATGTCTGTCATACCAGGCCTTTTGCTCTTCCTGAGCATCCTTTAGGTTCTCTCTAGCAAGGGCTAAAGAGTGTCGGAGGGTGCTTTGTAGGTTGCTTACAAAGTCCAGAATGTTAGTTCCTGGAGAAGGCGTAAACCCCTCCCATTGCTGCTTCACCAACTGTAATGGTCCCTTAACCTCGTGACCATACACAAGTTCAAACGGTGAAAACCCTAAACTGGGATGTGGTACAGCCCTGTAGGCAAACAGCAACTGCTGCAACACTAGGTCCCAATTATTGGAGAATTTGTTGACGAATTTACGTATCATGGCCCCCAAAGTTCCATTAAACCTTTCCACCAGGCCATTGGTTTGATGGTGGTACGGGGTGGCAACCAAGTGATTCACCCCATGAGTTTCCCACAGTTTTTCCATGGTCCCTGCCAGGAAATTGGATCCTGAATCTGTAAGGATGTCAGAGGGCCAACCTACCCTAGCAAAGATGTCTGTCAGGGCCAGGCACACAGTGTTAGCCCTGGTGTTGCCTAGAGCTACTGCTTCTGGCCGTCGTGTAGCAAAGTCCACTAAAGTCAGTACGTACTGCTTTTCTCTGGGTGTCTTTTTTGGGAAAGGACCCAGAATATCCACAGCTACTCGCTGAAATGGGACCTCAATTATGGGGAGTGATTGGAGAGGGGCCTTGACCTGGTCTTGGGGTTTTCCCACTCTTTGGCATACCTCACAAGACCGAACATACTTGGCAACGTCCTTGCCCATCCCCTCCCAGTGGAAGGACTTCCCCAACCGGTCCTTGGTTCTGTTCATCCCAGCATGGCCACTGGGATGATCATGGGCTAAGCTCAAGAGTTTCCCTCGGTACTTAGTTGGAACCACCAACTGTTTTTTGCGGCTGCCATTCTTCCCGGTGTCCACCAGAAAGAATTTCCTTGTATAAAAGTCCTTGGTCTATAACAAACCAGGATCGATTAGAAGAGCTGAGAGGCGGTGGGGTGCTCCGTGCCGCCGCCCAAGCTTTCTGAAGGCTGTCATCTGCTTCCTGCTCAGTCTGGAACTGTTCCCTTGAGGCTAGGGTTACCAGTTCTTCCTCAGACTGTGGACTTGGGCTTGGTCCCTCTGGAAGCGATGTAGGTGATATGGTTGTTTCCGTTGTCGGTGAACCGCTCTCCGCTGGTGCACCTGAGGGTATTTCAGGCTCTGGCTGAGCCTTTTGGGTATGGCTGTCTGTTGCTTCCGCCAGTTCTGGCTCGCTGGCGCCCTCTGGCGTTGAGTTTGAAGATGGGGTTGCACTTGCTGGTGCTGGTTGCTGTTCCAGTTCCGGGCCTGGGACTGGAGGTGCTGTGGCTGTTTCAGTGGTTGGCATGGTATCCGGGTCCACTACCTCTGTCTGGGTCTCTGGTAACACAGACGGGGCGTCTGTGGACGGCTCAGGAACAGGAATGGGTCTGGAAGCTTGCCTGGTTTGGCTACATGTAACCATTCCCACTCTCTTGGCCCGCTTCACCTGGTTGGCCAAGTCTTCCCCCAGTAGCATGGGGGTAGGATAATTGTCATAGACTGCAAAAGTCCACATTTCTGACCAGCCTTTGTACTGGACAGGCAGTTCAGCTGTAGGCAAGTCTACAGCCTGTGACATGAAGGGATAAATTGTAACTTTGGCCTTTGGGTTGATGAATTTGGGGTCAACGAAGGATTGGTGGATAGCTGACACTTGTGCCCCCGTGTCTCTCCACGCAGTAACCTTCTTTCCGCCCACTCTCAAATTTTCCCTTCGCTCCAAGGGTATTTGAGAGGCATCGGGGCCTGGGGATCTTTTGGGTGCTGGTGGTGTAATGAATTGCACTCGGATGGCGTTCTTTGGACAGTTGGCCTTGATATGTCCCAGTTCATTACACTTAAAGCATCTTCCATCTGATGGGTTACTGGGTCGAGGTGAGTTACTGGAGACTGGTGAGGTGGAAGAATACTGTGTCTGTGGCTTTACTTGGGTTGTAGGTGGGGTTTTTGGCTGCCCTCGGTTGTAGGGTTTATGGTCGGTGTGCCCCCTGGGGTATTCGTTCCCCTTGACCGTAGCTTTCTTGCTTTCTGCCACTTCCATCCATCTGGCTCCAATCTCCCCCGCCTCAGCAAGATCTTTGGGTTTTCCATCTTCTATGTACCATGTGATGTCTTCAGGAACACCATCCAAGAACTGCTCCATTTGTATGAGGAGGTGCAGTTCTTCCAAGGTTTTAACATTGTGTCCTGATATCCAGGCCTCATAATTTTTCCCAACGTAGTAGGCGTGTTTGGGAAATGACACATCTGGTTTCCACTTTTGGGTTCTGAAACGCCGACGGGCATGATCCGGGGTTATCCCCATTCTGTATCTGGCCTTGGTTTGAAAAAGTTTATAGTCATTCATGTTCTCCTTAGGCATTTCAGCTGCCACCTCTGCTAAAGGTCCACTGAGCTGTGGCCTCAATTCTACCATGTACTGGTCTTCAGGGATGCTGTACCCAAGACAGGCTCTTTCAAAATTTTCCAAGAAGGCCTCGGTGTCATCACCTGCCTTGTAGGTGGAAAATTTCCTGTGCTGTGGAACAATCATTGGCGCAGGGTTGTTAGGGTTGGCTGTGTTTTGCTTAGCCTTTTCTAATTCCATGGCCTGTTGGTGGGCTTCCCTCTGGAGTTCCAGCTGTTTTTGGTGGTCTGCATCTTTGGCTGCTTGCTCTCTTTTGTAGGCCGCCTCTCTGGCTGCTTGTTCTCTTTGGCATGCTGCCTCTCTTTCTCTTTCTCTTAGTTCCATCTCTTTTTGTTTTATTTCCAGTTGTCGCCTGTGTTCAGCTTCTTTGAATTGTTCTTCAGCCTCAATTTTTGCCTTAGAAGTCATGGTTCCTGTTTTCTTGTGTTAGGGTGCCCTCCGGTGTTTATCTTCTGAACTGCAGGCTCTGTTGCCTCCTGGGGTCTGCCTAACAACAGTGCCTTTTTCCCTTTTTTTTTTCTCTAGCTAATGTTCAATGTAAAGTAAACCAGAAAAACCACTTTATTTGCATGTATATAGTGCTGGTACTTGCCTCCTAATGGGAGGGCTATTGTCTGACAAAAGACCCGAAATAGTCTCTTTAATGGCTGCTTGCTTAATATGCAAGCCACAGCTGCCAGAGAGAGCAGAAAAAAAAATTCTCTCTGGTTCCCTTTTAAAACCAAACTGTTTCTCTCTGCTAAAAAGCCCCTAGCAGAGAAAAGAAAAATATAATATTCCTACTGGCTTCTGGATTCTATCTCACCACTGCACACCATGTCATAACTTAGTCCCAGATTTGGACCTTAGCGTCCAAAATATGGGGGTTAGCATGAAAACCTCCAAGCTTAGTTACCAGCTTGGACCTGGTATTGCTGCCACCACCCAAAAAATTAGAGTGTTTTGGGGCACTCTGGTCCCCCTGAAAAACCTTCCCTGGGGACCCCAAGACCCAAATCCCTTGAGTCTCACAACAAAGGGAAATAATCCTTTTTCCCTTCCCCCCTCCAGGTGCTCCTGGAGAGATACACAGACACAAGCTCTGTGAATCTAAACAGAGGGACTCCCCCACTCCCCGTTCCCAGTCCTGGAGAACAGAATTACCGAGAGTTAATCTCTCTTTCCCCCCTCACCCAGAATAAATGCAAAGTCAGGCGAATAAATCTAACACACACAGATCTCCCTCTGACTTCTTCCTCCCACCAATTCCCTGGTGAGTACAGACTCAATTTCCCTGAAGTTTCCCAGTAAAGAAAACTCCAACAGGTCTTAAAAAGAAAGCTTTATATAAAAAGAAAGAAAAATACATAAAACGGTCTCTCTGTATTAAGGTGACAAATACAGGGTCAATTGCTTAAAAGAATATTGAATAAACAGCCTTATTCAAAAAGAATACAAATCAAAGCACTCCAGCCACTATAGACATGTAAATACAAAAACAACAAACCCTTTTTGCACTCACAACTTGGAAACAGAAGATTAGAAAGCAGGAAATAGAAATCACTCCTCATCCGAGAGAGCATACAGGCAGACAGACAACAAAGAACTCAGACACAACCTTCCCTCCACCCAGAGTTGAAAAAATCCGGTTTCCTGACTGGTCCTCTGGTCAGGTGCTTCAGGTTAAAGAGACATTAACCCTTAGCTGTCTGTTTATGACAACATTATCTAAATCAGCGGTCCCCAACCTTTTAGTCTGGCAGGCGCCAGACGAAGGACTGTGGCGGCGGTCGAGCATCCGCCGAAATGCCGCTGAATTTCGGCAGCATTTTGGCAGCAAGGCCTCTTGATGATGTTGCTTGTCGGTGGCAAGCAGCGTCATCGAGAGGCGTCGCCACCAAAATGCCACCGAATTTCGGCAGCATTTCGGCAGATGCTTGACCGCCAGCCAGGATCCGGGCGCATTTAGATGCCCCTGCGGGCGCACCACATTGGGGACTGATGATCTAAATAGTTCCAATGCACACTGCGATATGCATACTTACCGAGATCCAATGCACACTGTGATGTACGTATTTACAACAACAAGACATCTAATGCACTCTCACTTTGATAAATGAGCCATTGCTGGTGTATGCACCACAAGCATCCCATAATCACGTTACACAAACCACATCTAAACCGGCTGCCTTCAAAACAAAGCTACTCTTAGGCGGATGGGGAGGGAGAATGGCTGTTCAGCTTGCTGACAGGACCCAGGCAAAAATGTCCTTGGTTAACTAAGGTGCAATGATTTGAGAAAATGCTCCTTCCTTCATGAAGGGAGACCAAGTGAGAGATGCACTACCTGGTCCCTACAGGTGCTCAGGAAGGACCATACGCTGGCAGAGGGGGAGAATATCTTTGGAGAGGGGGCCAGCGTCACACCCAGGTGCTGCGGGACCAAGTTGAACCCTAGAATGGGGCATATTTCCCTTTTTCTTTTACTGCTGCAGGTACTACTAACTTGCTTTGATTTCTGGTTGGAAACTTTAATCCCTGCGAAGAACTTTGCTGACTACATCTGTCTTTTGTTTCTGCTGAACCATTCATCAGTTTTCCAACCCAAGAAGAGACTCCTGTACAATGGAGGAGCTCCCATAGAGGGACAGACCCATCCTTTCATAAAAGTTATGACGGAAGGACAGAACAGGTGCATATTAGTTCAAGCCTTCTGCATGATTCAGTGTATTTATTATTAATTATGTGCATGGAGCAGGTGCAGAGGAAGTATATTAGGATGACAAGGGGAAAGGAAAGCCTATCTTTCAAAAAGAAACTAAAAGAGTTTGGCTTGTTTAGCCTAGCAAAACTCAGACCGAAGGGCCATCTAGTTGCTCTCTATAGCTACTTCAGGGAAGTGAACATCAGGAAGGATGACAAGTGATGTAAGCTAAAGGACAATGTTGGCACAAGAACAGTTGGGTGCAAACTGGCCCTGAATAACTTTAGGCTGGAAATTAGGTTCCTCACCATCAGAGGAAGGAAGTTCTGGAACAGCCTTTCAATAGGAGCAGTGGGGAGAAACAACCTGACAAGTTTTCAGATGTGGTTTCGTAAACTTTATAAATGGGATTATACAATGGGGTTGCCCGTAATAGCAAGGGACAGGATTCAATGGTTAGTAACCGTGTTCTATGTTCTTATAGTCATTATGGCAGTGCACTGAGACCAACCAAGATGTCACTATACAAACACAGAAGAGTAGGACAATCCTTAGTTTCGACCATTTCAGCTTGCACTACAATTCAATGCTAACACTGACATGTTCAGAAATGCATATAATTCCCCAGCAGAACTTTTTGTTCACGTCTTTTGCCAAATTACATTATCCCTCTGGGAGAAATGGCAGGGTCAGTGATTGTGCATTGTTTTCTTTACATACTTGTACTATCTGCCATCATGGTAGCCAGGGGATCTTTTTAGCAGGGCTGGCTGTAGGTTTTTTGCCGCCCCAAGAAAAAAATGTTTTGGCTGCCCCCACCTCAGCCCTGACCTCTCACCCTCTACACCCCGGCAGTGGCCTCCCCTATCTGCACCCCCTGCCGCCCCAGCCCTGGGCTCCCCACAACCAGTGCTGACTCTGCTCACTCCCCTCTCGCCTCCAACCGGTCCGGTGCTGGCCGGATCGGGGTAAGCAGCGAGGCTCCTGGGTCCCTCAAGTCCAGGGTCCCTCCAGCCAGGGTTCCCATCTCCAGGACAGGCTGGAACCCGGGAGGACAGAGCTGGGGGACGGCCCTGGCAGAGGACTGAAGAGCCGGGGCAGGGTAGCCCCAGACTGGAGCCCGGAGAGCGGGACGTAGGCCCTGCATGGCAGCGCCCCACCCTCTATGGCCCTTTTGCTTCTGGCCATCTTGCCGCAGTCCTCGGGTGGCTCGGGACACTTCGCTCAGCCCCGGCTGCGGTGCTGGGGGGAGCGGCCTCCCTGTGGCACCTGCAGCCGGTTCCGTGTGCCCCGTGGGGCAGCCCCTAGCCTGAGTGGCCCACGCTCATAGCCTACCCAGCCCAGCCACAAGGTGTGGGCGCTGCTCCCCCAAGGCATGAACTTCAGAGGCCCCAGTGTGCCCCCTGAGCACGACGCGCTGCTGCTGCCAGGGCTGGCTCTAGGCTTTTGCCACCTGAAGCAAAAAAAAAAGTGTCTGGAATGCCGCCCCTAGCACGTGCTTGGTTTGCTGGTGCCTAGATCCAGCCCTGGTGGGAAGACAGGACAGTGGGCTAGCAGGGCCATTGGTCTGATGCAATTTGCCCATTCATATTCTTAACTCTCCCCTCTGCCTGATGAACACAAGGGATTTGCAAAGGGCTCGCCTACCATCCGGGTGAGTGCCCTAAACATTGGGTCCTGGGCTACAGTGATAGGAGCACCCTCAGCTGAAGCTGCTACACTTTAATGCCAGTCTGCCAGGCTCAGTTAAAGGCTGTGGCTCCTTCTCTGACCCTGTGGTTAGGCCTCACAGAGGGAGTCTGAGGATGGCTCGTTCAAATCCACCTTCTCTCTGCTGGGCTGGTTGGAGGGTGAGTTTGAAGGAGGCTCTCCTCCAGCCTGTCTCTATTCTATTGAGGGGGGATTTGATCGCTGCTTTCAACTACCTGAGAGGGGGTTCCAAAGAGGATGAATCTAGACTGTTCTCAGTGGTACCTGATGACAGAGCAAGGAGTAATGGTCTCAAGTTGCAGCTGGGGAGATTTAGGTTGGATATTAGGAAAAAACTTTTTCACTCAGTGAAACACTGGAATGGGTTACCTAGGGAGGTGTGGGAATCTCCTTCCTTAGAGGTTTTTAAGGTCAGGCTTGACAAAGCCCTGGCTGGGATGATTTAGTTGAAAATTGGTCCTGCTTTGAGCAGGGGGTTGGACTAGACCTCCTGAGGTCCCTTCAAACCATGATATTCTATGGTTTCACAGCTCCAGCTACGGGGCTCTTGTGATCCCTTTCTCTTGCTTGTGAAGCTGCTCAACTTTAATGATCTGTTGTTTGAGTCAGAAATCCCAGCACTTTCCTGTGTAGTCCACTGAGTAGGCTATGGGGCTGGCTTGTGGCTGCTGTGGGTTTAAATCCTCTCTTTGTCTGTTGTAAGGGCCCCTGAAAAGATATTACCAGCAGTGCTGTAGTGGGTGGATCCCTTGCTTTTTGGGTGTAGAAGGTTTTCTACGTGAATTAACTATTGTTTGGGCAAAGCCCTAAACTGTCAGTCCTTCCATAGTCCAGTGATTGTGCTATATGTGTGGGATGTGAATTCTGTGGGTTCAATTCCCTTTCCTTCAATCCCCTGATGCTAAGAAAGACTTGAGGTCAGTCTCTACTGCAGGTCTGGTGGGTGTTCCCTGCACTGTGGGGGTGGCCTCTCTCTTGCCTGGGGAAGCTGTTCCACTTTAATTAAATGGCTATTGGAGGCAGACTGATAAAGTTCCCACTGTAGCCTGATGGTTAGGCTGCCACCCTGTGGGTATGGGCTATGTGGTTTCAACTCTCTCCCCTGGTGTATGTGCTCTTATCTTTGGGGTCAGTGATGGAGATGCCTTTCAAAGCTGTTCCACTTTAATTAAATGGCCTTTGGTCCTCCCCTAGATCCAGTACCCTCTGTATGCTGATGGTTGTGCTATGGGCCTGGGGTGCCGGCGATGTGGGCTCGAACCTTGCCTGGTGTGTGTTCCCTGACCTTTCTGTAAGAGCGAGGGGGTTGCTTGTCTTCTTCTTGCCTCTCGCAGCTGTTCCACTTTAGTTAAATGTGCTTTGGGGCAGCCCTACAGTAACCCTCACTCTCTAGTCCAGTGGTTAGGATACTTGCCTGTGTTGTGGGAGATCCTGGTTCAAGTCCCCCAGCTGCTTGTTCAGCAGGGATTTGCACAGGGATTTCCTGCCTCCTAGGCGACCGTCCTTTACGGTGGGCCATCCTTGGCTGAACCCCCTCTCTTTCTCAAGAGGCCATTGTCTTCTTGGGACGGAGAGGGGATTCGGACAGGGATCGCTCACCAGTGACTCTCCCCAGGAGGTGGCAGCCCCCAGTTCACACCCCTCAAAAGAGCAGGGGAGTGCCCTGGAGTCTGCTACAACCTGGGCATGTATCCTGATCATGGTGGACAAGAGTGAGAGGGGGGTTTTACTGCTCAGCAGCAAAAGCCCCTTTAATTAAAAGAGCAAGAGGCCCTGTGACAGGCCTCTTGCTCAGCTAGGAAGGGTCTCCTCTGACCCACCAGAGGCCCTCCTGTCCCACACAGCAGGGAGTTGAACCAGGGTCACCCACAATCCAAACAAGCACCCCAACCCCCACACCACAGAGGGACTTGAGAGTTTACCTTGCTCCGGTTAATATATAGTTAAAGTGGAACGCTTGAGCGATAAGAGATTGAGACACCCAGCCCATCTTAGGATAGGGGTTTGAACCCACACCATTCTACTTCTCAGGTAAGTACCCAAACCACTGGACTATAGCAGGAATTATACAGAACATGTGGCCCAATTCTCATGTCATATTTACTGAATGTGTCCTACCTTCAACGGAAAGGACTGCGGGAGACTCCACAGCCCACTAGCCAGGCACTTAGGCCATTGGGTTGAGAGGCAGGCAATCACCCTTCAAATCCTGTCTCAGGCAGCATAAAGGGGATTTGAATTCACACTTGCCACTTTCTAAGCAAAGCCATCCAAACCACCAGACCACAGAGGAACTCACAAAGTAGCAGTGGCCCAGTGACTGTTTAATTACCTAATGACATTGGCCCGCCTTCAATAGGAAACATCGAGGGAGCCAGCCCATTGGCCTACCTCCTAGCCGAGCGCTTAGAGCATTGACCTGCCAGGTAAGAGATCAAGGTTTGAATCCCATCTTGGGCAGCATAAAGGGGATTTGAACCCCAGCCTCCCACAGGCCAGCCACAACCACAACCACTAGACCACACAGGGCTGCTTGTTTATGCCTTGCCCCAGTGAGTAGGTAATGAAAGAGCAGCAGCTTCAACAGAGAAGAGCAAGGGAGCCCCAGGGGCAGAATACTGCCTACCCCAGCACTTAGGCCGTTCACTTGCCAGGTAAGAGATCAAGGTTCAAATCCTGTCTCAGGTAGCATAAAGGAGATTTGAACACCAGCTTCCCACAGGCCAGCCACAACCCAAGACCACTACACCACATGGGGCTGTCTGTCAAACATACGACCTGATGAATATGTAATGAAAGTGGAACAACTGCAGCAGAAAAAAAAAGCTGATGCAGCCACCAGGCCTTAAGGAGAACCCCCCCTCTTAGCCTAGCAGTAGCATGTTCACCTTGGAGAGAGGAGATAGCTGTTCCCATCCCTTCCCAGCAAGCTGAAGAAGAAGTTGAACCTGTATTGTCTACATGCTGGGGAAGTACCCAAGCCACTGGACTACAGACAGATTTGTGCAGCAGCTCTGGCCAGTTACTACTGAATGAAAGTGACACAGCCTCAACACGCTACTACAAGCAAGCCTCCTCAGGCTGTCCTTTCCTTCAGGATCGGGGCTCACGCTTGAGAGACTGCAGAGTCCTCTACAACTCTCTGCTCATCAGGCAGGGAGAAGGAAATTGGCCCAGCGTCTTCTCCTCCCAACCTCCGCTTACCGGCCATGGTCCGGAATCCCTCAGGTGACTTAGGTGCCTAACCCAATTAGCGTGAGCTGGTTAGGCACCTGCCGAACAGCCCACAAGACAGCCCAGGGGGAAGGAGGCAGAGACCTCTCGTGTCACTTTTAACCTAGTGGTTAGGGGCCTCACCTGGGATGGGGGTTGGGAGCTGCTGCAGGTTCAGCTGGGAAAAGAGACAGTTACGGCTGGATCTGATAGAGGTCTAGCCAACCATGCCTTGGGCATAGAACGTGACCCAGGACTTGTTATCCACCCCTTCACTCAGTGCAAGACCCAGGGCTCACCCGCTGGAATTAGTAGACAGCAGGTTTAACCCAAACCCGAGGCCGTACTTCGCCCCCACAACGCACAGTCAGCCTGTCGAACTCATCGCCAGTTGATGAGGGGCGGGCCAAAACCGGAAGTGGTTCGGAAAAAGAATGGGAACGTGTGTGGTGAATGGGTCTCTCAGTGGCCGTTAGCCGAGACGGTCAGAGACGCGGTCCCGTGCTCAGGCCGTCCTTAGCCCGCTGACTGCCAGCTGCTGGGAGGGGCTGAAGGGACAGATCGCTTGATAATTGGTCTCTTCGGTTCATTGCCGGTGAAGCAGGAGGCATTGGCCGCTGTCAGAAGACAGGACGGTCGGCTAGCTGGGCCACTGGTCTGATGCAATCTGCTCATTCATGTTCTTATCTCTCCCCTCTGCCTGATGAGCGCAAGGGATTTGCAAAGGCCTCACCTACCGCCTGGGTGAGTGCCGTAATCACTGGGTCCTGGGCTGCAGTGATGGGAGCACCCTCAGTTGAAATTGTTCCACTTTAATGCCAAGCTGCTGGGCCCAATTAAAGGCTGTGGCTCCTTCTCTGATCTCTTGATTAGCCCTCACAGAGAGACTATGAGACTGTCTTGTTCAAATCCCCCTTCTCCCTGCTGGGACGGTTGGAGGGGGTGCTCCTTCAGCCCATCTCTATTCTTTGGTTCTGTATCTCTAGCAATGGGGCTCTTGCAATCCCTTCCTCTTGCTCACGAAGCTGTTCAACTTTAATGAGCTATTATGTGGGTCAGAAATCCCAGCACTTTCCTGTGTAGTCTACTCAGCTGCAAATCCCTTTTAATTAAAAGATCAAGAGGCCCTGTAACAGGCCTCTTGCTCAGCTAGGAGAGGTCTTCTTCTCACACATCAGGGGCCCTCCTGTCCCACTGCCCAAGAATTTGAACCAGGGTCTCCCACAATCAAAGCAAGCACCTTAACCCCTGCACCATACAGGGACTCAATAACTTATCTTGCCCTGGTTAATATATAGTTAAAGCAGAATGCTTGAGTGACAAGAGATTGAGATACCCACCTCATTTCCACCAACACAGAAGGGATCTAAACCAGGATCACCCACCATCCAAGCAAAAACCCCTAACCCCTGCACCATACAGGGACTTCAAAATACTTTTTGCCCCAGTTAATATATAGTTAAAGTGGAAGGCTTGAGCAGTAAGAGATTAAGAGGCCAACCCTTTTCAACAAACAGTAAGGGGATTTGAACCAGCAGCTCATCAGTTTGGGAAACAAGTAACTAACTTACAGGACTACAAAGGAAATCATAGCAAATCCCTGGCCCAATTCTCATGTAATATTTACTGAAAGTGGCCACCTTCAACAGAAAAGACAGAGGGCACCCCCACATCCCACTACTTCCTAGTCAGGCCCTTAGGCCCTTCCATTGAGAGATATGTGCTCAACTCCCTTCTCAGCAAGAAGTGGGATGGGAACCACTAACCTTCCATATACTGTTCTTTACAATAAAGTGATTCATCATACATAACATGAGTCCAGGCTTGGTCCAGAAAGCAGAACATATACTGAAAATATTTCATCCTGGTGTATGCTGTGTTAACATCTGTTACCAGTGCAGGAATCATTGCCCACTAGCCAATATTCATAAAATATAAAATAGCAGACAGAAAAACGTCTCCAATTAGTCCAGTCTACAAATAATGACAGATAATTTGGTGTATTACATGGTTCAAACAAACTTATACTGTCTTGTGACTACAGACTCTGCTTTAACCCAAGACAAACAAGGATGGGAAAATGCACAAAATATATCACCCAGGGCTAAATATTTCCCATACTTTCCAGAACACTATTTTGATTACATAGTCATATTATCAATTGTATTTAGAAAATTTCTGCTGCTTGTGGTGAAAATAAGACTGTTTCTTTGAGTTATGGCCTTTTTGTGATTTTATGATTTTTCCAGATTGAATGTCCGCTAACATTTGAACATTACATGATACAGAATAACTGCCTCACTTCCCACATCTGCAAACACCCTAGTGATGACCACCAGATAGGTGCTCAACATGTACTTAACGATTATATTTTTCTAGCTGATGTGTTACTTTAGACTAATGGGCAGGGGATTTTAGAACCTGCCTTCAGTGCCCAGCCCAGATGGGGCAGCAGTTGGAGAAGGTTGGAGCTGGCATGTCTTTACCGGTTGCTTTTAACGCAGTGTAACAGCCCATCAGATGCCGAGCCGGGCTTTCTCAGACCTGTCAGCAAGGACAGTGGCAAGATGTTTGGTAAATCACACCTTACGGCCCCTTGTTGAGTACAGTTATATTTAGTGCATTTACTCTTCCGTCGTTAAAACATTGTGTATTTCTGGGTAGCTGGGAAGGACAATAAGAAATAAGGCACAGATCACTGTCATTGGTCCAGCTACAGCTGCTTTTTTAACATGTTATTCTTTATATCTAACCTCTACCCCCATCTCGTGTTTTGACCAAAACAAGGAGGCAATCAGCTGAAAGGGGGCTTTTCCTTGAAGCAAAATGTTATAGATTTATCAGTTCCACCCCCTTCTTTCCCTCTCACCTCCTTTTCCAAAGTGACTTGCAAGAAAAGAGATTCTTTTGCTTCTTGATGACAGACCTGGAGGGCCTGAAAGTTCCCCTTGTGCCCTCAGAACTCCCCCCGCCCCCCTTTTCAGTGTTTTAACTTAAAAAAAGGTCTGGTTTTGGTGGCACTCTCCTTGGAGGAGCAGCAAACTGCAGCCTGGGCGACTGTTTAGAGACCTTCTCTCTCAACTGTTCAAGCAGCATTTCTGTCCAGTACCTATTACAAAAATCCTTTAATATGTCTGTTCTTTGGATTTCACTTCCTTGCTGCTTATGATGCCATTATTACATTGTGCCTGTCTGTTTCCAGTCAATTTCACTCTTAGTTGAGCCCTCTGCTCAAGGTAGAGATTCTTACAGGGCAGGAGATCTGTATAGCAGATTAGAAAACACCATATACATTTTTTTTTTTTTTAGAAAAGCCTATCAAACTGCCTTTACACATCAGTCAAAAAGAGGGATATCTCCTCACCAGTCTCCCTTTGTGGACCACCATCCTGATCCTCCAGTTAGCTCATTTCTGTTCAATTCCCATAAATTACAGCATCTGGCCACTTTCCTCAATACTCACTTATCCATTAGTATGAATCACCTCAGCCCTCCCTTGGAGCTTTTGATTAGAGAATTGCACCATAGCCCCTTCCCCCTTCCCCAAAGTCTTCCTATCTAATAGTTACTAAAGCTAGGTGCATTTAAAGCACCAACTGCTATAAGGGAGAGGTTATGCTTGGTGTAAACTCATCATATCTTTAATAATAGCTCTGATTTCGAAAGCTCTTTGTACTGTCTGGATTATGAAAGCAAAGTATTGCTGTCCCATCCTACTGCATCCAGGCCTCTGAATGTTGTCTGGATTTTGATCTTTGCAGGTTACAGGCTGTGATGGAGTGTGCATACCCTGCACTAGGAAAGGGTTAATCCCCTACTATGGGCTGAGAAAGCCCTGCCCCTCAGACCCTCCTGGGCATGCTCCAAATGCTGTGCTAATATAAAAGGAGAGCTGCTCAGCTCAATCTGGTCTGATTACCAAGGAGAAATGACATGTGGTGGAGGCTGCAGTGCAGGAGCTGCTGTGATCTGATCTGGAGACCTGTTGCCCTATGGACTGCAGCATCAGAAGCCTGATAGGAAGTGATCCAGGGAGGGTGAGTGGATGTTATCTCCCACCCATCTAAGGTTAGCATGTTGAGGTTGGATTCCCTACTGACCCAGAGGTGGCTCTGTGTTTTTTTGCTGCCCCATGGCCTCCTCCCATGGCAGTCAGGTGGCCATTGGTGGCATGCCTTTGGGTGGTCTGCTGGTCATGTGGATTTGGTGGTGGTTCTGTGGGTGATCTGCTGGTCCTGCACCTTCAGTGTACCTGCTGCTGAAGCTGTGGAACCAGCTGACCTCCCACAGGCATGCTGCCAAAGGCT
This sequence comes from Gopherus flavomarginatus, assembly GCF_025201925.1. Taxonomy (NCBI): domain Eukaryota; kingdom Metazoa; phylum Chordata; order Testudines; family Testudinidae; genus Gopherus; species Gopherus flavomarginatus. Next base: position 14,681,212 of record NC_066629.1, read on the forward strand.
GCCTGATTGCCACCCTCGCAGCAACTGGCAGGCTGCCCCCTGTGGTTTGCCTCCCCATGCATGTGCTTGCTGTGCTGGTGCCTGGAGCTGCCACTGCTTCTTAGGAACAATTTTCAAGTCATTTAGAAAAGCACTCAATCAGCTACATGTATACAGTGCTTTGGGAGACCCCAAATAAATGCAACTTAAAGATCTGCTGGATTTGCAAAATCAAGTATCCTTTTCTTTTTTTTTACCAGACTTCCTAACATTCAATTAGCTGAGCTTCCCAGCTGGAGATTAAATTAATGGAAGAATTTGTCTATAAAACAGAAATTGCAGCAACAAAATTTGTTCTAGCAGGATTCTACACTATATGTGTGCATGCTGGACCACTGGAGCATCCTAACTGTTGGAGCAGAACCATGAAGAGGTTGTTTACTGTGCTGAAATCTGGAGTTTGGCTTTATGGAACCCATGGGTAGAGATAGTAACACAATACATATTCCCTGCACCTATCCACTGTGACAGGGTCAGGCCAGATGGCTACAGGAGATTGGTCGAAGGTAGATACATTAGCTCCATTGGGTAAGATAACAGGGACTACTCCAGAATATTCAGGAACTTTCTAGAATTAAGGCAGGCAGGCTAATTAGGAGACCTGTAGCCAGTTGGAAAGTTAATAGAATGAATTAAGGCTAATCAGGACACCTGGTATAAACAGGCTCACTCCAGTTAATAAGGTGTGCATAAGGAGCTGGGAGTGAGGATGTGCTGCTGGAGGACAGAGGAGTACAAGCATTAACAGACATCAGGAGGAAGATCCTGTGATGAGGATAAATAAGGTGTTGGGAGGAGGCCATGGGGACATAGCCCAGGGAATTTAGACAGCAGCAGTCCACAGGGCCCTGGACTGCAACCCAGGGTAGAGGGTGGGCCCAGGTCCCCCCAAAACCTCCCAACTCCTGATCCAACACAGGAAAATCTGAGGCTAGCAAAATCCACCAATAAGCACAGGACCCACCCAGGTAGAGGAGAAACTTTATCACACTACCCATAAATAGAATGCAGGGAAGCATTTACTGTGAATGAGTAGGGACAAGATCAGCCCTTGGATGGCGCTCCCACTGAGATCAGACACATGAGAAATGTCATGGCACAGTGGTCCCATTACACCACACTACACTCCCATTTGATCTTCCTGAAACAGAAGCCAGGAGAGGGAATGAGCCAATCAAGCTGGAGCATTCCAGCCATGGCTACCAAGAAAGGCGCTGGAAAATGCCCCTCCCCACAAAAAAGATGCTACATTTATTTTGAAGGAGGGAAACCCAGTTCTTTCTCTCACTGTATGGCAGATCCAAAGTGTTTTCTGCCATTCTAAGGCTCAAATCAGGGCCCGTTCTAGGGGCAAGGCAAGTGGGGCAGTGGTGCTGGGAGCCACCTTCTAGGGGTACCGAACTACTGTGCAACTCAACATTAGTCTGTTGCTGGTTGTGGGAGGTTTTTTTGCCCAGTCACTTGAGAATGGAGCACTGGGAAACAGACTCTGCCAGCATGTAGAGCTATGGATATGCTTGTTTGGAGCAACTCCAATAAACATTGCACTGCCTGCACTTCAGAATTCTGGTCTTCTGCTTTCTGTCTGTGTGACAAGAACCAAGGGAAGGGAGAAAGGAAAGCCCCCTAAGAGGGGGCTGCTGAGACTACTTTCCACAACTGTCTAGCAAAATAGCTAAGGCCACTCGTGGCTCAAGGCATCTGTCCATGGTGATAGCACTGTGGAAAGTGAAGAGGAGGCTGCACAGACACCCCAATGAATAGCTCCACTTGAGGCCTCTTCTGTAGCTATCTGCCCATTCATAGTCAGGGCCAGTCAGCTTAGCATAGGACCTGTCTCAGCACGTTTTATTTTTGTTTCAGATAGAAAAAACACTGAAAAATGAAACCAAACCAAAAACCTTTTTTCAATGTTTTGTGTTTTGCGGTGTTTTTAAACAAATTCTTTTGAAACACAAAGTCTAAACGCTTCGTTTAGAAATGATCAAAATGAACAATTTCTTCTTTTTAAAAAAAATTTTGATTTTCCTGGTCAAAACTAGTCACCAAATTTGACCCATATTCATGAATAGTTTGTATCCCAAAACATGCAGTTTATGGTGCATTTACTGTTCTCCAGAAAATTAAAAATCTCCCAGCTCTATTCTTAAAATTTGTGGGTTTTATATATAGTGCTAATGTGCTTTCACCCAGTTTGTGAGCATGCAGTGTATATGTGCAAATCTGGGATTTGCTTACACAAATGTCTATTTGTGCATGCAACTCTGGCTTGCAAACACACTGAGCATTCCTTGCATTCATTTCAAGTGTGCAAAAATATGGATATACAGAGTTTTGAAAACTAGAACCCTGATCAATGTCTTTAATTTCAGATTGATTCATCTTCTGAACTCAAGATTCAAGGCTTCAAGATTCATGTATGATAATGGAATCTTTTTGAAAGACACTCCCATGTCTAAAGAATTCATGCAACATCTGGGAGGCTCAGTCCATACTGGAGAGGACGGTGCATTATTAATTGGACATTAAGTGGTGGGCCTTGTCTGAGGCTATTAAACTTTTTATTAGTTACAGAGTGGTTAATAACAACCTCCTGTCCCTGGTATTTATAGAAACATAAAATGGATCCATGATACTGGTCTCGCATCTGGTGAATATGACAAACATTTTCTTTTACCTTCCATCCCCAAGCTTGCTAATGGCTTGCAGATTTCCAGGACAACTGGAGATAACAGATTGGGGTATTTTGGAGGCATTGCTAGTTGTTCCATTGTGAAGGGTGTATTGAGCTTTGTACTTCAAACAGGACCAAAATGCCTCTGTTTTATACTTTACTGATGGAATTGAGTTTCCAGATTTGGCACAATGACTCTTCAAGGGATGAGTTGAATTTTCTGTGTAATAAATTGTAAAATACTCCCTCTTTGATATTCTGCCTTTATTTTTGTCTCATTGATTTGGTTCCACTAGCTGAAAACCACAACCCACCCAGCACACCACTGCTGATAACACCTCAGACATAGGCCACTTCTGAAATATTATAGTGAAGCATCCAAAGCAGAGTGGACTGATTTACTTTAAAGTAATGTAAAGCATTGCTTTTAATCATGATTGAAATCAGCAAGCAGGAAACCTTGAGTTAAACAAATGATTTTAATCATGTTTTGCATTTGTACTGTTCCCCCAGAAAACTTTGATTCTCATTGGTCAATAACCATTAAAACATGCTAATTTGCAACTAAATAATAGCCTGAATACTAATTTCTGACCTTGTTTGCTAACCAGAAGGATACATTATCTCTATATACATTTATTTAAGCAATTGTGCAACTTAACTTACACTTACTCAGATTCCTTATTTTTATCATGTTGCAAAATGGGGCATTTCTTGTTTGTTAGATTATGGTTATTTTTTTGTGTGATCTGTGTCAAACTCTATTCATATGGAAACTCAAACTGAATAAACATGCAAAACAAAAGCAGGGGTTTGTTTAATTAAAACTACCTTAAATGTGTTGGATACATAAACTTTTCTTGTCATCAAAACATTTTGCATTTAAACCTACCTGATTGATTAAACACAGGAACTATTACTAGTAGTTGATTAATTGAACTGGTTGTTTCAGATCGCTATGCCCTTCAAGTTTTAGAACTAGTAGATCTCATCCTCACATCTAATTTTTGTTCATAGCTTGGAAGAGGAAAACAAGCTTTCCTGGTTTTTTAACTCCCAATTGGTTTCTTAGCTTGAATGAACTAGTTATTGCACTGAGCTATTTGAATAAACTGAAATGAAGATAATATTCTCTCTGCACTTGAAGAGGCTACTCTGTCAAAAGCAAACTCCAGGTGCTTAATCAGTGACTCCACCAGTTCAGTGGTTTCACTTTCTTTTAAAGCATATAAGCAGTGCACATTTGCTAAATATTTTTAAAAAATTATTTTAATAAAATAGGCTTAGGCCCTAACATAAATTGCCCATTCCAAATTCTGTTTTTTTTAAACTTCTATTTTGATTTTAAAACTTATTTTCATTTTTTTTTAAAGTAATATGTTTTTATCCACCCAGACCCAAAATGTAGTTCCTGTCTGGGAGTAGTTAGTGAGGCTGAGAAGGGGCCAATTAACCAGCTAGGCCACAGTTGAGGGGAATTAGGTAGCCTATGTAATCCCCTGAAGGATGGTGGTGCTCAGCTGAGAAGGAACAGATAGGGCTAGGACAAAGCCAACAACAGAAAAGGGTTGCTGAGAAACAGCATTCAGTCACGCCCTGGGTGCTGTGTCTGAGGTTATGGAGTTTAGTACTTAGCAGTCACTCCTTGGGAGTAGGGAGGTGTGTCTGAGACTATGGTGCTCAGTAGTCTGCAATTATTCCCTGGATTAGAGTATGTGAGCTGATACACCTAGGGGGACCAGAAGTCCAAGGAAAGAACAATTGGGTCTGAGGTGAAGCAGATCACAGATGCCAGGTACAGGGTCCTTGGACTGGAACCCAGAGTAGACAGTGGGCCCATGTTCCCTACCAGCCAGTGTGGAAGTGGCACCATAAGGCAGTGAATGAGAAGACTGCCTGAGACAGTTGGTATGGAATGACTTGGATACCCTGGAAGGGGAGGACTCTAGTGATCTGGCCAGAAGGCCAAGCCATGAAGACAAACCACCCTGAGTCACAAGGAGTGAGGGAGATGATGGGACATGCAGCAAGCAGTAGAAGAGAGCTTTGGATCTGGGAAGAGCCAATCCCCAGAGCAACCAGGAGGAGGAGCCACAAGCAGTGAATGGATCCTGTGAAACCCTCATTCGGGGTAGATGACTTGAGTTAAAAGATTAGCCAATGGATCTGTCTCACTTCCTCAGGGCTGCTAGCCTGAATGACCATGCCACCACTCCCAGTTGCCATGGAGAGCTAGGCTGGGGGAGGCAGAGAGGACTCTGGGGGTGGGGAGAAGACCCTACTAGTAAGATTTGGGAACAAAGATAAAAAGGAAACCTCCCCGTAAGGTGGTGGTAAGTGCAGTCTTGAGTATTTCTTGCCGCAGCATTGGAAATAGACACCCGCTACTGAAATCAATTGTTACTAGGTGTTCAATTCAGCTTTGTCAACATGTAACCCTTCTGCCCCTCTGAGTTGGCAGCAACAAGGGCCGGGTTCAGTATCCAGGGGTTCCATTTCAGTAACAAGATGCAAAACCGGCTTGAGCCCCCATCCAGTGACCTGGGACAGTTACATACCACCACCACCCTGGGTGCCTCTAGGAGGCAATACTTGCCCTCTCGCAAGCACAGAGTCTGAGTGTAGCAAAATCCTTTTAATAAAGGAGGGAAACAATGTGACATCATATGGGGAAAACACTACAAACAGAATTCATAACATAAACCATGAGCAAAACACCCACCAAGTAAATTTTAGCAATGTCCGTTTCCCCTTAGGGTCTTAAGTCTAATCACCCCAAAGTCCAACAAACCAAAAGTCTCTGTCCCTGGTCAGTGCCGCCCCAGAGTTCAAAGGTTTATCTGCAGAGTTTTACTCCCCCCCAGAGTGGGTGGAAATGGGGGGGCCACACAGAGCGTTAAGGGGCACCTTACGTGGGCCGGGGCCAACTGCCCCAACTCTCCGTGGAGTTCTGCTTCAGCCTTCACCACGACTGGTTCCACTCCACCAGCTGTGCCGCTTCTCCAGCCAACCCGTGAGCTGCTCCAGCCGTCGCCGCAAACCGCTCCACTCTGCTCCGCTCACTCGCTGTTCCATGGGTCGCTCCAACCTTCCCACAAACAGCTCTGCTCCACTCACTGTTCTGTAGGCTGCTCCAACCGTGCTGCAAACAGCTGTGCTCTGCCAGCCACTTAGCAATAGATCTTCAGGCTCCCCCACTAGTTAACACAGCATTCAGCTCAGTAAGTTTAGCTCTTGTAGTGATTTCAACTCGTAGTAGGGGAGCTCCAATGCTGGCACACCAGTGGCCCAAAGTGAATTCAGCTCAGCCACCTCTAGATGGACACTTGAGGGAATCAAAATTAGCTTTGCTTTTCAACAGTGGAGAGAGGAGGTGCAATTGGTGTTCCAAGCCCTCAAAGGGGAGGGGGGGTCCATACCACCCAGTACACATACCAACATCCAACCTCTCTCAATTCACTGAGCTTTGGAACCCATGTCCCTTGTCTAGCAAGTACTACATAGTTGATGGTGAGACCCTCTGTCATAAAACAGTTTCATAGTCCTTCATTCACATAATCAGGGTAACAACACTTTATTCCTCTTGCCCCAATAACAGAGAAATTGAGGATCCCTTAGCTGTCAAAGTGACCATTTCGGGCTGCCGTGGACTCGTGCTAGGCGGGGTGGGCGTGCCTATGCAAACAAGATCAGCCCCTGAAATTCTTTTCCACACTTGCCATAATTCACCATCAGATGTCAGGGTAGAGCTCATCCTAATTCAGCTTACAAATAGAATTGCATTTTTTCCCCATATCATAGAACATTCCCATTCTGTTAACCTTGAAGAATTGTGTCTGGCTGCTTCTGTCACGAGAGTCTATTAATGTAGCTTCTTCAAATCTTGGGAGAAGGGATAACTCAGTGGTTTGAGCATTGGCCTGCTAAACCCAGGGATGTGAGCTCAATCCATGAGGGGGGCATTTAGGCATGTGGGGCAAAAATTAGTCTGGGGATTGGTCCTGATTTGAGCAGGGGGTTGGACTAGATAACCTCCTGAGGTCCCTTCCAACCCTGGTATTCCATGATTCTAAGAAACTCTAGATGCCCTTAGAGAGGTGATAGCATCACATTGAGTGCATGTTGGTTATGATGTTCCCACTCTCATGGTGTCTGGTTGACAGCCTGCTGCAGCCCTGACTGACAGAGTTGGCCCTGGTGCTCAGGAAGTAGAGGCTCATGCTTCAAGATCCAGCTATCTGAGGTTCAGTTTCCTACTGCTCATGACCTAGTCTGGGAAGCAGAACAGCCTGGGCTTTGGGGTTCTGATAGTGGTTAGCAGGGATGTGGAGGGGTTGCTTCTGTGCTGCAGAACCTGCAGTGTTGGACTCTATGCCTGTGCAAAGGGAGTTTGCGGGGAAGCTCTGGGCTGCAGCATTGATGCAGGGGGACTGCTGTTCCCTTGGAGATGCTTCCTCAGATCTCCAGAACATCAGGCAGTAGCCAAGAATACACCAGGTAAGTCCTCACTCAACCCATGTAACCTATAACAGTTGCAGAAGGCTGAACTTTGCAGAGACAGGGGGCTTAGGAGGGATAGTGGGGACAGGAGCCTGGTGGAGAAAAGGCTTGTGAGGGGTCTGGACTGGCTTGTGGGTGGTGCACAGGGGCATTCTCCACAGTTACCTCCAAAAAACATGTTTCCCTTCATTTACCTACACACAAAACATGGTGCTAAATGCACATAGCAGCTGTTGCTGGCTTTTGAGACAAATATACTGTTTACAAATGATAGCTGGATGCTTATTGGTGTCAAACATCATTGTATTGTCTTCAAAGTCATCTCTGTAGGTGGAAGCTCAGAAAGCCCAGGTGATTCCTGGCTTTTTGTCATGTATGGAGAAAAGTATAAATTAGGGCTTACAAGGCAATTCTTCTGCTGGTATGAACTCTGCTGGAGTTAGTGTATAGAGAGGGTGGATTTGTGGTTAAGGCTGCTACAAGTTTCCTGTGTCACCTTGTACAAGACACTTAATCCGTTCCCCAGCTGTAAAACTGGGTAAGATGATGTCATGGAGATTTGGGGAGGATGAACTCATTTTTGGTTGTGAGGCACTCAGATACTAGCGAGATGGGGGACTTGGAGGTACTGGGATGGATGGATTTTACAACATTGACGTCAGTGGGGCTATTCTGATTTAGGGCCTGATGCTCCGATGCCATAAAAGTGCCTGAGTTCTTTGTTCTGTTCCTAGTTCTGCTGTAGATGCAAAGCATGACCTTGCCCAAGTCGCTTCCCTTCCCCTCATTTGTAACATGAGGACTAATACTTACCTGCCAAATGGGAGGGAATATTATGATGTCTAATTCAGTAATATTTGCAAAATGCTTTCCATTCCTTGCCATGGCAAGTACTCTTGGAGTATGAAGCACTGTTACAATAATGCATTTCTATATAACAATGAAAATCACTTGCACTTTAAGATTAATTTAACAAATTGTCTCAGTCTATTCCAGGGAAGAGATTGAGATCCTGGAAATATCCTCTCTCTCTTCAGGCTTGGCTGTCTGCAATGTCCAAGCAAATTTTAATAGCCTGCTGCAAGCTTAAGCTTTTCATTAGTTGTGGAGGAATGTTGTAAAAGATCACATCATGTATGTTTAGAACCCAGTCTGGAGATTGCAGCAGGTCCACAGCAGTGGTGTAAAAGAACAAAATCCCCTGGCTCTGAGACAATCTATTGAAACAGCTGTTGGGAACATGGCAACAATCGATTGAAAGGAGACAAATGCAAGGCATGTCTTCATATTAGCTATGTCCAGGGTCAGTTTTTTGTATTTATTTTTAAAGTTCATAGGAGCACCCATCGTGCACGCAGCACACACTGTTTGGGTTCATAAGTCAGGTGTTTCCATACATGGTGATTCCCTGACTTGCAGAAGCAAATGCATGATTTCGCAGGGGTGATGGGTACCCAGCAAATTTGTAGGCACAAAATAGTTGGCTGCATTGGAATGTTTGGGCCCCCGAGTCAAATTTTATCTAGAAACATTGCAGAAAACAAGGACTCCTGGACGGCGCAAGAGGCAGATGGAGTAGATGGCATCGTGGGTCAGCCTGAGCAGCCTATCTTAGCAGGGAAGAGCACTAGCAATGTTGGAGAATTTTTCCCCCATGGATTGTTGTGGAAGTGGGGTGACTATTAAAGGAAGGACTTCAAGAGAGAGGCAGAAGACCTGGGGGAGAGGAGGCCTTGGAACCATCTCCTATACAGGAGCTCTGGCAAAAGGCCAGGAGAGACTCTAAGAAGGACCAGGAGTGCAGTGAGATCCTGTGATGAGCCTGAACAAAAGGGGCAGACACTAGGGAAGCAGACTGAAGGTCTGGATGTCTGGAGGAAAGAGACAGACACAAGAGCCTGGGAGAGGCAGATGGGAGCTGGGTGTCCAGGGAGAAAGCTGTGGAGGCATTGCTCTGAACAAGAGCAAGAGAGCACTCTTTGTCCCTTTCCCAGCTCTGCAGAGGAGTGAACCCAGGAAGGGGCTCAGGAAAAGGACTTGGAGACAAGCTGAGGTAGGGAGTAGAAGGAGGCTGACAGAGCAGACCTTAGCTGCTTGTTACATGATCCCTGGCAGGAACCCAGAGTAGAGGGAGGGCCTGACTTCTCCTACCACTGAGGAAGGTGGAGTGAAAGCACCTAGATATCAGTGGTGTAAGGGTTACAGGGTTTGTCTACACTGCAATTAGATACCTGTGGCTGACCTGTGCCATCTGACTCTGGCTCGGGCTAAATGGCTGTATTAATTGCGATGCAGGCGTTTGGGCTGCAGCTGGAGCCCAAAGTTCTGGGACCCTCCCACCTCACAGGGTCCTAGAGCCTAGGCTCCAGCCTTAGTCTAGGCCAGTGCCGCTGCAGCTCCATGTATAGTTAGCACAGTGACTAGGAATGTTATCCAATCCTTCCATAGACTGGAGAATAGCTGGATAAGGATGGCACCATGAGGAGTAACATCTCTTTGGTCCTGAATCTGATTTTTGATTTAGTCATGTTGGTGAGCAGCCATTCACTGGAATAGTCTTACTGGCTACATTGGGATCATCACAACAGAGACAGAGTCCCTTGCAGCCGTGATGTCAGGGAGGTGCAGGCCAACTTTCCTGTCTCTGTTTTGGCTCTAGCAACAAAGCAGAGATGAACCAGGACCCTAGAGTCTAGTCATAGGAGCCAGATTCTCCTGCTGTGTTGTTTGTGACATGTTTTCTCTAGTACTTTCTCTTTATATTAATGTTAATAAAAAAACGGAGACTGGGATGGCTGACGTCCTTTGTGCAAAGCCTTTGAGGATGAGAGCTCAGGGGGTCTTTCTGGGAATCCATGTCATAGACTTGTCGGAAAGATCATGGCAAGTCGGCACTTTACCTCCTTGCTGCGCGTGGATGCAGAACACAGCTCAAGGAGTGTTGCACTGGGGCTTGCTTCTTCCTAGAATGAGGGAAGGAAACAGCCAGTGCCAGGTGACGGGAGGGAGCTGTGAGGGTGACCAAAAGGGTATAAGCTCCCTGCCTGGGGGGCGTTGGACAGGTTTGGTGCTGTGAAGGGCAATAGGGCATTAGGGCTTGAATCTGCCCCCACTGAAGTAAATCACAAAGTTTCCATTTACTTCATTGATGCGGGATCAGGGCTTTTGTGGGTCGATTCTCCAAGCGGAGTTATCCTGGGCCCAGAGGGAAAGCCATAACTTCAGCGTGGTTGCTAGGATCCTGATGGCTTGTAGGGAGGAGGGAGCACCACTGGAGAGCGGGTAGAAGTCAGCCTGCTGCAGGTATCTAGAACACTGGTTCTTGAGGCCACTTTCTGTCTGACATCTTAGTGGTCTCAGCCCAGTCCTCCATGAACAGGAGTCCACCTTCGAAGAATGACCATAAAAATTAACATGAATTGGAGCCGTTGTTAGAGGGACTTAGTCAGGTCTGGACTGCCATTAGTGATACTTGCCTTGGTGATGGACAGAGCTTCAGGCTCCAAGAAGACACCTGTCACCAACCCATTCAGGGTCTCTGTAGTTTCTTTGCTGAATTTGATACAGCCCTGATTGCAGTAGGTGGTTACCATTGCCTTATGATCAAGGCTTCGATCAAACACTTAAGCATGTCCCTAATTATAAGCGCGTGAATAACCTTGGTGCAGTTAATAAGATGAGCTCATGCTTAACTTCATGCATGTGAGCACAGTGCTTTACCGAATTGCCTTGCTACTTGGCTGGGGGAGAGGGATAGCTCACTGGTTTGGTTCACAAAGCCTAGCAGGCAATTGGCTTGGGACAATAGACAAATGGGATGTGGCTGCTGGGTGGATGGTGTTAATCTGTGACCTCCAGTCTCCCGGCTGAGGGCTTGATACGCCTTTGTCTTTCCCAGCATGGTTCCCTACCCTGCTGAGGTTCCCTTTCCACAGCATTGTCTGCTCATTCCAACTGTCTGTGGCTGGTATCTGACAAGGCGATAACATTTCATGTGCGGTGACGGCATAGTTTGGCTACCGAGGTTGTGGCCCAGCATCTCCAGTATCTGTCAGGATGAGGTTTATGGAGCTGTCGCTCTCAAGGCAGAGTGGGCTTGTGCTCGCAAATTTGCTAAGGAAGGCAACAAGATGGCAGCTTTCGGCTAGACACCAAACTAATTAATAGCAAGTAGCAAAACCTCCTGTTATGCTGCAGTTTCTAGCCTGCTTCATAATAGATATGTTCACACACAGTTGTGATCCAGAATTCAGAGTTCCCTCTAATTTTCCCCATGCATGTGGGGAATGAATTTTGTTATGTGCACCAATATGGAGGTGATGTGTAAGGCACATGGTGGCAGGTCCAGGCTGGGCTGGGTTGAGGCTTGGGGAGGGTCTCCTCTCCCCTGGCCATAGCAGGTCCAGGCTGGGACTGGACTGGGGCCAAGGCAGGGGCTCTCTCCCCTGGTTGTGGCAGGTCCAGGCTGGGGGAGAGGTATGAGTGCCCCAGCACTGGATAGGCTTCTGCACAGCCATGTGCAGCTTAGAGGGGATTTAGATCCAGATCCTGAATAAATCTGGAACATGCCACCAGTGCTGTCTGGCAGTGATAGCCCTGACCTTTCTCTCCCTGTCTTTTATCTAGCAAGAGAAGTCTGTTCCAACCCCAAGCACTGTTAACAGCTTTAGATCCAATCATGGGAATGAGGCTGATTTCTCCATTGTTACCAGCACCTGCCATCCATAAATCATTGCTGAGAATAGAAGCCCATCATGTAACACACTTGCCAAGTCCATGCAAAATATTTATTAGACACCTCAGATTTCCCCTAAATCCGTTTCAATGGAATTTTTTCAGCCAGCTCTAGTTTCTCTTTTCTGTTCTTTCCTCGGCATTTCCTTCCCTTCAGCAACTTCTATTTTCCACCGTCCTCAACTTTACTCCTCCCACTTCTCCATTCCATCCACTAAAATGATCGGCAATTAAATCGTTAATGCTGACATTAACCCAAGCAATCGATGTGGGGTGAAGTAATTCTTTTCTGTCTAAGCCATTGTTTCAGGCAGTCTGTAGATTCAGGCAGACGCCACCGGTCTGGTTTTCACTCCATTCACATTTGGAAGGTTTTCTTCATAATCCTAAGAGCCAGAAATGTCCTTTTTATTAAAAAAAAAATCTAAATCTGATAGTGTCTTGTAGGCCACAGAAATACAGCATATAGGCTGGATCTGGCCCATGAACGAAGTAGGCACTGGACACATCTACTTTATTCATACCTAGTTTGAGTTCCAAGTAGGTTTCTAACCTCCCCGCCAAAAAAAAAAAATACTGGTCTGATTCTTAACTGTGTTTTCCCCACTCTCATGTCCTTGCAATTATGTTGAGGTCAACAGAGTCATGCTGGAGTAAAATCTTTGTAACACAGAGAAAAAGAAGGCTAGTTAGGTTTCTCTCCTACACAAAGAGATCTGATCATTCAGAATGACTTAATTTAGATTGAAAGCAACAAACCCCAGAAGAAAAGTTGCTGAGAGAGAGCATGGTGTGAGCCTCTCTGTTCAGTCTGCACTGAACAGAGCCCAAAATGGCTCCCTCATCCTTTCTGTAGCAGAGCCTTTCCAAATGTAAAGGTGTGATACAAGCGTATCAGTTACATACACTACAAAACAGATGGCTTTTGTGAGTGTGTAGATCCTTGGGTCGACATTTTCACCTTCCTAGCTCACATACTGAGAGAGCCTTCTTTCTGCAAGTGCCATTACTAATGTGGAATTCCTTAGATGAGACACTCCATCCGTGGCAGATAGTGGAGAAAGGCTGGATCACATTTTCTGCACCCAGCTGGACTGGATTTTGCCTCTAGCCCTTGGGTCCTGCACTCAGCGAAACAAGGGGGCTGTAAGAGGCGCTCTACACATCCAGAAACGCAAGTGATTTATTTTATTTGTATGTGCATAAAATAGTCTTGGCACTTTATGAAGAGGGCCCTGCCAGTTGCAGTCTAGAGATGATATACCCTGGTGTAAAACAAAAAGGATGAGCAAGAGAAGTTTTCCATTATACCACAAGAAGAATGATCTACAAACTATACTCTTCTAACCTCCAGCTCGCCCTCTAATTCCCCAACTCCCTGGCCTCCAAGCAGTTTGGCAGCTGGCCCCTGAGATGTGTAGAGATGATAAAGCTGCTGGCCAAACCCTTGCTGCTTTCCCAGCTCTGTCAGGGATGCCATGCAGCAAACTCTCTTGTCAGATTCACTCCCTGAGGCTTCCCAAAGGCCATATCCAAAGCGCTTTTGTAAATGGTTTGGGGCATTTCCCCATTTTCACAAGTGAAATTGACAAGAGCCTTCCAGGCGGGCTGATGGAAAACTGAATAATTTGTTTTGGTTCTGCAGAAATGGAATTTTTCTTGAAATCCTGTCTGCCTCTTTCCACCTCCTTCTCAAAAAAACGATATTTTGTCCAAATTTGGGGTGAATTTTTTTCAAAAATGCAAAAAATTTTCATGGAGAAAGGATTTCTGTTTTCAGCCTCCTGTACTGCTGGCACTAAAAGGCCCTGGAGTTCCACAGGGAAGAGGCAGTCAGGACTTCTGCCTTCTATTCTGAATTCTACCTCTAACTTGGACAAGTCACTTCACTGCTCTTTGCCTCAGTTTACCCATCTGTCAAATGGTGGAGGGATTTTGGTTTGAAAACTTCACTCACTTACGAGCTTCCACTGGGTTCAAAGTGGTTCAATATCTATGAAGATTCCTGTGACCGTTTTTTTCTGGAAGATTTATCTGTGTGAATCAAATGATCACTCTGCGCTGACGTTCCTCTCATGCTAAACGTCACAAGAGTGACAATTTGATCACTTCCAATATACCCTCGATCCTGCTAAAATAGAAGTTAAGTAAAATATTCTCGGTAACAGGTTACATTCAGCTGTCTGAGCCCATGGTGGAAATCCAGAGAGACTCCATCAGTCAAGGAGTTACTCCAGATATAAACCAGAGTAATGGAAATAGTAGACTGTGGCCTTTAGAATTTAAAAGAAAATGTAATGTTCATCATTCGGTTATAACACTGGAAGGTGGAATTTTCAAAAGCACTCTGCTTTGGCTGAGCTTTTTGTTCACACTGCACCGCTGGCTTCAGGGGAGGAAAATTAGATCAGCACTGAGGGCCAGATCTTTAAAGATCTTTAGGCAGCTGATTCAAATTGAAACCAGTGGGTATTAGGTGCCTAAATAACATTAAACATCTGTCTATGTGCATTGGCAAAGCCCCTGTAATGCAGATTATAAATATCTCTACGATCTGGAACTGCCATAGTGTCCTATTAGCTACTTTGCTCTGGGATTGAGCTCCGATCCTATTACATGGAAGCCAACGGGAGTTTGCCATTAGGCCAAATCCTGCTCTCTATTATACCAGTGTAAATCTGGAGCTACTCCATGGATTTACACCAGCATAACTCAGTTTAGGAATTGGCCCATTGACATCAAACTGGCTAGATCCCTCCTCTCTTCATTCAAAACTCCCTTGATCTGAAGGCTTTGGGTGTCTCCTGAGACCTATAACTAAATGGGGTTGTGATCTATGGTTCCAAAACGAGCAGAACAAGCCTGTAAGAGGAAAAGGGCTTTGTGAAGGAGTGAGCTGTGGTGTGACAAGGTTATCTCTTTAACAGGTTCCTCCTGTATTCCAAACATATGTGCAGTCACACAAATCTGGAAAATATGTGAGCGGGGGAGCCTGGATACAGCTTGTTCCCAGATGGGACATTACACAGCCCACATCACAAAACTTCCAGGCGCTGGTCGACAGAGCTGCTAGCCTGCTCTGGGAGGGGCCCAGAAATGTCCATATGATCCTTTCTCTCCCCTACCTTCCTCCCCTTGCTTTGCTCTCGGTCAGGAGCAGGAACCACTGGCCAGCTTGAGACATGCAGGGATGAGGGCAGGAGGGTAACAAAGCTTTCTCCCTCTTTATGTAAGAAGATGCATAGGACCAAGTGTATTGGTAGTGCTGGGTGTTTTGTGACCATATGGCATCACCAGCTGATAACTCCTGTGGCCTTGGTGATGTGAGATGATCAGTCCTAGTCCCATTCCTGGTCGCTGTCCATAAATTACGCAATGCATTAGGAGTGGATTGGTCCTTCACTTTGCATGTTTGTTTCCGTGTGGCAAAGTGGTACAAGGAGGTTGAGCGGGTCTTGAAACTCAAAAAAAGCATCAACTAGTTTATGGACCTCCCAGCTGACCACAGCCACTGATGGACCCCCTTTGTGGCAACCTCAGCAGAGCGGAGAAGAATGGACTAGGCCATGGAGACAGCACTATCTCTACCAAAAGGGGTGCCCTACAAGGGATGAGTGAGGCAACCTAGAGGAAGCATGCATTGCTATTATCCGTATAGTAATTGTCCTGTAGATAAATAGAGGGCTTCAGTCATTGCAAGTGAATCAGTCCAGCATCTTTTATTAACACCAAAGTGACTAACCAGTAATATAGTGTGTGTGTGTGTATATACTCTATACCAGCGGTCCCCAATGTGGTGCCCATGGGCACTATGGTGCCCGTTGGGGCATTTATGTGCGCCTGCCTAGTGCTCAGCAGGGGAGAGAAGCTGCGGCCCTGCACCTGACGGGACAAATCTCAGGCCGCGAGCATGGTGTTCTCTGTTTCCAGCAGGCGCGGGGCCTGCCTAGTGCCCAGCAGGGGAGACACGCTGCTGCCCCGTGCCTGATGGGGACAGAGAACTCCGGAGCTGCAGGCTGTGGGCGCCGGCGTTTTCTGTCCTTGCAGCTTCTCTCCGTCTTCTCTCTTCTCTCTAGATTCATATATTATATTAAATATGATGTTTTTCGTATTATTTAATGTACAAATACAAAATAAGCCTTGAAAAATTGTTGGCGCCCACCACACTCTTCTGAAAACATGAATGTACTACTGGCCACAAAAAGGTTGGGGACCACTGCTCTATACCAATACACAGCACCTCTGCAAGTGGGCATGTATTGCAGCATACAGGATACCCACAACAGGAAATCTCTTCTGCAAGCTAATAGCAATATTTTGAGAACTTAAGTAGTACCTAGGTCTTGTGATATGTGGATTGTCCTTTTAAACATTTTTATACAGCTCCTAGTCTGCCTCTGCCCTAACCCACCCACCATATAAACATTAAATATTAGGCACAGAAGGAAATAAATCGATTTGTATCTGTACAACAGGGGATGTCTGAATGAAACAACCACAGCTGGGCTATCTTTTCCCAGCTCTAATGATCTGTCAGAGCAGGGAGCTATTTTCCTGCTACTAATGGGATGTAATTCTCATGAAAACCGTCTAAGCCCCTGGCCTTGGCTCAAAATGCATTAGAAAAATACAAACATTTATTTTATCCAATTTCTCTCCAGAGCTTTGCTCAATGTTATCCAGAACAAGGAGGCTTATTAGTCTTCAGTTTGTGAAGTGCAGACTTTTACCTTTCATAGCCCTGCATCTTGTTCATACATTTATACATATATATACTGTCTGAGTAGCTCCATTTAATATCCGATTCTTATTCATTATTCCTCTTTTGGCTGCTTGTCTGTTGCTCCCTAGCTCAGTTAACGTGTCAGTATTAATTATTATTAACTACTTTGATAGCAGCTTTCCAGGGCCGGCTCTAGGTTTTTTGCCACCCCAAGCAAAATATTTGCTGGCCCAAGCTCCGAGAGTGCAACTGTCCAAGCAAAAAAAACTATGGGTGACTGCAATGATGCCCCTGGAATTGTGCTGCCCCAATCACGTGCTTGCTTTGCTGGTGCCTAGAGCCAGTCCTGTCCGCATGTAAAGGTACATCTACCCTGCAATAAAAGATACCCACAGCACTGTCTCAGAGCCTGCCTCAAATGACTCTGGCTCGCAGGGCAAAAAGTTATAGTGTAGGTATTCAGGTTTGGGCTGAACCTGGGCTCCAAGTCCCCACCTCGTCAGGGCCGCCCAGGGGCGGGGGGGGGCTCAAGTGGGGCAATTTGTCCAGGGCCCCACAGTGGCCCCCATGAAAATACAGTATTCTATAGTATTGTAACTTTTTTTTATGAAAGAGGCCCCCAAAATTGCTTTGATCCAGGCCCCCTGAATCCTCTGCCAGCTCCAGGCATCAGCCCAGCAAGCAGCTGCTTGGGACGGCCAACAGTGAGGGGCGGCATGTCTGGGTCTTCGGCGGCAATTCAGTGGCGGGTCCCTCACTCTCTCTTGGAGCAAAGGACCAGCAGCCGAATTGTGGCTGAAGACTGAAGCGGTGGCAGTAGAGCTGCAGATCACGATCGCGGCTTTTTTTTTTTCCTTTTTCTTTTTTTCTTGTTGCTGCTTGGGGTGGCAAAAACCCTGGAGCCGGCCCTGCATGTGGAGCAGAAGCCTTTCCATTGCTCCACTTACCCACTATACTGTGTGACAGCCAGACTGACAGCTCAGAAACTGACACTGCCTCTCCAGAGAATTGCAACATTGCAGGACCAGCATCCTACACACCACCCTCCCAGTGTACCAAGCCCCTGTTGTGGCAGGCTGACTTCTTAATGGGTGGAATTCAACCTTCTGGAAAACCAAGTCAAGGAAGTGTGGTCTAGTCTACTGGGCAGTGAACCAGTCTGAAAATTTGTTCTGTTTCTAGCTGTTCAACTGACCTTCTGTGTGCTCTTGGCCAGTCACTTCCCTTTTCTGTGCCTCTTTGTCCCCTCCCCTCACACCCTTTCTCTGTCTTGCCTACTTAGACAAAGCGTTCTTCGGGGCAGGGACTGTCTCTCACTGTGTATATGTGCAGCACCTGAAGCAACAGGGCCCCTAAATACCTCTGTGCTACTTTGGAAATCACTGGCAGGTTGGGTTAACTTTGTTGAAGTTTGGGGCATGGGTGAGTGAAGAAAGGCTTCAGCCTTAACTATGGAGGGACCCATATCTCCTCTCTGGGATACGGTATGGAACAGTTCTGCCATGGCTGGGAATAGGAGACACAGGAGCAAGCTCTGGGGGTGAAAAGAGGAGCATGCTCCCGATTAGAGCTGGTTGGGAATGCTTTGATGGAACCACTTTTCAGTGGAGAATGCAGTTCCATAGACATCCAAATACTTGGCAAAATTTGCCAATTGTATCAGTTTCAGTCCAGGATAAAATCCTGGTTTGCTGCCATAGTGATGGGGGGCTCACTGAAGTATTAGCCAAATAATTCTAAACATCTCTTCTGATGGGGTCGGTTGCATTCCACTCATTTCAGATTCCTTAAGCAGCATCAAATAACTGAAATTATTTTTTCTCTGTGCGGGTCTTTTCCTCATCTCCTTGTTTTTTGGCTCGGTGCACCAGCTCCAGTTAAACAGGAAAGCAGCTTGTGGTTTTCTACTAATGACCGAAATGTTGCTCTCTGCTTCGAATTTCATTAGCTTGGAGTTATCTCCTTGTCCTTCAGTGCACTGTCCCACCCCTGGGATGCACTAAGAAGGGTGATCAAAGTCAGACACAGGAGCTCTGCTAGATCTGTGTGAGGATATTTATCACTTTAGCACATTGCATCTGTGCTCCAGGATCTGCTCTGGATGCCATTTAGGGCCATAAGAACTGACATGCTGGGTCAGACCAAAGGTCCATCTAGCCCAGTGTCCTGACTTCTCCCACTAGCCAATGCCACATGTTTAAGGGGGGATGAACAGACCAGGGTAATTATTGAGTAATCCATCCCTAGTTGTCCAGTCACAGCATTTGGCCAGATTTTTTGAGGTTTCTAGGCATGTACATATACAGCTAGGCACCTAATGGAGACTTCAAAAGTGCCTCACCATCTTACTCCTCTTGATTCCACTCCCCTCCCAGTTTTGGCTCCTCCTGCATTCATAGAAGCAGGACTTTTGCACATTCCTTGTAAATCAGATTTCATCAAAGAAAATACCAAACTCCTCTGTCAATTTCTACTGTAAAGGGGAACACACTCAGGGTCCTGAATTTTGACTAGGTGCTTGGGTCGAAAAGGGATAAGTTAGGTGCCTTAGTGCTTTTGCAACTTTAGGGTCTTAAATACCTTTACAAATCTGGCCTTCCTTTCCAGGTGTTGCTTCTGGACCTATAAAGCCCTAAATGTGTCAGACCCTGCCTCTTCCACTGCTTGATTCAACAGCAATTGCAATTAGACCAAGTATTTGACTGAACACTCCCCTGATTTAGAGGGATGCATATTCTGGATTTGGCAAACGTTGCTGTCCTGCAGGGTGGTGACATGACATGCTCAAAATAAGCAGAAAACCACTAGTATAGCTAGCTATGGAACCCAGCTTTCCTGAGTCTCAGTACAATGACCACGCTGTTTGAGTGACACAAAGGGTCACCTACTCTCTGAGGAATGGAATGGGAGGGGGTTGCCGAAGAGGGTTGGAAGGCAGAGGGAGTAGCTGGTGTGTTTATTCAGGTGGACAGGCAGGGCTTGGGGTCACTTTGACTTGCTAAGCTCTGGCCATGAGCAAGAGACTCCATTGCACTCCAGACCAAGCTTCCATCAGCAAGGTGCCTGGGGTCTGCAGCTCTCTGGTACGTCCGCCTGGAAATTCTGTAGTGGCTGTTGGTAGATGAAGGAATAGTGTGGTTTGTTGAATGAATAATAACTGGTAGCGCCCCACTGATGTTTGTTTTATATACGAAATTCAGTTCATTTGACGCTCACCCTAAAGTTTCAATATGCCCAGGATATTCCTATTGGCAACATAGGAGTCATCTGAGAGGACTCTGGAGGTTTTGGCAACTGTGAAGGGAACAGTCAAGGCTTTCAGCACCCAGATGGTACATGGAAAGCAGTTTTGGGGTTGGGGGAAAATCTCACTCACTATCTGTTCCTGCTAACATTATCAGCAATGAAATCACCTAACGAGGTCAACATTCAATTGGCCATCTTTAGGTTTCCGAATAAACAACTCATTTGGATGAATGGGACAGGTCACATCTTTCTTAGAGGCATTGGTTGAGGCTGTCTGAAAGCTCAGGAAGGTAGCACTGCATCAGTTTGCTTTACAAGATTTTCTTCCCAAATTTAACAACTCTACATCATCTTGGTACCTCTTGGATTGTGGGGGTCCTGGGGACTGGTTCAGAGTCTCTAATTTGTGCCCTGATTACAGCAGTCACCAAGGGACCACCCAACATCTGAGCACAGAAGGAACTCAGTGCCTAGTCTGACCATACCATCTCCTGGTCTCAACTTTACGCCTGTGCTGAGTGCATTTCTGAATTGAGACTCAAAGGCCCATTCCTTTGCATGTGCATGTCCCAGGAGATGCTGAGCACCCTCTTATTGCTGGAGTCTAAGGTGTGCAGCTCAGACTCACGCCAGTTAGGCGTCACTCAAATGGGTGAGCTGCTCAGTGAGGGCCTGTTCCTTGTTCCAGGGAGGAAGCAGAGTTTACTGTGCTGCTGCATTTAAATGGGCAGCTGTTGTATTTGCCGGCTGGTGGCCAGACACTGAAGCTCACTTCTGCATCTAGCAAAGCCCGCAGCCTCTGTGTGCTGCTCCAGCCCAGAGTCTCACTGGGGCCCATCAGCTGCATCAAAAGGGGTCTTGAGGGCAAGCATGTTTTACAACACTCCTCTCCACTGGCAGCTGCTCTTTGCACATTCAAGCCTTCAGCTGCCTCATGGCTCCATCCTGGTTGGTTCTGGACCCAAGTGCCTAGTGCTGGAGCAGCGGACGTTGTAACCTGATGTGCATGGCAGCGTTAGCTTCCTGGTGACCCAGAAAAACGCAGTGTTTGTCTAGTATCTGTTACAGCCCCTCTCGTCTTGTGATTGATAGCGGCTCGCGGCTGGCCGGCCATTTGGAATTCATTAGTGCAATCACAGATGGAGCCCTCTCGAATAATCTCTCCCTCCTGTGCTTTCCCAGGCTTATTATAGAGAGGCCAGACTGGGCTGATAGAACCCCTCCGGGTCTTCCAGGGTAGCTCAGTGCTCCAGTGGCCATGCTCTAAGCTGGGGCAGATTGCTATGTCTCAAACTCATAGCTGGATAGCCTGTCAGGGGGTCCCTACTCCAAGAGAGTGAAATTTGGCCCTTTCCACAGAAGCAGCACGAGAGTTTAAGTGAGACTTGAGGAGTGTATAGGATTGTCTCTGGCCCTCTGCAGGGGGGATGAATTTACCTATGTATGCACCTCCCTCTTCTGGGGGGATCCCTGGGCAATAAGTCATCTGATGCCAGGACCTGGGTAGAGTGCCCAATTGTTCAGCACTGCTGCCTGGCGGATAGATACCTCTGGGCTCAGCAGTTGTGACTTTGATTCCCTCTCAATATGCTGGTCAGTCAGCATAAACAACAGACACCACTACATAGCTGAGAGAGCCATGGACTTGGACTTTGAAAATCTGTTTCTGTTCCCATTTCTGCTGGGGACCTCATGCAAGTCACTCCCCTTCTCTGTTCCTCAGTTTCCTCATCAGAAAAATGGGGCTTATGCTCCTGAGTCCCTCTGCAAAGCACTTTGAGGTCGAGGGATAAGAACAAGCCCCAAGAGTGCTTATCTTTCAGTAGTATTGCCAGGGGGTTAGGGGCAGACACCTCATGGGTTTCCCCTATGAAAATTCAACTCGCGTTCTCCAATCTCTAGAGTGGTGCAGCACCAGAAGAGATGGAACAGAGACATCTCCATTTATAGATCCCATTAAACACCAGATTTCAGATAAGATATAAGACATAGGTCCTGGCCATCTGTAGCTATTCAAGATCTCATGGCCTTTCTGCAAGAAGGGGGTAGTAACCCTGTGTCCTGTTCAAATTTCAGTTTGAGTTATTATATTCTGCATCCTTAAATTCCTCCTGTAATATCCTTCCTCAATTTCCTGCCCTAAACTGCTATACAGTGTTGCTGTGTGTTGTTAAATAGCATCTACCCTAGAGGTGGCTGCATTTCCGGGGTTGAAAGAGATCTCTGTTCATAAAATTCGTCAACTTTTTCTTGGTCTTTAGCTAAAACATGCTTTTCCTGGGTTGACAAACTGGGTGCCCTGCAGAAATGACAACTCATTGTCACACCTTGGAGAGAACCAGCCAGAGACAAATGTTACCATTGGACCAGATATACCCATTCTTTGGAAAGGTGTAATTGAGGAAAAAAGAAGACTAGGTGAAAGGAAAAACTACAATTTTATTGTACAATCTCATTAGGAAACAAATTTCTAATCCCCTCTAGGTTGCCTTTCATTTTATCATTTTTTATTTGTGGCGATCCTATTTTGTTTGTGCAGCACCGCTAGTGACGTACCAGCAGTTTGGGAGGTACTTTATAAATAGAATTATTCTGAGAGGACAGCTAGCTCAGAGGTTACAGCACTCACCTAGGACAGGAAAGACCTTGGGTAAGTTACCTGCTCAAACATACCCTTCTTGTGTGACTTGAGCAAGTTATTTTAAATGTATGGCTGTTTCTCCTCGCAAAATGGGGAAAATGGAACTTCCCTATCTCACAAGCAGTGTTGTAAGGATAAATATATTAAAGACTGAAGTACTTTGAGATGTGTTGACAAAAAGCTCTATATAAGACTGATATTATGTTGGGTATTAGTAATCCTCCCCTTATCGCAGTCCTTATAGAATTATGCCCCACATAAAAGAGAACTGGTTTTATTGAATCTTTTTCTCTTTCCTTCTTGCTGGGTTGAACTACTCCTTTGCCTCTGATATTACTGTCAATTTGAGCTGGCTGGGAATTTTTCAACAAAAAAAAATGATTAAAAAATACCAATTCTTCAAAACCAAAACTTTGCAGGAAAATCTTTTTGTGGTTTGACAAATTTTTCAAGTGGGGAATTGTTTGGTTTTAGGTTTTTAGGTTTGGTTTTGTTTTTTAATGGGGTGGGTTGAGGGGGAAAAGCTTTTAAATTCTTGAAACTTTTAATTTTGAAATGCATTTTTGTTTTGAAATTTAAACTAATTGGGATTAACAAAACAAATTACAAGTAATTGAGATTAAAATGAAACACTTCACAATTATGAAACCAAAAACTGTCATACGACTTGAACTGAATTGGCCCCCCTCCACCCAATTTTCAGTTTGCAAAAATTGAGATTTTGACCTTGTCTCAAATCAGGGTGGATTTTTTTTTTAATCTCAAAATTTTCACAGGACAAAAAACTGTTACCCATCCAGCTCTAATGTCATAGAATCGTAGACAAATAGGGTTGGAAGAGAACACAGGAGGTCATCTAATCCAACCCCCTGCTCAAAGGAGGACCAACCCTAACTAAATCATCCCAGCCAGGGCTTTGACAAGCCAGGCCTTAAAAACCTCTAAGGAAGGAAATTCCACCACCTCCCTAGGTAATCCATTCCAGTGCTTCACCACCCTCCTAGTGTTTCCTGATATAACCAATCTAGACCTCTCCCACTGCAACTTGAAACCATTACTCCTTGTTCTGTCGTCTGCCATCACTGAGAACAGCCTAGCTCAGTGGTGGGCAACCCACTTCCCACAGCTCCCATTGGCTTCGAATGGTGAACTGCAGGTGGCTATGCCTGCGGATGGTCAGTGTAAACAAACCCTCTTGCAGCCCGCCAGAGGAGTACCCTGACGGGTCGCAGGTTTCCCACCACTAGGTTAGCGCCATCATCTTTGGAACCACCCTTCAGGTAGTTAATGGCTGCTATCAAATCCCCCCTCACTCTTCTCTTCTGCAGACTAAATAAGCCCAGTTCCTTCAGCCTCGCCTCATAAGTCATGTGCCCCAGCCCCCTAGTCATTTTCGTTGCCCTCCGCTGGACTCTCTCCAATTTGTCCACATCCTTTCTGTAGTGGGGGGCCAAAAACCGGGCACAGTTCTCCAGATGTGGACTCACCAGTGTGGAATAGAGGGGAATGATCACTTCCTTTGATCTGCTGGCAATGCTCCTACTAATGCAGCCTAATATGCCATTAGCCTTCTTGGCAACAAGGGCACTGCTGACTCATATCGAGCTTCTTCTCCACTAGTAATCCCCAGGTTCTTTTCTACAGAACTGCCGCTTAGTCAGTTGTCTCCAGCCTGTAGCAGTGCAAGGGATGCTTCCGTCCTAAGTGCAGGACTCTGCTCTTGTCCTTGTTGAACCTCATCAGATTTCTTTTGGCCCAATTCTCTAATTTGTCTAGGTCACTCTGGATCCTACCTGTACCCTCCAGCATATCTACCTTTCCCCCCAGCTTAGTGTCATACACAAACTTGCTGAAGGTAAAATCCATCCCAGCATCCAGTTCATTAGTAAAGATGAACAAAACCTGCCCCCAGACAGACCCCTGGGGCACTGTATTTGATACTGGCTGCCAACTAGACATCGAGCCATTGATCACTACGCATCGAGCCTGATGATTTAGCCAGCTTTTTATCCACCTTATAGTCCATTCATCAATCCATACTTCTTTAACTTGCTGGCAAGAATACTGTGGGAGATTGTATCAAAAGCTTTGCTAGAGTCAAGATATATCACACTGCTTTTCCCCATATCCACAGAGCCAGTTATTTCATCATAGAAGGCAATCAGGTTGTTCAGGCATTACTTGCCCTGGGTGAATCCATGTTGACTGTTCCTAATCACCTTCTTCTCCTCCAAGTGCTTCAAAATGGATTCCTTGAGGATCTGTTCCATGATTTTTCCAGGGACTGAGGTGAGGCTGGCCAGTCTGTAGTTCCCCAGATTCTCCTCCTTCCCTTTTTAAAAAAAAAAAAAAGATGGGCACTACATTTGCCTTTTTCCAGTCGTCTGGGACCTCCTCTATTGCCACAAGTTTTCAAAGATAATGGCCAATGGCTCTGCAATCACATCAGCCAACTCCCTCAGCACCCTCAGATGCATTAGATCCAGACCCATGGACTTGTGCATGTCCAGCTTTTCTAAATAGGCCTTAACCTGTTCTTTCACCTCTGAGGGCCGCTTATCCCATTCCCACACTGTGCTGCAGTGCAGCAGTCTGGGAGCTGCCCTTGTCTGTGAAGACCAAGACAAAAAAAGCATTGAGTACTTCAGCTTTTTCCACATCATCTGTCACTAGGTTGCCTCCTTCATTCAGTAAGGGTCCCACACTTTCCCTGACCACCTTCCTGGTGTTAACATAGCTGTAGAAACTCTTCTTGTTACCCTTCACAGCCCTTGCTAGCTGCACCTCCAGTTGTGCTTTGGCCTTCCTGATTACACCTTTGCATGCTTGAGGAATATTTTTACATCCCTCTCTGGTCATCTGTCCAAGTTTCCACTTCTCGTAAGCTTCCTTTTTTGTGTTTAAGCTCACTGAGTATTTCTCTAAGCCAAGCTGGTTGCCTGTCATATTTGCTATTCTTTCTGCACATCATGATGGTTTGTTCCTGCACCCTCAATAAGGCTTCTTTAAAATACCGCCAGCTCTCCTGGGCTCCTTTCTCCCTCATACTAGCCGCCCAGGGGATCCTGCCCATCAGTTCCCTGAGGGAGTCAGAGTCTGCTTTTCTGAAGTCCAGGGCCCATATTCTGCTGTTCTCCTTTCTTCCTTTTGTCAGGATCCTGAACTTGACCACTTCATGTCCATGCCATTGTGCCAGTCGGGTCTGATTCTCTATTGCCCAACCCCTTGCAGCGTCATTAACATAGTGCAAAATGAGCACACAATGTTTCTAAAATGCTACTGAACCAGCATATCTATATGGGGGAAGAGGGCTGTGCAAGCAGCAGGTCAAATTGGATCCCGGTAGCAAACAGTCATTAAAACAAACAGGCTAAAATGGGGAGGCAGCCCCACATATTAAATGTTTCCGGAGTACAATGATGGTAATTCACACCTTTTTTGCACTGATGTTAATGATGACACAAGATTAAAAGCCAGGAAGAATTGGCCCCTATGAGCCAGATACTCTGTGTAAAGCGGAATAGCTTCAATGCTGATTTATACCAGCTGAGACGCTCACCCTATTCTGTTAGTGGACACCCACACGGTCCCACAGCAGTGCTGGCTGAGTGGACATTTTCTTCCAATTCACCAGAACTCGTCCGAATCTGAAAGATGGCATGGAGCAACAAACCTGAACTTGGGCTCTGAAATTCAGCTCCACTCTAACAATCCCCAAGAGAATGCAGACAAACCCAATGGCAACAGAGACGTCAATAGGAGGTGTCTGTGGAGAGTAGCATGATGGAAGAGTCAGATGCTGCAGGGAGAGCGAGTACCACACTTGAGGGGGCTTCATAGAAAGAACTTTGTCCATCACTGATCTATGGTATGATAGAGGAGCCCTTCAAGGACGCTGTCAGAGCAGAGAAACTCACCCGAATGAGGCTCAGTGCAGTGGACTTGGTCTCTCCCATTAAAGTCTTTAAAAACTGTCCACAGATACTTACATAGATGGCTCCCAAGGCTTACATAGATTGACTCCTTAATGATCTTGATCCTATCTCCCCCTAGCGGCTGGGACTATAACAGCCTGCTATCTGCTTACACCCAAGGGAGTTATTCTGTTAGCTCAGGTTGTAGAGGCTTTTGCTTAAGGTCCTGGATCTGATGATCTTAGACAGCCATGGTATCTGTATGTGGACATGGTTTGTCATACCAAAGGGCATGGGACTGAGCTCAGATTTTCATGCCGCTTCCAGGGAGTCATTCACAGGCAAGCTGTGTTGAAGGGCAGAACAAACGAGAGGCTGAGACCAAGCTACTAAAATTTAGCTCTGATTTTGACCCCTGCTTTCTCCTCCACCAGACTCAGAGTGTTCTGATCCAAAGCTGCGGTTCTACCACAAGCTTGGTGTTCTGGGCTGCCTTCCCCACAAAATCAAACTCGGGGGCTGTTTGGATCCAGGACTCTGGGTTTGGAGCAACCTCCTTTCCAATCCACAAACTGTAGCCAAAACTAACAGCAAGGAGGCAAATTATAAATAAATGTGCTGCAGAGCAGGATCCTCACACCCCTGCAGCCTCTGAGAAAATCCACATGGCCTGTGACTCAGAGCTGAACCTTAATGTTATCCCATTTGTCTGAGATCATTCCTGGGGAGGAGAATAACCCCAATGGGATGCGTGTGTGAATATGCATGAAGACTTCCCAGCCAGTTTATCAGTGTTCCTGTTCCCTTAGCGAGTTTGCTCTGAAAAGTTGATGCTACAGCTCTGAAACAGAAGCCTATACGAAAACAGAAGCCTGGATCAAATCTCCTTTCTAAACAGCTTTCTCTCCTTAGGGATCACTTGTGCTCTTGGCTGTAAAAGCAGAGCTTGGCTGTGGGCGTGCAGAAATTAAAATTCCTGTGTGCAGAGCTAACAGCCTGGACCCACTGCTTCTGCCCTCAAAATATACATGCAGGGCACCCTTTGATTTCAGTCAGAACTGCTGCCAAGCCTCTATGGAAAGATCTTAGCTGGCTGAAAATGCCAAGTGAAAGCCTAAGTGTGTTCCATGAAGAAAGAAGAGCTGAGTGGCGAGTTTTCACATGCAGATCTGGATTAGGTTTAAGCCTCATTCTGCTTTTGGGTTGCAGGGCAAACTAGGTCTTAGGTTTGCCAGAGGTGAAAGCTCATGAGCTATTCCTATGGGAATATGAACAAAAAGGCAGGAGCCTCATGACATCAGCTAATTAACGTCACAAGATCTTGATGGCCAACATCTCGCTAGACTGGCTAGATTCTTTCTAGATTTCCACTGTCTTGATTGGTAACCATCCCACCTACCTGCTTGTATTCTTCCGAGTTTTATCCCCATCTTGGATTGAAATTACTAAGGAATGGCTGTTCTGGAGAGATTCCCCCAGTTTGGGATTTGGCCAAACAAGATGCAAAAAATTTGGCTCCTTCCTTTTCTGGAATTGGCCTACAGCCAACCTTTGGGGTGATGGGTTCCATCCAGGAATTTAAACCTGAACACACCCAAAATTTGGGGAAGCAGGTTCTTGTTTGTTGCCATGTCTAATCCAGAGGGAATTATTTTAAAGGGTAAAAGAATGAATAATGCCTCTTAGGAATTATTTAAAATAGTCCATTTATAAAAAGAGATCATCTGGCTTTCTATAGCCAGGGATGCTAGTGTAACCCACTGGTGAGGGTATGTTGCACGTTCCTCTTTCTGCCTGATTCGCGGAGGATACAAGTCTGTCACAGCCCTCAGAATCCTCCAGGCCGAGGTTGAGTCTTTAGCTCAAACTGTAGCAATTTGTGCTTGACAGCTCTGGCAGTCCCTGGTGCAATCCTTATTGTGTCAGCTAAAATGGCAGCTGTCAGATTAGTCCAGGTCCAGTCTGGAAATGCTTTGCTTGTGTAGCTATACTGGCAAACCCTGCTAATGGAGAGACAGATTATACCGGCAAAAAAACGTGTTTTTGCCTGCATTGTTTATACGAGTTCCCTGAGTAAGATAAGCTGTAGCAGCAAAGGCACTTTTATGCGAGTAGAACTGGGGATTTTTCTGGTATAGAAATGTTGCAAGGAATCCCACTCCTAACCAACATTGCTTTACTGGCAAAAGTTTCTAGTGTAGACATGATTTTGGTATGAAAGCAGAGATGTTTCTCTGCTCCCATCGCTTCTTCATATCCCTGCGTGCTCATGTCAGCTCATCCGTTTGGTTGATTGCACCTTCCTATACCACTTAAGAGCCCTAGTGGGCACCTTGGTGCTGGCTGTGTTGCCTTTTGAGTAACACTTACAAAATGGATGTCCTGGCCCCCTGTGGTCATTTTACAGATCCCATGGCACTTTCAGAGGAATAGGTGGATCAACCCAGGTGTCGTCCTCAAACTCCAGGTCAGACTTTTCTGTTTCCTCAGTTTCCATAGGATACAGGACTCTTCTTGATTTCCTGTCCAGTGCTATTGCTATTGCTGTGTGTTGCTGTACACTCATAAACAGCTGTTATGTTCCACCCCAGAGGTGGCTGCATTTCAGTTGTGGCTGGGACAATGCTCATAGATGCTCTTGTACCTGGTGGATGTGATGTGAGGTATATTGAGTCAATATTTAGAAAGTGCTTTGGGATCCTCCCATGGAAAGACTAAAGAAAGCACAAAGTACTAATGCTAATCATTCCCCTATGGGTTTTCAGTCTCCGATTTCTCTGTCTCTTTCATGTAATTTGATTAACTTATCTCATTTCCTGTTCTCTCTCTGATGTCTCCTAGAAGATGCACCACCCTGGTTTTTTTTATTGAAGCCCGAGATATCTGTAAATTATGGGAGGGAGTTTGGAAAGTGTAACCTTGTCATAGTTCTATGATTAGATTGGTTACTCTCTCGGCCTCTGGTTCTCCCAGTGGAGACCAAGTTGCCTTTCTTCTGATCCACTGTAAAGAGATGAGCTAGTTCAAACTATCAAGAAAAATGGTTTGGCTCTTACAGGCCACCCACAGAGTGCTGAACCATCCCCAGACATCTTGGCCGCAGCTCATAAGGTGCTGGTTGGGGCTGTGTGAAATCTAAATGGTTTTAGCACATATGAAGTTGAACTGAACCAGTGGGTTTGCTTCACGTAGGTTCTTCACACTACATGGTAGAATCACTTCGAGCCCCAAGTTAATGTAACTCCATTCAAAGAGTCTGATTTTCAGCCAGGACTTTTTTTTTTATTGCTCCCACATTTTGTTGGTTAAAATAATTGATACCCCATTCCAGCAAAGCACTTACACGTGTGCTAAGTCTGAGCACACAAGTAGTGGGTCTGCTTAAAGTTATGCTGGTACTTTGCTGGAAGGGAGCCTAAATGAGGTTAGTTAGATGTCTGATCACCTGAACTGCACCAAACCAATAGCCCCCTTTCAGTGGCCTAGGAATATATTCGAGTACAGAAACCCATTTGTGGGCTATGGGAAACTGAGGCATCACTTGACAAAGGCACCTACAGCCAAAATGGTGTCATCTTGAACCTGCTATCACTTACACTCATTTTCTGCTGGTGTAGTAGCTCTATTGAGTTGCACCAGGTTTGCACCCAGGCAAGCCCGATATGAATCAGACCCTTGTGCTCTTATCTTCCCATTATCAGTCATGACCTTGCTGCTTAAATGGCTTTGTTCCTTCAAAAAATAAACAAAAGTTGGACGAGTTTTGATTTTTCCAATCCCCTACCTGGCAGCACTCCTAGAATAGCCATGAGGATCACATAGATTTTATCATAATATCTATAGCCCCTTTCATCCCAAAGTGCTTTGTAAACTCCATGCACACCCTCAAGTCCAGGCTCCTCTCCAGTGGAGCACACTTGCTCTTTAAGGAACCAATCCTGCAAGGTGCTGAGAGCCTCCCATATGATACAGAGCACCCCTTCCGCTGAAGTCAATTGGACGTTGGGAGTTTGCAAATAGAAGGGGTCACACACACCAGTGTTGTGAAGCTACAAGTTTTATTCTTTGTTATACTCACCCAGCTCGAATGAGTATCTAACAGCCAGTATCAGGAGCATTCATTTCCATCAACTGCCTTTAAACATCCTAGTGGTCCCTGCCTTTACATCAGCCCCATGGGCATGAAGTGGCAATCAACATATGGAAGCAGCACCTTCCATATCTTGGGGTAATTTATGAAGTTTATAATTTGCCCTTAAAAATTGGCTTTGGGCCCATTGCTGTGGCTACAGCATGAGCAGGTCATTAAGGAGTCTGTTTGGATGAGCACCTGGGATCCTTCACTGCGCAGGTGTTGGGATGTGAGACCCATGGCACGTGGCAGCCTTTTACACCCATTTTGCACAGGTGCAAATGATGACACAAGATGCACAAAAGCAGGAAATCTGTTCCCAGAAAGGTAGTGGTGAAGCGAACGTCTGTGCCTCTTGACATGCGGCTTGTTGGTTTGGGTTGAGCGGCACTTCTGGGTGGAAAAACACATTTTGATCAGTGGGAGGGATGGTGGTGAATTTGGAAATTACAATTTTTTTTTCAAATCCATCTTGGCCTTATGACAAAGTTCTCCTCTGCTGAGCTGGAGGACAATTATGGGTCCAGGCTGGGCAGCATCCCTGGATCCTGTCTCAATAAAGGCATTCAGAACTCAGCTTCATCCCACACTAAGAACCTTTCTCCCCTGTACGTGAGGCATTTCTGAAAACTCCAGCTCTTGCTGCTAAATTGTTTATCAAGAAGTGGATAACCGCTTAGATGTGGGTGATAAAAATCCCCCTTGGCCCCATAGTTAAATGTGACACTCGACAAACTCCTGTATCGCTTGGGTATGAAACCCTGCCAGATCATCGACAGGTCACAGAAACCACACAAAGAGTGTTCAGTGTGAATGCCCAATCTCAGCTGTTTCACTTGGAACTCTATCCTTTGAACTGGAGGAGATTTTAATCTTGTTTTCCTTAAAATCACCACAAAGAACCCCTATCCTGAACACATTAACCCTTTCAATGCAGGGCTGAGTGTAGCTTTGTGTTTTCCCCCGGGAGGGTAAACAGTGGGTTTTGGGGGCCGGGGAAGACTGACAAGGAGTCCAGTGGATGTAATGAGTTTGGCGGTCTCAGCCATGCTAGTTTAACCCCAACAGGAGTCAGTGGGAGTTTTGTTACTCACTGCAGTGGGAGAAGGCCTGAGTTGATCTGTTGGAGAGGGTGTATCCTTTCAGAGCTGATGTGAATGTGATGCTAATTAATATCTTGTTAGTGAGTTTTCAAGCGTGTCGCACTACAGCTTGCTACTGTCACCTCTCCTCTGCACCACAAGTTCCTGTAACAAAGCTCTCTCCCTTATCATGCGCTGGATACTTTGGCCAGCACATGGAAAAACTTCCAAATGCAGCATCACCTCATCCAAAGTAAACTCACTCGCTACTCCAGTGTTGACTCCTGTGAAATTATTAGCTCTGGAAGCCATTTGCCCTGCCTCCTGCCAAAACCCTCACCCATAGCCCTGTCAGAAACCATCTCTTCTCTGGCCTCTGAGATGCCCAAATGTTGGGATTCCCTGCAGTGGAAATAGCCTCATTAGTTCTCTCATTCTCCTGAAACTGGGGAATTGACCATTTCCACTGGGAGTAGACAGTTTGAATTAACAGGCACATGCTTCAAGGAGCTCTCCATGGGGCTGCATCGAGATGCTAGCCGGGACTAGAGCAGAAGGTTTTTATTGGTTAAAGGGAAAATCCAAGGGCTTAGATTCCTTGGTGTCTGGGGAAAAAAACCCACACGCTCCTTAGCAAGAGATTCTTGAGACACCCTCAAGTGGAAGGAAGCTCATTAACCCTTATAATGTTGGTCCTTTTGCCACAAACTTGTTATGCTGGGATCTGGTAACAGGCAGGGCCAGCTCCAGGGTTTTTACCTCCCCAAGTGGCGCAAAAAAAAAAAGCAATCGGCGCCTGCTCCACCGCACCACTTTCTTCTTCGGCGGCAATTCAGTGACCTGTCCTTCCCTCCAAGAGGGACCGAGGGATCCGCCGCCGAAGATCCCGACATGTCACCCCTTTCCTTGGGCCGCCCCAAGCACCTGCTTGCTGAGTTGGTGCCTGGAGCAGGCCCTGGTAACAGCCCACTGAACCCAAAGGGATGTTAGGATATAGCCACTGTACTCAGAAACACGGCATATATCCTACCTGGCTGTGCATGGAACATTCAGTAGCTGTGCAGCTGTGTTTAACTGGGCATACCTGGAAAACTTAGTCAGCAAGTACTGTCCAACCATGCTACTCTGATGTCCGGGGAGGTAGCAGTTGTTCTGTCTGGCTGTAGCTGGAAAGTTTAGCAGTGAAGCACCTCAAACCCAGTTCTTTTAGAGCTGGTTGCAAGATCTGCTGACCTCCCGTACACACGTGTAGATAAAGGGAAGGCAATTAAGTGATTATCCACTAATGTATCAAAATTGGAATCAGCCAGGCCGGGTTGCCTGGGAATGAGGCCAGCCTTTAAGCATCTGGTGAGATAACATTATAATGCTTTCATCTCAGAGCTGAAGTAATAGAATACATCAATGGCACATCTAGACTGGGATCATGGGCAGATGAGGGTGGGGAATAGGTATTTCCATCAGCCAGGGAAACGCTTTGAGACTTTCTCCTCACTGCCAAGGAAAGTGGCCAATGGAAAGTTTCATCTCCCTTCCAGATCATTAGGCAGATGTATTTTTAGTGTCACTGGCGGATGGGTACAGGAAAGCGGAGCCCCCACTGTCCTGGGGACCAGGAGTGGGGCTGTTTTCTATCAAAACTGTTTTGTGCTGGAAAATTGAGGGGTTTTTTTTCCTGCAAAATGTATT
This sequence comes from Gopherus flavomarginatus, assembly GCF_025201925.1. Classification (NCBI taxonomy): domain Eukaryota; kingdom Metazoa; phylum Chordata; order Testudines; family Testudinidae; genus Gopherus; species Gopherus flavomarginatus. The sequence goes on from NC_066629.1 coordinate 14,714,586, forward strand.
TTGCTTTTTTCACCAGAAAGTGTCTGCTGGAAAATGTTAATGTTCATCAATAAGTCAAACGCCCCAAAACAGAAGTATTTTGGGTTTTGATATTTTGACAAGTCAATTTTCTGCAGAAAGTGTTGACTAAATAAAGGTGGACAATTTTCAATGGATTCCAACCAGGTCCATCTGTCATTTTAAAAACAACGCCCTCCTGTCCCTGTTCTTCCCCTCCCTCCCCACCCCCCCACACATTTGGGAACTGGATACATTTTCCTCTGGAGTGCCACACAGTATGCAAACATTCGTTGTACCAACAGTGGCATACAATTGTCAGTGTTCTCATATTGGACTTTCACCTTACGAACACAGATCACTTAACGGGTTAACAATGCCGTGTGCTTCCATATCACACATACTTTCAAAATTGTCAAAGCACTTTGCAAATCTGAGTAAATACAACTAGCCTCGTTTTACAGATGAGGAAACGGGGGCATTCAGAGGGGAAATGATTTACTCCAGGTCTCATACACTGAAACAATAGAAACCCAAGCATAGAGCTCAGGTTTACTAAAACCCGGTCCCCCATGCTAAGTTCCTGCTCAGAACTGTTAGATTATTATTATGTATTTTATTAGGATGTCAGGTTAGTTTGTTATTATCTGAGACATATCAGGAGAGTTAGTGCTGGAGTGAGATTAATATTATCATGTTGTATTAAGGAAACTAATCAATGTATGGTGCCCCGGAGCACTGGAAGGAGGCTCATTTGTGCTTTATGAATAAATAAAAAAATAGCAGTGCTATGCTTTCCCCAAATCTTAACCTAACCTTGTAAATTAAGAGAAACCTTGTTCCAGAGAGGACTGAAAGCCAGAGTCTTGTTTAATGAATACATGAACTGTATCTACCTTTCAACTGTCAAGGACAGCAGCTGGCTCTCCAGCAGAAATTTCCTTCAGAGGAAAGCTCTTAGAAAGAGACAGCCAGAGTTGAGGGAAACTGTTATCTGATCACAGATCTCACTTATGCCTTCAGGGGTTCAAATACACATTTCACAGAGATCGTTAAAAGCCAATTATTGTTATATGTAGAGACAGGCAAAGCCTATTGGAGAAATGAAGAACCAACCTGAATTTTCACCCAATACTCAGCTCTTAGCTCTTTTACTTCCATTATCTTTTTGTTTATATCCATGGCATATAAACAGAAGTTAAATAAAAGAACAAATACTTTTGCTAGAAAGTTGTAACATAACACTGCTTTATTTCTTAGACTCAAGAACCCCCAAACCAGAGAAAGACTAAGCAGGCTGCTCCTTAAGCAGAGAGGCACAATTCACCCCAACCTGCTTGTAGACTGACCGCTGAAGAGACCCAGATCACACACTTCCCTACAGGGCCTCTTAGCCTGCAAACAGGACCAGGAAACCTTTACCCTTAAAGGGACAGCTGGAAATGTTAACACAGTTTGTAATGTATCACAGTTTGTAGTGCCCTTCTGTCCTGTGTAATCCTGAGTTCTGTCTGAGAGCAGATTCATAAGCCCCTAAATACCATGCTAGACGCTGATCCTTCAGTTTTTTGGCCTAGCAGGTAGCAGACAGCACCAGAAATCTCACAGGAGAAATTGTTCCCGTCAGATTCACAACCTAGTTTTGCAAGTTTAAGAGCTTCAGATGAGGTTCAAAGAGTTCAGGATGCTTGTCCGAATTGAACCTCAGCACATTTAGAAGCTCATGCATTACCCACAATGATGATCAGAATTATGGCATATAACTGCTAATAGTAATATGTCATGAGGCTGAGGAGGGACAAAGGGGCAAGAGATACATTTTCCATGCTCTGGAAAGTACATCAGATGACTGAAGGTCTGAACCAGCCATTGGGCTTCTCTTTCTTTATTGTGCAGCTGAGCTATATATACTGCCTACAGATCCTGGCAGGGTGCAAAAGCACTAAGGCCAGCTGCATTAAAGATGTAGTTCTTGGAGACAGGTGAAAGCGTCCTCAGTGGGAACTGAATCTAGGACTGCTGGAACTAACGTGTAGAGCTACAGCTGGAGCTAAAGAAGCAGGCTTCCTGACTGTTGCCTGTAGGTAACTCATATCATCTGAGGACCAGGCACAGAGGGCAATGCACAGCATATATTGAACAGTGCCACAGGGTCTTCTGAATGCTGAGTTCTTTGCAGATCCAGAGGAGGATGCTAGCTTCATGACTCTGTCATTTCTAACGTTTGAAGCTACCGGATCCAGAGGAAGGATGCAATGTGTGCAGATGCATTTCCTTCTCTAGTGCTGCCCCCTCAGCCTTGCATGGAACCCTCTTTCCATAAGAGGCCAACAGCTGGCGTTTGACAGCTCTCCCAGCCTGTTGTGCTCAACTACTGTCATGCATTGGCAGCTGTGGGGAAAAGGCTGCTCTGCACCCTCTGAACTAACAGTGGCATCCTAAGAATTTGGATGCTTTGCTGAACCCCTGCAAAGCTCCAATGGAGCCTCGTGATTTAGTCTCTCAGTGTGGGCTGTGCTTTCAGCCTAAGCTTGGGCCTCTGAGGAGTTCCTCCTGTCTCTCCCTAAACTGCAACGTAAGCAGAAAAAAGCTACAGCTCCACACCAGGGCACAAGGAAATGAATGATGCTCTTCAGTAGACCTAACCCCTCCCCTCTTACGCTGCCATCAGTACTGGGCTTGAAGTGCAGACGGCAGATCTGTCTGGGGCTGGGGGAAGGGAGAGTGGGGGTGCCGAGCAGCGCTGATAACAGGACCGGAAACCCATCAGAGACACCCAGCCAGGCCCTCTGGGCCTCATCAAAATTACCTGCCAAAAGAGGCTTTGCTCCAGACCTGCACCTTGTCAGCCTTTATGGTAATAGGAAACAGCTGCTTGTGGGGGAGGGCGAAATATAAGTGAAAGGGGATTGGGAGAAGGGGGAGAAACTATTCATAATTTTTTGCTCCTTGCACAAGACTACAGTGTACATGGGATAAGGAGAACGGAGATCTTTAAAGGGCCAGCAATGGGAATTCTCAGACGTTGAGATGCTGAGTTCTGACATCTGCCTAGCAGTTGGGCTGTTATTAATTCCCCTACCGATCTGTTTAAATTGGGCAGTTAATTTATTTTCCTGCGTGGGATGCTGTTAAGTGTCTGGCAGCTGTTTCTGTCTGCCTGGCATTTAAGAAACCCACCCTCGCTTAGGACTTCCTGGTCATTGCTGTTCTTCAAGCCACGCCCCTTGTGGAACAGCACAGCATCAACAATAGAATTTGGAACCTCCTGCAGGGCTGTGCTAAAAGAGAATCTCCCATAGCTGTGAGCACTACAAGGCTTATGACACACCACTGAGCTGTTGTGATTTCATGCAGGAGAAAGCAGTGATGTGTGCATGCATGCCAACACACTAACTAGTTTGTTACATATGTGTTTGTACAATGCCTAACACAATGGGATCCTGATCCATGATTGGAGATCCTGTCATAAAAATTAATAGCATCTGAAGCATCCCCGAGATCTGCACCATAATGTACTTGGGTCTGAACTGCTGAGCTAAGATCCAAATCCTGCTCAGAGCTTTCCCTATCTTTAGTTACGTGCAAAGCATTGTAGGTACAGTTTACCATGCTCCTAAAGAGACCAAGTCCCCATGCCAAAGATCTTACAATCAAATCCTGACAAGCCCACCACACGGGACAACAGTTCACCCATAAGAAGATAAGTGGGGTTTCAATGTATCTGAAAGGTTTTGGGTAAGGGTGGAGTACTCATTGCTAAGGGAGTAGGATGCTTTGGTGGTAGCCAGAGGAACATGGGCCAAATCAGAAGGAAAGAAGAGGACAGAAAGGTTCAGTGAACGCACACAAGTCCAGCCAAGGCTAGTTATTCCATAAGTGCATGGCCGTGAAAAGATGGGAATATGTGCCCTGATGACAGTCACTGATGCTCAGTTCTTTGTGTAGTTGCTCCAGGGTAAACCCCTAGGCTAGACAGGCAATGCTGGTATTGATGCAACTCATCCCACTTTCAATCAGGTGTGAGCTGCGCCAGTGCATAGCCTTCTCCTACAGCAGGGGTGGCCAACCTGTGGCTCCGGAGCCACATGCGGCTCTTCAGAAGTTAATATGTGGCTCCATGTATAGGCTCTGACTCCAGGGCTGAAGCTACAGGTGCCAACTTTCCAATGTGCCATGGGGTGCTCACTGCTCAATCCCCGGCTCTGCCACAGTCCCTGCCTCCATTCCATCCCTTCTTGCCCCCTCCCTTGAGCTTGCCGTGCTCTTACTCCTCCCCCCACCCTGAGCATCCTGTATGCCATGAAACAGCTGATTAGGAGGCAAGCGAGGGAGAGGGAGGTGCTGATTGGCAGGGCTGCCAGTGGTTGGGAGGTGCTGGGAGCAGGGAGGAAACTGATCGGGGGCTGCTGATATATTACTGTGGCTCTTTGGCAATGCACATTGGTAAATTCTGGCTCCTTCTCAGGCTCAGGTTGGCCACCCCTGTCTTACAGGCTTTACCTGCTTACACAAGGTCTTTCAACTGTGATGGTGACTGGGTCCCCATGACTAGAATCTCCATTATGGACAATGTGTATTGATAAACACAGAGTAACTTTCATCCCCTGCCTGGCTCAAATGCTCACACTGCCCAATAATAATGGGTCCATGACTTTGGTCTGGCCTAGTCCACAAAGTTTTGCCAGTTTAGCTATGTCAGCTAGGAGGAATCAGAGGCTTGTCCATCTGTTATTGATCCTGGGTAAGATAATGGAGCTGCTCATATAGGACTCAATTAATAAAAAATTTAAGGGAGGGTAATATAACGAATGACAAATGTAGGTTTAGGGAAGATAAATCCTGTCAAACTAACTTGATTTTTTTTATATATTACAGGTTTTATTGATATAGGTAATAGTGTTGATGTGATCTACTTGGACAAATGCCTTACATCAGTCTTTGTCCCACATGGCATTTTTATTAAAAAAAACTAGAATGAGATAAATTTTCCATGGCACACATTGAGTGGATTAAAAACTGGCTAACTGATAGGTCTCAAAACGTAATTGTAAATGTGGAATTGTCATTCGTGGATACCGTGAAAGAGTGTTCTGTGCCCGGGCAGTCTAGTGGCTAGATCATTGGGCTTTGAGCTTGTAAGTCCAGAGGGAGTACTAGGGGCACCTAGGCACCCCCTCTCCACTGGGTCCCAGCCCAGGGCTCTGTGTAGGTCAACCTCCAAAGTGGGGGTGGGGTGGGAGGGTCAAGACCAGTTTCCCTGGGCTACTTTCGCCAAGTCTCTTTAATTTGGTGCAAGGCCCCACTAGTCCAGTTGTCCCGCAGCTGTGCTTATTTGCAGGCTCCGCATGGCAGGGGAAGCTTTACTTGCCTCAAGTGGCTGTGCTGACTGACAAGTCGCTGATCTGTCTCTTCCAGCAGGCAGGCAGAGAGCTCTTGCCCCAACTGAGCCAGCCCCCCCCTCCTTCTTTTCTCCCTCCTCCATGCTTGGCATTGGCCGCAGGTATAGCAGGGCAGGACTAGCTGAACCCCAAGGTTTTCTTTAGCCCTGGCTGTGCCGGACGGCAGTTTCTCTGATCCCTCACAGATACGTGAATGGGAATCTCAAGTATGTTTCTCTAAAAGGTCTGCTCTCAGAATGACTTGGGGGAAGTTCTCTGGGCTGTGTTCTACAGATGATCACAGTGGTCACTTCTGGTCTTGTAGTCTACGAGTGTGGGGAAAAATCACCCCCTACAAACCATGGCTATGCCAGCAGAGTCCCCAGTGTGGACACAGCTATGCTGGCAGAATGTGTTTGTTGACAGAGCTAACATTGTTGAGGAAGGTGACGTGGTTGGGCCGGCAGAAGAACTCCTTCTGCTGACTTACGTTGCATCTACACTACGGTGGGTCTGCCAGAACAGCTATACCAGCCAGGACTCTGTAGTCTAGGCAGACCCTCAGCACAGAGCAAGCCCAGGCTGGAGTTTTGTGATCTTTTGGATAACCACTGAAATGAGACACTAGGCCTAACCATTAGGCCCCACTGTTGAGCATGCCTGGCTGAACTATCCAGGCTTCTGTTTTTACAGTCCTTCCTTCTCCTTGCCCCACCTCCAGCCCCCTTTCAAAGCCATTGGGACTCCAGCGAACCTCCTCTCCCTGTTCCAATGCTTGACCGTAGCTGCCAGTTTTACTTCCCTAAGCTCACAAGTGGGAGCTGCCCAGGTCTCTCCCTGGCAACCCCATCAGCTCATTTATAGCATCAGATGGAGCCTCTGGCACCAGCCCTGAGAGCTGCAGGGGCTCAACTGCCATCCTGGACTTATCAGCGCATCAGACCCCATAACCCCAGGAGTTTCACCTTTGTGAAATAGGGTGAACCCTGCTATGAAATGGGGTATGTGGAGGTTAAGCTTGTGTGAACCGTATTATTATAGCCCCAGCTGTGTAATTACATTAGCCAGGCTTGCTTTCAGTAATAGGGGGCTGTTGATGAGTTTTAATTAAAACCAACTTCACAGTGCCAGCAAGCACAGCAAAGCCCAATGAGGAGTATAAGAAGTAATTTCCAAATATGGCTCTGCATGCGAACAGATGGTAGGTGCAGTACATTGTCCAAGGGCATTGTTGGGTTCAAAGAAAATAATGAGCAATAATGACTCATCAGGGGAAGTGTCTACGAATCTCTGCCAGCTTCCTCTGGAAACTGTGGAACATCCTAGATTGTGTTTGTTCATCCTTGAACAACCCCTGAATGGCCAGAAGGGTAATGGAACAGCAGTCTCTTTCTGCATGTATTTTATGCTGCCAGAAAAAGAGGGGTCTAGTGGCTAGGTGGCAGGGCCTTGGAAAATTTACATATTATTATCTCTGCATCTGACTGGTATGTAATAGTGGGCAAGTCACTTTTCCTCTATTTAGATTGTAACTAGTTGGGGCGGGTCTCTGGCCCACGTGTTTGTACAGCACCTAGCACAATGCAGGGCCGCTCAGGGGGGGAGGGGGCAAGTAGGGCAATTTGCCTCGGGCCCTGCAGGGGCCCTGCGAGCCCTGGCCCGGCAGCAGTCTGGGTCTTCGGTGGCATTTCAGCTGCGGGGGGCCCTTCAGTGCTGCCACGGATGCGGAATGCCTGAAGGGCCCCCCGCTGCCGAAATGCCACCAAAAACCCACACCGCCGCCGGGTGAGTGCAAGCACCGGAGCTCCCTCGCTTTGCCCCAGGCCCCCTGGGCACAATGGGGTACTGTTTGAAAAAATCACTAAGTTGCAAAGCCAAGCTCTCAAACATTAGGCAATGTCAGTTTTACGGTTGCCCATGCGACGTCAATTCTGCCCCCTAGTGCATCCAATCTCTGCACTGAATGAGGTGGGTGTCCCATGGGAAAAACTAGTATGTGATCATGTAATTAAAGACTCTAGTGTAATGTAGACACACAAGGGGGCTGAATTAAGGATGGACAAGCCACTGCAAACCTAGCATTTCTTAATTTCTGTGTGCTGTCACTGAGTTCAGTAGAGGTTTATTTTTCAGCCTGACACTATCTAGTCTATTCCATTTCTGCCAAATTAGGAGCATTCATAGAGTCATGGATTGCGAAGGTTGGAAGGGACCACTGATCATCTACTCTGACCTCCTGTCCAATACAGGCCAGCGAACTGCTCCCAAATAATTCCTAGAGCAGAGCTTTTAGAAAACCATCCACTCTTGATTTAAAAATGGTCAGTGATGAAGAATCCGCCATGACCCTCGGTTAGTTGTTTCAATGGAATTACTCTCACAGTTTAAAACATGCACCATATTGCCAATATTATACTGTCTATGGTTTTTTTTTCCAACCTAGATTTAAAAATCTCAAGTGATATGGCTTCCACCAGTTGCACAGGGAGACTCCTCCACAGCCAGATACTCTCGCACTAGGAAGGGACTTTCCTGATAGCCTCAAGTGCTGCTTTTTCAATGGAGTTCAAGTTTCTAGGTCCTCGAACCCCGCGAAGCAGATTTTGCTCTCGTTCTGTCTCAATCCTGATGCTGTTCTTGCGTTTCACAGCTCATTTCAGCTGAGCTTTGAGTGCATCTTGAGTGCATTAAAGAGGATTCTTTTATACTGTCTCCAGTTTTTAATGAATGATTGTAGCTGCAGGCTCCACTTTAAAAATAAATGGCCTTCTGGATGCCAGGGAGCTCCTCTCAGCTGATGGGGTTACATACTTCAGTTCCGTGTTTGTTTTGCGAAGGCCTTGGATGTACCTTGGTTAGGTCCTTTTCTACCTCATTAATTGTGTAATTATTTTCTCCAAAAAGTGGGACAATTCCAAGAAACCTTCCCTGCAAACACTTTATCTCTCAAAGCTGTTTTACTCTAAGGCCCATCCCTTTTCTACTACACTTACAGTGACCAGTTCTTTGCCTCCCCTGTGAGGAAAGCTAAACAGCACCAGCAAGTGTATCCTTACAGGAATGCCTGATTCCAGGCTCATGGTAAATCCCTCACAGCCATGTCCACAGGCCCATGTTTTGTGCTTCATCAACACACGTTGCTGATTTGGCATATGCTGCGTGGTGACCACCATGGTGGAAATATGTCAACAGAGCTTGCTGGGTCAGTGGCTGGCAATAGATGTTGCTTAACGTCAATGGGTGCTATAGAAGGGTCCAGTGAAAAGGACAGACTAGACATCTTCGGTTCCCCTTTAAGAGGGCCTGTAAAATCACCTTGACAAAGGTGATGTACATTCCAATAAACTCTTGGCATGAAATATGCCCTGTGTCCTTTTGCTTCAGCTGTTTTTGATGGTTGGATTTTCTCCAGTCTCCCAGAGCAGATCACGGAAAGCTCTGCCGCTCTACCTTTCTGCTCAGTGCAGGCATTTCAACAATGCTTGTCACCAATGTATCTGAGCACCTACCCACGGATCATGGAAAAAATACAGCCCCAAGTTTGTTTCATGATGTTTATTTTTAACCTTGAGATAAACCTTCTTTATAGCAGTGTACTTCCATGCTTCCAGTGCAATCACCACTCAGGTGTTTAGATACAGTGGGGATACAAGGTAATTTTTGAGTTAGCTCAGGACACCGTGGTATCAGTGCTTCAGTGAAGGGTGCTATACAAAACCCAATGATAGATATATATATTTTTTGTTGTTAGATTTATTTCTTACTTGTGTTGCAGTACAGTCCAAAGACCCCTCTCATGATTGTGGCTGCTTTGCGCTAGGCACTGTACAAATGTGACCCATACTAGGTGATTCTAGGTCTCTGTGTCCCTTTGGCAGCTAGTCCACATGCATCCAGTGCTTAAAGTGATCTTAAAAAGTTGGGGGAGATCTATCACAATCTGTTAATGGCAACTTTGGGTAAGACGGTGTATCCCTCAACAACCCAGTTTGATTTTTATTTTTTTCTTTACTGTCTCTGTGACCCCTTGTCCCCTTCCCCTCACCTTTAAGCACTTCATGAATCAGCTACTACTTCTAGCTATGTGACTCAGTTCCCTACCTGAAGTGGTAGGGAGTGCTGCTTTTAGGTTACAGTCCAAATCCTGCAGTTGACCAAGTAAGTTACATAAACACATAAGAACAACCTGGGATATACTCTAGTTAGTAAGTAAGGTGAGCAATCAGCAGGGACTCTGTTGCTGTTTTGCAAATAATGGTATGTGATGAAATTGCTTCTTTTTCTTTTCTTTTCTTTCATAAAAATCCACAGAAATTCTGTACAGATAACTACATGAAGAGAAAATTGTGCCTGCAAAGTGAAACATAGGAAATGACAAACGTTAGCACTGTACTCTTGTGCATAGGCATCAGGAAGCGGCTGTTTAATTAGATGATCATTCATAAATGCTCAACTCATCCACTGTTTCTAAATTGTTCTTCTTTATCTGTATCGCAGTATCACCTCGGAGACCCAGTCACAGACCCCATTATGCCAGGCACTATACAAACAGAACAAAAAGACAGTGTCGCTCCCAAAGTGGTTATCTCTTCTGTCATCTCTTCACTGGTAAATGCACCTGTATAACCAGCAATACTACTCTATTCTATTAGGTTAGAGAAAACTTATTTTCGAAACTTGTAAAGAGCTCCTAAGTACCAGCCCTGCAAACACGTATTCACATGCTTAACTTTGCTACCATCAATAATTCCATTGATTTCAAGGTTCAGGGTCTATCTGTCATGAGAACTAATTTTACACTACTGATTTAAACAGACCTTAGAGAGACAAGGTGAGTGAGGTTATATCTTGTATTATTATATTATGTCTTATATTAACCCACCCACCTTGTCCCAAGGTATTAGAAAGACTGGTACCGCTACAACTACGCTGCATTAAATGTATTTTCACAGTGTTCAGGAATAAAAAAATGCAAGTCATGATGTAAGTGACTAGTTTAAAAATCCCCAAATATTTTCAAGATATTGAGGGAATCTGAATGCTTCTGTGCAAATTTCCATGATTGAAATTGGGTCTTTTTCAACATTGTAAATAAAAGCCAACCAAATCTATTCAAATTTCATGCAGGGTGAAATTCATCCCACGCCACAGACCCTGTGCAAGATTTGCTGCGCCGCACTGCAGCTCTGTCTCCTAAGAAGTTCCTCGGGCGGAGTGTGTGTTTGTCTATATATGGACTCAGGTGCTCTATATTGTCATTTCTTCACATTTCCGCAATTTGGAAGTAAAAACATTTCTGTTTCTTTTTTCTAACTTCCAGCTCTACAAACTCAACCTGGGATCTGAGGCCCCAGTTCTGTCAAGACTTAAGCACATGCTCATCTTTACAGGCTATGTGTATTTGCGTATTCCCTGGCTTGTGCTTAAATCTTTATAGGATCAGGGCCTGAGACCCAACTAGCACTGCAGCCTTCTTATGGCTTATCACCACTAATGAAGATTCTACAGGCCCAACATCTCTGCAGCCCCATCACCTTGAAATTAAGCCCTCAATGACACCCGAGGCTGAATCTTGATTAGTTAAGTTGATGTACAAAAGAACTAGACCCCCAGCTTTACTCCGCCCTCAGGTTGCATTTGCAAAGATGACAGCCATGGGAGGGACAATATCTTTTTCTCTGTAAGATCAGGAACTTTGACCTGGAAATGACAGAGATGATAAACATGGCACTCCACCAAGTGCTGGTGTTACAGACCCACTTTTGAGGGGAGATCTACACTTAAGTCCCACCATAATGCTGGGATTTCAAAGGAGATAGAAGGTCTGTTTTCACTGAAGAGTTAACTTTAGTCAGTCTATACTTGAGTTACTCCCCTCTAGTTAGGGCTGGTCTACATTGAAAAGTTATATCGGCATAGGGGCGTGAAAAATCCACATCCCAGCAACACATAGTTAAACCATCCTAATCCCTGGTATCATCCACCTCGGGAAGGTGGATTAACTACAGAGACAGGGAACCCCTCCCGTCAGGGTAGAGAGTGTCTTCACTGAGGGCAGGTCTATGATTAAAATGCTGCATAGGCACAGCTGTGCTGAAGTGAAGCCAACAGGAGACAGCTCTGGCTTTCTTAATCCATCTCCCTGAGAAGTGGTAGCTATGTCGACGGAAGACGGTCTCCTGTTGACATAGTGCTGTCTACACAGTGGTTAAGATCAGTATAACTACATCACTACGGGGTGTGGATTTTTCACACTTCATAGCGACATCATTGTGCTGACACAGGTCTGTAGTGTACACCTGGCCTCAGGCGCTACAGCATTTCAAATGTAGACAAGCCCTAAGTGGCTATAGTGAAGTACCATTCTCAGAGAGTAGCTGTCAATGGTTCACAGTGAATCTGGAAGGGCATATCGAGTGGGGTACCCCACAGATCTGTCCAAGGCTTGATCTATTCAATATCTTCATAAATGATTTGGATCTTGACATAGATAGTACACTTACAAAATTGGTGGATGATACCAAGCTGGGAGGGGTTATAAGTTCTTTGGAGGACAGGATTAGAATTTGAAATAATTTTGATAATCGGGAGAAATGGTCTGAAATAAATAGGATGAAATTCAGTAAGGACAAATGCAAAGTACTCACTCCACTTAGGAAAGAACAATCAATTGCACAAATACAAAATGAGAGATGACTGTCTAGGAAGGAGTATTGCAGAAAAGGATCTGGGGGTTATAATGGATCACAAACTAAGTGTGAGTCTACAATGTAATCTTGTTTATGGTGGTGGAAGCAAACACTATTCTGGGATGTATTAGCAGGAGTATTGTAAGCAAGACACAAGAAATAATTCTTCTGCTCTACTCAGCACTGATAAGGCCTCAACTGGAGTATTATGTCCAGTTCTGGGCACAACGCTTTGGGAAAGATGTGGACAAATTGGAGAAAGTCCAGAGAAGAGCAACAAAAGCGACTGAAGATCTAGAAAACATGACCTATGGGGAAAGATAGGGGAAAAAAACCTGGGTTTGCTTAGTCTGGAGAAGAAGATTGAAGGAGGACATAGTCTTCAAGTACATAAAAGATTGTTATAGAGACGAGGGTGATTAATTGTTTTCCTCAGCACTGAGGAAAGGACAAGTAGCAATGGGCTTAAAGTTCAGTAAGAAAGATTTAGGTTAGGCAGTGGGAAAAGTGCCTAACTGTGAGGCTAGTTAAGCACTGGAACAAAATTACCTAGAGAGGTTGTGGAATCCCCATCATTGGAGGTTTTCAAGAACAGGTTGGACAGGAGATGGTCTAGATGAAGTTCAATAAAGATAAATGCAAAGTGCTCCACTTAGGAAGGAACAATCAGTTTCACACACACAGAATGGGAAGAGGCTCCCTAGGAAGGAGTATGGTAGAAAGAGATCTAGGGGTCATAGTGGACCACAAGCTTAATATGAGTAAACAGTGTGATACTGTTGCAAAAAAAGCGAACGTGATTCTGGGATGCATTAACAGGTATGTTGTAAACAAGACACGAGAAGTCATTCTTCCTCTTTATTCTGCGCTGGTTAGGCCTCAACTGGAGTATTGTGTCCAGTTCTGGGCACCGCATTTCAAGAAAGATGTGGAGAAATTGGAAAGGGTCCAGAGAAGAGCAACGAGAATGATTAAAGGTCTTGAGAACATGACCTATGAAGGAAGGCTGAAGGAATTGGGTTTGTTTAGTTTGGAAAAGAGAAGACTGAGAAGGGACATGATAGCAGTTTTCAGGTATCTAAAAGGGTGTCATCAGGAGGAGGGAGAAAACTTGTTCACCTTAGCCTCCAATGATAGAACAAGAAGCAATGGGCTTAAACTGCAGCAAGGGAGATTTAGGTTGGACATTAGGAAAAAGTTCCTAACTGTCAGGGTAGTTAAACACTGGAATAGATTGCCTAGGGAAGTTGTGGAATCTCCATCTCTAGAGATATTTAAGAGTAGGTTAGATAAATGTCTATTAGGGATGGTCTAGACAGTATTTGGTCCTGCCATGAGGGCAGGGGACTTGACTCGATGACCTCTCGAGGTCCCTTCCAGTCCTAGAGTCTATGAGTCTATGAGATAATACTTAGTCCTGTCTCAGCGCAGGGGACGGGACTAGATGACCTATTGAGGACCCTTCCAGTCCTATATTTCTATCATTCTATGAAGAGAAGGCAGTTTGTATTTTCCACATGAGTTAGCAGGTTGAATAAGTCTCTAACTCAACTTGCTAATTTGTGTGAAAGCTACAAATGGCCTTATCTTCACTAAGATTTTTCCTCAAGTTAGTAACACACCTTTTTTCACAGTGAAGGTGAAGCCTTGCCATTCAGTGACATTTAGTCACCTAATTCCATGAGGTTTTTTTTTAGATCCCAGTCTAAGGGTTCAAGTGGTACAAAGGGACATGTGTGGTTCCTCTGGACAGGAATGGATTTCACCAGGAGAGCTTTGACTGCTGCCTATCATGCTGACCAATATTATCTCCATTGTTTCCCTGTCTCTATCCATCTATTGCCTCAGTCTTAATTTGTAAGCTCTTTGAGGCAGGGACCTTTTTGTTCTGTTTGTACAGCACCTGGCATGATGGGGGTCCTGGTCCATGACTGGGGGTTATAGGGACTACCACAATACAAATAAATAAGACTAAGCTGATTTAACAGTGAGCCTGCACTAGAAGTGCAGCTTCTTTGCTGCCTCCATGGATTCACATGATGCACCATTGCATGCAGACCGGCACTGGTCTGAGATGTCATTAGAATGGGCGCTAGCACGTTCTAGCTCAGCTGGCTGAAGCAACACATGGTAGCACGGAGTAAGCACTTATACTTTACAGATCTCCTATTCCTTATATTCAGGCAATTAAAAAAAAACTCGATGGGTTGGTGTACAGATTTCTTTTAAAAGAACCTGATTTGCAGCTGGACAATTAAACAAAGGCTGGGGGATCTAGGAACATCCATTCAGTTCAGCCTGCAGAGCACTTGAGGAGCTGATAACAGGCCTACAATGAGAAGGCTGCTAGTGACCAGGCAGTGTGACTAGTGGAAATCCTGCTGTATAAGAAATTCCTGGGTCAGGAGTCAGCCCCAAGGGCTGGGATATTTTTAAGTGTAAGCCACATATTGGGTTATCCTTGGGATACAATGCAGTTGTTAGGTTTTTCCACACGCTGTGCCTTTAAGACCCCAAGCTGCAGCAAAAGCTTCCCTTTTTTCCCAGCACTGGTCAAATGAACACGCAATTGAAAGCAGATGTGCCAGGCGGCGTCTTGTTGCACGGGGGCGAGCGGGGCACGGGGAAGGGTTAGACAGGCGGGGGCTGCACAGAACCCAGCGTCAGCAGCCCAGCGGTCTCATCACTCGAGGGGGTCTGAACTCCAAGCTCTGCCAGCCTCGAGCTCCCAAAATGAACTCCTAACAGAAAACAGATGGGGGTGCTGGGAATGGAGGGGGGGGAACGAAGAGCGGGGGAGGGAGAGAATGAGAATAAAGAACCTGAGAGCTTGGGCGTTGGAAATATATTGTCTGCAAGGAAAGTAGACGCGCCTAGGGAGGGAAGTAAAACATAAGGGCTTCTCTCAGCTGGAGCTAGCTTTCTTCTCCCCCAGTAAGAAAAAAGCTCGATGCTACCCATCCTGCCCATCCCCAGTTCTCGCAGAGATCACTCCCCTGTGCTGCCCCCATTGGCTGCCCAACTCCAAGGCCTGGAGAATCAGTGAGTGTAACACTGACCACTCCTCTCCTGCTGGGGGCAGGGCTCCTCCTGCCCTGTAGGGGTTCAGAGAGCACCTCCTCTTCTGCATAAAAGCAGAAAGCCCCCTGGTCCTTGGTAGGTGCAGAGTCCTCCTTGTGTGATGGCAGAATGGGTCCCTGTCCCCAGTGGGCTCACAATGCCCTGCTCCCCATGCAAAATGCAACACCCACCCCTTCTGCTCAACCAGCTCCTGCAAGATGCACCCCGCTCACTTGAATTCCAAGCCAGTTTTGTTCCTTGGAAGTCAATGAGAGTCTGCCCTGGGTAGCAGGCATGTGCTCCAGGCAGGATCAGGCCCTTCATCAGCACAAGACGGCTGGCTTGCAGGATGCCAGCAGTTCAGATAAATCAAAATAGCAGGAGTCAGCACAATCCTCCTTCCTTTTCATAAGGGTTTTTGGCTGAGGTGGAATATGCCAGGTGGAGTCAGCTGCGTAGGAGGAATTGGTACAGTCGATAGTCTGGATAATAATAACTCGTGGGCTTTTTCCGCCCTGGAAACTAGAGTTAATCCACTTTTATTTCCAAGATGCAACTTATCAGAGGGTTGACAATACCCAGGCCAGGGTTAGCATATTTCCCCATCCCCTTCTGTTTCTAAGAGAAATGAAGCTGTATCTCTTTTCTATGAGAATCAAATGTTGTGTTGGCGACAAACTTCTAACACTGACATTGATACACTCTGCCTTTATAAGATCCCAGAGTGACAGTATGCCAGTATCTGTTATCATTCTGGGTGCCAATGTCCTGTATGCTGTTTAACAAATGCCTGTGGAACTCCGAGCTACTGGAGGTCATCAGTCCATGCTGACTGCTGTGTATTTGCTGCTGCCAGGTACTAAACTAGTGTGAAATTCATTCCTGGGTGAGGTAAGTGATGCACCATCCTGTGCACTGGGGTGGTTTTCAAACCTTTGGGGAAAACCCTGCCTCCCACTGATGTCAATGAGCATTTTGTCATCAACTTTGATGGATGATGGTTCGGGCCCTAATGAATTAATCCTCCAAAGCACAGGTAAGTTGATATTATTTATTATGCTCATTCCACAGATAAAGAAGTCAATGTAGAGAGATTAAAGAGGAAATTTCCAAAGGTAGCCTTTAAAACCATAAGCTTCAATTTTCCATCTCCAGCTATTTGGGCAACATTCCAAGTGGGCATGACAAATGGGATGTGCAAAGCTCAGCTGCACAAGGGTGTGTCTGCAGTTGGAGAGTAAGGGGTGTTTTTTACAAAATATTGTTCTGAGGCCCAAATATTCAGAAGTGATATTGATTTTTGGGCACCCAGCACTTGGGGAAAGATTTTCAGAGGTGCTGGGCACCTACTGTTCCCACTGACTTCAGGTGAAATTGTGGATACTCAGCAAGGCTGAAAATTAGATTCCTGGGGTCTGTTTTCACTCTCTTTCAAACTGGGGTTAATTAGGTAGTTCAGTGAAACTTGAGTGATGAGCACAGCACAAAAATCAATATAGACTAGAGCACAAACCAGTGGAGTTACATCAGTATAAACCAGATCAGAATAAGGTCCCTGATAATAAAAACTTCTGGCACTTTTCATCTATAGTGCTCCAAGCACTTTACAAAAGAGATCAGTGCATTTATCCCCATTTTACAAATGGGGAAACTGAGGCATGAAGCAGAGACGAGACTAGCCCAAGATTCCCCAGCAAGTGAACAGAATAGAACCCAGCTATCCTGAGTTCCAGGCCAGTGCACTGTCCTGCAGATGTCTAAAACTGAGCACCTAAAATAAGAGACACTTTCTGAAAATCTGTGGCAAAATGTTTAAGCTCCAGGGAACAACTGTGAGGCTGAAATAACCATGGTCCGCTCCAATCTGTCCTGAGCCAATGGTCACCCTTAAGTTAACTGTTAACCTTGTTGGGCCTCAGATAAATCAAGCTGCAAAACTTTAAACGCAGGCTTGAAGCTGGAAAAACTATAAGCAGCCTCTGATCTTTCTCTGGGTCGATAAGATGCCCTTGGAGAGGGAAAGGCAAGAGTTTAGAAGGTGGATGATGGCTCTTCTTGCTGCAATCAGACTATAGTTGGAAGTCAGTCAACATAGGGATTATGGTCTTCAGGAGATCTAGCTGTAAATCCCCAGCAGAAAGGACTCCTGGTTCATTTTAGTCTTGACTCACTGTCAGGGTCTTTTTGATTTGCCTCTCACTATCCACCCACATGTCCCAGTTGCCTATCTCACTCAGAGTGCTCAGTTACGATATCATCAAAAGAAGCCACCTGCCATTACCTGAATTCACAGGTGAAATTTTACCCACTGCTGTAATGCAGCCTCCTCTGGAGTGGAGCATGGTAGCTGTTTAACAGCACAGCAGCGACAGTTCAGGGCAAAGGATGAAGTTGAAGCCCAGCTCCAACTGGAAATCAGAAAGAGAATTTTAGGTAGGTAGAAAAGAATAAACCACAGTGGAATTTGGCCAGGACGTTGGGTCTTGGCAAGACAAACCCATCTCTTGAAGAAGAAAAGTACCATAAGGTCTTTTCCTTTAAAACTTTTATTTGCTTTTTATTTAAGATATAATGAAATATAAAGAAAGACAAAGCATTCACTGAATTCAATTGAAAATTAATCAACATTTGTCCTTCTTTTCTGTTACATCCCCAAATAGACCACTGCATGTAAAGAAACTGAGAATAAAAACCTTTTAATTGGCAGGATAAATGATAAAAACAAGAGGAGAGAAGACAAAGCATGACAAAAAAGAAAAATGCATGGAAATGTTTTGTTTATAGCAATGATTTTGTTTTCTTTTAACTGTCTTTTTAATTTTCCAGCCTGTCTGCTGGGGCAGCTGTTTAATAAGCCAGAGTTGGTACAGCATGTTACAGAGAGGACAAACACGCTGTGCTCTCTCCCTCTCTCCTGGTAGCCTTACTTTGAGATTTTTTTTTTGTTTTCCTTAATCTGCAATAAAATAATTTGTGTACAGAAAAATAGAAGAGACAGGATTAAAGGAGAAAAACAAAGAAAATAATTTCACATGAGTGGTACAAATCTATATGTCAGGCCTGGAGCAAGGCTGGCCTATAGGGGTATCACAATGCTGTTTATGCAGGCATATCTTGTAGACACGGGGCTTTCAAAAGCACAAGAAGGTCAGGAACTTGTTTACATTTCTTAGCCAAACAGCAACAGTGCTTCCACCTGCTAGCACTATGCTGGGGTTTTGGGTAGTAAGTGACCTGGAGGCTTAGGGCCTGCAGGGGGCCCCAGGTTTGGGTTGGGACCAGCAGGGGTTCTAGTCTAGGTTTAGGATTTGGCTGTCAGGTGGACCCAAGCTAGAGTTAGACTGGGGCCAGCAGGAGGCCTTGGACTAGGGGTAGAGTCCCCTCCAGAGATCTCAGCCCAGTATGATACGGTCACATGGGGTTTGGCTTGATCCCTCACAGAGCCTCTTGATCTCACTTTGACATAGCTTCATAAATTGCAATGCAAACAAACTGCCTGGATGGGACCAAGCTGGAATTTTCCTCCCGGAGCCAAGATTGCACAGAGCTGTGTGCTGGGATCCCCCATGGTGCTACTGCTCCAGCTGACAACTTTACACACACCAAGGCTTGGAGCGCATTCCTGTTGTGAAAAGTTCCCAGAGCTGTCACCAGAAAGTCTTGGAGGAGAGGAATGTAGGCAGCAGCAGCAGCAACATATGGTCAGAGGCTGATTGCTGTATGGCTTCAGTGGGGCCTGCTGTTCTCAAACCGATGATGATGCTTTGGTCCTCTAAGGTAGCCTTGTGCTCTTACCATTTTTTTCAAGGTTTGGGGCTGTGGTAGGGCTTTTTAGCCCATGGGCTGCCATGGATTTTAAGTGCTTTGGAGCTGTTCAGCAACACTGATCTTGTATGGTATTGCAAATTTCAAAAGGTGATTCCTGCTCTGTATTGCAACAGCACTGATGGTGAACGAGACCTGTTGTGCTGGGCGCTGTCCTCGTAGCAAGAGACAATCCCTGCCCCATACAGCTTACATTCTAACTAGATGAGACTGACAAAGAGTAGGAGGGGACACAGAGACTCAAAGAGATGAAGTCATGTGCCCATGGTCGTATAACAGAGCTGAGAATAGACGCCAAGAATCCTGAGCCCCAGTCCAGTGCCTAATGCTACCTCTGATTGGAGAGCTATGTGACTACCGATGGTATCTTTAGTTATGTTAGACAGGAAAAATTGCATTGTCTGTCAGTCTCCAGAAATAACAGACCCAATTTCACCCCGAACCATAGAGTGTGTTTGTACAGCACCTATCACGATGGGGTCCTGAGCTGTGATGGGAGGTCCTGGGCCATGTTTTAAGGGAAGAGCCTCCCCCCCGGTGATGATGCTTCTCAGACCTGGTGCAAAAATGGAGGCAATGTTTTTTCACAAAAATAATCAATTTTTTATGTGAAAAAAATCAACATCTAAAATTTGAAAACTCGAATGACCAGTGCCTGCCATACTTGGAAATAGTTACGTATAGACTTAGAGAGCTCAGATGGGGAGTCCTACTGGACAGCCAAGCAAAGGAGCAAGTGACATGGGGAGCCCCTTCCTCCTCTCTGCAGGCTGATCAGAGCAGCTGTGGGACTAGCACTCCCATGGAGGTGAGCATTAACTAGGCAGGCAGGGTTAGGACGTGAGCAGAGCCTTGACTCTATCCACCGTCCAGACATGTCAGCCAGTGCCCTGGGGATGCTGACGCACAGTGGGAAGCAATCTGCACCACAGAAAGGGCTGGCAGGGAAGTCGGGACTGGATTGTGACTTTCCAAGAGTGTGCCAGGTGCTCAGTTTCCCTACACCTTGTGCAGACACTTGCACTAGTGCAGACTGGATGTGAAACACAATTAAAGCAGCATGGTGACAATTCACACCCACTGTTCACCGGTGTAAATGATGACAGAAGGTGCAGGGCAATGGAGAACCTGCCACTTCAGACCCTGATGTTGCACAACGGCAGCTGGAAACCAGACTGCCCTGCAGATGGGTTTAACTCAAACACCATCCCGCTCCTCCCCGCCTGGGCAGTGGCAACAGCTGAGGCTGCTGGAAGATGCCATCTCAGGCCAATTCACCTCTTTGATGTTTGCAATGGGTTTGCGCCTGGTTGCATTCATTAGAGGGCCATTGCATTCATGCTCCTGCTGTGTCTCACACAGATCTACCTGTGTACTGTCTTGTCCTCACCGTTGGTGTGATGACACACTCCTGCTTGTGTGTCTGATGCACACACGCTTTGTCTCACTCACACTCTCCACTCGATGCCTCTGTCTGCTTTATGAGCCTGTGACTGCACTGTCTGTATTCATAAATTCCACAACCTCCCTTCCAAACTGGCTTTGGAAAAGAGAGAGAAATTGGTGGATTAGCCAAGTTAATCAGGTGAGCCTCGGACGCACCTCATTTATCTTTCTTTCAAGACTGGGCAGGGGAGACCCAAGAGCAGGATTAGCTGCAATGATAAACAAAAAATCCCAGACTGAGGAGAGATTTGTAGATTTTCCCCGGCTCTGAACTTTAGACTGTACAATTCAACATTTGTTTCTTATTTTTGAATCCTAACAAGTGACTGGCTTGGGTTTTCTGCACATTTTATCTATTGAATGAGGTATTTAATTTGTGATGTAAAAGGATTGTACTGTTAATTTCCCCTTTCCCTATAGAAAATAAAGATCTAAGCCATTGCAGTCAGTTTTTAAAAGCCAGTGCAGTCTAATATTCTATATATTATGATGTGTATTACAATCATACTTATAGGCCCTAAATGAGATCCAGGTCTCGTTAGGACAGGCACTGTAATTACTTACAGTAAGAGAAAGCCCCTGCCTCAAAGAGCTTCTATTCTAAACAGATGGGGAGGGGAAACAGAGGCAGGGGGTCACAGCTAGGAATGGAATCGAGGTTTTTGGCTCCCAGGAGTACTGCTCGACCCACTGGATCACACTGCCTCTCTTTTCACCCAAGCTTTATCCCCAGCCACTTTCCAGCATCAAATACAAGACAGTGAAGAGTGTGTGGTATAAATTTTGGAAGTCACTGATACAAAGATACTAGGTTTAATCCTTCCCTTTCAAACTAGTTACTCCTGTCTTGGGGCTGGACTCAACCAACAGGAGTATTTCCATTGACTTCAGTGCATGGTGCATGCATGGCAAAGACATGAGGTCTTGCCCTAAGACCCCCAGTACAGGGTGAAATTCATCCCTGTGCACACTAGTAGAAGGACTTTGCACCGTTTAGACCCTAAAAATAGAGAGGTTTTAAGCTGGTCCTCTGAATAGAGACAAACATTACAGATGCATGAATAAAAGGCTGTGATGCCCAGTGCATCAACATAAAGATAGCCTGTGAAATGGAACATGGTGGGGTCTCTGTGTATGTCAAGCTCAGAGATTCTTCATGAATGTGCCTCGCTGGTTTCATGTATGCAAATGTTTGTCATGCATGCACCAAGACAGAGCCACAGTCTGTCCCCATGGGCACCTATGCCAGTATGAGCATGGGAGTGTGTTGAATGAACGTGTGAATCTTCAGGCAGGAGATTGCAGAAAGACCAGGGATGCAAATTCACTGTCAAATCGCCAGTAATTTACCAAGTCTGGAACACAGAGCAATGGAGCTAGCAGGGCAAACTAAATGGCTGAGAGCCACTAATTTAGATCTTGATTTATATTCTACCAAGCCCTATTTGTAATCTCTTAAAAATTAGGTCAACAACAGAGCAATACTATTTTTGTTTTCTATTACACTAACGCTGTGAGTTCCCAGCTGAGATTGCAGCTGCAGGGTGCTAGGCACTGCACAAACACTGAATAAGACACAGTCTCTTCCCCAAAGATGCTGCCATAAGGCAAGCAAAGGGTGGAGAGATGAAAGATTATTTCCTGCATTTTACACATGGAGAATTAAGCAAGAGAGAAATTAAATGATTTGCCCAAGAACACAAAGGAAGACTTTTGGCAGAAGCAAGAACTGACTTGGCTTGCCTGGTAAACTGTAAGAAACGTAAGAAAACAATATACGGTTTAATACCAATGTTTACATCTAGGAAGAAAGAAGGCAGATGATACAGGATAGGGGACGTTATCCTGGGAAGCAGTGACTCCAAAAGAGATTTGGGGGTCATGGTGGCTAATCAGCTGAACATGAGCTCCTAGTGTGATGCTGTGGCCTGACAGGCTCATGCAATAGCCCTCATAAACAGGAGAATCTCAGACAGGAGTAAAGAGGTTATTTTTCCTCTGTATTTGGTCCTGGTGTGACCGCTGCTGGAATCCTGTGTCCAGGTCTGGTGCCCACAATTCAAGCAATATGTTGATAAATTGGTGAGGGTTCAGAGAAGAGCCAGGAGAATGATTAACAGATTGGAGAACATGCCTTAATAGCGATACAGTTAAGGAGCTCAATCTACTTAGTTTAATAAAGAGAAGGTTAAGGGGTGACTTGATTAGTCTGAAAGTGCTTACATGGGGAACAAATATTTAATAATGGGCTCTTCAGTCTAGCCGGGAAAAGTCTAACACAATACACACATGCATTTCCACCACATGCATCTGAAGAAGTGGGTATTCACCCACGAAAGCTCATGCTCCAAAACGTCTGTTAGTCTATAAGGTGCCACAGGATTCTTTGCTGCTTTAACACAATACAATGGCTGGAAGTTGAAGCTAGACACATTCAGCCACTGGAAATAAGGCATAGCAGGGAGGGTAATTAACCATGGAACAGTTTAGCCAGTGTGTTGGTGGTGGATTCTCCATCACTGACAATTTTTCAAATCCAGACTGGACGTTTTTTTCAAAGCTCTGCTCTAGGAATTATCTTGAAGGAAGTTCTTTGGCCTGTGTTATAGGGGTCAGACTAGATGATCACAGTGGTCCCTTCTGGCCTTGGAAGCTACTAGTCTATTAATCTATGAAAAATGAGATCTTCTAAAACTCAGCCCGTAGTCCTAACACCGTCACCAACCTTCCCTTCCCTTTTCAGTACCTATGGCTCTATTCATGGCTATGTCCACCTCTGTAGTGGGAGACTGGGACCCCTCTCTTTGGCTCGGAGATGTGGTGAAAATGGAGAGAATCATGTAGCTTTCAAAAAGTCTGCAAACAGAATCAGACACCTGGCCTAGGCCATATATCACCCTCAACCTGCCTGTATATGCAGCCCTTTGACTGCTGCTGTCCTGTCTCCTTGTACATTTCTGTTGAAAGGTTGCAGGCACTGAATGGAATCCTTATCTCTCTCTGCGAGGCACGATGCCTATGCCTACTGCCTTCTCCATGGTCTATTGCAGTGTTTCCCAAACCTGGGAAGCTGCTTGTGTAGGGAAAGCCCCTGGAGGGCCAGGACAGTTTGTTTATCTGCCGTGTCCGCAGGTCCAGCCGATTGCGGCTCCCACTGGCTGTGGTTCGCAGCTCCAGGCCAATGGGAGCGGCTGAAAGCAGCGCAGGCTAAGGGATGTACTTCTTGCTGCTTCCAGCAGCTCCCATTGGCCTGGAGCAGCGAACTGTGGCCAGTGGGAACTGCGATCGGACGGTCCTGCGGACGCCGCAGGTAAACAAACCGGCCTGTCAGGGGCTTTCCCTACACAAGTGGCGTCCCAGGTTTGGGAAACACTGGTCTATTGAACAGACAGAACTTGGGTATGGATACAGTTCAGGATTTGGCGGAGCTGGTCCCAACCTCTCCTGAGCTGGCTGGATGTGGTGGTTGTGTTGGGCTCACAAATAACATAGAAACTTAACTGACAATATGTGTATGTTACTCCCCGCCCTAGAGGTGAAATACTTTACTTAGATGTTAGTTCCAGCCCCAAATAGCTATCTTCTTTCTCTGGGTTGGGATAGCTCCTAGCACAATGGGTGGCTCTTGGGTGCTACTGCAATGTATATAATAAAAACCCAATCAAAATGCAGTACAATATATGTGACAATTATACCGTATAATTAAATGCCACTTTACGATACAAACATACAAACAATGTGGTCCATTTAATTGGAGGAGAGATTGAAAGAGAAGGTGATAAAGGCAGTGTGGGGTAAAGGTGATCATGTAAGATAAGAGGCATTGTGACCTACTGGCTAGAGCACAGGACTTGGGAGATATTCATTCTATTTCCAGCTCTGCTGCTGAGTGGCCTTGGGCCAGTCGCTTCACCACTCTGTGCCTTGGTTTCCCCAACTATAGAATCATAGAATATCAGGATTGGAAGGGACCTCAGGAGGTATCTTGTCCAACCCCTGCTCCAAGCAGGACCGATCCCCAGACAGATTTTTGCCCCAGATCCCTAAATGGCCCCCTCAAGAATGGAACTCACAACCCTGGGTTTAGCAGGCCAATGCTCAAATCACTGAGCTATCCCCCCTAAAAATGGGTTATGAGCTCCACATGAGTATTAAATACAGAGGTGGTAATTGGCTACACCAGCCGAGGAGCTGGCTCTGAGTCACCCAGTGATAGTTCTAAAAAGACCTTTAAAAATAAAAAAATAGCTTTAAGGTTGAAATTGGATAGATTTCACAGGCGGGTCTCTTTGTACAATTCCATACTGGCAAAGCAAGGGAGAGTCTTAGCTGAAAAGGTAGAAACCTCAAATGGCAGTTGCTCTGTGAGCATAGATCCCTACTTTACAAGGGCTGTTCAAAATGTTTTGAATTTTGAATACATTTTAGACATTGGAAATTTCAGAACTTGTGGGGAAAATCTATTTTTATAATGAACTCTTCATGAATTTTTCTCATATATATATATATAATTTGGCCAACTATAGAATTGGTCAGAAGCTTTTACATTTAAAAATTTCCTTAAAATGAAATTTGGAATTAAATACCATCAGATTTTTTTCCTCCAAAATGTTTGTCATTCCTCCTCTCCCCTTTTTTTCCAAGCACTATCTACCGCTGATATATTAAAGCCACCCACATCCTTGGGGAATGCAAGTATCAAAGGTAACAAGCAGGGTTTGAAAGCACTCAGGCTAACTCTGTTAAGGTTCTTAGAAACCTGCGAGGTCAGTTTTCAGTTGATCAAGTGTTTTTATAGGCAGACAGTATAAAGAAGACAGCAGGTGGATAATATGGTTATGACAGTCATCACCAGATGGCACTCTTACACTGAATCTTCTAATTGTTTTTTCTTGGCATACAAGCGAGTTTTTAGTCTTTGAAGAAAGTTTTTGATGATATCATAATCTGAGCAGAGGAAGCTGGGCAAGCAGCAGGAGAGTTTATGCTGTCTAGGTCTATGGCCTTAGAACTGGGCATTGCTGTTGGACTTAAAATCCTGAAATAAGGTCTCAACCTGAACTCTGCTTCACCGTCTTGGTTCAGGAGTGGTGTATGTGTGCAAAGAAAGTGCGTTACATAACTCTGCATCACTAATTTCTCCTCTGCTGGGAAGCTGTCCTATTGCTATTGGGCAGCTACTCACATTGGACCAACAACACTGACTTTGCAATCAAGCCAACAAATGAAAGGCCAAAAAGACTGAGATCCCAATTGCACCCCAGAGCTGGGCTGGTGCATGGTCAGGATACCGTTGAAACCTGTTGGCGGAGCAGCACAGGGAAAAGCAGTGCCAGTTGCTCATGCTTTAGGAATAAATGAAAGATTTTAGAGCAGCTTTTCAAAAAAGCCTTAGGAGGTTTAGATGCCCAGATTACTAGAGCCAATTCCATCAAGCCTTTTTTCGGGCAGACAATGGGCTGTTTTCTACTAACTAAAAATTTCTATTTCATTTGACACTTCCTAGTTTTTCAGAAAAGGACGGTCAGCATTTTTCAGGGTTTCACAGACCAAAAAAGTCTAGAGTTTCCATTTCAATTTTCATTTTAAAAAATTGCAGGATATTTCACAAAAAATGTTTTTTTTTCTAAATTCCCTGCAAAAAGTAATTGGCATTTTTCTCACTGGCACTAGAAATATCAGTGGGAATTACCACCTTGGAATGAATATGATCTAATGGCTGGAAATTGAAGCTAGACATATTCAGACGGGAAATAAGGCATAATTCTTTTTAAAAAGTGAGAGTAACTAACCATTGGAACAATTTATCAAGGGGTTGTGGTGGATTCGTCATCACTGGCATTTTTTTAACTCAAGATTGAATGTTTTCCTAGAAGCTCTGCTCTAGGGATTATGTGTGGGACGTTCTCTGGCCTGTTCCCCAGGAGGTCAGACTAGATTATCACAAAGTCTCTTCTGGCCTTGAAATCTCTAAATCCTTTAACCTTTTCCCAAAAACCTAGTCTTAGTCCCTAGGCTGCTAACCTGACATTTTTTGTAAGCACTAAATCTTAAAGAATAAACAAAAAAGCTGCTTTATAAAATAAAATAAAATAAAATATTAACATGAAACCAGCTCAGGAAGAAATCAGTCCCTCAACATGACTTTATTGTTGAGACTTTTTTCTTGCCGCTGGCTTTACATCATACTTGAGCCACCAAAATGTTCCCATATGCCCCCCCTCCCCAGAGTACAGCAGTAGAAAGCTACTCTAAGCACTGGGGCTAGAGGCATCTACTGTGGCTTAGTTAAAGATCCTACCCCTGCTAAGTGCTGAGCTGCTCCCTGAGACCACTGTGGGAGTTTAGTCTGTCCAGGTGGGCATGCAGGATTGGTCCATAGAGAAAGCTCTTCCACCAGGTGTGATTATATTAAACCCATATTTCACTTTAATAGAGAATGTGCAGCGGGGAGGTGGGGAGGCGACTCAGGCCTCCATTTGGTCTAATAAAAGGCCACTTAGCAATGCAGGCTCATTAGAAATAGATTATCTCTGTCAGCTTCCTTCCCGGGGAGTGGCTGAAGCAGGCCAGGCTGCGCGAGGGCTCTGAACGCAGAGCTGGGCTCGGCCTGTTCCCTGCTTCCCTTCCTCCCACTCCCTGGGCTTGCTTTTAGAGCAGGGACAGGTCTCATCTTCTTGGCTGGCTGAGGTGGTTCCTTTCAGAGAGCTCTGCGGTGGATTTGGGGTTGGCTCAGGGCAGGAAATTAGACTGCTATTAAAAACACGGGAGTGCATGTGACTATGGTTTGCCCCAGATGCTATCTGCATGCAGAGAAGGAGATCTGGGTGCTGATAGGTCTCTGAATAGCTAGGTACCAAAGAACACGCCCCATGTGAAACCTCCACCCAGCCTGGATCCAGGCTTCTAAGACCATAACTTGTATGAAGTCGTGCTCTGAAAAGCTGCAAAGACTTTATGCAGCGTGTTGTGTTAGATCAAAGAGACACTTATTTAATACTTGCTGCTGGAGTGCAGAACTCAGATCTGCTCAATACAGTGTTCAGGGATCCCCTATATAGCTTCCTTCTCAGTGGGTGGTTATATCATTAACTGACAGTTCATTTAAAGATTTCAGTAGTATGTAACTCCACAAATGGTGGGACCTCCTGCAGTGAGATGCTACCCAATAGAAGTAAAGGTATCAGAATCCAGTCCTTAAACAGCCAGTAATTAAAGACGCAAAATAGATCACATAGGTAGTGATGACTAATGCTAAGATTGTGTAACACTTCCCATTGTAAGACCCTGGTTTCAGTTGCTTGTAACGAGTTTTTGAAGGATTAGATTTTTTATGATTAAATGTCAGTAAACATCGATTTCACCAGACACACACACCCCGACAAAAAATATTTCCATCCATGATAACCAACATGTACAGATAGGCAAAGTATGAAAAATGCCACCTGAGAACTTATTAGAATTTGATTTAAGGATATTTACTTTGTATATTTTGACATGTGATGTTGACAGCTTGTGTTTCTAACAGTTATAAAACTAACTTTTTGAATCTCAGTGTCTACTGTAATAATTATTATCTTGTCCTCCATTATTTTTCACAACTCTGAAATTTTAAATTGATAAAAATACCAAAAAAATGCTTAAACCCCCAGAATTTTGTGCAACTGTGAACATTTAAATTAATAAATTTTTAAAATTTAAAAAATAACTATTATATGTCAAAAATATATATAAAAATGTAATTCAGCCAAGCCTACTTGTAACTTTGCCAAACTTTAACTGTTTGGGGTCAAATTTCCCAAGCTGGGGGTCTGCTTCAGGATGAATTTCTTTTGAAAGTTTTCAGCAAAATTGGTTCATCTGTTTCACTGATTTTTTTTCTGACCAGCTGGAGTTGTAAGGTTTTTATTAGCCTACATGACTTAGAACAGGGACTTGAGATTAGTCAGCAGGTGTCCGGGAGCTGGGGATGTGTCTTTCACTTTATCCAAGACAAACAAATACTATAAGGCAAGATATCTTTATTCATGCTGAGTACCATCTTACTACTGGTCGGCTAGGGACTGCGCACATCCTATTATATTGATTTGTTCTCATCTCCTCCATCTCACCTAGGCCAATTAGGCGCTCCATCCACCTCTTTAGATCTTTTCTTTTTGATTATAAAGAGAGCAGAGAGAAAATGTTCCACCAAAACCATTTTTGCAACAGAAAATGGCTTTCTGACAAAACCGAAATTTTTGCTGGGCATTTTTGACATAAAAAGTTATCCTGGAAAAGTGAAAAAAATTCTCAATGTTGGCAACAGATATTTTGACCCTGTTTATTTTTGGATGAAGAATATTAAAGAAAATTCTTTATGAAAATGAGGGGAGGGTAATTTTTGGCAAAATTTTCATGAGGAAAAAATCATTTCCCAAACAGTGTTAGTTGTAAGCTCTTTGAGGCAGGAATTGTCATGTATTATATGTTTCTACAGCACCAGGGGCTCTGACCTGGGTGTTGTCTTTAGGTGTTACTGCAATAATAATAATTAATGGTCCTAAATCAGTCAGACCACTCACTAAGTAAGGTGCTTCTCAATATGAGTGAAGATTTCAGGCCCCTAAAAGTTCCCATGAACATTGCTCTTTAGGAGATCACTAATTATAATACCTAACTCTTTCCTAGCATTTTTCATCAGTGGATCTCAAAGTGCTTTACAAAGGAGGGCTGGAGCCACTGAGAGCTGTGGTGTGTCCTTCCTGCCTCAGCAAGAGTGAACTCTGCTGGAGGTTAAAGCTTGCATCAGCTCCCTGCCCCACCAGTCTGTCTTCCTCACCAGCCAACTCCTCAAGGCTGTCCCAGCCCAAACCTCGCCAAGCAGGAAACAATCAGTCTTCTCCAACCCCTCAAGTTCCTCAGAGACATTGCTCTGCGGTGCACAGCCCCGTCACTGTTCGTTCACCAGAGATCTTGAGTTTGCTGCTCTTTTAATGGCTCAGTACATTATAGCCTATTAACTTAACTGGGGCAAATGCTCTCCCCTTCAAACACAGCACTGAGCTGTGTCACAATAGAAATAAAACAAGTTTATTAACAAAAAGATATGGAGAAGGGACACAAGTTGCAGGGATGGATAAAGGTAGAAATGGTATAAGCAAACAAAAGCAAGCAATGCTTTCTAGTGGCTAAGACCACTTTCTTCAATGCTTTCTTCAAGATAGTTTCCTCACCAATCTCCCGTGCCCAGTAACAGCTGGCTCACCCTTAGCCAGGATCATCCAAGGTGCTCGTTTTCCTTGTTTCCTAGGCAGAAGGCTAACTTAAGGGTTCCCTCCCCCTCTCTTTATGGTCCACCTTTGCGATGTATTCTTCTGAAATGCATCCCCAGATTAAATGCCCTTTCCCTGCTGGGGGTGGATGCCATGCAGACTCCATGTTGTCTTCCCCCAGCTGATAATTTTTTTACAATGCAAATGCTCTCTTCCTGCAACCTCTGATACGAAGGAATAGCCCATTGAATTTGGCCACACCCTGTTCTGAGGTGCTGACCTCTTCCCTTTGTCTGGAGAAAACCCATTTACCAACTTCCTCTAATTTATACACCTTTTAATCACAGACTTTAAGGCTATAATAACAGTGAGATCCACAACTCCACATACCAGCATTGTCATGTACTCTGCAGAACGTACCTCTCAAAGGGTCCAGAGCAACAGCAGCACCCTGTGGCCTTGGGGTTGGCCCATGTTCACTATTTAACCTCGGAGGCTGCCCTAAGAAGTTGTCTGGGTGACCAGGATGACTTCTGGCTTTCTGTGACTCCAGACCTCACCTCGCGTGCTGAACTCCAGCCTCCGACCCCAGCTTGATCTTGACCTTGCCTCTTGACTCCAGCTCAAGTGATTACTCTGGTCCCTGCCCACTGACCACCACCTCGGGGCCATCCTTGACTTGTGGACACCAGAGCAGCTCTGACCACTAGGCCTGACCAGCTACACCCCAGACCCTTACACTTCTTGGGTCTACAGACTCGAGTAAAGCACCACCTCCCTTGAGAGAAGCATTTTTGTATGGAGATGGGACTTGAATCAGGGGCAGCCCTCAACTTACAGTTTGTGAACTTTGCCATGAAGACTCCCGGTGCAATAAAATGAATCCTGGTGCTCTGTCCCCATCAAATGCAGGTTGAAGCCTCTAGTTCTGTACTAACCCCACAAGTCCTTAGCTGGGACCTGGTGATTTACAAGCTGGTTATAAAATGGCTTGCCCCAGCCCTAAATTCAGATAGGCCCGAGTGGGCCCTTGCCTGCACTAACGCTGCTTGTAAGAGTTGGCTTGGTGAGTAGCTGCAGGCCAGATGACTCAATTCTCCATGGCAATACATTGGTTTTGCAGCAAGACATCTTCCTTGTGGTCTGTTATGGGGGACTTTTGTCTACCAGGACCCCCTTCACCCTGTCTCAGCAGGATCAGCACCAGCTAACAGAGTGGGGCATTTCATGCAAACGCTGCCCTCTTAGTACAGGACCGCACACTCACCTTGTCTTATATCAGGGTGCAGGGGGGTACTCTGCTTGAACATCAGCTTTGTTCTTCATCTTTCACCAAATGGAGGTGGTTCTTCTAGTGTCTATAGCTCATTACCAGCCTCCTGAGCCATAAAAAATATTTCACAACACAAGGAGGACCACAGCCATTTTTACTCAATCAGCTGTGTAACGATCAGACT